>NC_070612.1:18912705-20364159 GCF_027172205.1 Podarcis raffonei | reverse complement strand
GAGAAAGCAGCTAATCAGCCACAAGAAACTCACACAAGAAAACCCTTTTTGTTCCTTCTTCAGCCGCTGCCCTACAAGCTCTGACAAGCTCCTCCCACAGCTAATCACCTACCTCAACAGAAGCCCTGCCCCCTCTGACCTTTGCACAGAGAAAGCAGCTAATCAGCCACAAGAAACTCACACAAGAAAACCCTTTTTGTTCCTTCTTCAGCCGCTGCCCTACAAGCTCTGACAAGCTCCTCCCACAGCTAATCACCTACCTCAACAGAAGCCCTGCCCCCTCTGACCTTTGCACAGAGAAAGCAGCTAATCAGCCACAAGAAACTCACACAAGAAAACCCTTTTTGTTCCTTCTTCAGCCGCTGCCCTACAAGCTCTGACAAGCTCCTCCCACAGCTAATCACCTACCTCAACAGAAGCCCTGCCCCCTCTGACCTTTGCACAGAGAAAGCAGCTAATCAGCCACAAGAAACTCACACAAGAAAACCCTTTTTGTTCCTTCTTCAGCCGCTGCCCTACAAGCTCTGACAAGCTCCTCCCACAGCTAATCACCTACCTCAACAGAAGCCCTGCCCCCTCTGACCTTTGCACAGAGAAAGCAGCTAATCAGCCACAAGAAACTCACACAAGAAAACCCTTTTTGTTCCTTCTTCAGCCGCTGCCCTACAAGCTCTGACAAGCTCCTCCCACAGCTAATCACCTACCTCAACAGAAGCCCTGCCCCCTCTGACCTTTGCACAGAGAAAGCAGCTAATCAGCCACAAGAAACTCACACAAGAAAACCCTTTTTGTTCCTTCTTCAGCCGCTGCCCTACAAGCTCTGACAAGCTCCTCCCACAGCTAATCACCTACCTCAACAGAAGCCCTGCCCCCTCTGACCTTTGCACAGAGAAAGCAGCTAATCAGCCACAAGAAACTCACACAAGAAAACCCTTTTTGTTCCTTCTTCAGCCGCTGCCCTACAAGCTCTGACAAGCTCCTCCCACAGCTAATCACCTACCTCAACAGAAGCCCTGCCCCCTCTGACCTTTGCACAGAGAAAGCAGCTAATCAGCCACAAGAAACTCACACAAGAAAACCCTTTTTGTTCCTTCTTCAGCCGCTGCCCTACAAGCTCTGACAAGCTCCTCCCACAGCTAATCACCTACCTCAACAGAAGCCCTGCCCCCTCTGACCTTTGCACAGAGAAAGCAGCTAATCAGCCACAAGAAACTCACACAAGAAAACCCTTTTTGTTCCTTCTTCAGCCGCTGCCCTACAAGCTCTGACAAGCTCCTCCCACAGCTAATCACCTACCTCAACAGAAGCCCTGCCCCCTCTGACCTTTGCACAGAGAAAGCAGCTAATCAGCCACAAGAAACTCACACAAGAAAACCCTTTTTGTTCCTTCTTCAGCCGCTGCCCTACAAGCTCTGACAAGCTCCTCCCACAGCTAATCACCTACCTCAACAGAAGCCCTGCCCCCTCTGACCTTTGCACAGAGAAAGCAGCTAATCAGCCACAAGAAACTCACACAAGAAAACCCTTTTTGTTCCTTCTTCAGCCGCTGCCCTACAAGCTCTGACAAGCTCCTCCCACAGCTAATCACCTACCTCAACAGAAGCCCTGCCCCCTCTGACCTTTGCACAGAGAAAGCAGCTAATCAGCCACAAGAAACTCACACAAGAAAACCCTTTTTGTTCCTTCTTCAGCCGCTGCCCTACAAGCTCTGACAAGCTCCTCCCACAGCTAATCACCTACCTCAACAGAAGCCCTGCCCCCTCTGACCTTTGCACAGAGAAAGCAGCTAATCAGCCACAAGAAACTCACACAAGAAAACCCTTTTTGTTCCTTCTTCAGCCGCTGCCCTACAAGCTCTGACAAGCTCCTCCCACAGCTAATCACCTACCTCAACAGAAGCCCTGCCCCCTCTGACCTTTGCACAGAGAAAGCAGCTAATCAGCCACAAGAAACTCACACAAGAAAACCCTTTTTGTTCCTTCTTCAGCCGCTGCCCTACAAGCTCTGACAAGCTCCTCCCACAGCTAATCACCTACCTCAACAGAAGCCCTGCCCCCTCTGACCTTTGCACAGAGAAAGCAGCTAATCAGCCACAAGAAACTCACACAAGAAAACCCTTTTTGTTCCTTCTTCAGCCGCTGCCCTACAAGCTCTGACAAGCTCCTCCCACAGCTAATCACCTACCTCAACAGAAGCCCTGCCCCCTCTGACCTTTGCACAGAGAAAGCAGCTAATCAGCCACAAGAAACTCACACAAGAAAACCCTTTTTGTTCCTTCTTCAGCCGCTGCCCTACAAGCTCTGACAAGCTCCTCCCACAGCTAATCACCTACCTCAACAGAAGCCCTGCCCCCTCTGACCTTTGCACAGAGAAAGCAGCTAATCAGCCACAAGAAACTCACACAAGAAAACCCTTTTTGTTCCTTCTTCAGCCGCTGCCCTACAAGCTCTGACAAGCTCCTCCCACAGCTAATCACCTACCTCAACAGAAGCCCTGCCCCCTCTGACCTTTGCACAGAGAAAGCAGCTAATCAGCCACAAGAAACTCACACAAGAAAACCCTTTTTGTTCCTTCTTCAGCCGCTGCCCTACAAGCTCTGACAAGCTCCTCCCACAGCTAATCACCTACCTCAACAGAAGCCCTGCCCCCTCTGACCTTTGCACAGAGAAAGCAGCTAATCAGCCACAAGAAACTCACACAAGAAAACCCTTTTTGTTCCTTCTTCAGCCGCTGCCCTACAAGCTCTGACAAGCTCCTCCCACAGCTAATCACCTACCTCAACAGAAGCCCTGCCCCCTCTGACCTTTGCACAGAGAAAGCAGCTAATCAGCCACAAGAAACTCACACAAGAAAACCCTTTTTGTTCCTTCTTCAGCCGCTGCCCTACAAGCTCTGACAAGCTCCTCCCACAGCTAATCACCTACCTCAACAGAAGCCCTGCCCCCTCTGACCTTTGCACAGAGAAAGCAGCTAATCAGCCACAAGAAACTCACACAAGAAAACCCTTTTTGTTCCTTCTTCAGCCGCTGCCCTACAAGCTCTGACAAGCTCCTCCCACAGCTAATCACCTACCTCAACAGAAGCCCTGCCCCCTCTGACCTTTGCACAGAGAAAGCAGCTAATCAGCCACAAGAAACTCACACAAGAAAACCCTTTTTGTTCCTTCTTCAGCCGCTGCCCTACAAGCTCTGACAAGCTCCTCCCACAGCTAATCACCTACCTCAACAGAAGCCCTGCCCCCTCTGACCTTTGCACAGAGAAAGCAGCTAATCAGCCACAAGAAACTCACACAAGAAAACCCTTTTTGTTCCTTCTTCAGCCGCTGCCCTACAAGCTCTGACAAGCTCCTCCCACAGCTAATCACCTACCTCAACAGAAGCCCTGCCCCCTCTGACCTTTGCACAGAGAAAGCAGCTAATCAGCCACAAGAAACTCACACAAGAAAACCCTTTTTGTTCCTTCTTCAGCCGCTGCCCTACAAGCTCTGACAAGCTCCTCCCACAGCTAATCACCTACCTCAACAGAAGCCCTGCCCCCTCTGACCTTTGCACAGAGAAAGCAGCTAATCAGCCACAAGAAACTCACACAAGAAAACCCTTTTTGTTCCTTCTTCAGCCGCTGCCCTACAAGCTCTGACAAGCTCCTCCCACAGCTAATCACCTACCTCAACAGAAGCCCTGCCCCCTCTGACCTTTGCACAGAGAAAGCAGCTAATCAGCCACAAGAAACTCACACAAGAAAACCCTTTTTGTTCCTTCTTCAGCCGCTGCCCTACAAGCTCTGACAAGCTCCTCCCACAGCTAATCACCTACCTCAACAGAAGCCCTGCCCCCTCTGACCTTTGCACAGAGAAAGCAGCTAATCAGCCACAAGAAACTCACACAAGAAAACCCTTTTTGTTCCTTCTTCAGCCGCTGCCCTACAAGCTCTGACAAGCTCCTCCCACAGCTAATCACCTACCTCAACAGAAGCCCTGCCCCCTCTGACCTTTGCACAGAGAAAGCAGCTAATCAGCCACAAGAAACTCACACAAGAAAACCCTTTTTGTTCCTTCTTCAGCCGCTGCCCTACAAGCTCTGACAAGCTCCTCCCACAGCTAATCACCTACCTCAACAGAAGCCCTGCCCCCTCTGACCTTTGCACAGAGAAAGCAGCTAATCAGCCACAAGAAACTCACACAAGAAAACCCTTTTTGTTCCTTCTTCAGCCGCTGCCCTACAAGCTCTGACAAGCTCCTCCCACAGCTAATCACCTACCTCAACAGAAGCCCTGCCCCCTCTGACCTTTGCACAGAGAAAGCAGCTAATCAGCCACAAGAAACTCACACAAGAAAACCCTTTTTGTTCCTTCTTCAGCCGCTGCCCTACAAGCTCTGACAAGCTCCTCCCACAGCTAATCACCTACCTCAACAGAAGCCCTGCCCCCTCTGACCTTTGCACAGAGAAAGCAGCTAATCAGCCACAAGAAACTCACACAAGAAAACCCTTTTTGTTCCTTCTTCAGCCGCTGCCCTACAAGCTCTGACAAGCTCCTCCCACAGCTAATCACCTACCTCAACAGAAGCCCTGCCCCCTCTGACCTTTGCACAGAGAAAGCAGCTAATCAGCCACAAGAAACTCACACAAGAAAACCCTTTTTGTTCCTTCTTCAGCCGCTGCCCTACAAGCTCTGACAAGCTCCTCCCACAGCTAATCACCTACCTCAACAGAAGCCCTGCCCCCTCTGACCTTTGCACAGAGAAAGCAGCTAATCAGCCACAAGAAACTCACACAAGAAAACCCTTTTTGTTCCTTCTTCAGCCGCTGCCCTACAAGCTCTGACAAGCTCCTCCCACAGCTAATCACCTACCTCAACAGAAGCCCTGCCCCCTCTGACCTTTGCACAGAGAAAGCAGCTAATCAGCCACAAGAAACTCACACAAGAAAACCCTTTTTGTTCCTTCTTCAGCCGCTGCCCTACAAGCTCTGACAAGCTCCTCCCACAGCTAATCACCTACCTCAACAGAAGCCCTGCCCCCTCTGACCTTTGCACAGAGAAAGCAGCTAATCAGCCACAAGAAACTCACACAAGAAAACCCTTTTTGTTCCTTCTTCAGCCGCTGCCCTACAAGCTCTGACAAGCTCCTCCCACAGCTAATCACCTACCTCAACAGAAGCCCTGCCCCCTCTGACCTTTGCACAGAGAAAGCAGCTAATCAGCCACAAGAAACTCACACAAGAAAACCCTTTTTGTTCCTTCTTCAGCCGCTGCCCTACAAGCTCTGACAAGCTCCTCCCACAGCTAATCACCTACCTCAACAGAAGCCCTGCCCCCTCTGACCTTTGCACAGAGAAAGCAGCTAATCAGCCACAAGAAACTCACACAAGAAAACCCTTTTTGTTCCTTCTTCAGCCGCTGCCCTACAAGCTCTGACAAGCTCCTCCCACAGCTAATCACCTACCTCAACAGAAGCCCTGCCCCCTCTGACCTTTGCACAGAGAAAGCAGCTAATCAGCCACAAGAAACTCACACAAGAAAACCCTTTTTGTTCCTTCTTCAGCCGCTGCCCTACAAGCTCTGACAAGCTCCTCCCACAGCTAATCACCTACCTCAACAGAAGCCCTGCCCCCTCTGACCTTTGCACAGAGAAAGCAGCTAATCAGCCACAAGAAACTCACACAAGAAAACCCTTTTTGTTCCTTCTTCAGCCGCTGCCCTACAAGCTCTGACAAGCTCCTCCCACAGCTAATCACCTACCTCAACAGAAGCCCTGCCCCCTCTGACCTTTGCACAGAGAAAGCAGCTAATCAGCCACAAGAAACTCACACAAGAAAACCCTTTTTGTTCCTTCTTCAGCCGCTGCCCTACAAGCTCTGACAAGCTCCTCCCACAGCTAATCACCTACCTCAACAGAAGCCCTGCCCCCTCTGACCTTTGCACAGAGAAAGCAGCTAATCAGCCACAAGAAACTCACACAAGAAAACCCTTTTTGTTCCTTCTTCAGCCGCTGCCCTACAAGCTCTGACAAGCTCCTCCCACAGCTAATCACCTACCTCAACAGAAGCCCTGCCCCCTCTGACCTTTGCACAGAGAAAGCAGCTAATCAGCCACAAGAAACTCACACAAGAAAACCCTTTTTGTTCCTTCTTCAGCCGCTGCCCTACAAGCTCTGACAAGCTCCTCCCACAGCTAATCACCTACCTCAACAGAAGCCCTGCCCCCTCTGACCTTTGCACAGAGAAAGCAGCTAATCAGCCACAAGAAACTCACACAAGAAAACCCTTTTTGTTCCTTCTTCAGCCGCTGCCCTACAAGCTCTGACAAGCTCCTCCCACAGCTAATCACCTACCTCAACAGAAGCCCTGCCCCCTCTGACCTTTGCACAGAGAAAGCAGCTAATCAGCCACAAGAAACTCACACAAGAAAACCCTTTTTGTTCCTTCTTCAGCCGCTGCCCTACAAGCTCTGACAAGCTCCTCCCACAGCTAATCACCTACCTCAACAGAAGCCCTGCCCCCTCTGACCTTTGCACAGAGAAAGCAGCTAATCAGCCACAAGAAACTCACACAAGAAAACCCTTTTTGTTCCTTCTTCAGCCGCTGCCCTACAAGCTCTGACAAGCTCCTCCCACAGCTAATCACCTACCTCAACAGAAGCCCTGCCCCCTCTGACCTTTGCACAGAGAAAGCAGCTAATCAGCCACAAGAAACTCACACAAGAAAACCCTTTTTGTTCCTTCTTCAGCCGCTGCCCTACAAGCTCTGACAAGCTCCTCCCACAGCTAATCACCTACCTCAACAGAAGCCCTGCCCCCTCTGACCTTTGCACAGAGAAAGCAGCTAATCAGCCACAAGAAACTCACACAAGAAAACCCTTTTTGTTCCTTCTTCAGCCGCTGCCCTACAAGCTCTGACAAGCTCCTCCCACAGCTAATCACCTACCTCAACAGAAGCCCTGCCCCCTCTGACCTTTGCACAGAGAAAGCAGCTAATCAGCCACAAGAAACTCACACAAGAAAACCCTTTTTGTTCCTTCTTCAGCCGCTGCCCTACAAGCTCTGACAAGCTCCTCCCACAGCTAATCACCTACCTCAACAGAAGCCCTGCCCCCTCTGACCTTTGCACAGAGAAAGCAGCTAATCAGCCACAAGAAACTCACACAAGAAAACCCTTTTTGTTCCTTCTTCAGCCGCTGCCCTACAAGCTCTGACAAGCTCCTCCCACAGCTAATCACCTACCTCAACAGAAGCCCTGCCCCCTCTGACCTTTGCACAGAGAAAGCAGCTAATCAGCCACAAGAAACTCACACAAGAAAACCCTTTTTGTTCCTTCTTCAGCCGCTGCCCTACAAGCTCTGACAAGCTCCTCCCACAGCTAATCACCTACCTCAACAGAAGCCCTGCCCCCTCTGACCTTTGCACAGAGAAAGCAGCTAATCAGCCACAAGAAACTCACACAAGAAAACCCTTTTTGTTCCTTCTTCAGCCGCTGCCCTACAAGCTCTGACAAGCTCCTCCCACAGCTAATCACCTACCTCAACAGAAGCCCTGCCCCCTCTGACCTTTGCACAGAGAAAGCAGCTAATCAGCCACAAGAAACTCACACAAGAAAACCCTTTTTGTTCCTTCTTCAGCCGCTGCCCTACAAGCTCTGACAAGCTCCTCCCACAGCTAATCACCTACCTCAACAGAAGCCCTGCCCCCTCTGACCTTTGCACAGAGAAAGCAGCTAATCAGCCACAAGAAACTCACACAAGAAAACCCTTTTTGTTCCTTCTTCAGCCGCTGCCCTACAAGCTCTGACAAGCTCCTCCCACAGCTAATCACCTACCTCAACAGAAGCCCTGCCCCCTCTGACCTTTGCACAGAGAAAGCAGCTAATCAGCCACAAGAAACTCACACAAGAAAACCCTTTTTGTTCCTTCTTCAGCCGCTGCCCTACAAGCTCTGACAAGCTCCTCCCACAGCTAATCACCTACCTCAACAGAAGCCCTGCCCCCTCTGACCTTTGCACAGAGAAAGCAGCTAATCAGCCACAAGAAACTCACACAAGAAAACCCTTTTTGTTCCTTCTTCAGCCGCTGCCCTACAAGCTCTGACAAGCTCCTCCCACAGCTAATCACCTACCTCAACAGAAGCCCTGCCCCCTCTGACCTTTGCACAGAGAAAGCAGCTAATCAGCCACAAGAAACTCACACAAGAAAACCCTTTTTGTTCCTTCTTCAGCCGCTGCCCTACAAGCTCTGACAAGCTCCTCCCACAGCTAATCACCTACCTCAACAGAAGCCCTGCCCCCTCTGACCTTTGCACAGAGAAAGCAGCTAATCAGCCACAAGAAACTCACACAAGAAAACCCTTTTTGTTCCTTCTTCAGCCGCTGCCCTACAAGCTCTGACAAGCTCCTCCCACAGCTAATCACCTACCTCAACAGAAGCCCTGCCCCCTCTGACCTTTGCACAGAGAAAGCAGCTAATCAGCCACAAGAAACTCACACAAGAAAACCCTTTTTGTTCCTTCTTCAGCCGCTGCCCTACAAGCTCTGACAAGCTCCTCCCACAGCTAATCACCTACCTCAACAGAAGCCCTGCCCCCTCTGACCTTTGCACAGAGAAAGCAGCTAATCAGCCACAAGAAACTCACACAAGAAAACCCTTTTTGTTCCTTCTTCAGCCGCTGCCCTACAAGCTCTGACAAGCTCCTCCCACAGCTAATCACCTACCTCAACAGAAGCCCTGCCCCCTCTGACCTTTGCACAGAGAAAGCAGCTAATCAGCCACAAGAAACTCACACAAGAAAACCCTTTTTGTTCCTTCTTCAGCCGCTGCCCTACAAGCTCTGACAAGCTCCTCCCACAGCTAATCACCTACCTCAACAGAAGCCCTGCCCCCTCTGACCTTTGCACAGAGAAAGCAGCTAATCAGCCACAAGAAACTCACACAAGAAAACCCTTTTTGTTCCTTCTTCAGCCGCTGCCCTACAAGCTCTGACAAGCTCCTCCCACAGCTAATCACCTACCTCAACAGAAGCCCTGCCCCCTCTGACCTTTGCACAGAGAAAGCAGCTAATCAGCCACAAGAAACTCACACAAGAAAACCCTTTTTGTTCCTTCTTCAGCCGCTGCCCTACAAGCTCTGACAAGCTCCTCCCACAGCTAATCACCTACCTCAACAGAAGCCCTGCCCCCTCTGACCTTTGCACAGAGAAAGCAGCTAATCAGCCACAAGAAACTCACACAAGAAAACCCTTTTTGTTCCTTCTTCAGCCGCTGCCCTACAAGCTCTGACAAGCTCCTCCCACAGCTAATCACCTACCTCAACAGAAGCCCTGCCCCCTCTGACCTTTGCACAGAGAAAGCAGCTAATCAGCCACAAGAAACTCACACAAGAAAACCCTTTTTGTTCCTTCTTCAGCCGCTGCCCTACAAGCTCTGACAAGCTCCTCCCACAGCTAATCACCTACCTCAACAGAAGCCCTGCCCCCTCTGACCTTTGCACAGAGAAAGCAGCTAATCAGCCACAAGAAACTCACACAAGAAAACCCTTTTTGTTCCTTCTTCAGCCGCTGCCCTACAAGCTCTGACAAGCTCCTCCCACAGCTAATCACCTACCTCAACAGAAGCCCTGCCCCCTCTGACCTTTGCACAGAGAAAGCAGCTAATCAGCCACAAGAAACTCACACAAGAAAACCCTTTTTGTTCCTTCTTCAGCCGCTGCCCTACAAGCTCTGACAAGCTCCTCCCACAGCTAATCACCTACCTCAACAGAAGCCCTGCCCCCTCTGACCTTTGCACAGAGAAAGCAGCTAATCAGCCACAAGAAACTCACACAAGAAAACCCTTTTTGTTCCTTCTTCAGCCGCTGCCCTACAAGCTCTGACAAGCTCCTCCCACAGCTAATCACCTACCTCAACAGAAGCCCTGCCCCCTCTGACCTTTGCACAGAGAAAGCAGCTAATCAGCCACAAGAAACTCACACAAGAAAACCCTTTTTGTTCCTTCTTCAGCCGCTGCCCTACAAGCTCTGACAAGCTCCTCCCACAGCTAATCACCTACCTCAACAGAAGCCCTGCCCCCTCTGACCTTTGCACAGAGAAAGCAGCTAATCAGCCACAAGAAACTCACACAAGAAAACCCTTTTTGTTCCTTCTTCAGCCGCTGCCCTACAAGCTCTGACAAGCTCCTCCCACAGCTAATCACCTACCTCAACAGAAGCCCTGCCCCCTCTGACCTTTGCACAGAAAAAGCAGCTAATCAGCCACAAGAAACTCACACAAGAAAACCCTTTTTGTTCCTTCTTCAGCCGCTGCCCTACAAGCTCTGACAAGCTCCTCCCACAGCTAATCACCTACCTCAACAGAAGCCCTGCCCCCTCTGACCTTTGCACAGAGAAAGCAGCTAATCAGCCACAAGAAACTCACACAAGAAAACCCTTTTTGTTCCTTCTTCAGCCGCTGCCCTACAAGAAGTGGAGGGGGTCTCCTAACAACACCATATTGGGTGGGAATCCCCTTGGGTTTCACTATTCTAGTCTCAAGTCTATCAAGAATTATCTAAAATAATTAAATTGCCTATTCAATCCTCTCTGCAAATGTCAGTACTGACTATGTAGACTGACAATACCCTGCTACTGAACTTTTGGGTTGTTAGTAATGGTAATAAAATTATTTTTTAAAAAACCCACGGCAATGAAAAAGAAAACACCAAACATTTTCTTCCTACACTGATGTTTCATTGTGCATTTGAATTCCCCCCCACCCCGCATCCTAGCACTGAAACCTACTTACATCACTTTATAAAACAAAGCATTTAAAAGTATCTCTATGATTATCTCTAATAGCAAATCTACATTCTGACAGCATTGATATCCTGCCAACTTATGCAGCTTGGTTGTGGCATTCAGAAATGCATACATGCAGCAAGATCTCCACACAAACCTATTCTATGTGTGTAACCAACAAATGTTAGGTTCTGCATGCAGATTTCATGTTATTTCCTATGCAGGCATTGTGCTTGTATTGTGGAATTATGTGACCCTTGAAATAACTGCAAGGCTTAGAGCAAATGTTCACCTTTTTAATAGCTTGATGGGAAAATGGGAGTGGGAACAACTCCACTGACCTCACTTGCTAATAATAATGACTATAATAATGCATCTTAGATGACTGTTTTGCAAATTAAACTGCAGGATGAGATGGTTTTCAATGGGGTCATTGGTGCTGAACATGCTGTCTGTTTAAAACCAGCCCATTCACAAATCAGAATCATGAACTGCATCGAAATCAACACATTTCCTGCAGTTAATCACTACACTGTTTGCAGTTCTTTGCACTAGCTACCTCTTTCTTATCAAGTCCCATTCAGTTATCTCATGTTTTTATTCTTTCTTTCCGTTCCTTCCTTGTTGTTTTGGGCTGCATACACAACACACATTTCAAGCGCATTGCTTCCCCCAAAGATGCCTGGGAACTGTAGTTTATCCCCAGGACCCATAACAAACTGCAATTCCCAGGATTTTGGGGTGAGGAAGTCAGGTGCTTTGAAGGTACTTTACATGTATGGTGCATATGCAGTCTTTGTCTGATACCAAGATCTTTAAATGCCCAGGAGTTTCACCTCTTATCTATGGTCTGTGCTATCACTTGTTATGGAAATACTGAAACACACCAACACCCACCTCATATGTCCATCACCACCTTGGGCTAGTTACACTTCTTTGAAGTCTCTCAGCCCCACTCACCTCACAGAGTATTTGTTGTGGGGAAGGAAGGGAAAAGAGAATGTTAGCTGCTTTGAGACTCCTTCGGGTAGTGATAAAGCGGGGTATCAAATCCAAACTCCTCCTCCTCCTCCTCCTCCTCCTCCTCCTCCTCCTCTTCTTCTTCTTCTTCTTCTTCTTCTTCTTCTTCTTCTTCTTGAAGCATTGAAAGATTCCTCTCTTTTCCAAAGTCTGGTCCCTATTCCCCTTGCTCCCTGCACCCTCTTCTCTCACTGGGCCAATTGTCCTTGCTGTGCCTTTCCTTCAATTGTAATAAGCACGGAGGGAAGAATTGTTTGGTTCGTTTAATCTCTGTAAGGTGCCCAGGCTGTTTTAGCTGTTTACTAAAATATATATAAGCTTCAAGCAGTGAGCTTTTGTTAATATGTACAGAGCAATTAAAGGCTCTACACATACTGCAGGGGATGATCAAATCTCTTCTGTGAAACTGTATTTATTTACTAAAGGGGTGGGGAGCTTGTGGCCTTCACTGGGCATGCAATCTGGGGCTGATGGGAATGAGGCTCATAAACACGGTACCTTTAAAGCACATTCAAAGTGCATTTCCACCCTCAAAGAATTCTGGGCACTGTAGTTTGTTCAGGGTGCTGGGAACTGCAATTCCATAAGGGGTGGACCACAGTGCCCAGAATTCTTTTGGGGGGGAGGAGATGTATTGTGAATGTGCTTTAAAGGTACCATGCGAATGCAGCCTTAGAGTCCAGTGTCATCTCCAGTGCCACAGATTCCTAACAGCAAATTTGCATCCTATGCTTCTTCCTAGAAGCTTGGGACACAATGGGGCCATCCCATTTTATGCAGAACCCTGTGAGAGATTGACTAGACTTGTTCAAAGTCACCTCCCTCTTCCCAGTACGAAACCCTCTCCAGTGTACAGCACATTCTCGGGCACTCAATTGCCTTATTTTTGTGTGGGACAGCAAAGCTGATATTTATCAAATAACTATTTCAACCCAAATAATTGCTTAACTAGCAGCGGAGATTATAACATCTGTCAAGGGCTTGTTAATAGCCTGAAAGACTGCTACATAACCACAGCAGCTGTCACTGTAATTCATTCCAGATACTAGTCTGAGAAGGTGATCTGTTAGTGGACGAAAACATCCATCTGACAAAATTAATCTGAGTTTGATTCAGCTGTGTGTTCAGCTGACGTGTTTCCAAGCTTGGTTCACTGACATGGTCACCTAGCCAATAGGAAGCTGCAGTGCCAAACCTGCAGGACCGTAGATCTGCTCCCTTTAACAGTCCAGAACACCAGCAAATTTTGCTTGTGAGCTGAAATGATGACAAAGACTGTAACACTATTCCCGGCAGCCTTGGCTTGCAGTTTTGTGGGATCTCAAATGTGGCTCACTGTATTATGAGAGGGTGGGGAGGAGGGAGGAGATGTTTACGGGAATAGAAAATCACCCACTTCTTACATAAACTTAAGAGAGCCAGCATTGTGAAGTGATTAAAGTATCTTGACTAGGATCAGAGAGACAAGAGCTCCAATTCCCACTCATTCATGAAGCCCACTGGATGACCTTAGGCCTTAGTGGTTCTTTATCTCAGCCTGACCCACTTACAGACTTGTTCTGAAGAGAATCAGGGTGAAAGAGAACTTTTGGCACTGTTCTGAGCACCTTAGGAAAAAGCCAGAGTTAAATATATATATATATATATATATATATTAACGGAAGCTTACTCTGATCCATGCTGTTTGAAGTACTTCCAGGGTTAATTGCTACAGATAGGATGTATAGTTGTTGGGAAGCAAACCAGTCGAATACACATTGAACACGGAGGTTATCTCTAAATAGGAAATGAGAAACAACATGAGACAGCTGCTAAATGGCTCAGGTCAAGAGCTGTGATAGGAGAACAGAGGGCACACATTACCTTTGGCCATGTACATCAAGCTGGCACTATCTCCTTGGCAGTTGTACGAAAGGGGGGATAGATCCAGGCAAAACATAAGTAAAGAACAGCCATACAACAGTAAAAGTTGATTATGAAAATCATAGATAAAGGACAGTCATTTGTGTTTCTGAAATGTTCCTCTGATAAGATCTATCTAGAATCCATCCATCTACCTATGGCTATCTTTCTGGGGTATACAATTTGGTGCTATTCAGATGTTGTGGGCTACAACTCCCATCAACCTCAACAAGCAAGACTAATGGTCTAGGTGGGATCTGTAGTACACAACACCTGAGTAGCAGCACATTAGCTCCCTTTGTTCTATAGAGAAGGGGAATGAAGTACAAAGCAGAATACTCCATAAATAATGGCTTGGATCCCAGATAAAGGAAAGTTTCCTGTTTCCTCTTTCCCCTCACAACCACCTCCATAAAGCCTTTTTGGAGGGTGGGTCTGGCTTCCTTAATAATAGAGCCATGGGAGGGCTGGTTGGGGAGAAGAGGAGAGGGAACTTTCCTTACCTGAGATTCTTTATAAGAATTATCAGCACTTTCTCACAAGGAATGGATGAGAAGGTAGCTACGGTATCATTAAGAATAGAGAACTGAGCGGTTTTGACTGGGGTTGGGGTGCAGTTGAGTGAAAAAGGGATATATATCCAGCAGCTTTTCATTTGTGGCACAGAGTCTGAAAAAACAGCAGGGTGCCTAAGATGAAATCTTGGATGTGTGAGTCTTTCAAGGATGAGAGGAAGGAAAAGTGACTGCGCAGAGCTAAGAATGGGCCTGACCTGCAGAGACACTGAGTGAAGTTTCAAGGAGGCCTTTAACATTTAGAAATATTTAGAAGTGGAGGGAAGAAGAACACCAGAACACAGGATCGGCTGTACCAAGGCAGAAATAAAGCCCTCTTAATCAAGGATACCAACTTGGACAATGGCCAGAAAGGTACTTCAAAGGAAGTTTAATGCTGGTAAAGAATACTGTGCAGTGTTCGCTTGCCCCTGTTTGTTTCAGACATCCAGCAAGGAAGATAGAACATCCTTTGGAATGCTTTTACCAGGTCAGATGATTTATTCATCCAGCCCAGAACTGCCTACTCTCCCTGTCAGCAGCTCCCCAGGGTCACAGTCCAGTGCTGGTTCCATTACTTGCTATTGGATCATTTTAGCTGGCGATCTCAGAAATCAAAATTAGGACCTTCCTCCTGCAACACAGGTGCTCTTTGGGGCTATGGGGCCCTTCAGATTGCTCTCTTAAGTATTCATTTGGTGATACCTTCTGGATTCATTGGATTATATGAAAGAGTAAATAGCTGTCTGCCTCAGAACACCAGAGACTTTGGTGTTATTATTGTTTGGTGTGTGTATTTATTTATTTATAACCCACCCATCTGGCTAGGTTTCCCCAGCCACTCTGGATAGCTCCCAACAGACTATTAAAAACACAATAAAACACCAAACATTAAAAGCTTCCCTAAACAGGGCTGGCTTCAGATGTATTCTAAAATTCAGGTAGTTGTTTATTTCCTTGACATCTGATGGGAGGACATTCCACAGGGCGGGCGCCATTATCGAGAAGGCCCTCTGCCTGGTTCCCTGTAACCTCACTTCTCGCAGGGAGGGAACCGCCAGAAGGCCCTCGGAGCTGGACCTCAGTGTCCGGGCTGAACAATGGGGGTGGAGACGCTCCTTCAGATATACTGGGCCGAGTCCGTGGACCATGAGGAAGAGCTCACAGATGCTAGTGGGTGGAATGAAGCTTCAGAAATTTTCTTCATCCTGATTTCACTCGGCAATACAACTCTTGCTGAGCTACCCATTATGTGCATTAGCCCTCAGAAATTACCTGGCCAGCTCCCTGCTATTTCAGTAATGCCTCATGGACAGCTCCAGGCTTGTTTCGGGACTCCAGCCTACAGATTTGCACCTATTTCTGCAGTTTGTTTATTTGGTCCTCAAATAAACCCAGATTTAAATGTTAACTTAAATATTAAATAAACCTATTTGGATGTACAAAGCCAGTTCAGATAGCCTGCAGTCCACACTTGATAGTCATCTGGAGTGTATTGGGCAGGGGTAAGGACATTTTCCAGTGCAAGACACACATCCCTTGCTGGGCAACCTTGCAGGGATCACCTGACAGTGCAGGAAAGGGTCAGAAGCAAAAAGTAACAGGCACAACAGATGTGATTATTACTTTTGTACAGTAGTTTACATCCAGAGGTCATAGGTTTCCACACATATAAACACGCTATACATCCTTCCATCCTCCATGCAGCAAGTAAGAGGAATGGATAACTCAGTTTGTTTAGAGCATGGTGCTGATAACGCCAAGGTTGCAGGTTCAATTCCCATATAGAAGGTAAAGGGACCCCTGACCATTAGGTCCTGTCGTGACCGACTCTGGGGTTGTGGCACTCATCTTGCATTATTGGCCGAGGGAGCTGGCATACAGCTTCCGGGTCATGTGGCCAGCATGACTAAGCCGCTTCTGGTGAACCAGAGCAGCACACGGAAACGCCGTTTACCTTCCCGCTGGAGCGGTACCTATTTATCTACTTGCACTTTGACGTGCTTTCAAACTGCTAGGTTGGCAAGAGCAGAGACTGAGCAACGGGAGCTCACCCCGTCATGGGGATTGAAACCGCTGACCTTCTGATCGGCAAGTCCTAGGCTCTGTGGTCTAACCCACAGCACCACCCACGTTCCCAATGCCCATATGGACAGCTGCATATTCCTGCATTGCAGTGTCTTGCCAAATGCAAGATGGTTCTTTTAAAATTAAACTCAGAAGCAATACAAAACGCCAAGTGGGTGAGAAGATTACAGATTTCATTCCAAACAGCAAGCAGTATATACATTACCAAGCAAGCACTTCAATCTGCCACAGGGAAACCCCAAAGACGTGGCGAAGTGACTCCCCAGGTAGCCTTCTTTTGCACAGCTCTGTGGCCAACAGCCTGTGCGCGAACTCCCAACTGCTATATTCAAAAACTTTTATAGATGCTGTGCCCTGTTAGGGCCAGCGCAGGTTCTATGAGCTACTCTACATCAAAGACCAAAAGGCAGGCCATACATCAAAGACCTTTATAGAAGAGATAGAGAAAGCAATAAAACATAGATAACCAGAGCCAGAAAGAGATAGACAGGAAGAGTTGACCATGTCAGATCACTATCTCCTCGGAAATACAATAATCTTCCGGAATAATTATCCCATACATGCAAGGGGTTGGACTAGATGATATTTGGGGTCCCATCCAACCCTACTTTGAATTTTCAAAGTTCAAGGACACATTCCATCCAGGGAAAAGCACTTGAAGAGGGCTAGTGAGGAGATATGATCTCAAAAGGGGTGGGAGGTGGCTTAGGGAGAGTCCTGAAGGCTTCATAGAGAGGTCTACAGCGCCACATTTGGGGCCTGGATTTATGTATGGATTAATTTTCTGTACTTTCTGTATTTATTGGCATAATGGTTACTTTTAATTGTTCTTAATATGGATTTTTTTATTGTTATTTTTCTTATTGTTCATTTGTAAGCCACTTTGAGCACCATTGAGGAAAAGTGGCATACAAGAAAAACTGATGATGATGATCTTTGGTGTTGGACCTCTTGTTGACAGGTAGATAAACTGGCTGGGATTGAGTGGAAGAGCTGATAGTACAAAGCAACATCTCCATGTATCTGAAGTCAGCGTGGGGAGAGGCTTGGACATGGCAGCTGTACTTGATAGCTCAAGGAGCTTCTGTGATCCCAGAAACAGTGGCAACTGCACAGTGTCCTCCCCTTAGTGAAGAGTTTGGTTTTAGCCATCCAACATGTCAGTGGTCCAAACCTGAAGAGTAGTGCCCCAAAGGGTTTTTTGCACACAACTATCACACAATCATACTTACATAGTCACAACTTTTGGTTCTTTTGTTTTGACAAAGAGGTTTAGCTTTTAATCATAATGAATTATTTTATGAGGGCACACAGATAGTGAAGTCCATAGGGTTCTTCATGCAGGTCATCAATCTCTTCTCAGTTTTGCCTTTGAGAGCAGCGCCTGCTTCTTTCCCAAGTGTTCTTTCCCCAACAAACAATTTAAAATAGATGGTTTTTTCGTGGGAGTACTTCTAGGAAGTTGGACAGTAGTGGGGAAACAAGAAAATCCTGTGACTTCCTTTTTTATATAATGAAGATAAAGTCACGTAGCAACATCAATCCTAGTTGATTCAGCTGGACTTATATTTCTGAACCTTGGGCACCTCCCCCATGTCCCCGTTTCTCAAGCTGCCCACAAAAAAATGAGGAAATGGAACATTATTTCTACTTTTCCAACCCAAAATGTCCAAGTCTGCTTTTGCAGGAGAACCACTGCACCTGTCTTTCTGAAGTTTGACAGAGGGCCATCCCCTCAGAAAAGGTAGCCATGCATGAAATTTGCTTTTAAATTTTTTCTTCAAAAAAATAAAAGTTCCCTGCATACAAACCACTGGATCTGGAAATTCATCAGGCCCAACCCAATCTGGAGGGACTCCTTTACCTGCAAATTTCATCCACTTACATGCACATGAAAATAAGTTTCAGCTGTTTTTACTTTCCCCATTATAGCTTAAGTGGGTGGAGAAGAGTTTTGTATTAAACAGATCAGATTTGGGGGGGGGGGGGGAGAAAACTAGAATGCTGCAGAGCAGATCCAAAACTAATCAGAGTGTTCCAGATGTTACAGATACAGATATAAGGTGAACCTTGTGTTCATTGAACATCCCTGAAATATGATTACTTCGATCATATACACTGGCTTAGATACAACTGGGCAGCCAATGCTAGGGGTATGAGCCGAAAGCTTCTTTGAAATAAAAGGAGGTGGTTGAGCAGAGGCATTCTGGAACAGAGTTCTAAGCATAAGGGGAGCAGAGTAAAATAAGCAATTTTCATAGAATCATAAAATTGAACGTGCAGCCTTGGTCATGGAACCTTACTTAACAAGTTTCACTTGAGTGGGGAAGGGCAATTCAGATTTAATAACTGGTCACCATGACATTACTATACCTAAAAAAATATATAATTCTATGCATCCCCAAGCAGAGGAAATGGAAGCATACAAGAGAACGTGACAAAAAAAAATCCACAGGTTTTTTTCTGACTTTGTGGCAGAAAGCTCCATCTGGCAGAAGTGTTTTGTCTGAGATCTGCACAGCTCTAATAATTACTTGAAATACTTGAGTAAATTACTTCCTAACCATTTCTGTCAGCTGGGGCTGCCGAGATGTCTGCCTGGTTTGGAGTTCACACTGAGACATCTTGCATCCTGGAAAGACCTCTGGTGGCAGAAAGGAAACACTGCTCCTTTCACACAGGCCAAGTACATTGAAAATTGTCTGGGGCAGAATTTGCCCTTGCATGTAGCATCAGAAGGTAGCTTATATCAAGCCAGACCATTGGCCCATCTAATTCAATGCTGGCAGCACTGGCTGCCAGGAGCACTCAAAGTTTAGGCTGGGAAGCCTTTCCTAGCCTGCCATGAAGATGCTGGAGTCTGAACATGAATTATTCTGCATGCAGATGCAGAATCATTGAGCTACATCCCTCTCCGCTTGAATTTAAGAATTGCTCTCTGGGAGCAGACTGTTGCTCTGCTGGTCCCGGGGGGAGGTTACTGTGAGGCATGGTCAGAGTCCGGTCTGGGTCACGGGTCTAGAGACAGTCCACACAGGGTGAAGCGGGATCCGAAGCAAGAAGCCGGGCGTGGTCGGGAACTCTGGAAGAACAGGACTGGGTGATGGCAGAAGCAGGTATTCAACGACATTGCTCCTGCAACCTGGGACCGGGATGACTGGCCTTTATCTTCTCTGAGGCCAGGGGCAGTCCCGGCCCCCAGGTGACCCGCCTCTTCTGGCCTTAAGGCAAGCACTCCTCCTGGGAGAAACCAGTTTCCTCCGCCTCTCTGCCCTGAGCCTCTGCAGCTCAGGAGAGGCTGGAGGGTTACTGGACCCAGGGGGAGACTCACCTTCCCCTGACAGGGCTGGGAGAGGCGCACCTGTAGGCAATGTGTCCTCAATCACCTCCGGAGCCAGAGTGGATTCACCTGGTGCCTACTCCTGAGGATCCGGCACAGGTGCAGGCACTTCAGATGCAAGGCCCTGCCCCAGCTCAGCCGGCCCTGGAGGCGGGGACTCCTGTGCAGGCCGGGATTCCTCCGGTTCAGCCTCTGAATCGGATTCCCAGGTCATCACACCTGCCCATCTCACCTGAAATCATGTTTCTAGATGCCCCTGGAAGCTCACAAGCAGCTGAGTTGAATTTCATAGATTATCCACTCCTGAGTTTCAAATGCTATGGTTGGGAGATCAGGCAGATCAGAGACTAGAGTGAATGTCTACTTGAAAAAACCATTGTTGTTTCATACACGTCAGTTAACTTCCATGCCAGAGCGCTTGTTCAGAACAAGAGTTATATGGTAAATTTAATGAAGACAAAAACAAACAAACAAAGGATTTGCGACAGAAGTCTTACTATGAGACAAAAAAATATTACAAAGTAAAGTAAAGGTAATTTCTAAAATGTATGGATCATTCTTAGAATGGGAAGTTAAGGATGAACATATCAAGAAAGTAATGATTAAATGGGCTATGGATCTGGGTAAAAATATTCAAATAACACAATGGGAAAAGCTTTGGAGGGAAAATTGGAAATTCACAGCATGCGAAGCAATAAAAGAAAACATGATAAAGGTTTTTAAGGTGGTATTTAACACCTACTAAAATTTGTAAAATGTACAAAACTAAATCAAATTTATGTTGGAGGTGCAAACGATTGAAGGGTATGCTTCTACACATGTGGTGGCAATGTGAAAAAATTAAGGGCTTCTGGGATTTGGTTTTTGAAGAGATGAAAAAAATTAAATATAATTTTTTTGGGGGGAAACAGAAGCCTTTTTTTTTTAATAATTCAGACAGATACAGCCAGAGAAGATAAGAAATTATTCTTGTATGCTGTGGCGGCAGCTAGAACCCTGATTGCAAAAATTGGAAAAAAGAAATAATTCCAACAAAACAAGAATGGCAAGATAAAATATTTAGTTATGTTGAATTGGAAAGATAGACAGATGCAATCAGAGGCCACAGCAAACAAGAGTTTCAAAAAGACTGGAAGAAATACAGTGATTACCAGAAAAAGCAATGCCCGCATATTACTACTTGGACTTGTTTTAATTAACTTTTGCAAATTGATTTATAGTTAGAACAAAATAACCAAAAAGAAATATAAAGGGAGTTAAAAAGATGATAAAAGGAAGCAGATTGCTATGGTTGTTATTAGACCCGAGTAGAGGATGAGGGAAGTCAACAAAGAAAATGGATTTGAAATTTGGTTAAACTATATTGCCCATTAGAGTATTTTTGAGGTATGTTTTTATTTTTGCTTTGGTTCTTTTTGTTAATATTGTTATTCCTTTTTTGTTCCTTTCCTTTTTTTATTTGTCATTAAATGTATGTCTGTATGCTATGTTTGTCTGTCAGCACATATAAAAAAATAATATTGTGACACATCCCGAAAGTCTGCTGGTTGCCACTGAAACGTGTAACTGCGGTTATCAGGGAGAACTTGTTGGACAAGGAACATCAAAGCAACCTTGACCTGAGCTGACGGGAGGGAAAACTGGATCTGAACTGAAATTCTTCATAGTAATGTGGAAGATAGTGGTGATGACCCCCAACTTAGATGGCTCTCACAGAGACATAGACATATTAATGGAGGATAAGACTGCCAAAGTCTACCAGAGACAAAGACTATGTTCTTCCTCCATCACCTGAGGCTGTGTGCCTCCAAACACCAGTTGCTAGAAATGCACAGATGGAGTGAGTGCTGTTGTGCTTGCAGGCTTCCTATGGACATCCTATGGCCACTTTGAGAACAGGATGATAGACTATTATTTTCTTATTATTTGTTAAATTTATATAGTCGTACCTCAGGTTAAGAACTTAATTTGTTCTGGAGGTCCGTTCTTAACCTGAGGTACCACTTTAGCTAAAGGGGCCTCCTGCTGCCGTCGCACCACCGGCACACGATTTCTATTCTCATCCTGAGGTAAAGTTCTTAACCCGAGGTACTATTTCTGGGTTAGTAGAGTCTGTAACCTGAAGCTTCTGTAACCTGAAGCGTCTGTAACCTGAAGCGTCTGTAACCCGAGGTACCACTGTACCACCCTTCATCCAAGGATCCGCATTCGAAACTCCCATTGTTCCAGGCACATTTTGCAACAGGGAATGTCATTAGTGTGAGCAGTTTCTGAGCTGTGGGTGCAGTGCTTACTCCTAAGATTTCAGATTAAAACTGCAGAGTGAAAGGAAAGGAGGACCTTTTTCTGCCTCCCCACTTCCAGCTACTCTCTGAAGACTGGGTCTGAAGAGACCCTCTTAAGAATATTAGGGGGGTGGGCAGGGGAAGAACTAGACCACATGAAAAATGAACATAATATTTTAGCTGCAGTTCATTCATTTTCAGCTTTGCATTCTTGCTATAAAAATGTGCGCCTAGGCACTCCATTGTTGTGCCCATAACCTAGGTTTAAGGTGCTGTTTGGCTCCTAGCTTTCATATCTCAGTTTCTAACACTGCCAAAGATCACAGGACGGTTTACTATATAAAAACACAAAAATACATACCATAGTAAAAAACAAAAACAGTAGCCCCAAATGAGCCCTATGACCTGAGCCAGGAGAGCTCCTTAGGTGACCTGCAGTCATAATGGCATTTACTCATGCACCTCTAGTCTCTACTCCTCCACAGAGTGGATCTGTGATTGGTGGACGGTGGTGTTTTTCTACTCCTGTCCCCACAGTATGAGAAAGTTTGCTTTAAAAATCTGAAACATGCTTTGGAGGATCTTGCCATATGGGGTGAACTTGGGGTACGTCAGGTGGCGAATTTGTGTGTCTCTATAAGGGTCCAGTAGGAAGTTCTCTTTTATAAGCCTCATTGAAATACAGTGGTACCTCGGGTTACATACGTTTCAGGTTACATACGCTTCAGGTTACAGACTCTGCTAACCCAGAAATAGCACCTCGGGTTAAGAACTTTGCTTCAGGATGAGAACAGAAATTGTGCTCCGGTGCCGCGGCGGCAGCTGGAGGCCCCATTAGATAAAGTGGTGCTTCAGGTTAAGAACAGTTCCAGGTTAAGAATGGACCTCCAGAACGAATTAAGTACTTAACCCGAGGTACCAGAATCACAGAATCATAGAGTTGGAAGAGACCACAAGGGCCATCGAGTCCAACCTCCTGCCAAGCAGGAAACACCATCAGAGCACTCCTGACATATGGTTGTCAAGCCTCTGCTTAAAGACCTCCAAAGAAGGAGACTCCACCACACTCCTTGGCAGCAAATTCCACTGTCGAACAGCTCTTACTGTCAGGAAGTTCTTCCTAATGTTTAGGTGGAATCTTCTTTCTTGTAGTTTGGATCCATTGCTCCGTGTCCGCTTCTCTGGAGCAGCAGAAAACAACCTTTCTCCCTCCTCTATGTGACATCCTTTTATATATTTGAACATGGCTATCATATCACCCCTTAACCTCATCTTCTCCAGGCTAAACATGCCCAGCTCCCTTAGCCGTTCCTCATAAGGCATCGTTTCCAGGCCTTTGACCATTTTGGTTGCCCTCCTCTGGACACGTTCCAGTTTGTCAATGTCCTTCTTGAACTGTGGTGCCCAGAACTGGACACAGTACTCCAGGTGAGGTCTGACCAGAGCAGAATACAGTGGCACTATTACTTCCCTTGATCTAGATGCTATACTCCTATTGATGCAGCCCAGAATTGCATTGGCTTTTTTAGCTGCCGCGTCACACTGTTGGCTCATGTCAAGTTTGTGGTCAACCAAGACTCCTAGATCCTTTTCACATGTACTGCTCTCAAGCCAGGTGTCACCCATCTTGTATTTGTGCCTCAGAAGTTCAGACCAGCCCAATCCAAGAGAGGCTGTAACAGGAAACTGTGCCAGAGCAGCAGTGTGTTCTCAAGCAGCTTCCACTTATTTCAAAGAGCCTTACGCAGGATAACATCCTGGGAAACCATGTCCCATCTTGCTTAGCATGTGCACATGTGGAGGATACCATGCAAATTTTCTGCTCCAGGCACCAAAATGTCTCAGACTAGCCAGCCCTGACTTTCCCTATTTCACGTGTGCTACAGGTATTGTAACATGTTCAAAGGTGTACCTGCTTTTGTCACGAGCCTGAAGCGTCACCCTCAGAATGTTTGCCCCATATGTGCAGACAAGCTCCTCTCTCTGTGTGTTCTATGGTCAGTGTACTCTAAGCATCTTTTAATAATAATAATAATAATAATAATAATAATAATAATAATATGCACTTTGAAGTTTGTCCCTGACACCCTTGCCACATTGTATGCTGCTGAGGAAATGGGCGCATAAAAATGTATATTAGCTTAGGGGATGTGACTTAGAGAAAGCACCAGTGCCAAATGGAAGCACTAATCTCCTACTCTATCAATCTCATCTTGCTAAAACCTGATAAATCCCTTTGCTTCTGCTCTTCTAATCAAGAGGTTTAGAGGGTGCAAAGGTTGCTTTTCACTTCATTACAATTTCCTTCTAATCTTTTATAATCTCTTAGCACGGTGCACAGACACCCATCAGAAGCTTATTTCTTCTCATTTAGAAAAAGGGGAGAGTTTTGCTGTGCATCCCATAATTGTTGTAATCTGTGCCAGATCATGACAAAAGGAGTTTCTAAAAGACTGGTGGTGGTGGTGAGGAGGGAAACCTAAATATCTAATTTAAATAATGCAGTTTCTGTTCAATCTGATTCTCCATCCACGTTTATTTTCGTACCAACAAGTATGGCGTATCCTATATTCTTTATGCAAATAAATACTACTAAATTAGCCATTTGCAAACGGTTCCTTTGAATTGCACTTCTGACCGCTTTCAATCAGGGTGATTCTATCTAATTCACAATTTCTCAGTTGCCATACTCTACGTAGAATATGTGATCGTCTCATGTATGTTAACCTGAGCTCCTTGGCAAAACAGTGGGATTGAAATAAAGGATAAATATTTGTTTTATGGTTAACCTCACTATAGAGGTATTGAAAATATATCTGGAATGTATTTGATCCTAGTGGGTGAAAGAAAAGAGAGTCGCTCCCCATCCTTAGTCTACTACAGTGTCTCAAGTGCCCAATCCTAGTCACATTTCATGGGATACAATTCCATACTTAGAATTCAACATAGCAACATAGAGTCATAGAATTGGTTCCAGAACAGAATAGCATTGGAAGGGACCACAAGGATAATCTCATCCAGCCCCCTGCAATACACTGCAGGAATCTTTTGCCCAGTGACCCTGAGATTAAGAGTCTCATGCTCTACCGACTGATGTGTTTACGATCAAATTGCAAACCAGTTTAAAATCCAAGTATTTTCACTTATCTGATTTGAGCATCACAAAGCAATAGGCACGAAGCCCTTCTGCCTCAGCAGTGCAGAATGAGTCTAAATGCTGTCTTTACGAGTTCCCTGAAAGATAAATAAATTATAGGTGGCTCCTACCCATTGTTTCATTGCATGTTTCTTTCATTATCAAAATGACTTTTTCATGACTTGGCTGCAGATATCATAATGTCTTGCATTCCACATGGCTGTGCTGTTGAATTCCCTTCTGCTTCATTCATGTTCATTAAATTCTCATTACGGACTACATCACATGGATGGTGCTCCTTGAGAGGAAGGCAAGGCTGTAGATGGTCCATTTCCTCCACTGGGATACACTGCAATGCTGTTGTTTTGGCTCCTGCACCTATAACAGAAGACTCTTGTCCCAAGCCCTGTGCTTTGAGGGTTCTCGTGTATGCTTGCCACATTTTAACCAAAGCCCCCATGTCACTGGTTGAGATGCGCTTGTTCCAACAAAGTGTGGTAATAGCAAGACTTTCCTTGATCAGACTTCTCAAATCTACCCTCTCCCAGACTATCTCTGTACAGCGAAAACTGGGAACCTGCAGCCCAGTTTCATAGAGAATATACATACAGTAATACCTCTGGTTATGAACCATCCTCCTTGCGAACGCTTTGGGTTATGAGCTCTGCTAACCCAGAAGTAGGTCTCCTGGTTGCGAACTTTGCCCCAGAATGCGAGCAGAGGTGCACGCGCAGTGGGAAACTCCATTAGCGAAAGCGCGCCTCAGGTTAAGAATGGTTTCAAGTTGAGGATGGACCTCCGGAACAAATTAAGTTCATAACCAGAGGTACCACCGTATACTTGTGATATTTCAACTGGGTTTGGCTATAATCATAGCACTTGTTTTCTTGTATGACTTCAAGGGCTTCCATTCCAATATTTTCCAGGTAGATCTTCTGGTTATGGCTTTGACAATTGTAAAAATGTCCCATTTTAGTAATCAAAGTGCTTTGGAATGCATGTGTACTGAATTTCAGCTCTTTGTCTATTTCCTTTACCCTTGGTTTACTTCTTCTTTTTAACGTATTTTTTATTAAAGATTTCCTGGTTTACAAAAGTATGTGCAGTGTCTCTTTTATCAAGTTACATTTTCTACAAATCAGTTTCATTTGTTGAGACATTAATGATACATTAGGAAGAAAAGGGGGGAAGAGGTGGAGGGGGCCATGGTGAGTGGGGGGTGGGTTCGGGTGGCGATGTTTCTATTTTACTTAATGTATGTGTGAGGTTTTGTGTCAGCGTCATTTGTGCAGGTTCTCTTTGCTATTTGCTTGTGATCCTTTGGTGATGAGAGAGGTTGGGGTTGGCTTAGGGTGTGGTGGTTAGTTTGTGATTGGCAGTGGCAAACTTTGTTTTCATGTGTGAGTGGCGTGGGTGGGTGTTTTTGAATCAGGTTAGCCATATTGATTTGTATGCTGTTGGTGGATTCTTGTCGTTGTCTTGTTGGGCTGTATATGTGATAAAGGGGAGCCATACAGGGGCAAAGGCATCTTCTTCTATTTGCCCCCGTGTCAGTTTCATGGGACGCGGGTGGCGCTGTGGGTTAAACCACAGAGCCTAGGACTTGCCAATCAGAAGGTCGGTGGTTCGAATCCCCACGATGGGGTGAGCCCCTGTTACTCGGTTCCTGCTCCTGCCAACCTAGCAGTTCGAAAGCACATCAAAGTGCAAGTAGATAAATAGGTACCACTCCGGTGGAAAGATAAATGGCGTTTCCATGTGCTGCTCTGGTTCACCAGAAGCTGCTTAGTTATGCTGGCCACATGACTGTACACCGGCTCCCTCGGCCAATAAAGCGAGATGAGCGCTGCAACCCCAGAGTCGGTCATGACCGGACCTAATGGTTAGGGGTCCCTTTACCTTTACAGTTTCAGTTTATTGGTTAATTTTTCTAATAGGGCTGTTTCCCATACTATTTGGTACCACTGGTCCATGCCTACTCCTGATAGGTCTCTCCAGTGTATGACTATGATGTTTCTGGCTGCTAAGAGTAGGCTGCTTATGAGTTCTTTGTGATGTGAGTGGGCATTATTATCTTGGAATATGTTTACTAGGGCCAGTTCTGGGGTGACTTCTAAGCATTGGTTTACTTCTGTGAGTAAGTGAGTCAATCGGTCAAATCAAAGCAACTTTCTATATGCTGTGATGACTTTGGTCACCTTATGCTGAAGTTTAAGCTTAACAATTCTTCCTCCCTCAGCCTTGTAAAATCTTGCACTTGATTTCCTTTCCTGAGATGAATGGTTGTGACTTCCGCTGCCCCCTTCACCGCTGTTCCCTTAAACCAATCTGCTGTCGGGGTGTTTGCCGAGGTGTTTCTGCTTCTCCTTGTCCTGTTCCTCCTCCGGTCATAGTGATTGCATGCACAAAGGCAAAATGTCACCATCATATTCTTGACATTTAAACCTTCTGCTCCAACTGCTTCTGGCCATTTGAAAATGATTGGGGGGGGGGGAGAGTGGAGAGAGAAGAACTAAAAAACAAACAAACCCCAAGAAGACTATCTGAGCTGGGATATTCCAAGTTCTTACTGTCTGCACTCCTGGTGACATTTCTGTTTTAAAAAATGTCTGACAGTATAATCTTTTTGGAAGGCAAAAGTCCCCCAGCCCTGTCATTTTGCTTGAAGAAAAAGATGAACTGTTCTGGCCATGTGTTAGATCAGTCCATATCTGGGGAACTGCACTCTGAAGTGACAAACAGGAAAAATTTGGGCATGATTCACTGTTCAGGCAGCCACAAGAGAGGCAAATATTTTACAGGAAAAAAATCTGATAAGATGTAACTGTCACATGTGCAGTTCAGTCAGAGATTTCCCATAGGAATTTTGGAAATTTCCCCATAGGAATCATTGGAAACTATCAACTCGTTATGCAGATGCTCGCCTAATGAATGATTTCCTAGAATCAGAGAATTGTAGAGTTGCAATGCAGGAATCTCAACTAAAGCATCCATGGCAGATGGCCCTTGAACCTCTGCTTAAAAACCATGGAAGGGGAGTCCATAAGGAAGACCGGTCCACTGTTGAACAGCTATTACAGTGGTACCTCGGGTTAAGAACTTAATTCATTCCGGAGGTCCATTCTTAACCTGAAACTGTTCTTAACCTGAAGCACCACTTTAGCTAATGGGGCCTCCCACTGCTGCCGTGCCACCACAGCACGAATTCTGTTCTCATCCTGAAGCAAAGTTCTTAACCCGAGGTACGATTTCTAGGTTAGCGGAGTCTGTAACCTGAAGCATCTGTAACCTGAAGCGTCTGTAACCCAAGGTACCACTGTACTGTCAGAAAGTTCTTTCTGATGTTTAGTCAGAATCTCCTTTCCTGTCAGCATTTAATTGGAATTTCCTGAGAATGCCTTGTTTTTGGATGGTGAGGCCTACATGCATTAGGCAAAATTCCAAACAAACAGGCACACAATAGGATATATTCTGAATAAAATGTTGATGGGTTTTCATCAGGACTTTCCCCTGCTTGCTTTTTTTTTTAAAAAAAGAAAGAAATGCAAACTGGGGAGGACTGAAGATTGGGAAAACGAGAAGATATTGCCAGGCATCAGAGGATCCAATCCCCCCCCACACACACACACATGGTAGGCTGCCAGAAATGGATAAGACAAGGGAAGTTCTTACCAATGCCTTTTATTCAATATTCACAAAGAGAGGCTTAGAAATGTAGTCTATTGGAGTAATGGTGTTGCTCCAAGTGAATCTCCACCCCCTCCATCTCTCCTACTTCCTCATGAGTCATCACTAAGGGCCTTTTGAAAGGGCCTTTTGCCTTTGAGCTCCTTGCTCTCCTACTTTCAATGCCCACTGGGTTCTGGGAGAGGGGGGCCTGGAATGCTTTCTAAAGACACTAAGTCCATCAGCTGTCGCTCCCTGGTGCTTCTTCTTCCTCCTCCTTTCCTATTATTTCCCAGCTTTTCCCCTCATCTGCCTCTGAGCTGTGACCTCCCTCAAACCCCTGTTGTAATTCTGAACTGTCTCCTTCTTCTCTGGAAGGGTCAGGCTGAGGAGGCGGTTGTGATGTTACCATATGAGAGTGCTGGAGGTGAAATAGTTAAACAGGTTACCCTATCAGAACCCAGGGGGTGGAGTCAGAGGGACTATAAAACCAGCTCTGGGAGGGGCCAAGGGAGGAGTTCGTTGGGTGGTTGGTTGGAGTGGGAGTGAATTGGGATAGAGTCTGTGGGTAGGTTGAGTTAGTGTAGTGAAATAAGCTGGGTCAGGAACAGTTAGGGGCTAGGAAGACAAGTAAATATCTGAGAGGTGGTTTAGTGAGTGAGAGCAGGTAGCGGAAGTTATAGGTCTGGATAGGCACCCCATGAATGTAATTGACTGATACTGTTTATGAAACCACACGCTTATTAAACTGCAATAAATAAACAGATGTTTATGTTCCAATTTAACCCTGACTAGGCTCAGTAGTGTACCAGGTAGGGCCTGGGTGGTGGCAGTGAGAAATAAAGTGGTGGCACAGGGATCAATAGACAGTGAAACGTCCGGGGACCCTGTGTGATCGCCACAGCAGTCTCCACCATTCCTCCTCTGACAGATACCAAAGTTGACAGATTGGCCCATCCCTTCTTTTGAGTGAACAAGTGTAAGGCTGGACTTGCCTTTCACTTATGGATTCACTTCAAACAGTATGAAGCTCCAGATCAGTGAGACTGGAAGGTGCGCTGAGTGCCTCTGAGCCAGAAGACTCTGGGCAGGATGAGCCCCCCCTACCAGGTAGACTTGGGGACACTTGTTCCTAATGCTAACTTTGAAAGAATTACAGGGTTTAATAACTGAACCGGCTTCCTCAAACTGCGACATCAACAATTTCACTTGAGGAAAGCAATGTGCAGTTTGTGTTGCTTTTTCCTGGCCTAATTATTAAGGGGATGAAAAGGGAGGGAGGGAAGGCTTATGAGTACACACCTGACTCTTCCCTGACCTTGAACACGTCTTTACACCTGGACAGCACAAGGTGCTTAGAAGTGACATCCTAATCAATTCATGTATTTAGGTTATTTTTAGCCCACTATTCAATCCTGTCAGATTCCCAAAGTGGGACACAATTAAAAGATTTTGAGAATACAAAAAAATAAAAATAAAACCAAAACAAAGATGACGCAAATGCTTCCTTCTAGAACAGGCTTTGCATTCGCTTTGCATATTTGAGATATGTGCACACAAAGCATGCATATGGGAAAGCAGATGGTTTGCATTCAGAAGGTCCTGGGTTCAGTCCCTGGCATCCCAAGGTAGGGCTGGGAGAGGCCCATCTCTGAAACTCCAAAGTGTAGACAGTTCTAAGCTGGATGGACCAATGGTCATAGTATAAGGCAACTTTTATGCTCCAATGTTGTGAAAAGCGCATGGAGAGTTGAACTGTGTCCACATTTGTCCAAAATGTCCACATCAGGGTCTGCAATACAGGGTTGCAACTAAAATCCAGTGACCGCATCATGTGCTTGTCCCACATTTGTAATGCATATCCGAAATGAAATATTCATTTTATAAGAGAGGAAAGCGAGTTATCATATTATACCACCTTTCCTGAAATTGACACTTCCTACGTTTTTGTGGGCTTTGCAAATCAACATTAAAAAGCTAGCCACACATAATGAATAAAAAAGGAGAGCAATGTCACCGTTAAGATTCTTTATGGATTTTTGAGTTGAGTTCCTAAACAGATATTTGAAGTGGTCTACCAAAATAATAATAATAATAATAATAATAATAATAATAATAATAATGGCAATAAAGCATGCAAAGGATCAAATAGGTGAATAACAAAGAGTTTGAAATTTTGGGAGGCTGGATAGTTAAGATGAAGAGTGGTCTTGAGGGTGGGGTGAACTTATTTTATTTTATTTTGACTTGTATTATTATTAAAGGTAAAGGTAAAGGTACGGGCTGCCTGTACGGGCCAGTCTTGCCAGACTCTAGGGTTGTGCGCCCATCTCACTCAAGAGGCCGGGGGCCAGCGCTGTCCAGAGACATTTCCGGGTCACGTGGCCAGCGTGACATCACTGCTCTGGCGAGCCAGAGCCGCACATGGAAACGCCGTTTACCTTCCCGCTAGTAAGCGGTCCCTATTTATCTACTTGCACCCGGGAACCGCCAACCTTTCGATCGGCAAGCCCTAGGCGCTGAGGCTTTTACCCACAGCGCCACCCACGTCCCCTTTTATTATTATTTTTATTTATTATTATTACTTTTATTTATTATTATTTAGTATTATTATTACTTTGTTTAAAATAAAAAAAATAGTTATAGCCAGCTAATATTTACTCAGGGGCGCGGGTGGCGCTGTGGGTAAAACCTCAGCGCCTAGGACTTGCCGATCGTCAGGTCGGCGGTTCGAATCCCCACGGCAGGGTGCGCTCCCGTCGTTCGGTCCCAGCGCCTGCCAACCTAGCAGTTCGAAAGCACCCCCGGGTGCAAGTAGATAAATAGGGACCGCTTACTAGCGGGAAGGTAAACGGCGTTTCCGTGTGCTGCGCTGGCTCGCCAGATGCAGCTTGTCATGCTGGCCACGTGACCCGGAAGTGTCTTCGGACAGCTCTGGCCCCCGGCCTCTTAAGCGAGATGGGCGCGCAACCCCAGAGTCGGACACGACTGGCCCGTACGGGCAGGGGTACCTTTACCTTTACCTTAATATTTACTCAGAGCAGACAATGGAAACTGATGTGCCTAAATTAGTCATGTCCATTCATTTCATTGGCAGGTTTCTCGTGCCACATTACCAGGCGAAAAGGGCCGAATGTATATGTAGTTACCAGAGTCTAGGAATTTTAAAAAGGGAGTGATTGACACCTTCACACCCTCCTTGTGAACTTCCAGAGTTAACAAGCCCGCCACTGTTGAAGACAGAATGCTGGGCTATGCGGACACTTGATCCGTAAGGACTGGAGAGAACACAGAGAGAGCACCCCGTCCTCTTGGTCAATCCTGACCACATTTTCTCCTATGCAACCTTCCTGGGGTGCCACATTCCAGTGGTGGAGGCAAAAATCAGCAAAGCCATGAGTGTGAATTTTACTTTTCCAAGTAGGCTACATTCTACACACCCTCACACAACCCTCACAACAGTCCAAGCGTCATTATCAGAGTTCAATGATACATTCACTCCAGGAAAAAAAATGTTCAAGGAAGGTGTGAGCTCAGTAAAGAGGGGAGGGCATGTGGTGTGGGGAGGTGCCCACGTCCAGATAGTCACATTTGCTCCTTAGGCCTGAGATTCTCCACCCCTCCAATAGGAGGGTAGATATTGGAGACTTCACCCACTACCCACCATTTGTTTTTCACGGTAATCCACTTGCCAAGACTGTTAGCTGACAAGAGTTGTCTATATATGTTAAACATGGCCTTCATCAACATTTGCCAGACACAAGACACGCAGACAGTAACTGCTATGTCTTCGTGTATATTAGACTCCAGCCAATACAGCCAGGAGTTCAGTCAACTGCTCTTCTAAGTGGACCAAACTGCAGTAGCAAATTGGGTTTGCTGCTTGAAATCCATCACCTGGCTGGAAATTACAGTATTTAAACAGCAGGCCGTAACTATATTCTACCCACCGCAAACTATTTGGAAACCGGCAACAACAAAAAAGAGAAACGCAAAGTGTATCAGAAAATAACAGACACACAGAGCACTTCCCCTTCTAATGGGTCTGCTCTGCCACAGCCTGTTGTCAAAGCAGTTGCTTTTCACCACCAAACCATTTTTAACTGCATGGATGAAGATGCCACTCTATTAGAGTTTGAGAGGAAGAGCTATTTGTGGCAAAAAACAACCACGACAAAAGCCGACCTCTGCCCTTCTCTTGTGCTGTGTGTGTTTTTGTCTACCTGGAGCTGCATGGGAGAGAGAAAGTGGTACATAACTGGCTTTTTAATATTCAGCTTTGCACTAAAATGGCCAGAAGGATTTTCTGCTGGAAGGGCAAACCTAGAATCCTTTCCTGCCCATCGAAAATACAAAAACAAAAGACCCCAAAAGGAGAGCAGGAAGCCGATCAGCATTCTCTGCAGTTGCAGGTAGAACAAAGGATATGGCACTTCAGAAAAGTAACATTTGTAAGCAGTTGTGGGAAAGAAACAGCAGGGGAGAGCTTTGCTTCTGGGCTTCCCAGAAGCACCTGGATGGTCACTGTGGAAAAAGGGATGCTGAAAACAGCTCTGGGCACCACAGTTTAAGAAGGATGTTGACAAGCTGGAGCATGTGCAAAGGAGGGCAACCAAGATGGTCAAAGGTCTGGAAACCAAGCCTTATGAGGAAAGGTTGAAGGAGCTGGGTATGTTTAGCATGGTGGAGAGGAGACTGCAAGGAGATATGATAGCCATCTTCAAATATCTCAAGGGCTGTCGCATGTTTTCTCCTGCTCCAGTCGGTAGAACTCGAACCAATTGATTCAAGTTACAAGAAAGGAGATTCTGAATAAACATCAGGAATAACTTTCTGGCAGTAAGAGTTGTTTGATGGTGGAACAGACTCCCTCGGAAGGTGGTGGACTATTCTTTGTTGGAGGTTTAAGCAGAGGTTGGGTGTCCATCTATCTCGGTTTCTTTAGTCGTGATTCTTGCATTGCAGTGGATTAGATGACCCTTGGAGTCTCTCTACAATCCTATGATTCTGTGATTACATGGACCTTTGGTCTGATCCAGCTGCGGTTTTCATCTGCTTCCCTTTTAAGCAGGAAACTGGGAGAGTGGCCCATCATTGTCATAGAATCATAGGGTCCAACCCCCTACAACCCAGGAATCTTAACTAAAGCATCCATGTTTTAAGGCAATGATGCTTATTCTCATTTTCCTGCAAATCCTGGGTCTGTGCTAATGAAATCCAAATTCTGAGCTCAGAGTCAAGTACATGAAGGGAGGGTTGGATTAATTTATTGGTAAGGGTCAGAGCAATCAACGTAAAAAGGGATAGAGAGACATTAGTAACTTGGAAACTGGGTAGCAAAAAACAAGTGGGGGAGTTTTTTTTAACTAGCAGAAAAGGGGTTAATTTTTGGGATAAAAGCTACAGCCCAAGCCACTGGAAAAACTTGCCCAAGTATCATGAACTTCCTATGATTTCACAAGTTAAATCTCCCATAACTCCATTGCCATACTCAAAGCTGTAAGGGTGATGAAAAGAGGAACTGGAAGAAGTTAATGATGAAGACTTCTGCAGAAGGCTTCTATAGTGCTGTGCCAAGTGTCAGATGATGTTCTTGTTAGAGAGATGAGCAAATTCCCCCTTGTCCAATTTGGAAATAGTTCAGATAGACCAGACTGTTTACTCAGCTGTCCGAGCTAGGCCTGAATTAGCACTAAACCCAGAACTGCAGTTTGTAAGAAATGTGCCCCAAAGCCTACTCTAGTATACACAGAGGATGCTGGAAGGACATATCTCAAGTCAATTGCTGCTTCAGTGTGGTCCAAGCATTGCACCCCATCATGTTCTCAAAGCCACTCCTATTCGCTTCTGCTGCCCTGGCTCTGGAGGCTGCAAAGTGTCTTGGGTCAGCTGTGATGCCAGGTTGGAAGCAGCAGATACAAAGAAGATTCTGATTATGTTGATGGTGCTGTTGCAAGCTGGAACAAGTGGTATGTATCAACTAAGATGGAAAAATAGGAGTCTCACATAGAACTTAAAGCACTTCTTTGTTGCCACTGGCATGAGGAAACCAGTGGAGTAGAGTGGTCGACATTCTAGGCAGCCTGGGAAGTCCTGAGTTCAAAACTCTAATCAGCCACAAAAGCCTTGTGAGGCTCTCTCTTGACCAAACCTACGTCACAAGCTTATTGTAATGATAACCTGGGAGTTGTCATATAGCTCTTTAGCTACGAAGGCTGGAATTTAAAAAATCATTTTAGCAATTCTTTAAATTTTATTTTTTTGACTGTTAGGAAGAATGAGAGAAAACTAATATGACCTATTATGGCCTAATATGTCCTAATATGACAGGCCTGGACAAGAGGAGACTGAGAGGATATCTTCAAATATCTTAAGGGCTGTCACGTGATTGAGCAAGCTTGTTTTCTCCTGCTCTGGAGGGTTGGACTCGAACCAATGGCTTCAGGTTAGAAGAAAGGAGATTCCAACTAAACATCAGGGAAAGCTTTCTGACAGGAAGAGCTGTTCAACAATGGAACAGTCTCCCTCAGGAGGCTGTGAACTCTCCTTCCTTGAAAATTTTTAAGCAGAGGCTGGATGGCAATCTGTCAGGTATGCTTTAGTTGAGATTATGATTCTATGATTCTAGGCCGTAGAAACTGGGGTACTACGTACACAATTCCTATTTTCCTACCCCATGATTGGGTTAATGCCAGGGCAGCCAGTTTGTCTGGGTCAAATGAGTTGTGGTAGGAGGCATCAAGAATATGTGTGGGAACTTGAAAGGGGAAAAGCTGACACAAAAGAAACTGTGGGGGTATCTGTTATTTCCCAAGGGTACTTCCCCTTTCAGCTAGTGCACTAAAGCATCAGCTGAAAAGAGCCTGATGCTTTTTCATGTGGCTAGACTTTGAAGAACGTTAATGAATTTTCAATTAAAAACCCAAGACAAGAAAATGTTGCTTAGTCAAACGACTTCTGGGAGAAGAGGCCACCAGACGGGGTACACTGTTGTCCTGTTTTGTTTATTATAACTGCTTGATATATGAGAGCCCTGCAGGTGCATTCCTGCTGCGCAAGTATTTTCCACTTCTATCGTCAGGTGGCCAGAAATCCAACCCTGCTTGCCTCATTGTGCAAAGCATGGCAGAGAGGACAGGAAGAATATTTCAGTGCTCTGGATATTTCAGCACTTTAAGTTTTTGAACGAACACTTTGCATCTTTGGTAGCTTTGCCAAAGAATCAATTTCGAGTACTTTTCAAAAAAGCAATTTGGTGGCACTTCAAAATAAATAAGTACGTTCCTGGGCTTTATTCCAATCATAAATGCAGTTAATTTGGGGGTTAACAACCTCAACTTCAGCATCACTGGGCTTGAAACTGTGTCCCAAACTTGTGAACAACCCAAATCTTCTTAAAGGCAGCAAGATCACGACCAGAGCATGATTTCATTTACAAGTCCTAACATAAACTGGAACGTCTCTACAAACACCAAGCAAAAATACTTTTATTTGAACGAACTGGGTTTTTAATTTATGCTCATAGTTTTTAACCACACAGATTTCTTTGGTTTAATGTCATAGGAACATCAGAAGTTGCCTTATCCCAGGTCCTAGAATCATGGAATTCTACAGTTGGAAAGGACCCTAGGATTATATAGTCCAGTTTTTCAACCTTTCTACATATCCTTTGACCAACTGCATTCTTTCTTTCTTTTTAAATAAATTTTTATTAAATTTTCCACCGTAATAACACAAACCACAAAGCAAAATGATACACAAAAACAGAAAAGGAAAAAAAGAGAGAAAAAGGGGGGAGAAAGGGGGGGGAACAATAAGCAAATAGACAATAATAACAAACTTAATTCTTCACAAATCCAACTTTTTAAACATCTTAATTGACTTCCTCAAATCCCTCCCTTCTGTGTTTCCTTGTAATTTAAAAGTAACAGCTTTCCAATATCATTATTAAACTAAAACAATTTCCAATTATAGTCATCTTATTCACTGTTCTTGACATTCTGAATCCCACTTATTTAATTATAACTTAATTTGTCCTAGGCCTATTTGTTTCTTTCAAGTAATTTCTAATTTTTTATATTACAATATTTGTTCAAATGTCCTTGAATTTCCTCCAGTCCTCTTGAAACTCCTCTTCTTTCTGGTCGCGGATTCTTTCAGTCAGGTAAGCTAGCTCCGAAAAGTACATCATCTTCATCTGCCAATCTTCCACTGTTGGTAGTTCTTGTGTTTTCCAATTTTTAGCAAGTAATATTAGAGTGGCTGTTGTGGCATACAAAAATAATTTAACATCTTTCTTGGGCAATTCTAAACCTGTGACCAACTGCATTCTTCCTGTGGCACTCTTGTGGGGCTCAGGAGCCCGGTGATGTCACCCCTTGCCTGCAGAGCTGGCAGCCTCGCCAATATGGCGATTGAGACTGCAACCTTGGTGTTATCAGCACCACGCTCTAACCAACTGAGCTACCATCCATCTAGTCCAGTACTGACTAGCAGTGGCTTTCCAGGATTACAGACAAGGTTCTCTCCCTGCCTATCTGTAGATGCCAGGGGTTGAAATTGGGGACTTTCTGCAGGCAAGGCAGATGTCCTACCACCAAGGCACAGTCCTTCCCTAATGTCACTTTGCTACAAGTTTCTTGAAATACAAGTATTTCAGTGGCAGCAGTGGGAAATCATGTCTATATTGCTCTTAAGTGCAGGCACCTAGGGCAAAACAGATGTGCAAGTGAGCACTGCAAGTAAATCTTGATACCGAAGCGCTTTCAGAGTAGTGTTTGATGCCCTCATATTTCCATTTCTGCAATACAACCATGGAACAAGTTATACAGAGGCAATTCGACTGAAGAAGAAGAAGAGTTTGGATTTGATATCCCGCCTTTCACTCCCTTTAAGGAGTCTCAAAGCGGCTAACATTCTCCTTTCCCTTCCTCCCCCACAACAAACACTCTGTGAGGTGAGTGGGGCTGAGAGACTTCTAAGAAGTGTGACTGGCCCAAGGTCACCCAGCAGCTGCATGTGGAGGAGCGGAGACGCGAACCCGGTTCCCCAGATTACGAGACTACCGCTCTTAACCACTACACCACACTGGCTCTCAGTGTGAACCCAACCACAAGGCATCTCCCAACTAGTCATGCAAGGTGGTTGCTTCAGGCAGAAGTACACTGCTCCCACATCATCACAAGCTCACCTAAGCAGAGGCTGGAGGTGCTGCATCCTGTGCTGTGGCAAGCAGTTACTTTGCAGAGATTGTCATGAGCTGCTGCAGGCTCAAAATGAAAAGAGGCCGTTGCCTGTTCAGGTTGTCTTTGTGCACACATCTGTATTACAAGTAGGTTATGCTGTTTCAAGTTAGAGTCCCTTCAGGGATAAGGCAGTAAATATTTACTCTTGTTCATCTTGCAACTAGTAGCAAGGCACAACTTTATCCCTAGTATGTCTTGTCCGTGGAAGATACAGTGTGAAGAGGAAAGCCTAAAATAAATACAAGCCATAGGATAGCAAGTTTAAAGCATGTAGGGCCTCACCTGAAGCCCAATTTAACTGAAGTTAATAATAGTTGGAGGGTTTTAAGGCTGCAGTTCTCCTTTGTTATTCCCCAGTGTATGATTGGGAACCAACAGCAAGGTTTACACTGAAAGCAATTCATTTATACCTGCCAACCTAACCCAGTGCTCTCGATCTTTTGAGACTACAGCTCAAACCAGCATAGGAAGGCTGTTTTATATGGCTTGTTGTACGGCAATTGCCCACCTCAAAGTAGCAAGGCATTTGAAATGAGAGTTTCAAACAGTTTCTTATATGGCTCTTGGAGTGGCAAGTTGCAGTTCAAAGTGTCAAAACCTTTGGGATTTAAGTAGCTTGCTGGATTCTAGTCATATTAATGAAATTAAGAGTCAACTACTGAAAATTGCCCAAATCACATGTACTCTTTATCTTTCACACTTTAAGACTATAGGAGCACCGCAACCAGCCATTAAGCATCTCTTTACAATTGCAAGGAGAATCATAGTGCTGCTGCATTTATCCAACTGGGTTGGCATCTGAACTATAGCATGCTTTGGTTCTCACTATGAAAAGTAGCAAATTAAGGAGGGCAATGCACACTGAAAGACTTTTCACTCTTTAAAAAATACACTGTGTAGCTTAAAAAAAATCCTGTGTATTTTCATCAGAGCTTCAGTGTGCAGTATGTGCTTTCTTCTGTGGGAGAAATAATGGAAGATGAGAATAATAAGTCTACAAAAGCATTAACTGAAGTACCCATTCTATTTTCATAATGAAAATACTGAAGAGACTGCAAGTTAATTAGATAAATGTTAAATATGCATAAACAGAAATCCTCCCTAAACGCCATTTTCCAAACAAAGTATTTATCATGGGAGCTCTCAATTTGAAGTCATTTTTAACAGAATGGTAATCTTGCAATTTTAAAAAGCAAGCCATTTTAACACCAGGCAGACACACTGATGTTGTATTTCATACAAAATAGTAAACAGTGCCATCTGCTGGTTGACCTTTCCGTTCATTTAATCTTCTACCTACCAAAATCATGTTTGATATCAAATTAAGTTTTAACATGAGGTTTTTGGCCAGAACCCAAAGAGCATCTGAAGTTAATGAAAGGGGCTTTTACTACGATGTTGGAATTTTTTTACTTTTCCCCTTCACAGATGCCTAATCTGCAAGTCAGGGCTTCCCACACTGTGGTTCATGGACCACAAGGAATCATAGAATTGTAGTCACCTTCATTCTGGTAGTCCATTGTGTGTCGGTGAACTTGTAAGCATGCCTTACATTACATTAGAAATTTGCCCGAGACAAATTAAAGAGAGTAGAAGTCAATAATTGTGGCAGCACAATCTGTGTACCACAGTGAAAATGCACATGCTTGAGACATATTGCTTTAAATTGTAGGTTGGGGAGCCTCCCATACAAAAAAACCACACCTCATAGAAAACTAGTGTGGCTAAGCTTTTAGCCTTCTTTTCAACAACTATTTTGCTAAATGTAGGACATTATATTGCAGAAAGAAATATTCAACCATGTGAGCCCCTACTAGAGGGAAAGTTTTCAAGATTCCCTGCCGTCTAGAAGCTTCTACCACGGTAACGTCCAGTTTGCCCACTCCAGTTTACAACTCAAACCAGTGTAAGTCATCCTTACCTGAAAGCAAATGCCACACTGGTAACACCTGAACACTGCTTCCCACTGAACAACAGACCAAGTCTGGTGCGGGGAAACTACTGTGCAGAAACTTGGGAGCCAGACGAATTATCAAGCACACATGGAACATTTCAGTCAATTCGTATCTTAATGCAAGTACTGTACAGGGTGAGTCCTTTAAAAGAGGCCTCGTGGATACAGAGTACACATGTTCCATGGGGCCTCTTTTAAAAGACTCACCCTAACAAGGCAATCCACTCAAACACATTGCCCTTGCCTTATTAGAGGTTGTATTCAAGAACGTATGAGAGATTTGTGTATGTGCTTGTATTACTCATCGCGGGTGGGGGTCAACCTGCAATATACTGCCTGTATTTTAAAACACTTGTATATGGTTTTGCCTTTTAAACACCAATTAAAGCTCTGTAGAACTGCTCTGCTTTGATCAATTTTCTGTTTTTATATTTATTCTAAAGTTTTACCACACAAATTCTTAGGAAAATGTAACCTATGGCTGCAGACTGCATAACGTGGAACATGGAAAAGCAAAGAAAATATGTATGTTTGTATGCATGTGTGTGATCGCTCTGTCTGGGAGCAGGGGCATGGCTCAGGAGAGTATAGTGGTACCTCAGGTTAAGTACTTAATTCGTTCCAGAGGTCCGTACTTAACCTGAAACTGTTCTTAACCTGAAGCACCACTTTAGCTAATGGGGCCTCCTGCTGCTGCCGCGCTGCAGGAGCCCAATTTCTGTTCTCATCCTGAAGCAAAGTTCTTAACCTGAAGCACTATTTCTGGGTTAGCGGAGTCTGTAACCTGAAGCGTACGTAACCCGAGGTACCACTGTAAAGAGAACAACTAGAGGGTGATATCTATGGCACTCTCTGAAAATGCTATTTAACTAGAGAAGATACAATGTAACAAAGTATCTGGAGTGAAATCTCCTGCTAGTTTCTAATGGTTGTGGATTTAACCTGCGTCCTCCTTTGAGGACAGAACCACATTTTAACACAAGACAACACACACAGAAGATGTCGGTCTTGCTATTTCATTTAAATAGCAACGTAAATGTGTTTATTGCCGTACAAATAAATCAGCCAAAGCACTTAAGAGCACCAGCATTGCTCTTGTACAGCTCTCATTGATCCAAAGAGCCAAACATAGCAATAGTGCTTACGATTGATTGCACTGTTGACAGTCCAGACAAAATTTCACTTTAGGCATTGGAGTATCTTGAGAGGATTCAGATGTACCTGAATTTCATGTTATACTTCCTTTGGTCTGTTTAAGAGAAATTTAACCAGTTGAACTAGAATTTCATCATTAAATCCTTTCACATTGTTTTCTTCGATTGCTTCATACAGCGGCCTACTTTCAGTTCCCCAGCAAATATTCTTTCTTGGGTTATTTTTATCAGAATCAGCAGATAGAGCCAAGGTATTCAACTGGTAACAAAAGAAGCTGAAGTATCTTCCGTCGGTAATCACAGCCTGCGATACAAAAGGCCGGGTCACATCTGCTTCACTCCAGAATCCTGGGAGAGAGGGGAGGAAAAAAGCAGCAGCTAAACAAAAGCATTTTTCTATCAACAACCAAAAAAAGCAGCAAGCCTTTAAAAGCAAAGTCATTGCAGATCCATTGTAAAAGGTTGCATATTTTAATAGCTCACTAGCTTTTCCCAACCTGGTGCCTTCCGGATGTTCTGGACAGCTTCTGCCATGTACTGGTCTTTGCTGGCTGGGGCTGATGAGAACTGCAGTGCAAAACATCTGGAGGGCACCAGGTTGAGGAAGGCTGGTTTAGAGCTCCAACTTTGCAGTCAGTCATGCAACTTACAACAAAGAGGAAGGGCCCCTAGAGAGGAAATAGCCTGAATAAAACACCTTATGTCTGGCAAGAACCAAGAGTCAGCCAGAGACTTGTGTGACATGGTTTCTAAAGTGGCAAAAGCACAAACTAAGAGCTATACAGGTAAGGAAAAGGTAAAGGACCCCTGGACTGTTAAGTCCAGTGAAAGGTGACTATGGGGTGCAGCGCTTATCTTGCTTTCAGACCAAGGGAGCTGGAGTTTGTCTGCAGACAGCTTCTGGGTAATGTGGCCAGCATGACTAAACTGCTTCTGGTGCAACAGAACACTGTGACGGAAGCCAGAATGCACAGAAATGCCGTTTACCTTCCCATCACAGTGGTATCTATTTATCTACTTGCACAGGCATGCTTTCAAACTGCTAGGTTGGCAGGAGCTGGGACAGAGCAATCGGAGCTCACCCCGTCACAGGGATTCGAACTGGCAACCTTCTGATCGGCAAGCCTAAGAGGCTCATTGGTTTAGACCACAACGCCACCCATGTCCCTGTTTCTAACATAGCACTCCCTCAACCATACAAGATATTCCCCATTCTACAAGGGGTCATAGCTGCTCACAGATCAACACCCTTCACCTCCTCAATCTGCAAGACCATGCCAACAACTTTTTCATGGATTTCAAGTGCAGATACTATAATAATAATAATAATAATAATAATAATAATAACAACAACAACAACAACAACAACAACAACAACAACAACAACAACAACAACAATAATAATTTATTATTTATACCCCGTCCATCTGGCTGAGTTTTCCCAGCCACTCTGGGCGGCTCCCAATCAGTGTTAAAAACAGTACAGCGTTACATATTAAAAACTTCCCTGAACAGGGCTGCCCTAGTCCCACCTCACTTCCCCCCACACACTGGGTTTATCTGTTCCACTCCAGCCTTTCTGTATTGAGTGGAAAGGCCTGAAGGCAGTTTGCAAGCATGTTCAGTTAAGCACATATACAATATCCCAAGCAAGCATGAACCATGTATGATTAGAGGTCCTAGTCACAATGAGACTTGCTACCATGTTCATCAGAAGTATTTACAAGCCTCTTTCAGATCTTCCAGTTCAAGATGAGAAGGCCAAGTGCAGAGTGGACATGCCTAATGCTCACATACTCACTCCACATTCACATATTCTTTAGAATGCATTAATAAGGCTAAGATAAATCACATGGCTGTATCATCTTCTAAAAGTTATATTTGTGAGCTTGCTATTTACCTTATCTTGCAACACTGGCTATCATCTTTAACTATTGACCTACCTTGGTACATTGCTTGGGCTCCAGTCCAAGCAAAAAGACTTGCAATTGCGTTAGCACGGCAAGGAACTTCAACCTGATCGAAGAGATTCATTTTTATAAGCCTGTCCCTTTTCAGCCTGTCGGGAATTAAATGAAACTGCGTATGTCCATAGGCACATGGATCTGCTACATTTGATCCTAAATCCCGCAAGAGAAAGAATTGTTTTAGATTTTAGCACGTAGAATGCTTAGATAAAAGTACCAATTCATCCAATAACAGATTTCTTAGCTGTTTTATCTTCAAATTTCTTAACAATATAGTGATGCTGACAGGTATGCTTTTTAAAAAAATAATTTAAATATGAACACAATGCCATACAAAATGCAGCTGTTTTATATCCCTTGCAGACAAATACAGTATGTATAGATGGTCAGGTCATGCATCCATAGCAGAGACCAGAGGACGAATGACAGCTGGAAGGAGCGCAGAGACAAAACTCCATGGTGCATCTGCAACAGCACAACAGGATGCCTTTATCTGCCCAACTGCAATAAAACAGGTCTCTCCCATATCAGTCTCTACAGCAACAGCAGGTGCTGTAACCTTCCAACCGTCTGACTTCACTCCCAAAGGTGCACTCCTCCATTGTCTCCCCAAGACAGACTGATGCCAACTAACAAGCCTTTTAGATAAAGATTGTGAACCTTTAGAAATATCTAATATCTACTTCAAACAAGGAGTAAATTTAAAGTGCATAGGCCATTCTGAAATCAGGAGTGCACTGGCTTAGCACGTTATGCCAATATAAGTGTCACAGCTATAATTTGTTCCAAAAAAACCCAACAAGATTAGGCATCCTAATCCAACAAAGTATAAAACTTATCAAGAAAAATATTTTACCATAGTAGCAAAGTGAACTACACAATGAACTGCATGCCGGAAAATTCATAGTTTAAATGCCAACTCAACTTCAACATTGCTATGTGTATTATGAAAGCCACTGTTATTTCAGCCAGTTGACCCCAATGTATAATGTCAGGATAACAGTGGCCCAGTTGAGATATTGACCATATGGTTTAATACAACGTATGGAAAGCAAATTGAAAGGTTATCTGCAAATGCCTAATATTATGAGTTGCTAATATAATGAGTTGCTGAAGTCCTCTTGCAAAGTGATTTGTTTTGTTAAAAAAATAAACGTGAAAACACTGAAAAGAATGCATGAATTATATTTTGTTCATATTGAATTACAGCATCAAGACATGTTAAAGTATTATGCATCTGAAGTATATGTCTACAAATTCATTGAGTAGAGACTTTAGAGATTAGCGTTCTGATGTGGCAGTCTTACCTATAAATATTTTATTATCATACTGTCGTTTGAACATTGGAAGCTTGTCAGGCAAGACATTAATAACAGGAATATCTCCAGGAGCCACATAGTCCAGGGGCACAAACTTAAGGGGAGAAAAAAGAAAACCAGTTCAATAAACTGATATATAATCACCCAGTATTATGCATTTATTTTAAAAAAAAAATGCCCTGCTTTACACCACTTCTGCTTACAAAAAATAAAAACATACAAAATTTACAACATACATTAAAAAAACCATTATAACATAATTATTATTAATGATAAGAGGGTGCTCTCACTATTGACCTCTTAAATATTTGACCTAAATTACAATGCAATTTGTAATTTACCACTAGCATGATTGTCTAAGGGGAGATGTAATTCTCCCAAATGATTTCACAATGCTATGACGACAGAAGACATAGTGGGTTACTACTGGGTCCAAACCAGGCTCATGGTTTGCCTTGCTCCAAACCAACCATGAGCTGTAGCCAAGGTTTGTTCTTGGCCTACCGCTCACAGCTTATTTAGGGGAGACAAACCACAGCATAGACCTACACCCATGCTTTCCCCTACCTTTTAATTCCCTTGTTCTCGCTGACTGAGGTGCTGCTACTGCTTCAATGAAACTGAGATATGAAAGCAAGGAGCTAAACGGCACCTTAAACCTAGGTTATGGGCGCGACAACGGAATAGGTGCATTTTTTAATACAAAGCTGAAAATGAATGAATTGCAGCTAAAATATTATGCTCGTTTTTCACATGGGTCTAGTCCTTCCCCTTCCCACCCCGCTAATATTCTTAAGAAGATATCTTTTCCAGTCTTCAGAGAATAGCTGCAAGTGGGGAAGCAGAAAAAGGTCCTCCTTTCCTTCCACTCTGCAGTTTTAATCTGAAATCTTAGCTGCAGTACAGTCATACCTCATGTTACATTTGCTTCGGGTTGAGCGTTTTCAGGTTGCATCCCGCGGCGACCCGGAAGTACTGGAAAGGGTTACTTCCGGGTTTCGCCGCTCGCACATGCGCAGAATGACATCACGCGCATGCGCAGCAGCGGTGAATCGTGACCCGTGCACGCGCAGATTGTGTTCTGCTCATGTTGCGAATGGGCCTCCGGAACAGATCCTGTTCACAACCAGAGGTACCACTGTACTGTGCCCAGAGTTCAGAAGCTGCTCGTGCTAATGACATTCCCTGTCACAAAATGCACCTAAAACAATGAGAGTTTCGAACACTGTACTGCTTCATACCACTCAACTCACTTTACAACAGGTTTCGCCACCTAGCCAATCAATATGACTTGAAAATAAAAAAGGCTCCTATGAATCCAAAGGGGAGGTTATCCATAGTATTTCAACATCTCATTCATTCTGGATTCCCCCTCTCCCTCGCTGTCCTCTGAGTACCCATAAAATATTTTCTGGAGGGTTGGGGAGCCTCTACAGCAGATTTGGGAGGCATGAGGAAGGTGCATGGGAGAAAGGGAGAGTCCGCTTGTATAATGTTGAATGTTGCATTAGTACCAGCCCTTGGGGGGGTGCACAATGTATCTTTGCATGAGCCATCAATTTCCTTCCATTCAGATGACACACCCAAATCAATGAGTTATGAAAATACACAGGGGGGTGAGGTTTTCTGAGGATAAGCAGTTATTACTGCTATACACTTTCCAGTTTTAATTTGGAAAAAATAATGTGCCCTAGTTAACAAGCATTTTGGGGAAATTGTGCTATAGTCTAATTTCTTCATAACAAGGGCTATTTCACCCAACACATATTCAATTTAATTAAACTGTAGACTTCAAAATGTAGTATATAATAGAAGAGCTCTATGTAGGGATCAATACTCGCCCCTGAAGTAACCAGAAATAGCAAATCCATTAATCTTTATGAAACTGGACTTCATACCTCTGAAAGCTGTTTTTGTATACGAATCTGACAGTGAGGTTTATCATCAATCTGAAATCTCAGTGGGTCAATTCTACCCCTTCGATGTCCACGAGGAACCACTGTCTCACCACGCAGCCAATAGAAATTTACTTCTGGTTTGAGGTCTGAAATAACAAGAGTGTTTTTAATGCCTCCTGCAGTCAAGAGCCCACCAGAGATATTAAACATGCCTGTAGTCAAGGATGTATGCATGACCACATAGCAATTTTTGTGCATACATACATGCTGAATATCTGTGCACACTTCTGAACCTTAATATGTGAAAAATCACAGTAAATCAGTTAAATGAGGAACAACTACAACTGATGGAAGCTGTAGGAGAAGTACTTTCAACACTAGAAGCACCTATACTAGACAATGCTAGATAAATGTCGCCAACGAAACAGAAGCTACTTGGAATTATGTATGGTGTCCATCTCTGATCTGTACAAGAAGGGGATTTTATGCATCTCTATGCTTCACAAATTATTTGCTATGCATGTGTGTAACTGATTAAAAGTATAACACCTCCCCCCCCCACAAACACACATTCCTCCTTAGTGCACACATTGCTAGGGATCATAACTAGATTATTATTACATTTGTGAGTCACTTTATCTTACCCAATGCAACTTACAACCAAACAAATGATAAAACCCTGCATGGGTACATTAAAACCAAGGAGGGAAAGAAATACATTGATGGGATATACCCGGAAGCTGTAAACCGGCTCCCTCGGCCAATAAAGCGAGATGCGCGCCGCAACCCCAGAGTCGGTCATGACTGGACCTAATGGTCAGGGGTCCTTTTACCTTTAATAGCTATTAATGATAAATTAACATGTGCCATTAAGGTAAGACGGGGAATATGCAGGAGAAAGGACTTTGTGGAGATATGGAAGGTGTTTGTAGAACGGAAAGAGGTCAAACCATCACAAGAGATATTAAAATTTTGGAAGGTTGGATAGCTACAATGGAATTGTTTCGGTGGTGGGGTGCACATTTTTATTCTAATTTATTTATTATTATTGTCAAAAAGAAAAGAAAAGAAATGCATTGAATACATCTCACCCACTTCTAAAAGGACAAAAATGGTTAAAGGGAAAAGGCCTGGTTCTATAGGAAAGGTTTTTGCCTGGCACCTATATAAAGAAATTGACAGAAACCCCCTTCCATTTTTTTTTTTTGATTCCTGGAAGCCAACAGCTCAGACTACTCGAATACCTTCTTCTCACCCCTCTTTCTCTCTCACACACACATACACACACACATGCACACGTGTTCCACTGCCACCCGCCTCGCGCTTACACACACACACCCAGGGCCGAGGAGGAGCCGAGCACCGGGTTGGCGCTGGCTAGTCGTGTCGTCAGGCTGAGCGCCAGCTGCGTGAGAAAAGGCGACGGCCCCTGCTCGATGGCGCGGAAGAGAAAGGGGCGCCGCTTGCGCTGGTAGAAGTGCTCCTGGAGCAGCGCGTCGCACACCGCGGAGCGCAGCTCGGCCAGGTCCCAGCCACCTCCTTCCCCTTCTGCTGCTCCTGCCGCCACGGGGGCGGGCAGCCCCGGCACGAAGACGGTCTTGGTGTAGTCCTGGTACCAGCGGTCCGCGTTCACGGCCCACGTCTGCGGGTAGACCACGTACTTGCGCCGCTGCCGCTTCCCGTAGATGCGCAGCTTCTCCTCCACCGAGGGCGCGTCGTGGATCTCCTGGTAGAAGCGCTCCCGGCGGCGCTGCTTGGCCGCCTTGCTCTTCGCCGTCAGCGACGCCACCACCGGAGGGTAAAGCGACGGGGCGGCGGCGGCGGCGGCTGGGAGAGGATTCGGCACCGGCGGCGCCGCCGCCGAGGGGCCCGCGTGGAGCCACCGCCGCGGCCAGCCGTCGCGCAGCAACCGCAGCCCCCTGGACGCCGCCATCTTGCCCGCGAGAAACGGGAAAAGGGGAAAGAAGCGGGGAGGGCCGCTTCCGGGCGAGTCGGTAGACGCGGTTGGGTGAGCGTCCCTCACGTGACCCGCAGAGAGACGGCAACCAGCACGCTCCCCCGAGGCTCGGCGGGAGAGAGGGGCGGCGTCCGGCAACTGCGCATGCTCGTTGTCTTTATACGGACGCGTCTGGGATTGGAGCTTCAGCGGCGCCGTACAATTCCATCGGGGTTATATTTGTATGCCGCCTTTTCCATTTCTATGACCACGCTCGAGGTGGCTTGCAGCATGTAATAAAAGATTTGATCACATTTAATAAATGAAACATTATTTAGATGTGTTTGTGGAGAGGGGAGGGTTTTTTAATTGGATTACTCTTGTTTTTATTATGTATTTTGTATTTTTATGTTGTGGGTCGCCCTGTGGTCTTCCGGGGAAGGGCGGTTTGCAAATTTAGTAAATAATAAAACAACCACCACCATTGATTTACATGGCTGCAAACTACAACAAAATTAGCCAAACCCATTTCCACGTAAATCATTAAAAAATAAAGATATACGAAAGGAAAATGCCCCACCCCACTCCACACCTGCACCAGTGGTTGCTGTGGCATTACCAGTAGCTAGAGGCAGGTGCTAGGAAAATACATAGAATTGGTAGGAGCAGTTGGATGTAGGTGAGGCGAGACCAGCTATGTGGCTAGAAGTAGCAGCAGACAGGACACCGAAGGCTTTGCACAATTTCCTGCAGAAGTAGAATCCAGACAAAGTGCCCATCTGCCCAATGAAAGGTCCCATCCTTGAGTTCACAAAGTGATTATTACATTATGCCTATGGAGTGACTCAGAATATCCTGCCAAGGGGCTGAAGTAAATTGAGGCTTCTGCTCCAGAGGATCCAATCCCATTGCATTTCTTGAGGATTTCAGATGCTACGATCATTTCCAACGTTAGCTATTCAGGTAACGGTTTTGTTCTTGCATTTGCTAGGTCTGTGTCAGTGGTATCCAGCACTGTGGTATCCAACTTCTCTATCCCCTCTTGAAAATTTGCCGAAGGCCTTACATATGGTATATTATTGCACCACTATTTGAATTCAAAGTGTAATGCAATAAAATACAGGGTGATAAATAAAGGAAGCAATGGAAAGACAATTAAAAATCAGTACAGTGGTACCTTGGTTCTCAAACTTAATCCGTTCCGGAAGTCTGTTCCAAAACCAATGCATTACAAAACCAGGGCGCACTTTCCCATAGAAAGTAATGCAAAACAGATTAATCCGTTCCAGACTTTTAAAAACAACCCCTAAAACAGCAATTTAACATGAATTTTACTATCTTACGAGACCATTGATCCATAAAATGAAAGCAATAAACTATGTACTGTACTATAAAATAAATAAAACAGTATTGTAGATGATAAAAACTAAAATTTCTTACCTGCACTGTTGATAGTCATTGTTTGGATGGGGGGATTTTATCCATTTCTGCAGACACACAATCAATCAGCAGCTGAACTGGGATCCACACAGTCACAAAAACAAATTAACTGAAAAAGCCTCAAAACAAAAAACGCAAAAGAAATAGCAAAAACAAAAGCACTGCACTGGAAATGGAAGGCTTGAATTACAATGGGGGGGGGGGAGAGAAGCAAATTAGCGCAACAGGAAACGTGGATGCAAATTAGCAGTGCAACAGGAAACACAAGAGGACTCAAAACGGAGCACATTCAGCTTCCGAAAAAGAGTTCCAAAACCGGAACACCTACTTCCAGTTTTGCAGCGTTTGGGTTCCAAGTTGTTCGTGAACTAAGCTGTTCAAAAACCGAGGTACCATTGTATGGATATTGAATGCAGCAGACATGCCATCTCCCATCCTTGATCACAAATTTATATCCATGTTGGGGACCCCCTGAATAAAGCTTGCAGACCATAGTTTGGAAACACTGGTCTATATTTTATATACACACAGTATATGTCATCTAATGTGGAGTAGTGCTTAGTGTGCTGGACCAGGACATGAGAGATTAGGGTTCAAATTCCCACTAAGCCATGAAACCCACTAAGTGATTTGGGATAAGTGACTCTTAGCTTAACCTATCTCACAGAGCCGTGAGGATAAAATGGAGGGGGGGGTGCATTACCTTGAGCTCTTTGGAGAAAAGGCAAAATATAAATGTAATAATAACGTAATTGTAGAGCTGGAAGGGACCACAGTGATCATGTAGTCCAACCCCCTGTGATGTAGGAATCTTTTGCTCAATGTGGGATTCAAACCCATGACCTTGAGATTAAGAGTCTCATGCTGTACTGACTGAGCTGTTAAACACACACACATATATATGAATGAAATGTAAGCAAAGACTCATGTACACTGTCAGTCAAACTCAGAGCAGATCTTTCAAAATCAACGGATTTAAGTACTGTATCTTAAATCCATTGATTTCAATTGGCCTACTCTGAGAATGACTTAGTTGGAGATCATCCAAAGTATTTTAGATGGATTGTAAACCAGTGACCTGAAACACCATCAATTTATATGCCTGGCAGGGGGCCATTTCCTTTTTGTCATTTCAGTTTGTCACGTTCCCAAACTGAATTATTGCAAATTTAGCAGCAAGTCAGCCTCCAGACGATAATTTAGAATTGTATCTCCTTTCAGCAGGGAAAACTCATTCTCTGCTCAAGAAGGGGCTTTGCCATATGAAACCCATGTGGAAAACCCACAATTTTCCTGCACTTGTCCAAATGTATTTCACAGGCATATAAAACATTTCTGACAGGCTGTATTCCCGTACAGCATATATCAAAACTATAACAAGAAAAAAGGAAAAGAAAAATCATTCAATGTGGTATTATTATAGAGAGACCAGGCATAACAGAGTCAGACAAGCTGCAATTTTAATTACACTTATTTGGAAGCAAGTTTCATTGAAATGGATGAGATTTATTTATTTATTTAGCTCTGGTGTGTGTGTTGAGTTCCAAAACAGGCTCCTGCAGCCTGCCTTTATGACTTGCTTAGACAGCAAATGTGTGACATGCCCAGGGCTTTTTTCAGCCAGAACTCACTGGAACTCAGTTCCAGCACCTCTCAGGTGGGCACCTCTGCCATTCTAAGAGAATGAGGTGTTTGTGGTGAGCTTGGGCACCACTTTTTCTAGGGGGGGGGGAAAGGCACTGGGTGTGCCCTTTGCTGCTCCCGCTGCAATTTCACAAATGAATGTTACTTTGGCATTGCAGGTAGATATACCTGCTTAGCAAGTAGTATCACTAGGTCATTTTGGGTGGGGAGGGCTGCAAAGGCTGATCTCCCCCTCAGAAAATGCACAGTTGCAAATGACATTGGCTTGAATTCTGAGCGCAAGAAACCTTGGGGGAAGAGGATTTTCCTGTCCTTGTCTCTACTGCACCTTACTTTCTGGAGGATGGCTGCAGAATATAAGAGCCAGCGGAATCAAGCCAATGGCCCGTCGAGTACAACAGCCTGTTTTCAAAGTAGCCAGCCAGATGCCTGTGGGATACGCACAAGCAGGGGAATTTCTTTATTTGGGGAGTAGAAACCCACCTCATTCCTTGAGGATGAACTGGGTGAGGCAAAGCAGAACTTTAAAATTAAATAGAACCCCCATGAAATTAAAAGACACCTGCTTCTTGGGAGAAAAGCAATGACAAACCTAGACAGCATCTTCAAAAGCAGAGACATCACATTGCCAACAAAGGTCCATATAGTTAAAGCTATGGTTTTCCCGGTAGTGATGTATGGAAGTGAGAGCTGGACCATAAAGAAGGCCGATCGCCGAAGAATTGATGCTTTTGAATTATGGTGCTGGAGGAGACTCTTGAGAGTCCCATGGACTGCAAGAAGATCAAACCTATCCATACTCAAGGAAATCAGCCCTGAATGCTCACTGGAAGGACAGATGCTGAAGCTGAGGCTCCAATACTTTGGCCACCCCATGAGAAGAGAAGACTCCCTGGAAAAGACCCTGATGTTGGGAAAGATGGAGGGCACAAGGAGAAGGGGACGACAGAGGACGAGGTGGTTAGACCGTGTTCTCAAGGCTACCAACATGAGTTTGACCAAGCTGTGGGAGGTGGTGGAGGACAGGGGTGCCTGGCATGCTCTGGTCCATGGGGTCATGAAGAGTCGGACACGACTAAACAACGACAAGAACCCCCCAAACAACAGGCTACTGTTGTAGGAAGTTAATCAGAAGGAGAAGCCCATGGAAAAATATAGGATCACTTTTGTACCAGGACATGGTTTAACCAGTGTTGAGGCAATGATTCTTCAACATCAACTTCGTTGGACTGGTTATGTTGTGCGGATGCCTGATGATCGTCTTCCAAAGCAACTACTCTATTCCGAACTTAAAAATGAAAAGCGTAATGCTGGTGGTCAACAAAAGAGGTTTAAAGACTGTCTCAAGGCAAATCTAAAAAAAAAAGTAGTATAAACACTGACAACTGGGAAACACTGGCCTGTGAGCGCTCCAGTTGGAGAACAGCCTTTACCAAAGGTGTCATGGGCTTTGAAGACACTCGAACTCAGGACGCAAGGGAGAAACGTGCTAAGAGGAAGGCACGCTTGGCAAATCCACACCATGATCAACACCATGATCAACTCCCGCCCGGAAACCAATGTCCCCACTGTGGAAGGACATGTGGATCCAGAACTGGCCTCCACAGTCACTTACGGACTCATTGTTAAAACCGTGTTTATAGAAGACAATCTTACTCGGCTACAAGGGATTACGAAAGAAGAAGACACTTTTTGGCCTATTCTTCTTCTCTCTTTTTTGGCCTAATCTTCTTCTTCTTCTTCTTTTTGGCCTATTGCAAAGAACAGAAAACAAATATGCAGATCTAAGGCACTAGGTGTCACTGTCTTACCATTTTATACCAAATAAGTTATCATTATGGTTCTATGTTGCTACCTACGTTTGTCTCTCTCTGTATGTATAACCGTGACACTGACAATGGGCTTTTGTTGGCTGGATTATGCTCACTGATGATTTATGTGACAAAATATAAAGCCATGCTTCCTTATTTTGCAGAAGCTGCACTGCCCACGATGCCCTCCAGTCCTCTGCAGCCTCCATGACTGAGCAGATGGGGTACTAGGCCTTTCACACATGTTCAGAATGCTGTTCCCAGCAAGTCTGCAGTTATCCTACTGTGCAGGCACAAATGTGCTACAACAAAATGCACTATGAAAGAGCCAATGTTAACCACTAGCTTGGGCCAAGGGTCATGAAGCAAATTTACCCAGCACCTGGTCTATCAATAGCCACCAAGCCATGCTAGGTAAATGCAACTTCCATATAAAGGTAAAGGGACCCCTGACCATTAGGTCCAGTCATGGCCGACTCTGGGGTTGTGGCGCTCATCTCGCTTTATTGGCCGAGGGAGCCGGTATACAGTTTCCGGGTCATGTGGCCAGCATAACTAAGCCACTTCTGGCGAACCAGAGCAGCACACGGAAACGCCGTTTACCTTCCCGCCGGAGCGGTACTTATTTATCTACTTGCACTTTGACGTGCTTTCGAACTGCTAGGTTGGCAGGAGCAGGGACCGAGCAATGGGAGCTCACCCCATCGCTGGGATTTGAACTGCCGACCTTCTGATCAGCACGTCCTAGGCTCTGTGGTTTAACCCACAGTGCCACCCACGTCCCAACTTCCATATGTTGTTGTTCTTGTTTAGTCATTTATGTCTGACTCTTTGTGACCCCATGGACCAGAGCATGCCAGGCACTTCTATCTTCCACTGCCTCCCGCAGTTTGGTCAAACAACTTCCATATACCATGGCATATAAATGAATACTAAACTAGGCTGGTGGGGCTGGTGGTCAACTGATGGAAGAACTCTTTGTCATCTTCATATCTTGTTTACCAGTGGTTTCCGCTAGTATAAATGGACACCATGTGCTAGCTTACTCCCTGCAAACTATCCCAACCGTACAACAAAGCCAACATGCAAAAAATATGATGGACTGCATATAAAAGCCAGTTTGTTGTTGATAATTCCCTGGTGTTAGAAGCATGACACTGAACTATTTATAGCAGGGATGGAGAGCTTTTGGCCCTCCAAATGTTGCTGGACTGCAACTCCCATCAGCTCTTGTGAGCATGACCAATGGTTCGAGATAAAGTGCAACAAATAAGCAACAATTGTATATTTGTTCTGTAACATGACAGGCTGAAATCCAGTGCTCCCATTGAATTTAGGCTTACTTCTGAGGATTGCCCTGTCAGTCTCATCTTAAGCATTCTCCTAGCTGTGTCAACATGGGTGTTGGCAAAAAATCTGACTGCAGAACTGCTCGGTTGAGATCATTTTCTCACAGGATGGGCGAGAAAGGAGCCACAATTTATATAATAAAAATACCTATGATCCCATTGTCTTTCAATTAAAATAATGGACAATGTGTATTAATCCCTGCTTTCAATCACACCATCCATGATGCATGTTTTTGCATATACTCATATTTTCTATCTTATACGTTTGAAATTGGTCAACAGTTGATTGCTTATACAGTGGACATGTGATCCGTGCAGGAGGCATGTTTGCAGCCCGCAGCATTTGCAACTTACAGCGCCGCATCTGCGAACACGCAGGGCCGATTCGGCACTTCTGCGCATGTACAAAGTGCAATGTAGTGTTTCTGCGCATATGCGAGCACCGAAACCCGGAAGTAACTCGAAAATGTGCAACCCGAAGCCAAGGTATGACTGTAATCCATTTTTGGCTACATCACATTTCTTCTATCTATAAACACACAAAGAACCAACTTTTTAAAAAGCACTGGAAAGTTAACTCAGTATTTCCTGGTGCTTGGTTATCCTTCACAGCACATGTAGGCGGACTTCAAGCTTTGCATTCTTTTACTAGAACTCCAAGATTTACCAACCACCAGCAGGTGTAAAAGACACAAAGGATTAATAATAATAATAATAATAATAATAATAATCTGTGCACATTTTGATATAATCTGCACATAACACCAAGCTAAGGTGTGAACCCTTTTACCAAAGTTGCCTTTTCAGCTGTTCTATAGTGATAATGTCATCACGGCAGTGAACAAAGCCAAATTGAAAAAGCCTCTTCAGAGTCAGGCTTAGAGGCATAGAGAGTAGTCAGGCTGCAGATGTTCAGATAGGTACTTGATGCCTATCAGGGTAACCCTCTGTGGGAATTTTGTGGATAGTAGGAGAAGATATATTGATTAAATATTATCCTTCCTCATTCATGCTAGTGAGCTGGTAGCAGAGTACATTCCCTCTATATTGCAGGAAGCTAGTTGGTAGATTCATCTGAAACTCTTGAGTTAAGCAATCCAGTCTGGGTTGTCCAGATTGGATTGTTCCTGGTAAATTCCCCTTTAATTCCCTTTTAAAAAGAAAAAAAGATGCAACAATCTTCTATTAAAAGTAATAAGAAGTTTACTTACATTCAGTTCACAGTATGATTCTGAAGGCAGGCTTTAGCATGTAGTTACAGAAGAGAGAGTGGGTTCATTCCATATGGGGAATGAGCTCATGTACTGCTGGCTGAGAGCCAGCAGACAGCAAAAGAGCATCAACAGCAGCATCAAGAGAAGGGAAGATGGCTGCGTGACCAGCCCTTTTATGAGGTCTCCCACGGTCACAACTACCTACCTGGTCACACACAGGGGGAGGATGCTCCAGACAGGTGTGACAGGAAGTCCTCCTGACTGGACTAACATTCCCCTGTATGTCCACTCTGGGGAAACAGGAAATGTTGTATTTGATGGCTATGCTCTCTACCTCTACAGTCGGAGGCAGTTATGCTTACGATTGCCAGTTGCTGGAAACCACAAGATCAAAGAGTGCTCTTGTGCTCATGTTCTGCTCACTGGTTTCCCATAGGCATCTGATTGGCCACTGTGAGAACAGGATGCTGCCATAGATGGGCCCATTGGCCAGATCTAGCAGGCTGTTCTTATTTGAAAAAGTGACCATGCCCTAAGTCAGACAGACAACACAGGAGGGAAGGATTGGTTGCACAGTTCTTCCACACTACAGTTAATTTAGACCTTAGTCCCACTGGAATATTAGCAACTAATATTACATTGCTTTCGGGACTTCCAGTCCAACCGTATGCATGTCTACTCAAAAGCAAGTTCTTTTTTAGTTCGGTGCAGCTTATTCTCTGGTTAGTGTGTCTAGGATTGCAGCATGAGTTACCATTAAGTGTGACTAGATTGGGGTATTGACTTTAGAATGAAGTGAGTGCTTTGTAGCTATATTAAATAGGATCAGTTGGCAGAATGGGGAAGAAAATGTTACATCTATGAGGAAATTCACTCTCTGCCAGAAACTAACTTTCCTCAGAGCTTTACAATCTAAAACTGCTCCAAAAATTGTCCCTGGAGTTATACTGTAGTGCATTTTGGTTCCAGAAACAGTTCTGCAGAGAAAACAGAATGCAAGCCCAACAGCTGATTTCTATTAATAAGTTCCCTTTAAAAAAAAAAGAAAAACCAAAAAAACTACTTTTATAGTGATTGTTAAAAAAAACAAAACCCAAACCTATCAAGTATGTAAAACCAGAAACTTCACATAGATACGCTTCTGCTTACAAACATATGTTTAAATTTTCAGGAAGATGAGCAGTCTGGGACATCCCATGAAGCTAAGACATGTGTATGCAATTACAGCTGATCAGTCTTCTATAGATAAAGGTATGGGAACATGATACGATGTACCCATGAGCTCCAGGTAAGAGATCAAATGACCAAACTAGCCTAGAGTGAGCTCAGTATCAGACTCAGGTGAAAGTAATTTGCTGCCAATCCAATGTGGACAGAGGTAGGCAGTAAAGTCCAAGGTAGGCAAGGGTCAAGTCCCATAGCTGGCAATTGAAAATCAGAAGGGTCAGGAGCAAGGAGAACAAGGGTGGAGAACCTCAGTCCTGGGGACAAATGCAGCCCTCCAGACATCTCCATCTGGACCTCAAGTCACACTCATCACTTGCCCTGTTGGTTGGACTATGTCCTTGAACTCTGATAAGGCTTCCTGCTTGTCTGGATGGAAGAAAGAGACACAACAGGATTTGCACCCCCATGCCCTCCCCATATCTACTTTGGACGGTTGGGACACACACACACCCCGAACAGCACATGTGGGGCAGCATGACATTGAATTCCACCCAATGCTTCTTTTTTGGGTGGGGGGTTATGTTTTAAATCTGAGCTGCCTTGGAAGAGCCTTGGACCCTGAAAAGTGGTGTCAAAATACCTAAATAAATAAATCCAAAGGGACTTGCAGCCTTGTGGTTGCCTGCTGCAAAACGTTGTCAGGCTCTTTGACCTTATCTTATAGAGAGACCCCAGCATCAGCTTGGGATATTGGGGGGGGGAATAAATTTGATTCTGTTCACATTTCAAGGCAAATCTACCTAATTTTCACTTTCTGAACCAACCAACAAACCCATTGTTCAAAATTTGCACTTTTCAGAATTATACAGTACAGTTCTCCAGCCAAGGAATGTATACAAAACTTCGTGTGCTGGGGTGTGCCTTAAAATGCAGTTACTGTATTAGTGAAAATAACTGTTTTTGCAAAAGTAGATATGCATATTAGGGGGAATTCATACAGAAATATTGTTGAATTTTCATAAGGACTTTAAAAAAGCAAAAACAAATCATAAACTGATGCAGAAATGTAGAGAACTGAAGTTAAGAATGCAAAAATCAGAAAGTGAGAGATAACTGAAATTGTCAGATTCAACCCTTCAGCTCATCAGTTGCCACTGGGAAGCTCACTGCTGCAACTGTGGGATCTTTTTGACACAATCCTGCTCCCCCATTCTTTTTATACACCTCTGTTGACAAGTCCGTTAAAATAAAATAAAAAAACTGGATACAGTGTGAAATCTGGAATTGTTTATGAAACCCTGATGCTACTTACAGTAATTTGAGAAATTGATAACATATTGCTTGAAATGCCAGGATAGAATTTGGCTGTCCGAAAAAAAAAGAAGTGGCTTGGGCATCGTGGAGCGGGGAATCCTCCAGTTTATATTTAAAAGGACTGTATAAATTTTAGGTTGGCTTAAAAAAAAAAAAGTCCTGTCCCTGGGAACTAAATGTAAAGTGATTAAAAGCACATGTTGCTAAATTGATGCCCTGGAAAAATCCCAACTTCCTTAATGTCATGCAGCCTAATTTAATTCTCACTAATCGTAGTGTTTGCCAAAAACCAGGATGGTTGTGTGAGGTTTGGTGGCAGCGACTGAGAGGCCTGCGGCTTCACCTCAGCCTCTTAAATATGATGTGCAATTGCCCCTTCTCCACATGATTCAGAGGAAGTATCTTATCACCAGCAGAGACATCTTCATCCCTTACAAGAAACAATTAGACATGTGTCGCAGTCGTAATAGCTTTGTTACATCGTTTGATGCTTTTATTTCATTTCATGAACTAAGATGAATCATTGGGGGGGGGGGGCTTATAAGCAGACAACTTCATCTCTTGTCATGAATGCCGAATCAGCATTCAGGAAATGAATATGGTGTAGTCCTCCCACTAATGTGACAGACGACATACATGAATGTCACAGGTGAGAGTAGGTCACACCTCTACCATGTCTCCTCTTATCTTTTTTTCTGACCTGAAAAGCCACAAACGCTGTAGCGTTTCCTCACCAGGGAGTTGATCCATCTCTTTGATCATTTTGTTTGCCCTTTTCTGAACCCCTCCCAGCTTCACAACAAGGTTTTACAGGCTTTATTTGCTAGACAAGAATACTAAACAAAGCATAGAAAATTGGATATATGAATATATTTCAGTTACTGAGAAAGTCCCTCCAGAGCAGGTAAAGTAAAGGTAAAGGACCCTGGATGGTTAAGTCCAGTCAAAGGCGACTAAGGGGTTGTGGCGCTCATCTCACATTCAGGCCGAGGGAGCCGGCGTTTGTCCACAGACAGCTTTCCGGGTCATGTGGCCAGCATGACTAAACCACTTCTGGCGCAACAGAACACCATGACGGAAACCAGAGCGCACAGAAATGCCGTTTACCTTCCCACCACAGTGGTACCTATTTATCTACTTGCACTGGCATGCTTTCCACCTGCTAGGTTGGCAGGATCTGGGACAGAGCAACGGGAGCTCACTCCGTCACAGGGATTCAAACCACTGACCTTCTGATCAGCAAACCCAAGAGGCTCAGTGGTTTAGACCACAGCGCCACCCATGCCCCTTTCCCTCCAGAGCACTCCGACTCCAGTCTATGGCTGGCACTGGGATCTTCAACTAAGCAGGGACACTACTTAGTTTCTATACTTTTAACGTCTCAAGATGAAGTCAGAAAAAAAACATTTCTACTCTTCTGGTTGTTGACAGCAATGTCAGGTGGTGACTTCAAAGTTAGTGGCTAAGGGTGAAGGCTTATTACTCCTTTGCTAACCTTGTTCATTAATGATGCCTCTGGGGTTATCCAGTGCCTTATCTTGATAGCTTTTAATGGAACCACACCAACCTTAAGACTGTATGTCATCATGCTGTGGTCTTACCAGAGACCACAACCCTTTCTCTCTCTCTATCTTTTTTAAAAAATGTTTTATTGATTTTCAATTAATGACAATATCCAAGAAACAGTTCCCCTCCACCACCTTCTCCCAATGGAACAGAACCTTAAGGGAAAATGTCACGCCAAAGCTGTACACATTATTCCAGAGGATGCCAAAGATCAGAATTCATAATTGAAAAATTCTATAAAACGGTGCCAATTTTTAAAAAATCATCTAGATCTCATTTGCGTTCTAAAGCTCTCACTTACTGTTGTGCATACATTTTGTTTCCATGTGGAAATATATAAAAGTTCCAGTCTTTTGTAATTTGGGGTTATAAGCCTATATACCACTTGCAAAGAGAAGGTTATTAGCTCTTTGTGATGAAGATTTCCTGGTTCTTCCAGGAAAAAAGTCAATAAAGCTAAGCTTGGTGCACACTATACATACTATCTTGTGATGTGGCTAATTTCTTCGAATATCCTTTCCCAAAATGGTTATATTTGATTGCATGTCCACCACATGTGCAATGTAGTTCCCATGGCGTTGCGCACCTTCCAACAGAAGGATGAAAAGTCCTTATACTATGACTGCCTCTCTATGGCGTTAAATACCATCTATGCAGTAATTTTAAAGCAATTTCTTTGATAGGTGTGGACACCGATTTTAGTGGTTTTTAAGCTCAAGAATTATGCATATCCACTAAACAGTGCCATGATACTGTTTTAAATGTACAGTGCAGATGGGCCCTTAGTCTAGATGCAACCCACTCTGCACATATTTAAAAGCACTGTGTTGTATCTACTGGTGGTTTTACATGAGTGGTGAAATGATTGCATTCATGCAAGGTAGGGCATCCAGTTTCCACACCACACACACACCCAGCAACCTTCTATGCCATATTCTATACTGTTTCAGAAGGTTCCCAACTCTCAGGAACAACTTTAAGGGACACAGAGGGCTCTAATGGATAAAGGTAGCATCATATATCAGGTGCTTGCTTTATGCAAACACTTCCCATTATTATTATTATTATTATTATTATTATTATTATTATTATTTCACAAGGCCAAAGGGACTGACTGAAGGACAGTCTCCACCCCTATCGTTCAGCCCAGACACTGACGTCCAGCGCCGAGGGCCTTCTGGCAGTTCCCTCACTGCGAGAACCAGGCAGAGGGCCTTCTTGGTAGTGGCGCCTGCCCTGTGGAACTTCCTCCCATCAGATGTCAAGGCAATAAGCAACTATCTTACTTTTAAAAGACATCTGAAGGCTGGGAAGTTTTTAATTTTTACTGCTGTATTGTGTTTTAATATTTGGTTGGGAGCCACGCAGAGTGGGCGGGGTAGAAATAATATATTAGTAGTAGTAGTAGTAGTAGTAGTAGTATATTGTTAGTGTTTGACTGTAACCCAATGCTTGTCTTGCTACATGTCAGTGGGTTCTGATCTTTATGAGATCCTTTTCAACATGTGTAGGCAATGAATGAAAAAAACTACTATGAAGGGCTTATTACAGTGGAATTGGGCTGAGAATGTGTGGTCTGATTCCACCCTTTTTTATATGTTCAAGTCCTGAGAAACTTTGAGCTCTACTATTTTGTTGTTTTACAATAAATGGAAACTAAATAATACATTGGGATGCGGGTGGCACTTTGGGTTAAACCACAGAGCCTAGGACTTGCCGATCAGAAGGTCGGCGGTTCAAATGTCCACGACAGGGTGAGCTCCCGTTTTTCGGTCCCTGCTCCTGCCAACCTAGCAGTTCGAAAGCACGTCAAAGTGTAAGTAGATAAATAGGTACTGCGCCGGCGGGAAGGGAAACGGCGTTTCCGTGCACTGCTCTGGTTCGCCAGAAGCGGCTTAGTCATGCTAGCCACATGACCCAGAAGCTGTACGCCTGCTCCCTTGGCCAATAAAGCGAGATGAGCGCCACAACCCCAGAGTCGGCCACAACTGGACCTAATGGTCAGGGGTCCCTTTACCTTAAATAATACATTATGCATTTTTAGTTGTATTCCTATCCCCCTTGCCAATCCACACCCACCAGCAGTGGAAGTTAGAGACAAAGAGATGGGTGAGAAACAAGAAGATGTTTTCATTAGATGGTGGGTCTTACACAAAAACAGAATGATCCTGGTGGCTCACCTCTGTCTGGGAAGCACAGTTATACAACATTAGTAGATCTGGGGATTTCAAGAAAACCCCTTTGTCTTGATTTCCAGTAAATAGGATATAATAGCCACTTTTGTTACCCTCTTAAAATATTTTAAGAGTCCCTTGGGAGATGCTGAAAGCACTGATGTTGCATCGTTAAATTAAGCCCTGGCATCTGTTTGACATCTGCACCTCTTTGTCTAATGTGTTTAATTTGCAAGCAATCTTGACAATGTTACAGTAGCATCATCTCTTAAATTGGTCTACTGGAACTGGGGTGGATGAGTAGGTTTCAGTGAATTGGTTAATATGAGAAATGCAATTCTTTGCATGATTTGCCATGGGCATCCACACCCTAGGTCAGTTGCTTAACCTGGAAATGAGCCTGAACTACAGCCAGAGAAATGCATTGTTCTCTTGACCACGCAAAATTGGAGGTCTGACCTCTATAAGTTCTCCCATACTTCGTTGGTCCACAGAATGGACAGGGAACCTGTTGCACACGAAATGTTGTTGGACTGCAGCTACCATCATCCCTGACCAATGGCCATGTTGGCTGGGGCTGATGGGAGTTGGAGTCCAACAACCTCTTGAGGGTCATATGTTCCTCATCCTTCATTCAACAGCTGACATTGGATAGCCTATCCTCTTGGAGCTCTTCAAATGGAGAACACCATTTGTGGACTATCCTGTGACTGGCCTTTATAAGAGTAATGATATCAGTAAAGTGGGACACATAACTACCCTGTCTCTAGTGTAGATGCGCACACAGGCACGAGCATTATGTGCACAAAAGCACACATATTTTTGAAGACCACCTAGATGTGTTTTATATAAATTTTATGAAATAGATAACTAAATAGAAATAAAAAGCCAAACAAATAAAAGTAAAAAGAGAGAGAAAAGGGACCCACTGTAGAATGTGGAAGGAGTAGCAATTTGAAGGGCATAGCTATGGAGGATCATGGAAGCAGCTCACTTGTAGGAATAGAACTATTTCAAATGAATGTGCATAGACTTGTTTTTGTCTCTGGAAAGTTGGAGGGTTAGTTGTGATATCTTGAATCTTTGTTGGATGAGCTCCTCGTTTGGAAAGGTCTAAAACTGTCTCGCTTCCTCCTTTGGAAGCAGCTGGTTGGCTCTGCTAACTGATTAGTCTGTAAATCATCACAGGTTGATTGTTCTAATTAACTTAGGACATACATCAGGCTTCCTCAACCCCATCCCTCCAGATGTTTCGAGACTACACCATCCATGACAACTGGTCCTGCTAGCTAGGGATCATGGGAGTTGTAGGCCAAACACATCTGGAGGGCCGAGGTTGAGGAAGCCTGACATACATCCTCAATATCAGAGGCCTAAGCAGCCAGGTTGACTTCAGCAAGGCTGTGTGGGTGTGAGAACAGAATGCAACCTTTTAATCTAAGAACACAACTCAACCAATTAAATACAACCACAGTGTAATTAAAGGTTATCCCTCTACTGGTCTGCAAGGAAAAATTCAATTGGGTTTAATTTAATGGAAATTGTTTCCATTGCCAAAAGAATGGAAACCCTCAATAGCACATCTAATAGCTATCTTCCCTTTAACTAAGTAAAAGAGTGTTTAATTTTATAACCTCTTAGTCTTATAATTAGCAGTCTATGGCAATCATGTTTTATTTCCCTGAAACCCTTTATTGATGTGATAATAACAGTGTCTGTGCCGTGACTGATCAAAGTGTAGATTTCAAAGAACATGCAATTTTTATGTATAGAATAACACACCACGCTCTATTTTAAGGGGATCCCCTATGATTTTAAGTAATGTGGAATAATTTAAATTCTATACGATAAGCGGCCTTTTTACTAGCTCAGAATAACTATGGACCACACTTGTATCGCTTGGTGCGATTTTAAATATCAGAAATATAAGCAAAGGGTTGCAGCACAAATGGCCATGATTCACTCAACCACTTTGGGCAGATCCACGCCATACATTTAAAGGACATTCAGCACACATCCAGTGCACATTAGTTCACATACACCACACACCCACACCCACCCCAGAATCCTGGAAAGTGTAGCTTCACATTCACAGACATGTCACCCTTAAGCCACACTTCCTGGGATTCTTGGCTTCATACAACCAGGTCTCTGCCTCCATATTTTAAACTCCTTCTGATTTTTTTTGTTTTGGTTCTGCTAAGCCACTTTCTGCAGGACCTTAATATTTGCTGTGGGATAATGCAACTGTCCTGTTCTCACTGCGTTGTTGAGTATGCAGGGTACTTGCCAGCAGCAACCTTGAGTAAGAAGTAACCAAATCAGTATCTAGGTCCCATCCAACATCAGCAAGCAGAGTCCACAACAAGTGGACTCAGGTGAGAGGCAGTGAAAGCAGATTTGACATAGGCAGGCAGGTTCCAGTGCTGCTACACAGATGTTGTTCCAGCAGCTCTTCCAACTCAGCACTGGGAGTTTTGAGGTGGAGCTGCTGGAACCACACCCCAACCTGAGTTGACTCCTATCAACTCCCTTCTCTCCAGAGGTCTCCTTGGGAGGCGGGTCTTACTCCTTGCCTAGGGTTGCCATATTCCAAGGAGCAAAACAGAGGGTGCATTTGTAGGCGGCAGGTAGGGGGGAAGGAAGAAAAGTAGAAGTAATAGTGTGTGTGCAGTAAAAGATAAAAGGTGTGTTGACATATTTAATAATGGTAATGAAAATGAAAATGAAAGTAAAAAATAAAGGGGGCCGATAATTACGAGATACCAGTGAAAGTATAAGAGATGTCAGCAAAAGTAGAGTAGAAAGAGAAGGGGAGATATAGTTAAAAGAAGAAGGGGATTCTCCCTCCCCCGGAGAAAAGGAAGAAAATGACTAAAAATACAGGAATATGGTGAGCCCTGAAAATACATGTCTGGTGTTAAAGGCCAGGGTAAAGAGGTGTGTCTTCAGCATTCGCCAAAAGCTTGATGGTGAAGAAGCCAGAAGTATCTCTGTGGGGAGGAAAGTCCACAGCTTATGGGCTGCCACACAGAATGCCAGTGGGGTGCCACCACCCCAAAATTCTGAAGGTGGCAAAACTACCAAGAGGGCCCTCTCCCTTATCTTAACACCCAGGAGTGTCTGTAACTTTTGCTTCTTTGGGAGGAAAGGCAGGTATAGAAATTTAAGAAGTCAAACAATTTGATTTCGGTTTCTCTCAGTACACCGGCAGCCATGACACTTTCTCAGTCCCCAAGGACAGAGTAAGGATGCAACTGGCTCTCTGCTTTCTGGAGCCAGGCTTCAGCTGATCCCAGCTTGCTTTCTCAGCAAAGTGATGCAATTATAGCTCCTCATCTGTGACCCTGTCTGTGAAAGGAAGGAAACTTCTGGTGTGCTTTTAAGGGTGAGTGGATGAATGAAATGACTTGGGCAGAGACCAGCTCTATGGGTTGTGATGAATGCTTCAGTGGAACGACTTTGAAAGTCTAAACTCTTGAACTGAGCCTCGAAATTCTTTTTGCTGTGATTTGTATAAACATTTTACATCCTGCGAACGCCTGCTCCTACCAGGTTGAGATAAGATTAACTTATGGGGCTTGGAAGTGTGCAGAAATAGTTTCACATATAACCTTCCAGCATGTTTTCACTCCTTTTCAACAGACCATTTTACATTTTATCTGGAGAAAAGCAATATCCTGTTGTAACATTAAAGGCTTGTTGGGAAATTTAATAAAGCCAATATAGCACACTGGCACAGATTTCAACTTATAATGTGGCATTTTATTGGCTCAGCCCCGTGTTAATGGGAACAAAGTTATTTCTGTTGATCTCTGACCATTATTTTCTTTAGCAAAGCGAAGATGGTATTCGGCGCAATATTCCCATTCAGTCTTCTTATTTCATTTCAGGTCCCGATTTACCACATGCATTAAAAGTGATGTTCACCTGAGGCCTCAGGTGACATTGGAGAAGGCTTCCTGAGCATGGAGACATGTGTGTGGACATCAGAGGTCACAGGAGTTTATCTGAGTTTTTACAAGGGGAAGCAATGGTGGAGGAAGGACATGCCCTCCTCTGCTTGGAAGCGCTTCACTGGGGCTAATCTGCAGTCAGGGTTAGGCTACAGGGAAACATCACTGTCACATTGAACTGCAGGGAAGACTCGTGTACAGTAGAAAGGGTTGACCTCTTAATAATACAAGGTAGGGCTTGCTGCTAGGCTGGCAGGAAGATAGACGGACAGGTAGATGGACAGGCAACCATTCTAACTAGGGACAAGATTAGGAGATCACAGAAAGTCTGGCATTCAACAAAACAAAGATCCAGACCTTCTCTGGACATATTTATATCTCAAGGGGAGCCAATCTGTAGTGAGCGTGCCCTGTAAGAGACATGCCTGGTATGTAATAGAAACTCTCCTCCCCAAACTGGGTTCCCTCTGTAGTTAACTGGAAACGAGTTAGAACCTTAAGTCTTGCCTGCATAGCAAGCTCTAGCTATTAATCTGCTCACATATGAACACACAGAAGCATATATTAATTAGATAAAAGTACACACTGGAATGCATATATTAGTGAAAATAGCATGCTGTATTTGTGGGCAAAATGCTTGTAAAATGAGCCTCTTAGGTTAAAATTGTAAAGGTAAAGGTACCCCTGCCCATATGGGCCAGTCTTGCCAGACTCTAGGGTTGTGCGCTCATCTCACTCTATAGGCCGGGAGCCAGCGCTGTCCGCAGACACTTCCGGGTCACGTGGCCAGCGTGACAAGCTGCATCTGGCGAACCAGCGCAGCACACAGAACGCCGTTTACCTTCCCGCTGGTAAGCGGTCCCTATTTATCTACTTGCACCCGGGGGTGCTTTCGAACTGCTAGGTTGGCAGGCGCTGGGACCGAACGACGGGAGCGCACCCCACCGCAGGGATTCGAACCGCTGACCATGCGATCGGCAAGTCCTAGGCACTGAGGTTTTACCCACAGCGCCACCCACGTCCCACTAGGTTAAAATTGTAAACACACACAAATGAGTATATTCAGATGTACATGAAAATGCATATGATTTTTTATTTATTGAATAAATTCAGAAACTGTGATGGAAATGGAGTGGCTGGTCCAAACACAGAACTTATTTCTGCTTGGGGTACTTGCAATTATAATTTGATTTATGTAGCATCAACTGGAAGGATCAATGCATACAGCAGCTCCCTTGTTCTGGCTGGGGCAGATGGAAGTTGAAGCCCAAAATATCTAAAGGGTATCATGGTAGGAAATGATAATGTGCAACATCTTCCCTTAGGACAAGGTGTTGGACTTGATGGGTTCAGGCTCGGTACCATTTCTGTAGCTGTAGATAGAGTTCCAGGGTGGGTATTTCTTCGGAAAAGCAAATGAAAAGAAACCATTTAGCTCCACTGCTTCATTCTTATCATCCATGCTGGCTTCTCCTGATTTATCTTATCTTCTGCTCTGCGGGTTTCTCACTTAATCCTTCTGTTAATGAACCTCAGTTTTAGTGAGCCAGACACCAGGCTTCTTAGCCTTCTGAGAAAAGGAAACAAACATTTCTCCCTCCTTCTCCCCAGAGGTCAATTCCTTCTGACGAGCTGGCTGCTCTCTCTTCTCAAATAATAGTAGCACATCAGTCAAGCTGATTAAAACAACAAAATAAAAAAAAAGGATTCCGAGCAAGGTAAAGCATGACTCTGGACTCTTTAAAATGTCATGGCTGTATTTTCTTTAGCGTTTGAAATGTTCCAAAACTTGCATTATCTCTTTTCAGATCTGTTAAAGGCAGTTGCTGAATCCCAACCCAACATTCACATAGATTGATGTTTGAGGCAGAACTCCAAGATTTTCTCCAGTTCCAAAGAAGACAGGGGCAAGTCCATTAGGGGAGGGGAGGGGTGGGAAAGAAGGTTATTAGGGGAAGCAAGAATTTCATCCATGCTATAGAGAACCTTAAAATATGGTGACCGCTTACATGTTGCCAAAAAAAGAAGAAAAGGGACACATTTGCATACAATTTCAACATGCTAATTTATATGTACGCTAAGAGGCCTTTTGTTTCCGTAAGCAGCATATAAGGTAAATGTTAAGGGACCCCTGACCATTAGGTCCAGCTGTGAGCAACTCTGGGGTTGTGGCACTCATCTCGCTTTACTGGCCAAGGGAGCCGGTGTACAGCTTCCGGGTCATGTGGCCAGCATGACTAAGCTGCTTCTGGCGAACCAGAGCAGCACACGGAAACGCTGTTTACCTTCCCGCCAGAACGGTACCTATTTATCTACTTGCACTTTGGCGTGCTTTCGAACTGCTAGGTCGGCAGGAGCAGGGACCGAGCAATGGGAGCTCACCCCATTGCGGGGATTCGAACCGCCGACCTTCAGATCAGCAAGTCCTAGGCTCTGTGGTTTAACCCACAGCGTCACCCGCATCCCTTAAGCAGCATATACATTTTGTCAAATAAATAAAATAAGCAGATGGAGAGATCTGCATTTAGAAATAAGGATTAAAATGTAAACAGAGCTATATGTCACAATTGGGGGGGGGGGAGACTGACCTGTGCGACTGCTCAGTCTTATAACTGTTGGCAGGCAACTTCGATGCCCCCCTTGCTCTCCCTTCATAGGGTATTCCCCCCCCCCACACACACAACCAGTCCCAGCTCTTTAGATAGAGGACCCTTCTCTGTAAAGCAGGTCACATGGCCACAGCTACGTGGCAGTTTAATTGGTTATTTGCCACCCTGAGATCTCATGAAGAAGAGGGGAAGGTACCGTAAATATTTTAATGAAACAATACAATCAATAAATAAATCATTGGCAGGCAGAAAAGAGACAGGTGAACCTTTCTCTTATCATTACATCTCTGTGCAGGGGAAAAAGTGAAAATCTTTCCATTATTTCCTTTTTTATATATATATAAATTTTTATTGATTTTCCAACATAAATTATAACACATTACAACTTACAATACAAAGACAAACATATAAACATGTATAATTTCATAACCTTTTTTTCTTAAACCCAATTTCAGCGACTTCCCCATGCCTCCCTTTTCTGCATCCTCATTTTAAAAATTTTTAGCAACTCCTAATCTCAATTACTTATTATTCACTTTCTTTAACCTTTTTCTCTTACCCAATCATTTATTGCTGCAAATCTGCTTTGCCTTACCCAAGACATTTTAGCAGTCAATAATTTTACAACAGTTCTTGAGGTAAAGTTTAAATTTCTTCCAATCTTCTTCCACCGTCTCTTTTCCTTGGTCACGGGAAATCTTTCCATTATTTCCTCATTATGCAGCTGCTAAAGGCCTATGAGCCCTCTAAGTTGTAGTGTATACACAAGAGAACATATGACAAACATACGATTAGAGGTTGCCTGGTATGGTTGGACCTGGTAATTGCTATGCTGCAGTAGGGGCATGGTCATTTTTGACTGGAGTATTTGAGTTCTTGCTGCTGCTGCTGCTACTGCTACTGCTTTCCACCCACTCACTTCCCTGTGCTCCACCTCTGTGCTGTGCCTAGTCCTAACCTGACGGAGTCTTCAGAGGACAAAGCAGTCCTTCCACACAAGTTGAGGACCTTGAAGAATAGGCAGGGTCCCTTCGAACCAGTGCTGAAAGGTCCTCCGAAGAGAGACCTGCTGAAGCTGGAGCTGTTAGAAGAGGAGGTGGAACCACCGCCACCTCCAGTCCTGGAGAACGCTGGTCCAGGTCAAAGAGCGGTGACATAACATGAGTCTGTGGACCCAGAGCCATCCCATGGCATGTGTCAGGAGTGCATGCATGAGCCCGGCCCTGTGACCAGTAGGGCTTCGCAGGACTGGGGCCTTCCTAAGTTTGTTCTGGAGAGGCAAGGCGCGGCTGCACAGGTGAGGCCGCTTGGTAACTCACTGTACCTGGTGGCCAGAAGGGATATAAGGTCAACATTTCTCTTCGGCTCTTTGCCACAGCGACACGTTTCCTGCCTCACTGCATTTGGTTTCTTACTTCCTGATCCTCAGACCTCGGCTTCTTGACTTCTTGCCCCTCGGACCCTTGACTTTGTGACTCCCTGCTTCCTGACCCTCAGACCCCTGGCTTCTGGACTCTCGTTCCTGCACCCACCCCACCATCTTGCCCCCGGTCCCGACGTCCTCAGCCAGGACTTTGCTCTCCTGTAGACCGGACCATGACAGCATGTGAATAATGGGTCTTTTCATGAAATACCTTTGCTCCTAAGAGGCCAGGGTACATACCATCTTCCTCTTACGTAATTCTTTTAGTTGCTAAAAACAAAACACATCTCTGCCTCTTTGCTCCTGAGACTAGCATCCCTTCCTTGCTTCACCTGAACTCCATGTGCTATTGACCTATCACGTTTAGAACAGAGACTGATTCCTGCCCTCATTGGTGAGTGTTTCTGTCCAGCTGCCCTTGCACCATATGCACGGAGACGTCAGGTTTGATGTCTGGTTAGGGATGAACCCTGGCACTCAAGGACACATGGCCAACTGGCAGTCACTTATCTAAGAGCTGCCCGAAATGTAGAGCTGCTAGGTAGAGGGAATGACACTTAAATGAAAGAATATTGTTTGCACTGGAGAGCGCACAAATTCACTGGTTGTTAAGCTGGGTGAGCAGAGACATTCCACAACTTCCACACAATTCCTATGTGCAAACAGAGAGACTTAACATAGCTCAATTAATAGCATTGTCACCAACCAGCAGTGAATTATGTATGTGTATTAGAGGTGATGATCCACCAAAACATATCCAACCGTGAAAGCAACAGTGTGTTGCTCAAAACAGCAGAACTTCTCGGAAAAGTTTAGTAATCTTCCAAAATAGAGAACAGCCACATTCAGTTTTTTTTGGATCATGGTGTATCCTGATGGATTTGTACTAGGGCAGCCTATGCCAGCCTTGTGCCCTCCAGATGTAAAAAAAAAAAAAAAAACAGCCAGGGGATGGGTCCCAGAGTCCCTTTTCTTCATACAAAGAACTGCAGTACAAAAAAATGGATATATTAATCCAAATCATCAAGGCCAGGATTTGCAATTCTGTAGTCTCCAGCTTTTATCCACAAGTCCTTCATTGCTTCAGTGACAGGGATGGGTGCTAGGAGCAATAACTGACATGGCTTCACTGTCCTCTTAAACTGAATTTTCAGAGAATCCTAGAACACACCCTCCAACATTTCTCTGACAAAAATAGAGACATCCTATTCCATTATTATTATTATTATTATTATTATTATTATTATTATTATTATTACCACCCCACTTATCTGACTGGATTGCCACTCTGGGTGGATCCCAACATATAAGATATATATAATAAAGCATTAAAAAACTTCCCTATGCAGGGCTGCCTTCAAATGGCTTGTGGGTCGGATAACCCCATACCCTCCCACATTGCTCTGATGATAATTGGGATGTCCTAAGGCAGCAGTTCTCAACCTGTGGGTCCCCAGATGTTGTTGGACTATAACTCCCATCATCCCTGAGCTCTGGCCTTTCTAGCTAGGGGTGATGGGAGTTGTAGTCCAACAACATCTGGGGACCCACAGGTTGAGAAAGGCTGTCCTAAGGAAAAGTGGGACATTTTGGAATCAAACCAGAAACCGGGGCAGCTTCTGTAAATCTGGGACATCCCTGGAAAGCAGGGACACTTGGAGGGTGTGCTAGAATCATATGGTTCACCAGCTACTGTCCCTCTTGGGCAGAGATCAATTGGCCATGGTCCTCCATGGTCCTGTAACTTCCAGGCTGGACTATCGCAATGCACACTATGTGGAACTGCCCTCAAAAACTACCTAGGAATATCAACTGGCCCAAAAAGCAGAGCCCAGATCAGTGGCTGGGGTTGCCTTTAGAACTCCTATAACCCCTGTTCTAAAGCAGGTGCATTGGCTGCTAGTTTGGTTCTGGGCCCAGTCAAAGGTGATCATGCTTGACAGTCAGGTTGCGTATCCACAGCAGTAACCAGAGGAGGAATAAGTGCTGGGAGGAGTGCAGAGAGAAGAAACGCCATGGTGCAGCACCACCAGATGCCTTCATCGGCCCATGTGTTATGTGCTGAAGTTCTCACCCTGGGCCAGCAGGGGGATAGTGTAGATAGTTGTGCAAATGAAGGATCGAAAGTGACGTACAGTGATTGGATAGTTTGTATGCAAATGAAGGATCGAAAGTGACGTTCAGTGATTGGCTAGTTACAGAAAATGGTTACTGTTGCATTCTAGTGGAGCTCTATATAAACAGGCTGACTGAGCTCCTCAGTTCAGTTCTGTTCCAGCTTACAAATAAAGAGCTGCTTTGGAAGAATCGCTGTGTCGTCTGATATGTTCACCCACAACTTAACAATATGTCTCCCCCGTATCAGTCTCTACAGCCACAGCAGGAATTGTAACTCTCCAACAGTTTGACTTTATCCCCAAAAGTACACTCTCCCATTGCCTCCCAAGACAGATGGATAACAGCAGCAGCAACAACGACAGCAAAAACAAATGAAGATGTTGTTGTTGATGATGATTGCACTGGTCACAATTCTTTTTCCCATATTCACACAAAACCAGTCACATCATGGACTGGTTTTAAGTTTAATTAGACATCTATTGAGCATTGTTACTTCAACAAGGATACATTTTGTGGATGTATTTTCATCTGCAGTAGAAATTAAATTGCTTCCACATGGGTTGTTTGCTTAACAAATGTATCACAGGGTTGTCTTGTCACTTTAAATTACCATGCAATTAGAGTAAACAATACAAATTATGTAATTATTACTTCTCCTCCCCCCCCTTTCCTTTTTGTCAACTGCACTGTTTCTCACTGTTCTTTCTGGTATTGTTTTCCTTGAAGAACTTATTCTCCTTTTTCCAGCTGGGCTACAGCAGGAAAATGCCTTCTCTCAAATAATGAGGAGTTAAACAGAGTGTGCCATTATGCAGTCCTTCGTAATAATATTTTCTGTTTATATAGAACTTCAGCATGTTCACTTCACACATGATCCTAGTAACTCTCACAACAACCACAACCTTGGAAGGTAGGTTAGCATTACTATTGTGGTGGTGATGGGGAGGGCAGTTTACTTACATCAGATAATCAGTGGCTTAACATGATGTCAACTTTTTCCCTGAGACCACCTAGTGAGCTTGTAGCTGAAATAAGATTTAACCTAGGGCTGAGGAGGATTTTGTATATATGTGCAGAATTAAGGCCTCATCTGACGGAAGGCCTACTGCAGATATTTTACTCCTCTTGGAATAAAAATGGTCCAGACCCAAAATATGGTCTCAAAGTTTTACTAACAGAACTTCCTTCGTAACAGACACGAGAGAAATAATGATATATCCAAATAGTTGTATAACATAAAATGCATGTTCAGCACAGCTTCATCTTCTTTCAAATTTGAAAAAAGCTCCAAGCATATCTTAAAATCAGAGGTCTGTCTCTCCCCACAGCCCCCATTAGCCTGTAGCTGTTTTCTGCTCAGGAGAGACTTCATCATCTCATCTTTTGTTCTCTGTAGCTTCCAGAGAAAGACTCAAAGACCAACTCCCCAAGATGGCGATTTGCAACAGAATAACGCTGCGGTCTAAACCACAGAGCCTAGGGCTTGCTGATCAGAAGGTCGGCAGTTCCAATCCCCGCGCAGGGTGAGCTCCCGTTGTTCGGTCCCAGCTCCTGCCCGCCTAGCAGTTCGGAAGTACGTCAAAGTGCAAGTAGATAAATAGGTACCGCTCCGGCGGGAAGGTAAACAGTGTTTCCGTGCACTGCTCTGGTTCGCCAGAAGCGGCTTAGTCATGCTGGCCACATGACCTGGAAGCTGTCTGCAGACAAATGCCAGCTCCCTCGGCCTATAGAGCGAGATGAGCGCGCAACCCCAGAGTCATCCGTGACTGGACCTAAAGGTCGGGGTGCCTTTACCTTTACCTTTACCCTCTCACAGGACACAGCAGAGAACATCAATAGTTAATTACCAACCCATTTAGGTGCTCAGAGAGCATTTCTTTCCTTTAGTATAGCCCAATGGAATTTTCCAACATTAAATCTTCAGCAACACACATTCAAACCCATAGAGAGTTGTTTTCCACTTCAATGTCGATTAAACAATTTTACTTAGCAGGGCCCTCAAGGTTATTAGTATACACTGGTAACTGAGACGACACCTTTGAAAAGTGATTACAAACCATTAATTGTCATTATTGAATTCTAGTATTTTAGCTTGTTCTGTGGTTTCCTAATCGCATTTCTCTAATGCCCTGATTAAAATCAGCTGAGGCTGATTCCTTGGGGCTACCAGGGTTTAGCCCTTTCAAGTGAAATGTAAATGATATTGTTTTTAAGTGTTTCAAAGCCACACTCTTTCCTGTTCCACATATCCTTCCATAATCCTCCCATAAAGGCTCAATGACAGTGGCAGATTTATAGCTAGGCACACAGAACTCAGAGAAACAGCCCCATGCGACTGAGGGGCTCACATGCCTGCGTCTCCCTGCTTCACTTCAGCTTGCAGATCAGGTTGAGGGCTCCTATGCCATCACAGCGCCCTGGGGGCTGATCACTACCTCAATGAAGAGCTCAGAGCTTTCGTCCCAGAATGCTAGTTTTCTCCCTGCAAGGAGATTGGGTAACCCCTTTATACAGAGCAACAATGAGTGGCAATCCCCACCCTGTCTCGTCTGCTGCTGGTAAGCCTTGAGCCACGAAGTCTGCTCTGATCTCGTCGTGTTCCCAGAAATAGACAAATTCTGGCAGTTGCCTGTATAGCTGTGTGCAGCACCCGATCTGTGTGGTTCTGGGTGCCTCTGGCCAATCTGTGAGCTTGTGGGGGGGGCCCTCCCTGAAAAGCCCTGGTGCAGAAAACAGCAGCAGCCACAACAGCACAACCGGAGCCCAGGCTAGACCAAAACTTCCCTCCCTCCGGGACACAGCCCTACCACCTCTGCCATTTGCTTTTAAACAAAAGAGTTGGCTTGCAGATCTCCAAGTGACTTCCAACATATTAAAAAGGCGGGAGTAAAAAATGTGTTATAATACAAACAGATTTACACAAAGGTGCATGCAATTCATTGAATAATTAACAACAATAATAATACACAAAGCATCTCCATTAATAGCAGCAGAAAGCATTGGGGCAAAAATAATTGATTATTTAACTCATTTATTGCAAGTTTGGGCTTTTTGTGATTTTTTGTCGTTTGCCCTTGAGGCTGCTGCTGCTTTTATAAAAGTCTGGCCGTTTAAATGATGGATTCCTGCAGTTTCACTGTGGCGTCCGTTTTTGTATAATAAGTCATCAATCAGCACAGAGTTGTCGTTTCTTTGAGCAAGATGGCGGTTGATTTCCTCATTGTCAGCATCCAGTAATTCTGCGACCCAAGCCAAGCAACTACAATAATTCCACATCCCTGGTATAATGCTTACGGTTTCCAGAATGGCAATTGACAGCAATTTTCATTTTCCTGGGATTTACAGACTGCTGTTTCCTTCCCCTCCCCCCTTTCTATTTGTTTTAATTATGTACATGTTTTATCTTTACAGTCATGGCCACCCTCATTTGTCTCATACATTGCAGGTGGGGTCCTCCCCCCTTTAATTTTATTTTTGGAATGACATGGTGCGAAACAGCCAATATGGCCCATTTCAAACAAAACAGATGAAAGTTCAGCTGCCGCAGATATTTAGTGGCTTGGTCCATCTGCCACCAGACACATGCAGGCAGGAGGATGCCTGTTTCTTGTCATCTGCTAATTGGAGGAACAGCAGGATTTAGGAGCTGCTTAGGTATCAAGGGGAAAGTGCACACCACACACCATTCACATCAAAACTGTGATTGGATCCAGACTCCTTTATCCCTTGCATCTGGGGAAATAAGTACCCTCCGTGCTGTTTAGCATCAGATACAATCTCGCTTAGAGCATAGGGGGAAATAGATGGAGGTGTAGTCACTGGCGCTAACTCAGGGCTATGAGAAAACTAGATATACTAACAGCAACCTCAGCTCTGTGAGCACCGCCCCTCGTGTAACCAAAACAACAACACCCGTGCACAAGATGGAGGCATCCACAGGCTTTGGGGAAACTCCCAAGTTTTGCAGAAGTACAAAAGAACTTTGAAGAGGAAGCCCTAAGGGGAGGAACCCCAAAACAGTTTAATGAAGGCTGACTGTGCTCACCTCTCTCTTTCATAGCATGGGCATCCAATGAAGCTGAAAGTTGGAAGATTCAGAATAGGCAAAAGAAAGTACATCTTCACACCATGTGTAGTTAAACTATTGCATTTATTTCCCAAAGAGGCAATGACGGCCACTAAGTTGGATGGCTTAAAAAGATTAGACAAATTCATGGAGGTAAAGGCTGCTTTGGCCACCTCATGAGAAGAGAAGACTCCCTGGAAAAGACCCTGATGTTGGGAAAGATGGAGGGCACAAGGAGAAGGAGACAACAGAGGACAAGATGGTTGGACAGTGTTCTCGAAGCTACCAGCATGAGTTTGACCAAACTGCAGGAGGCAGTGGAAGACAGGAGTGCCTGGCATGCTCTGGTCCATGGGGTCATGAAGAGTCGGAAACGACTAAACAACAAAAAAGGCTCCTAACCTTGATGGCAATGCTTCATCCTCAATAGTCGGAAGCAGTATGTTCCTGAATGCTAGTTGCTAGAAGCTGCAGGAGGAGAGAGTGCTTTTGCTCTTGTTTTATATGCAGTAAAACAGTTATGTGACTGTACGTATTTCATTAATTAATCTTGGACCAGCAAAACAGCATTCAGTTCATCACCAGGTGCAGGGGCGGACTTTGCCAATCTTTCATAATATGGCGCTCGTTCTGCAAGGCCAAAATTTGATGCTCCCAAATGGATCCTCTCAATTATGGGTCTTCTCATTTGGCCCCTTCATGTTGACACCCTGTGTGGGGGAGGGGGAAACATTAGCACTGCCCTAAATCTGGCAATGTCAGACGTGGTATTTCAGATTTTTATTTGTGGTGTGTGTACAAGGTGTCAAAAGAGATTTATTGCAACCAAGGTTCAATTGCCCATGCTTGGGTAAATTCAAGGTTAAATTGTTTAGAAGAATGCCATGCATTCAAAGTGCATTTGTTGTGGTTATGCATTTATAAGTCATAACAGCAAGGTTATCAGCATAGGTCAAATGACCACTATTCTCTCTCATTCTTTTTCAAGGAAAAGGGGATTTGAGTCTTTGACATGAACATACATTTGTGTGTTTAAAGCACTGGTGACCACCCATCCCAAGAGCCCCTCACTCTTGAGCTGGCGTCTAACAACATCTCAAGGGCCACAGGTTCCACATCTCTGACCTTGTTGTTGTTTAGTCGTGTCCGACTCTTCGTGACCCCATGGACCAGAGCACGCCAGGCACTCCTGTCTTCCACTGCCTCCCGCAGTTTGGTCAGACATCTCTGACCTAGAGTCTTACAATTCCATGGATGTGGCACTGCCATGTTTATTTAAAAGCACTTATAAACTGCTTATACGAAGCATCCCTAATAGTGCTTAGAAAGATGCCTACGCTTGGGGCACCATTGTGTAACTTTCCTTCAGCACGACATTTTGTAGTATGTCACAGGAAGAGCCGTTGTCAAAGGGAGTTATGATGGCTGAGCACCTAGAATGTGCTGGCCTGTGTGTCGTTGTGAATCACATTAACAATAATTAGAATTTTAGAATCACATTAACAATAATTAGAATTGCTTTCTTGGGAGGCAACTCAATTTACAGTTGCAATATTTCCTTTTAAATGTTATTCCTGCAAGGGCCATATAGTGGTTTCAGATCAAAGCTGGGAGATTCATCATCATATTATTCATCTGGGAATTTTTTAAAATCCTCGATATGACCAGAAGGGAGCATTGTCTGCTCAAATTTAATCACTCAAAATTGTTAGGACATGAAGGCGGGTAAAGGTCCGATGACTGGATAGAGTTTCAGCAAATGCATAATTCCAGTGTTGAAACATTGTCATAAAATACCCTTATTGTGAGTGATTCTTCTAATGGTACAAACTTCCCATGTGAACGGCATTCTTTACACTCTAGTCATTAATTAGAGGATATTTCAATGACGCACTATATATATATGTATATACAGCATTTCAGGAACCTCAGACTCCAGACCTGACCCCAGATGTTTGTGGTTCTTTTAGGAACACAGCTGAAGTCACAATAGTGCCCAGGTGTTTCTCATTCATTTGTATGGCTTCTACACTTGTTCTTTCAGGACTTTAGGAGTACAATGATTTCCCCACCCACTAGGGTTGCCAACATTTGAGCTGATCCCTGTAGCTGCACCACAGAGAGCAATTTGTTCCGATGCACTTAGCAGGTGAAGATTTTTATCTCCGTGCTGTAATAATATTAATAAAAGCATCATCTATTGATGAAGCAAAGAAACTGCAGTTAAACACACAGGAGCAGGCCATGGTCTTTCTTTTCCGGGTCAGTTGGCAACTCCATCTTACAATGCATGAAAATGGTAAGCACAAATAATATTTACATTGTCACACATGCAGGGGTACATAGCCATTTTTAGAACATTTTCTTACTAGTTTTTAATTGTGTTAGATAGATATATGATTCACATTGCAGTGATAGAGTAGGAACCTTCTATTTCTTTGTGAGTTTGGAGGGGCCAAACAGGCTTTGTTTCTTATATCAGGGCTACCCTCCCTTTTATGTTTTTATTGATCTTTTCCAATCACTTCCCAACTGGAGCTATCTAGCAGAAGTGTAGTGCTAAGCAGAATGGAATCCCCATTGTCTCCCCCCACAAAGAGGTTTATCTGCACAAGTCATAAGAAGGTCATCATGTAATTGTGAACTCACATAAGAAACATGATCTGCAATTGAGCAAGCAGCCTCAGAACTCTATCGCCTCTCTCATGGTGAAGAATTGTGATATATAACACTTCTGGAAGTTACTAAACTCCTCCTGTCATGAACCACGAACCAGATGAACTTACTGGAATACATGGATTTATGCTGATGAATAGCCCTTTAAAAGCAAGCAGGATTAGTTTGGTTTAAAACTAATTTCCCTGGCTTCTCTGACTTGTGGATCAGGCTATTTTTTCTCAAGGCAATTTATATATTTTAAAAACAACAACCATCCTTTCCCTGCAACCATGCCTATAAGTGCTAGTGAGATTGAGACGACTTCTTTTCCACCTCCACCTCCTCCTTTCTTCTTCTTCTTCTTCTTCTTCTTCTTCTTCTTCTTCTTCTTCTTCTTCTTCTTCTTTGTATTATTTTGTAAAATATACATTGGGCATATAATTCAGCAAGTGTGAAGCATTTCCCTGTGTGCTGTGGTTCCATCCATTTCAATCAGATTACACACACTTAACTTTTGCAAGATTGGTCCCATTCATTATGCTCTGCCATGCAAAGCACTACTGCAGATTTGTAGAGTGGACAGGGGCTATGGTTGCGAGACCCCAGTCTTTACACCCGAGACTCAGGTTTTCAGGGGGTTTTATTCTCCAGTTGCTAGAAATCACAAGTGAGAAGAGTGCTGTCGCACTCAGGTTCCCCTTTCAGTCTTCCCATGGGCATCTGGTGGGCCAAGTGAGACCAGGATGCTGACCCAGTGGGCTCTTGTTAAGGAAGAATGGGCATCACTGCGCTCCCCTCCTTTCCTACGCTCACATTCCCTCTTCTATTTCAAATGGAGCAACTGCTTGCTTGCTTGCTTTAAGCAGGACAAATAGACATGTCTAAATAAAGTTATAAAACATGGAAACAATTCTAATCCTTCAGCACTTGGCAGGCAGCATCACTTAAGGATGCTTAATCACTGTTGCTAAGCAACCAGGGGAAGGGATGTTGATCATCCCCACCTGAGACTCCAGAGGGGTCCCTTCCAGAGCAGCAGAAAAAATGAGAAACTGGGTGGAAGAGGATATTAATAACAAAAACCTATCATGTGCACCCCTTGGCCAACTGAGAGTTGACTAGGAAATAATGATTTCTAATGCACTGAGCTTTGGGGTTCCCTGTCCTCTTGGGAACGCCAAAGGCAGCAGTAATCAATGTGCTGCTTTCCATATGGTGTTGGACTGGAAATCCCATTGGCCATGCTGGAGGGCATCACATTGACTACTGCTGCCACAAAGGAGCTATGGAGCTATGGATCGGATTCCTGACAAAACTTCTCACCATCACAAGTATGATTTTACAAAGTTCTTTAAAATTCACTCTCATGCTTCTTCCTGTTTGTCACTGTGCACCTTTAATTTATTAGAATTTTAACTCCTCAACCCTTATCCCATCTCCCTTTCAAATCAAGAATTTTAGAATATGGAGTCCAAGTTTCCAATATCACAAGCAGAAAGCTGGAAAACAGGCAACTCTCTCACCTCATTGCTCCTTTCCCTAAGCATGTACAGGTCAGTACATTCAAGTGTGCCCTGAAGTCTTTTAATCAAGCAACATGAAGGAGGAAGGTCAGGTTGCTGAACTAGCGATTTCCTCAACAATCTAAGACTTACAATTGATATCCTTCCAACACAAGAACTTCTAACAAAACATAATCCTGATCCTAGAAGGTCATAACAAAAATAAACCCAACAAGTATTTAGCTGACATAATCCAGTGTCACTTTTAATTTGTATATCTTCAGGAAGAGGGGGGAGAATGATTAGTAGGATATATCTGACCATAGTAGGAGCCCGAGGAAGCCTTAAGCATGAATTGAGACAAAGGAGTTATCAGGACACTGGAGATATTTACGCATTATTCCTCTGCCCCAGGCATGTTCTTTCCTTTTCTTTGGCATCTGTAGCAGAATAGTGTCACTGGACGCAAAGACTTGGATGTAAATCTCCCTTTTCTGTCTAGCTGATGACGTCCTTGATCATTTTATTTACTGATTCACTTTCCAGGTTGCCCTGTCTCATTTGGCCCAAAGCAGATAACAATAAAAATGCAGAACCCAATAAAAAAAAGCCTCATATAAAACATACAGCTAAAATGACCCAACTCCCCTCATTCTCTAGAAGATGCTGGCAGATAATCCACTGAGCATTCTGCTCCACAAACTGTATAATTTGCTCCAAGCAGAGAGTGCTGATGTGATGGAAGAACAGGGTGGAAGAACAGCTTTAGGAACCATTGAGAGCTGCCTAAAATGATGTTGGGACCACATGTAACCCACCTGTGACATAAGGGAACAGGACTTTGTAATGCCAGCCTCTTGCAAATGGCATCCTGGTTGAAATTCCTGGTTTGGGCAGGTGTGACCTTTTTCCTTTGCTTAGTCAGCAAAATAGTGTTTCCTGTGTATGTCACACTTCCTTGAGTCACCTCCTCAATTCATTGATATTGGAGATTCTGAGCAGGTCTGGATTTGGATATGGCTACTCAGAGCCCCAATCTGGCAAGATCCCTGATCTCTGAATTAGGAGTTATGATATTGCATTTGATTATTTTGTCCCCGAAGTATACCTGAAATCAACAATTCATAATATTAACAAATATCCATTAATTGCCCTTAATCAGAGATTGCTCTTAATCAGAGATATCTAAGAATTTTACAACAAAATTATACAGAATAACATACATCATAGATAAATCCACAGAGTATTAAAAGTGACCAGATAAAACTTAACATTCCAGAAATGCTTGCTGGGGTAGGAATTTTTCATGGCATGACCATGTTGGTTTTTGCTTCACTTCCACTGAGAGGATGCCTTCTTCTTAGTATAGAGAGATTTGACTTTTGGGACATGTTGCACCTCCAAAAACGCACACCCTGACAATCTCAGCGAGACACTCTTTCCAAATACCTGGTCCCAAAATATCTATAGTGTTTTTCACTAGTACCAAAATCTTAAAACTGGCCTGGTAGCATATGGGGAGCTAGCACAGTCCCTGTGGGGCAGGTATTATATGCTGTTGGAAGGTTATTCCCATCAGTAATTGAGCTGTTCCATCCAACACCAGCTGAAGCTTCTGGACCATATCCAAGAGGAGCCCCTTCCCATCCAGCACATGGACTACTATGTGCAACCTATCACCTCCCAGAAATAACTATAGCTGTCTCACCAGTCCCAACTGCTATGCAATTTGCTAACTGGAGCCTACTGTGATGCAATATTTTGACCCATTGTAAGATGCTTTTGGATGAAGACGGAAAGTATGTCCCCCTTAACTACTATTGATAAGTTGGTAGTCATTCTTTGTACCTTTTGCATTAGCTCTGACTCAGTCAGCACTGGTGTTTCCTGATGAAAAGAACAGCAGTACCTAGTGTGGTGGGGCAGTGCTGTGGAGCTTACCTGGATCGCCAAGTGTGGCAGCAAGGTTGAGTCTGCACTAGTGCACTGGTGGGAATACTGGATTGGCGCCAACTTCAGCATCACCCTGACCCACCCCTACAATATCCAGGCAAGCAGAAAAGAGCAGGCCATGTGAGAGTGGTCATTGCACCTCCCTACTATGTTAAAAAAAAGAAAAGCTAATTTACTATCACCTACAATAGAGAGGTAAGAAGGCATCATTTTCTGTTCTGCCCTGTATTTGTCACATGCACCACTGTTTCTGTTTCTCTGCAGTCCGTCTTCTGCTAAAAGCTACATTATTTGTCTCACTGTCTGCTGTGGCGAAACTACATAACTTACACAGTTAAAATTATGTGGCTAACGTTGTTATTATGCTATTCCATCCCGTTCATTTCAATGCAGAGGAAACACATTGCCATTGGAGGTGGGGCCTGTAATCAAGTACATATCATTTGCTCCCAGAAGCTACAACATTGACTACTGATTGTATTCACGGGATTGATTTCCAATCTGGGCATGGGACGAATAAGCCAACAACTATACTTTTTGCTCCTGTTTGTTTTCATTGGAATTCTCTGACATCCCTACCTACAATCATCAGACACTGCAAAAAGGTGATACCTGCTCAGCCTGCTAGATGCCTGCTTGCCACTGGAAATAATACTTTCCCATGATGTTTTGACTGCTGTTGTCATTATACTGTTGTTTTTATAAGATGGATGGATTGGGGGTTGGGGTCCTGTGTAAGGATGATGTTCAGAGTTGGGTGGAGAAAGCATAAAGCTCAATCTCAGCTCATTCCCTCAAATTGGCTTTGCTTCAATTACTAGCCCTTTTTACTACTCAGTGCATACAGTACCCTTGTTCAAATTTATACTGCTTTTACTTTGTGGCAATAAAACCTTGCATGCACAAGTGTAAGAATAGAGCCCTGGAGGACAAGTCCTCCCAGGAAACATTCCAATGAGAAACAGATTCAATGCCATCCGCCATCATGTTAGCATGTACAGGGTAGCCAGCCATTGCAGAGCAGATCATGAATATGTTTCATATTACTTGTCACTTGGCTTCTTTATATTTCAGTGCCCCGTTTTGCATTACATCCAGTCCTCTAAATGACCTACTTATGCAATTTCATTTCATTTTTATTTTTACAAAAGAATACATACAAACAGGATATTCCTGAACTCAATTCTATTCCCGTTTAAGACAATGGCAAAACATCCATGGTCTCCTGGCTTTAGCTATTCTTGGATGAAGGCAATGGCACAGCAACAGAAGTTTTCACGGTCTAGCTTGGCTTCCCTGCTATTCATTCTATGTTACATGTTCTCAGACTTTGTACTATTGAACCCTGTTCAATGCTTCCCTAGAGCCAACCAGATTAAATTTGAAGATACCATCACTAGTCCAGTTTCCTGCTGCTGATGTGAGCTCCATGCTTACACCTTCTCCGCTGAATTTTGAGCATTGCAAATGAAAATACCTAAGATCCATTTTATCCCCAACTCAGTGGGACCTGTTTGGGGACAGTAGCCTTTTTCTTCCTCTCCACTGTTTTATGAAGATGTAATATCAGTTCCCATTGTAGTTGCTCAGAATTTACATTGACCTTTTCTCCCTGACATGTAGCTTGATGGGCAGTTCCTGGCTTTAATTGGACATGGTTATTTGGCAGGCAAATTAGGCTTCCACCACAGAGTCAGCATGACTCCCTATCTAACACACAGCCTTGTCACTCAAATTACATCTTTAATTTTGGTACTTGAAGATGACTATCATATCTAAACATACCCAACTCCCTCAACTGTTCCTCATAAGGCTTGGTTTCCAGACACTTGTCTATCTTGGTATCTCTCCTCTGTACACGTTCCAGCTTGTCAATTCCCTTCTTAAACTGTGGTGCCCAGGACTGAATAGAGCACTCCAGTTGTAGTATAAGGCAGAATAGAGCGATACTATTACTTCCCTTGATCTGGACACTATGTTGTCTTGGCTTCTTCTACATGACATGAAGAGCACCCTTATCCAACACTGATTTACATTTGACGTTCCCATCTTGATGATGGCACATCTTTAAAACAAACCTTCAAAAAGATGTGTGTGTATTAGTAAAATGGGGTGAAGGTGGAGCAAGTCTCAAAGAACCCAACTGTTTTTACTCAAGCATTCTGTAGGCTCTCACCTTTAGACAGAGATGGCAATCAAGTCAAATTCCTCAGCGGCTGAAAAATATTGTAGCCGAGCAGCTAAGGAATGACGAATGGAGAGGGCAAAAGTTGGAACCGAGTTTAAACTTAGACGAGGTGTCGATTTAAATGAACACCACGTTCTCAAGGCGGTAAACTTGCCGTCTGATTTCCAGCCGGCCGTCATGCCTTCTGAATGACGTAAACCACACTGACTTTGATTGAATTACTCCTGATTTACATCAGGGAAGGCAAGATCAAAATCAAGCTGTTAGGACTACGTCTGGTATGCAAAAGTAGCCCCTCCAACAGCCCGGCTTGTCTGTTTGACAAGAAACGTCTGCTTTCTTGTCCCCAGTAATCACAGCAATGAGCTACTGCGGTTAAGTTGCGGCCCTCTTTTTTATCTGTATAAAACAACATTATCTTTTCTAGGGCTTTATTGGAGTCTGTGGAATGTATGCCTCCCATTTTGTTTAAACATATAATTTGGAAGTAGTCTCGAGTCGAATGTTGAATGTATAGGCCAACCAACACCCTATCTTTAGGTGTACGAGCCAGTAAAAGGAGCATTCAAAGTTGAGATAAAGCTTGACATACAGTAAACAGAGTGCCCTGTTTAATATTGACCAGGTATGAAACTGGAGAGGTGGGAGGAAAGGCAAACTTTGGAAAGACCCAGACCTCCTAGGAAAAGGAAGACTCTTCTGCCAAATATCAGATACTGTAAGACTGAAACTCACTGGGTGTGGGAGGGGGCAGGTGGTTGGGATTAAAGAGAATCAAGGAATCGACTCCCCCAAAAGGGCCTTCTGTCTTGACTCACTTTCCTGCTCTCTTTCCAGGAAACTAGTTGTTTGGTGCTGCAGGTGAAAAGAGCTAGCATATGCAACCTAATAAGGCCATGGGGGCATTTTTAAAAAACGAAGTTGCTAGAGCAATCTATTAGCCCAGTTCAGTTCCAGCACAGGGACGAAGAAACAACATAGGGGAGAGAAGAAAAGCGGAGATAAAAGAACCTTGGTGCATCTCACTGCTGCTACAACTATGAACGCAAGGCTGTAACCTAGTGGTAGAGAATCTGCCTTGAAACAGAGAGTCCCAGGTTCTGAAATCCTGGAGAGCAGCTGCCAGCAAGTGTGGATGGGACTGGGTCTCCACCCCCATCGTTCTGCCCAGATGCTGAGGTCCAGCGCTGAGGGCCTTCTGGTGGTTCCCTCACTGTGAGAAGCAAAGCTATAGGGAACCAGGCAGAGGGCCTTCTCGGTAGTGGCGCTCGCCCTGTGCAACGCCCTCCCATCAGATGTCAAAGAGATAAACAGCTACCTGACATTTAGAAGACATCTGAAGGCAGCCCTGTTCAGGGAAGTTTTAATGTGTGACATTTTAAATGTATTTTTGATCTTTGTTGGAAGCCGCCCAGAGTGGCTGGGGAAACCCAGCCAGATGGGCGGGGTACAAATAAATTATTATTATTATTATTATTATTATTATTATTATTATTATTATTATTATTGAGATGGACCAAGAGTCTGACTCAGACTCCTGTGTTCTTGCCTTATACCAAGTCAGCCCATTGGTCCATCTTACTCAGCATTGTCCTCACTGACTGGCAGCACCTTTCTCATGTTTCCAGACAAGAGATGTTCACAGCCCAACCTGCAGGTGCAGAGGATCAAAGCTGGGACCTGCAAAGCAGATGCACTGAGCTATGTCCCTTCCCTGAGGGTGTGTGGGTTGCCACATAAGTGAATAAAAGATTGCAGCCTCCCTTCTGAGTAGACGTGCAAAGGTTTGTGCAGTTAAGCCTTTAAAGTGTTTGCGTGGCAAGCCGACCCCCCCATTAGAGTAAAGAAATTAACAGAGACATGGATATTTTGTTTAAGGTTTTTGGGCAAAATTTTTGGCCACAACTTTATTGATTACAGGAATGAGAGCGGTATTGGCTTAGGCATTGGCAAGACTATATCTGACTCCTGCCCCCTTTGCAGGAAGTCTGTAAGGGTAAACCACCCAAAGAGGAAGCTACATCAGGGGAACCCGCCTGTAGCTCTCCTCAGTGTCCCCAGAGGCCTGGCATGGCCCTAGCCCCTCAAGCGGACTTCGGACAGGACCCAGGCCCTTGATTCCTTTAATGGAATACCCTTGAAAATGGAGGGGCAGGCGATGGCCGACCTCCCCTCCCCCATTCAACCATAAGCCAATGCCTAACCGCCAAACCTTACAAAGTTTTGATGATTGCTAGGTAAAGGTAAAGGTACCCCTGCCCGTACGGGCCAGTCTTGACAGACTCTAGGGTTGTGCGCCCATCTCACTTAAGAGGCCGGGGACCAGCGCTGTCCGGAGACACTTCCGGGTCACGTGGCCAGCGTGACATCGCTGCTCTGGCGAGCCAGAGCCGCACACGGAAACGCCGTTTACCTTCCCGCTAGTAAGCGGTCCCTATTTATCTACTTGCACCCGGGAGTGCTTTCGAACTGCTAGGTTGGCAGGCGCTGGGACCGAACAACAGGAGCGCACCCCGCCGCGGGGATTCGAACCACCGACCTTTCGATCGGCAAGCCCTAGGCGCTGAGGCTTTTACCCACAGCGCCACCCGCGTCCGATGATTGCTAAGAGATAGGCAAAAACCAAGTGGCCCATGCCAATTTGCCAAATGGAAAAAAATCCTACCCAGACCCCGACTCAAGACGGGCAACCAACCAAAGTCCAAAGCAAGGCCAAAGGACACTTAAATTAAAGGGAGGGTGGGCGGGTGTTCAGCAGTGCAAAGCAGGAGCTTGGCACACGTCGCGCTGCTGCTTTTATACTTTCCCCCACAATCACCCTTCGACATGATTGGGCAATAGCCCTGGATGATTGTGGTGCCACCCTGGCATGAGGGTGATAACTCCACCCATGCCAGGGTGGGGGAAACAGGTTGAGAGCCTGCCCTCAACAGGACCATCTATTAAGATGATTCCATTTGCCGAGTCCCTATGGAAGGCCTTATTCACAAGCCCTGTTGAAAGTGCTTTTTTTCATACACACACACACACACACACACACACACACATATTTAAAAAAATGTTTAGGGGTACTCTCATTTTCCTACCCATATTGAAATACTGTCCCTCAATGAGGCCAAACTTAGATTCACAAAATGTTTAGGGGTATGTGTACTCCCAGAAAAAAAGCACTGCTTGTTGATGTAAATGTGAGCCTTGCATCATTTTAGCAGGGCTCGCTGGAGGGAATTTCTGGATGGGTTGTCCTCTTCAGCTGCTTTTATGGCTTACATCAGCCTTCATCAAGCTGGTGCCCTCCATCTGTTTTGTGGTACAACTCTCATAAGCTTCAGCCAGCACTGCTGGTCAGTCTACAGACATGGACAAACTTACACTCCTGGTTTGGCTCTGTGGTGCAGGAAATAGCCTGTGGAAAGGCTGGTCCAATGATTTGTGCACTTCAGATGCTGCCTTGTTCCAACATTTGGAACAGCCTAGCCCCATCAAACATATGGATCACTGGGAGTCTGGCAGAGAATTAGGTACCATTCCCTTTTTGAGGGGACAGGTGATGGATTATCAGGTGTGCTATAAATTAAAGCTGGCTGCTCTTACGTCCTACCAGCCTTGACACATGGTTAGTGGATCTCGTATACATATATTTCCAGTTCTTTTCTCCTCCCTTCCCACCCAAATAATTCTGGTTGCTCTTTCCTCCTTCTTCACATGCCTCCATTCTGCCCTCTTGACAAGTTGTCACCCTGATGTCCTTCCTTTCTTTTTCTTTTTTTTGCTTTGCCTTGTTATGATTTATTGTTATAATTTCATTCCAATTGTTTTAACAGACAGCAGATATTTCCAGGTGTTTTTGTTCCTACACACTTTCTTCATAGAAAAATATGACCATGGTCTTGTTGCCAAGGTCAGTGAGGTTTGATGAGTACGTGCTGCTTACACAAGCTAAGGTTTCCCAAGCTTTTTGAAATACCTAGACTACAAAGATTTCATAACGCTTTGGGGGAAGAAAACATTGCTGTTATAGACATTCTCATCCTCTTTATTTCCATTTTTTTAAAAAACAAAACAAAAATAAAACCTGAGGGTCTGTCCAGATGAACTATTTACTGAGCATTCATCATGATTGGTTTTCACAAAGTTTACGTAGAGTTTAGATTACATCCGATCTTTACTCAGCATCCATTCTGATTTGTTTGTTGGGCGGTTATACAACAATACAGTGGTACCTCGGGTTAAGTACTTAATTCGTTCCGGAGGTCCATTCTTAACCTGAAACTGTTCTTAACCTGAAGCACCACTTTAGCTAATGGGGCCTCCTGCCGCCGCGCCACCGGAGCACGATTTCTGTTCTCATCCTGAAGCAAAGTTCTTAACCCGAGGTACTATTTCTGGGTTAGCGGAGTCTGTAACCTGAAGCATATGTAACCTGAAGCATATGTAACCTGAGGTACCACTGTACATACTTATCTAATACAATAGTATATAAATGAAATTATTATTCTAATACAAATGCAGCACTAAGCATTTCTCCTGAATTGTTTGTAGGTGTTTGCATGCATTGCGATTATTTCACGCTACATTTTTCAGTGCATTTCCTCATCCCTTTCCAAACCACATACAGTTATAGTTTTTGTTTGTTTGTTTGTTTAAAGCAGATTTGTCGCACCAGGGCAGCATAACACTCTAATCCACTTTTATGCCCCCTACAGTTGGTGCCATTGCCACCGTGAGAATGGGCCACTGGCCTGATCCAGCAAACTAGACTTATATTCTTACGTTCTTAATGTTTTGTTGTTTTGTTTGTCTTTTTAGGTACATTTTATACTGTACTTCAATACAGCATCTTGTAACATTCTGACTGCTGAGGAGAAATTGCTAGGAATCATTTGGATGATGTCGAACTGAGAGCAAAATTTGCTTATTTTGTAAAAGGACTGAATGTTAGCTAGAATTAGTTCCTTTGCTACCTCCTTAAAAAAATTAACTGTCTAAGCTCTGAGCCCTACCTATATTTATGCTGCTCCTTCTACATCCTGTGGTGTTTTTTAATGAGGTGATCCAAACCGCTGCACAATAATATCTACATAATCCTGAACACTATCATTCTGTTTACAAAACACACTGTACCAGCTAGTGTGCTCCATGGTTAGGCTGGAGACAGATCCTTAGAGAGTTTATGAGGTACCATTTGAAACTTGAGCCATATGATTTCATGGTACTCAAAACCAGCTGTTAATATTTGACCTTCGGCTGAAGGGGGCGGGGGCTGCTGTTGGTCTGATGAACTCCACAGAGACTAAATAAATGGGATCAGCAAAGATGACTGCTGATCACCTGCTCACTGGCAGTCAAATGAAGCTTCTACACCATGCTTAGTGATGATAGCATCAGATAGGTGGCCAGGATAGAGGAAAGGAAGGAATTTCTTTTCTTTTTTTAAGTCCTCGGGTCCATTTCTGCTGACTGAACCATAAGGGTGATATTTTCCAAGCTGGTAAATCGTGTCCTCCTTAAAAGAGGGCACGTGTTGCGGTGAGACCTGGAGACCAACCTCCTGGGTTGTGGGTGGGTTGGATTGGTCAGCCACAACACCCGATTGGTAGGTCGCTCAATGTTGGGTTCAATCTGACCAATGGGGTGCAGTCCAAATGGATCGAGGGACCTATATATACCCAAGCACGTGACCCAGAGCTTCCTCTTTCGGCTCATGCATTCGGAACAAGCTGACAGCGTGTCCTCTGTGCAGCTGAGAGACTTACCTTCAATGGATCATCTTGGAGATTTCTTTCTGTTTTTATTCCCCCTTTTTGTTATTGCCTTTTATTGTTCCTTTTTGAGTTGCCCTCTTCCCTCTTTCCTTCCCCTTCCCTTCCTTCTGGGGCTGCAGCCCCCAGGCGCTTCTGGTTGTGGAGCTTGCCGCTGCCTGATTATTGCCCGCTTGCTTGCATTGCAGCGGCTGGTCTTTCCGGCTGAGGCAGCAGCCTTGTGTTTAATAAGTGACTTTGGGCAATTGTGATTGTCGCTCTATGCTGGTGCCCTGGGTCAGTGATGCCTGCAAGGGTGCAGGGAGCTAGTCGAACCAGAGCCTATGCAACCACTCACTTGCTGTAATCAATAAAGTTGTGGCCTAAATTCTGCCAAAAACCAAAACTAAAATTTGAGTCATATGTGAATTTATTTAGGAGGGAGGTCTCTGGGTCTGAACACACAAAAACCAAGATAGAAAATTAGTACAGTGGTAGATGAGCGCCGCAATCCCAGAGTCAGTCATGACTGGACCTAATGGTCAGGGGTCCCTTTACCTTTACCTTGGTTTAAGAACAGTTTAGTTTATGAACAACTTGGATGAAGAGTGCTACAAACCTGGAAGTTAGTGTTTTCGTTTGTGAACTTTGCCTTGGAATAAGAACATAATTCGCTTCCTGCTGAGTGTGTTCCATTTGTAAATTGAGTCCCCCGCTGCTATGGGAAAGCATGCCTTGGTTTAAGAACGCTTTGGTTTAAGAACGCCAGGCACTCCTGTCTTCCACTGCCTCCGGCAGTTTGGTCAAACTCATGTTCGTAGCTTCGAGAACACTGTCCAACCATCTCGTCCTCTTTCGTCCCCTTCTCCTTGTGCCCTCAATCATTCCCAACATCAGGGTCTTTTCCAAGGAGTCCTCTCTTCTCAAGGGTGGCCAAAGTATTGGAGCCTCAGCTTCAGGATCTGTCCTTCCAGTGTACCAAGGTACCACTGTATAAAAAAAAGCAGAAGGGTTGTTAGGTCTGTTGCAGGAAAAAAAAACCCCACCAGAGTCATAATATTTTAGCCTTTACTGTTTCTAACTCAGGAGACTGCCTCAAGACTGCCATCATTTTGTAGGAGCTATTTAACTGGGCAAGCCTAAACCAGAAATTTAGGCTTGCCTGCTTAAAGTGGATTCAAGCACTCTATTGCGCTCGTGTAGCAAATCCACTTTAAAGCAAAGGGATTTTTTGCAGTTAGGAAAGTGTTGTGGAAATGCACGATTAATGGGAAGATGTGGCAACACCCCACAAATCAGAATGACTGAACTATCAAACAATAGTTAACATATTTCAGATTCTTTTAGCCTTCCTGCGAAAAAGCCAGGATTCCCATTACTTGGAGCAGTTCTAAAAACATACAGCTGTACATGTGCAGCTGTTTTCAGACCTTATTCACTTATTCTGAAAACCATTTATAAACTGCTTAATATTTTGAAAATCTTTAACTGCTATTCACCCTATGGAGGTTGCATGTACACAGTCTCACTGCCTCCCTCTATTTTTATTTACTCATTTATTTGCATTTATAGCCCACCTTTTTCATCCAAGGAGCTGAAGGCAGCATACATGGCTTTCCCCACAACAGCCCTGTGAGGTAGGTTAGGCTGAGGGTCACCCATTGAGTTTCATGACTGAGTGGGGATTTGGATCCTGGTCTCCCGGGTTCTAGTCTCATGCTCTAACCACTATACCACTCTGGCTCTAATATCTGAAAGGCGTTAAAGTATATATATATTTTTATGCCCTGTATAGTGGGCTTCCCCTGTGCTTCATTCAGAAACTGCATCTAGAGCAGAATGCTGTAGCACAATTGTTTGACAGGACTGCAATCCCACCAGCATATTACACCTCTCCTCAGAGATCTACACTGGCTGCTAATTTGTTACTGACTCAGATTCAAGGTGTTACTCTTAGTACATAAAGCCCTTAGCAGCTTTAAAACAGTAAGATCATCTTACTCAATACATGCCCACTAGACCACTTCAATCTGCAGAGCTGCAGAGCATTTTTCAAGTGCCACACAATGTTCATTCTGCACTTGTAAAGAAACAGTTGTGGTTGTATAGACACTATGGAACTCCCTGCCCATTGACACCAGGCAGGTGCCTCTGCCGTAGTTTCCAAAGCTTGCTTTAAAAAACACACACACTTTTTTGTTGTCTTCACAAGCTTAATCAGATATGTAAAGCTGACATGCATTTTAATAGGTAATTTTCTTTTTTGATCATTATAATTTCAACTAATGATTTTATTCTTATTTGGAAGTGTTTCTCGGTCCACTTGGATATTTATTTACAGTATTTTTATATTTGAATTTTATTTCAGATTTTATAATAACATTAAATAATAGCCCCAAATACGAACACGGTAACGCAGAGCCATTGTATGAATCATCTCAATATCACTTATGTATTTCATTGGTCCAATCATGCAAAAGAATAAAATAAATTTATATGCCAATTGACATATTAATAATAATAATTTATAAGTTAGGTATAGGCTCAAGATAATAAATAAAGGAGAATTGTTCTTAGGTTTTGTGTAAACTGCTTAGAGCTTTCTTACGGGTACTGAGAGTTGTTAAGAAACCCTATTCCTCTCAAATCTACAGTTCTCAGAGATTTCTGCAAAGAGGCACTGATTGTTAAAGCACAATTGTAGCTCTGTAAGAGGAATAGGAGTCTCCAACTCTCAGCACCCTTTAAAAACTGCAGTTCCCAGAAATCTCTGGGTGAAGTCATAACTGGTTAAATTGGTATCATAGTGCTCCAACTATATGGAGATGTGTGTGTGTACAAATCGATGCTGTGCTTTCAGAAGTGCTCAGATGTAGGAATATGTAGATGTCATTGTCACTGAATCTCAATGAGAAATTTATTGGAAAGGAGTCATTAATTCCTGGAAGACATCTGCGAGGCTGAGCTCACATTATACGCAAAAGGGTGCAGAGGAATCAGGGGGAGAGGGGGAGGAAGGGTTAAATAGGACTTGAAAAATCACAAGTCTTAAATATGATGGTTTGGATTGATGAGCCTGCCATTCCTGAAAGACAACATGCAGATTAAAGACCTTTTAACTGTTCTTGATGCAATCAAAGGGTTATGGTCTTCTGCTAAAATCTGAGCTTCGGCCAAAGTTTATGTAAGTTGTCTGCATTACTCACTCTATAATGATGTACTTGGCTTGGTTGTTTGCAGTCTGCTTCTCATTTGTTTGGCATTGCATTCCAAGATTGCAGTGACTCATAAATTTCCTTTAGTTTTACTATTGTAAAAGATCAGGAATACAAAAGAACTCACGTGTCTTGCATGGAACATCTCCAGCATAATGGCATCTGGGGAGAAGCGTCTCTCCTGGGCCAGGCAGGTGTAGGGAAATGGACAGCCATGCTTGCGAAGTGAAAAGGGAATCTCGTTTCTTACATAATTTGCGAGTTCTTCAGGATGCAAGTGGGGGGGGGGAGAGGTGAGGTGGTGGTACTGGGCGGAGGGTGAGGGGAAGAAAACTCCCTAAACCGACATTTTCCAAAATAACAGCTGAATTGTAATTCCTGCATTGCAATGAATTTGGTGATGCATAAAAATAGACACAAGAATAACAAGCGGTATTCTCGGGCATATCTAAAGGGGTTTAAACAGGGAAGCGGAGGAACAGTAGGCTGTGAGGGGAGCTAAGGATCCCCTGAAACTATTCCCACAATGGCAATTGCCAGGATTTTTGGATGAGGAAGCTGGTCTAAAAGCGATATCCGTTTGTCATGCAGACGTATTCTTCATTGACTTTAGGCTTTGTTGAATATTTACAGAGGAAAAAATAGGTCAGGGATTGCAAGCACCTGTGCCCTCCTGGCATTCACACCCCACATTTGAAGCACTTTAAACAGTCAGATGGCTTCCCCTTAAAAAGTCTGGGAGCTGTAGTTTGTTTAAGGGGCTGAGAGTTTTGAGGAGGCCCCTACTCTCCTCCCAGAGCTACAATTCCCAGAGTGGTTTTAACAACCAATGCCTCTTCCTAGGGTTTTCTATAAATTGTAATGCCCTTAACAGGATTCTTTAGAGGAAGCCATGACTGTGGTATTCTAGTGATTTAAATGTATGGTGTGAATGTGGCCTGAGTTAAGTTGCCCAGAGTAATAATAATTTAGTAATTTATTATTTATACCCCGCCCATCTGGCTGGGTTTCCCCAGCCACTCTGGGCAGCTCCCAACAGAATATTAAAAACATGATAAAACATCAAACATTAAAAACTTCCCTAAACAGGGCTGCCTTCAGATGTCTTCTAAAAGTCAGGTAGTTGTTTATTTCCTTGACATCTGATGGGAGGGCGTTCCACAGGGAGGGTGCCACTACCGAGAAGGCCCTCTGCTTGGCTCCCCGTAACCTCACTCCTCACAGGGAGGGAACCCTCAGAGCTGGACCTCAGTGTCCAGGCTGAATGATCGGGGTGGAAACAATCCTTTAGGTATACTGGACTGAGGCCATTTACGACTTTAAAGGTCAGCACCAACACTCTGAATTGTGCTCGGAAACGTACTGGAAGCCAATGTAGGTCTTTCAGGACCAGTATTATTATTATTATTATTATTATTATTATTATTATTATTATTATTGGAATTTTATTTACAACATAACATAAACCTACCCACCCACCCCGAATACACAAATCCACCCTCATTAAATGTGAACATAACATACAATGAGCATAAAATACAACAATACAAACAACTAAACAAAAGACTTCCTTTATACTGTATCTGGCCTCCTTATTTACTTTTTATAAACAGTTTCCTTTATGAATAATTACTACGATTTTTCTAATTATAACTTAAATACAGGACCAGTGTTATATGGCTGGGGCGGAGTACACAAAATTATTATTTTTAGTAGTAGTACAACTAGTAGTAGCAGTGATGTCAGTGATCATAGGTGCCAGTTCCTAGGGGCCCAGGTCTTTTGAGCCCCCAATAATATTTTGGGGGGGGCCAGCCCACCAATGCTTAGATCAGGGGGCAGAGGAGGCTGAGCAGGGAGCTGAGCAAGGCACAGCCTCAGTTGCTGGCTCCTCCTGCTGCTGCTGTGGAGGGGAAGGAGGGGGCAAGCAGCTGCTGCTGATGGCAGGAAGAAGAAGAGGCCCATCGTGGAGTGTGGCACAGCTTCAGGGGCTAGCAGCACCTCCTGCTGCTGCATAAGCAAAAGATGGGGGAAGTAGCTCCTGGCCGCAATATGAGTCAGAGGAGACTGAACATGAGAGAGGAGGAGCCACCAGCCATTGAAGCCTCGCTGCCACTGCGTTTGGCTCCACCTCTGGCTCCTCAACATCATGACGTCATGCGCACGTCATTGCTCCCCAGTCTTGTGTGCAAGTTGGCAGCTCTGCCAGTGAGCATCAGGAGGGCAGCCCCACCACACGCACGGCTACTGCCCCTGCCCATATACCAGTGGGAAGGACCCTGGCGCTATATTCTAATATTGCTTACTGTGGTTTTCTTTATGCATTTTGTTGCATCTTGGAAGACGCCTCGGAAGGACTGGTATCCTGAAAGGTGGGGCATAAATAATTGTAAGAAAGTAGGAAACCAGGCATCCTGTGAGTTAGTCAGTGATTCTCTCATGTTCTTAGAGCACTGGCTGGAAGAAGGAACCATGGACAAATCAAGTTGGGATGCTGACTCCATAGATCAGAATCTCCCTACTACTGGGAGTCAAGTAACACCTCCCGTGAGCCTGCTATAGCTTCCAGATTTCTTGCTCAGTCTGGGCAGTTATTGTTGTATTTTAGAGGTGGGGGGTTGGCTGTGCCTCTGGGACCCACTCCCCACATCCTGCGGCTCCCTCTGCTCCAGGTCCTTGCCAGCTCTCTAGTCCGGATACCGGACTTTGGCAGCACTCAGCCCTGGCGCCTAACCACTTTATGGTAAGTGTGGATTGAGTTACAGGGGAGTATGTGCTGAATCAGCCATATGATCACTTCGGCCTGTGCCAAACACTGCATGAATCACACTTAACAAAATGGCAGCAAAATATCTCTCTCTGTGTGTGTGTGTGTGTGTGTGTGTGTGTGTGTGTGCTTGTTGACCTCAAGCCAGTTTGAAACGATTACGTTTTACCAGTTTGATAATGCGGTGAGAAAAATGAAGGTGAAGTCAGCAGATTCCCACGATAGTAGTCTTCTTATCAGGCGGGCTGAGGTCCAGCTCTACATTATCCATCACTTTTGCACTCGGCAAATGGTGACCCGAATGTGTGAAAGGGGTCAGTTTCGCTGGGCAGCAGCCAACGCCCTGTGTGTGGGTAGGGGGTCAGGCACGGATTCCTCAGCAGCTACTTCTTAGGAGGAGGAGGCAGCGTCATCTGAAATATACTCCTTAAAAATGAGTGTAAGAGCGTCGGAAGAGATGTGCCCAACTAATTGAGGCCAGTTCCCTATTTCCCATAGTGGCCAGTCAGATGTCTACAGGAAGCCCACTGGCAGGGCATGTTCCTTAGTAAACAGTATTCCGAGGCCTGCAGCCTCCAATCCCAGAGGTTCAGAGCAGCTATTGTGAGTAGTAGCCATTGATATTCTTATCCTCCATGACTCTGGCTAAGCACTTTTTAAAGGTCATCTTGGCCCCCACCACATATTACTGCAGCGAATTCTGTGTATAAGCAAGTAAGGGTAGTTTATTCCACGTCTTCAAAGCTTCCCTGTTAATTTCCAAAGAGGTCGCTTGTTTGCAGTGCATTGACATCCCTGCCGCCTCACTCATTTCAACTCTCCATCATTGTAAGTAACAGCTAGCCTAGAGGCTCTGCCTCACCCAGTGAGCTGCTTCTGGTGTAATCAAATTGTGACAGGAAATGATGTACACGCTTGTGTGAGTCACGTTTGAATGTTGACCATGTGTTGAGCAGCTCCCTTTCTTTCATTTCTGAATCCAAATTAACGAGTGAAAAATAAGCACCATGATGCACTACATGGCAAAACAGTTGTCTGATGTCTTTGGACTCAGCTATATTAGTAAAGAAACAGTGATTTGAATGTGCTATAAACATGCAATACCAGATGGCGCCAGAGAGCAGGACATTTTAAAACTTGATTTTCCATAGAGATTTTTTTCTTTTGTTAAAATGGTCTAATTTCTGAGTTATTTATAGTCGCCCCTGCCCCCCCGTGTTTAGATCCACCCTTTGTCTCAAAGCCAGAGCACTTTTAAGTGTGTGATCAGGTGATTGTTTCCCACAAGATTCACTTCTGTCTGAAAAATGTTCCACTTGTTTGAAACTGCTTAATTTTATTATGTTTTTCTCCCTGCTTTCGAAAAAAAAGTGTGCTGCCAATATTAAGCAAAATAACATGATGGTAAATGACATAAAAATCAACATTAAATTGGCATACATGTAAGCAAATGCAAAATACAAACCAGGAGAATGGATTAATGCATCAACGTAGCTAGATCCTCCCTCACTCTGGAAAGCCTAGGTAAAGAGACAAAGATTAAGCAGATACCTAAATATCAATACTGCAAGTACCTTCCAGATGTTAATTGGAAGTGTATTCCATTTACAGTGGAGTAAATGCAAAACAAGAAAACAAAAAACCCCTTGAAGACACAAAGGCACCTGCTGGGTTTGATGCTCACTACTATGGTGCTAAAAGAGAGGGATAAAAGATAGGGCTAACTTTCTACAGGAGAGCTGTAGCTCACAGAGCTACTATTCTCAGAGTTTGCTGAGAAGAGGAATCTATTGTTAAACCACTCTGAAAATTGTAGCTCTGTGGGGAGAATAGAAGTTTCCTATCTCTGCTCAGCACCCTTAACAAACTGCAGTTCCCAGAATTTGTGGGGTGTGGGGAGGAGCTATGTTAATTTAAAGTGGTATGATACTGCTTTAAATGCACAGTGCAGATGGGGCTTCGGAAAGCCCTGGAAGGAAAATGGGTTTTTCTGCAACTTCTCTTAATGTCATGCATTGACACACATGGTATGTTTCCTCTGTGTTTCAGAGGCAGATTCTCTGGGGACTGATTCTATATGGTAGACTTTGCCAAGCTGGTGCCCTCCAGATGTTTTGGACAACAACTCCCATCAGTCCCAGACAGTTGTTGTTCAAAACATCTGGAGGGCAGCCGTTTGCCAAGGCCCTTATATGGAGACTGATTTCTTCTTGTCCATCGCTGAAGATATGGAGGCCAATAGCAATTAAGAGCAATCCTCCTTGCTTTGCTTTGCTTTTAAGCTGCATTTGGCTGCTTCTGGTATCGTGCAATCCTAGATCCTTCTGCTGAATGAGAACACACACAGTGCCCTGTGCTGAACCCCATGTAAGCAAGTAAACAAAGCACAACACAAAGTGATGCGTACGCACACTGTCTTTATTATGTGCAATCAAAAGTGCAGTGCCAGCGGCTCCAGGTTTTATGCAGCTGTTCAGTGTGGTTTAGCAAGTAGCCTGCAGTGTGTCAGAGGTTTAACGCAAGCAGAAAATATGCAGGGTTTCCTTGATAGCAACACAAAGAACATAATAAGAACAAGCATCTACTGGAGCTGACCGGCAATCAATCTAGCCTTGTGTGGTACCTTCATGATCACCCATGTTGGCATCATTTCTGAACAAATGTTCAACAGCACAGGTGGCATTAATAAGGACACACTTGTCCTCTCTTGATTGTTTCCAGTTTTCAACAAACTTAAGCTTTGTTAGAAACAGCATTACACTAGCCTTTGGTCACAACTCGCTGGCACCTTATGGTAGGCAGGGCTGGGCACAGTGGAGCAGAATCCTGAGAGTATTCTTTTTATTCACCCCAAAATGGAAAGCTCTATTCCATCAGGCCCGGGGCAGGATTCATCTAATGAGCCCTGCCAATGGAAAGCCCTTGCAAGGACGTCCACTAGCACAATTGGTCTTTCTCCCTCCCTCCCCCCATTAGCTCTGGGAGGAGGTGTTGGTAGAATCTCAGAGCAGTGCATGGTGAGGAAGAGAGAGCAGATCATTCCAGCAGGCAAGCAGAAATACTTGCACTGACAGAGCAATCTGCTTAGTACTACGCTGGATTCCTTTCATGGGATTTCTGCTTAGTGCTACGCTGGATTCCTTTCATGGGATTTCAACAGCAATTTACAAGGTAGGCCCTGTTTGGAAATGGAGCTGTGTGACCACTCCGAAACCTTTGCAGGTGCAAATACCTACCCCCCCCAAAAAAAATCCCTCAGTTGAAATCAGGGGTATTTCTCACTCCCCACAACTGACCCTACTTGAGCCCCTCCATTTTTCTCTCTCTCTCTCTCTCTCTCTCACACACACACACACACACACCGAGAGCATTTCCACCACTACACCAACGGGACACACACTCTCCACCGTCCTGAGAAAACCCCTTAACCCCAATTTTATTTTATTCTTTGGTTGATTTACAAAAAGAAAAGCACACATCATTAAATGAATTTTAGAAAGTGGGCAAGATTCGACGTGGACTCACAAAGCATTTTTTTAAAAATGGAGACTCCTTGCATTCGCCCCACTCCCCCTTTCTTCCCACCCAGAGTGGCCCTGCCCTCAGCTTGCACCTCAGAGCCCGCACGTCACACCAGGCTGGGCTTCAGCAGCATAAGCTTTAGCCTCTCCTCCTCACCCGCTCTCCAGCAGCCACTAGGAGCTGCCCAAGGGAGGAGGCCCGCAGCAGTGGCCATGGAGTGGCAACAGGATGCTCCCTTGCCGCCACTCGGGACAAGCAGCAGCTCACCCTCCTCCATGAACTTGGCATTGGCAGCGCTTGATACGATAATCTTTACTGTCATTGTCCCATACAGAACAACGAACTTGAAAAAATCTACATCAGACATTCAAAAACCAACAAGCCTGCTATCCCAGCTATCCCAGCCTGGTTAACCCCCTAAAAACTCTGATACCCCATACAATATACGCCCACAGAGACTACCTTACACTGCATTTAAAACCAAAATCGCATTTGGATAAAAACTGTTTCTCAGGTGGCTAGTCCTAGTCTTTATAACCCTGTACCTTCTTCCAGAAGGCAGAAGCTGAAAGTGATCATTTCCGGGGTGCGTACTATCCTGCACTATCTCTGCAGCTTTCTTATGACACCTGGAAGCATAGATTTGATCCAAAGTGGGAAGAACGCAGGGGAAATAGGGACATTTTGGGATCAAATCAGAAGCCAGGATGGCTTTCATAATTCCAGGACTGTCCCTGGAAAATAGGGGCACTTGGAGGGTATGCAAATAGCATTGAAAGTAGAATTATATGTGATTGCCCCAATAGTATCGTGAGCAGAAATCATGAATGCACAATAAAAAAGGACACCTGCAAGAGCCCCCAAAACAGTTCCCATTCATTCCAGCGGAGCTTGTGCAGGAGAGCTCTTGTTCCCCATGTTGGAAAAAGTAACATGGGGCAGACTAGAGATGCTGATCACGAAGCAAAACCGATGCTGACCTCTCAACCATATTTTTCTGCTTTAAGAGGAAAATTCACATACCATGCTTGGTGTTAAGCGATGCCACATTGAGACTGGTGGGAGAGGTGGTGACCGCATAGAGTTGCTGCCAAAGACGAGGCAGTCAGCTGTGTCTCATTTACATACATTCATTCACTCGTTCTAATATTTGCAAGTTTTAAACTGACGATGGCCCAAATCCAGAAAAAGAAAAGAAAAGAAAAAGGGCCATTGAAATTGGAAGGATGTGAATGATTCACAACTAACTTTGTCCTATGGCTCTTAATGGGATTTAAGCATGACTAACGTTGTGCTGGATTTGGGCCTACACTGACAGGCTCTGCTAAAATAATACCCTGAAGTCCAAGGCCTCCTTATGAACTATCCTAAAGCAGCTCAAGTTACACATTTGCCTGAAACTGTCTTCTGAATACATAATGCCTATTAATTGCTTGTGCATTATAAAGCTTACAGAAAGCTGTTGGCTTTGCTTGAGCAGGAGAGCCAGTGTGGTGTAGTGGTTAAGAGCGGCGGACTCGTAATCTGGGGAACCGGGTTCGCATCTCCGCTCCTCCACATGCAGCTGCTGGGTGACCTTGGGCCAGTCACACTTCTTTGAAGTCTCTCAGCCCCACTCACCTCACAGAGTGTTTATTGTGGGGGAGGAAGGGAAAGGAGATTGTTAGCCACTTTGAGACTCCTTTGGGTCTCAAAGCGGGATATCAAATCCAGACTTCTTCTTCATGATCTTCTCCAGAGGAAAAGCCAAATGGCGTGATTCTGGGTCATTCAATTTCATCACTGTGTATGGAACTAAGTCAGAGCACTGCCCCTTAACTTTCCTGGGGCCACGGTAGCTATCAGAACTTGCTTGGGGATATAAATCGGACTTTTGCACTTACCATATCAATTCCTAATGCATCTGAGAGCTCTGTCTGGCCCCTTTGCCTGATGGAGAAAGGTCATAGCTCAGTGGTAGAGTATCTGCTTTCTATGCAAAGGTCCTAGGTTCAATTATGCAACCCCGAGCCAAAAAGATAAGTAACTATACAACCTTTAGAAGACATCTGAAGGCAGCCCTGTATAGGGAAGTGTTTTTTTAATGTTTAGTGTTTTCATATATGTTGGAAACAGTCCAGAGTGGCTGGGGCAACCCAGTCAGATGGGGGGTATTAGTAGTAGTAGTAGTAGTAGTAGTAGTACCACTGGCATGAGCCCCTCAGAAGGTTCTTCAGAAGGAACTGTGATTCTCAGGCTGAAAAAGCTTCTCCACTTGTGCACTGTACTCTCCCTGCTGTATGCTGCCTTGAGCTCCTTGGAGAAAAGGTGGGATATAAATGTAATATATGCGGGTGGCGCTGTGGGTTAAACCACAGAACCTAGGACTTGCCGATCAGAAAGTCGGAGGTTCGAATCCCTGCGACGAAGTGAGCTCCCGTTGCTCGGTCCCTGCTCCTGCCAACCTAGCAGTTCGAAAGCACATCAAAAGTGCAAGTAGATAAATAGGTACCTCTCTGGGGGAAGGTAAACGGTGTTTCTGTGCGCTGCTCTGGTTCGCCAGAAGCGGCTTAGTCATGCTGGCCACATGACCCGGAAGCTGTACGCCGGCTCCCTCAGCCAGTAAAGCGAGATGAGCACCGCAACCCCAGAGTTGGCCACAACTGGACCTAATGATCAGGGATTCCTTTACCTTAAATGTAATGGACGAGAGATTTGGGGAGGGTTTAGGAAGCATGCAGAGAGAGAAGAGAGAGGAGAAGTTCCACTGCACAAGTGAAAATCTTTGCTCAAGCAGAAGCACTTAGTTTGATACCACCTTAATTTTTTATTATTTGTTCAAAATAATGAAACTCCCAAATGCACAAGCAGTGACTGAAAATTAATGTGCTGCATTTGAAGAGTTCATTGAACAGACTTGTGCAAAACTGCAACACAAAGCCTGTAAATATGCCTGCCTTTGATTAAAAATTAAGCTTAATCTGGTTTGTGTGTGTATATGTATATGTATGTGTGTGTGTGTGTGTGTGTGTGTGTATGTGTATATATATATATATATATATATATATATGTATATGTGTGTGTGTGTGTGTATGTGTATGCATGCATATATATATATATATATATATATATATATATATATATATATTCATTTTTACTAAGGTGCCCTGCAGTCTGAACCCACATTCACAATGGACAAACAAATCTTACCTCTCTGTATCCTGAAAATCCAAAGAGACAATGTACACAAATGTTTCAATCCCTGGGATAAAGCCTATGAATAAATTTCCTTGTTAGTCTTCAGCTTCAAATAATGCATCATGTGTTTTCTGCCTTTCCATTATTGCTGGGCGAATCTCTGCATGCTTCCTGCAACCAGGACAAGTATAGAAAGCTGCATGTTATGGGAATGGCCCCAAAACCTTTAAAATTGATGGGAATAACATTGCGTTTACAATAAAATGCTTTGGATGAAACTCTCCAGTGTTTCAATAGGCACACAGGGAGGAGCCCATTATGTCACTCTCTTTTGCATTCGGAATTGCATAAAAATAAAGATATTATAGTCCAGTTGCATAAATAGTGTGTTTTCAGAGCTGCATTAGCAGAAACTTTAGAGCCTCGGGAAAAGCTATAAAAAGTAAAATATGCATTACATAATGTTTTTGAAAGAACCTGTAGAGAATTAGTTGGAGTGGTAAGAACATCCAAATGCACCGTAAAAATTTGCTAAAAGAGTCACCCAGAGCAGTTGGGGCAGTGTTATTCCAACGCATCATGTGAAACTACCGTATCTCTCTATCTAAGACAGAACAGGAACTGGCATTCCATGTTTGTTTGTTTTCTTGAATCATATTCATTTCAGGGAAACAGCGAGGAAAAACATATTTCTGGGAGGTTGTGGACTGTAGTCCCCAAAACATTCTCTCTCTCTCTCTCTCTCTCTCTCTCTCTCTCTCTCTCTCTATATATATATATATATATATATATATATATATAAAGAGAGGTGACATTGGGAATGTGTGTTAGTACAAAGTGTCAGATTGTTTACCATTTCCTAATCCTTGCAGGGTGGGAGGGGTGTGTGTGTGTGTGTGTGTGTGTGTGTGTGAGAGAGAGAGAGAGAGAGAGAGAGAGAGAGAGACAGACAGACAGACAGAGACAGCCCACTCATGAGGATAAGTAGGGTGATCTTCTCAGGTGTCAGGATCTACAGAGGCAGCAGATCCTGATGTAGATCTCATGGGTGGGTCAGCCCTGTTAGCCAGTCATTTTAATTATTATTTTGTATTGTTTTTATGGGAAGGGTGTCTGTGTCTGTGTGTGTCTGTGTGTTGCTGTGCACTGCCTTGATATTTCATATGAGTCAGTGGTATACTAATATTTATATAAATGAAAACTGAGGCAGAGTGAGGGAGCTAACCTCTGGCAGCTTTTGCTGAGGAACAAGCAGTGAGGTGGTGGTGGTTGCTGTTGTTGTTGTTGCTGCTGCTGCTGCTGTTGTGTGTGTGCACTGTACCTCCTGCCCTGCATTCTGTAGTGTGACCTGATGTCCTCAGGTTTGCTGTCCTGTAGCCAGGGCTGAGATATGATTCAGCTGCAAGTTCAGTCAGCTTCTGAATGTAGAATATGGCAGAGGCTATCTTGCCACTCACTTCAGGTGGCCAAATGTTCTGGGACGGCTCTAACGTTTTTGTTTGTTTAAAAGCACTTATGTACTGCTTAATATTTTTAAAAATATATTTTATACTGTTATTGGTGTTAAATTTATTACCCACCTTTCACCAGTGGGAGCCAGGGTGGGTTGCAAGAATTTAAAAATCAGTATTAATAACAGTTAAAATAGATTCACAGGAATAGGGTGAGTCCTGAAACACAAACAGCTCAGGTGGCAAAGAGGTGCATCATTAGCATTCATGAAAATGCTGCACAGTGAAGGTGCCAGACATGCCTCTGTGGGGAGGGAATCCCACAACTTGGGGGCTGCCACAGAGAATGCCCACTTCCTTGCCATTGCCACCGACCCACAAACCTCTGCAGGAAGTCATTGAACCTACCATGAAGTCCCCTCTGTAAGTAGTGTACATTCCATTTACAACCAATATTTCATTAAAACATGGAGATCACCTGAATTCCATTCATCACTAGTAGTAGAAGAAGAAGAAGAAGAAGAGTTTGGATTTGATATACCGCCTTTCACTCCCTTTAAGGAGTCTCAAAGCGGCTAACATTCTCCTTTCCCTTCCTCCCCCACAACAAACACTCTGTGAGGTGAGTGGGGCTGAGAGACTTCAGAGAAGTGTGACTGGCCCAAGTTCACCCAGCAGCTGCATGTGGAGGAGCGGAGACGCAAACCCGGTTCCCCAGCTTACGTGACTACCGCTCTTAACCACTACACCACACTGGCTCTTTGCTTGTCTATATTGCCCACCCAAAACCGAATGTAGTATGGACAGCAACAAGAATTAACAAGTTTTTTTGTTTTTGCTTTTGTTTATGGTAGTTTCTTTTTAAAGAAATATTAGCTCCACGTTTCCCTTCCCATAAAGATTCTCTTTAAAGAATAATTACTGTAAATATTTTAACTGCACGTGATTGGTGGGTTGTTTTTCTTTCATAGGATCCTATTACCAGGATCAACTCTCTCTCTCTCTCTCCTTGCGTCACTTGATACCAGCAGGTGCTCATTAACCCAGTAACCTTGTAGTTGTATTCGAGAGTTAACTGTAACCCATTCAGGTTTATTCATGTAATCAATCTATCTAGAGAAAACACTAGGATGGGGATATATATATATAGATGTTATGTCATCAGTGAGGTTTGATTGGTTAAAAAAACAACGAAGCTCCTCCGATGGGTTGGCATCTAAAATGGGATTTGGCTTGAAAGAGCACCTTTCATATTTAATGTAACTGCAGCAAGACAACTTTTGTCCTCTGTCAAATGGAGCAGGACAGTTCTCCCTTCCATGAGAAAGGAAATCTGGGAGCCTTTGAATAATTTACGCTAGCAGCTCGCCTCACTTTTTCACGGCACCCCTAGTTATTAGTAGTTTTAGCAGTTCACCTCAGCACATGCTTAATCCAAAGTAAATGTACATAAGATTCGCTGTTTCCACCTGCCCAGTGGAGATGTGGCTCAGCAAGTCGTACATGACAGTTTGCAGACCACAATTCATGAGAACATAGGAAGCCACCTTATACCAGATCAGACGAGAGCCAGTGTGGTGTAGTGGTTAAGAGTGGTAGTCTCGTAATCTGGTGAACTCCTCCACATGCAGCTGCTGAGTGACCTTGGGCCAGTCACACTTCTCTGAAGTCTCTCAGCCCCACTCACCTCACAGAGTGTTTGTTGTGGGGGAGGAAGGGAAAGGAGAATGTTAGCCACTTTGAGACTCCTTCGGGTAGTGATAAAGCAGGATATCAAATCCAAACTCTTCTTCAGTATTGTCTACACTGACTGGCAGAGACGCTCCAGGTTTTCAGGCAGGAGTCTCTCCCAGTCCTACCTGGAGTTGCTGGGGACTGACGGTGAGACCTTGTGCATGGAAAACAGATGGTCTGTTGCTGGGCTATGGCCATTCCCAGGCACTTCCCTCTATCCTGGATCCTCATTGGGTTGATGCCAACATTGAAGCAAATGCAACTAACAGAAATATCTCAAAGACACCACGGAAGGTCTCCATCCAAAGGAAGTCACAGCTATCTGATTCCAGAAATGAGGAGTGAGCAATAAAGCACATTCCTGTTATTATTACCCAAAGGACAGAGCTTACATCAAAATCAAGCAAAATGATGCACTTGGCTTTGGGCCTGGAAACCAGTAATTATAACTACAGTTTTCAGATCTTTTGGTAGCTCAATGAGAAAGGCATTGGAAATAACAAAGTTCATGCACCGTATAAAATCAGCATCTGACTGGGGTTCAAGAAACCCAACTCATCTATCAGAAGCTGTTGTACCAAAAGCCACCCCATTCTCAGAGAAGCACTGATCCAGAAAATGAAAAAGTAATTGATGTTGGATACTATGGGATTTGTTGGAGTACAGACTTTGGGTGGGGGGAGGTGATACTGGCAGTTGCATTTTGCAAGCAAATCAAGTACCGAAAGCAAATTATTTCTCACCAAAAGAAGATACATAGATGTATGTCAATAAATTCTTTTAAATCAGGTTTTCCATCCCATGGGTTTTTATGGTTATTGTTGATTGGTATCAAAGTGGTGGTGATTTTTTGCCTTATGAAATATACTCGGAGTCGAGTGTGAATTTCATGCTCTTTATTCAGCTCATAGTAGCAATGAATGAAACTTCCCCCAGAACATCTAGCTATATATACATTATTTACGCAATTGGCCCTGCGTGATTGGCTAATTCTGGGCTGCTCCTGTAGGCCAATCAGGTTGCGGATTCACCTCCTCCAGAAGCCTGATTGCTGATTCACTTCCACCTGAAGCTAGATTGGGTGGTTCCTGTGGACCAATCCGACTGTTGCATTCTGGATCCTATTGTTCTAGGATTCAGCTCAGTACATAACACCTTATTTCTCAAAAAACTACAGTGTAGAAAGACACCAGGGGATTGCCTTTAGAATGAGGGGGGAAAGTAGCAGGCATCATTCGTTATTGAAGAAACAAGAGAGGGAATGGGGCACATTGAGCTGTCTTTAGCAAATCAGATCTGGGAGGGGGGGACTTGGTAAGATCAGACATAGCCTCAGCAAAATAAACTTGCCAAGCCAGAGATCAAAGATAGAAAACCAGCCTTTCAGTGGTAAAGCCAAACAGGAGATCAAGAGGCAGAGGTCTCCTCAAAGGCAGGGAAGTACAAAGGGAAGACCTCAACTTTAAATGGAGATTCTAGGCTCAAGAGGAAAACAAGCCCCACCACACACAGGAAGAGAGAAACAAGAGGGGCATGATCCAGGTCAGAAACAATAGGAAAACTTTCTTGGAGTAGCCAGTCCTTTCTGGAACTGATGCAGGCCAATCGGGTTGGAGAATTTTCAGATTTTAATATTATAACATTGCATAATTCCAGCTGGCTCACTGAGCCAACTGCATCATACATTTAAGACAGCAACATACCACTTTAAACAGCCATAGCTTCCCCCAAAGAATCCTGGGAACTGTAGTTTGTTAAGGGTGCAGAGAGTTGTTAGGAGACCCCTATTCACACCCACACACACCCCGAGCTGCAATTCTCACAGCTGTGTAACAACCAGTCCCTCTTCCCAGGGAAGAATTATAGCTCTATGGGGGGAATAGCAGGTTGAATTGGAAAGACAGGCTGCTTTCCTAAAGCTACAGGTACAAGTCATGCCTGGGGTAACATCCCTGACAACTGGAGGCTTCATTAAAAATCTTCTCTCATTAACATGGTAACATATGAAATATGGAACTGGAAAACATTTAAATCACTTGAAACAGAGTTATTATTTTTGGTCTTTGTATATTTGCCTGGAATTGTCCTACTGATGTATGAAATGTTTACACGATTCTATTATTTTTATTTTTATTATTATGCCTTCACATAAATCCCAAAGCAATGGACAAACATATAATAATAAAGAAACTAAAAATAGGTTTAAAAACAATACAGAAAACAACTATTTGTGCTGTTTTTAAACATATCATTAAATAGCCAAGACATTAAAAAAAACAACACCAGAAAACAACTCGCATGCTGGAAAGCCTTATCAAAACAAAAAGTCTTCAATGTTTGCAAAAACTACAAATAGTGGGTGGCTGTCATGTATCAACAGGGATGCCAAGCCACAAACAGAGGCAAGGACACTGAAAATGTTGCTCCAAGTTGTTCTGAAGTGGGATTCTGATATTTGGGGGGCTTTAAGGTGAATAGCACCTGCATAATGCAGTGACCTAGTGGGTATATAAGGGATTAGATAGTTTCTTAAATAACTTGGTCCTGAGCTATGCTGGCCCTTGTACTACCAGAACATAGAACTTGATCCAGAAGCCAAATGGCAATCCTTATTTACAATATTCAACCCTCTGAAAAGCAACTGATGGAGTGCTATCTCTCAAGCAATTAGTTATGGGAAACTTAAATCATAACCAATTTCAACAAACCCTGTGTCATAGAACATTTTTGGAGAATTCTTCAAAAGTCAACAGTCTATTGTAGTGTCTTAATTAATTTAAGATTGTGCTTCATTGATGTGCGAATAAGGTCTATGGCACCAAACCAGTTGGTGTGATTTCTGCTGGCACTTCTTTCTTTTAATCATCATGTTTGAGTATTTTTGTTAAAGCACAACAGCAGTGACTATCCTTGTTCCATGTTTACTCCTTTTGTATACTGGGAAAATATTTGGCCCACCATAATCAACTGCCGACTCTCTGAAGATAACAGCCGATGGACCTCAAGCAATCTATCCAAGAGAGGATCAAGAGTCTATTTTCACAAACCGATTTTAGTCCCATTGGTTGCATATCATTTCCCAGACTAAAGGTAAAGGTACCCCTGCCCGTACGGGCCAGTCATGTCCGACTCTGGGGTTGCGCGCCCATCTCGCTTAAGAGGCCGGGGGCCAGCGCTGTCCGAAGACACTTCCGGGTCACGTGGCCAGCGTGACAAGCTGCATCTGGCGAGCCAGCGCAGCACACGGAAACACCGTTTACCTTCCCGCTAGTAAGCAGTCCCTATTTATCTACTTGCACCCGGGGGTGCTTTCGAACTGCTAGGTTGGCAGGTGCTGGGACCGAGCAACGGGAGCGCACCCCGCCGCGGGGATTCGAACTGCCGACCTGACGATCGACAAGTCCTAGGCGCTGAGGTTTTACCCATAGCGCCACCCGCATCCCTAGTATACTAGTCCCCAGACTAGTATGAGCCAATAACCTGGTCTACATGGTTTAATGGTCAGGGGGCAGTAAATGAGAGGGCCGCTTGCTCAAGAAAATGAGGCGTATACAGTAAAACCTGCCATTGGCGCCAAGTCAACAAGGACAAGTCATTTTCTTATCCTTTTAGCCCAATTCTAAACATATTTGCTCAGAAGAATACCCTGCTGAACTCAGAGGAACTTGCAGTGCAGTCCTAATCATGTTTTACCCATGTTCAAAGGGACTTCCACACTAGAGAAGGACCATACATACCACAGAGGCAAAACACACACCCTGATTGCAAAAGGGCCCAGTTTAGACCCCAGAATCTCCAAGCAGGGCTGGAAAGGTCTCTTGCCTGAACCCCTGGAGAAATGGTGCCAATCCGTGAAGACCAGGCGTGGGGAACCTGTGGCCTTTCAGATATTGCTGAACTACAAATCCCATCATCCCTGACTGCTGTCCATGCTGGCTGGGGTTGATAGGAGTTGGAGTCCATAAACATCAAGTGGGCCATAGGTTCCCTATCCCTAGTGCTGTACTGAACTAGCTAGATGGATTGATGGCCTGGCTCAGCTTAAAGCACTTTCCTATGTTAAGTCTTCTTGGATTCCAGTCCTAAACATGTTTACTTCAAATAAATCCTACTGATCATCTAGTATTTTTGTTGTTGTTGTTAACATACTTGCTATTCAAATAGCCAAATACTTTTAAAATGCCAGCATAATTTTGGCTCCACTTACAGATAAATTCAAAAGCGTCCAGAGTAGAGCAACAAAGATGGTCAGGGGTCTGAAAAATAAGTCCCATGAGGAAAGGTTGAAGAGGCCGAGTATTTTTAGCCTGGAGAAGAGAAGGCTCTGGGGAGACATGGTAGCACTGCTTAAACAAAATACCCGATTCTTTGCTGCCCTAGAGAGGAGGACTAGATCTAATGAGCTTAATAGGGCAGATTTCAATTGAACAATGGGATAAACTTGTTGACAGTAAGGGCAGTTCAACAATGGACCCATTGCATGGGAAGGGTCTTGTTCACTGGTGGTCTTTAAGCCAAGGACAGCTCAAGCACCCTCCATTTCACATGCAGTAACTGACTCAAGGGGCACTTCAATCATACTTCTACATTGACAATGGGGATGCATGTACCATCATACCTGTGGCCTGCAAGGTAGCCAAGAGGGCACATGGCAGACTGTACAAACCACGCTTTCCTCCAAGGCCTCACTACTGCCCCACCGCAGCTGAATCATTTTGCCGGATGGTAGGGCATTGGCAGCCGGTGCCCATTGGTCAAGGTGCTTAACAACTGGTGGTGCCAGAGCCAAGGACAGGAAGAGCCAACTAATTCTAGCTTTGTCTCTATCCTCCTTCCTGAGTTCTACAAGGGCAACACTCAGACTAAGGTGAAGGAAGCTGACAGGCAGCAGCACAGCCTGCTGGACTGGTTGTACATAAGAAGGCAAACAGGGTGATGGATGGCTGAAGGCAACTGAGATTGGTCAGTTGGTGTCCCATTCACTTTAATGGACCAGCCTCCTCTGTGGTAGGTGAGTCCTGCCTCAAGCAGAATCTGGATAGGTCTTGTTTTGGCAGGGAGTGCTCTAGCTCTGAATTTCCTGCACTGAGCAGGTTATTGAACTAGATGGTCTACAACGTTTGAATAGGACCATCAGTGGGTGGAATTCAATGTAGCACACAGTGGGGTCTGTATACATGGAATAAGATCTGTTCACGCAATGTGACTTTTTCAACTTCTACTTCCCCTCACATGCCCACCATGTATCCCCTAAATGTGTTCTCCCAACCCCCCAGAGCAAATTTAGGGGGCTGTAATGCTTTGAGCAAGTGAATCTTATTCCATGCACACATGAATCCCACACAATGGGTCTACTCTGACTATGAATTATTGGATCCAACCCATGGATACATTTCATCAAAGTCCCCCAAGATTCTCTTTTAGGTTCCAATATCCCTTTCTTCTCAGCCTTTTAATTGACCTCAGGGTGGGGCAGAGAAAAACTGAGGGTGGAGGAACCCTGGAGGCAGACAATCCCCAGGAGAAGGGAAGTCGTTTCACTTTTATTACTCACCACACTTGACTTTTTTTTTTTTTTGCAAACACATTGTAGTATATGAGTGGAGTGCCTCAACTGCTGAACAGTGCTGATTTTATTATATAAATATAGGGCTCTTCTTAAGAAATGGAAAGCTTAGGCAATCGCTCGCTTTCCGGTCCACACACGCTGCCGCACTCAATGGTCCTGTTAACAGCTATATTTTTCAGTCCACCTTCCTTGATTCTGGTTAGATTCAACCTGCAAGGCATACATAGAACATGATATGTGTTGATCCCACTTTACAAGCAGTCATTTGAAGCAGCCTCGAATTTGTTAACAGTGGGACAACAGGGAAGGTATCAGGTTTGCCGTGAACTTAACTCCCTCAAAGGGAGCTCTTTAAAAAAAAAAATGTTTTGGTTAATGAAATGTATCATAAAGAGGGAAAAGTTCAAACACTTGCTTCATGTGTGTGTTATACCCTGCAGGTATGGTATTTAACACCACTCTTAAACCACGTCTTTTGCTTTTCCACTTGAAACGTAATGAGGAAGCCAAAGCATACGGTAGGCTGAGATTTCTATGGTTCTGATCACAGGTTTACAAGAAGGCAATGCAGGATTACAGCAGCGTCTCTTTGCAACCCCACTGCAGGGGCTTCATATTGTACTCCACTGAAGAGTACATTTTAGAGTCAGGAGGAGGGACAGATGAACACCGCCGCCCCCCTCCACATCATGATATACTTTAACAGAGGAGTCAATTTGCAGACTTCACATGGTTCCATGGGGTCATTGTCCTAACACCACCCCATTTGTTGTACTTTTATTCTCTGGAGGAAACCTCTTGAGTAATAGTGAGTTTATTTAGCTGCATAAAGTTTGGCTGGCTCCGGTTCATTCAGAGGCCTGTGTGTGGAAGGCAGGAAAATCCCAGTTTGCAGCTCCAGAGGAGTCGGTGCTCAGTGACATTAATAAGATCCAGAGCCAAGAGTTGGACAGCTGTGATCTTCTTTATCCCCTGCCCTGCAGGGTGAGTGTGTTTTAAAGCTTATCATCTCCTTTACAGTATTCCTCGCTCCATACTGCTGCAGCATGAATGGGGCTGGGAAGGCTGGAATAAGAGAGCTGAGAATTGCTATTCTCACGTTGCTATGTGAGAGCAGTGGGTACAAATGTTTCCAAACAAGATTTTCTCTACAGTGGTACCTCGGGTTAAGTACTTAATTCGTTCCGGAGGTCCGTACTTAACCTGAAACTGTTCTTAACCTGAAGCACCACTTTAGCTAATGGGGCCTCCAGCTGCTGCCGCACCGCCGGAGCACGATTTCTGTTCTCATCCTGAAGCAAAGTTCTTAACCTGAAGCACTATTTCTGGGTTAGCGGAGTCTATAACCTGAAGCGTATGTAACCTGAAGCATATGTAACCTGAAGCGTATGTAACCCGAGGTACCACTGTATTTATAGTCACCTTGATGAGAACCGCTAAAGTAGGAACATTCTTACAAGGAATCATTGGGGGAGGGGGTAATAAACAGGCATTTGAAAGGAGTGGCGTAGTAGATTCTGTAGATAAAAGAAGATGGACTAAAGCTCCGAGGTGGTAAAATCCAGAGGCACAGCATGTTCAGTAGAAACTTTGGGAGAAATGTCTCCCCGCTCAAACGGCTGCTTACACCGGATGTGGAATGCAGCTGCACGTTTTCTAATGACCAGGATGTTAGGAAGGTTCTTTCTGTGTGTGTGAAATGAAGGCTGTTAAATGGATGCAACATGGTGATTATGTAATGCTATCTCTATCACTTCCCAGCTCCTCTTATGAGAAAGCAATCCTGGATTTGTTCCCCAGCCCCCACCCCAAAAAGGTTTACTAGCAATTTAATAAAAGGGACTGTTTCACAAGTTATTTTAATTTTAAACATATGCAACTTAATGAATCACGCCACTCTTTTATATACAATGCTGAAAATAAGTTACAGCTTGTATGAATATGTGGCCAGGATCCTTTAGGGCAATGCATGTGACGGCGAAGGGTCTGAAATCTGGTGAATGCCAGCCATCCCAAATAAATAACTGTAAATGTCCGAAATGTCAGGGATACACTGGTGCACATATTGTAGACACTCATCTAATAGTGATTGTCTCTTTCAAATGCCTCCAAAGTGAGATAATTGGGGGCCTTCACAAAATTCCCCTGGGATTGTCAGCATGTCAACATTCACCAAATTTTGGACATCCAGTGAAATAGATAATGTATAATTGTCAGGGGTCCCTTTACCTTTACCTAATCTGCAGCAACTAGTGTCCTGTTAAGGGTAAAGCAACTTAGTGATCCTATATTTTCTGCCAAGCTGAGTCAATGTCTCCAGGATTGTGTCCTCCTAGTGAGCATTTCCCATCAATCAAGAAGATAAAATCCTTGCAGGCAACAGATGCTGATTCTTAAACAGCTTAGATGCTCAGACCACATCAGAAATGTCAAGAAGAGCCCTTTTGAACTTTATTTATTGTCGTCAAAACGAAATTCACCTTTCATCTCCCTTAACATCATATCCTTTTCTGTAAATTTCTTAAACTGCTGCACCTGCTACAGTAGGCTTTTAATTGGGATTTTTATGACTTTTATATTTGATGTCCAAATTCCACTATAACATTTAAAACAGATGAGTATCACCAGACTAGATGTGCAATTAAGGTAAACAGCTGAAGGAGATTATATATTATACCAGAAAACTGTATTTTACTTATATAAGTTTCAGATTTATTTGTTTACTGCAGTTATGATCATTCAGTTTATCATTCCTAGACCAGCATCTCAATCTGAAAGTTGTAGGGTTTATCTAGCAAAATTAGGAACAACATCTATTTTCTAATGAGATCTATGAGATGAAAGACAGCCACACCTATCAGTCTGATCCTTAGCTTATCCTAGCATAACTTCCACTTCAGTGATACGCAAATGAATATTCACTGTACTGCAAACTTAATTCCATAATTAAGGGACTTAGTTAATAATATATAACTTTTGATGTCTCCATACATACAGAGAAATTGTTTTTTGCATATATAGTAGTTAGGAATACTTAAATCAGTCTATTTATGACCTGTGTCAATTTCCTAAATTCATTCTGTCACAATTTCCACATTAATCTATAGATTTTTTTTAAAAAAGTACTTAAATACACATTTAATTAATGTACAGACTTCTAAATGTACACTCTTCTAAATATATTTTATTTAATATACACACTTCTATGCCTTTGGGGATATACTTTGAGCTGACAACCAGAACACAAAACTCAGAGAGGGCTATTGCATTCTGACTTGTACATTAGTCTGGGAGGTGAAAAACAAGTCATTTCCCTTTCAAAATGCAATCAAAGTGAAATGTTTATTCATTCCTAAAAGTAGTTCAACTTGGGTGAGGTGCCACATGAATGAGCAGAGAACTGTTTATTAAAGATGGAGGGTACCAGGTTGGGGAAGGTTGATCTAATCCAATGTTTGTGGAATGCTCCTCCAAGGTAGGCTCACCTGGCACTTTGCTTACATATGTCAATAATCATCCGACTGTGACACTTGGCATTGGATAGTCACTTGCACCAATGAAATTACTAACAAGGTCAACAGGTGCATGCAGTTGTGAACCCGACCTTTAAAACTGAGCAATTTCCTCATTCGCTTTATTTAATAACCCAGATTGATTGACTGTGCAACCTTTGTATTTTCTCCACCAATAATTATCTTCTCTTCCACAATATTCCTACCCTACACAAAAATGTAAACTAGCTGCAACACTGTTAACTACATTGGGGAATAAGTTATAACCCTGTGATGAAGAGTTGCAGGATCTGGACCTCTGATAAGTCTTAAACATCTTTTTATTCCCTGCTTCAGTAAAAAAATTTGATGCTGTCAAAACAAACAGCAGATTAAGCTATAAAAGTCTGGAATGCACAGTAGGCATGAGGTTTTAGGAGTTACAGATGTTGTGCATTGAACAGCTGATACACGGATGTAGTTCTATCAAAAAGTTAAATATTTACAGAATAATTTATTTGAGTATATTAAAGGCTTAATCATTTCTGGAAGGATCTTCCCAACCAAAGAAAGACGATAATGCTAGACATGGACAATCATTGACAAAAAAATGAATTTTGTTATGTATCTAACAAAATGCATCTCTGTGTAGAGCACTAGGGTCCAAGATTCATTCTGCAACAAACATACTTCAGGGAAGAGCTGTAGCTCAGTGGTAGAGAATCTGTTTTGCATGCAGAAGGTCTCAGGTACAATCCCCAACATCTCCAGGTGTAGGTCTGGGAGAGAACCCTGCCTGAAACCTTGGAGTGCCACTGCCAGGCGGGGTAGAACAAATTGAGCTAGATAAGACCAGTGTTCCCCTTCATGGATCACTGTCTTGCCATGGCGAAGGGGCTTGAATAACTCAGAGATAGTGTTCTTGAAGCTACCAGCATGAGTTTGACCAAACTGTGGGAGGCAGTGGAAGACAGGAGTGCCTGGCGTGCTCTGGTCCATGGGGTCACAAAGAGTCAGACACGACTAAACGACAAAACAACAACAAAGACCAGTGTTAAATAAGTTGGAATTCTTGTTATTAAATATACCAAGAAAAAAGCACACCAAGAACTCAGGCCAATGTAAATTTCAATAGACTATGGACTAACATGAACCTACTGATTTCTGTTCCATAATTGACTTCTGACTTCTGCTCATTGATTGAAACTAAGACCTCCACGTCGAATCTGACTATGGACTAGCATGAACTTATCTCTACTCACAAACTCTTATTTCTAATTCTGTAACAAATTATTGTGTTATACATATCTTTATGAGTTTCAGTTTATAATCTCTATATGAATTTGTAATCCTTGTCAGAATACATACTTTTGAATGGATTAGTTTTTGTTACCATTGACTAGTGATTTGCAAGTAGGGACCACTCCCACTATTGAAACTTACATTGGCCTGAATTCTTGGTGTGCTTTTTTCCTGGTATAGATAAGACCAGTGGCCTCACTCATTATAAGGCAGCTTCTTGTCCCCCTATGTGTTTCCCAATAGAAGGGGAGGCTCTATAAAGAATGGATGGACATACCATTAGGATATTTCCGTTCCACCTTAAAAGGGAGCAGGATGTTTATGTCACAGCCTGCGTGTTTCCTGTTCACAGGATGTTTCTGTTGTATCTATTGCTTTCGTTTCTCTCTGTGTGCCTGAACACGCAAGCAGGCAGTCATGTTTTTTCTGTGTTCTGACCAACGCTGAATAAACTTGTAAATATGCTCTCCTGCTGTGCATCTTTCGCTGTGTGAATTCTGCTGATAGAGCGTGCATCAGCCCAGGAATGTGGGAAGCTATTTTCTGGAGCTCATGTTGCTAATTGCTGATACTGCGTGTCTATGGGAGATCGATGGACGTCCGGAGACGACGTGGAGTCATGATGGACTTTATCTCCCTGGCAGTATCCCAACACATACTACCTACTTAACAATATTAAAATCAAAGGAACTTTCTGCTTTATTTTGATGAGGGTGGAATATATTTCAAAATAATATATGGGTCAATGGGTCATTTAAAGAACTAGTGTAGTGGAAAGTATGATACTTCTGATAAGGAAACTGAATACAAATCTCTGTTAGCCATGTGTGAGACCATAGCCACTCCATACATTTAAAGCACTTGTTGGCATCTGTCTGCTTTGAGAGACAGTGGAGTGCTGCTCTGGGAGTCAAGTCAAACTGGTGCATTGCCAGAATCAAAGTGACCTCCCCAGGGCGCAAGCCTGGTCAGTGTGTGTGGAGATCCCAGGCTGCCCAGATGATAAGGCCCCTCTCTCAGCCTCGCTGATGTGGTCCAAAGGAAAGCAGAGCAATATGTTTGACACCAGATTAGCTGCAGGAGTTGCCAGAAGGAGGCGTACAAGGTGCCATCCAACTGTCTTAGGAACTCACTAAGGATTTGTGTAGGGTTTGCTCCTTAACCTTTTATTCTCCTGAAGATATTCCGCAAGGCAGGTGAAGTTTAGGACCACAGTTTTCCTTCTCCTTAGATGGGCTACCTTCCCAGGTTGACAAACCCCATTTGCTCCCATTTAAAGCACTCTGATACCACTTTAACAGTCATGGCTTCCCTCAAAGAATCCTGGGAACTGCAGTTACTTGGAGTTCCCTATCTTGCACACAGAGCTACAGTTTACCGAGTGGCTTAATAATCATTCCCTCTTCCTAGGGAGCTCTGGGAATTGTAGCTCCTCTTCCAGATCCCACTTGCTCATGTGCATGTGCTAAACCTTGGTTTGGCTTACAGTGACACGTGAACCAAGCCAGTATGTGCGTTCCTTTTTCCCCTCTCAAAATTTTTATTGGTTTTCATAAAATTAAAAACACACTAACAAATAAACAAACAAACAGGAATCATAACCTTATTAAAACTAATCTTCTTAACATTGTTATGTGACTTCCTCGTATCCCCCTAGTTGAATTTCAATGCATATCATTTTAACGTTTTTCCAAATCAAAGTTCTTCTAATCTTAACTTAATCACTTAACATCTCCTTTTCTTCCCAATTCCACATTAAACATGATAATTCATCACATTACTTATTTAAGTCCTAAGCCTAACTAGTGATTGCAAGCTTTTTCCAATTAATTTAGTATGTGCATTCCTATCATGAAAACCCATCTAACATGAAAATATGCATCTTTGGTCAATTGTACCTGCTTTATACCATGCTTTTTAAGAGCAAGTAGAGAAGTGCAAGGTTGTTCCTTTTCAATGCACGGGATGGCTGTTTCCACTGGACCTACCTCTAAACCAACATAGTCAATGTCCATGTGTTATTAGACTCCAGCTCCCATCAGCCTCAGCCAGCATGGCCAATGGTCAGGGGTGATGGGAGTTTTAGTTCAGCAGCATCTGAAGGCAACTATGTTGACTACCACTGATCTGAACAGTCTTCTCTGGTTTAGGTTGGGAAAGCTAAAGTCATTTTGTTGATGCAACTATCAGGAATAGTGTTTTATCTAATGTTCCTTTTTGTCTGGACTCAACAGGGTAATATGCAATCAAATTTGCATATAGTTGAACTCCAGGCAACAGACAACAGGGCTGCAGGACACAAACGTATCTGTCAAAAGTTAATGAGCATCTGTTTACTATACTTGGGCTGCAGTGTTAAAAACACAAATTTAACTCATCTTCCCCCCCCCAAAGTAAATATGCCTGCTTTGAACATGAAGGGGTTACCTGCAGACAAAAACAAAACAAAACAAAAAACCGTAACTTGAATGTATAGAGAGACTAAAGCTGATCCCTGTAATTTAGCTCTTTTGTAGTACAGCAGTCTAAAGAAACAGATAGCTTAGCTGTTTCAGATGTTAGACTTCAATGAGCCAGGATGGATTTCTTTTAAGATGGCACCAATTTTTATCTAATTTATTGGCTTTGTAGTCTTTATTAGTTTGCTTTCTTAATGTCAACAGTTAAAGAGGGATTCACACGCATTTAGTGGTCACCTTCTTCTTTTTGGAGTCCATATATTCTTTTATATTTAATTCCCATTTGGATTATTGGTGTGTCTTTAAAAAAATAAAATCACCTGTCTTACATGATCAGGGCCAGCTTTCAAGATTTAGTAACCACAAGTACAATACCTGAATATCATCTAAAGTTGATGAATAATGACTAGCTAGCTATATGGCTGGCCGTCCTGTGGCAAAGGAACCACAGTAGCAACAATGAGTCATTACAGGACACGAGAACCATTGCAAGAGGGTCTATGAAGTGTCAAGCCCGCACTCTTCAGACAAGGGATCATTGCTCTGTAGTGCAGACAGGATAGTGGAGAAATTAACTTCAGTTCACATTTAAAGACAAATTGACCTATTTTGCCATTTTCTCTATTCATTTTCTCCATGCCATGCATAATTCCACAAATTTCTACCATGTCACCTCTTATTGCCTTTTCTCTGAACTAAAAAGTCCTCATTACTGCAGTACAAGTAACGCTGACTTGGGGAAAGCAGAAATCTATAAGATGGAGACTAAATGAAACTTTATTGAGAGATGAAATAATAATAGAAAAAGCCAAAAAGACCTTAAAGGAATTTTTTGAATTGAATTTAAATAAGGGCACCAATTTAAAGATAGTCTGGGATGCTAGTAAAGCTGTCTTAAGAGGTTTCTTTATTCAACAAAACATACGTAATTCAAAGAAAACAAAAGGAAAAACAACAACAAGAAATCTTAGAGGAGACTAGAAAAAGCGAGCTGGAATTATACAAAAAACCAAATAGTGTAGAATTACTGCAAACTTTCCTTGAAGAAGAGTTGTAGCAAAAGGCAGAATAAACCCTCATAACAGGGCATCTGGGGGGGGGGGGCAGGATTGGGCTGCACCAACGTAAGATCCACGGGATCCTGGACAGATCCTGCTAACATGATGGCATTGGGCTCAATTCGGACCTCTTTGCTATGCTTGCCCCTACAACTTCCATCATGGATGATGCAAGTGTTAGTGCTTTGCATGCGGTGCTGGCTGTGCCACTTCATCAACTCCTGCCACAGACAGACAGGGCTAAGGATTGCACCCTAAGCCAATATGGCTCTCCTACTACCACTCTGTGTGCAGTACTGATCAAATGGAGGCCACATTCACACCATACATGTAAAACACTGTGATACCAAGAGTCATGGCTTTCTCTAAAGAATTCTGGGAGTTGTTGTTGTTGTTTTGGGGGGGTTAATGGGTTACTGCCTTTGGTTTGATTTCGTATGTTGTGGTCTTCTTGTGAACTGTCCTAAGACCTCTGGGTATAGGGTGCTGTATAAGTTGAATAAATAAAACAAAAAATAAAATGGGATGCGGAGAGTTGTTAAGGGAATCCTATTCCCTTCCCAGAGCCTCAGTTCCCAGAATAGGGAACTACGGGGTCTCCTAACAACTCAGAATGCTTAACAAACCACAGCTCCCAGAATTCTTTGGTGGAAGCCATGACTGTTTATGGGACGCAGGTGGCGCTGTGGGTTAAACCACACAGCCTAGGACTTGCCGATCAGAAGGTCAGCGGTTCGAATCCCTGCGATGGCGTGAGCTCCTGTTGCTCGGTCCCTGCTCCTGCCAACCTAGCAGTTCGAAAACATGTCAAAGTGCAAGTAGATAAATAGGTGCCGCTCTGGCAGGAAGGTAAACGGCGTTTCCGTGCACTGCTCTGGTTCGTCAGAAGCGGCTTAGTCATGCTGGCCACATGACCCGGAAGCTGTATGCTGGCTCCCTTGGCCAATAAAGCGAGATGAGCGCCGCAACCTCAGGGGTCCCTTTACCTTTATGACTGTTTAAAGTGCCATCGTGGTGTTTTAAATGTGTGGAGTGAATGTAGCCTGATTCACTTCATATCGTGATTTAGCATGGTAACTCAATAGCACAGAGTCTCCACCTGTTGACATGTCCTAAGATCTTGCCCCTCCTTCCCTTCTCACTTCATACAATATGGCCGAACTCTTGGCTCATATTTTTGGGATGAAATTGTTTGAAACACTTCCATAATTAGCCAGAGCTTTGCCTTGGAGAAAGCTGAGAGGAGGAATGAGTGTGTGGGGGAGAAGGGGAGCCTGCCATGTTCAAGATTGGAAAACTTCTGCAGTTTTATAAGTAACACCAGAAAGAGCGAACTCCTGCATGCGGCTGTTCTCATGGCTTTCATTAGCGCAGGGAGTTAATCAAAAACACTTCGACCTCAGGCAAGTACCACTCTGCAACGAGAATATTAAAAGGGGTATAAAAACATCATGCTCACTCTTGCATTAATTTGCTTAGTCCTTTTAAAAATAAAAATAATGAAGGAGTTTTGCCTTTAAGAGAGAGAGAGCACTGTAGGTGTCAGCTAACACCTGGCATGTCTTTGAATTTACTATGTGTGTGCAAACAAATGAAATCTGATCAGTCGCTCTTGAAGGAAGTTACAGAATATCCTCCAGTTGGCTCATCCATTGGACGGAGAGATGATCATGGGGATGGTTGAAAAATATAGTAAATGGGAGTGGTGAGATGGTGGGAGCAGAGTGCATATATTCAGGGCTATTTTTCTAGAAAAAAGAGGAGCCGGAACTCACCACAAACGCCTCCATGCTTCTCTTATAATGGCAATGGTGCCTACCTGAGAGGTGCCAGAACTGAGTTCCAATGTGTTGCAGCTGAAAAAAGCCCTAGCATATATTGGTGCTGGAAGGGGGTTCCAGAGGGAAAGGGAAACAAGACATTCCAATGAAAATAAAGGTGAAAAGTGGGACTTGAAAGGATCTGAAATAGGTTCTTGCAGGGTATGCATAAAGGAGCAGAACTTTGGTCCCAGCCACCTGTGAGTTCTGGAACTTAAGCGGTGAGAAAGGGGGGCTTTTGTCAATGACCTCCCATGGCATTAGTACTAGTCTGAGCATTTGAAAGACTGAAAGTCTGAGCAGAAGGGTGATAACAGAGGGGTGGAACTTCATCCCTGCTTTCACCTGTTTGAAAACTGCTGCTACATGCTGGGAAGACTGGCTACTAAGTGCCCAAGAGTGTGATTCACTGGTTTGGTTTGCTGGTGTGGGTTTTTTGGTTTGTTAGTTTGTTTTAAACCAAATGAAAGAACAAAAAACATTTAGCTTAAAAACAACAACACTTTATGCGCTGATTTCTTTAAAAGCAAAATAAAAAAACCATTCACTTCAGAAAAAGAAAAAGAAAAGTATCATGTGCTTAGTAGAGAGCCTGCCTACATCCTCACACTTAGAAGAAAGCCAAGCCAAAGATTTCACAAGGTTTTCAGGAAATGGGATCACTCAGGAAGATGGCAGAATGAAGACCACCGGAGAGATAACTTGGAGAATGGAAGAAAAGACTCTAACAAAATCTCTCAGCGATCTCAAAAGTTGAAGTGCAAAAAAACCGTGACACCCTACTCATGAGAACTTCACCAAAATTTTCTCTCCCCACTTGATAATTTTCAAATGTAATTACTTTTCTCTTTAATTGACGGCGGGGGAAACTGTGAAATAAATTTTCAGCACATTATTAACTGTACCTTCATAGAGGATTGTCTTCTGTTAGGAAAATGCCATTATCAACATTCGGAGAGTTTAAATATTAGATTCATTTGTCCCAGATCTTAAGCTTTTGGAACTTTAGGATGATGTGTGTCCATTGTAAGTTATTCTGTTGCACTAATTAATAATAGAGCGGATGCTTTTGAGTATTTCTGTTTACTCAGCTTGCTCTTCTATGAAACTAATCCACACCTACATTATTTATGATTAATGAGCACCTCTCCAGTTTACAGCAACTAAATAATGCAGAATTAAAGGACAACAGACAAATGAATTAATGGAGTCACACCAATTCAGACTGAGATTATTACATCTGTTTGCTCATGATTATCCACAAAATATATTGATTACAGCCAAACTGATATAACTTCATGGATTTAGAAGAACAGACTTTAGTTGAGTTAATGTCTCATGCTCATGAAAGATGGCTTTGGATGGACAACTGAGCACATCCTTATGATTTCAAATAATAATGATTCGCAGTAGTGAGCATGCAAAGTTGCTCTCAGATTGCCTTAAATTAACTGCAAATCAGTGACAATGTTGAGTGATCATGTCCTGAAACAAGAGGCATCTATTGCGTTTAGAATAAGCCCAGGCCTTCAAAATAAAGGTCCACAAAACACCAATATACAAAAATAATTTCTGGAAAGCTGTGTTTATTTGTTCATTGGCTACAGACAAACAACCGCTGAACAGGAAATCAGTATTCAGCATCAAATTCACTACAATACATCATTTATTCAACACCTGCAAAATGACAATCACAGCCATCAAATCGCAGTTCAAAGGGGCAGCACTTGACAGTTCCCATAGTAGTGAAGAGCATTAATCTGTGTAGAATCAAATCTAAAAAACACACACATGAAAAGAATGTGCTTGGTGATATTATTGTGCCAAGAGCTAATCCTCTGCCCCTTACCTGTCTTGCCATGTAAGTTATCCGATTGCCTGGAACTGAAATATTTCCCACCCCCACAAAAAGAATGGACCCCTAATTTCAGGAACCCAAATTTGCCCCTGAACATTGTGGGAAATTATTATTTTTTGTGGTTTTCAATTTAGTCATAATGGGTTGTAGCCAAATAAATTCTACTCAGAGTAGACTTTTTGATATTAATGGATCCAAGTTAGTCATGCCTATTAACATAAATGGGTCTACTCTGAGTAGGACCAGCATTGGCTGCATCCCAATATTTATAAAACAGGTATCAGAGTCGCAGCCACTACAATGCTACACCAAGTGAGAGAGACCAGGACCAGGTTATGCTGCTAAAGGGATAGAATCAATAAGGACAATTCTGCTTAGCACTGCTAAGTCCTGGATTCCAAATTTGCTATTGCCATAGCGGAAACATTTCCACAAGTGCATTGTAGCACTAGCTGTCAGGCTGAAATAATGCCTTACATGCCCTTTTGTAGCTTGCAGAATTAGCATTATAAAATCCAGCTGCTTCAAAGAAATCCGTGACTAGCAGTGCCATCTAGCATTTTACAAAATGCTGCCGTGTTCAGATTGGGTGGGTTAGTATTTATGAAACCGGCCATTTGGTGTAATGGATGCATTTATGAAGTTATTTGCCATCCTTGAATACATAATAGGACTTGTTTTCACAATCTGTGAATTACCCAGTGCAAAATCTGTACACACAAACCATACCGGCAATTAAAATGTCAGAAAGCTTGGAGTCTGATGTATCCTTTAAGAGAGCAGAGAAATAGGAAAGAAGAAAAGGGTTGTATTCAATAGCTTCAGGTTGTATTGCAATGTAGCGAAAGTACTGTAAAGATTGAAATAAGGGACGGCAGGCATTTAGGGAGTCCAACCCCCACCCCTGGCTTTGTTTTAAAGAGCCCACACCAATGTGAAATGAACACAGGGGAGTGCAGCACAAAAAATATGCCAATATATTAATGATCAACATCTGCCTCCCATGGCTGCGCAATTTAACTTCTCATAATTTACTGTCATTATAAAATAAAAATGCTCTGTGTACATCTTAGGCCCTTTTTAATGTGCTTAGCCTAAAAAGCTCAACAACTTTGATCTGAACCCCCCAAAAAACAGGGGTAGATCAATGCCAGCTTTTAATTCTGTGAGTAGATCGCCGTCTCTTGGGAGTTGGCTACTCCTGCCCTATATGGCACAGGGTTAGAAGCACCAATGTTGCCCCTGCTGCCAGTCATGCCCACCACCCCACTTAACACCAGTGGTGGTTCTTTGGGCAATACTGGAGGACAACAAAGGGCCCCTTGTTCAGAAGGATGCTTTTGCTTGGACCACAGCAGTCAGATCTGTGTTGGGAAAGCATCCAGCCAACGCCCCCATCTCTCCAAAAGAAACCCAAAGCATAGATGTCCTGAGGGAAGTTTATCAGCCTTCACCGTATCAGAGGAACAGATCAGCAAGCACACATGGTGGACACAGTGTACAGCATGATAGGAAGGTGCATTTGCCAAAAGCCATTTAACTGTGTGTGTTTTTATAAGCAGTGGAAAGCAAACCTTTTAAAAAAAAATTAAAGCATACAACCCTGGAGGGAAGAGGGGCACCTCCACGCTACAAATTCTCTCTTATGAAGCTGATTAGATGCCAGAAGCCCTGAAAACACAATTACCATGAGCAAAGCCTGAAAACTGTGGACTTCTGTGACTGTCTGGCCCAATCCAACACTTCAAAGAACTGTGCCACAGTACAAAATACATCTACAGCACAACTCACCCAAGTTGCACTAGTAGAAGCCAGCTTGCCATTTCTAAGTTTTAAAAGATACTGGACCTCTAGGTGGAGCTAGGAGGCAGAGATAGGGGGGAACTTGGTGGATTATGGGCAAAGCATGGAAGAACGTGGTAGGGCATGGAAGAATATGGTGCCCTACAACTTGGTAAAACTTGGAGTGTGTGAGTTTTCACTCCTGAATACTAGCAAACCAGCACAATGCAGGTTTACTGCTCAAACCAGTAAAATTCCAGCTGGTTAGTGTTTCAAAGTCCTGGTCTTTTTGCACTTGGTTCTGTCTGTTTTGCCTAACAGGCCATGAGCACTTAAGACATGTTTTTGGCCTTGCTTTTTTGTGTGTTCTTTGTGGGAGAAAATTACATCTTCCAAAAGTAATATGTTATATTAAGCTTTTAGGCTTTGGACTCCAAAACATACAATGCGTTGAGGCATCTCTTCTTTCTTTTTATAATTAAAATCAACTGTCGGAAACCCAATCCCTTCAGAAAGAACGTGGCACCATAATACCGCTTTTACTCTAAAGTTTCTTATTTTTTTCCCTCCCAGTGCAAGGAAGCAAAAATATGTGCTGACTAACTGAATGCCTGTTACAGGGAAATTTCACTCTTCGTCCGGGCAACCTCTGACATTTTTTTGCAACTCTAATAACCCAAAATCTAGTTTATGAAGCAATCAGTATTTCCACTGGAGCTGTAAAGGAAGAAGTCTTTTTCACGTACCATAGAATAAACAAAAGGTGTTTCCTTCTTTTCTTAGCTGGAAGCTATGTTACTATAAGGCCGATGGAGCAGGAAGACTGAGCTAATAACTTTGCCATTTGTGGATGCATCAATTTGCTGTCACTGCCAGTGAAACTGATGAAAAGTATTTTCCTATTGCAGGAAAAGTAGCAAAATTACAGAGGCTGCAATCCTACCACCTATTACTCATAAGGAAAATACTGCTCTGCCATCTAGTCAAGAACTTTTTCCTCAATGATCAGAGTGGCTGTCCCATTAAGCAACCTGAGGCAGCCTAAGACATTTGTCTCAGGTGGTGGACTGGGTGGGGTGGCAGAGTGGCGCCCCCATGGCCAACACCCATGGCTCATCTCCACTTCCCTGCCACCCCAATGCCTTAATTTTAGGAGGGGTGACTTTTAGATTGAGGTATTGTGGGGCAAGATGGACCCAGGGAGCTCCCACACTGCTCACACTGAGAGCCAGTGTGGTGTAGGGGTTAAGAGCGGTAGACTCCTAATCTGGTGAACCAGGTTCGCGTCTCCGCTCCTCCACATGCAGCTGCTGGGTGACCTTGGGCTAGTCACACTTCTTTGAAGTCTCTCAGCCCCACTCACCTCACAGAGTGTTTGTTGTGGGGGAGGAAGGGAAAGGAGAATGTTAGCCACTTTGAGACTCCTTCGGGTAGTGATAAAGCGGGATATCAAATCGAAACTCCTTTTCTTCTTCTTCTTCTTCTTCTCACTATTATAATCTTAGTCAGTATTTGCTGTTGCAGCAATCTGACTGGTGCTGCTCTTATGGGGCCGCCCGAGGCCATTTCGCCCTGGTCACCGCAATGATTCAGTCCGAGGAATGGCTGTCTGGACATAGGGTCCTTCCTCAGAGTGAGGCATTGTGGGGTGAGAGCCTATATTTTGCCTGTGTTGGTGCTATTGAAGCAGCAGCAAAAATGTAGAGATGGTGGTGATGATGAGGCCAGGGGTGGAGGAAGGGTGTTTGTGGTCGGGACAGCCCCCCCCCAGGTGTCACCTCTGAGGGGGGTGGGTGACAAAATGCCGGGCGGCACTCATCATGGGATCTGCAGTGCGCCTGAGCCACTCGTCTCTCCTTGGAAAGACGCAGTGACTTGGGCGCCCGCAGGCTCCACGCTGCCCCAAACGGTCCACCTGCCACCTCCCCCTCAGCTGTCGGGTGGCTGAGTGGGAGGAGGCAGGCAGACTCATGAATGGGAGACTGAGTGGGAGGAGGCGGAGTGTCCTGCCCCAGCTAGCCCCCACCCCACGGGCGGCTGGCCCTGCCCGTGGACACAGGCACACACGCTGCCCCAGGCACCCAATCGGCTTGCTCCACCGCTGGTTGACGCTCACTGATCTGGCATTTTGCTGCCTGACTCAGAGTATCAAACTCTCCCCACTCAAGGTCCATTGTATCCAAGGCCGATCAAGGTTTATAAGCACCTACGGCAGAAAACCCCCAAAGCACACCTTCCTTTTCCTGGCAGTAAGAATACAACAATAATACATCAACAATTTGCTTCACTTTCATGGCACTCAAAACCGGCTGCTTGATGTGGCTTCCTCATTCTACCCAATGGTAGGGCTGGCTGATAATATCCCTCCCTTGTTGTAGTATTCAGAAGTATGCTGCCTTAGAACATGGAGGTTTCATTTACCCATCACTGCTAACGTGCAGCTAAATCAGCCTCAAGTTTTCATATGAAGACAAATGCCTCAACCACAAAATCCCACAAATTCATTTTTTTTTACTAACCTCAAATGAAAGAAGAGTTTAAGCCACTTAAAGAAGATACGGATTTGTGGCCCAAAACTGTCTGGTTTCCTTCTCCAGCTCTAAAATTATCCAGAGCATAGCGGATGGGGTTTGGGCTGGGCTCTGGCTGTGGTGAGCCCTTTAGCCACAATGAAATGGATGGATTTCTGTGGGCTTATTGGTAGCACAAAATGTCACACATTTCCCTTTAGTCTGGCAATATGAAATGTCAAAAGAATCAGGTTGCTTGATTGAAATGATTGTATGGATGCACAGAAAAGCTTCGTTTATTGATCCAGATAGATCCAAAATGTTTGGAAAGTAGGATTTTGGATTCATGAAATTAAGATTCATGAAAGTAAAATTGTGGATTCGTCCCAATGTTGTTTGCTGCAGCCTGATGCATTTCAAGTTGGGGGGGGGGGCAACAGAATGTGTCCTATCTAGGATTTGGGAGGGGGTTGATTCAGTTTGTATTTAAAGGCAAATCTATCAAATCTGTACTTTTCAAAACAGCACGAGAACTGAAACACAGCCATTCGTTGAAATCCAAACTTACCTGAATTTTGTAATGGAGTTATCCAACCAATATTTACAAAAATGCACCTATTACTCAAAATAACATATCAAAATGCATTACATTGGGGGGGGGATACTTTCAAAAATGCATACATTCGTCAGAACTGCAAACCCAAAGGTGTTTTTTAGTAGAAATTTGTGCTAAAATGCTAAAGAATTTTCATGAATTACAGAATTAACAAATTGCTGCAGTTGTCCCATGCACACAATGATTAAGTTGGATATAATGCTATATCTCTGCAGCATAATTTTTTTAAGTATTAATACACTTTGTTGTGTGTATGTGTATATACACACACACACAGTGGTACCTCGGGTTACATACACTTCAGGTTACATACGCTTCAGGTTACAGACTCCACTTACCCAGAAATAGTACCTAGGTTTAAGAACTTTGCTTCAGGTTGAGAACAGAAATCATGCTCCAGCGGCGCAGCGGCAGCAGGAAGCCCCATTTGTTAAAGTGGTGCTTCAGGTTAAGAACAGTTTCAGGTTAAGAACTGACCTCCAGGACGAATTATGTACTTAACCCGAGGTACCACTGTATGTGCTGTTTACATTACAAAACCTGGACTGCATATATGTGTGGCATCGCTGTAATAAAACAGGACTGTGTACATGTCATAATTGTGAAAACTGAATTGTTCCCCTGTCCTGACCAATCCCATGTGTTTCTAGAATAACTCTGGAAAGATCCTACAGCTTTGACATGAGTGCAGACCCTTTCGGAAGTTGTGCTGACCATGCAACAGGGGTAGGCAGGCATGACTCCACTCTCCCACCAATGCCCTATGTGCATTCGGTGTGCACAGTCAAAACATGTGCACAATCTTACTGCCAGCCTTATTTCCCAGTTGTCTTTGAACAAGGCACTGAGGCCAATACCTGCCCAGTCAAAGGAAGAACAATAAAGGGAACATAAATATAGGTGGAGAAGATATTCGTTCTGGCCAGGATATCTTGGCAGGCTAAATGTGAAGGCGTTCTGCATAACAAGCCTACAGAGGTCAGGAGGGCCCTGGTTTCCCCTGTGATCAGGAAGGCCCTGCCTCTCACAGCACAGTGCCGCCTGATGCTGGCGCAGCTCCAAAGAGCTGTCGAACTAATTCTGTGAGCCCAAGAGGTCTTGACATTTGGTGTGGCCCTTATCACAAACAATTGCCCCCGTGCCACGGAGCCAGTTGTTTTCGAAATGGAAGGGAGGTTCGACATCAGTTTGTGATAAGAAATTTGGTTCTGGGGGTGGCGCTGCCGTGCAAAGAGAAAGATTTAAAACATTATATCACCAGCTAACCGTTGTGACACACCGATATATCATGATGTCTGAAATAAGGGTGGAACTGTGTAGAGAAGAATGGAGTAATGTCCTGGCAACAGCTACTACTTAGGGGTCTAAAACCAATACATTTTTACTTACCGTATTTTTCGCTCTATAAGACGCACCAGACCATAAGGCGCACCTAGGTTTTGGAGGAGGAAAAGAAGAAAAAAATATATTCTGAATCCCAGAAGCCAGAACAGCAAGAGGAATCTGGCTTCTGGGATAGCCTCTTGCTGTTCTGGCTTCTGGGGTAGCCACGCGAAGCCTCTTCAGGGCAGCAGGATGAAGGAAGAGGCTGTGTGTTCCTCCCTGCCTGGAAGAGGCTGTGTGTGGCTAAGGCAGAAGCCAGGGCATCAAGCAAGGCTCCGTTCCTCCTCCCGCTTCACAGGAGAGGCGCTTCGCTGAAGGGGCGCTGCGCAGCTCTCCCTCTCTGCGCAGCGCCATTCACTCCATAAGACGCACCCACATTTCCCCTTATATTTTAGGAGGAAAAAAGTGCATCTTATGGAGAAATACGGTACCTTTAACATATTGTTACAACTGTTATTTTATAGTACAGAGGAACAGGGGCAGCAAGAATCATGAGAAAAGTGTTGGCAGGCTTCACTGTTTTCCTCACATCGCAATTCTTTACATAGCACACACACTCATTGTGATTCGCAATATATATTTGCCATGTCAAATATGATGAAACCGTTATCATGATGTGGACTTCAAACCGATTTTGGATAATACATTGTCCAGCCCTAGAGCTCAGTTCTAGCTGGCACACAGATGATGGCCTCTTCCTAATTGTGGCCACATACAGTATGTATTGTTTGTGGTTTGCATCAAATTTGCAAATACTTATTTATATGTATATATGCAGACTTTAAGTACTATAATTTAAATAGAAGTAAATGCTTCCTATATTCCCAAGACGGTGATCAGGTGAGTGTGCCTGCTCAGTCTTTTTCCCCCCTCTGTTTTAATTTTTTATTAAATTTTCCAACATACATTTATAGTATCCAATCTAAATTTATCACATATTTTCTCTTTTAGACTTCCTTCAACCTCTCTGACAATCACCCATTATTCAAATTTTTAAATACGCATTTCCTAATTTTATATTGCATTTTATAAACCTTCACACACTTAGTTTTCATCAATATTGATGATGGCTGCTCAGTCTTTCGTCCAGGGACTAACTGCTGGTGTGCTACTGAAGACCCCTGCTATCCTTTCTTACGATTCTTTGTCTTTAAATTGCACTTGGAATAGACAGCTCTTCAAACAGGGATTTTTTTTCTATATATAAGAATGCCCACTGAGATTCTATAGAACACAAAGAATGTCCTCAGTACTGTAGGACACATGACCACCCTATTGAAGCCCCAGAGTCTCTGAGGCAGAGATTGGGTGGGAAGGGATGCTGGCTTCTCAGAGACATACCAGGAGCTCAGTCAAACACAGGACATTGAACTAATACATTGGGTGAATCATCTTTCATAAAAACGATCTCAATAATAGAAGGGTGGCGTGCAAATAGTAAAGAGCAGAGTAGGGAGGGGCAGTGCAGTTCTAGCAAAGACAAGGAAACACAGATATTTCCTTTCTTTATTTTTTCCCGGAGCCCAACCTGTTTTGGTGTAATGTGTTCGACCCCTTTGCTTCTGGGAAATGACCAGAGTGAGACCACTTTTGTAAGAAGTGGCTCCAACGCTCACAAACATGGGAGAAACGCCTTGTCTGTTGGCAAAGAAGGTTTGCTAGGACAGTCTGTGGCTGGCTGCTCTCTGGATTCTGGAAAAGCGCCTGTTGGGCTTTTCCAATATGCTGCAATTTTTCAGAAGAAGATGCCATTTTTTCACATGCAAATAGAAACATAAGCAATGCAAATCCCATTGTTTGCAGTGGGATGAGGTACACATCAAACCTAGTGGCGTGTTTAGGGGGAGCTTAGCATGAGGCTGCAGTGATTTGGATCTGTGTGGCCAATTTCTCAAAGGGTTGTAAGATAGAATGACTAAACTTCAGACAGCTTACTAAATCTAACTAACATGCTGGATGAATTTGAAATAATGCTCGAAAGAAGATACCGTATCATTAAGCTTTTGCTCATGCACTCTGATGTTTGTGAAAGCCTAAGCAATTTGCTAATAGCTCTAAATCCTGATTCATTTCAGTATTTAGAGGTTCTGATTTAATCTGACATTTCCCACAATTTAATTAGATTATTCTAACCAGAGCAAACTTGTAAAAGTACCGTCCATTCCAAGCCATGTGGCCTACAGCAATGGCAGGTAATTAAGCTTCACAAAGATACAAAAAAAAAATTAAAAAATGACAATAGCAATGCTGGGAATGAGCAGTGGCCTTCATATACACCTTAGCTCTCCCCTTCAAATTGAAGCTGGCTTGGGAGTCCATAAAACAAAGACTGAACCTGACTGACCAGTTGCCCTCCAGCAGTTGTTGTTTTTTTTAGGAAATGAGGCACCATATTTCAACATTTTTTTCTCAAACCAGCAACCAGGTACCTGTTACCAATTTCCAGAGGTCACTTGTTCAGGAGCCCTTCTTGAGGAAGCAAGATGGGTCACAATTCTGCAACAGCATGGTCTCAATACTGCTGAATGCAATTGCTGATCTACCTATGACCTTGAAATACATGTGCAGAACTGAGGAACATCAAACTGAGTGCCTTATGCACAGATACCTGTTTTTCTCTCTTTCCCTTTCCTCATTGTAGCATGGTCTAATCTTCCTCTATGAATGATATAGAACAGATACTGAAACTTACAGCCCTCCCCTCCCAAACTCCTGATCTCTCTCATCCATTGGGATAGCTCTGAGGGAATACCCCAAAATATAAAGCTGGCCTTCACAGTAAAAACGAAATTAGTTATTGCAGTTATTCAATATTAGTCCAATTTTCAACATTTGTATGTTGAAATTCTCCAGATTTTTGGCTTTTGAAGGTATCGAATATAAAATATTACCAGCTGACAGCTGTCAAATATGAAACACGACTACATGTCAACTATCCTGTCAACATCAATCTTCAAATACGTTTCAAATAATGAAATCAAATGCTACTGGGTTGTTTATGCACTATCATTGGGTAACAGTGATCTGGTGCACAGTCAACATGAATCGTGGGTAAGATTTAACATTGAGATTTAAAGGTTCAAAGGAAGTTAAAATGACTCTTAACTCAGAATCTGAGATTACATTGAGAAACACTGTGAAGAACAAATTAAGTTATTAAAAACCCATAAGCCTAAGTATGGCTACTGAATAACACTGTTTCCCAAAACTATGAATGGGTCTAGCATCTTTCAGTTTGTTATGTGGCTATTCTAGATTAGCATTTTGTTTTCCACCTTTGGTTTATTTTAATCAAATCAGAATTAGATGGCTACCTATGGTGCCCACAGAGGTGGATTTCAGGCAGCGTGATTGGTTTCCCCGCTCTGGGCGCCAAGTTGGGGGGAGGGGCACCGTAGGCAATCACAACTATGTTGTAGTGCACATGCACATGAAGGTGAGAGGGCACCAAATTTTGGCTTCCCACAGGGCACCACTGATATTTGAAATACCCAAGTCCACCCCTGGGTGAAGACATGACTTTTTACGCAAACAATCCTGATTGTTTCCTTCTCATAGATAACCTAGTGTTAAATGTCTGAATCAGCAAAACATATGAAGGATATGCCTTGTACCTAAGGCACAAAAGCCAAATATGCTACTGGCTAATACATCTCTAATAAAACCGGGGGGGGGGGGGACCAGTTAAAGAACAACCACTTGCCCTCCCTTTGTACTGCGGTTTTCTATATGCTAACTTTTCTTCCTTCCCGGTGCACCACATTTTTTACCATGCTATGACAGCACTAAGCAGATCACTCCATCATTGCAAGCATTTGTGCTTCCCTGATGGAACGACAGTCCCAGATTTAGCATGGTGTGGGCTGTTCTCCCGCCAAGGGGGTGCATAACACAATAGTAAAACCTATATTTATACGGGTACATACAGAGAAGATCCATAAACAAGCAACTGTACCAAAATGAATTATTGTGAAAATAATAAATATTTAGGTGGAGGGGCACCAAATTTTGTCATCGCTCAGGGCATCTTATTACGCAAGTGCACCCCAAGCAATCTGCTTTTTCAGGGGCTCTCCTGACTCCACCAAGACAATTTTGCACAGGGGGTTTTGCAGGGAGAGGAGAGGCAGGGAATGCCCCATTGCACTTTTGGAAGTCCTTGCAGGGACCTCTGCTGGCGGAATCCGGCCTGTTGGTTTTAATGGGAATGCTGTGACATAGGTGTGTGACCTTAGGGTCATATACAACCCTTAGTCTTTAAAGGATAATCCTTATGTGTAATGGTTTCCATAAGAGAAACCACATGATCTCTCTAATGCAGGGATGGGAAACCTGTGGCCCTGCAGAAGTTGTGGGATTAAAACTCCTATAATCTCTGACCAAAGTTTTCTCATTCCTGCTGTAAGGCAAAAATTGGTGCCATGACTCAGTTTATACATCTCTCTCTCTCTCTCTCTCTCTCTCTCTCTCTCTCTCTCTCTCTCTCTCTCTCTGTGTGTGTGTGTGTGTGTGTTGTATACGGCAGCTTCCCATGTCTGATAGCTAAAATAACATGGCAGGGGCTGGCTACTGCTTTGTTATAAACTTTGGGTAAAGGTAATACTTTCAAGTGAAAAACAAAGTAGACAATAGGAATACAGTTTCATCATGTTACAAAATCATTTAAAATGGATTGAGCATATATCCTCTGCTGGGGTAGCCTATTGCTTCAATGTGAAAAGCTCAGGGTTTATTCTTTGCCCTGAAAAACAAAACAAAACACTGAGTTGATAAAGTGAAATTGTGACACCTCTTTTCTGTTTTCTGAATTGTATTATGAGCCCGTTGCAGCACGGATGTGTCAGAGTTCACAAATGTTTGTAGGACTACATCAAGATGAATAATTTGCAAATTTGCAAAGGTCTTGGAGGGGAGAGAGCAAGAGAGAATGAAACACAATTTTAGAGGTAGTAGGTACCTCTTCTAACCTAGGACCTGTACTGAAGATAGCTCCCTTTCAAACCTAGCAGGGGGAACAATTAATAAAGGAACCCATTAAGGTCTGATTGTTGCTGCTAAAAAGGAAGGTTGAATTTCAGTCCTTTGAAGTAACTGAGAATGATTCAGGCCTCATTACAGAGATATAATCTACATTCATACATTTATGTTAGTGATTCAGATCTATTGGGACAGATTGAATTCCGTTAAATAGTGGATCTTTCCTCTGGAACTTTTCTCAGGCTTTTTCAGGCTAACCTAAGAGGGGGCCTAACAATACAAAGTAGTAGGGTACTTAGGGATTCCACTGTGCTATAAAAGAAAGGCTATACAGAAAGTAGGAAAAAAGGAGTGAGATATAATCTAAAAAGCTATGTCAGCTTTTCATTGGGCCTCTGTTTTGTAAGTGCCCATCCTGTCATCACACAGTATACAGAAAAAAGGAGTCCATGAGTGTTTCTTCACCAAATATTGCACCTGCTGTAGCTGGATTTAATAGGATAGTTTCTAAGATTATTTTTAAATAAAACATTTTGTTCATGCAATCAAACCAAAGCTGCAAAGAGGATCTAAGCAGAACTTTTAACAGCAGGAGCATTGTTGGGGGGTGGGGTGGCCCAAGGGGCTTTCAACCCAGGTCTTTTGCAAATGGTCCTGGATCTCCTACTCTTTCCTTTGCTCTTTTTTAAACTTTAGAAATTTGCCGCATTATTTATTTAAAGCATTTATATACCACTTGCCCACTAGCATTTCGAAGAGTTGAATCGAAAATAACCATACAGAATAGAACATTAAGAATCAATCACTACCTGAAAATGCCTGAAAGCACAGATTCTAGGACTTATGAGCCATGCATCCAAACCAACAGAAAGCCCCCAAAAGTTCTCTTTGATCTACAAGTGATCAGGTGTTCCTTATCAAATATATACCCCACTACCCCCCCAAAAAAAGCAGCCCAGGGCAGGAAACATATCTGTAAAAAAATGCAATTGAAATTATTATTATTATTATTATTATTATTATTATTATTATTATTATTTATTATTTATACCCCGCCCATCTGGCTGAGTTTCCCCAGCCACTCTGGGCAGCTCCCAATCAAGTGTTAAAAACAGTACAGCATTACAATTAATATATATAATTGTTAAAAACATCTAAAAACAAGGAAACAGGTAACTAACCATGTGTCCGAATACTCACCCAACCAGAAATGTTTTCAACAGACATTTAGAAGAACACAAAGATGGCACCTGCCCAAACTGCAAATGCTGCTAGACTAAGGCCATGACTGCAGAATGGACATTGCACCACACTTGTAGAAGTCAAGTTCTGTAGACTGATTGAGACAGCACCTATAGGGTAAGACAATCCCTTAAGTAAACTGGTCCCAAGCCAGTCAGGGATGTATATACCAGTAGTAACACTTTTAACTCAACCTGGTATTGAACTGGCAACCAGAGCAGATGTTTGAGCACAGGTGCAACACGCTTACAGACTCTCACTCCTGTAAGCAATTATGCTGTAGAATTTTACACTAACATCAAGCAAAAGGGAAGCGCCATGCAGAGTGCATTGGAGTAGTCCGGTTCTGAAGTTACCGGTTCCTAAATCACTGTGGACAAGCAGCCCTGGTCCAGGAACAGCCGCAGTTGTCTAACCAGCTGAAGCCTGACACACACAAAATCTACTCACCCACAGAGCCTTTATCTTGCTGGGATTCAAGCTCAGCTCATTTGCCTTCATCTAGACACCAGTCCAAGACCTGCAGGGACTCTCCTCCTTCAGATGTCATGGAGGAAGAGACCCAAATACCCTAATGAGTACTTGCGCGTTATCCTGGGCCCAAGTTGCTAAGGGCCTTGTACATTACTACAAGAACTTTGAACCTGGATAGCTAGTACAACCTTTTAAGCACTGGTGTGCTGTGCTGGTGGTAGTCTGACCCCATGAATAGTCCGACCACAGCATTTTGCACCAGGTGGAGCTTCCAAACCAGGTGGAAGGGAAGACCCACATTGAGGCAACGTAATGACCAAGTGGGTGCATGAGTTCCCAGCCGCTGCCACCCATCTTAATTTCCCAGGGGGAGCTATACAGATAAATTAGGGTATTTATATGCAATGTAACATAACAAAACACTTGCACCATGGGCACGTGTCCCAGACCCTTAGAGTACGTAGCAATGCCCCCAACTGCTGCATATAATAAAGCCTTTATTATTTCTTTTTTAAAAAATGTAAGAACACTGTACATGTCTTAAAAATATAACTGCCCTCCTCCCTCAAAAAAACCCACAAAACCAAAATCTGAAAGCACATCGCACATTAAGGCTGCAGTCCTATATGTGCACTTATTAGGAGTAAGCCTCACTGAACTCAATGGGGCTTCATAGTTGTTGTTTTTTTAAAAAGATAAATAGGATTTGCCTGTAAAATTACTGAAGTAATAGTTAACGAATTAGCACTACTGAAAAATGGAACACTGCTTGCAATTTTCATCACTATTGTATCACAGATCTTGTTTAGATAAAGGCCACTGACCAGCTCTACTGATGTGCAACTAGTCACACACATCATCTCTAGTTGCCTGAATCAGGATAAACATTCAAATTAGATGGCTTTAAGAGGGATCAGACCAAGCTTCCTCAACCTCGGCCCTCCAGATGTTTTGAGACTACAATTCCCATCACCACTGGTCCTGCTAGCTAGGGATCATGGGAGTTGTAGGCCAAAAACATCTGGAGGGCTGAGGTTGAGGAAGCCTGGATTAGACAAAATCATGAGGGATGAATCTATCAGCAGCTACTAACTCTGATGTCTGTGTTCTACCACCATAGTCAGAGGCAGCATGCCTCTGAATACCATTTGCTGAAATCACAACTGGGGAGTGTACGGTCGCACTTAGGTCCTTCTCGTGGGCTTCCCATAGACATCTGGTTTGCCACTGTAAGAACAAAATACTGGACCAGATGGGCCCATTGGCCTGATCCAACAGGACTCATCTTATGTAATTGTCCATATCAAAGATCACATTCAAGCTGTTCAATGGGCATAGATAAATGCCACCATGTACATGCACATAAACCGAAGCATGCGTCCCTCGGGTGGCTCTCTTTCTAGATTAGGGCAAAAGTATCTTTGTAAAGGGGGTCAACCTATCCATTGGGCTGAAATTTACCTCTACAAGGGCAAAATGTATCACAGGCAGGTGTATCTGGTTGGCCACTGTCAGGGCTGGATTTAGGTTTGATGAGGTCCTAAGCTACTAAAGGTAATGGGGCCCTTTATATGTCCAGCTGTCCTTTGTCAACAACAAATTGTTGCTGTTTCTTTGTGTTGAATACAGTGGTACCTCGGGTTAAGTACTTAATTTGTTCCGGAGGTCCGTACCTAACCTGAAACTGTTCTTAACCTGAAGCACCACTTTAGCTAATGGTCCCTCCTGCTGCTTCCGCGCCGCCAGAGCACGATTTCTGTTCTCATCCTGAAGCAAAGTTCTTAACCTGAAGCACTATTTCTGGGTTAGCGGAGTCTGTAACCTGAAGCATATGTAACCTGAAGCGTATGTAACCCAAGGTACCACTGTATATGCTACATGGTAATTTATGGACCTAATAGGTATCTAAAGCCATTTGCACATGTTGCCATGCAACCAGTCCATGCAGAATGTAGGCACCACATATATAGAATCGAGCAAACCAGTGATATTTTAGGAAGCCAGCTAGCAGGCGGCGCCCATTACTTACATCATAGGAGCCTACACAATACACAACACTGTTGCTGTATGTAGGTTTTTTTTGTTTTTTAACTTACATTTTGGAAATGTACACCCAGGGTTTTTTTTCCTTTAAATTTTTTGAGGGCCCCCAAGAGAGTGGGGCTCTAAGCTATAGCTTGTTTAGCTTATGCGTAAATCCGGCACTGGCCACTGTGAGAACTAGATGGGCCATTGGCCTGATCATCAGACGTTTCATTCATAACCCTATTTAGCAGCTAGTTATATCAGTGAGTGAGTTGGATGATAGTAGATATCCATAATTTCTGGGGCCTCTATGTAATTTCCCAGTGTACACATTCCCCCTCCTGTATTATATAAACTTGCCAATTGAGGACTATGCAACTGATGTAGTAGTCCATGAAAACTTATGCCATAATAAAATTGAAAAGGTGCCGCACAATTCTTTGTTGTTTTTACAGACAAACATGGCTATGCTTCTGTATGTTCCCAATAGCTTCCCCCCTTTTCTCTGTAAATAAAGACCTCAACCGTTCCCTAAATCAAATGCAACCCCACAACTTTCCAAAGCGTTTAGCGCGTGGATCAAACATTAAGAACAGCTATTTCAGAATGGCACAAACAACGTAATAAAACACATGAATTCCAGAACTAGACTTTTCTTTTTCTTTTTCATTTTGAAGGCTGTTTAAATGTTTCCCCCAGAATCATAGCCCATAAATTTCAGAAATGAGTCTTTGGTAACAAAGTGCACATCATAATTAAAGAAAATAATTCCTAATTTTCTGCTGCAGCATTCCCAATACACTCGAAAGCCCAAGCTAATGAATCAATCCAATCTGAGAACTATTTGTTCTGTACATATGTTCTGCTAGTCAAGGAAAAATTGATTCCAAATGCATATAATATAAATGCCCTGGCTATTTTTCCATTGCATTCCATGGATCAGCATTTTATTCAGATCATGCTTTCTTCCAAGTAATCCGTATGTTTACATATGAGAGAATTTCCTTCTTTCTGTCTTTTAATTTGGAAGGCTAATGTTGCAATAATTACTTTATGCTGGCGTATGCCAGCACAACACTGTCATGGCATGTAACTCTCTAACAGCAGAGTAATCTCACAGGTCCTTAGGAACTAGAGAGACAGAGAGAGAGAGAGAGAGAGAGAGAGAGAGAGAGAGAGAGAGAGAGAGAGAGAGGCAGTCTCTGATTCCTTAACATCGAGAAAGGTATATAAATTTGGCACATCCCACTGGAAGCCTGTTAAGTGTTGGCAACAACAGAGTTCATCACAGGAAAAGCCTAGTATATCTGTCATGATAGCCCTTGTGGAACATGACAAATTCCCTGGGAGGGGTGGATAATAACAGCACCTTCTGTGGGAAATAAATCACTACTTGCCCTTCATAAACAATAGATGGCTACCAAAAAAAAAGTTTTCAAAATGGAAAATGTGCTTCTTTCTGGTAAAGGAAATTGCATTAATAATAAAAAAAAAACAGACAGATTTTATGGGCAAACCTTTGCAATGCCAATAAAAGTCCCCCCTCCCCATTTCCCCCTCTTATTTTCTTTTGAAGTCCAAGGCGTGATTTGGTAAGTTGAGTCATGTTAGCAATTAGAAATTGGCTCATTTAAGGGGGGCTTATTTCACGGTGAGTTGGGGAGTGATAAATCTTGAGACGCTCAAAAGGAAGAGTAAGCTTTAAAAGTGCAGTCCCCCCCTTTTTTTGTTTCAGCAACGGAAGCCAGAAATCATTGATTCGTTAAAATAAATGGGAGAGGGAGTAAGAGAGAAAGAAAGAAAGAAAAAGAGAGAGAGAGCGAGAGCGCGCTGGAGACCTCCAGGGAAGTTAGCAGGAGGGGAAGCAAAGGGAGCTAATTATGGATATCTGTATTTCCCTCGGACCAGCTTATAAACTGCTTTCTTAGAATTTGTCTGCACTTATATCCTTTCTCCCAGATCTTACCCACACGGCCTCCTTTCTTTATAGAAGGGGTGCTTGGGGCGGGAGGAGGGAGAGAGAGTCCGTCAGCAAAGCAACAAGCACCAGGTGGCTCTCAACTACACACTGCCAAAAAAATAAAATAAAAATCCTTCTCTAGAAAACAAGTTTTAAAAAGAGGGGGAGAAGGAGGAGGGCTCCCTAGAGGGGATTGGCTGAGAGGGAAAGACAGGAAAATTAGTAAAGCATGAGTCTCTCAAGCCATGCTGGTGGCCAGAAGGACTGCTTGAGGAGCAATTAGCTGAAGGCTGCTGCTTGCTGCTGCTGCTATAGGAGAAGAAGCAAAAAAGAAAAAAAGAAAGGAAAAGGAAAAGGGAAAAGGGCAGATTCTGTTGGAGTCTCTCTCTCTCTCTCCCGCTCCCAGTAGGCGCTTGCTCATTGCAACTTGCAAAAGGGTTTCAGATGTCCCAGCACCGCTGCTTGACCCCCTGCAAATAAAACTTGACCACCAGAGGCACGTCCCACCTCTCTCCTTCCTAATCTCTAGCACTTAGGATACAGCTTCCAACCTGTTGGCAACCCTACGGAGAGAGAGGGGGAAAGGACTTGTTTTGCAATCTTTTTTTCTTTTTCTTTTTTCAGGAAATATATATATACAGATATTTGAGATACAGATATCTATCTATTTCTGGAAGATTCAAGAGAGGGGGGGTGCAAGCCCCTGTTTTCTGCTTCTGAGAAGGACTGCGTTTCTGGGCTTCGGTGAGAGGAAGGTGCAGAAGTTGTTCAGGGTGGGGGGGGCGCTGACCCCCCTCCCGTTTCGTTTTTGCTTTCTCCCGGATTTTTCCCCCCTTGTCCACCACCAGCTCCGCTGCAAGTGTCGTCGCTCACCCGCCTTGTCATCTCTCTCTCTCTCTCTGCAGACTTTCCCTCCTTGCCTCTGCGAGAGATGGTGCACAGGGCGAAATAGCCTCGCGCGCTCGCAGCAGCAACAGCAGCAGCAACAAAGCGGCAAACCAGCCCCCAGGAGTTTGGTGATGGGGGGTTGAAAGGCCTGGGGGAAGAGAAAGAAAGAAGGAGGGAGAAAGAAAAAGAAAAAGATCGCCAAGAAAATCTGCAAGCCAAACAACCGCCTGGGCTCGCCCAGAAAACTGTAAGGCAACTTTGTGTGTGTGCGTGTGCGCGCTTGTGCGTTTTTGGAAAGGACTCGAAGGATTAATAAAAGGAGGGCGAAGGAAACCGAACCAAGGAGAGCGCGTGGAAGTGGGGGAACCCAAAGTGGAGCGAAGGCACCGTTTCCTGCGGAGCGCTTGGCCCCCTGAGGCATGGAAGTCGGCGCCCTCCCTCCAGGCCAGATCAGCGCGCCGAGGTCTGTGAGCAGGAGGGCTCCCCATCAGCTGTCCCCTCGCCTCTCCCCGGGGTTCCCCCTTCCAGTATGTTTCTTTTCATGAGGCATCTCCCCGCGCCCAGAGCTTCAGTACAATGTGCAAATGGAGACTGATACAGGGTGCCTCAGCCTTCGCCCACCTGCCTTCCTCCTCCTCCTCCTCCTCCTCTTCTTCCTCCTCCTCCTCCTCCCGCCGCCGCCGCAGCTTCGTCTTCCTGCTGCTGCTCTGGATGTCGTCGTCCCTGGCTGCCCCCTGCCATGAGCACGGCCAAGACATGCTGCTCCTCAAGGCCACCAACTCTTCGTCGTCGTCGTCGTCGCCATCCTCCTCCTCTTCCTCCTCCTCGCCCGCCAGCGCGGGGAGACACGTGCGGAGCTACAACCACCTCCGAGGAGACGTGCGCTGGAGGAAGCTCTACTCTTACAACAAGTTCTTCCTCCGGATTGAGAAGAACGGCAACGTCAGCGGCACCAAGAGGGAGAACTGCCCTTATAGTAAGTCTCTCTCTCTTTTCTTTTTCCCCTCCTCTTCGCCTTTCCCTCGAAACGCGGGGATGGTGGGGCGGGGAGGGTGGCGTCGCGCAAGGAAGGTTGGCGCTCTGCGCGCGCTCAGAGGCGCCCTCGCCCTTCTGAGGGGTTTGGAACCGAGCGCGCGAGAGGAATTGTGGAATTGCGCCCTGGTTTTATGGGTGTGAGCGAAGTTCTCTTCACAAACCACTTCCCAGGCATTGTTGAAACGGCTTAGAGCGTTACCGTTACCGTCCTTTCCATCTCTCTCAGAGGTGGAATCACTGTGGGGAAGAGAGAGAGAAGCTTTCATCGTGAAGCTTTCTCTCTCTCCCCCCCCTCCCGCCTCTCTCAGCATCCCTTCAGGTCAGCGCTGTCTCTCCCTCGTCACTGGAATAACCAGCCGGCCCTTTGCTGCGCCTCAGCCGGGGTAGGAAAGTGTGAGGTCTTCGGGAAAGGCGGCAAGAGCCAGGAAAGTTCCGAGCACAACTTAGGAAGTGTCAAAAATGAATTAATAAAACCGGTGCGCGCTAGTGTGTCTGCTCACACTCAGACTCAGCAGATCAAAAGGCTCGGCGAAGTGAAGGAATGGGGCTGGGGCGGAGAGAGCTCTGGCGGTATCCTGACACGAAGCAAATGCTCTCTTTTGACAGTGCTTTTTAAATTGAGGGGCGATCTCTTCAAAGGGAGGGGAGGGCAACTGGCAGATAAAACGAGCAAGATCTCTTTTATATGGCCAGTGGGTGCTTGAGGGTTCCCCTTCACTTCTCAATTTCCCCCTAAATTTCATTAGCTGGAAAAGCTGGTACCCTATGGAGTTTATACCGTGACACTCATGGGTTTTGTGTGTGTGTGTTTTGTGTTGTCAAATTCTATGTGTGGCTTGGTGGCGTCCTGTCAGTCCTTTCTTTCTCCCCCTCGCTCTGCTTTAAACGGTCTCAAGTTGCATCCCTGAGAGAGCCATGTAAACATCTGGGGCTGCACCAAGTCATCCAGACCTCACGCACATCTCGCTGTCATTTTTTTTCTTTTAAAAAAAGAAGTCATTCTCACATATATATCTCTTTCCAGACTGAAGTGGATATAAGTAGTTATTTTTTTAGTTGTTTCTCACAGCCTGTTTCAGGATAGTTTTAAACGACTCTGTCCTGGTGGGTAGATAAATAAATAACTGCCAAGACAAATGTCTCTAGATAAGCTGATTTTAAAAATAATAATTAAAAATTGCCTCTTGATATTGGTTGGGAATCCAGCGAATTCATTTTATTCAATGTTTTGTTCACGCATGGCCCTTTCTCACTCACTCATCTCAGGTTTATCCTCACAACAACCTTGCAAAGTAGATTAGACCTAATGACGACATGGTGAATGTGAGCAGGTTGATCCGGTTTGTTTCAGGGAGTGTGTGAAGGTGTGAATACTGATCTTTCCTGGCCAAATCAGTCTACCACACTAGCCTCAGGAGATAGTCAAGGGAGAAACAGGTACACTTCTTTTCTTTTTAAGTACACTGCTCTACACACACACACACACACACACACACACACGACCTATAAATAGTGTGTGATTAACTCTGCCTCACAGCTATAGCTGGACAGAGCAGTGCCAATTTAATCCAAACAAGAAGCATAGCTAATGGGGGACTTCTTTAAACAGAAGGCAATGTGCAGTTTTGAGAAGTGTGGACAATGTTGCATCTTGCAGAAGATAACTACCGTATAACTCTCACCAACCCATTTATTTGTGCTTAGTTGGTTAAAGCAGCTGTGCTTTTAACAATTCATGCATTCCTCTGCTGTGGCCCCTGCTGGCTGGCTACACTTGACTTTCTGTCTGCTTTCACAGGCTTGTGTTATTTATTATCACATGTGTCAATGTGTGCAGCGGGAAATGCTTGCTCCGTTGAAGAACCACTGTATATGCCAGAGACATTGTTTAGTTCAGGCTTTGTGAAACAGTAATGCCAGAAAGCAATCATATGACACAGAGTATTCTGGGATGTCTGAGGACTGCTTCATGAGTTCCAGGAGAAGCAGGTACATATTAAATATTGTACAGTGCAGCATATTGTATTGGTGCGGTGATAAACTGGGAGTTCAGACAATGGAGACCTGGGTCCAAATGACTAGAGCAGTCATCTTCGCTCAGCTTCACCTACTTTGCAGGGCTTTTGTGACACAGAAACTGGACAACCACCTTGAGATCCATGGAAATGATATTATTAATATTGTTTTGTTTTCAAATATATAATAATAATATCCAACAGGCTCAAAGCATTAGGAGTGGTGACAGCTTAAGTGGTTATGCTTGTGACAAAGGTGCAGCAAGCAAACTCAAGAGTTTTCTAATACTGCCTCTGAACAGAGCTGTCCAGACAACAAACCCATTTTCATGTGTTCAGTGAATGTGCAAATGTTAGAATGGGATTGGCCAGGGTTCCTGCTCAGAGCCTTGCATTCACAGTCATGCCAAACAAACATGGACTGTCAGTAGCTGGTGGCATGAACCCCTTTCACAGATCTGTATGAACAGCCAGCCAAACCTTCTTGAGAGCTTTGTGCACAGTGAGAATGCAGTATGGTTGAGGCCATGAGCCTCTATTCTCTAAAGACAGCCTTAGCTCTGCTGTGTTCGTGAAAGCACATTGCAGGGCCCCAGAGTTGCTCCCCAGGTGTGGGCTGGGTATGCCATTTGAGGAACTGAGCACATACAGTTGCCCCTGTTTTATGTGGTGGTAGTATTAAATTCTGCATGCTAAATATTTACTGTGTACTTGTGTCAAGCCGGCGTTGACATATGAAGCAGACCTTTGTTTTCAACTGGCTGTTATCTTTATTCATGTAGGCATCTCCTCTTACAGAGCTGGCTCATTGTGTTTACGGAAAGTGCAGTTCTTAGGGCTTATGCTTTTCTTTTTTCTTTTTTCGCCTTTGCAGGATTTTCTCTAGGGTATATTAGTTTTATCCTAGAGATGTTGCCATCTGTCGTCACCTTATGTTAGAAGTAGGCTGCATGTATTCTGATCAGAAGTTCCCCTCTGCTCCTTCTCTGTCTCACAACCCTAGAATTAAGATTTACCAAATGAAGCTGACAGGGCAGCCCTTTTCAAGGCAGGCTTCTTTGCGTAACTTGCAGAATTCAACCGCTGCAAGATATAGTGATGGCTGACAGCTTAAACTGCTTTGAAAAGGATTATTAGACTCGTGGAGGTCTGTCAACAGCTATTAGCCATGATAGCTTAATGGAACCTCCACAAACAAGTAGAGTATACCCCTTAGTACCAGGTGCTGGACAAACATGCTAGAGAAGGCTATTGGTTTCATGCCCTGCCTGTTAGCTTCCCATAGCCATCTGGATAGTGTTTGGGTCAGATCCAACAGGGCAATTCTCATTCTTTCCCATTCTGAATTTGCTGCCCTCTCAGTCACAGTGCATTCTGTCTTCCTATGCATTTTGCTTTTGGAAATAGAATTTTGTTTGGTCATAATTCTGACCTTGGAAAATAACATGGTGATATGGTTGCCACCTGGCTCTCTGCCTCTCTGCCTCTGCAGCTTTTTAACATGATCCACAACTTGACACAGAGGTGTGTAGGGTGGTAGTACTGCTGTTGCAACCCACCTTAGATCCGGCTGTGGTGAAGGAGTGGGTCCCGACTCATGAGTTGATGACCAATGTGGTTGCAAATGGTCTGAATGCACCATTAGTCTATGCTTCTCATAGGAAGATATCTGTTAGATACATCTCCCATTAAAATTAACTTGTGACTTTATGTTAACAGGAGATGTATCTGACAGAGAACCCTGCAGGCTATTTCTCAGTGTGGCCACAGAAGAAGACCTCTGAACAGATATTCACAAAAATAAAACCCACATTTTATTTTCGGCCCTTTGGGACACATTCTCTTTTGTTTTGGGATTCATTTTGGATGCTCTTCAGGTTTTTGAGTTTTTGCATTTCTTGCAAGTAGCATTCACGTGGAACGCTTGCCACATGGGTAAGCTGGGGTGCAGAGGACTTCAGGCGACAGATAATGGCTGGACCTAATGGCAGCAAATTGCCAGTTGTCCATTTGTTTGCAATCTGAGCTTTCTACTGCAGGTGCCATTATCTTGGGCAGATGCTGGGGATGAACATAATGACAGCAGTTTAAAGATGGGTGCTTGGGAGCAAAATTCAGAGTGATGTGGGTGAACAAGGAGGACATAACTTGGAGCCTTATTTAAACTGATTTTCCTTGTCTGTGTATGCAGCACTAGCACAGCAGAGTTCAGGGCAGGCTGCTATATCAGTTGCTGCTTTTGCGCACATAGTGGGTAAGTATCTGTTTTGACAAGGCATGGGGCATATGCAATGCCACCTGGGCTAATTCTTCGTGCCAATTCTGGAGTCATGCATTTAAATGGGTCCTGACTTCACTGGGCCTGATTTCCTAGGTTATGCTTAGGGTTTCAGAGGGGGTGGGGTGGGGAGAATAAACAGAAAGTTGGGGAGAGTAACCAGCACCCGCTGATTAAAGTAGCTTCAACAAGATTCATTTCCATAGCAGGTTTGCTCTATAAATACTGTATATTAAGCACTAAATAAAGGTTTACTTTGGCAGATGTTTTCCAACTTGATTACACAGAGCTATTACCTCAGCCTTTTCTATACCTTTAGGATAATGGGAATTGGGGGTGAATTATGGTGGTTCTGTCAAAAGTCTGGGACAGCTTCCATAATTTAGCATTGCTGGAGTGTATCTGTCACTAGATACGCGTAGGATGGCTTGGGTTTTGTTTTATTTTCTTTGCAGTTAGAGCTTTGCCCTGAAACTTGACCACTCAGCACTCCTCCTTACCTCAGTGTTGCAGCTGCAAAGGTCCCCCTGAAAAGCTGCTCTTGAGAAGCTGATTTCCAGGAGTGAACAAAGCAGCTGTAAGTCTCTCTCTGATGATGATGACTTATAACATGTGTGAAATAATAGTTAGGAGTAAGCACTCCAACTTCACCCCAGAGACGGCCCATAAAAAGTTTGAGGATTGGGTCTCTCTCATCTGTAGTAGATTGCAAAATAGAGGACCAAATTTTGGGATGTTTGCAATTCTGTCCTAAACATGATTACTCAGAATTAAGCCCTAAAGAGTTTAATCTGTCTTACTTTCATTCTGGATAAGTTTGTATAGGATTGCAACCCCAATATTGGTCTAAAGATGGGAAATGTAGACCCATGTGAATTTCACAGTGATAAGCTACTGATCGGGGGGGGGGGGATAGGTGCTTGTTTTTGTAGTTGCAATCTTGGGGTTGCATTGGGAATATGTTCTGCTGATCTTTCAAGCATTAGTTTTGGGGGCTTCAGGCTCTGAATAATAAAAGTTGTCAAAAGCAATTTGAAACTGGGGAGCAAAACGAGTCAATAGCCTAAGGATGCATTACATATAAACCTTGACAGCTGCTTTTTCCTAGGGAAAAGCCAATTTGGTAGGGGACAGTTTCGAGCAGAGAAGTGCAGGGGAGGGGTGCGTAAGCCATTCTCCTCCTGCCGCTCTTCTTCAGTGATTTTTCCTCTTGCCCCTTTTGTACTGCAGCTATCCTTTCCCAAGCTGATACATACACCCAGCCTTGTGAGTTCCAGTTAAATTGTAACCCCTAGGAAGAAAAGCATCAAGGCGAGAGGGAGCTGCAGTGGGAGAAATGACAGCCACCTAAAAGGTTAAACACACACATGCACACATTATGGATTCACCAGTGTTAACAAGGTTCTTTAAGACCAGGATCCAAATCCTCACTCAGCCATGCATCTCATGGGGAAATGTGGAACATAAACACAGTATTAAATAATTTCACAAAAAGGAGGTTGCATATTCACAGGGGTATGGGCTATTGAACAGCATAGCTGTCAACCTTTCCCTTTTTTAAAGGGAAATTCCCTTATTCTGAATAGGATTCCTCGCAAGAAAAGGGGAAAGTTAACAGCTATGTTGAACAGCGGTTTCCAAACTTCTCCTTAAATAATCACTTTCAACTTCAGCTTGTTTACTGAAGAGACGCTTCCCGCCTGCCATGGAAGCCCTCTGTTTACTTGCAGAGGATTCTGGGACATATTGTAGGCTAGGGCTAAGAAACTTGCGGCCCTCCAGGTGCTGCGATACTGCATTTCCCATCATCCCTTGGCCATTGGCCATGCTGGTTGGGACTGATGGGAATCTGGAGAGCCACCGGTTCCTCATCCCTGTTCTTCTGCTTTGAACAAAGTTGGCTTCTGTTGCACCTACGCCTTAGAACATACCCATTGTTCTCCACATGGCTGCACAAACTGTCTTTCTCGGAAGTTTGTCTGCCATTGCTCTTGTCATTGACAAACTCTGATGGGTTCCTGAAGATCCCTAGTATTTAGTTTGAAAGCTACTGCTATGTAGCATAATTCCTGTCATGGGGAGTTTATTCCCAACATAGCCTGAGTCCAGCTCCTCAGTTTTAAAACCATCAAACAATAGTATGGCCAGTTTGCACTTGCTGAAGAGGCTTTGCAGTGTCTGGTTACAAAAAAACGTTGGTTCCTATTGAGTCTTTGCTGGCCATTATATTAACTTGAAGGACTGTTGGAAAGGTTAAAATGGAAATAAGAATGTGACGAACAACAGGTGACGATGAGAAGGAATGAATCTTTTGGATTAGGCAGCAGTTCTTGGATGCTTTATAGGAGAAGGATAAGTGGACAGGTCAATCCACTTGCTGAAATACTGTTACGGTGCTTCCTACACCAGGGTAGCATTCTGTTCCTGGATTCGTTGTGAAGGTTATTACACACCACTGACGCAGGGATGCATCATTTAGGGTTGACCCGAGTTAACATTCTCTAAGCAATAAATGTTAAATGCAGCCTGAATGCAATAAATTAGGCATTTATTTGTTTTTTAATAGTACGCATGTCCAATTCAATATCCTTCTGCCTTCCAATCCACTTTCCATTTGCGTTGCATCTTTAGATTGTAATCCTGAGGCCAGGGACCATCTTTTCCTTTATTGGTCTTTAAGCTGCTCTGGGAGCCTTCTTCGGATGAAGAGAGGGATAAAATTATTAAACAAATAACTGTTACTCGAGTCTTCCTTCAAATTAGGACTCCTATATTATTTATAACTGGTGTTTGGATGTTCCCCTGACTACAGCATTATTAGTGATGCAGTTATATATCTCATTCTAACCATGTCACTTAGAAATCACTGATTGCTGCAGATCGTGTCCCAGCTTGGGATAAGGCAGGCATAGGCAAACTTGGCCCTCCAGATGTTTTGGGACTACAACTCCCATCACCCCTAGCTAACAGGACCAGTGGTCAGGTCCACTGTAGTTCCAAAACATCTGGAGGGCCGAGTTTGCCTATGCCTGGGATAAGGCTTCGTTGTAGTAACATGAGACTTTGAATGGAAATGCAGCAATTGGTTTTCATTGTACTAAAAGCATTTCACAAATATGCTGCTCTCTTTTTTCAAATATGTCCTATAAAATACAAATGGGATCAATTTCTCTGCCATCAACACTGCTCGTCTTATTTTGAGATTGGATCTAATCTGTAAATTTGTCCATGTCGGCAACCTTGAGTATCAGTTTCTAGTCTTGCTCTGATTGTTTTGAAATTTAATGGGGAACTGCTTACTTTCTTTCATATATATATATATATATATATATATATATATATATATATATATGAATGATGATGTTTTGAAAAATGTATGTGGCAAAACTGCTATTTGGTTATTTTCTTTCAGTAGTTTCCACATTAAGAGACAGATCTTACTTGCTGTCAAGAGTAATTAAATCATTTCAACAATTTTATAAAATAAGTGAGATAATGAATGGCATGTTAAATTCAGAGCTAAAACCTTAAACAGAATAAAAGCAGAATTAGCAATGTGTGCTGTTTTATACTGAATGAAAATGCTTCTGTAAAATCACATTTAATGTTCCTTCAAAGTCTTGTCTTGCATGTTAAACAAGTAAATTGGTTTTTCTTAGAAATAAGTCTTCACAATATTACTGTTTTTCACTTTCTAATAAAGGTTAGTTCATGTTGCTGATGGATAAAACAAACAAACAAACAAACATGACATCCAGAAAATAGAAAATTATATACAGCCTTCTAATAGATACTGCTGTTTCCTGGGTAGGGAAGTTGTTGCTTTTTATTATACCAACTGCTTTCTCCTTTAAGCCTGGACCCAGGTTACATAATTTATAACCAGTGACTTACAACTGTGGGCATTTAGGATTTATGAATGCGGAAGGGATTGTATTCTTTAGTGTCTACATGACACTCTCCTGTTACCTTTACCACATTCCCACAGGGTAGACCCTCCACACACATCACCAAAGCTTTATCATAAATCTATTAAAAATATACAGTTGCAAGGAGCCTTTGTCTTCATAAATCTGATTTATAGCCACCTGCTAAAGATGACTATGAAAACATTTGGTAGGAATCACCCTGACAACCTGAGAGGAGTACAACACAAAGGCCAAAGGAGCTTGAGTGTCCCACGCTATTTCAACAGGGCTAATCTTACGGCCTTACATAAGCAAAAAACACATGCTCTGGTGGGGATTTTGCACAGGGAGATGGAGCATCACATAGGAACATAAAGTAGGGGAAATGGGTCATGGCCCCACCAACCTCAATCTGTCCTCTGCCAGCACCAGTACCACCCCTTACCTGCTGTCAGAAACTGGTTGGACGCAAAGGATTGCTGGAGGAACCAGCTGGGGAACTCCCAAGGGAAGCAGGCTCAGTGCCCAGGGAGAGGTGGTGGGATGATGATGAGTAGTCAGAGGGAGAAGACTGGGAGGAGGAGGAGGTATCAGAAGCTGAAGAGGTTACAGGGCTTAGTGAGAGGAGAAGGTAGTTTCATGCGGCCACAGTCTCAGATTGCTTTGGGAAAACCTTGGAGAGAGGGGGACTTAAGCAGCTGTGGAGAGGCAGGGACCTTCAGTCTTAGCAACTGCTTCATAGGGGAAAGACTTACCAAAGATGAGTTACTGTGCCCATTAGGCCTGACACTCCTGTGCAGATCCTGTTTTTGCTAACTCCACTTGCTTGGTGCAATTTACTGCAGGTTTGCTCCTGTCACCTGCCTTCATACTTACAACCAGCTTGGTGGGTGACACTGCCTGTCAGCTTCCCCCTCCTTAATCTCATCGTCACCGTGTTGGAACAAGTTCTCAACCTCAAGAAAACTGATTATAAAAAGTGGAGAACTACAAACTGGCAATTGCAGCTGGTCTAAGAGCTCTGGCAAAGGTTTAAAAATGGTGCCACCTGCTCAGTGATAAAGGGCCTCTCCACAGATGGTTTAGGTGGACCCTCGGTGATACTGTGATACTGTGATGATCAGGGATGGTTAATACATCTTCAACATTTCATGAAGATCTGCATATCTGAGTCATCAGATATTAAATTGCCATCAGGTAAAACTTTCATATTCAGCCACTGAACTTCGTCACCCATTCAGCCACTGAAGGGTTGAGAAGCCAAGTGTACACGTGTCTCTCTCTTTGTGTGTATCGGTCTTACGTTGCACCTTTAGCTTAGAAATAAATATTTTTGTATGCAAAGCACTCACATCTAAAGTACTCCCACTAGAGACTTGTTTAAGCCTTTGGGAGTTAATACGTTAGGAAATTGCATTTTTTAAACCTTTGAAACAACAAGTTTTACAAGCCCTACAATACTGTGTAGTTTTCCATTGGCTTCAGTGAAAAGTTTGGTGAGGACCATAGTCTACCTTCAGTCTTGTATTTAAGGCATAACAATCTACAGTAGAGCTGGGTGATGAGAGCTTGTACATGTACCCCACTGTAATATGAATAACATAATTATTAACCCCCCAAAATGTGTGTGGATTCACACATGTACATGAACTGGACACCCACCCACCCCTGCTTCTCAATCTATGGTGAAATGGATAGGGCAGCTTTGGATTACTTCAGTTTTGGGATCTAATTTGTTTAGGGATAACTTTTACTACAAAATCTTAAAATCATAAACCTTTTTGCACTTACTCCCCCCCCCTTTTTTTTTACTTATCATGCTCCAATCTTCTTTGGAATAAATCAGGATACATTCTAAAGCACACACAAAAAGAAAGTACAAACCATTTCTCAGAATTCTGTATTCTCCTTCTCCAGTGGATTGGTTATTAAAGCAAGGTTAATTATATTTGGTCCAGATTTTTATTTTTATTTTTACTCAAATGTGATCTAGGAGATATGAGGACCTTTAAAATGTGACTTGGGTCACACATTTAAATAACAGCTTTACAGGCATTCTTTGCTTTTAAATTAGGTCACTGGTGTTCTTTCTTTGAACACTCTGTTCTAATTGGAACAATAAATCATTGACGATATGCAGAATAGATTCCCTTCTAAGGTGGACAACTGGACTGTGCCTTATTACTGCTCCTAACATGTGCAGTGCATTCTGTTATTGCCTGTTAAGAGACATGGTGTCAGTATGAAAGCATTGCCTTGTTTCATTGTTCAACTAAAGCCAATCTCCTCCTGCATTTACTTGACGTTAATTAATGAATTGAGGCATACCTTCTACATGCCTTTTTCTGGAAGAAGAGCTTAGGGTGCCCTAAGATATGTTAAATCAGGGTCATAGATGACATAAGAGATATCACACTTGCCGATAAGCATTTGTGTTCTCAAGCTTAGATATTTGCGAAAGCAAAAACAAAAAACAGTAGCAAATAGATTTTTCCCTTATCCCTTTGCATAGGTCATGACTTACCCATCCCATACATACCTGCAAAGGATTCTCTTTATTCCACTTCCATTGATTGATCACTGTATCATTCTGGGTTTCTTGTTCAGAAAATGTATTTCCTTTTGGTATATCACAGTCCTATGCTTATTTACCTGGGAAGAATTCTCACTGAACTCAGTGGGGCTTATGACTGAGTAGGCATGAATAGGACTAGACTGTTAAATATAGTTTATTAATTCTATCTCAATTTTCTCCAGCTTTTCAGTTCTCCCAACCCAGCCAGGGAAAAAATTTTTTTTTTCAGCTAAGCGAATTGCAAATTTGTAATACAGCCAAATTCTTCACATCCTTCTGGTTATTACTCTAATATACAAACATGACATATGCAAATGGTGCAGAAGCTAGCTATATCTAACATGTCCATACCTCAGAGTTTTGCATTCAGGCCGAGGCAGAGTGCATTCATCAACTGGGTTTGCTTCATAGGCAAATCACACTGGTGGAAAGTAATAGCCTTTGATTGTTCTTCTTCTAGCCATTTGAATCTATGACATTCAAGTCCATTTATTTTCAGTTTATAGTGTTGATTCCTACCCTTTTATTGCCTCAATCCATGAGATTATTCAAATCCTATTTAGGAGTAGGTTACATCGAAGTCAACTTGCATTACTTCTGACTGAATTCTGCATTGGATTTGACTCTACACATCTGGACAGAGAAATGAGTGTTTCTTTTGTCCCCCACCCCAAGTGGAAACAGCTCCAGATTGCACCTGGAAAAGCTGTGTTTTCCATAATCAGAGTTGAAAGCTTGTTAAATATGGGCAATTCTTATTGGTAGCTGCACACCCTAGTTGGACTTGATGGTTCTTCTCCCTATACAACTACTGGAGCTAGCGTACGTAGCTTGGTTAGAAAACTAGCTTTGATCAAGTAACACAACTGCAGGAGGGGAGGGGTAAATTTACTGACTCCTGTGTGCATACACGTTTAGATCAGGCTGCTCAAATGGCTTCTGAAATGCGAGCAGATTTGTCCTCACATGTCAGATGTTGTGGTGCAAGACCCAGAGGTGGACTTAGCCTATAAAAGAAAACAGGCTTTTAGTGCTGGAGGTGCAGCTCCCTGGAATTATTTACCTGACAAAATCAGGCAGGCACCTAGGAATTATTTACCTGACAAAATCAGGCAGGCACCTAGCATGTTGCTGTTTAGGCGCCTACTGAAGACATTTCTGCTTAGGAAGGCTTTAACGGAAGATATTAATGTCATTAATGGAAGATAAATTTTATAGCTAGTGAGATGGTGGTGTTGCTTTTAAAGGTTGTGTGGATGGGTTTATCCTTTTTAGTGTGGGATTGATATTATTGTTTTTAGGGCTTGTGTTTTTTATTTTCTATATTGTACACTGCCTTGACGTTTTTACGCTATGAAGCGGTTTATAAGTGTGTTTAATAGGTAATGAATAAATATTTGTCTACCCTGGTGTAAAATCGATACATGTTTGCTGCATAGCCTTGAGTGGCTTTCCAAGCCCTGTTCATGCAGCAGCAAATAGAAACGTTTTCTGTTTACCACTCTGCTGGGTGGTAAATCAGAAACAAAAGCATGGGACAATGGATTAGGATAGGGTCACTGAGTAGCTATAGGCCAAGAAAACTACATGTTGTAGCCATGGTGTTGGTGTTAAGAAGCCTATTTTCACATCCCCGCCTCCCAGATGTTCTAATGATAAGTGTTGGCAGAACATTGTCACGGTATAAACCTGTGAATTCCGCCGGAGTTGTTGTGGATATTTAGTTAATCCACAGTGATTAGTATATTGGAAAGCTTCTTTTTGGACTTAATTTTTGTTATAGGAAAGAGGAGTTCTGTTCACATGCTGAGATCTTAGATGCATCAGGTTTCCAGTGGAAATATCATTGTTTCCTCTTCGCTTCACTTTCTAATCTATCTACTCTTCTTCAGCCTATCCAGAATTCTCTTTCTGAGGTTTCCTGGCATCTACTCTTGGCTGATGATTGGCAGTCATTATTTCATCCTTTTAAGGGGACCACATAATTAGACTGTTAACAGTCACTTACTTGTCTCAATAGAAGTTTCTATAGGGATTGGGGAATTTTCAGCACCTCTTCAAACTATATTTCCCAGGAACCTTGGGCCATGACAGTTTAAGTAACAGAAGCCTATGCACACTTTGGATATAGTTAAATGCTCAGTTTCGAGAAATCATTTTAGAGCTAATCACAATCCTTTTTTAAAAAAACCAAACTAAACCATTCTGAATAATTGCGTGTTACCATCAAACATCACCACCCCACTGATGCAGGCATCTTCAACCTTTTCAGACCCAGGACGTACTTTTTACCCAAACATGCACTTGGGGATCCATTTCTTTATCATTTACTACATATTTGCACGGTGCTTGTGCTCCTCTTGTGACCTACATTGGATCAGACCACAGCCCACTAGTGGGTCCCGACCCACAAGTTGAAAACCAGTGCTCTAATGAATTTGTTATGACTTGCATTTTTCACATTCAAATGCTACATTTTTAGGTGTATGCATGTGTGAAGAGTGGGAATGAGGAAGAATTTTGATTCAGCATTTAAAGGCGAACCTAACACAAGTCACACTCTTCACAACAATATGCAAACTTCACACTTCTCCAAATTTTGCAGTGCAGAATTTCTCCAGACAAGCAACATGTACCGAAATGCATGTAATAGGTTAAAGTGAGCACATAAAGGCATATATTAGTGAAACTAACATATAAAAAATGCATTCTGTTCAGGAAAATGGCTTTACAAACCTATCTATGTTAGGCAAAAATGTGTCTACAAGGATAAACATGCAGTAAAATGCTGGTTAATTTTCATGAGGACTAAAAAATACCGTATAATTTCATTTCCCAAGGTTAGAAAAATGAAAAACTTAGAGAAATCAAAATTGTCAGATCCACCCATCCCTAGTGAAGAAGACTACAATTCATAGCCATTTTAAATGGCTGAGAAGAACCTCGGAATGTGTTGCTACTTCTGGTTAAATTGTCCAAATTGGTCTTGCAACTTGAAATATATACTTTGTGAATGTGTTAAGCTAGCTTTTAAAAAATGGTGAGACTTTGTAACAGGGCTGGGGAACCTGTGACCCCTCTGAAGTTGCTAGACTAGGCTTTCTTCATCCCTGACAATTGGCCATGCTTGTAGTTGGAGTTGAAGAACATCTGGAACTCTAAGGCTCACTACCTTTGCTTTATAGAAACGAATTAAGTAAAGCAAATGAAAGAAATGTTATGATAATTCAGCATGCTATATGCTTCCCTGAGCTACTCTGCAATTAAACTCAGACATTTCAAATACTGAGGTGAAATATTACCTTATGCCTTTTAGTTAATATTAAGATATTATATACACTCGTTCAAAAGTAGTATTCACAACTTTTGTGTTGTGCATAGAAATTGGCAAGATGAGAGAGAGAAACTTCAGTGTATCCTGCCAAACACAGAAGCCTGTGAGATGCCAAACTAACAATGTTTGACATAGCCTTGTCCAGTTCTGGCACTAAGTGATGATATTTCAGCATGGCGTAGGTTGGAATTGGTTTGGAAACTGCACTGAGGGGGAAGGCAGGCACAGTTCAGCCCCCAGCTAAATCCTTTCTTAGGCAGCATGCTAGGGGAAGTCACACAGGCTTAAAATCTGCTGGCCTACTTATTTTATTGGCTCTCAATACAGCTTACAAAAATTAAAGTAAAACATAAAGACACAACTGAAGATATCAGGAATGCCTTTAATTTAAGTTACAACTTTTAACACACACACACAGAGAGAGAGAGAGAGAGAGAGAGAGAGAGAGAGAGAGCGCTAGTGCACAAATGCATTTCTTCCTTTACTTGATTCTTCAGTGCCCGATGACTCTCGGTTAATGTGTGTACTGTCTCAATTGAAAAGTATTATTTGAGATGAGATTCAAGTACAGTGGTACCTCTGGTTATGTACTTAATTCGTTTCAGAGGTCCATTCTTAATGCTCTGATGGAGCATCTCCACCCCCATCATTCAGCCTGGATACTGAGATCCAGCGCCAAGGGCCTTCTCCTCATTGCGAGAAGTGAGGTTACAGGGAACCAGACAGAGGGCCTTCTCAGTAGTGGCGCCTGCCCTGTAGAACGTCCTCCCTTCAGATGTGAAGGAAATAAGCAGCTATCTTCTCTTAAAAAGACATCTGAAGGCAGCCCTGTTTAGGGAAGTTCTTAATATTTGATGCTGTGTTGTTTTTAACACTTGATTGGAAGCTGCCCAGAGTGGCTGGGGAAACTCAGCCAGATGGGCGGGGTATAAATAATAATTATTATTATTATTATTATTATTATTATTATTATTAACCTGAAACTGTTCTTAACCTGAAGCACCACTTTAGCTAATGGGGCCTCCCGCCGCCGCTGCACGATTTCTGTTCTCATCCTGAAGCAAAGTTTTTAATCTGAGGTACTATTTCTGGGTTAGCAGAGTGTAACATGAAGCGTCTGTAACCTGAAGCGTATGTAACCCAAGGTACCACTGTATAAAAAATACGGAAAAACAGACTGCAGTCTGCTCCAATGACCAGCAATTTCTGTGTCCCTTCCATGAAGAACTGTCATATAGACATAGCCTCCACTACTGGGCTAAACAATCTGACAAAGGTGCCTGAATAACTTTACAATCCCCACCCCACCCCTTTTCAAATGTCCGTAGAAGTGAAGTGCTGCCCTTTAAGATACCTATTTCACATGAGTTTTTGGTTCAAAAATGTGTGGTATGCAAGAAAAGGAATGAATTAATAACATCTTCCTGGTAGTTACCTTCCCTTGGGCAGCTGTTGTTTTCTCTTTATGCTTTCCAGAGAGAATATTGCAAAGTCATGTTGTGTCATCAGAAAGAAATAAAATAAAATTCAGTTCTGCCCAGTATATTCTTTGGCTGTGGCATGGAAGCATCTTTTTAGGCACGTACGCATGCATTTAGCCAAATGTTTCTGGAGGTTTGGCAGCCACTGGCATACATGCATTCATCTGGAGAGCCAGTCATCTGTGGCCATGTCGTATGGTGGACTTGATCCTATCACAACCTTTTTTGCTCGGGTTCTGCTCAGTGGTGTGTATGTGGTAGAAATTGTTTTGCCATGCAGCCAGATGCAACGTATTGGACCAGGTGCCAAGTAGTGTAGGCTTCCTGTTAACCACAGTTAAAGGACTGGGAGTGGACTGTAGCAATCTGATCATGCAGTGCCTTATCTTCTTGGGAGCAATGTGTGAGCGACCTGCACCCCTGTATGCCACCATCAAGGCATTGGGTACTAAGTCAGAAGAAGAAGAAGAAGAAGAAGAAGAGTTTGGACTTGATATCCCGCCTTTCACTCCCCTTAAGGAGTCTCAAAGCAGCTAACAATCTCCTTTCCCTTCCTCCCTCACAACAAACACTCTGTGAGGTGAGTGGGGCTGAGAGACTTCAGAGAAGTGTGACTAGCCCAAGGTCACCCAGCAACTGCATGTGGAGGAGTGGGGAAGTGAACCCAGTTCACCAGATTATGAGTCCACCACTCTTAATCTCTACACCACGCTGGCTCTCTTTATGCAACATTTCATTGTCAAAATTAGGCAGCCCTTGAAGCACTGAGAATCTATGCCTCTTATGGATGGGTGGATTTGTCTCTTTCTAAAGGTAAAGGACCCCTGACAGTTAAGTCCAGTTGCAGATGACTCTGGGGTTGCAGCACTCATCTCGCTTTACAGGCTGAGGGAGCTGGCATTTGTCTGCAGACAGTTTTTCCAGGTCATGTGGCTGGCATGACTAAGCCACTTCTGGTACAACGGAACACCGAAACCAGAGCAGTGCACAGAAATGCTGTTTACATTCCTGCCAGAGTGGTACCTATTTATCTACTTGCACTTTTTGGCGTGCTTTTGAACTGCTAGGTTGGCAGGAGCTGGGACCGAGCAACGGGAGCTCACCCCGTTGTGGGGATTCGAACCACCGACCTTCTGATTGGCAAGCCCAAGAGGCTCAGTGGTTTAGACCACAGCGCCACCCGCGTCCTTTTTGTACTCCATGTCAATTTTACCATATGTACATTCATAAATCCATTCAGTCCCATTTCTGCAGAAACCTGCATTTTTTAAAAAAAGAAAACCAACCACCATGAAAAGTAATATTTAGATACACACCTCAATAATATTGAAATAGATATATTATCTTAATGTATACATTTCTTTGAGCTGAAAACTCTGTTGAAAAATTCAGATAAGTGTGAAATCTGAAGGATAATAGCATCCTCATCTATGCATTAGACTGGGACTTGTGAATTAGGTTACTTCCTTAAAAACATGAACTGAAAGAAATTCACCTCCATGCTTAAAGCATCTTAGTTACTATCTGTATCATACACAAATCAATAACTGTAGCACAAAATTAAAAGATCCCAATATACTCTGGCAAAATGCAGGAAAATCAATCATTTCGTAGTAAAAGCACCAGTTGGAAACCGAGTGCTCCTAGTGGTAGATTTCCAGTATGATTTGAGTTAATGTGGTTTGATATTTGGCACCATTTGTAACCTTGAACATTATCATAATTGTTTCTCTCTCCTGCAGACGCAATCCTCTGTGAATATGGTTTCACACAAAACCAGCAATTGCAAGATAAACAGCAGTTGATTGTGGTACTTTGGAAAGCCTATCTTGGCCCTAAAAGTCCTGTCTCTCTGTCTCTCTCTCTGGCAGGAAGGAGGGAAACATATCAAATAACATCTGCATTTAACATCTGAATATGGGTTTTCACCACTTGTCCCATGGAGAACTCTGTCCCTGATTTTCCTCCCTTCCCATGGGTTCTCTCAAAAACATGTTTTTTATTCTTCTTTTCTTTATTGATTTCACCCCACCTCCTTTCTGGAGAAGACAGCAGAATGTGTGTACACTACCTCGTGTAATAGATTTGGAAAGGGGGCATTACACACCCAGTTGCCTTTTTTACCTGCAGCAACACAATTGCATGTATTTCTGCACTTGTGGGGTTTTAAATGTGTTTAAGGGGTTCGATGATGACATAGTTCAATAGCTTTAAACCTTTTTGGATCCAGCTTGAACCCATGTTGTGCTTGGAGTTACATTTATTTTTATTTTTGAGCAAATATTCCTGTCCTCGGTTTTCTGTCTTTCTTCTTCCTATTCCCTTTCACTCGATGCCTGTTTTGGCACCCATCAATACTGCACTTTTATTTATTAAATTTCACTTTTATCCTGCCCTACCTCCAAGAAACTCAAGGTGGCATACATAGTTATGATCATTGCCTCCTCATAAACAGCCTTGGACACTAGGTTAAGCTGAGAGATAGTGACTGTGCCCAGAGTCACCCCAAAACCTTCATGGCTGAGTGGGGATTTGAATCTGGGACTCCCCAGTTTGAGTCTGACACTATGATTCAGGGATGGGAAGAGCTCTCCAGATGTTGTTGAACTCCAAATCACATCAGCCAACATGGCCAGTGACCAGGACTGATAGGAGCTGGAGGAGTCCATCGACATCTGGACCAACACAGGTCCCCTATCCCTGCTATAAATGCTAACTCACACTTGACCCACTTTACTCATCAGGAGAATAATATTTCTGGTTTTGATTTTTTTTTTATGCTACAATTTGTTTTTCTGCACAAGCATTTCAAGAATGTAAAAAAAAGTGTGTTCAACAAGGGGAAAGGAGAAACGAAAGACCACTGAGAGTGAAGGGTGGAGATGTAATCTATATTGGATAATTACCTCAAGGAATACAACAGAACATAGTGGAGAAATTTCACTCACCAGTGAGGCCCCTATGGTAAGGTTATATAAGGTTCATTAATAAATCTAACTTGGAGATCAAATAAAAGCTGAATCGTTTGCGTAGAACAGTGCTGCAAGCCAAAGAACCTCATTAGTTTGAGAATGGAACTGCGTAAAACTTCTTGAAGGTCATTTATATGCCGAGCGGACATATACCAGGAGCAGCATATTTTTTTTATCATGTGCCCACATAAATCAGAGAAAGTAAAGCAAAATCAAATCAACACTGGGGTAGAATAAAGAATGTAAGCAGACGGATGCTGCCATGTTCCCTTGCAGGTTCTCATTCATCATCCCACAGGCTATTTAGCAGGCAAGCTGCAAACTGGATTAACCTGCACAGCATACCTTAGCAAGGGATCTGCCAATTTGGACAGGTGCAGCCCAGGATAGCTTGCTCTCCTACGTAGCTTTGGATTCTGGGGTGCAACTTTAAGCTGAAGCCTTTATAGGGGATCCCGAGGGAGGCATCCCTCTAAGATCATGTGATGCCTTCATGGGCACCCCTAAAAAGATTTCTGCATCAAGCAACAACTTTGATTAGCCACCCCCAAGTTTGCATCAACCAACACAACCAGTGGTCAGGTAGAATGGTAGTTGTAGCCCAGCTTCGCTAGAGGGCACCAGGTTGAGGAAGCCTGGCTTAGGTTGATTTTGTAATCTAGCCAGCCATGAGTTTGGAACTATCTACCAAAGTGGTCTTTCCTTATAACACAACTATTGCTTACTAAACCGTTCTGCCTGATAATGCCTGAAGGAATAAATAACACAGCTTCAGTGCTTTTCTGGCAACGTTCCCATCACCTCTCCTATAGGGGAAAGTTTTTTCCCCTCCTTCTCCCAACCTGGAGAGAAGTTGGATTATTCCAAAGATAGACATTGGGATGAGCTACAGATATTCCAGAATACTTCTCTCTTCAGCCCCAGTCAGCATGGTCAATGGAGGACACCAGGTTGCTTATCCCTGGTTTATTCCATTACCAACTGCACCATCCTGAAGTCCTGATTATATAATAAAACAGCATCTGGAAATGTTCAAAAATTCAGAAAGGAATTGATCTAGTCTGGTATTAGATGTGTAACGAGCCCCTCCTATCTGTATGGCCACTTCTCCATGACCTGACTTAAGGGAATATGTGAAATTCATTTCAGTTAGTAAACGGTATTCTGTGGCTTTGCGCCTCAGACCACACACCCAGAAAGAAGCATCCAGATTTTTGCTCAGAATTTACCGTATTGGCTTTGCTTCTCACATTTTGCCACATATACACTTGCAGACAGAGCTCACAGCTGATTCTGCTTATGGAACAGGAAGTGTTTTGCAATGGCAAAAGGTTCACAAAGGGAGGAGGAGTAGGAAAGAGAATGAGAGCTTCTACAAAGAGATTATTTTGAAAAAGGCAATGTTCCCTTCACCACTGGTTCTGTGCATGTGTTATAACGGTGAATAAGGCTCAGACAGGATGGCCTGTCTTGGGGTAATAATAATAATAAAAGACATTCTGATGTGGCAAAGGGGTTTGAAGATGAATGTGTTTCCAAACTATTTCCAGTGTACCTTAAGAATCTTTTTTCATACTAAGCCATAGGCCATGCTGTTGACATGAGAAGTCATCATATTCATCATTTGTTCACTGTATTACAACAATTCACAATGGTGAATCCTGGAGCTAGAAGCGACCTCAGAGCTCATCTAGTCCAACCCTCTGCTGATATAGCGTATCTGCTGCTATAGCATCTCTGATTGGTGGCCTCCTGGGCTCTGCTTAACGGTCTCCAAAGGAGGGTGGTCCATCATCTTCTAAGGCAATCTGTTTTATTGTCAAACAGTCCATACCATCAGGACATTCCTCCTGATCTCCTCTCTCACAATTTCAACCTTTGTCCAGGTCCTAGAGCAACAGAAGACAAACTTGCTCCATCATTTTTTTGTGACAGATCTTCAAATATTTGAACATGGCCATCATATCACCCTGTAACGGAGCCTTATTCAGGCTAGACATATACAGGCATACCTTATAGAAGTCAGTCTCCAGGACCTCCAGCCCCACACCATGATGGCGACATAAATGGCCTCTCACCACCTTTCTTGCAATAATCCAGTATTGATGGTGCTTGTTTTCTGAGCAAACCTTCGTACTAAACACGCAACACGAATGAGGGCAGGGATACACCAGAGAAAGAACAAAGCATGCCTGTTCAGCCTTCAAATGGGTATAGGATCCAGAATTGGCAGCAAGTAGGAGCCAATGTGTGTATGTTTATAGGGGACACAAAATACATGTGCATGGGATGGATTCGAAATATAATATCATGTTGACCAGAGTTGGGAACTTGTGGCTTTTTAGATGTTCCTAGCTTTCAGTTCCCATAATCTCTGACCAATGGCCATGCTGGGTGGAGCTGATGGGAGTTGGCATCCTACAAAATCTGAGGGCCACAACCCTGACTTAAAACACACTGCTTGTGAAACTGCCCAAAACATGGTCACTACCAGCATTAATGTGTTTTCCCCCTTGCTTGTATCAAAATATTCCTGCCAAGTAATCATGCTCACTTTGTAAGGCTACATGGGATATAAGAAAACCAGACATGCTTGCCTCACAGCCAGCCAGATCCTTACTGCTGCCTGAAGGATGTCTTGTTTGAAGGAAAGTTTTGCAATCCTGGTTCAGTTGATCTCAGCAAACTGGCTATCCAGCAACTTGAGTTGGCCAATGATTTTGAGCAGCTGCAGGACCTCTTGCAAAGAGGCCATCTGGGAACTTAAATTTGTGTTGGACTAACAGTGGTCAAATAATCTGGGGCTAGAGAGAAGGTGTTGTTGAGCAGGTGCAGATTATCCTCTCCAAAATTCTTCAGGACCAGATTGATTGTGCACAAAAAATTGTTCATGTTATGCTTTTAATGTAAAAGGTGAGCCATAAGAATGTTACTATATAATTCCTGTTTGCTGTGTAATATTATTACCCGCTTTGAAGGCAGGTTGAAATTTTCTTTTGCAAATTTTTTTTGTACAGCTCCAGTTACGCAATAAAATTAATCAGATATGCTTAAGGGCCTTTGGCTGTTTACAGCACTTGCTATTAACTACAATCTGCAGAGTATTAAGGGATGTGGTGGGGTGATCAATCTAATAAACTAAATGTGGCTGGGCACATGAATGTTAAAAGTTTTCTTTGGTGTGTGTTTTGTTTTTTGTTACGGAGCTTGGGAAGACAATTTGTTATATCCTGTGAAGTTACATCTAATGCTATAATTGGCACAGTGCCTCTCTATGATGCCATTTTGGGTTACTTCCTAGCAGCCAATTCATAAAATTGACAAAAAGCAGGAGATTCTTTTTCACCACAGTTTGGCACAATCCAGCAACAGCAAGCTGCATTTGGAAACAGTCTCTTTTCTTCATGGAACCCCTTATTGACCACACTCTGTACATGTACAGAGAGTGATGCAAAGGGTAAACAGCAATAAATAAATATAACTGAGTGCTATTCGTGAGTGGTAAACATGGAACAAGCATTTGTGGGGTTAATTTTCCAAGACTTTTTTTTTCAAAGAAAAAAATAAAGAATCTCTGAGAGATTTTGGCTCAGTTAACGCTGTTTAAAACTCTGTTGCTATTTCATATTGATGAATAATGGAATTAATGAGCTGAAAGTGGAGGACTGAGAGGATTAGGAGACAATCCTATTGCTTCCTTCAAGAATATTAATATAAACAATATTAAAACTGGACCCAAAATTCATGGGTGGTGAAAGTCAGAAGGCTGTGTTGCAAAAAAAAAATAATTTTCCAGACAAGGACTGAAGTTTTCCAAAAATTGAAAAAGAGCTCACAAAGGAGGAAAATTCATGTGTGTGTGTGTTGTATTCAGTCCACAGAGTTATGTGCTCAACCAAAACACAGCCTTGTCTGTAGCATCTACTCCTATAAGTCTGACAGCTTTTCCTACAGATAAGGATGTAAGTACGCATTGTTTTTCTTTTCTTTTTTTAATATATTTATTAAGATTTTCAAATTTAATACAATAAAAAAAGAATCAAAAAGGAAAAAGCAAAAAAGATTAAAAACACATAAAGTTCACAATACCTATTTTTCAATAACATATTTCCCTGACCTCCTCATACCTCCCTTTCTTGTATTCCAGTTCAAATTGTTAATTCAGCAAATCCTTATCCATAATTTTTAACCTATTTCTATACTTAATTTAACATATTATTATTTTACTTTTTCTCTTTCATCCATTTCCTCAATTTATTTTTGCTAACCTTATTTTCATTTAATTTAGTTCATTTTAAAAAATCAGTTTTACCTTATCCAAACTTAAACATCAATACTTATACATCAATACACATTCTTAAAACATTCTTTCTAAAGTCGACCCAAATTCCCTTCCACGAATTTCCCAATTTTCATACACATTACAAAAACAAAATAAAAACAAAACACATTATAATTATGTACCCTTTGGATTCCCAAACTCCACCCCCCCCTTTCCCGGTTTCAGTCCCCAACAAATGTCCATCAGTCTTAATCTAGTATTAGCCTGGAGATCTCACATCCGAGGCTCTTAATTCTCTCTCAATTCCTCTCTGCCGGTTTTTTTGATTGTCCTTAAAATTAAACACCAAATCTCGGAGAAGCTCTGGCCCTTCAGGATCCATGTTTCTTCCAACCAGTCCTCCATACTTAAAAGTGGAGCCCAAATCTTGTTTCTTACTCCTTTCAAGTCCAAATGTCCCCGAGGCTCCAACCTCCACCTTAAGCAAATTTGTAATCCTTAGGTCTTCAGATCTCCACATAAGGAGATCTCTCCTTTTTTCAATCTCCAATTCAGGCCAGATTTTCCACATCAAGTTCTTATTTTCCTTCATTACCATCATGTCAGACCTCAAGTCCTCCTTCATCATCTGCAGAATTACAGCTCCTCCTTCCTTTTCTTCAGGGACAACATATGTCTCCTTCTCCAAATTCTCAAAGTTGTCAAGTTTCTCTTTCTGTTCAGTTGAATAAACTTCCTGATTCAAATCCTTATCAGATTCAATAATATTGTTTACAGTTGAGTCCAGAGTTGTAACATTTATAGCCAAAACATCAATTTGGCCTTGTAACTTTCCCAAGAGAACAAAGACTCTGTCCAATTCAGCCTGAATTCTCCCCCTTCCAGCCATTCTTGTAATGTCCCAAAACCCCCTCTAGAGGGATTTTGGTTTCTTAATATTCATTCCAGTTCAAATCCAAAAATCCAGTTAGTTTGTATCAGTTCTTCCTTGTTTTCAACAAATTGTAACAAAATTGTAACAGATATAACCAGCAGAAGCAACAGAAACAAAGTTCTCTTTTTCCGTCTTGACAGCTAATTTGACAGCTGTCAAACTCTTTAGTACCTCATCAACAGGCTCTCTTGCGGAACACTCCCGGGTCCGGGAGGGTGGCACTTCAGCTCCCAAAATTAGCTCTTTATCCTCCAGCAAGATTTCTTATACTGCCAAACCGTGAAATTAAAGTCTTTTACCAAAGAAGGAAAAAAGAGGTTCTCTCGACCTTAGTTAGCAGGTCCTTGCTTTAACTTGTTTACAAGACGGGGAGGCAGACTTCCTTTTTACACCTTCCCCGATCGTGCCTAATTCTTAAAAAAAAAATTCTTTACAGTTCCAATTTCCATAATACTCACGGGTTGTTACTTTTAGAATCCAATTGTTCACAAGAAGAAGTCAGCGCTCTCCGACCATGGCAATGCGGCTTCACTCCGCAGGAGAAGCAGTCGACTTTCAGCATCACGCCGCTCACCCCGTCCCCCGTTCCGAAGCCTTTAAAAAGGCTCCTTCGCAGGTCGGGGGGCGCAAATGGTGCCCGCCGAGTCACCAGGTTCACAGGCTTCACCGCCTGTGATTTTTGAGGGTCCCCACGTCGCCGCAGCGGCCAGACCCAATCCTGCGGAGCCGATTCCCTCCGGAGCTCAGAGGGAATCCGCCATTAGTCGATGGCGCTAACCCGGACTGTTTTTCATTCCATCCTGTGTTTGCTGCGTGCAGCTCTGTTTCTGTTCCGCTGCAATCCATCTTCTGCCAAAAGGTACATTATTGGTTCTTGCTGTCTGCCCTTGGTGAAAATACACAACTTAAGTAATTTGTGTAAATTACGTTGTCATTATGTTATTCCACCCCTTTCATTTCAATGCAGAAGAAACGCAATGCAAATGTGGGAAAGCCATAATCAGCTGCATATTGTTTGCAGACTGAAAGCAATAGCGGTTGTATTTGGTGGATTGATTTCCATTCCAGACATGGGACAAATAAACGAACACTCGCAATTTCTGTTCCCACTTCCGTTTGTGTCTGAATTCCCCAAGTACCGGACTCCTAAGTTTCATCGCCAATTCACAAATCTCTTTCTCTGGGACAATTGTAAACTGGCAGAAGGTTCCCCAGAAAACAAATACTTTGCACATTGCAGCCATACACTGAATGTAATCCCAACCTTAACATCCCAAATCAAACCTCACGTTTGCAAAAATCGTCTGGGGTGAAGTAAAACCAATCATGAGCAGGACCAACTGGGAGAGGGTTGGAAAATGGCTGCACCTTGAGGCTAAATGTCTTCTGTGATGATAGAAGCCTTGTTCACCCTTTTGACGTAGAGTTTCCCCTCCCTCATGGTAGAATGGCTTCATGTTTGACAGATATTCCACAGATTTACAGGATGTCTAAAACTAATCCCAAATTTCATTTGGATAAAGTCTTTTCCTGTTTCAGCAAACACCTTGTTAATGACCTTCCCTCTTTATATCAGTTTTCAGTAATTTGCAACTGAATGTTAGCATTCTGTGTACAAATGGTAGATTTGTTTTTTCTGGCGTGTGTTGAGTGGGCGGATGGGGGGCGGCTGGTACTCACAAATCGTATGTCAGAAGCCACTAAAAGTGTCAGAATCCCACAGCAGGCTTTTGGTGGCTTGTTAATATCTTCTCCTTTCAAGGAAACAGCCTAATTCACTTAAATATAATGAAAGCCATGCCCTCAATGGTGAAACCTCTAAACAGCGTCAACGTTTACAAGTCCTGCCTTCTTTTTTCACCTCCTCCTTTTCTGGCTTCAACCATTTCAACATGAACTATGATGTTTTTCTGTCTGTGGTCTCTCAGATGTCACACATGCGGAAAAAATGAATCTGTAGTTATTGGAAGGGGGGTTCATATACAACAACAAAAAAAGGCATTCTGTAACTGGTTTCCTTCCACCCTCACCTCCCTGCTATCTTCTAAACTATTATCTGCACCAGGTAAAAAGAATAATCCTAAATGCAGTTTGGACAGTTAGGAAAATCCAAAGCTGAAAGCGCAGAAATATTTACCTAAGGCCACCCAGTATATTCATGGCAAAGAGGAGATTTCAACTGGGGACCCGTCCCAAATATATCCAGCTCCCCACCGATGATACTACAATTGGAAATTTAGTTCTTTATTGGCAAAGTACATCAGCTCCTAAGGTGCAAGAACAGCAGGCACCATTCCTGCTAAATAGCTAGCTAGGCATCACCTTCTTCAGACCTGGGCCCCAATCCAGACAACCACAGTTAAAACCCCTGCAAGCAACCAAAAACTTCTCCTGTGCATTAGTCCCAGCTGCCCCTGCCACTTCAAACCCATCGCTGTCCTTGGGGACAGTGTTGGAGGGGGGAGATTTTAATGGTCCAACTCTCTCTGGGACTGTATCTTCCACCTCTGCACCTCCCTCCTCTTCTCCCTTCTCTGCCCGACCCACTCCCTTCCTCCCTGCCTCATGGGTAGCACAGAACCCCCAAATCAGTGGCCCCTTCCCCCGTATCCCCCTCCTGCCACCTCTGCTGCCTCATTTGCCCACCCTTCGGACTCCTGCCTGTCCCTGACATCACCTCAGATCAGTTGCTTCACTTCTGTTTACTTCACTTCTGACACCCCTCTGTTGCAAAGGTGTTGACAGCAAACACTGAACTTGAAATCTTTAAGGCATCTCTCATCCGTCAGTCAACATGTCCCTTACACTCTGTTTTCAGTTTTGGATGGCTAATCAGTTTGATCTGTTTTAAATATTTTAGCGATTTTGCCATTTATTACCCTGTTCCATAGATGGCATATGTTGCAAAGCAATTATCTTTGCTCATTATTCAGAATTTCCTAGGTATGCCTTGGGAATTACTGATTCTAGTTTCTGTGGCCAGTGCTATAGACTCATTGGCTGAGATCCCGAGTTCCACATGACCCTCTGCACATCCCTTTCAGTGTGGGGAATGTTCCACATATACAGTCAAGAGAATTAGGCAGGTCCTGCTTCTACAGAGCTATATTCCTTTGCAATAGAATCACATCTGTTTGCCTATCTTTTTCTCTATCTATGGGTGCTTCCAGATGATGTGTTTACCAAGCATTCGGCCTGATTTGTTTGCATGTAGATTTGATAACATTGGCTATTTAATGAGCATTCATTCTGATTTGTTTGCTGTATGATGTCAAGGCAGGTTGTCATCCTATACTTTCCAGCACATTTCACTGTCACTTTCCTTATTGCAAAAAGTTTGATTTTTTTCCCCCAGGGAAGCAGGTTTTCTCCAAACAGTTTTAATGGGCAACCTGGTTTGCTGGTATGTGATTAAATCCCACCAGGGTGGGGAGCGGAGGTAAGCAGGCAGGCAGATTGCTGTGCCAGCTTGGAGCTACCACAGTGATTGGGCTAAATTCTGTCACATGACAGCACCTAAGCCAGCATGGGATCCAATGGCTAGCTGCCATCGACTTGGATCCTACCAACTGCAGTTCTGGCTGCTCACAAGTCCAGTGGGCAGAATGAGCTTGTGTCACTCCATAGGCAACAGCCAACCGAACGCCAACAAAGGCTGGCAGGGCAGGAGACAGGGGCATTTCCACCCATTCGAACCCCATAAGCCTGCCATAAAGGGAGGTTGAGATGCTTTGTTGGCTAGCAACCATCACCTCATCTTGTTTCAGGGAATTGTGTAAAGGAATAAAGAAGGCACATGCCTAGTACACTTTCAGAAATATAATAATATGCTAGTGCTCGTTTTTCAAAATCAAACATTTGGAAGGAATTAATTCCTTCATGTTTAGACTCCAAAATGGCTCCTAAATAAGAAGTCAGGGAGAGGGGGAATTTTCCATGCATACAGGGCATTCCATCTCTCTCTACTTAACATCTTTTTTGGTTATGGATGCTGAACTCCAAAACCTTAGGCTGTTACACTGACAACTTAGATGCTGTATTAGTTTGACGATTCTTTATGGCATTTCCTGTTTTCACCAGTGATGGATTAAAACAGGTATAAAAGGACCCCAGGGGTAGAAAACAAAAACTGGGCTGTGTGGTATGTTCAGGTTAAAAAAAATCTTAAATATTACTCCAGCTTTGAACTCAGAGGGTGGGCTTGGCCCCAAATTTTGGTCTTGCAAGCCAAAATCTCAATCTTTTTTTCTTTTTTCAAGAAATGAAAAAGAAAAAAACAAATAAATAAAAAAACATTCCTTTGTACTTTACACTTGGCAAACCTAGGGAACTAAAGTGCTCATGCTGTGAGTCTAGCATCTACCCAACATGTTTTCATAAAGCTTTAGGAAGAAAGATAATATACTTTGGCCCTATTTGACACATGGGTGGGGGAAACATTCTGAAATCCCAAGAGTAACAGAACAGAGTGGCCAGCAATAAAGGCAATGGCACAGCATGTTGTAATGTGGCAATGTAGGGGAAAGGAAGGAAGACCAGAAGGGATATGCCGTATTGCAAATTATCTGCCCCTGGAATGTTCTGTACTTTGGAGCAGCCTATCATGTTTATGTGTATTTCCCAAAAATGTCCAGGCATGGTCAACATCTGGCAGCTCCAAGCCAATTGTGGCCTTTAAAAAATGTCCTCCTCTGTGTCCCTGTGCTCCCCCGCACCGGATTGTGTAGCCATAATTTCTATAGCGTTAGAGCCAGTTTCATGTTGGCATGGAATTACATTCAAGAATGAGGAAGTAGAGAACTGGGTACTTCATAGCTAATCCAGACCCTCCAAGAATTCCTGTTTTCCAGGGACAGTCCAAGATTTACAGAAGCTGTCCCGGTTTCTGATTTGATCAAAGAATGTCCTGCTTTTCCTTAGGACATCTCTATTCCAATGAGAGAAATCTTGGAGGTTATGGTAGAACGTCCCTATTTTCGTGAGAGAAATGTTGGAGGTTACGGAGTTATGCAACCCCCGAGCCAAGGAGATAAGTAACTATACAGCTTTTAGAAGACATCTGAAGGCAGCCCTGTATAGGGAAGTTTTAGTGTTTAATGATTTATTTTGTTTTTATATATGTTGGAAGTTGCCCAGAATGGCTGGAGCATTTATACTGCGGGGTATAAAAAATAAAATTGTTGTTGTTGTTACGGAATAGGACATCCCTATTTCTATTGGAGAAATGTTGGAGTGTATGCATAACCTAGAGGTAGCAAATGCTCTTGTTTGATAGACAGGCTGATTCCCTTCCCTCTTCTCCTCAACCCTTGATTCCATGAATAATCTTCATACCTGCATGAGTTTGGCTATAATAATAGCAGTGCCCTCTGCCTATCCAAGCAACAGCACCATCAATTCCAGGATAGTTACTCTGCCATGGCCAGGAGAATGGAGGTGACACCATTGCAAGACAGTCAACCTCTTCCCCCTTGCCCTCCTCCCAGATCAAAGGGATCTAGCAAAGGCAGGAAGCCTAGGGCAAAGGACAGAGCCAGAAAATGGTGGAAATCTTGTGAGAGATGCAAAGCTAATCACCCACTTGGAGACCTCTTGTAGTTTGGGCCAACGCTATTGGAAGACCCTTCCAGAGATCTCTGAAAATGGCCTCCCTGGCACAGGCATTGCTAGCTGCTCAGCCAAATCACTTCAGCCTAGCTGCTTCCTTTCCTAAAAAAGCAAATTAAGTTTTCCAGGTGGAGGGATTCCAGGCCGCTTTTCAGAGTTCAGGGACATTATGTTAATGGTGCTGCATGGTGCTGCTAATCTTCTGGTCGTGAATTGAACTCATACGTGCAACAGTGCATGATTAGTGCATGGCTTCATAGAAGATATCCAAGTTAGGTGGGGTATAAATATTGTGGTGATGATGATGGTGATGAGTTGAGATAGGCCATGAGAGAAAAGCAAAACACTCCAGAAATACTCAACATATGCCATGTATAATCCTGTCTGGAAAATGGCTGAAGTTTTAACGATGATCATTTCTAGAACACCCTTCACTCTACTGGCTAGGGCTGATTGGAGCTGTAACCAGGAACATCAAGAGGGTGCCAGGTAATGCATTAGAAAACGAATTTGTAGGTTTTAACACTACTGAAAGCTATGCTGTACGTTTGAAGTTTAAGCTTGTTGTGTTTTCCAAAGAGTCTTTGGTGATTTATTAACAATGTATATAAACTATTATCCTGCAGTGGTTATTACTAATTAGTGCTGTGCCCAAACCAGTTGTGCAATTTCCATAAAGTTTCCTTGTGCTTTTGGTTTTCTATGTCATACACAGGGCACCTTAGAATTTCTTTAGGATTTTGGTGCATTGGGTGGGTTCCTCACCACCACCACTTCATCTTTCCATTAAATGTTTTTCCTGCACTCTGCAGCCTCCCTGGCTGCCTGTACCTTCTTGATGTGAAAAGTCCCCAAAGATGCACCTGCCCTGGTTCATCCCTTTGAGATCACCAGCACACCTTCCCAATCTTCAAAGGGACATGCAGAGTGAAGGCGCTTCACCCTGGCGTGCCTCGTTGAAATTGTCAGGAAGTCCAACATTCAGGTGGCACCTTGTCCCCATGGAGTTGGTGCACTTGACCGCATGGGCACCTGGTTGGCCACTGTGAGAACAAAGTACTGGACTAGATGAGCCTTTGGCCTGAGCTAGAAGGTTCTTCTTATATTCTTATGTCCTTAATGTGTATTTTGGGTATACCTGGACAGAACATTCAGTGTTTCTTCAGCCACACACATATTTTTTGAATAAAATTTTAAAGTCCAGCATTAAAGGCAGCAAACTCTATGGAGCGCTCATTGAATACGTTTCTTTGTTGTTCCATGTCTTTTGCCTCATTGCTTCCATCTGCAATTGCTTTGACAGTCTGCTGAACATATTATATCTGAAATGTGCAATGCATCAACAAGAAACAAGGAATACTTTCTGGCACACCCCATACTGGTGGCAGTGGTGGTACAGGATGAAATTTATTATCTCTTCCCAAATATAACAGATCTCCTGAGATCTGCATGGAATCCATGGCAGGAAATCATTGATTTAATGGAACATCTCCACATATTGTGCCTCTGCACATATTCTGCAGAAAGATTGATTGCAAAAATATATTCAAGCAGTTTCTCAGACATCGTAAAATCATCTCTTCCCTCCTTCCCTGCCTCGTCTCTTCTACACCCCCTCCAAGCATCTGACGCTGAGTTTGGAAACATTATTTTGTTCCAAATCAAACCTGAAACCAAATTATGGATATATATTTTTCTTAAGCTTTTGAGTCCAGCAAAAGAAAGGGGTTTGGGCAGAGAGAAAGGAGGAAATGGCAAGCAATAAGATCAGAAGATCTACACAAATAACCTAAAATGATATGTGCATAACTGTAAGGTATGTCATTCCTTTTAGAAGCTCTTAACATACGGTTCTTAACAACAAAAATTTAAACTTTCCTTGGTTTTTCTTCTTTCAAACTCCTTCAGAACTTCAGTCCTTCCTGGACAATATTCAGTGCCTCCCCAATTTCACCATCCATTAATTTTGTATTCAGGTGTAATATTGATTAACGTTACTTTAATAGTATTGAAGGAAGCAATGGACTTGTCCCCAAATCCTACCTGCCTTCCTCTCCGAGTACATTGCATCCTTTACCCACTAGAATGAACTAGCAACAGAGTTTAACTCAAGAATGGTTTCTTTTTGGCATCCGTCTGTCTCGAAAGACAGTGGAGTGCACCTCCAGGGGTAAAGTTAAACCACTGTGCTAGCAGCGTTGAAGTGATCTCCCTGGGGCATAAGCCTGGGCAGTGTATATGGAAGTCCTGGGCTGCCCAGACACAAGATCCCCCACTCTTGGCCTCACTCATGTGGGGCAAAGGAAAGCACAGCAGTATGTTTGGCACCAGCTTGGTTGCAGAAGTTGCTAAAACGACTCCTACAAGGCACCATCCAACTGTCTTAGGGATTCGACTCCAGATTTGTGTAGGGTTTCCTTCCTGTTCTTCTCCTGAGGATATCCCACAAGGCAGCGGGGGTTTAGTATCAAAGTTTTCCTTCTCCTAGATGTGCTACCTTCCCAGGTTGGTGAGCCCCATTTCCATAGACACCAATGAAGAGATGAAAACTGAATTATAGAAATATCCTAACACCCTAAAGCAAACATCAGCACCAAAACCTCCTTCGTATATTGAGTGAGCCAAAATCTTTCAAATGACAATTTTCTGAGAAAAACTGTTGGCAGATTCCTCTTCCCGCTCTTGCTGACCACAAAGAGCCTGGAGAATTTTGGGAGGCGATTTTCACTTGTCCCTAGATTCTATGAGGTGCAGATGTATCCTAGACTGTTGTCATTTATGAGACAGTCTGGGAGATGGCTGGCTCCCATACCTTATTGCTCAATGCTTTTTATTTATTTATTTATTTATTAGTCATTTATTTTAGTTATTTATTATATCCCAAGTTTCAGGACCAAATCTTGTCTGGGCAGTTTAATCAAATTATTGTAAGCTATATCAAAACATAACAAGTCCTTGCGATTTTCCTCAGAGGGTAATTGGTGGCATGGCAGATGGAGTGACGTCCCAACAACTGAGTCACTTCTGCTTACTGGGGCAGGAGGAGGACAGTGGGGTGGGGGGTGAGGCAATGAGGACATTGGCACTGTGCAAGCAAACCAGCAGGAGTGCCATATTAGCTTTGCTGCTGCATTTTCACAGCACTGACCTGCATCTTCATTGCCTCTCATGATTTACATGAACTAGTGTCATGCACAATAAACTGAATGAGTTGATGTGGGGTAATCATACCATCAGTGATGGCTTCTTCAAACATACAATCATACAGTTCACCATTTAATGCTCCAGGAATGATATGCAATTTTGGAACAGTTTACCAAGTAGATGATTTAAAAGCATGCCTCACTGAGTTCAGTCGGAATCACTCCCAAGAAAGTTGGTATAGGGTTGCAACAACTACAATTGTTTTTGTAACTTTGCTTCATGTTTGGGACTCCTATCTGCAATACCAATAGATAGATGATAAAGGTAAAGGTAAAGGACCCCTGACAGTTAAGTCCAGTCGCAGACGACTCTGGGGTTGTACAGGCCGAGGGAGCTGGCATTTGTCTGCAGATAGTTTTTCTGGGTCATGTGGCTAGCATGACTAAGCCACTTCTGGTGAAACCAGAGCAGCGCACGGAAACGCCGTTTACCTTCCCACTGGAGCGGTACCTATTTATCTACTTGCATTGTTTGGTGTGCTTTTGAACTGCTAGGTTGGCAGGAGCTGGGACCAAGCAACAGGAGCTCACCCCGTTGCGGGGATGCAAACCGCCGACCTTCTGATTGGCAAGCCCAAGAGGGTCAGTGGTTTAGACCACAGTGCCACCCGCGTCCCCTAGATAGATGATAAATATACATAAAATAATGGATACATGGTATAAGAAATCCCTGGCTTGCTAATCACTCAAGAGCTGTTAAGATGATGGTTGGCGGGAGGGAGGGAGGGAGGTTTTGGGTCTGCTATTACTTTTATGATTGTTGATATATTGTGAGCAGTTCTTTGTATTTTATAATGTTGTATGTTTTATGGATTTGAAATCTTAAACATTGAATAATATTCACATGCAAGCCTCATGCTTGCTCCTGAGATCCAACTCTGTGTGGTGCATCTTAAGATACAGATCTAGAAGTTTGTGGAACATGGACAGAAGCTCTGAGCTACACACTGTTCTGATCACAAAGTTTGCATTATTATATATTTCATTCATCGTTTTACCTCTAGAAGTTCTCAGAAACCTTTAGAAGTTTTCCATCCAGTACTATGCAACAGAACTAGGATGCCGGACCAAAATATTAAATCTGGTGTTCCGAAAGCCTAATCTAAGCATTTAATCTATCGGAACCCAAATATTGCTACTTGGCTCCTTAGCCAGAAGCCCATGGGTTTGGGGCAGTCACCAAGCACAACTTGTTTGTACCACACAAATCCACCTTAGGTCATGAAAAAGCTCCTGGAATTTACAAACCAGGATTGAAACTGACCAGTCACCATCACTCCTAAAAAGCAACAACCACATTTTAAGCAAATAACAGTATTTACAATTATCTGCACTATGTAAACATATGAAAATGAGTAACAGGCAGATTTTTATTCCAGGAGAGGACGGATATAATATTGTAGCTAATTTTGTGGTGCAAGTATAGTCCATGCTCTATACTGTTACTCCACTCAAAAACAGTAGCATAATGCATTTAATATCTGGTACTTGCATGAATTAACTTTTAATCACTGATAGCGACTTATCCACTAAAAAGTGCCATTTCTTTCTCTCTTTTTTGAAAGGTGAGATATGAAAGATCCAGAATCTTATTCAATATCAAAATGTACCTTTATTTTAGTATGTAATGTGGCTCTTTGAGTATGTAAAGCACAAAGAACACATTTTAGCAAAATTTAGTAAGATCATTCTATAAACACCTCCTATCTATGATCCACCAATACCTCTGTTTCAGAAGCGTTTAAAATAAACAAATGAATAGAAACCTTGATAGATGTGTTTTCCTATTGTGACAGATCTTTCTAATATAATATTTCCTGGGGCCAGTGTGTGCCGTTTTATCTGTTCATCACTTTTCCTGACAGATGTATCAACAGGGGATATTCTCAGCAAACTGACTTTTAAAATATGTCATGGCTAGAGTGTTCGCCATTACAACTGATGTATGCAGATAATGTACACCACATGGTTGGTTGGGCTTTTTGTTTTTTTCCTTTAAGAATCCATCTTCGCGTCTGGCTTTAATCATTGACTAATCCATGAAATGTTGCAATCTTGGATTGGAAGAGCCATTACACTCTTCTGTAGAATATAACTGTGGATTATAGGTGAAGCTGCATTAAGAGACTACAGGAGTTAATTATGCCTGAAGGTTTCCAGTGCTATCTGCATCAGCTGACGCTCTCGGAAAGCTATATAAACAATTGGGGAGGTGTTATTAGTGGAAGGAGAAATCAGCCAGCATTTTCCTTAACTGGCGGCAATATCTTTGGGAGGGCTGCCGAAGTTCTGCCTCTGACTGTACAAAGCCCACCCCCACTGTCTTTTGCACCTCCTGACGTATGGGTCTTCCATCCCTCTGGTTATCCCCTTTGCCAGTGGCTCTGAGACCACAAGTGAGACTCAGTGAGCTGCCGCTTTTCTAATTTTTCCTGGCAAGGGCAACGCTGGGCACCGTTTCTTTCATTATGTCCCTTTCGACAACCCTTTTCCCCTTTCTCCCTCTGTCTTCCTCCTTTTTCTCTCTCTCCCTTTCCTTTCTTGGAAGGAGTATTCTCGGGGGCCAAGTCATCAGGCCAAACTGTAGAAAATGTAAATTTCTATATGTGAAAAAATAAATAAACTACAGCTAGGAATATAAGGAAGTGGAATCAGACCTCTGGGCCATCTAGGTTAGTATTGCCTAGAATAGGGGATGGGGACATTTTTGAGCCTTTCTCAGAACCCTTCCAAGAGCCACATACCAGAGACAATTGTGGACTGAGCAACAATTGTAATTTTTACCTTTGTACAGTAAGCTAGTTTCAGCATACTCAAGTACTCCACTCTGTGTCTTCCACCTGGACGAGCAAGAGTAATTATCAGAGTTCAAAGCAGGGATAATGAGGGTGTGGACCAGGGAGAGTTCCAAATACCAGGTGGAGAGGTCTGGAGGACCACATCTGGCCCCCAGGCCAAACAAACATACAAACAAACAGGCTGTTTTCTACAAACAGGCTGCAGTTCTTCAGGGTTTCTGAGAGGGGTCTTTCCCATCCCCAACAGGAAGTACTGACGGCTGAACCTGGAACCTTCTGTATGCAAAACATTGGCTCTATCCCTGAGCCATGTACCTTCCCTTACTGCTGAAGCTATTAGGATTTGAAAGAAGAGAAGATGTCAGCCTTCTTTTCTGGCCAATTCACACTTGCTAAGAAACTCAAGCATAAAGGTCAATTTAAGGTACCATCAACAGCAGTCGTGCATCTCCTTCATCCTCTCTGTGTGTCATCTAGAGAGGAAATAATGTGGCATTGTGCTGGTGTCATCATGTGATGTGTTTCATATGCATCAACTGCCCTGCAAAAATAAGGGACATGCTTTTTCCTGTGGGAACATGGCTGCCATTTTGGGCACCTTGCTCTCATGTGATTGGGGGTTGAGCTCTCACCCTGAAAAAGCACTTTTCCCAGTCCACAATCACCTGGAAGATGGAGTTTCAGATTTGGGCCATGTCTTGTTGGAGGGTATGCTGTTTCCTTAGCGGACTTTATTACAGAGGGAGATCTTCGTGATAACTGTCATAGAAGGCTGCCCACACAATAGCAAACATCAATTCATTGTGTAGTGTGAAACAGTGAATGTAAACTTAAAGACTTTAACAAATGATTCACTACATATTACCGTAGCACTGTCTCCCCTCCCCCCTGCTCTTATTGGGGAACCTATCCTGAAAGAGGCAGGATTGAAAATTTTCTTAGACTGCATCTGAACTGATCACAGGTGAATGACTAAGGCGTATGTAAACCAAAATGATATACTGCCACTTCAGATTCCATGGAGAGATGTGGCTGAGATTCTCTGCAATCTCACTTGCTGAGATCAGTAATTTAAAAAGTTTATCAGTCTTTCCTCCCTGTCAAATGGTAAATTGTGTTTAAGGAAGTTAAGAACAGATACTTGCGATTTTAAGAGGAACATAGACCCTTCAGCCTAGGAACTGAAGACAACATAGACCACCCACCCTATTTTGCCTTCACAACAGCCATGTGAAGTTGGTTAGGATAAAAATCCAAGGCCTCCCTGTGAGCCTCATGGACAGATGGGCATTTGAACCCAGGTTTCCCCAGCTCAGCTTCAACACTCCATGTACAACACCATTCAAAAAGTGAATGGAAACCCTCCTGGTCTCTTTGAGGGAGGCAAGGATAAAGGAATGTCATGTACAGTAGATATGCTCAGGTCCTCTGTATCTGCAAAGTATGGGATTAATTACATAAGAGATGCTATAAAATATCTAAAATATCCAAATACATTAGAGAATATTTGAGAATCCAGACCTGGCCATTGCCCAATTAAATAACTATGTGTTTATCAACTTGCCATTATCCCCCTGCCCCAAACCACCACTTTCATCTCTACCCTTTGGCATTTTTTTCTGTGTATTCCTGCCCCTCTGCCTTATCATTCATCCCATTATTCTGTTTCTTTCCTCTTTGGCCTATACTTTCTCCTCCATTTGCATTCAGCCAGGAAAGATGGGTAAACTGAAAATCTCCAACCCAGCTGCCTGATGCTGATACTTGGGGAAACTAACAGTTTTAGTGGGGATAGGGGGTGAGGGGGAGGCGCTGCTATCTCTTCAAACTTGAGGGATAGCCCTTAGGAATTTGAAACATTCATTTTTCAGCCTGCCATGAGGAATGGATGAAGAAAGGTTCCCTAGGCTAGTATATATACATCGATGAGCTGAGTGTATTAGTGCAGCTGTTTCAAACCACTTTGGCAGATGCTTGAAAAATTAGAGCTCTTCTGAAATGTTCAGACACTGGAGGATTCCCTTTCCCCTTCTTATTGATGTAATGCAGGCCTCCTAAACCTGATGCTCTCCAGATATTTTGCACTGCAACTGTCATCATCCCTGGCCATTGGCCATGCTGGACGAGGTTGTGGTCCAACCCCCGGTTGGGAAAGGCTGCCCACACACCCTTCGGCTTTTCTTCCTGTCTTAACACTAGCCCAAAGAGTGTATCGTACCAATACTCTTTACATGTTTAAATAGTTTAGCTACAGGATCAGAATCCACTGATTTGACAACACTGGAAAGAAAGTTACTGTGCTGTGCACATGTACCAACAATTAAAGTAAACTAGGGACTCTTACGGGAAGTGAGCTACTGCTCATGATGATTACATGGTACCTCTATACTCTTTACTTCACTTTGGGCATGAACATCCATGCCATCTTCAACCACAGCAAAGCAACCTTTTAAAAACATGGGTGATGGGCAGTCTGCAAATTACAGGGTAGCGGTGCCCTTCTTCCCCTTTGTAATGGCCCCCTTTAGCTATTGGTTTAGATCAGGGGTCAGCAACCTTTTCCAGCCATGGGCCGATCCACCATCCCTCAGACCATGTGGGGGGCTGGACTATATTTTTTGGGGGGGGAGGGGAAATGAACGAATTCCTATGCCCCACAAATAACCCAGAGATGCATTTTAAATAAAAGGACACATTCTACTCATGTAAAAACACACTGTTTCCCGGACCGTCCATGGGCCGGATTGAGAAGGCAATTGGGCCGCATCCGACCCACAGGCCTTAGGTTGCCTACCCCTGGTTTAGAGTCTAAACTTTGGGGTGCTTGGGGGAATGATTTCCCATGCACACATCCCACATGTCTCTCTGTGGCTCTGTTCTTGGCTAAGGCAGGCAGTCTGGTCTTCAGCTCAGTCTCATTTTGTTTACTCGTGCTACCTATCCAGAAAGACCCATGTCCAGTGCTCGGATTACAAGAGGGCCAGAGTCCGTTTGCCCTTGCCTCCTTACCTTTTGAGATGCCTCCCCCTTAATTACTGTTTTTAGAAAGCTGTGGGGAGCATGAATCAGCTAAAACTGGGAGGAGGAAGAGGAGGAGGAGGAGGAGGAAGGGTGGAGGAGTTGGGAGACCTGCCTTTCCCCCCGCAATTTGAGCACTGTTGATGAGCTATGTCATTCAGTCATGCAAAGGAAAGAGATCGTAGGCATTTAATTAGCTGGATAAGTGAATTTGCTTACTACGTGAGCACTGATGTTCACTTGATGTGTCTAGAACCAGGAGTGCAGTTCCTACCTGCTTGCCAGGGTGGAGACTGAGGCCAGTATGCTGCCTTCTCTGGACATAGGAGGGCTGAGTTTTTGCTATAGGCTGGCAAGAAGTTGGTTTGTGAGTCATGCTGTGGACTGTTGCTGCTCCGAAGATGGAGAAAGTGGTGTGTATGTTTTCCCACTAGAGAGTTGAAAGCAGTTTGAAAGAGAGATCGCAGCTCACCATGTGTATTCTCATTTCCCTTTTCTACTGGCAAACAGGTTTCTGTAAGCTACTCTTGTTTCAAAAACCTACAGAGCCTACAGTGGGATAAAGCAGTTAGGTATTTTTGTCGTGTTGTTAGCCACCTTGAGCGTGGTTTGAATTATGGAAAGGCGGCATATAAATAAAATTATGTATGTATGTATGTGCTTCACATGGGTAAGGTCCTAGGCTTAGTTTCCAACATTTCACATTAAAAAGGGATGAGGCAGCAGGTGTTGGTAAAGTCCTCTGCCCAAGGCCTAGGGTTCATTGTAAGTCACAGCAGATAGCTCTAGACTAGACAGTCAAATAGTGTAACCTACTGTAAGACAACTTCCTGTGTAGCAGTGGGTGAATCTGTAAATTCTGGTTTCCCTTGGTTTTTCATTTTTCCAATCTTAAGTTCAGTTCTCTACATTTCTACATCAGTTTGTGATAGTTTTAAGGCCTCGTGAAAATTCAACAGCTCTTTAGTGCTGTACAAAGATGGACATCTTTGTACAGTGGTACCTCGGGTAACATATGCTTCAGGTTACATACGCTTCAGGTTACAGACTCCACTAACCCAGAAATATTACCTCAGGTTAAGAACTTTGCTTCAGGATGAGAACAGAAATCGTTCTCCGGTGGGGTGGCAGCAGCAGGAGGCCCCATTAGCTAAAGTGGTGCTTCAGGTTAAGAACAGACCTCCGGAACGAATTAAGTACTTAACCTGAGTTACCACTGTATGCAGTTTTGTTCAATCTAAACATTTCTGCAAAGCAATTTTATCTTATATTTTGTTTTTTCATATGCCATTTTCGCATGCGTTTTTCTATGTTACTTCGCATTGCAAAATTCAGAGAAGAGTCCATTTCAAAGGATGACTGTGTTTCAGTTCGCATGTTGCTTTGGAACATGCCAGTTAAGAAGGTTCACCTATAAATGCAAACTGCACCAAATGTCTCCCCCATCCCTATACCTAAGTCCTTACATCCTTAGCTTGGAGTTGCCTACGTACCTGCAAGTTCTTTTCTTCCACTCAACCCAACTCTGCCTATATTATATGTTCTTAAATAAATTTAACTAATTACTAAAGGAATCCCAAGCTTCAGAAGTCACCTACCTTGGCAGGGGTGTGTGTGTCCTGTTGCCACTTTTTCCCATGGGATAAATTCTCATCTCCCAAGGATACCTGCCATGGCTGCCACTGTGCAGTTGTTACTGTCTGGGGACAGCGGATATAGTTAATGTGCAATTTTGCATAGGTCCCATCTTCACTCTACATTTAAAGCAGTATCATACCACTTTAAACCACTATGCATTCTCCCAAAGAATCCTGCGAATTATAATTATAATTCCCCTCACAGAGCTACAGTTCTCACAGTGTTTTAACCATCAGTGCCTCTTCCCAGAACCTTCTGGGAATTGTAGCTCTGTGAGGTGAACAGCATTTCCCTAACAACTCTCAGCACCTTTACCAAACTACAATTCCCAGGGTTCCTTGAGGAAGGCCCTGGCTGTGGTTTGAGACTGCTTTACATTTATAGTGCAGAGGGGGCCCTAGTAGCTTTCCTGAAATAGCTTGTGGGCCAAGAGTGCCAAGGCACATACAATTAAATTTTTTCCCCCAAAGCATTCCTTGACAAAAAATAATAATAATGGATTTCATTTTAAAGTTAGAAATGAAAATGCATGTGCAAGTGTGGAGATATAATGCAAGACATTTCTTGCTGTCAAAATGTGCTTAGAAATGTATAGCAGAGGCCAGCAGGATGTTGCGGGGGGTTGGGGAGGGGAAAAGAGGTACACATTTTGCTGGTGTCAGGTGCCAGTAAATGTCTGCATTTGTTTATACATTAATACTGCATGCGAAATCCAAGATGGTCAGTCGCCAAATGTTGCGCTGCGCTGTCCAACTTGGTTCTCATTCTGAAATCCTCTGTGCCAAAAGTGATGTTTATAACATTTTAATGTGTTGTGTAAGAAGAGAACTAGGTAGTTAAGCTGATTGAATAATTAATCTTACTGGGCTGCATGGATTTAAACCGAGTGTACATCTCAGACTATTCATGGAAAAGCATTTCTTTCGAAGTAATTGAAATAGGCTTGGCGAATGCTGCAGTTTAAAATCCTCCAGATCAGCATTTTAAGAGCTGATTCTGCTAATAAACAACATGTAAGCTGCTGAATACCAACACCCACACTCAGGCTTCTGAAATCCTTGGCCGTGCTTATATCAGAGCAATCTTTTTTAATAAGGAAAGAACCAGGTATAAAACAGTGTGACTGCAAAGGAGGTACACATTTGAAAGTGACAACTGAGCTACACTGCCTTATCTTATTTCTTTTTCTCCTTACCCCATATTTCATTTTCCTGGCTCCTTCAAACCTTGTTCTTTTTTCAATCTTATCATTTTTTAGAATAAACAATGTCTATAACGAGTTAAATACTAATATGCTTTATGTGACATATTAAATTTAATTTTTCAGCATTTTGATTTATGATTCATACAAGTCACTGGATAAAAACTCAGAAAACAATTCAAAAAACACTGGAGAAAAACTCGGGAGAAAACAACTCAGAAAACATATATAAGCATATATGCTTAATACAGCCATTGAAAGACAGTCAAAAGTGGGAGGTCTTCTTATTGCACTTCCAGAAAATTCAGGATCCTTCTCTGTACACTCTTTCCACACAGTGCATCATATTCTCAAAGGGCTGAACTTTTGGAGTCAAACTGATTTTTTAAACAAATCATAAGAGCGTTATCTAAACTGCAAATCTCAGGAAATTGAAGCATTTCTCTCTTTGCGCCTAGGGCAGTTCCTGCTCTGAATAGACCATATGCCCCTAGTGACTCTTTTTGTGATGCACAATTTGGGAATTAGCCTCTACAACCTGTGGGGATTTGGAATTAGTGAAAGACCTTTCCCAATGTTTCTCCATACATTTCTAGTGCTTTTTATGCCACATGGATTAGAATCAGGACAAAGAGTTGGGCACATTAGAAACAACACAGGGAATGTCAGAAAGGCAGTCAGGGCTTAGTTATTATTAGACTTTCAGGTTTGGGACAAAAAAGATCCTAACAGAGTTTCAGCCCACCATCTCCTCCAATATGGGCATTCATGCTCCCTGGCTCCCATCACCTTAATTTTTTTTCCCTTTTATAACTATTACTTTGAATTCTCCAACCAAGTAACCTGTGCAAAAATACATACATTAGAGGGAACTGTGCACAGACATACAGCAATTCATCATGTTAGGGAAAACTCCTTATAAAAATTGAGAATCTGCTCTAAAATGCTGACAAATGTTCATGAGGACTTCTTTAAAAATGGAATTTGCAAGCTGGAAATGTGGAGAACTGAATGTTTTGATGATCTGCAGTTTGATAAACAAACTGCCTGCTGTGGGAAGTTTTTAAAAGATTCAGATTGTTATTTCACATTTGTGCATTGATAGTTCAGCAATGGTATGGGGGAATGGATATGCAAACTTTATAATGACTCGAAATACACATTTCGAGGGGACGTTTTCATCATTTGCTCATCCGTGCAAAAAAAAAAACTTCCCCTTGCACTGTAATATTTTTCTAACGTCTCTCGATTTATAACCATCTTTGGAGGATCTCTCTGTCAAGTGCTTAAGAATGTGTGACTTTCTGGCAAGGCACATCCATTCAACAGGCTAATTATATCAAGCATGTGCACTTTACATTTGCAAAAGCTTTGAAAATGTAAACTAATTAATGTTCCAGAAGCACAGGAAGCAATAAAGTTTTAGTAGGGCTTAGCATGGAATGGAGCAGTGCAGCTTTAATCAGTCTGTTGGACTAAGCGGGAAATTGGCTCAGCTGAACACCCTGGTATTGGGCTAGTTGGAGCTCAGTGTCTGAAGCAAAAACTAATTGGAAGTCTTGGCTATGTGCAACAGTCCTTCATGGGTCCTTCTTACCCCCAAAAAATATGCCCTGGCTTTTTCAGGTGTCCAATCAACATGTTTAGCCTTAGGACGTCCACAAAGTAGTATATTCATAGAGCAGTGTCTCAGTACTATACAAATCTACTAGGAATTGAAGTCCCATTGAGCTATCCCTGGCATCTCTGGGTAAGACTGGATAAGACCCACTGTTCTCAGTCAGTGTAGACAATATTGAGCTAGATGCACCAATAGCCTGACTATTACGGCAGCTTCATGTGTTCCAATTCCCAGATAAATAGATAAAGAATAGCATCACTCAAAACTACAAGCTTACTACTTCAGTATATTATATAAGAACATAAAAAGGTAAAGGTAAAGGACCCCTGACAGTTAAGTCCAGTCGCAGACGACTTTGGGGTTGCGGCGCTCATCTCACTTTCCAGGCCAAGGGAGCTAGCGTTTATCTGCAGACAGTTTTTCCGGGTTATGTGGCCAGCATGACTAAGCCACTTCTGGCACAACAGAACACCAAAACCAGAGCAGCACACGGAAACACCATTTACCTTCCCGCAGGAGCGGTACCTATTTATCTACTTGCACTTTGGGGGGGCATGCTTTCAAACTGCTAGGTTGGCAGGAGCTGGGGCCGAGCAACGGGAGCTCACCCCATCACAGGGAGTCAAACCACCGACCTTCTGATCAGCAAGCCCAAGAGGCTCAGTGGTTTAGACCACAGCACCACCCGCCTTCCGATATAAGAACATAGATACTTATTTATTAAGGAAAAGGGCATATAAATTGGGATCGCGTCTGTGGGGTTGGGGGAGCACAGCCAGTTTAAGCTAATGCTGAAAATGGGTTTATAAACTTGGCAGCCCCCCACAAGTTGGGAGCAAGGGTGGCTGCTTGTTGGCTCTCGTTGCATGTGTAGAGGAGCAGATTGCATGGAACTTACAAATTGGGCATGTGACTGGCACAATTTCTGAAATCATGGCAGCTTGGAAGAAGCTGTTTGTCTACTGCCCATGGAGATGCACCACCTGTACAGTGGACTCAACTCAGGGTGAAGATGACTGTAAGTGTACTTTATGTACTGAGCACTAGAATGCCACTGTTTCATACTTTGGATTTGACAAGTACACCTGTTCTGAAGAAGGTTGACAAACAGGTATATGCCAGAACATTTATTTATGGAACATGAATTGGTTCGTTATAAGCATTTTGAATATCTTCTCTATTGTTTCCGGATAGTTTTTAACTTTTCAAATTTGTATGATTTCCACCACACACACACCTCATTAGAGGAAAGTTTTATGTGCCGGCTAAATATATCCAGCCAATGACAGCTCTTAATTGTACAAAAGAATTTCCCCATGGGGCAAATAAACTTTCTTTCTACTTTATTGCTTATTGGACATATGGGTCTGTAGTCCACTAACCAGTGCTGCTACCAGAAGCTTGTGCAAGGACTTCTGCTTGTGCAATGGGACTTTCCCCACTTTCATTTCTGTGCAACCCACCCCAATGGTTCAGGGAGGTTGGAAGAACCCTGTTTCCACCACCGCCACCCAAGAACAGAGGAGGAAAAGGGAAGATTGTTCCATCTGTCAAGCAGAGATTATTTGTTTTCATGTAGACTTAGTAACTTTGGCCTGGCTTGGTGATGTGATCTCGTTTCAACTGAGAATCGCACATACAGCACATGCATTTTACAGTCAGCGCATTTCTACACAGTGGTTTGAGATTCATGGGAGAACAGTTTGGAGAAATCGTGAGTCAAGAAAAGGAATAGAGGAAAGATTTTCTTCCTCTCTCTTAACACTAGAACTTGGGAACACCCAGTGAAGCTGAATGTTCAGAACAGATTCAGAACAGACAAAATAAAGTAGTTCTTCACACAGTGCATAGTTAAACTACGGAATTCACCCCAAGAGCCCACTGACTTGGATGGCTTTAAAAGAGGATTAGACAAATTAATGGAGGGTAAGGTGATCAATGTCAACTAGACATGATGGCTAAGTTCTGTTTCCAGTTGCTGGTGAACACTTGTGGGGAGAGTAGTGATGCACTCACAACCTGCTTGCAAGCTTCATTTTGGGTCATTTGGTTGGCAACTATGAGAACAGGAGTGTTAGACTAGATGGACCTTTGGCCTTATGCTCGTATGCCGTGAAAGAAATCAGGGTGAGTTTGGTATATGGATGGTAGTGGTGCCATACAGTGTCTAAAACTAGCAACTCACAGGCAGTATCTGGCTTTTGGGTGGCTACCATCTGACCAACAATCACTGAACAATACTGTCCTACAGTTTCATCATATGCGGCCAGAAAATTGGTGGACCATGTACTCCCCTATTGTTTCCCACATGAGGCATCTCAGATTTTGTCCTAGGCCTGACCAATGGGGGAGGAAGGGGGTGCGGTGGGTGCGGTCCACCCCAGGTGTCATCCGTGGGGGGGTGACATTGCTAGCCCCGCCTCCAGGTGCACAGCATGTGCACCGCTCTGGGTGCCAGAGCAGCTAGCTCCGCCTCTGGGCCCGACTCCTGGAATTCTTAGTAATTCAGTCATTCACAATCATCACAGCTAGGATTGCAATGTGATGGATGTTTTCTTTTGCCTCTTTGGATCTTGCTATTTTCTGTCCTGCCAGGATTGTTGAATGTGTGACCCTCCCAAGCTGAAGACAGCACATGAGCCCAGCCAGCAGAGCTCATTAAACCGCCTGTTTTTGATGCCTGCCAGTGACTGGGCGGGGGGACGGACCCAGCTGTTATCAAGCACATGGTAGAGCGCAAGGCATGGCTGCTGCTGAGGCATACAGAATTGGGCCAAGAACATTTAACACGTGTATGTTGTTAATGACTTAGCATAATTCTCTAAGAAATCTGTGAGAGTAGTGTTCCCCCACTTCTGTTCAAGAAATACTAATCCTGGGTCACATCCACACCATACAATCAAAGTGCATGACACGTCTTCCCCAAGAAACCAAAGAACTGTCATTTTAAATGTGTTTTAAATGCATCGTGTAGTGAAGCAGAGGTCTGCAAGAACTAGTTGCAGGAGGGCATTCCATTGCTAGATGGTGTGCTTCCATCTTCATTTGATTGGAGTGTTTCAAAGTAGGTGGTATGTACTTGTCAGTCAGCTTTTGCCAACTTCACTGCTTGCTAAACATTCTCCTGCTCTCTTCATAAGTATTTATGTCCCAAAAGAATGAGTGAGAGCTGCTGAGTGAGACAGTTGCTGATAAATTATTGTGCCAAGTGCAATTCAAAATAGGGAGGTGCCCAAATAAAAAACAAATGTTTCAGCAGATGGGAATTTTTTCAGCTAAGGATTCAGGGTTTTTGTTTTTGTTTTAACAGGGCTCCATGGTTGGGATCTGCTGCTAATTCTAATCCTGCTGCTGAACGCTGAAAAATATATTTGCTACACTCAATAACTTCTAAAGAGCTGTTTCACACATTACGCAAGGCAAGCCAAATTTGCCACTGCGTACACACTCAAAGAATCCCCGCGACGGGGTGAGCTCCTGTTGCTCGGCCCCTGCTCCTGCCAACCTAGCAGTTCGAAAGCACGTCAAAGTGCAAGTAGATAAATAGGTACCGCTCCGGTGGGAAGGTAAACGGCGTTTCAGTGTGCTGGTCTGGTTCGCCAGAAGCGGCTTAGTCATGCTGGCCACATACCCGGAAGCTGTACACCGGCTCCCTCGGCCAATAAAGCGAGATGAGCGCTGCAACCCCAGAGTCGGTCATGACGGGACCTAATGGTCAGGGGTCCCTTTACCTTTATCTTTACACACTCAACAGGGAGCATCACCCAGTCCAGTTTCCCCAAAAATATAATACACGTTTGTCACATTCATGTTTTACATTTTTAGCTTTGCTCTTATGCAACTACTGCACGACAACCTGCAGTTGCTGCTTGTTGGTTTAGATCAGGGATTGTGAACCTGCAGCCTTCCAAATGCTGTTGGACTTCCAACTCCTTCAGCCTCACCCAGCATAATTATTAGCTAGGGATGATGGGAGCTGTAGTCCAACAAAAACTAGAGGGCAATCCCAAGCAGGTATGAAAAACACAGTCATTGAGCCCATGATTGGTGAGTAGACCTTAGCTGATCACAAATAGTCCAGGCCCACAAAATACAAATAACATGACCCATCTGCACTATACAATTAAAGCAGTATCATACCACTATAAATAGTCATGGCTTCCCACAAAGAATCTTGGGAACTGTAGTTTGTAAAGGGTGCTGATCATTGTTAGGAGACTCATATTCCTCCCAGAGAGCTACAATTCCCTGAGTTCCCTGGGAAGAGCAGGTGACTGCTGGCAACATGGGGGAGCCATGATTGTTTAATGTGGTGTGGTACTGATTTAAATGTATGGTGCAGATTGGGTCTTAGTTTAACCACCATGTAAGCCTTGTGCAAGCAAGATGAATGCTCAATAAACATGTCACCTGGAAGAGCCCTTAGCTGTGATTCTTTGAGAGAAGCCATAATGGTTTAAAGTTGTATGATATTGCTTAAAATGTATAGTGCAGATAATGTCTAAGACTCAAAGCATTCCATTTTGGGTAGTATTTTCAACGTGACCCTGAACTTGCCCTTGACAAATCAGAAATGTTTGTTTCCTTATCATCAAAAGCCCTTACTTTCTTCTTGGACCCCACTTTGATTACGTAGGTTTTACTGATATCTTGAGGCCTGGTCACTGGAAAAACCCTTTTTTTACTCATATATTCCACATTTCTCAGGTCTTTCTCACTCCTGTTTCTATAATGAATTGTATCTCATGGTGATAGATGGATAGATAAAGCAGGATCAACCTGGACACAGAATTTCTTGGTCCTAATCCACCTATTATTTAACTCAACTCCAACACGATAAATACTGAAATCATTCAGGTCATTAGAGCAAATCTGCCAACAATTTGAGTGCTTATCTTATATTGATCCATCACTAAGATAATTAGTGCTCGGCCAAAGTATACAGACCAGACTTTTATCAGCGTGGGGGAGGGGGCAAAAAATGGATTAATCGGGGGGTGGGGTGGAATATGAAATCAAAGAATCTAGGGTGGGAGTGACAAAGTGGAGAGGTTCTTCTTTTTGACCTTCAAAAAGTATGTAGCAATGTTCACCAAAAATGTCTAGCCGAAGTCTTATTCATTGCCACCTTCATTGCAGCATTAGTGTTCTGCATCTGAACATTCGAAGACTTCACATGACCCTGTCTCAGTAATCAATGACATAGTTTGCGCCTGAGCACAGTCTCAATCATCCCAGAAATCCTGTTGGGATTAAAAAGCAATTGTCGAATCCCTTCAAAGAGTGTAAGAACATAGGAAGCTGTCTGCTGCTAGGTCAGATTATGTGTGGCAAGCCCTGTAGTTGCTCTCCAGAGTCTCAGGTGCTGCTACCTGATGCTTTTAGTTAGAAGAGGTTGAACATGGAATCTTAGTGCTTTGGCACTAAGACGTGGTCCCTCCCCAAATATTATACTATCTCACCTGAGTTATTGATAGTAATCTAAAGTTTCAATAATTCCTCTAGGTTGGAATTTTCCAGGGCTTGGGAGATAGTAATCATGAGTTAACTTTGGTTACACACGTTCTCCATGCCCAACAGAGTTACAACTGAGACTGCATTCAGACATGGGTTTATTGCATTGGTTTTGCTGGTTATAACAATAGGGCATCTGTCCTCGTTTCCAACATTCATTTTACACCACAGTAGCTGTTTGCATTATGGACCTGTGGCTGTATCACCTATATATTGTCCCGTCGTGCTACATTTTAAATGACAGGAAAGAACTGTATGCCGGAATACTGCCTCAAAACTCCTGTGATTTTCTGAGTTAAGATGGGTTGCAAACATTTTTTTTCTGGAAACAACAGGGAAATGAGAGTTAAGTTTCGACTAGGTTCCCCTAGATTTCCAGAAGTGGCTTTTACATAATGTGAAAAATCACATAAAACGTGAAAATGAACAGATATTCCATGAAGATGGAATAAAGTGCCACCTAAATGCAGCCAGAGTGCATATTCTGCAGAACACACATTATTGACCAGGTTTTATCACATACAATTAGCTTCCAGTGCCTTTGTTCCAAAAGGACCAATTTCCAAAAGCTTAGTAAAAAAGAGGGTTCATTTTAATTACCATGCAGACCACAGATATGCAACAGGTCCCCATACATGCAGGAAGTCCCAGGTCCAATCCCTTGTATCTCCAGTTGAATAGATCTCAGATACAGCAACTAGAAAATACCTCTGCCTTAAGTTGTGGTGTGCCTCTGCTAGTTGGAGCAAATAATTCTAGCTCTAGCAAATCCAGCTCAGTGCAAGGCAGCTTACTGTGTTTGCTCGGCTGCAAGCAGCTTATTCATTGCATACTCGTAACACAAAGGTGAGGAACTTTTTCCAGCCAATGGGCCACAGTCCTTAGTGGGCAACCTTCTGCGCCCCACATGCTAGTAGTGGGGCAGGGCCAGGGGCAAAAGTGGGTGAAACAACTGGTGTGACTCTTGCCTTTTGTATCAAACTAAGTAGCGCTCTGAGTAGGCCCACTGAAATTGGCCACATCCATTAAATTCAGTGAGTCCAATCTGAGTCAGACTAACACTGGATAAGGTAAAGGGTAAAGGGACCCCTGACCATTAGATCCAGTTGTGACTGACTCTGGGGTTGCAGCACTCATCTCGCTTTACTGGCCGAGGGAGCCAGCGTACAGCTTCCAGGTCATGTGGCCAGCATGACTAACCATGGCAAACCAGAGCAGCGCACAGAAATGCCGTTTACCTTCCCGCTGGAGCTATTTATCTACTTGTACTTGTACCTATTTATCTACTTGCACTTTGACGTGCTTTCGAACTGCTAAGTTGGCAGGAGCAGGGACCGAGCAACAGGAGCTCACCCCGTTGCGGGGATTCGAACCGCCGACCTTCTGATCAGCAAGTCCTAGGCTCTGTGGTTTAACCCACAGCGCCACCCGCATCCCTTCACTAACACTGGATACAATCCTTCAAATCTTTCTTTACATTTATAACATGACTTTGCAACATTGTCTTCTACAAGGTGTAAAACTGGTGCTGCAGCATGCAAGGAGTGCGAAAAATTCATGTTATCCTATTTCTTGTAGTACATTTTTTAAAATATATATGATCTCGAGAGCCAGTGTGGTGTAGTGGTTAAGAGCGGTAGTCACCTAATCTGGGGAACCGGGTTCGCGTCTCCGCTCCTCCACATGCAGCTGCTGGGTGACCTTGGGCAAGTCACACTTCTCTGAAGTCTCTGAGCCCCACTCACCTCACAGAGTGTTTGTTGTGGGGGAGGAAGGGAAAGGAGAATGTTAGCCACTTTGAGACTCCTGAAGGGGAGTGAAAGGCGGGATATCAAATCCAAACTCTTCTTCTTCTTCTTGCCTTGTTTTTGCCACACTCTAGGAAAATATTTAGGAACACATTAATCAGTTGGACCTCAAGAAACAGCTGTCTTTTAGAGCAGGGGGATTTTGTAAAGAAAGATGTTCCATCACCCACTTCCCTACTGAATTCCATGAAACTGTAGAAGTTATTTTCCCCAGCTCCCCCCTTGTCATAATCCTGTGCTGGGTAGTGTGGCCCCACACACTGTGACTCCTATCATCATAAATTTCTCCTTCCCCTTCCCCTTCCCCGCTTAGACACACACACAAAATCTATTGCATTAGAGTTAACCTTTTCAGTTGATGTAGTACCTGGCAGCTCACATAACTCTGACAGATAGAGAAGGTGTCAAATGCTCAAAAGCACTTGAGAGCAGAGGCACTTTAATCTGTCAGCGGGTGATCATTATGCTTATGGTGTGTGACATACTTGTGATCACAGCTCTTGCTTTAGAGTTAGTTGTCTGGCCTGTGGACAGCCGTTTATAATTGGTGCAGCGAGCTCAAAATATTGTTTTGCAACAAGCAGAACCTGTAGCTCAAGTTCAAGATCCAATGCAGAGATTATTTTTTTTGTCCTTGGATACCCATACTGAACAATCTTCCCCCAAATTATTGATAGAGTCAACCAAGTTTTACTCCGAGTAGACCCAACTTAAATTAATGTCCCTAATTCAGTCATGTTTGTTAATTTCAGTAGGTCTACTCTGAGCAAGACTTAGTTGAATACCTCCTATTAATTCTAAATGAGAAGTTGGGAGGAATTCAACATTGCTTGGATGAAACTGATTGTTCCATCAGTGGAAGCCTTCTTGCTTGCCAGACAGAACAATATCCCCTCTCCTCTCCATCCCATGCACTATTCTGGGAGTTCTCCTGCTCCTACCAAGCTGTTGGGGGGGCATGTGTGGGGAGGAGAGGGGAGAATGTCTCATTGTGCTAGTGGCTCCCACTAGCGCATCTATTTAGTTTGTTCTGGCCCAATGTGTTTTGACTGCAGCTGAGCTTCATCTCTGACTTACATTTAGTTCTTAAAATTACATTGCTATTGACAGAGTTCAGCACAAGTAAAATGATCACCTTTATTGACCAACTCTTGAATTCCTAAGTTGTCCTTCAGCTACAAACATGCAACTGACGTGTTGTGTCTCATGCATAGTCCTTCTTCATGCAGTCTGCAATGTCCAGGGGTGGGGACCACCAGATGTAATCGTGTGCTCAGTCTCAAGAGTGAGTCTAGGCATTCAGTTCTACAGCCAGCTTCTGTGTGCAAAAGTTGATGGAGCTGGGAACTGCCGCTTATATCCCAGTTAAATTATTTTTAAAAAAACAACAACAACAAAGCATTTATATCCCACTGTTGGACTCAAAAGGTCTCCTGCTGCTGCTGAAATTGGACTTGAATGGAATAGGCTGTGGTATTTGCTTGGCTGGGAAAGGTGTGAGTGCCCACATCTATATCTCCAGTTTGCAAATGTACCCACAGGCTGAAAAACATTGGTGAACTTTACTGAGCTGAATTCCTCAGCATGCATATCGTCCCATTTTGAAGAGGTGACTTTTTATTGTAGCTGCCTTCTCTTTCTAAGATCTCCAGCTCCTGCTCTTCATACGACCTTAATTCCCTCTTCACTTATATGGTTCCTTCTTTGAAATAACCACCTGCAGCTGCAGTGGCCCTTTCATTTCAACAGCACATGCACACATTCCAACCAAGGTGCCTGGCAATGGAAAAAAGAAACAAGGAAGGTTTTAAAATTGGATGTTATCAAACTATGTGGACGTGTATAAATAAGTTTAAAATAATGGAAACAGGAGGGGGAGTTGGAGGGAAGTCAATTAAGGTATATGATTTTGATTGTGATGTTTTGTTTTGTTTTTTGTTATTATAAAATTAATAAATTGTATCTTTAAAAAAGGAAAAAAGTAACAAGGGAGTGATAGGACCTGTCTACAGGAAAACGGTAGCAACGTTTATTGAAATGCCTTTAACAATATGTCCTTGGTGCATCTTCCTTCAAAAAGCAGTGCAGCCTATTCAGCTCTTCTTGAAAAAGTTGTAAGGGCTGACTTTGGCATGCATAAATAAAATGGCCTGTGAATTCTCCAGTTCTCCCTTAAACAAATCCACAAATTAAAATAACACACAGTTTATGTTAACATATATTAGTCTAATTATTGTTCCTATAAGTGCAGGTTGATTTCAGGTTAAGATATAGATATTGCAAGGGCAAGTATGGTTGGTAACAACCCATGACACTCCAATATTCTCCATGGGGACTTTGTCCCCTGCTTTGAGTAAGATTCTAATAACTTCACTATCAGGATTTGACATGTTGCAGCCAGGTAAAAACACTCCGGGAGGGTGTGAAGCTGGGCAGGTGTGTGTCTGGAGAGTGAGGGTGGCCTTTAGAGGGACTCCTGGGGGCCAGATAGGCCACAGGGATTGGAAGGCTATAGGGAGTTCCCACCCTATCTTACAACTTGCTTCCCCCCTCCCTCCCTCATATTTTAAATTTCAGTTTTAATAATCAATAGGGGGGAATCACTGGATTCTCTTTATTCACAACATTCCAGCTATAATCTTTGGAAACATCTTACTGGACTTAAAAAGTGAATGTGGGGGCATATCCTGGGTTCAAACACCTCCCACATGGACACCAAACTTTTTTATATTATCTTTGTCTCCGCACCTGAGGGGGGGAGAGGAGGTCCAAGCAGCTCTTTCAGAGTGTGCTAGATGAAACGGAATATACTAATCATTACACCGCTCACTAAAATTAATAGGCTACATGGCTTTGACTCAGATGTGGAGGCATTTCTGATAAATAAAGTTATACTGATGCTTCTTTGGTGTTGCAGCAGTTCAAAGCGGCTAGGAAGCTTTGGTTACATTTAACCTCCTTGTAGTTCTTTGAACTTGTACCTCAATGAGGGGGAAAGATGAGAAAAGGGTTTTCCTGAAATTCTAAGCACATCAAAGGCTTAAGAAACTAAACACGTTGGACAGATGCTTTTGTCGACCTGGCGAATATCTCCTCTTCCCATCTTCCGCAGCACAATCGTTCCCATTTCCTACCAATAAGAAGGGGGGAGCACTAGCACAACACCAGGATAATAATACAGGGCCTCAGTCAATATCCATCGTGGCATCTGCCAGTTCAAGTGACGATGCCCCACAGAAACCTGCTGAAACAATGGTGAGAAGAGGAGGTTGTGGCTGAACTTTACCTCCGTGTGACAGTGCTGGCCCTCTGTTCCGCAGCTTCAGCATCTTGCATTCTCCTTTCCTGTCTCTGCAGCCCTGGAGCAAAACAACATGATCAGAGAGGCATATGGAATGTGTTTTAAGCTTCTGGCCAAAGCTGGAGGGCGGGCGGGCTGGGGGAGAGAGAGAGAGAGAGAGAGTGGAATTTGTAATTTCTGGGAAACGGGGCTTTGGCTCACCTCATTTCAAGGAACAGGTGCACCAGTTGATCTGTGTCCGGTAAACTTTGGCCATTTCCTTAGACTACAGAAACATGGATACTTCTGCTTTTCTTTTCATTTTCACACGGCAACTTATCTGACGAGCAATGTATAAAGTGGTCCTCAACCCCCCAACAAAACTTACTGCTTGTGATTTGGTAGTTCTGAATGCAGGAATTGAGCCCAATACAGGATTTAACATGGGCAGAGGGAGAGCTTATATATAGTATTGCTTTGTTTGTTTCTCATGCTAAACCCTGCGTTGTCACTGCAAGGACCTTTTGACAAAACTCTGACAAAACAGGCATTCCCAAAGGATTGTGTGGGCGCATCCAATCATCTCATAGGAGAAATGAACTTGGAACAGCACAATGACATCACATTATTGGCACTCTTCCAAGTTAAGAGGATGCATAGCTTGTATGTTTTGGTGTGCAACAGAACACCAGCCAAAGAAGTATACCGTATTTTCTGCTCTGTAAGACTCACTTTTTCCCTCCTAAAAAGTAAGGGGAAATGTGTGTGCATCTTATGAAGCGAATGCAGGCTGCGCAGCTATCCCAGAAGCCAGAACAGCAAGAGGGATTGCTGCTTTCACTGCATAGCGATCCCTCTTGCTGTTCTGGCTTCTGAGATTCAGAATATTTTTTTTCTTGTTTTCCTCCTCCAAAAACTAGATGCGTCTTGTGGTCTGGTGCGTCTTATAGAGCGAAAAATATGGTATATAGTTTCTGATGCTTGTGAGTTGTCTTGGTGAAACTATTTGGGAGTTAAACCTTTTGATATCTATGATGAAATATGTTGTGATTTTAATCGTAACGTCCAAGATTAAGTTTGAGGCTTTTTCACTTAGAGAAATGGTGAGCAAATGGGGAACATGGAATGGGTGTGTAAACTTTTGCAGGGTGTGGTGAAAAGTGTGTAGAAAGAAGTTTCTCTCTTTCAGGATACTAGAATTAGCTCATCCGATGAAGCTGAGTGTTAGAAGAACAAGGGGACTTGTTTCTCCACACAGTGCATAGTTAAACTATGCAATATGTGGCGAATGCCATCAATTTAGATGGCTTTAAAAAAAGATCAGACAAACTCACAGAAAGCTATCGCTGGTCATCAGCCATTATATTTATGTACATAAGTACTTAAATACTTAACTATGGAATTGTAGAGTTTTCAGGACAATCCCCCCCCCCAAGACAGCTAACGAAAGAAAAAGATTTTCAGATATTCACAGTAGGATAAATATGCTTCGAATTAATAGCAGAAACATTGTGTTTCCAAATGATTCCCATTACATTTCACTTGCAATGGTCCAGACACCTCAGTTACGTATCTTCCTTTCCCACATCCACTTGTGATGCATGCTTCTGTGTCCGTCCACCAAAGTTGTTCCGAACCCTTATTATACCTTCCCCTTTTGGCTCCAGCCCCCACTTCAGATGGACCTGTGCCCCTGTCTGTGGATTTATTTTTTGTTCTAACGCTGGAAAGATTTTGGAATTTGAACATCATGGTTAGACCGTCAGGCATGGTTTAGACCATCTTGGTTTCATCTCCAAAGCCCTTCACACCGTGTGACAGGCAGAAATTGAGCAGGTCATGGAACTGGATCCAAGCGCAGTGGAAGAAGGGCTGCTTCTTATTCTCCCTCTGGCAGCCTCAGTAATGGCAGCCGGTAGCTAGCAGGACAGGGAGCTTTCTGATGGAACTGTCTTCAGGCATGATGATAAAGGGATACCTGCTTGCTGGTGCTTCTTGCTCTGATGCTCCCCAGGAATGGCTATATGCTACATTCAGGATCAAAGGCATTGTGCCTCTGAATACCATGGGCTTCCAATGAGCACACTGGAGAGCTAGTGTGGTGTAGTGGTTAAGAGTGGTAGACTCATAATCTGGTGAACCGGGTTCACGTCCCCACTCCTCCACACGCAGCTGCTGGGTGACCTTGGGCTAGTCACACTTCTTTGTGTCTCTCAGCCCCACTCACCTCACAGAGTGTTTGTTGTGGGGGAGGAAGGGAAAGGAGATTGTTAGCCACTTTGAGACTCCTTCGAGTAGTGATAAAGTAGGATATCAAATCCAAACTCCTCTTCTTCTCCTATGTGAGGAGTGAGACACTGGACCAAATAGGTCTTTAGTTTCATCCAGCAGAGTTTTAATCATGTGTTTTTAAGTTTGATCCTATGGGGAAATCAGGGTGTGTGTTTTTCTCATTTGCTTGTGTAAATGCATTTAAACGCTTTATATGTGGTGCTGAGCATTTACCAGGAATGGAATTTTCTGAAAGCCTCATGTCAGGCTTCCTCATATATATTTTCTAATTTCTGACTGCAGTCCTAAGCAAATTTACCACCCCCCAACCCCTGATTGTACTACTTTTTGGAACAAGTCTCCCATTTTATGTTCATTATTACACATACAATATTATATGCATATATTTAACTCCAGGGCTGGATCGAGACACATCAAATAAACATTTCAGTTTAAAGGGTAAATGTAAACAGGGAAAACATGTCACCATCTGGTGGCACAATGTTATATTGCATATACGTGCATATAAATCGCTTTTTCTTAACCAGTCTAGCTGAGTCCCAGGTTTCCTAAGTAACTAATACATAAGCAGAAACACAAAACAGTGTGTGTAAGTGTGTGTAACTCTGTTTTATTAGCACGACCTGGCTTTAAAAAAAGAATGAATGAACACCCTCCCACTTTTTATTGCACTTCCAGTTGCCTCATAACATGGAATCACATTATAAATATGTGAGTTGCATTCTGCAGTATGAATGGGAACCAGTTGTGGTGATTGTATTTGCAAGATATACCAGTACAGCGCTGACTTGCAGGCTGGAGAGTCGTCAGTGTGGATCCGACCTTGATTTAAAAAACAAGGACTGTATGGCACATCCCTATTCAAAAGTAGAAATCCTTGCTTTTACTCACCAAGAGGCTCTACTGAAATTGACCATTTGCACTGAAAGTATCTGTCTGAGGCATGTCTGTGGGAACAATGAGCAGACTAAAAAATTACTTTCTTTTGGAATTGCTCATCTGTAGAATATAATACTATCTTCTCCCTGTTGCCAAACTTCCACACACGGGCAGTTCATAAATAACTTTTAAAAGTACCATCCAAAATACCTCTTATTTTCTGCAAGCAGGGCCTCAATTGCCCTCTTCCAGAGGAGAGAAGCCAGGAGGACCATGAGGTTCTTTTTATGTGGAAACAAATATAAAATGCATATGTACTGGGGGATGAAAACACTGCTGTCAAATCCAGGCAGTTAAAAACTCAAGAGTCTCTCCCTTTTGAATCGTAAACTTTCCAAGACCAGGGTACGTAAGGGCATCCAGTCTCTGAAAAGAACTGCTGCTTGACGGCTACTTTAAAATGTCACCATTGTGCCAGCTGTATGAAGAGCACTGGGTTTAGATTAAAACAAAGGGTGGTATTCAACTAGGTTATACTCAAAGCAGACTCACTGAAATTAATGGACCCAGCTAAGGTCCCATCTACACCGTACATTTAAAGCCGTATGTATCAGACTGCTCTAAGCCATTGTGATTTCCCACAAAGGATCCTATCCCCCTCACAGAGTGGCAATGCCCAGACTTCCCTGGAAAGAAGGGTTGATTATTAAACCACTCTGGGAATTGTAGCCTCTCCTTCTGGCCCTTTGGGGCTCCCGCCAGGCCACACCCCTTTAATGGTGCCTTTGTTGACTCATTCCATTCACTCTGATCACGCTTCTTGCTTGTCTCAATGGGGAGGACAGAAAGCGGTGTATGAGTGCATGTCGAAACTGGCCTACTGTACAAAGCTTCATGTGCACGCTACCCCCTTTCATGCTGTTGTCAAATGGATGGCCAGAAGCAGCCACAGCCAGCACAGGCATCACTGGTAGGATCCATGCATCCCTCTCACATATATTTTCAACCTGTGCAAACTCCCCTCTAGGAATGTGAAAAGAAGATTTCAAAATATCCCAGTTCACACACCATGGCTTAACAGGAATGAGCGAATGTGGCGGTTATGCAGAGCAAAGATCACAGGTGCTGCACTCCTCACACAGTCATGCTGCTGTCACAGTACCCCAAGCTATTCCATGGTTTTGGCTTAGCATTATGTCAGAAGAACCCAGGCTCGTGGTTTTTCTCCCACAGACAAACCAGGAGCGCTAATCCAGCAGCAAACCTTGGCTACAGCTTGTGGAGTTTCTCTGGAGCAAGACAAACCATGAGCCTGGATTCAGATGTGACACAAAGCCAACTCATGACTCAGCCACAGGTGGTACAGCAGCAGCAGCAGGAGGACCAAAGAGATATTAGCCACAATCGCAATCCTATGCTCCAGAAACCTGCATGTTCCTTGTTAAGACTAAGCCAAGGTTTGGCTTACCCTAAAATGTGAACCAGGTCAAGTATAATTTTATCAACTTTTGTAATTCTATAAACCTAAGTCGTTTTTTCTTCCATTTCTTTTTTTTCCACCACCACAGATTGGTTACGCCACTCCACTTTCACTGATTTTTTATGACTGCAATCTTTTTTTTCTTTTTTAATGCCCTTCTGTTCAAGAACTACTCATAACTGCATTCCCCCATGAGCATTTCGTTCTCATGCCCCCACCCCCACACTTTTGGGATTTCCTTATCTTGCTTTAACAAAAAGAAAGAAACGAAGAATGTCAGTTTTGCTTTATTCTCCTATAATAAAAGTTCACAGCCTTTAATCATTACCAGCAATATTAGTGGCACACCAGTGTTTACATCCTAAATATGCTTCTAATTTTCCCAGTCAAAGGCAAGTTGTTGGTGATATCTTAATGTTTTGTTCGTTTTAGGCAGTTAATGCCAAACTTCAAGGTTATGATCTTGAACTGAATATTTCCCAGATGTGTGGTAAAGTGAAAGGTGCCACACCTAACAGAACCTGACTTCCTATCTATGTTAGTCTAACTTAGGTGAATTTTAAGTCAGGCTTAATTAAAGAATGAGCCCCGACAAGCTTTCACCTTTGCAATGGCTTGAGATGAAAGGTTCAAGATTGTGTGCATGGTAATATAATCCACATGTAGGAACCAGCTGTCACAGTCTGCATAGTTTATAGCGCCCCCTTAACCAGTCTCTTGTCCAAGCTAAGTTGTCTTGGGAGAGCTAAACTATGCACATATATTATTGGATTTAAGGCCTTTCCTTCCTCTCGCTAAAGTGGCTTGCAAAGACCCTATTAACTTCCGTGATCTGTGTGATTCTGGATTCAGCTCAGCATCTTTCAATAAATGTCCAAATGACCCAGTCCTAAGCAAGCTTACCTAGAAGTAAATCCCACTGAACTCAGAGGACCAGCCAGAACCCAGTCAATTCTGAACAATAGCTATTGCTGGGAAAAGTAACTAAAAATTTAAGGTATATAGTAGAGGACAAACAAAAGGCTTGTTTTCAACTGGATGGCAAAGATTTGTGAATGCGGACAATTTTGCTTGCAGTAAACAAGTTTCCTGTGCATGTATTATTTATTCAATTTATATTCTGCTCTTGCTTCTGAAGGAGCCCAGGGTAGCAAATACATCAGTGCAACTTTTTTTAAAGCATTCTAAAAACAATTTCAAATATTTTCTCAACTGATGTTTCCAGGGTTGCCGGGAACTGTAGTTTTCAGCCATCAATAGCCTGAGTAAACAGGAATGTTTTGATTTTCCTCCTGAAAGTCAGTAATGTGGGAGACAGAAACATTTCACCAAAAAGAAAGTTCCACGAATGGGGAGCCATCACTGAAAAGGACCTGTCACAGGTCAAGTGCCCACCAGGCACCCACCCCCCATTAATATTTATTTAAAATCACTTTTTTACCACCTTTCACCAGAATGGCAGAAACACTATGAAACCACACATATAGAAATGTTTTTAAGGTTTGAAATTAGAAGTCTGGTTCATTGTGTGCAGTTGGGCTTTATCAGTTCTGTTCCAACAACTTCTGTAAAGCCTCCTAGCATACAGCAGGCTAAAAACCTAAATAAGTAAACAAAACTTGAGTTTGGAACTGAAAATGTCCCCATGGCATTAGCCAAGGACTTTCAGCAGAAAACATATTGTTCACCCTAAATTTGCTGGAGAGCCAAATACGTTCTGTACAAATCATATTCTCCAAATCATAGTGTTGACATAATAGGGATCTTGCGCTGAAATGGATTTAAAGTGTCTTGGGGTGAAACCACTCAATTCTATATCCAAGAAGATAATGTTTACTCTGAAGTATTCAATGGAGATACTTTGACTCAGAGATTCCAGTATGGCAGTGTCCCATCATAGTTGATAATGAACAGAAGAAGAACTCTTCTGGATCAGGCTCAAAGCCCATCTGGTCCAGCATCCTGTTCTCTCGTTGCCGACCAGATGCCTATGGGAAACCCTCAAGGCAGGATCCAAACACAAGAGCACTCTCTTCTCTTACAGTTTTCAGCAACTGGTATTCAGAAGCATTACTGCTTCCGACTGCTGAAAGAAAAGCAGACTTGGGGGAAAGCTACATTTGGTAAAGGGACGCGGGTGGCGCTGTGGGTTAAACCACAGAGCCTAGGACTTGCCGATCAGAATGTCGGCGGTTCGAATCCCCGCGACAGGGTGAGCTCCCATTGCTTGGTCCCTGCTCCTGCCAACCTAGCAGTTCGAGAACACGTCAAAGTGCAAGTAGATAAATAGGTACTGCTCCGGCAGGAAGGTAAACAGCGTTTCCGTGCGCTGCTCTGGTTTCACCAGAAGTGGCTTTGTCATGCTGGCCACATGACCCGGAAGCTCCCTCGACCAATAAAGCGAGATGACCACCGCAACCCCAGAGTCGGTCATGACTGGACCTAATGGTCAGGGGTCCCTTTACCTTTAGCTTTTACATTTGGTAAAGCACATTGGATTACACTTTTTCACTGAGGCTAAGCTAAATTAAGTTCATGCTTAAGTTCTATGATACTCAAAGTAAGCGTGGATAGAACTGGGCTTTGTTTTCCATGTAAATGCTTGAAATCTGTGTGAAAAGGTTCTGTATTAGGAAGAGGGTCTTCACCTTATTTCTGAAAGGAGGAAGTAGAATTATTGTGGCTAGCCGAGACATGGGGCAACAGGCTTGCGCAATCAGACCATGAGGTCCACTGCACAGAACGCAATGACTGCCTATCATCTGAGGCTATTGGAAAGCAAGCTGGTAAAGCGATACAGAAGTAGACTGGCGCATAATGAGATCTGAAGGGGGCACAAAACAATTGTGCTCTTCAGACAGGCCTTCCAGATTTCCCAGCAAGACTTGAAACTTTGCCGTCCTGCTTTCGGTTCTGGTTTTTTTGTTTTGTTTTGTTTTAATGAGGTGTTGAAAGAATGTTTAGGGAAATGGTACTTATTGTTATTACATCAGAGTGAATGTTAAAGCATTTGCTCCGGGGAGACAAGCCACATGATCCAGACAAGCGGTTGGGTATAAAAGATGAAAATACTGAGAAAGACATATGTCAGGTGCATGCAGTATAGTGCACAATTGTTTACATATGTGTCCGAGAGTCAGCGGTCTTGGGTTGTTTTTATTACAATTGCATAGGGAGCGTGGAAAGGCACCTTGTTAACCAAAGCTTAGCAACGAGCAGTTTTTTTGAACCACAGCAAGTTGCCATTGGGGTGCAGAGATCTCATCAAAGGTGAAGAGGAAGTCAATAAAAACTACAGCCAAGTCCACTATGTCTCCATGACCCGTAGAAATTCATTACGCTCTTATTCTGATTGAGATAAAGGATATTTACTTTATTGGAAGGCGTGTCCTGTCCAAATAAAGGAAGCTGCCTTATACTGAGTCACAGCATTGGTGCATCTAACTCAGTGTTGTCTGCAGTGACAGGCAGAGACGTTCCAGGATTTCAGAAATGGTTCTCTTGCAGGCCTACCTGGAGATTCTGGGACATTCAGGCAGCAAAGCAGATGTTCTGCCACTATCAGGGACCGTGCTGAGGAGGGCTGCACTGAGGAGGAATGGTGGGAGCCTCCCCCTGCTCCTGATCAGGATCCTGAATCTTCCCAGGAGCAGGAAGACAGTATAGATTTGGAACAGTGGTTTGCAGAGGGGCATAGTTCAGAAGACAGAAGCTGGGAAATACTGGATGGGGAACAGCTAGGAGAAGCACTGGGAGAGAGAGGGTTAACACTGTCTCTGGAAAGCGTTCATCCGCTCAGCCCAAGGTCAAAGAGCAGATAAGGTGGCAGCACAGGAAGAACAGTGGTTACGAGATCAGGTTACAAGATGCGGTAGTGACGTGGGTGACCAGGAGGGAAGTGGGTGGAACCCTTAATTGGGAGCACCTTCATTCCTATGAATAGATTCTTTGTGTGATCATTAAAGTTTCTAACTGGTAAGAAGACTCCTTTCCCTTTGTTCTCCTTATCTACTGCCAAAGCGGGGAGGAAGCTGATTCCCTGAAACCTGACCGCCATTGAGCTGCAGCCCTTCCCCCAAGACATAAGACCCTAGGAAGCTACCTGCCTTACACTGAGTCAGGCTGTTGCTCCATCTTGCTTCGTATTATCTACACAAACTGACAGTGGTTCGCCAAGGTTTCAGACAGAAAGCATTTCCAGCTCTAGCTGGAGATCCTAGGGATTGAATCTGGGGCCTTCTGTGTGCAAAGAAGGTGCTGTACCACTGAGCTACAGTCCTTCTCATACAGCCACACTTCCTAGCAGTTTCAAGAAGATATCGACAGTGCAACTAGGGGATGAAAACCCATCTCAACAAAAATGGAGTGTTTCAGTTCAGTCATTTCTAAATGGTTTCATTTCTAATCACCTTTTTTTTTATGACCAGTCAGTCAAGCAGATGAATTTGGACAGAGAGAGGCAAAAGAGAGTAATAGGCTGACTTCATAACCGGACACTTGGCATCATTTTGAGAAAGTGATAGCAAATTGGGCAATACTGAGTTATCCAGGCCTTGTAAATGCTAGAACACAATCTAATTTAGGTGGCAGGAGAGTCTGCGCCTTGTGTGGGTCAAGGGAAAGAAGACAGCAAAGACGGCTGTCTTGCAACAACAGGCAAAGGATACACTAAAAGTGATTCAGAGGACTGGAATGATTTTGCATCATTAGCTTTTAAGTGGGGCGCAGCCGGTGGATTAATAATGCAAGTTCCAATAACCCAAAGTTCTCAGTTTTTAGCGTTGCCTTGAGCTCCTGAAATATTTAACTGGTAGGTGACCATCTGGTAAGATAACATAGTTTTGACTAAGTATGTAGCGATCTAAGAGAACTGATAAGAGGCCCTCCCTGAAGTAGCTCTGCTGCAGGGAACCTGCACCCTCTCAAACCAATGCCTGTCTTTTGACTTCTTAACACAACAGCTGCTTTATCAGTGGTGCTTGTCACCCAGTTGCTCTGAAGGGAAGGGAGGGGAAGGGGGTTTCTGGTCAGACTCCTAATTGGATTACCATTAAGTTGCGCTAGCCCACCGACCAAATGGTTCATAGAAAGGGCTTCAGGAATTTTACAGCCAGTGATGCAAATAAAATATACATTGGGGTTAGGCATGTTTATGTTTGCAATCCTTAGGGGTTTTAAGTGAGCTGATAAAAAGGGAGGAGAACAATTGAAAGTTGAAACCATTTGTGAATGTTGCTCCATAAGAAAAATTCAAAAATCCGTAAGTGGATTGCGGGGGACATGTCTCTAGATGTAAATCACTTTCCATCTTGTTTAACTCTCAGACTCAGAGCTGCCGATAAGGAACAAAGCACGGATGATGCCCAGCTTGTAGTATGAGTGCAACATGCATGATACATGACAGGAGTGTGTGTCACATCTGAGTAAGAACCACACACCTGGGAACTGGCTGTCCCATTCTGTGCTGATTCCTGGCTCAGAAGACTTGGAGCACACCTAGGCAGTTTGGGGTTGCATACATGCAGTTCATCATCATCATCATTTTATTTGTATTCCACCTTTCCACAGTTAAAACAATGCTCAAGGCAGCTTACAATATGAAAAGATTTACATGGTTACAAACATAGCAAAGTAGTCATAAAGATAAATAAAACACATCAAAAACTACATAACCAAACTGAACAATTTCCACATAAAAATAAAGATATGAAAAATTAATTTCAATAACAGCAAAAACTCCTGACAAAACTTCCCTCCAAATACCCCAGTCCTTGCTGGGTGGCAGCAGCAGAAGCAGCAGTTCTTATTAAGCCTGTCAGGCCCCGCCCTGGGCCAGGTGGAGAGAGGCAGGAACGGGGCCCTCAATCTCCCAGCAGGTCAGACTAGATGGTACATTCTTGTGCTTTTGACTAAACTTAATGGGACACTTCCCAGCATACACCAAAAAAGGGCTGGCTACTGCTAAACCAAGGAAAGTAGTTCTGTGAAGGAGTTGGGGACCTTCAAGAGAAAATTCTCAGCATCCTCACCAGACTATAATTCCTAGGCTTATTGCACTGTGGGGAGGCTATGACAATATATACCAGTTGTAGTGCAGATGTGCCCTTGTGTTACTCGTGACCTATGAATTCATGAGGTGGCAAAGCTACTGGCTGCCTAATTTAACATGGTCTGATCTTACTTGCCCTAATGCAGTGGCAGCTCTTAGTACTTATTGTTGAAGAAAGCAAACAAGAAGTACCAAACATGGCATGGAGAATTAGTTGAAAAGTAAACCAAGGCAGATTTGTCGATTTGTTTCAGCTGGAAGCAGTGCTCATTCTTCTTCATCTGACAGTCATTCCAGCATGGAATGACTAACGCTACTGGACCGAGTCACTTAAGAAATATTCACTTGCTTACTCAAATGAGCCCACCCATGAGAGTGACTGCGAAGAGTACGCGGCAACACTATTGAGAAAAGGGTGCATCTAATTTTGGGCCCAGAATACGCTCTTGCTACTTTCCCGCTGTGAAGGCGAACAAAACAAATATATCCGACAAGTATATTTGATTCTGTTTCTTATTTGCTTTTGAAGCTCTCTCTTGCTTCATACCCAAAAGCTAACGATGCATTTAAAAACTACAAAGCAAGCCACTTGCAAGGGAGAGAGTAATACTTAACACATATATTGAATACTAGCTTAACCTCAGCTACCAAAAGCCAACAAACAGAAGAACACAGTGCTTTCAGAATATCCTCACATGCAAACTTTGGTCTCTAGCGCAGGGCTGGGCGGCCTCTAACCTCTAGTCCTCCAGATGTTCCTAGACTGCAGCTCCCATCATCCCTGACCATTGGCTTCGCTGGCTATGGCTGATGGGATTTGGAGTCTAACAACATCTGGAGGGCTGCTATCCCTGATGTAGCACAGCATTAAGGATAGCTGTGAATAAATTTCTCCACACTCTTGCAATCCTCACTGGGCAAACTGGTGGGCGTAACTATGACTCTTTAGAAGTCAAAAGTCACTTATTGCCATAACTACTGGGTGACCCTGGTGGAAACAAGTGTATCTTTTGCTACATGCCAGACAAACACTGTGTTTTCTTTCCAATATTAAACTAAACAGGCACTCTGATCAATCATCCTCCCTTCTGTGGGTAAGTTCTAAACTTCCTTTAATGAAGTTGTTGGCATCCATCTGTCTCAAGAGACAATGGAGTGTTCTTTCAGGGGTGAAGTCAAACTGCTGCGTTAGCAGTGCCAAAGTGACCTCCCTGGGGCACAAAGGACAATTCTTGGTTCATTTTAGGACAAGTTTCCAAGCTAATTTCATAACCTGATGATATTCAATTGATGCTACAAAGCAGAAAGCCTGTTCCATAATATCTAAAGCACTCCCAATTTTGCAAATATCTGAAATGGGAACTGAACTAAAAATGAAACCAGTTATTTGCAAGTATTTGAATTATGAATGCATAACCATTTTCCTGTGGGCTCTGTAACATTTTCAAATATTGGTTTAAATGAGGAAGTGGAATCACCTATGAAAACGAACTGTTAATAATGTGAGTTGCATCTACTGAAAAGTTGAGAAATGGTTCATGTTTTCAGAAATATTCCAAGAGAACATTTATTCTACCCACAGTTGATAGTTGTTGGTTTTCTTTCTTTTTATCAGGGGGGAAATGACACCACACAAAACTGGATTTATTTATGTGAACTTGGTTCCCTTTCTTGTCATGTATAAATGTAGGATCTGCTGAATAGCATCCTCCAAGCACTCATGATTTTGGAAGGGCATCCTGTCCTATTAGTAAGGAGAAAAATAGCAAATGTATTTTAATTACTTCTGCCTGTCAGACAAAATTATTAAAATGCATTGTGACACTTTGTTTTATAGAGATCAGGATTCATCAACGTGGTACTTTCCAGAAGTTGAAGCCACAGCCAACATGGCCAATCACATAATCAGTCTTGGGTTAAGAAGCTGGATGCTAAGCAGGACTGGAGAGGTCCTGGAACTGTGGTTCTTTTTAAATGCCACTAAGAATAGGATGTACTAGGAGAAAGGACCTAGGGTTGTTTGTGTGGACCTACCAAGGACCTGTAAAGCTCTTTCTGAATCCCATACTTCCAGTTGAGGGGCTCTTGCCAAAGGACTCCCAGAGTCCTGGTGCCACCCATGAACAAATTGTTCCTGGATTTGGGAACTGATCCTCCTTGAATGCTATAATATGTAGATTTCCTGAAAATTCAGTCGATAGACCAGTAGTACTAGCCTATGTAGTAATTTGCTGTTTTAGCAAATTGCTGTTTCATCACCAACCTTTGACTCTTTCCACAGTTGCCTGTGATTTTTTCCAAATGCATTCAGTTTGCTTGTCAATATTTTTTGAAAAAATGTGAGCGCAAAGAAGTTAGGAAACAAAGCTCACAACCACACAGGGATCTTGCTAATGATTCCCCTTTGTGGGGCAAGATGACCAGCCATTCTTTCTCTCCCTTGTCATTTTGTGTAATGAGTACTTGCTTTAACTATAAAAGGGCAGTTGATTTTAAGGTAAGTATATTTGGCTCCTCTGGGGAACATGCTTCAGACTTCAGGGACCTATAAAGCGAGCACATGTAATGCCCACAGGGCATATCTCATGTTGATATTTGGAATGTTTCTAATTATAATGAGTTGGGAATGATTCGGGCACTGAGAACCATGCTTTTACAGTGGATGTGGTCAAGTGGGATTTACCATAATTGTTGCAGTTTACAGAGTTCCGACTGCAAAAGAAAACCCTCAGTGTGCTATCTGTCTTAAAACAATTATAGAGACCACAAGTGTGTGTTCCCAAAATTCCACAGGGAGCAAACATGAATTGAGCAACTACTGACGAGAATCGGTAACATTGTTTTATTGCTTTTTTGCTTGTTGTCGATGTCACCTTCTGTTTTACACATCTAGCAGAGGTAAATGCTTTTTATCATTAAAACCGCTGTTTCCAGCTTTTATTATCTGAACCTTCCTGGGGACCTCAGAGCCTTAGAGACTGTGAGCCTTCACAATCACTAAAATCAATCAGAAACACCAGCTTAATGCAACCACACTTGCACAGGTCAAATGCCAAGAGCCTGAGTAGATGTGTCCGTCCCCCCTCCTTCTTCCTTGGTAGATGTAGAAAAACTAAGAAGGTGGAGCACCCAGTTAGCAGGGATCCAAAAGAACAGAATCAGTGATGATCGGGAGTAGAATTCCCCTCTGATGTGCACAAAGCATTTTGGGATTCCCTTTTCTTTTCTTTTTTTAATAAATCCTGTTTTGTACCTATGCTAGTCTGTAACCTTTGTGGTTATAAGGCTTCCTTGCATTGGAGGTTCATTGGAATCATTTACAGTGGTACCTTGGGTTAAGAACTTAATTTGTTCTGGAGGTCCGTTCTTAACCAGAAACTGTTCTTAACCTGAGGTACCACTTTAGCTAATGAGCCGCGCCGCCGGAGCACAATTTCTGTTCTCATCCTAAAGCAAAGTTCTTAACCCGAGGTACTATTTCTGGGTTAGCGGAGTCTGTAACCTGAAGCGTCTGTAACCTGAAGAGTCTGTAACCCAAGGTACCACTGCATTCATTTACCACATTTGTATCTCAGCTTTCATCCAAGGAGCTTAGGACATTCAACAGGAATAAGCCCGTTGTATGCATACCATGAGAGCCACTGTGGAGTAGCAGGTAGAGTGTTGGCCAAGGGTATGGCAGATCAGGGTTCATATCCCTACTCAACCATGAAGTTTACTAGGTGATCTTGAGCCAGTCTGTCAGCCAAATTTACCTCACAGAGTTGCTGTGGAGACAAAATAGGGAGGAAGGGCACAATGTACAGCACCTTGAGCTCTTTGGAGAAAAGGTGGAGTATAAATAATAAATATACCTGTGGTGACTCAAGCCCCCTTGAGTCCCAGACTGGGGAGAAAAGGTGGGATGTACTGTAAATAAATTGTTGGCATCCAGATATCTCAAGAAACAATGGAGTGTGCCTCTGTGGGTAGAGTTAGCAGCACTGAAGTGATCTCCCTGGGGTGCAAGCCTGGGCAGTGTGCATGGATGTCCTGGGCTGCCCAGATGACAAGACACCCTCCACCCTTTCTCAGCCTCACTGATGTGGTCCAAAGGAAAACAGAATAATATGTTTGGCACCATCTTGGCTGCAGGAGTGGCTGAAAGGAGGCCTACAAGGCAACATCCAACCTTCTTAGAGATTCCACTCTAGATTTGTGTATGGTTTACTCCTTAGCCTTTTCTTCTTCTTAAGATATCCCGCAAGGCAGCAGAGCATTTAGGACCAGAGTTTTCATTCTCCTAGATGGGCTACCTCCCTAGGTTGATGAGCCCTACCTGCCTCTCACTTTCTATAGCACATGCAGAAACTGCCTTCTTGACCATTGGACCAACTATTAGCCTCATCTGCTCCATCCACCAGAGCCTGCAGGGGAAGTTGCTAAGTCATTGAGGATCTGAGAACAATTGACTACTCTTGCCTCATTTAGCCAGCCAGTCAAAGCCATTTCCCAGGATGTGGCCACTGTTGCATGCTGGCAGTTTCTAGGAGCCACAGGTGAGAACTGAGTGCAGGGTAGGACCAAAGGTGAGCAAACTACCTCAGAAGGAGTATGACGTGTCCCCTACCAGAGCTACTGCTCCTCCCCTAACGCCCCATACACCCCAATAAATAATGATAATAATGATGATAATATGTTAAGGTGAGAGTTCAAAGGTTAAATTCAGGGCAGGGGTATGCATACAAGGTCCCAGTCTGGCGGTGGGTTGTTTATCAGATCTTCACGCAACTAAGGACCTTTCTGCACTTACCATATACAGTTGCTGTTGAACCCAGAGTTTTTAAGAATGAATTTGTAGCTGATGGTCTGTTCCTTTGGTCACATGTCACTGTTATTACAGAGTGAGTAAATGGCTTTCATTTCCATACGAGATGCGAGTTGTTCCTAAACTGAGAAAAGTGAATAGGCTGTAGTTGCACCCCTTATTTACTCTCGTATTCCTCCAGCCAGCAAATGTCAGAGAATGGGAACGTGCAAGAGGGCATTTGTGGTTGGTTGGTGTGTGTGTGTGTGTGTGTGTGTGTGTGTGTGAATGATGCCTAGCATTCTCAAATTCTAATCTTGTAGATTAGAAGGGAAACTCTGCGTACACCTCAGCTATGGTGAACTAGCTTATTGTAATGACATTTTGTCTGCAGCTAATGACTGATGTCATGGGGAAGCACTTCGACTTACTGTCTCTTATCTACCAAATCTCTCCTCTGAACTGAGCTCACAGCTTGCACCGGTCAGAGGGAAGCGGTGTCTTCCATGATACGCCCACCAGCCCCTTCACTCAGAAGCTGGGATGATGCTTGCACACATGCCACGTGAATTAAAATATTAAGCAGACCTTACAGATCTTTCACAAAAGCTGTATATTTTTTTACAGAAAAAGAAAAAGTGGAGGTGGGGGTAGTATGTCATTCCTGAATACTAGCTGAATAATGGTGACGTCGTGCAGCAGCATGCCAGAAAATCTTGAGAATCTTTTTTAAAGCCCAGCAGCTATACCACTATAAATGATAAGTGCAGAAAAGTCCTTTCACAAAGGTGTTGGGTTTTTTTTAAAGGCAAGTCCAATGGAATGCTCTAAGAAACCTCCCTGCAAGCAAGAATTCTGGACAGAGATCTAGTGACTAAGATTCATGGCTGAAAGGGGGTTTGAACCCAAGCGCCCCTGGATTTGTACTCTGCACTGTTACTTTCGCTTGGCTTGAATATTTTCCAGAAGTGAAACTTTTCAAATATTTTGTTGTTTGGGTTAAGCAAGCACAGTGTTGTTTTGAACATCTATGCATGGGATTCAACTCAGTTGCTGCATGAGCAAAACGAGGTCCATTCACACAACGGCACTTCCCACTCCCTGAAAGGCAGAACTGAACAGGTTTAGGGGATCCACAGGGTGCATGCAAGGAGGCAATCTTGTTGCACACAGAAACCTTGTTCCCTTTGTGCATACCACACTTTGTGCTGCATTGAATTCCAGCCAGTATTTTTAATATTTTACATTGGGTCCTATTATTCCCATTCAGAGCTAGCTTATAAATTACACAGAATGAGATGGGAGATCCTATGGTAGGAGAAGGTTTGGTATACCACTACATCACACATTTTTCAATTATGTCCCTAATTCTTCTTCTTCAACAACAAAATTATCCTTATGTAGCCAGCTAACAAACCAGACTGACAGGTTTAGCATAGCGCTCTGCCCAATCTGCTAGTTTATGGTGTGCAGGAAGTGTGTTTTTATGTAGGGAAACATGAAAAAATAAGACAGACAGACAGACAGACAGACAGACAGACAGACATGCAACCTGAAACGGTAGATCCCAGAATTTCATCACCTCTGGCAAGTACTATATTCTGCATAATATGTAGAACAGTTGAGGTCTGGATCTACCAAGAGGCAAGAAGGAGAAATGCCTTGTACATCTGATATTTTGTGCTATTTTCAGAGAGCTATTGGGGACCAAACTATATGTGACGTTAATTGCGTGGTTTTCTCTTGAGTGCAAGCTTTTTCTTTCATAAAATGGCAATCTGGATCCGGGCCATGACTTAGGAGGTAAGTTCACCCCTGCATCTGCTATTTGCATTGGTGGAGTCGGGGGGAGGCAAAGGTATTGAGGCTACAGGGGAGGCAAAGGGTTAATGCCCCCTATCACCCACATCAGGGTTCTGATCTGGATTGGGTCATCCCCACCCTGCCAATTTGTGAAAGAAAAACTGAAGGACAAATGTCATCTGTAGTTTGGACTTAGGAGCTTTTATTGTGGGTTTGGGGAAACTCTTGACCCTCCAGATGTTGCCGAACTACAACTCCCATCATCCCTACCCATTGGCTGTGATTGCTGAGGCTGATGGAGGTTGTACTTCAACATCATCTGGAAGCCCTGAAGTTCCCCACACCTGCTCTGCAGCATTATTACTAAGAGAAATAAAGTTTTAAGTGGATATCGTTACTTCAGGCATCAATATCTCCAGCCCTATTAGAGAAATAGTAAACTGACAACTTAAAAAAAATCAATAAGGAACTTTGTGGGAAATTGTGAAACTATTTAAGATCTGTCTTCCAAACCCATAGCTTATACAACATTGCTGCAGTCTAATGATGTGTTTTTATGTTCCATTTTTACAGAATAGTGTCCTCACATGCTTTCTGTTATAGTTTGTACTTTTTTAGACATGCTTCTTCAATCCCAGCCCTCCAGGCTTGGAAACTGACAAGATAAGGCCCAAATCCTGACTTTCCTTTAACATGCAGGCAAATGGCTCAAACACTCAGACATGTCAGGCATGTAGTTGTTTGCTGCTTTTCATGATTTATATCCTGTCTTTCATTCTAATGCCTTTTTACGGTGGCTTGCAACAAGCTACAATAGTACAAAGAACAACAGCCAAGATTTGCACATACATACACAGGGCAGCAGCCCTTACATCTCTGGCTGATGAATACAGCTTTCCTTTCTTTGGTTTTGCAGTCCCAGGGCAACTGTTGCTTGGAATCTTTCTTTCTTTCTTGAGTCGTATCTGCATTATGCTAGATGGACTGATGATTCCTTTGCAGATCCAACTAGTCCGGCATCCTAAGTTTTATAATCTCTTGAAAGAATACTGATGTTCTCTTTAAGGTATGGTCTGCCTTAGTGAAGAATTACAAATTCTCCGGGAAGAGTTCTTGAGTGATTTGACAAACTGCTGCAGATTCTAGAGGCTTTAGGGTTTCATGTATGTTGTGGTATTGTGAAACTGAACAGAAAATATCAACGATTGTCAGGTTGAGCCATATAGATGTCATTCATGTAAGCCCAGAAATTCTCGTCAAGGTTCTAAGAACCAGTGAAGACTGTAAGTGAACACTCTTCAGGAGAGTAAGTTAAGAGTTTTGAAGCATGACTCCTAAGTTAGAAAGTGTTTGCCACTTTGTTATGCCTGTTGGTTAAAGGTCTGACATTACATAGGGAAAATGGAACCACACTTTTGTTCATAGAATCATAGAATCATAGAATCATAGAGTTGGAAGAGACCACAAGGGCCATCGAGTCCAACCCCCTGCCAAGCAGGAAACACCATCAGAGCACTCCTGACATATGGTTGTCAAGCCTCTGCTTAAAGACCTCCAAAGAAGGAGACTCCACCACACTCCTTGGCAGCAAATTCCACTCTACTTTTATCTCCACCACCTTCACAACACCCTTTTCCTGTTACCCCCAAGAATTTTGACCGAGCTAATGCAATCTACGGGGTTATAGGGAGGGATTTGAGTCCAGCTGTCCCATGCTGATACCTAACCTTTGAATTTTACCGCTCTTTGAGAGTTGGCTCAGAAGCCGCAATGCCCACAATCCTGATCCATCTCACTTTTTGTCAATTAAGCTAGAAATGCAGTGTAGCCTAACAGTACATAGTGTGCACCTTGCAGGTCTAGACCACAAACCAACACAGTTGATGCAATGAAACCCCAAGGTCAGGGCTTGTGTTTGGAGTAGAACAGGGTGGAGATAACTTGGAGTGTTAAGGTAAGCAGGAGGGGAGAGTTGAAGGGAGTGTGGAGGGATTTTGTCAATGGACAGTTGGAAAAGGAAGACAGGGGCATGTACAGGGGACTAGCCAGGTGCAGATGGGTTTAGAGCAAGGATGGGATGGGAAACTTGTGGTCCTCTGGATGTTGTAGGATTTCAGCTCCCATTAGCCCCAGTCAACTTGGTCAATGATTTGGGATGATTGGGAGTTGTAGTCCAACAACATCCGCTGGCCTTTAGGTTCTCCATTCCTGGTTTGGTAGATTGCTGGTCCTGATTGCATCCAGCCCAGATTTCAGTTTACTGCGGATTTGTTTTCATAGTTCATTAAAACTCTGCCTTTTGTTTACTCTGGGGAATTGTGAACCCAGTCCATAAAGGGTTTGCAGTGTTGCTGGTGCAGCTAGACTGTGACAGCATCATATCTGGTTTGATTTAAACAAGCATAGTGGAACACATTCACATTTCATTCCTGTGGCACACAGTGTAAATGTGATAACTTCACTTCTGGTGAGTTTCTTCTAGGTTACCTAAATATGGCTATAAAGGATAAATGGGAGGATGTGACCAAGTGTTTCTAGAAAAGTGTTGCATTATGATATATTGTATTAAAATGCACTGCACAAGCCAAGCGGCTGTATCAAAGCAAAATACATGGCTGGATCATTCCAGTCCTCAACGCTCGCCAGTTTCAGATTTAAACAATCTGCTTTCCCACTCTACGGCACCCAGAAGTTTCACAAACATTTGAAAAATGATACTTTATTAGTCGATCCAACTGCAGTTTGTTTTAATGTGTTGCAATCCTTACAACTATAATATGATAAAAATATATAATTCAATTTTGAAACCGTTTGAGCATAAACTAATAAAATTCCTTGAAAATGCTAATGCTGTGAGGAATTAATCCAACCTGGCATTGCAACAGAAGCCACAACAAACAAACATGTCCTTATGAAATAATAGCTTGTGTTCTTCCCCATTTCTGTCTAACAAGTGAAGGACCAAAAGCATATCAATCACGACAGGGAAAAGATGCCAGCTAAAGCGACAGTGGGAAACAACTAGGCCGGCCCTACCATTTGCCAGTGGTGGATTGCAGCAGAATGCACATAATCAGCCTGACCGTTTTCTCCTTCCTATTTAACAAAACTAGATTAAAATGGACAGAATTTTTTTGCCCCTTTCTTTTTGAGACTGCCATGCCATCTGTGAGTCAGATACCAGACGGCACCAGTCTGTCTGTATGGCGTTTAACATGTGATGGGCTCCACACCCCATGACCATTGAACCACATAACTGTAGCGTTTCCAACAAACAGTGGCTCTGGAGTCCATTTTTGGAGCCAGTCCTTTCTGAAGATTGAGTTCCATTTGATTCTAACTGGGGAAGTCAGCACTGGTAGTATTTATTTTCATTCTCACATTCACACTCCGCCCTTCCTTCCCCCTTAACAAAAGACTTGACTATATAGGAAAGTTGGCTTTGAAATTGATGCAAGGGCACAATCTGATTTAGGAAGGGTCTCGTATATGACATGCCACTGTACTTGTCCTAATTCACACACAGTGTCTAGGACATCACAAAGGTCTCTTGAAATTTGTACCCATGCATCTCTTTTAGAAAATGTTACCAGCATTTAGAGATTTTGATTATATCAAGTAGTATAAACATTTTATAAATAAATGAATACGCAAGTTTTCAGACAGCTACTAAGACCAAAGAGGTATGTAGATTAGTGTTGATATATTTTGTGTTTGTGCATATATGGCCAATAAAGCTAATCTGCTTTTTTAAGTGTGTATTTGGAAGTGCTGGACATGTACGCACAGCCCATCCCTGTGAAACGCTGCCCATAGTTGTTTGGGGCGGGTGAGAGAAGCTAAACATATTTTATTATGAACAGACTGGAGTGGTTTTTCTGTTATCTGACTGAGCAAGACAATGTGTGGCATCAGAGTTAGCCTAACTATACTCCAGAATGTCAAACACGCTTGCCAAGAGTGGATGTATCAGCTTTATATGGCTGGGAGATTTAGTTTTATCTTAATGTCCTAAAAGGAATAAAGTGCTTACCACTGTTTCTGTGTTTTGGGATGACTCCGCCGCTCTATTGTCATATGCTATAGATTTAATTTAATGCTGTGGTTCCTATGTCTCTTTTGATAAATTTCGGTGAAAATCTACGCTAAGAAGGGTTGAGCTATTTCAATATTTATGGAGTTTCAAATGGAGGAATAGGAAAGGAAACACGGTAATTGAAACAACATTTGTGTATATTCTTGCCGTGAAAGTTTCTGAAGCGGGTTTGTCAGTCGCTCTGGATATTAACAGGATTTGAGTGAGGTTTGAAAAGATCCATTTTAATTCTAGCTCTTTATCATAGTTATCCAAAACATCCGCCCTTCCCCGCCCCCCCGCACTCTCTCCCCCTGCTTTAATGATGAGATTCCAAATCTTAGACCTGAACCATTCTCATTTTCCTTTTCCTTTTCTCCTTGAATTGTAGGCATATTGGAGATAACATCAGTGGAAATTGGAGTTGTAGCAGTTAAATCCATTAGCAGCAACTATTATCTAGCCATGAACAAGAATGGAAAAGTCTATGGTTCGGTAAGTATGTTTTTCTGCCTTTATTTATTTAATCTGTTGTATACTGTTCCTACGCTGGTCCTATTGTACTGAGTAGGACTGTTTTTGGAATTGGGCTGAAAGAGAGTCTGCTAACTTGTTTTCAGAAGCAGTTGGTTTTTTGCATTATATATATATATATATATATATATATATATATATATATATATATACACACACACACACACACACACACACAAGAGTAATATATAATCTCTGAACAAGTTTTGGCATAAATTATGGCATTTGATTTGAGGCCATGTTTACTGAAGTTTTAGACCACTCTTCTTCAACCTTTGGTCTCCAGATATTGTTGGACTACAACTCCCATCATCCTAAGCCAATGTACCAATGGCCAGGGAAGTTGGGAGTTGTAGTCCCAAAACATCTGGGGACCCAAGGTTTGAAGAATATTGGTTTAAAAAAATATATAAATATCCAATCTTGATCCTCTTATCGTCTCACCTCAATCTTCTTCCCAAACCTTTTGCAGCCCTATTAAATTCCCCCAGTCTATTAATGCTCTGTATAGTTCGGAAAGCAACCCTTTTACTCTGTTTTCAGCCACCATTAAAATAGTTTCAAACATAGTGGTTTGAAAGTTCCTCCCCCTTTCTAGACTCATTAGATCTATCAATTTCTGATGATCTACAACTCAGCCCAAGAAGATGTCATAAATAGATATTTGTGGCTGTCTGGCCAAGCCCCATAACTTGTTGGAATCCCCAGCTGGTTTCTTCCACTTCTCTCATGCCCAACTGTTTTAACCATATTGCCTCTTTAATGTAACGAACATTGCTAGGTTGTACCAGATGCTAAATGATACAGGACCGTAGCTCAGTAGTAGAGTCAACTGCTTTGCATGAAGAAGATCCCAGATTCAATCTCAATGGAAGACCAGGAGATTCCCCCTGCCTGACACCCTAGAGAGCCACTGCCAGATGGACCAATGCCTTAAGGCAGCTTCTAATATTCCATATTCACTCTGCCTGATTCCTGAACTATAGGAAGCTTGCTTTATCACTTCACACCATACATTCTAAAGCTCTTTGAAACCGCTTTAAACCATCATGGCTTACCCAAAAGACTTCTGGAAGCTGTAGTTTGTTTAGGGTGATGAGAGTTGCTAGGAGAATCTTGCTCCCCTCCCAGAGCTACAATTCTGAGAGTGGCTTAAACTCCAGGGAACTCTTGAAACTATAGAAGTCTTTGTTGATGGCAGGGATTGGAACAGGGCCCTTTGGCATCCAAAACATAGGCCCTTCCACTGAGCTATGGCTCTTTCCCTAACTATGAAGCCACCTCCTACCAGGTCAAACTATTTTCCTTCTCGGCAGTGGCGCCCTCCTTCAGTGGAATGCCCACCCCCATCAGGTGTCAAGGAGATAAGTATAGCTTTTAGAAGACACCTGAAGGCAGCCCTGTATCAGGAAGTTTTATTATCTTTTTATGTATGTCGGAAGCTGCCCATGGTGGCTGGGCAACCCAGCTGTATGAGCGGGGTACAAATGATTTTTTATTATTATTATTATTATTATTATTATTTGATCCCTTTAACTGGTGATGCCAGGGATAGAACCTGGAAACTTCTGCCTGCCAATCATTTGTTCTACTACTGAGCTATTGTCCGTCCTTTCAAGGTAAAAATACCTCTTCACTCTTGAGTGGGCAATGATCCACTCATGACTCAAGCAAGCAGCTAGAGAATTCTCTCATCAGCTCGTTTCGCCTAAGAAGCTGGGTGTTAATTATTTCAAGAAATGCTTATATTTGCTTCCTGGATTAAATAGCCCCTGAAATATCATGCTATTTAAACTTCATTGCTGCCTATGAAAATAAACATCTGCCATTCAGTAGCTACACCGTTTGAAAGCCATGTTATGAAATCTCAAATAAAGCTGAAGCCCAGCTGCATTAATTTTAAAAAAATAATAATCAAAAGCTTTTAAGTAATTCTCAGGTGTGTGTTCAGTTTTCTTTTCACCATTTTTGCCAAACAAACTTGTCGTGATATATCTCTCACAACTGTGTTGTAACATCACGTAATGTGAAAGCAGGACTGCAGCAGTGGGATTTGAGAAGTGGGATTTGAAATCAGCCCATCCCGTTTGCAAAAAAAGGGGACAATGCCGGCCGCTTGCAATTTCTAAAAATACTTCTATTTTAAAAATAATTTATATTGTTGCCCAACGAATCAGGCGTGCCTTTTCGGCTTCTTAAAAATGATTTAATTGATTGATTTAATCAAGCTGCAGTTCTCCAAGCTAGACATTGATCCATAACATACTTATGCCCACCTGTTGACTTCCTGTGGCACAGCACAATCCTGACAATGTCTCCTCAGAAGTAAATCTTACTCAGTTCATGGAGGCTTACTCCCAGGTAAATGTGATTAGGATTGCAGTCTCGACTCCAAACATCTAAAATTCACAAAATATTTAATGTTAATTTTTAAAAAATTAAGGTGTTAAACATTGCTCTTTCCTCCTCCCATAAGTCAAAGAAGGAATGCCTGCCTGCAAAATAGGTATTTAAAAATTGCATATTTTTCCAGAGGCTGTCGTATAGTCAGAACAATGGAACCCACATGCTTATGATCCAGATTTGGCTGTCTGGAATTGAGATCAAAATACCAGAGGGTCGAGAGTGAAAGTTCCCTATTGGCTCTGATATGCAGAACGTTTTGTACCTTAGCACCAAACCCATGATTAACAGGTTATTTTATAACCTTTCCAGAATGTTCTAGTTAGAACTTTTATTCCCAACAAGACTTCCTATGCCTGGATTCAGACTGGCATAGAAGTTTGGCTTTTATAAGCAGATGGATATGAAAAATAGCCTCAATAAATTTTTCCTAAGGAAAGCTCTCAAAGATTTCCAGCCTAGTTTTTTCAATAAGGTATGAGGCATATGCAGAACATGTGTAGAGCAAAGGCGAAATCAGTTCATAGACTTGATGCTCAACAGAACCTCCATGGAGCTATCCTCATGCAGGGAGAGAGACTATTCACTTCACACATATACAGCCATACTTTGAAATTTGCACTTCTCTGAATTTTGCAATGCAGTTCTCTTGGCAAGTAGTGTCTATGAAAATATATACTCACTAGGGTAAAGCTTGCATAAAAGTGCATATATTAGTGCAAATAGCATGCAAAAATGCATTCTATAAGGGGAAAATAATTTTCAAAAATGTGTATTAGGCAAAAAAATGCAAACAAATGTGTGCATATCAGGAGAAATTCACACTATAACACTGATAAACTGGTACGATAACTTTTTAAAAAAATCACAAACTGATGTGGAAATGTGAAGAAATTAAGAGTGGGGGAAATGAAAAACAAAGAGAAACCAAAATTCTCTAATTTGCCAATCCCTATCCTCTTGTTTGAGTCACATACAGTGGTACCTTGGTTTACGAACAGTCCTGTTTACGAACTATTCGGTTTACAAACTCTGCAAAACTGGAAGTAGTGTTCCAGTTTGCAAACTTTACCTCGGTCTATGAACAGAATCCGAATGGTGGAAGGGCACCGGCAGTGGGAGGAAAAGCACACCTCAGTTGAAGAAAAGATTTGGTTAAAGAACGGACTTCAGGAACGGATTAAGTTCGTAAATCAAGGTACCATTGTATGTACCACTGTTTAGGCCCTAAAAGCCCTAAACGGCCTTGGTCCAGTATACCTGAAGGAGCGTCTCCACCCCCATTGTTCAGCCCAGAAACTGAGGTCCAGCGCTGAGGCCCTTCTGGCAGTTCCCTCACTGTGAGAAGCAAAGTTACAAGGAATCAGGCAGAGGGCCTTCTCAGTAGTGGTGCCCACCCTGTGGAACACCCTCCCATAAACAACTACCAGACTTTTAGGAGACATCTTAAGGCAGCCCTGTTTAGGGAAGCTTTTAATATCTGAAGGACTACTGTATTTTAATATTTTGTTGGAAGCCACCCAGAGTGGCTGGGGAAACCCAGCCAGATGGGCGGGGTATATTATTATTATTATTATTATTATTATTATTATTATTATTATTATTATTATTATGTTAGCTTCCTTGGAAAGCGGTAGGAAGGCATTTTAAATGAATTAGATTAAATTTACTTTCCTATGCTTCTTTCTTTTAAAAAAGAAGAAAGAAAAACCCACCACACAAGAAACTACCTCATACTGACTGCCTTATACGGAGTCAGATCATTGGTCCGTATTCAGATCATTTGCTCAGTATTGTCTGCTGTGATTGACAGTGGCTTTCAAGGATTACAGAAAGGAGGCTCCCTCAGCCCTACCTGGTAATGCTGGGGATTGGACCTGGGACCTGCAGGCTAAGCCAGTGCTGCACCCTAGAGCTACAGCCCCTCTCCTTTAAGAACAGCAGTGCAGCTGAGAATGTGTGAGACAAGCTAGACACCAAGTGTGGCTTGTGCAAGTTGGCTGTACTGATAGATGCCAGAATGTGCCCAACGCAGACGTGGCCTGAATCTTCTCTACTATCCTGAGTTTATGCTCATCGCGCTGTCTTTGATGGGTGGATACTGCTTCAGCGTGATCAGATCCCATGCCACACTCCTCTAATATTTGACATGGGGGGAAATCAACTGGTTAGGTGGCTGGGTGAATTGTGCAATTGCTTGCCACATGAGCCAAGCTGCAGTTTTTCCCTTCTAGGCATGAATGCTGCAGTGTGGGGCACAACCCTGTGAAAGAAGTCATGCAAAAATCAGCCCCCCAAAAAGTACATGCAAGTTCATATCCAAATAATAATAATAATAATAATAATAATAATAATAATAATAATAATAATTTTTATTTATACCCCGCCCTCCCCAGCCAAGGCCAGGCTCAGGGCAACTAACAAGCAATAATAAAAACAAGTTGAATGAATACAACTTAAAAACAAGATTAAAATACAACATTAAAATATTGAAACATTAAAATATTAAAAAGCAGCCTCATCACAGGAGGAAAAAGGAAAAAGAAAGAGGGGGAGGGAATCAAATTGGCTCCAAGCCAAAGGCCAGGCGGAACAACTCTGTCTTACAGGCCCTGCAGAAAGAAATCAGATCCTGCAGGGCCCTGGTCTCATGAGACAGAGCGTTCCACCAGGCTGGAGCCAGTGGTGAGAAAGCCCTGGCTCTGGTTGAGGCTAATCTAACTTCCTTAGGGCCCGGGACCACTAGGGTGTTGCTATTTATGGACCCTGAGGTTCTCCATGGGGCATACCGGGAGAGGCGGTCCCGTAGGTACGTGAAGGGCTTTATAGGTCAAAACCAGCACCTTAAATCTGACCCTGTACTCCACCGGGAGCCAGTGCAGCTGGAAATCATGCATTTAAAGCACTGTTATCTGACATTAACAGTTATGGAGAATCCTGGGAATTGCAGTTTGTCAAGAGTGCTGGGAACTGCAGCTCTTTGACGCCCTCACCCTACACTAGGCTTCCTCAACCTCAGCCCTCCAGATGTTTTGAGACTACAATTCCCATCATCCCTGACCACTAGCTAGGGATCATGGGAGTTGTAGGCCAAAATCAAATGGAGGGCCGAGGTTGAGGAAGCCTGCCCTAGACAATCTACAGTTTACACGTTTCTCTATGACTGTTAAAGTGGTATGATAGGGCTTTGAATGTACAGTGCAGATGTGCCCAAAGTTTACCAGTTCTTTCTTTCTTGCATCACTTTGCATTCTAACCTTCACTCTGTGCATGTGTTTCTTTTTTTTTCATGTGAAAAGAGGGAGTTTAACAATGACTGCAAACTAAAGGAGAGAATAGAAGAAAACGGATACAATACGTACGCGTCGCTGTTTTGGAGAAACAACGGGAGGCAAATGTTTGTGGCCTTGAATGGAAAGGGAGCCACAAGGAAAGGACAGAGAACCAGGAGGAAAAACACAACCGCTCATTTTCTCCCCATGGTCGTCGAGCAACAGATGAAGGGCCTGTTCTATTGATAGCAGTTGAACCAAAGATCATTTGTCAGGAATACTTGGTAATCCTCTTGAAGAGGAAAGGCAGAAACAGTGCAGACGTCTGCTTGATTGAAAAGAGGGGGGAAGCCTTTGAAGGTTTTGTGCTCTCTGCTGGCACGTGAAGTACTGCTAATTAGTTCTGTGTCATATCTTATAATCAAGACACAAGCTGAATCAAATGGGATGGGAGCTCTTTCCAGTGTGAACAAAATTATTATTATTATTATTAATATTATTTTTTATCTCCGCGATAGAACTTAAAGGACATGAGACAATGTATGGAATGATGTTGGGGGAAAGTTATTTATGGAATACTAACTCATATCAAAGACCTTCATTGCTCATTCAAGCCTAATGATCCCATGAACAGTTAGGCACGCAAGCATTTACTGGAAATTCATGGATCCTCATATGCAGCGATAAAGAAGATTCTGGAATGGTCTTGTGAAAGAAATGAATAGGATTAAGAAATATAAGCACATTAGAGTAAAACTGTTCTAACAAAATAAATAGTATGGTTCCCCCGCCTTGTATGCTTATGCCATCCTTTTGTACTTCTCCCTAAGTTATTTATTTAATAGGATGTTAAATATCTTTCTTCTCTCTTTTTTGTTTGTTCGTTTGAAGGATTTTCTCAGTTGCTTCCTGTTGCGTTGTTGTTCTTTTTCCTTCTCTGTGTTTCATACAAGATTGACCAAGTCAGATGTCAAAAAGCTCACACAAGTGTCCAAGAGCAGAGAATAGATAAGGCTAGGGCTGTGGTTTTCGTTTGATCTTGTTTGTTTGTTTTTCCTCTTGAAACTGGGTTTCTTTTTTTCTTTTTTTAATTTTGCACTTAAAATCAATAGGATCAGATATGCATGGGAACTGCAACATGACCTGTGTGTTTGTTGGTTTGTGTGTGTGTGTGTGTGTGTGTGGTTTTTGTCAGCATCACTGATAGTCTTTCCCTGCCACAGGAACAAAAGTTCTCATCCTGCATCATCTGAAGAGTCTTGCTGCTGTTTTGAAATGGGCTGAGTTGAACTGGTACCCAGATGTGCATTTCTCTCCAACTTATTTCAGTTAAATGCCTGGTCCCAAAGATGCTGAAATTTAATCAGAGCTCTTCAGCAGGTTTTGTGGAACAGACCGTAAATGCATCCAACTGCATCTTATATTGGTGGGATTATATGTTTTCAGACTAAAGCTGAATTAAGTCTATGGAGTTGCTAACATCTGACAGAAGAAATTTGCCTTCTCATTCTCCCCCTGAAAAAAAGTAAGACAGAAAAGAGCCAAATCTTTTGACTGCAGTCAAACAATTTCAGAAGAGCCGGGATGCATGTGGTGTTGAAAAATTGCAGCCTCAATCTGAATAATCTTCCCTTTTTAATATAGGGTAGCTTCAGATGTTACATAGGACCTGAGGGAGAAGATGTAGGAGTGAATGGCTGTGGTCCTCTGGAGAGATGCAGGTGCTTCATATCTCTATCTGTGGGAAAGATACTAACATTCCAACAAGGAGTGGGCCCCATGCTGCTCCTATGTAACATTTGGAAGCTGGCCTACAGCTCTTCATCATCATACTGGCTTTGGATACAACATACATACCACTGGTGTGAAATAGCAAAAGTTAGTGGTAGCCCCTATTACAATCATTTGGAAACAACAGGGAATATGTCCTTAACTGAAGATATGGGGTTGGGTTGGATGTTCATTTGCTATCTGATGAGAGCATTGTGCATCAACTCTTGTGTTCTCATTCCCTTGCTTTTGAAAACCTGAGGAACAATGGCTGAGTGCAAAATGGCGGAACATGTAAGTGGGGTGGTCAACTTTTTGTGCAAAACGGGCAGCAGGGAGCCCTAGAAACACCTAGGAGTGATCAGCAGGACCCAGCAGTTGTCTCGTGCCTCTCTCATGTCAACACTGTGATAGTTTGGAGATTTAGCTGTACCTCTGAGATAGGAGCGGGCGAGAGCATTCTTTCAGCTTTATGCCATTTTAATTTTATCCCTTTCTTTGTTTCACTGAAAAGAACCAATGACATATAAGGCACCTCAAGCCAGCTTTGCTTTGCTCACCATGCACATGGCAATGTGTCGAGAGCCGGTGACAGGCCCTTGTGTCTGACTGGGACTTAACATGGAAGAACTGCATAGTCCTTTCTCAAACCAACTCGGACAAATAGGGATATCTGGAACCCCCTCCCTGCGAAGTGCCTCTGAATCACTGATAGCTTATACAAAGAGCAGACCATGTGATAAAACTATTCCTGGGCTTTGCCATTTCAGTCCGTTAGGGAGGGCATCAACATATACTGTATATACTCAGTGTAGAGAAATGAAGGTACCAGGGAGATAGCAGATTCCTTTCTAGCATTCTTCCTGGTGGTATATTGTTTTTTGTTTAAATGTGTAGGGACTTTTCCATGGGAGAATATTCAAAGAGTGGTCTGAGCCTGGAAACAGTTTGACCATGTGATCTGCTGTTTGTGTAGACTAGACGTGAGACTGGAGGTCTTCAAGCTGTTGGGGATGCTTTAGCTCTGGACTGGGCAACATGGCGTACAAGGTCCCCTCCAACTCTATGATTCTAACTCCTAGAGCCCAGGATTTCCTGCATTTAGCAGGGAATGGGCTGTGTGGCCTACAAGTTCCCTTCCAACTCTATGATTCTTAATAAAGCTGTTTGCCCTCTTACGGTAGACGATTCATAACCCCTCACTGGCAAGGTGGATACTGCCATTCTTGCCCACTTTAACACTAACTAGAATAACCACACTAAAGTGAACAGATCTACTCTGAAGTAAGTGACTTGAGGATTGCAGCCACTATTATTCATATGTGTATATAACTTCTGAGAGCCAGTCTAAAAGCAACATCTTAAATGTTCTTCATTTATCGCAATATATACAATGGCTCTGAAATGCAATATTGGGCACATTTTTAAAATGAAGTGCTCCTATTTTCACAGCTTACACTGAGTAAATGCGATCTTCAGTTAAACATAATTATCAACTTCGTTCAATCTGAAAAAAAAACACCTATATGATTTTTTTGTTTTACTTTTTTTTTTCCTTTAACGTTAGAAAGCTGTGGATAGTTCATCAATATAACCATAAAGAGATTCATTTTGTTAGAGCAAGTTAAGTAGAATACTGTACATCAAGCCAACATGTACCACTCTCTTCACATTGTATTCCACTAAATAAATGAATAAATGCGTATGTCTTCTTTGCAGTGTCTGTAGCGGGAAACAGAAGTAGTTTTGTTAATACTTTGATTTTGTTCAAAATACTTTAAGGGACTATGTCGATGCTGTGACTTTGATATTTCTCATCATGAAAGAAGTCAGTTTGGTTTCTCATTTTGTTTGGAAATAGAATTTTGATACAGAGATTTGTTAATTGTGTCCCTTTTTAAAAAACAAACTAATGTATAACCTCTACAAAGGCTGATGATTTTGCAATCTGTTATTATCTATTAGCTACTTACCCGAGTCCCTGTTAAACCAGCATGAGGGGAAAATCTATATGCACAATCCGTTATAGTGTGGAAGGGATTGGTATAGGGGAAACACAGTCTGGCTGCTGTTCACCCCATTTTTGGCAGATGTGCAATGCGACACCTGGGCCATGTGATATGGGCCATGGAACGAGAGTGCATCAAACTATCCTCATCCGGCTTTCCCTCGCACCTGGTTGTGAGTCATTTGGCCAAAAGGGCCAGAACATTCAATTGAGCCCAAAGCCAGTTCTTTCCTATTTGGACCGTAGATGTGTGCTAGAATGGAATGTGCCTACAGCTTTCTCCTCGAAGTATGAAATGTTCAAGCTGTATTTCCTGAAGTCCCCCTTTTAAAAAGTGCTTCCCTTATACATGGGATACACTAGGAAGTTCTTCTACACAAGGCGCCCCCCCCTCCAGTGAAACACATGGCAGCAGGGCAATCCCAGTCTGATGTGGCCTGAGCCGACGAGGCAGACTTAGGATGTGTGGCTAACATGGTGTGCTCCATATCTTGCTGGACTACAGCTCACATCACCACTGGGCCTTGCAGATGGAAGCTGAGATCCATCAACTTATAGAGGGCACCACACTGACTACCCGGGGGCTAATGCATACTCTTAATTTCGTTTGTGGATGGAAAGTAAAAAAAATATGTAAAGCTACAGGCAGTGGGTGTTTTGAGATGCTGGAGGTAAATCTGGTAACCTCAGACTGAATAACGAAATGCCCGTTGTCATATCAGGAGAGCACTTCCCTTGCGTTACATTTGCTTTTGTTTTGTTTTCAAAGTGATAATTGCATCTGACAAGGCACCGTGGACCACCCACAACAAAAATTAAATGTTTGTTTGGCAAATAAAGGATTGAATGACCACTCTTCTGAACAGCATCTAGGGTACAAACAAGGTTCTCATGTCACAGAACCATTAACGTTGCTTTGGGGTCTGGGGGGGGAGGGGTGTGTGTAAACATTCATAATTATAGCATTTCGGAATCTTTAAAAAAAAAAGCTTCTTGCAAAAAGAAAAAAAGATATACTGTTGCTTGCAGAAGCTTGGAAGCAATAGTCCCCATCCCAGCATGCAGAAAGACAAGAGTATGGATATGTGTTTTCTTTGGGGTGGGAGTAGCTGAATTTTTCTTTTATAGCCTTATAAAAATTTGTTTGTTCTACCCCTCCCACCTCAAAATCCCGCTGATGTTTCACCTGAGGAGCAAACATCCATATTTGATTTTTAGTTTGCTTTCAGTGAACTCGGGAGACAATCCTGGGGTGTGCTGAAAGTAAAACTCACTCCCTGATAAATTCTGCTATTCTTATTGAAATTCCTCTGGGATTTACTTTGAAATCCTCCAGGTAGCGTTTCACTTGAGGAAGAACCACCAAATCCACTTCGCATTTTGCTTTAAGCAAAATGTTGGGAATACCTCTTTAAGTGGAAGCTTTTAACCACTTTGCTGGTTCCTGGGGATCTTTTCTTTCTCCTCCCGCCCCCAAAGCTGCCAAAAGCCTTTGTTCAGCTGACGTGCTTTGGTGCCCTCTGTTGCAGGACTGTGCTGCAGTTGGGTTTCCCAGAGTAATACCGTTCCACCAGAACACCGGCATGATCCACAAGGAACTTCTTGTGCACAAATCTAATTGAAATGAATCAGTAGGATTCTCATTCATTGCAAAGAGGCTTGTGCCAGGAAAGTTCCCAGGTAGACGTGCCCTAAGTATTTTTCTGTCTCCGTCATAAATATGAGACAAGATAAAAAGAAGGTTATTGTATGGTGTTTTTTTATTAAAAAAAAAGATTGAACATGTATAGTATATTTAAATAATAAAAAATAATAAAATTCTGGGAATAGAGAATGTTTTTGTATGTGTGTGTTTTTGTTTTACTACTTTGAAACAACATGAACTGTAACCGATAAATGCAAAGGAAGAAAGGGGCATTGTGCCATGGAGGGTGGGGTTTGAGAGCCTCCATACAAACACTGGGTAAGGGGGAAATTTAAAAAAAAATACTCATTTAATACAGGTGGGAACAGTCACCTTGACTGACTCCATTACACTAAAAAAAAATAATAATAATTAACTGAATTTCATGGAAGAAGAAGTGCCATAGTCCATGGCCACTGATGGGTACAGAGAATTTTGATAAAAATTGAAACGGGAGTAGAAATTACCAAGGAATACAATCGGTATTTGCTGTTGCTGCTTTCAGTCCATAAATGATAGGTGGTAATTGATTACGTTTCCCCCCCCCCTTTTGCATTGTGTTTTCCTTCCATTGAAATTAATGGGGTGATAATAACGTAATGATGTAATTTCACCAGAGTGGGTGGTGGGATGAAAAACATCACTTTTCATGGAAGGTGAACTGCAGCAGGGATTCTCCAAGGGTCCTTTTTATTATGTAATCAGTATGATTTTTGTTCATGGCGGTATCAAGGTATATTGCTAGTGCCTGCAAAAGTTCTGGGGTGGACCTTTGGCTTCATTCCCATCTACCACATGTCCCACAACTACCCGTTGAATTCCTGTAACTTTTTATACCACTAATGTTCATGGCATGGTTGGGATGTCCACTTTCGCTGTACTAAACGGCCTCGGTCCAGTCTACCTGAAAGAGTGTCTTCACCCCCATCGTTCTGCCCAGACACTGAGGTACAGCACCGAAGGCCTTCTGGCGGTTCCCTCGTTGCAAGAAGCCAAGTTACAGGGAACCAGGCCTGCTTGGTAGTGGCAACCGCCCTGTGGAACGCCCTCCCATCAGATGTCAAAGAGAAAAATAACTACCAAACTTTTAGAAGACATCTGAAGGCAGCCCTGTTTAAGGAAGCTTTTCATGTTTAATAGGTTATTGTATTTTAGTGTTTTATTGGAAGCCGCCCAGAGTGGCTGGAGAAACCCAGCCAGATGGGCGGGGTATAAATAATAAATTATTATTATTATTATTATTATTATTATTATTATTATTATTATTACTACTACTACTATAACACAAGAGTGCCCCTCCAGGTAACACTAGTAATACAATCCCAAATGTGCAAGAACCATCAACTTCAATCAATAGATTTTATTGCATTACCCGTGTGGCCATAGCATGGTATACATAGAAATAACAACATAAAATGGGGGTGGGGAGGTAAAGGTAGATATCGTCCTGGGCAAATACTTAAAGGGGAAAAAAAAGAGAGATAACAGAAGCAACAGGGGATTTAAAACATCGAGTGACCGATAGCACAAAAACAAAAAGACAAAAAACTGCTGAGGGTGGAGGAGGATCGTTAGAGGGGTCCTTCAGCTCCTCAGATTTGTCCTAGCTCCATTGTCCTTGTACAATAAAGCTACTTGGAACTTCATTCGATTGTGCAGCGTATCGACTGCAGCTGTGGTGTTAAAAAGAAGTTAGTGCCGCTTTCCTCTTCATCACACTGAGCAGGAAGTTAGCTGTCATCTCGGTAATCCAACAATCAGAGTCCTGCAAAAAAAGGGACACTATCCAGGGCTGGATTGGGAGATGAAGCTTGTTCATGAGAGGAGTTAAAAACCGAGATCTTTCATCTGTCCAGTTGGGACAGAAGAGCATTACATGTTCCATAGTCTCCAGGGCCGTGTCATTACAGGTGCATGTTCTGTTTGCGATGGGGACTCTGGAATAACGACCCGACAGAACTGCTGTAGGAAAACAGTTGAGACGGGCACAGGTAAAGGCCCTTCGCTTAGCCTCCGAAGAGATTGTGAAGCAATATAGAGGGATTCCTTCAGGGGGAGGAATAGCTAGGGCTAGGCCTGAACACGGCCCTCTTGCATCGGCAGCTGTGTTAGAGAAGTCAAGTTGCTGTAGCTTCTTTTTAATTGAAGGTAGGGCCGCCGGACTGATACACTCTAATTTAAGAACAGTTTTGCAATTCAGATTGAAAAGAGAGCGGAGTTTGAGGTTGATTGTAGTTTTCCAAGGGGAATTATGAATATCTCTTAGGATCAGATTGGAAAAACCACCTCTAATTCGAGCATCCGATGCAAGTAGGTGGGAGCTATAGGAAATGGCTCGACACCATGCTCGTTTTACAATTGAGGGCTGGGCGAACTCAAGTCGTAGGGCTGCACCTGAGACGCATCTCGGAACCATCAACTTCAAAGGTTTATCTATATACCAAAGCCCCTCCCCCCAATTGGTCAACAGCATATTAATGCAAGAGAAATACAGTGGTACCTCGGGTTAAGAACTTAATTCATTCTGGAGGTCCGTTCTTAATCTGAAACTATTCTTAACCTGAGGTACCACATTAGCCAATGGGGCCCTGTGCAACCGCCAGACGATTTCTGTTCTCATCCTGAAGCAAAGTTCTTAACCCGAGGTACTATTTCTGGGTTAGTGGAGTCTGTAACCTGAAGCATCTGTAACCCGAGGTACCACTATATGCAATAAAAACACAACCAATCATTCAAAACAATAGCAAAGTCTCAAACTACCCATCAGTCACACTGAATATATCTTAGGAATGCCACTTAACCCTCTGTTAAGAAACACAGAAACCACTCAACATGCCAGCAGGTACAAACTGCCCTCCTGTTCCACCAACAGGTTCTCTCCCTGTGGCAGAAACTCCTCCTCTCTTCCACCACAACCTACCAGCCAGGAAACAACATGCTCAATTAACCCCACATTGTAATAACCAGAGCCTGGAGGTAAAAAAGAGGGAGGAAATCCTACAAGCCAGGGGGTGGGAGGAACAATATCCACACCAGCAGACTCTCTTCCTGGATCATGAAACAACTTATTTCTCTCTCTGCTAAAGTGTCCCCACCAGTCCCACTGGTTTGAAGCAGGATCAAAGTCAGCTCAGCTTTGGCAGGATTTGCATCAGTGCTGCACCAAAGCAAAGAAAGAACATCCTTCCATGGGTGTTTCGGATGTGGGAAAGGCAACAGATGGAAGCCCATTTTGTACATTACTGGAGTGATGTTGTGAACTGGCAGGATGACAAGGAGAAGGAAGAGGAGGAAGAGGATAGCAAAGGGTATAGCCGGGACTGGTACACACTGGGGCAAGCAGGGGATGGGGAAGGGAGTACTCACAGGGTGATGGAGGATGGCAAGGGGGTGGGGGGTTGGTGCACAAGAACCAGAGCAGCAGGACCCATTACCAGAGCCAGAGGGGTCACTGTTTCCACAAACACAGCAGACTCTGAGGGAACATTGGGAGGGGTGTTCAAGGAGGCTGAGGCAGGTAAGTGCCCACAGCCCAGCTCCCTAGGTGGCCAGATCTGGGAGGAGGTGTGTGATTCCTCAGCTGGAGTAGGCTCACAACTGGTGAGGGACACATGCCTCATCAAGTCCAGATGCTGCAATCAGCATGCAAAGTAGAAAAGAGAAACAGCACTGAGATGCTGTGTCTGCTCAACTGCCCACGTTGATGGATCTTGGCTTGGATGCTCCTGGACCTCTATGGGAGTGTGCTTTGTGTTTGACTCTGGACCGTATCCTGACTGCTGGACTTCAGACTTGGCTCCTTGGGTTGACCCTGTACTGTGTCTCTTGACCTTTGGACTTTGCTTGTGTGGAGTAACCCCTGGACTTTGAACTTTGGACTTGGCATACTGACTTGCTGCCAAGTAGACCAGCGGTTCAGGACAAGCAGAGAGGGGTGTTCTTCTAAGTGGCTTTGTCCCATACTGCTACGGCAACTTCTTCTTTTTTACTGTTTCTAGAATTTATATCTTCCTGAAGGAGCCCAGGGTGGCAAACACACAAGCACCCTATAAATCACCTCATGTACCCATGCATGCACGTAAAGGCTGATCTTAGCCCAAAGGTGCTCTCTTTTGTGGTAAAGGATCTCCAGTTATAGGGAAAGGTAGTTGGAATCCATTTTAGACCATTGTGAGAGAGAATCTTGTTCTAAGGATATAGATTCTGTTGGACATGCACCTCCCCTATTTAACTTTTAATGTTTTAAATTCTAGTTGATTTAGCAAAATCAAATGCAAAATTGTATGCTGATATATGGATTGTATACTTATATATGAATATATAAATTGTATACTTTATGTGGAGTCTATATGTATTTTATTTTTGATGTCTTTTGATATTCTACTTTCTTCTATGTACAAGTTGATATTACTCACGAGGAAACGGGGCAGCCTTTTTCATAGGTTACTCCTTCTCCTTTGCAAACCTATTTCCAAGAGTATCTTCTTTTGAGTTCATTCAGATGCCATTATCTAGCTCATACCTTTATTATTGCACTGGAAATGGACTCTTGTTGAATCTCCTAACTCTGAATCCCACAGGTAGTAAAGGAGCCCATTGTTACATGTGAAAATGTCGTGCAATGGGGTTGGATGCTACAACATATTAATGCAACCAGATGTTAGCAGGGGGGAGAGGAACTGATGCAGTGGAAGGTAGGCTGTTAAATCATTTGCTCAGCTGTCTCCCCACTGAGAGGAGGACTTTGGCATGCCTACGGAGTATGACTCATATCTGACAGCTCCTTTTAAAGACTCAAGGCAAATACAATCGCTAACACACAAACCAATTTATTATTTCTGAACGGTGCCAATTTTCTGTGATTTTTGTCATCCATTTCTTTCAGCTCTTCTTGCTGATTTGGCTTTTTTTCCCCCTTCCTCCCAGGCTCTTAGGACTCCTTTGGCATCCTGTGCCTTGAGATCAGCATATTTGTTTGAAAATAAAAGTACAGCGTCTTTGCCATTACAATCTCTCAGTTCTCTTTGCTGGCTTCCCTGTCAGTTCCAGAATGAATCTCATCACCCTTTCTTGTTTTACTTTACCCCACTTTCCACAGCCTTCAGTCTTGCAAAAAGAAAAAGAAGGTACTTGCCATCTTTTAGACAAAGCTTTTTAATCTGCAAAGTGCATTACAATCTTTATTGCAATTGGTTGCTCTTGTTGTGGGTGTGTTAAAATATTTTTGTTAAACTCTTAACATAAAAATGGTTACATAACATTTGCAGTGAGCGTGTCACTTCATACAGAGTTGGCTTTGTTAAGGACAAGACTTCTCCAAAAGATTGTATGGGGTGGGGGGTGGGACCTAAGTCCTGCTGATGGTTGATAAAATCAACAAATGGCTGCCATATAGCCAGAGCTGTAGCTAGGTGATCTTGCACCCCTGGCAGAACCATCCAGATTGTGCCCCCCCCCCAGCCACAGACAAATTAGTTCTTCTTTCTGCCTCTCCTCAAACCCTGCCCCCTGCCCTTCCACTCATTCAATCCACCCTCTATTTAAAACCATTTCTTATGATGCAGTAATCAATATTTATATTTATGGACATATTTTTAGCCAATTTTGCTCCCCTCCATCACCTGCGCCCCTGGTGGGGGCCTACCTCACCACCCCCGAGCTACAGCCCTGCATATAGCATGGGACCAGTCCTTGTTTTGGTGGTGCCCCTTCCAAGCCAGGCATAGTGAGTTAGTTTTTCTATCAGGGCTGCCTGCCAGACTCTATTTAGCTACTTGCCATATGCGAGGCCTGCTGCATCCTTTCAATGTGATGCTCGTTCCGATCTGGCTGCCACCAATAGCACAGAGAGGAGCGTTTTATTAATTTTTTTAAAATGATATTTATTCAGAATTTCATCAATACAAAAACAAAAACAAGAAAAACAGAAAAATACAGCAAAAAAAAATAAAAGAAAAAGGAAAAAAGAAAAAATACAAATCTCAAATTACAACTTTCCATTTGCCTATTTCTTGAGCCTCCTCACACCTCCCTTTTTGTATTCTAGTTTAATTGGTTATTCCAGCAAATTCTTCCCATATTTCTCAATTTTAATTTAAATGATTAATCTTCACAATCTATCTTATCAATTAATTCAACGTAACCTTTCCATCTTTTAATATAATCTGTTATTCAATTTACCTTAATCTTTTTAACCTTATCTTATCTTAAAAAATCTTAAAATTTCAAAATTTACATCATATTCATTCATATCTCCTTAAATCATTTCTGCTAAAGCCAATTTGGTTCCTTTCCAACATGTTCCCTGATATTTCATTGATGTTACACTAATTCCAAAATTAACAAAAGAATTTCCCTTAATATCTCTAATTTTTATCCATCGTCCCTTCTTCCTGGTTTCGGGTCATGTCAGTCCTTTCTGTCCATTACATCCAGTCCATCAATCTGGTGTTCTTATATCCGAGGCCCTTAAATCTCTTCTTGGCCCCCTCTGCACATTTTCTTGTCCTTGTTTATGCTTGCGCACTTCTTTGTCTGTTATTAGCTTCCTGGGGAGTGGGTCTCCAGAGGATTCCATCCAGTAGTAATTTCCATTTTCCTTCATCAGGCTGGCCTCTTCCCCCCAGTCCCATTCCCCATCGTCATCTTTGTAATCCAAAAAGTATTTATCCAAAAGATAGTTGTTCACCTGTTTCAAAGTCCCACTAGAGTTAAGAGCTTCCTTGACTTCAAACACTTCCCAGCACTCTCCAAGTTCAATCAGTAACTTTTGTTCCTGCAGGACTTTGGATCTCTCCATTTGTGTTGTTTGAGGAGTAATCACTGCCTCTTCCTTCTTCATCTGCCCTTGGACTTGCCTTGTCAAACCAGATTCTTGAGTTGGTCGCTGTATAACTTCTTTATCCTTATTCCCTGTTAAATCATATTCGCTGGCCACAGCGCTCATCAAGTCCAATTTTTCATGCATCAAATTCATTTTCTCATGCAGCTGCTCCAGCAAGGCATTTGTCATGCCAAGGGCAGACTCTAAACTTTCCTTCCAACACATTTCTATTCAAGGTCAAACGGCTGGTCCCACGATCCAAATCTTGCAGCTGTGAAGTCCAAGTAAACTACAACAACAAACTGACAGGCTCCCTCTAGGGGACACAGTTTCTTTTTGTATCCATTTTTAAAATGTATCCAACAAAGGAGATTACTTTCGATTTCAAATCCTTTCGATTTTCAAATACTTTGTATCTTTAAAGTATATGCAGAAGGTAAAGTAAATGCAGAAGGTAGCGTTGAAGTTAATTTGTTTTTCTTCTTCTTTTTTTAACTATCTGTCAAAGCACTCCACTTTCAATCAATGGACGTCTCAAACAATTTCTGTCCCGACACCCCGTCCCCAGGTTTGGGATGATGGAAACTTAAATTCCTTTACTCTCCTCCTGCAGGATTAAACAGTCAAATCCCCCCCTTTTCTCCTGCTTCCAAGGGGGTTTTATTAGTTGTGGATGCAGGAAATTTCCAACTTTAAAGCAGCTTTCCAGGCTGTTAGTTTGCAAGGTCTTTGCTTCAGTCTATATACAAAAAGCGGAAGGCGGACTTCCTGTTTAAACCTTCCCACTTGTGCCTAATTCATAAATTTTGCAAATTTCTTGATCCAATTCTCCGTTTTTACTCACGGGTACTTGATTTAGAGTCCAAATGTCATCAGGAAAAAGTCAGCGCTCTCCGGCGATGGCTGCACGGCTTCCCTCCATGGAAATAGCGATCAGTTCGCAGCACTGCGCTGCTCACCCCACTTCATTCCGGAGCCCCGAAGAGGGGTTTCCTCGTGAGTAGGGGAGGCGCTCTTGGTGCTCTGCCGAACCCCACGTTCCCAGGCTTCTCCGCCTGGGGTTTCTAACGGGCCCCCGCCTTCGCCGTGGCGGGAAGACCCAATTTCCACGGAGCCCGTTCCTCCGATCGGAGGAACTCCGCCATTAGTCATTGGCGCTAACCCGGAAGTCCAAGGAGCGTTTTAATATGGGTGGGTATATTGTCTATTTCAGTGATTGACAGGAGGGCTGTGACTAGGCTGAGCAGTGTGTTGTGTCCAGAGATGGAGAACTGGGTGGCAAATATATCCCTCCAGAGGTTGGTCATCTTTGTACAGGTCCACCACATATGAATGATAGTGCCAATTTCAGGCACCCTCTCCAGTAGAGGGGTGATAAGTGATGTGTTAATTCTATGGAGGCAAAGGGCTGTCCAGTGCCATTGGAGCGGCATTGGTTGCTGTTTTTGCTATTGGTTCTTAGGGTATGGTGTGAGCACATGTAGTTCTTCTTGTTTGACTATTACTATGAAACTGACAGGATGACTACAAATAAAACCATATCTACATTCTAATCTAGTCATTAGAATATACAGATACACATATTGACTTCCTTCCTTTGTTCTAAGACCTCAAAAATTTTACTCTTTTTAAATTGTTGTGTCTAATGTAGATTACCTCTATCTTTATACTTTTTACATCATTTTTCTTTTTCTTTAACCCTGCATGTGTGTGTGGTTTTGTTTTCTTTCTTTTCTTTTCTTTTCTTTTCTTTTTCCTTTTTCCTTTTTTGTGTGTCGTTTTTCTTTCTTGTTTATATAGCTTTATTTTGGATTCAATGTTTGTAATTTTTGTTGTAATTTTGCATTGAAAATAAAAGAAAGAAAGAAAGAAAGAAAGAAAGAAAGAAAGAAAGAAAGAAAGAAACTGACAGGATGATTTGCACCCATTTTCAGGAGTATTGCACATACCAGTGAACAAAACAGTCTTGATCTGGTGTATGTCCTTTATACATTAGATCAGCAACTTCATTCCATCCCTATACCTTGAAAAAAAAATCTGCGCACTTTCAAAAAACTTAATGAGGTGCTCCAAGGGCTTCCCTGAATGCAGGAAAACATGGGTTTCCATATTTACCTGTGGGGATAGCAATATATTTTCCATCTTTTTCTCTGGCGATCACTCATAGCAAAGTAAGATTGCCTTCCATAAACACGGTTTTAACAATGAGTCCGTAGGTGGCTGTGGAGGCCAATTCTGGATCCACACGTCCTTCCACAGTGGGGACATTGGTTTCCGGGAGAGAGTTGATCATGGTGTGGATTTGCCAAGTATGCCTTCCTCTTAGCATGTTTCTTTGTGTCCTGAATTCAAGTGTCTTCAAAGCCCATGACACCTTTGGTATAGGCTGTTCTCCAATTGGAGCACTCACAGGCAAGTGTTTCCCAATTGTTGGTGTTTATACTACTTTTTTCCCCATACAGTGTACATATTTTCCATAAAGTGTACCTGGCAGTCCTCTGTACGTTTATCCTGGCAGCCCTCTGGAAGTTGTAATCTAATTACCATTACATTGTGACTCTGTTGTGATACACCACTGCTTCCAGGAGCTTATTGTACATGCAAACGGAGGGCAAACCAGTATTCCAGAGGTATTTGTGGCATTATCACAGAGGTACCTTTTGTGAAGTTATCTGCATTTCTGTTTTGCTTCTTGATCTATACAAGTATTGGGGACATAGCTCGCCATCAGATGGATAGATGAGCAGGTGTTTCAAATTCTCATTTAGCCTTCAGTGCCTGTTAAAACTGCTAGTTATTTTCAGTGGTTGTGGCTGTTATGTGATGTAATGTGCATTTACCTGTCCACAGGGAACAAGACTGAGACCACCAGGCATGTGCTCCTATGTAAAAACACTACACAGCCATTATTGGTAATAGTTTTCCATCATTAACAACCTGAGGTCAAATGCAAGGCAGCAACTTAGAAAGGAAGTGCACCATATCCTATTACAAATCCCCTGAGCCATCCAGTCTCCCAGAATTAAGTGTACAAGTGTGCTTAGAGTGTTGAACAGACTGGGAAACGTAAGCAGCTAAAGCCTTAGCAACTTAAAAGATATGGAAGCCAACCCAACTCTGTTTGGGGGCAGTTTTGTGCTTGTTTCTTTGTTTTGCTGACTAAGTGGTGAAATGTATGCAATTTGAGAGCAACAAGACCAACCATGTTATGGTAGGTAAAGTATGCAAGGCAGCTATATCTGGCCCACCAGTGCTTTTTGTTCAGATCTCTCTTGATTATTGCTGACAGTCATGAGATGACTTATCCATGAGATGGTTGATCAAGGAACAGGAAGCCTAGAAGTGAGAGGGGTCACAGAGAGGACTCCATAGTTCCTGAATTGGGGTGGTCCATGTAGTGCCACCCAGATGTTATTGGACATGAAACATGAAAATTAGAAGTGTGTCCAAGAAACAGAACCTAAGATAGGGCTAGGCATATGAAAGGGTGGGACAATTCAAGGAAGAATGGGAGTGCTTTGCAGTGTTAGGGACCTGCCTCCATAGAATCATGGAGTTGGAAGGTCCCTCAAAGATTATCATGTCCAACCTTCTGTCCATGCAACCTGCCTGCCTGCAAGGTGACTATCCAGCCTCTGCTTTAAAAATAAATAAATAAACAAACCTCCAATGAAGGAGAGTTTATCACCTTCCAAGGCAGTCTATTCCACTGTCATACAACGTTTAGGTTCTTTCTAATGTTTCTTCAAAATTCACTTTCCTGTCATTTTAACCTGGTATTATGGCTTCTGAGAAGAGAAGAAGAGTTTGGATTTGATATCCCGCTTTATCACTACCCGAAGGAGTTTCAAAGCAGCTAACATTCTCCTTTCCCTTCCTCCCCCACAACAAACACTCTGTGAGGTGAGTGAGGCTGAGAGCCTTCAAAAAAGTGTGACTAGCCCAAGGTCACCCAGCAGCTGCATGTGGAGGAGTGGAGATGTGAACCCGGTTCACCAGATTACGTGACTACCGCTCTTAACCACTACACCACACTGGCTCTGCCCTCTGGAGCTGCCTTCCCCAACCTGGTGCCTTCCAAATATTTTGAAACACTGCTGACCATTGGCCACACTAAGTTGATGGGTGTTATAGTCTGAAAACATCTGGATGGCACTAGGTTGAGAGAGCCTGTTCTGGAGCAACAGAAGATCCATTTGCTCCTAAATCCATATGGCAGCATTAAGTGGGGTCCTTTTTGAAATCAGCTATCGTATCACCTCTTCTCCATCCTGATGGGCTATCAAGATGAATCCTTATATTCTGTGTTTGGGAAGGATTCCATTTGCCCCAAAAGTGGGGGAGAAACATGCTGTTTACACAGAAGACAAGATCACTCCTCATTCTGAGATTTTATTCTAGAGAATCTTTGGAGGAAACCAAATTCTGACCAAGTTACAACTCGCAACTAATAAAACTTTAACAAGGCATTCTCAAAAGGCAAAAGTGGGGACAAATTAGGGACAGCAATTTACCAGGAACTTTGACCCCCCCCAAAAAAAAGGCCTGGCGTAAATAGTGACTAGTAAATAGTAAATAGCTAGGGACGCGAGTAGCGCTGTGGGTTAAACCACAGAGCCTAGGACTTGCTGATCAGGAGGTCGGCGGTTCGAATCCCCGCATCGGGGTGAGCTCCCATTGCTTGGTCCCTGCTCCTGACAACATAGCAGTTCGAAAGCACATCAAAGTGCAAGTAGATAAATAGGTACCGCTCCAACCATCACAAGTAGTAGGTTCTTTCCTTCCTCCCCCTCCTCAAACTCTTGGCTGAGACTCAGTACTGGGTGGGGGAGGAGGTGTTTAAGAGTTAACTTCCTCGTTGCTTAAATATCCCATGCCATACCTTTTTCAGGTTCAGCAAAGTTTCAGAATGGACCCAAACTGCATTTTATCCCAACGGCTTCTCCTGTCTGCAACATGCAGCCACTTTTTGGTTTTAATTATTGATGTTGTCTTTGTTTGTTTGAGGCCTTCCCAGTTTCTCTGTGTTGTTAACATTTCTCCAGTAACATTGCTGTGCCTCATGTAAATACAAAGAATTTCCTTAAGTCGAGCCAGATCGCCTTTAATACTTCACCGTATAACTAGTGCAGCCCTAATTAAATAGAGGACAGATGGCGGTCCTCATATAATACACAGAAATCTTGTGAGGTTTGCTCTTTTTTTATTGAGCATGAAATACATAACAGATTTCTTGCCACCTAGGTAGAATTGAACGAGATACAACTTCCCTCTTCCTTTTCACGTTTGTAGAGTCTGTTGGAAGCACGCTGAGCAAAAATAAATTTCAAAAATTGTGCTTTCAAGGCTTTTGGAGCAAACACTTGAAATGTCCAAGTTCTTTGAGAGCAGTGACCAAAGAAATAGAAAAATCAAGATACAGTGGTACCTCGGGTTACATATGCTTCAGGTTACATACGCTTCAGGTTACAGACTCCGCTAACCCAGAAATAGTACCTCGGGTTAAGAACTTTGCTTCAGGATGAGAACAGAAATCGTGCTGTGGTGGCACGGTGGCAGCAGGAGGCCCCATTAACTAAAGTGGTACTTCAGGTTAAGAGCAGTTTCATGTTAAGTACGGACCTCCGGAACGAATTAAGGACTTAACCCGAGGTACCACTGTATTAGGTGGGACAAAGGTTGTAATACAGAGCATCTCCTCCACTCTTTTGAGACAAGGCCCATTGGGGCCCATTCACAGGGAATCCATGCATGTAGTACAACAGAATTATCCTCTCCCTCGCCCCTTCTCTTCCTAGATCTAGCTGTTTGAACATGCTCAGTAGGTAGCATTTGGAGAAGCGACTGACTACATTGAGAAGATTCCAGAAATCCAGGCTGGCCCCAAAAGAGAGAAGCAGCTGTTCGGGTGTTGAGAATTTTGCTAATTTATATGCCCGCTGTTGGAGGTGTTTGCAGGTACAGTGGTACAGTGGTACCTCGGGTAACCAGGTTACATACGCTTCAGGTTACAGACTCCGCTAACCCAGAAATAGTGCTTCAGGTTAAGAACTTTGCTTCAGGATGAGAACAGAAATCGTGCTCCGGCGGCGCGGCTGCAGCGGGAAGCCCCATTAGCCAAAGTGGTGCTTCAGGTTAAGAACAGTTTCAGGTTAAGAACGGACCTCTGGAACGAATTAAGTACTTAACCCAAGGTACCACTGTATGTCCTGAGATCAAAGCATCACCTAGAGGTCCTTTTTAAGACAACAAAAGGAAGTTAATTGTTTTAGGAGTGGTTAAGGGTATTTTCTGATGGAATTAATATGAGGGCTTAATAGTGAAGCCAATATGGTGGTGAAATGTTTCTTTTTTGCTAGTAAGTGTTGTCAGATTCCTCAACGAATCAATATTTTATTTATTCCAGCAATCTAGGCTGGTACAGGAAGAGAGAAGCTACTCTAGAGCGGTTGGGGAGGCCTGCTTTTAAGTAGAGGGCCACATTCACACCATACATTTAAAGTGCTATGGTCACCATTTTAAACAGCCATGGCTTTGCCCAAAGAATTATGGGAACTGCAGTATGTTAAAGGTGCTCAGAGATATTAGGAGGCCGCTATTACCCTCACAGAGCTACAGTTCTCAGAGTTCCCTGTGAAGAGCAACTGATGACTAAACTACTGAGACTGAATCACTGGCATCTCCAGGTAGGGATAGGAGAGATTACCTGTCTGAAGCCTAGGCAGTGTAGACAAAGCTGAACCAGAAGGACCAATGATCTGTCAGTATAAGGCAGCTTCTTATGCTGCTTTCCATGGCTGTGACATCATGGATCTTTCGCTGAACAGCTCATTCATGGTGCAGCAACAGTGATGGGATAAGCAAGGGAATACTGTCAATCATATGCTATGTCTCAAAAGTTTTAAGATGTGTAACATAGGTGTCCCTTCAGGGTGAGCTTTCAATATGTATTTCACTCTTCTTCTTCTTCTCCTGCTCTGCTGGATCAACAAGGGCACCAGATTTTGATATACCCATGGTTGCAAACTCCACAAATGATTTAAATTCTGACTAAACAATTGGTGTCTTTTGTCCCAGGATGATAGTTCAGTCTGACATGTTTCTCAGAAGCTTCTCCATGAAACTAACTGCAGAGACATCTTCAGCATGTGATTTTTGGAATTACAGTAGCTTTCCCTGATGTCATCTCTTTCCCTGATGACACATCTCAGAGGCAAGACGTAATCTGCTTTTCTTTTCTTTTCTTTTTTCATTTTCAAACTGCAATGTGTTTAAGACTATGAAGAAGAGCCATACTGGATCAAGGGGGGGGGGTCCATCTAATCCAGCATTCTGTTTTCTACAGAGGCCAGGAGATGCTTCTAGAAGGTCCACCAATATTCCTCCTTTCTCATTTGCCCCCAGCATTTGGTATTCAAGGGTATAGCCTCTTGAGATGCAAGCTCCATGGCTCAAATCCATTCATGGCTCTGTCCTCCATGAATTTGCATAATCCCTCTTCAAAGGCTTATAAGAGGCAAATGACAAGATGGTACCTCCATCCAGAAGCCAACCAGGTTGGCAGTTGAGTCTTATTTCAACACTGGCAATGGGACAGCATCCTGCACCAAAGGGTGGCAGGATAGCTATGGGGCGGAGCACAGGGGAAGCCAAATGACACACACAGGAAACAGACTTGAAGCCAGTACTGGAGGTGGTATTAAGCCATTGTGGTTAGTAGCTATTGATGGCCATTGATGTGTCTAATGCTCTTTTAAAGACATCCAGCGAAGTCCTGGCATAATATGGTTGAATTGCCTACTCCAATCTAACAGTTCTGCACTTAAGTCTATTCAGGACCAACCAAAGATCCCAGGCCATTTTCTAAGGCAATCTGACACACAAAGCATTGCAACAATCCAAACAAGCAGCTCCCTATTGCTCTAGCAATTAAGTATGATCCCATGAACCAAAAGTTATATTGTTAGGGGCTGGAAATAACTGCCTTAGATGTCTTCAGTAATGACCTTTTTCTGATAATTACCCACAAATATTACATGAGCTGAAGTAGGGGGAGGCTGTAGCGTCCATAAAAGTTATGAGCAGCTGGTTAACACAATTCAGAACCAGGAGAGCTTGTAAATTATTGTTCCTTCCCCCCCCCCAGTGCCTTAGGAAAAGGATAACTTAAATGCAGCTGTTCTCACATTTTATACAGAAGTGTTGCTTGATATGCAGGAGCTCCCAGGAAATCACTTTCATCTAATAAAGATGGCGGGTGATAAATTCAGATCAAGGGGCGCAAATAATTCCATCCTGCTGGAATTTCCATGTATCGAACACTATTATCACTTGTGCTTTTGTGTAGCAAAATGTAAATGCCCAGCTCTACTAACCAACCTCTGCAGGATGTCACAAAACAGCAGAGTCCTCAGAGGTGCAGGGGGGACTTAATAGTCATAAATGGGGAGGGGCTATTTAAATGGTTCATGTGCATTACCGCACTTACTTTAAAATATGGTGAGCCAACCCTGATGTATTTTTTTTTGGGGGGTGTCCTCTTGTTCATTCTGCTAGGTGAGGCCCTGGACTTCTGCACACACACACACCCAAGTCCTGCCCTGCTGGCACCACTAACAATGATTAGCATATTTTTGACCCCACTATGTGGAATCCAAACTGGATGTGACGTGCAGGATACATAAAGTGTCTTTCAAAATTATTTTGAAATTCCATTCAGCTATGGTCGGCAGAGAGGAGGTGAGCAATCCCATACATGTCATTCATATCACACCTGAGACCCTTTAACTGGAGATAAAGAGGTCTGAGCTGGAGACCTCATCAGTTCAAAGTATGGGCTCTCCCACTGATCAACGGTACCTCCCTATGTTCTAGCACTCTGCCTTCTTCTCATATCGGAGGCAATAATCAAATCCACCATTTTCCAATGTTTTACACATGAACAAAGTGACAGTATGGTGTATTTGTAATACCTCAAGCTTCCCATCAAGAACCACTGCCTAATCTCTCTCCCATCCACAGTGCTAAATGCTCCCCTCTACCGCCTGCATTCATTTACCCTGCAATAACCTGTCGTGTGTTGGCTTTTGAAGCAGGTGTGCTAGTAAAGAAACTACAACACTCTCCATTTCTTTAATGTTTAATACAATGTTTAATTTTACAGTGGCTGTGATAGTACTTCCAGAATAGTGGTAGCCCAAATGCCTGTTTTATTTATTTCTTCTCACACTATCTGGATAAGTAGCTATGATGGGGTTTGGAGAGACATAGCCCATGAACACAATATAATTAGCCAACGAAGAAAAAAATGGTGCGGCCACAGCCTAGATACAAATTGTCTCATAATTTGTTGGTTGAACCGTTTCAAGCAGGCCTCATTAGCTGCCGTATGAGTGCGAAACTGCACTTAAACATCACTGAACAATGATGATTTGCCTTAAAAATGTGCTACCCATTACTTGGCTGGATAAATGCACTGAAAAATTCAGAAAAGTGCAAATTTGAAGGATAGTTGTGTTTGGAATAGCATATTGTTTTTTTTAAAAAGTCTGAATTAAGTAGGTTCATCTTTAGATCTGAACTGAATCAAATTTCTCCCCCACCCCTAATTGTTGGGCTGTAGAGTGTATCAGTTTTGAGATTATGCAGGGTGATCTTCATATCTAGATTTTGATTTGCATGGGTCCTGGGGAGGGGCAAAATGGGTTGGTATGCTCCCAAACACAGAAGAAACTGAAACTCCCTCTGTGTGGACACTATTTTTTTTTAATAAATAATTTTTATTAATTTACAACAAAAACAAAAACACACAATAATTTCACATCCAATTTTTCACAAAGTATTTCTTTTCTGGACTTCCTTCAGCTTTTCCGTAAATCATTCGTAGTCATTATTTAATTTACGCATTTCTTAGGTTTGTATTGTCATTATTTGAGCCTTTCTTTTTCTATTCCCTTTTAACAATACTTCTCACATTTCACAGTGCTTCTTTAACCCTCTGTGTAGACACTAACTCTGGCAGCTCGGCCATCAATTTCTGAACAGCCACAGATGAGACTTCCCCACTACAAATCCGCTCTCTTGCTTTGTTCTGCCTTTGTCTGAGTAATTATGAGAAAGTCGGTGGCTGAACAGCAGTTTGTTGTTGGGTCGTCTCATCCCCCTCCCCAGCCTCCTCCATGAGTGGGGATCAAGTTCTCTGTTTTGCTTCCCAGTAGTCCCCTGCACCTGTGCTGTGCCGGATGGATCACATCTGTACTTTGAGCAAAACCCTTTGTAGTTACACGTATTGGTACATGTTTTATGGGAACCGAACAGGGCAGGGGCAGCCCCAAGAAGTTATAATATATTAGCAACGGTTGCTTCTTCCTCTTTGTTAACTCGGTGAAGTCATTGCATTTCCACTGCTCCGTGATGCCTTAGTTGTTTTCTTAATTAAACAAAAGATTTCAAAAGGAGGCCTTGTTTTACTTGTAGGAATTGAAGCTGCATGGGAAACTCTAGAACGGCTGTGTATTTAATTTAGAGAATGGTCCAAAGCGTGTTTACTCAGATGTAAGCCCCACATAGTTCAGTGGGACTTTCTCTCTTGTAACTGTGCTTGGGATTTCAGGCTTAATTCCAATTAGGAAAACAATAATAGGAGGCCCCCCCCCCCTCTCTCTCACTCACTCTCTGTATACTGGTGCATATGGCATGTATCAACACTTATGAAATGCCTTGTGTCTGTTGAAAGGTCACCATCAATGACATCATTTCTTGGATGCTTCTGTATCTCATTGTTCCCATAGACTCAGAACCAGCGCACACACGTTGCATAATGTTAGAGGCTCTTGGGACATGACTTTCTAGCACTTTGTAAGCCATACTTACCTCTATTTTCAAGGAGCAGTTGCCTCTCTACATGGCACCATCAGGCCTAGCCCTCAATGAGGTGCTAAACATATGTCTCATCTGTACCATTTTAGACTTTGGGTGGGGATTCATAGGACTGAATTGCCTTCCTTGCAAAACTATAGCATGTAGAAAGCTTGGACTACTGCAATGTGCTCTACGTGGGGCTACCTTCGAAGGTGACTCAGAAACTACAACTAATCCAGAATGCAGCAGCTACACTGGTGACTGGGAACAGTGGCCGGGACCATATAATACTGGCCCTGAAAGACTTAAATGGGCTCCCAGTATGTTTCTGAGCGCAAGTCAGATTTTGGTCTGACCTTTAAAGCCCTAAATGGCCTTGGCCCTGTATACCTGAAGGAGCATCTCCACCCCCATTGTTTAGCACGGGGAATATTTTAGCATCCATTGGATCTAGCTCAGTCATAGAAACCTCTTCTAACTGGAAAGGACAACCTCAGAGTATTCGGTTTGCTCCACTCCCAAGCCGGGATTATTATCATTAAGTCAATTATTTTTCCAATAATTGAGATATTTTGCATAATCTGTCATAATGTTTGTACTGCTAAGCCTCTGCTGCTTTGAACTCAGCTATGTTTGTTGAGGGGGAAATGGCTCCCAAGAGTTTTCCATCCTTAAGTGAACCCTAACCTGGTCTGCGGAAACAAACTCAGTGTGGCCAGGAGGGGTAGGAAATGTAACACAGGACTAAGGAAGTTGGTTTATACGCAGTCAGGTCATTGGTCCATCTAGGTCATTGCTGTCTACACTGACTGGCAACAGTTCTCCAGCACAAGTTCTCTTTCAGCCCTACTGTGATGGCCTGGGAATCGGATTCAGAGGCTGAACCTGAGGAATCCCAGCCTGCACAGGAGTCCCCGCCTCCAGGACCAGCTGAGCCAGGGCTGGGGCTTGAACCTGAAGGGCCCTCACCTGTGCCGGATCCTCAGGAGCAGACACCAGCTGAGTCTGCTCTGGCCCCTGAGGTGATGGAGGACCCATTGCCTGCAGGTGCTCCACTCTCAGCCCCGTCAGGGGAAGCTGAGGTTGCCTCTGGGTCCAGTAACCCTTCAGCCTCTCCTGAGCTGCACTAAATCAAAATAAATGAGCTAATAGGTGCCATGGTTTGAGTTCGTAAATCTCAATATTGAATGTAGAAAACCCTGACCAGTTTACTCAAGATGCATAGCCACTGAGGCCACCTGAGCCACTCAGGACAGAGAGGCGGGGGAACTAAGTTCTCACAGGAGGAGTGCTTGCCTCCAGGCCAGGAGAGGCGAGTCACCTGTGGACCGGGACCGCCCTATGCCTCGGGGCAGATAAAAGCCAGCCAGCCCAGTCCCAGGTTGCGGGAGCAACATTGTTGGTAACCTGTTCCTGCTGGCACCCTGTCCTGCTCTTCTGCCAGAGTTCCTGACCACAGCTGACTCCTTGCCTTGGACTCTGCTTCAGCCTTGACGGACAGCCTCCATACCACACCCTCGACCTTGGACTGGACTCAGATCACGCAGCACGGTAACCCCCCCCCCCCGGACCAGCACACCTACCTTGAGATGCCAGGTTTTGGACCTGGGACCTTCTGCATGCAAAGCAGATGTGATATGGCCCTTGCCCAACTTAAGGAATGACAGATAGGTGTGTATTGCACTAAATCTAAATAAATGAGCTAACAGGCGCCATAATAGGAGTTCGTAAATCTCAATACTGAATGTAGAAAACCTTGACCAGTTTACCCAAGATTAAGAGCCACTGAGGCCACCTGAGCCTCCAGCAACAAGATGGATTCAGGAGTACCCCAAACTCTGAACCTGTTCCTTCAGAGGCAGGACAACCCCATCCAGAACAGACAACTAACCAACCTTCCAGATATGGGAATCACCAACCCACAGTTACTCCAGGGTTGGAGCTCAGGTTCTTGGCCTTTATCCACTCCACCATTGCACAGTCCACATCATGCACAGCCTCTCCTGACTTAGAGATTATGGAGATCTAGCATGTTTCAAGTGCTCTGTGTCATCCTCGTCCAACAAATCCACTTTTTAAAAAGCCCAGATATTTCGAGGTTTTGAAAGTGACAGGGTTTTAAATCGGCAGTGAAAAATGTGGGATGGATGACTAATGAGAAGATGTGTAAACAGCCCACAAGCAAATTAGCACAAATGTTCATTGCTGTGTAACCTCCCTGAAAACAAATTGGAACGAATGCTCAATAAAGACCAGACATTGTCTAACCTCTGTGTAAGCTTTGTGCAAGCAAATCAGGATGCATGTTCAGTAAACAGGTCATCTGGAACAGTCCAGCAAAAATAAAGACTCAAATTAAGGGAGGTCTTTATAATGAAATATCATGGAAAGCACCAGAGTACAAGATTCTGCATAACATTCCAAATCCTAGCCATAAAAGCCACTGAGCAAACTGCCTCTGTTCTCCTCCAGCCTTCCCTTGCCTTTATGTATCAGAACAAAATCAACTCTAATTCTAAGTATTTAATATAGACTATATTTTCAGCAGTGTCCAATATTGTCTTTGGGCTGGCTGTTTTGTTTAGGAGGACTGTTTGCAGCTGCAAGAGATTGTAAACTATCATAGCAAAATGTTTTCTTTTTCTGGTTGAGAATTAAGCCTGCTGTGGGGAGAATTCATGCCTAAGTCAAATTGTATGCAGTCGTGTTTGTGTGTGTGTGTGTGTGTGTGTGGCAACCATAAATGCCCATTTGCTTGCTAGAATTTGTCTTCATAAAGAAATGGGTCATTACGATGACTGCCCTTAACAAGTTATTTTTACGTGGAATTTTCATCCTTCACCCACCCCAAAATCTTACTTTCAATCTTTGTGTTTTGTTTCAATTATTCCAAGACCTTATTGTGGTTTCCTGAGCAAAATTACATCCTGAAGTCTAGGGTTTACTATAGACGGAGGATCATATAAAGTAAAAAGCCAACAACAGGGGACAATATGTTTTATATGTGCATTTAACTACCCCAAACTGGAAAATATTGGCAAGTGGCACTTAATTATGGCACCCTTGGTTTTCAACCACATTTTCAAGAAGACAAATTGAGCCATGGCTTATTTCTTGAGGTTCTTTTAAGGCATTGCTTCTCAGGTCAGCTTTGTTCAAAGCTGATCAGTCCTGGTTGCTTCAAGATGGAAGGAGCTTAATTTGCAAACAGGACACTATCACAAATGGGCAACAGTGTTTTTGGTTTTTTTAATTTATCTAATTTCTGCTGGAAAGGGTAGATCTTAATTAAATTTGGAGCAAAGGAGATATCCAGTGCTGGATTTACATAAAAGCTAAACAAGCTATAGCTTGGGCCCCACTCTCTTGGGGGCCCACAAAACAATTAAAGGAAAAAAACAACTGGATGTACATTTCCAAAATATAAGATAAAAAAAAACAAATAAAATAAAACCTACATATAGCAACAGTGTCTTGTGTTGTGTAGGCTCCTATGATGTAAGTAATGGGTCCCGCCTGCTAGCCTGCTCCCTAAAATATCCCTGGTTTGCTCGATTCTATATATAAGGTGCCTACATTCTGCATGGACTTTGGACATGCCTGGTCTACTCTGACTGGTAGCAAGTACCCAAGCTTTCAGACACGAATATTTCCAATTCCTTCCTGGAAATGCTGAGGACTGAACCTGGATCTTCTGCATGCAAAACATGCTGCTTACAGTATACTCTCCTTGCCATTTACAGTAGAGATGGGGAGGGAAACTTGCACTCCTCCCCAGATGTTGTTGGACTACAACTACCATTATCCCTGATGCTTGGCCAGGTTGGCTGGGACTGATCAAAGTTGGAGCCCAGAAACATCTGGAGTGTTACAAGTTCTCCATCCCAGCAGTAACGGTTGATGTGTTCTGGGCAACGTCTTACTAGGGCTGGGACCAGGGTCATGCTAGTTCTGGAATCAGGGAACAAGCTACCTCCCTCCTCCCCAAGATCCCAAGTTCTCCTATCAGGTTTGTATTTTGCGATCACTAATAGAATTATCCGTCTTTGTTTATCTTCTCCGTTTATGTTAAATCCTTTTCAATTATTAATTGGATTGAAAAGTAGTTTCATGTGAGACACATTACAAAAGAGAAAGGGGGGAAAGAACTATAATTCCAGACAGATGTAATTCCAGTTTATTTACCATGTTGATTTTGGGCTTGTGAGTTTTAAACAACACCATAGTTGGAGAATTTCCTGCTGGACAGCAGAACATCTAGATCTGAAAACAAAAACAGGGCTGGGAAGGAGCCATGGAAGTGTGGAAGTGAAATGGCAGGGATGTTGACAAGACAGCGTTTCATCTAGTGGCAGAATGGCTTGAGTGAAACATCGCTCAGCATACTGCAGAATTATTGTGTTTTTTTCATACACTATCCAGAACCAGGAATGGTTTATTTTATTAGCCTTCGGGATAATTGCTTGGATAACCCTCCGGGGGGGGGGCAGATGCCAGTAATGGGCATGAATGATCACTCTTAAGTGCACCTCACAGCTCCCCCCACCCTCAGCTGATCCATACTAATATTATTGTCTCCTCTCAGCTCATTGAATCATTGATCTGATTATCAGAGATGCGACCATTTGCTTCCCAGTGTGGTGTAGTGGTTAAGAGCGGTGGACTCGTAATCTGGTGAACCGGGTTTGCGTCGCCGCTCCTCCACGTGCAGCTGCTGGGTGACCTTGGCTAGTCACACTTCTCTGAAGTCTCTCAGCCCCTCTCACCTCACAGAGTGTTTGTCATGGGGGAGGAAGGGAAAGGAGAATGTTAGCCGCTTTGAGACTCCTTCGGGTAGTGATAAAGCGGGATATCAAATCCAAACTTCTCCTCTTCTTCTTCTTTCCCCAGTCAGGGTGCTGGGTCGAATAGAGGCATTTAATCCACTGCTCACCCCAGTACTGTGTCTTCTTTATTTTCTTTTTGCCATCCCTGTCTAAATTGTTGGAGTCTTGAAGGATGAGCAGAAACATTTGCTTGAGGGGAGCAGATCAGCCTTTCCGTGGGCCAGATCAGTATTGCAAACTGATGTCGATATGTAGAGAACTGAACTTATTAAGAATGAAAGAAAAGAGAAAGAAACTGAAATTGACACGATTCATCCATCCCGCCTGATGTTACCAACTTCCTGCCCCTATTGCCTCCAATTTGGGGGGGGGCATTTAGGCCCTCCCCCAACTGTGTTGTCAATTGCAGCCAGCTTATTTTGTCACATAGAACTCCATAAGAGGCAACTAACAACCAAGGTCACACCTACCTGCAGAGACCTGCCGGGGTTCTACTGTGTGCAGGCAAATCCTATAAACATTTATACAAAAATAAGTCCCATTGAATTCAATGAGGCTTACTTCCATGGTTGTGTAACCCTTCACCACAATCCTATGCATTTCTACTCAGAAGTAAACCCTACTGAGTTCATACAGGTAACTGCATGTGTAGGACTACAGCCTTAGTCAAGGTGACAAAGGGACTATTGGGAACGGACAGTGACGCAGATACATTAATTTATTTATCTGTAAAATACAGTGCTGAAATATTGATATTATTCTGGCACCATATATAACAAACTGACACACTTAACAGCATTTGTGGATAATAATATTATTCCATTCAGCATTTAGGCTTGGGGGGGGGGAATAAGATGAAACATTAGGCATAATAATAATAATAATTACCAGACACTTTTCAGATCCTTACAACAAAGTTTCAGTGAACGTTATTCAGTTGACAGTGATCTGGGTTTGCCCCCTAAGGTTAAAAATAGTTCAAAATTTGCAGTGTTGAAAGACCACAATTCCTGACATTTTTAGCTAGTTTATTTTCTCAATACAATGCAATCTCTTACAATAACTCTGCTTTATTTTGAGCAGCTATATAAATGGAACTGGGGAAAATAGCCCAGATTCATAGCCAATATAAACTGCCACTTCAATCCACAAGCCAGCTGAGTTCAGATAGTTGGCTTTAAGGTGATTTATGGAGCAATACTGTGAGCGGTTATGATCACAGGAGGTGGAGTAGGGCCTGGTAAGTATGATTTAGAGGGCAGGGAAGGAGCCATTCCATCCGGCTGCAGAAGAAGGAGAGATGGGAAGAAGGGAAATCCATCTGCTATGTTGGGAGATTAGCTGTTCTTGGTTCCTCCACTCCCTAGTGCGGCAGGAGCTCACGAGAGTCCCATGGCCACACCCATAAGTAGAAACCCAGCATGCAAACTACTGTGTTGACCCATCTCACATCAAAGAGCAGCAAGTACATACCACAGCATCTATTTTACTGGGGTCAGCATGAGTGAAAAACTCTTTTCATAGTTTCCTGGAAGTAAGCATCATTGAACTGAGTGGGACTTACCTCTGACAGCCCTGGTTTAAATTTTAACGTACTTTGAGCTTCAACAAAAATATATTTAGCCAGCTGCAATGCAAGCAAACTTGCAAAGAAGTGCCACCATTTAATCAGTTAGCAGTAGCCTTTTCAGCTGAAGAGCAAGGCTAGGAATGCTAGAAATCAGTGCTTTGTGAGCTTCATTCATGTGACTGATGGCAGTGGGTCTGCAGAGTAGCATGTGTGTGATAGTGGATGAAGCATGGCAGTAGATTTTAATGTAGCAGGTTGTTTGACCATTAGTCACTCCTTCTAAGAGCAAACTCAGGTGGCGAGTTCTGATGGAACTGGAGGCAAACAACCCAATGAGCACAAAGCATGCTAAGTAGCCATAAAATGTTGAACATCAGTTGGGGTGGGTGGCGATGGATGGAATGCCAGACTAGAACAGCACTCCTGGTGGAGGGAGGATGCACTGCAACTTTTTTGTTCCAGGTCCCATTGTTGGGACTAAACTGAAATTATCTGCTCAGCTGCATCTATGGTATTGGGAAACATTCCCCCCCCCTTGTATTTTCAACACTTCATATGCATTTACATAACCTACATTGTTTTTCTACCTTACCTTTTTTTCAAGGAGTCCACTGCGATGGTTACCTCCACCCTTGTTTAATCCCCACAGCAACCCTGTGAGACAGGTTAGTCTGAGAGGCAGCAACTGGCCCAAGGTGACAGGACTTGAACCCTGGTCTCCCAGGTCCTAGTCCAACATTCTAACCACTACACAACACTGTATTGCTTCTCCGATCAATAGCATGTGGATTTCAGCACAATTACATGACTGCCTATACAGTGGTACCTCGGTTTATGAACAGTCCTATTCAGTTTACGAACTCCGCAAAACCAAAATTAGTGCTCCATTCGGGAACTTTAGCTCAGTCTATGAATAGAAGCCGAATGGTGGAAGGGCACCGGCGGCGAGAGGCCTCATTAGGGAAAGCACGCCTGGGTTTAAAAATGGATTTCATTTTAAAATGGATTTCTGGAACGGATTAAGTTCGTAAACCGAGGTATCACTATACTTAGAGTGTGTCTAGACTAGAGCAATTCAGCCTAAAGCGGTTGTACAATTATTCCCTCAGGCCAAGTGGCCTAAGATCTGTTTGTGTATGCACGTGTTCTAACAATGAATCGCAGTCTTCAAATATTCACTGACCCCATGAAACAATCAGAATATGCTGAGTAAGGAATCTAACTATAATTTGTGGTTGAGACGAATCTTCCATTACTTGGCTCTGTGGGTTTTTAAAAGAATTTTAAAGGCATTCATATTTTCCAGCTTTTTCTAGAGAGACTAATACTTTCTCAGCAGAATAAAACTTTTCAACAAAGAAGGGAAATTGAAAGCAATTAACAAGAGCTTTATATATCCAAGAAATAATAGATCTTCCTATGTGGGCCTTTCATTAGAACAGAGCATGGAATTGTACCTTCTGAGTCATGGACATAGCGGCTATGTATTTTATTATATTAAAATATATTGATAATACAAATTACATTCCTTTCTTAAGTGATGGCCTTACATTGGGAAGAATAACACAGCCCCTAGAACATTCCTGTACTACAGACATGTATCACTTTGATACCAGTTTGACTGTCATGGCTTTTTTTCTAACCACATCAATTTACCACTTTCTGACAGCAATTCAACTCTGCTGGTTTCTAGTTTAAAACAATGGTTTAATCCAATAGACAAAAATGGGAGTAGCAACAAAAATTTGCAGCATGAAGTGCTCTGGTCCAATGTTTCATTCAGTCAGTTAGGCCTCTTTCAGGGGAAAGTAGGGAGCAAAAATTATCTGGAGACCCTGAGCCAAGGGTGTTCACCCAAAAACTTGAAGCATGGGTAAAATGTTTGCATGCTTCAGATTTATAAGATCCAGCACTGTTCTGATTCAGTTCACATAGCAGTTGTTATCTGTTGGCAGATCTTTTAAGTGTAAAAAAATGTGTTGCTATTTTAGTCCCAAAAATCTGTCTCCTTTTCATGTCTCCTTTTTATATGTGTGTGTAAGGTAAAGGTAAAGGGACCGCTGACCATTAGGTCGAGTCGTGACCGACTCTGGGGTTGCAGCTCTCATCTCGCTTTATTGGCAAAGGGGACCGGCATACAGCTTCCGGGTCATGTGGCCAGCATGACTAAGCCACTTCTGGCGAACCAGAGCAGTGCATGGAAACGCCATTTACCTTCCCACTGGAGTGGTTCCTATTTATCTACTTGCACTTTGACGTGCTTTCGAACTGCTAGGTTGGCAGGAGCAGGGACCAAGCAACAGGAGCTCACCCCATCGTGGGGATTCGAACCGCTGACCTTCTGATCGGCAAGTCCTAGGCTCTGTGGTTTAACCCATAGCACCAATATACCAGTTGGGCAAGGGGGAGCAGGCAGGATACACTAGTCATTTTAAAAAACAAAAATATCCCTTCACTCAATTACAAACAGCATCCACCTGGTCTCACTCCTGTTGCTTCACCCAAGGCTGTGTCTTCTAGCCGGCTGCAAATCTCAGATCTCTGTGTCTTTTTGGTCAAATTGCATCTCCAAAACCAATCTTTTTCTTTTTAATTTTTTGCGCTCATACACATACAAACCTTCAGAAAATTTATCATTCTCCACCCTACCCGGACTGGGAAGTGTGCCCCTGTTGAGAGTAACCTCCAACTTTAATGGGCCATCTAAATAACCATCTTCCAGATGCCCAGGGAAGAAAGATCCACTGATCATCAGCAAGCAATCAAGTGCAAAAACGGGTCACTTCATGGCAGTTCCCCACAAATATGCTCAGCTATGGTAGATGTTTATTTCTCAAAAGTACCAGTCTACAAGCCCCATGTTATGAAAAAGGGTGTCTGCAAGATTTCAGTGTGAGCAAACAAAGCAATGTTTGAGTTATGGAAGTGTGGAGGGACATCTGCAAGTAGTAACTTCCTCTACCCCCATCCCCCTATCAATTTTGTTTGCTTTCTTACACTCCTATAATTTAAAAATAGACACACACATTCGACGGAATGGGTTCCTCTTCTCAAACTTTTATGAAAATAAATATGCTGTCAGGCTAAATGCTTCTGTTCATAACGTCAGCCTCTTGACTGCATCTTTACAAGTGCATCACCCAATTCACTCTCCATGAGTTGACAGTTGTTGTAGCAACAGCAATTCCATACTGGCTAGTCCAGCTCCAAAACTAAGGAACACGTTTTATTCTTGATACATAGGTAACCCAAATTTGGGCCTTGGGTCAGATTTGTCAAAGGAAGGCATTTGAGGGAGGATTCAGCTTAAGGGAAAGCATGTCAAGGAGGATCTAACTTTAAAGGTCCACACTAAATATATCTAGATCTGGTGAAACAGGAAGAAATACTTTCATACCCAACAGCATCTTTTTCTTTTGGCACACAGTTTTGTGTAATTGCACTAGGACCACTCTTTACTCCATCATAGAAAAGCCACCTTTTTACAACATGTTCCAAAATACGTTAAAGCATGATCTTATTGTTGGTGTATATGCAGGGTAACCTCTCCACAAACAAGTCACTTTTTGTGGATTTTATGGGATTGGCTTCCATTTTGATTTCAGTCATGCTACCAGAGAGCGTGGCTCTGACACTCAAATGATTTATTCCAAAGTAACCCAACAGGCTTCAGATGCTACTGCACATTAGCATCTTGAGGCCATGCAACAAAATCCTTACTCGGGAATAAATTCTCCTGATTTCTATGGGTCTTTGAATCCAGTGTGTTCATGACTAGCCAGAGACACTGAGTACCTAGGATTCACTAGAGTTTAGTTGAAACTTCATTTCATAACACATTGCACTAGTTTCCTTCAGAATACTTGGGACTGTGGAATTAATTCCTGTAAGTCTTTCAGTTACATGGCATTCTACGCAGACTGGAGTCAGGGACAATTTTTGATGGTGGTGGTGATGATGAATATAGTGTCATTATTATATGTGGTGCTTTGCAGACAGGGGGATCTTACAATCTACTACCTTCTGCACAGTGAAGTCAACAGAGAGAGGAAAAGATAAAGATGAAAATAAACAGAATAATATACATCTTCAATTCTGTTATGCTTCTTCTCTCAGACACCTTTTGGAAAAAAAATTGTTTAAGACAGGCCTTTGTAATATGAATTTTCTTTTTTAAAAAAAAATCCAATCAGTTTTGTTGATGTTTCAAATGATGTTTTTATGGGCATCTTTATTGACTTTATTTTTGGTTGGGAAACTGTATTGCAAAAATCAGAAGTGTGAACTTTGAAGGGTAGCTCATTTTCAGTTTGCTCATTGTTTCTGCCCCACCCTTACTCCAGCATCCATCCAGCTGAAGCCATCATAGTTTTGTAAAGTTTCAGCGAACTGTGCTAAATATTTGCCTTCACCATGCAGACTTTTCTGCAAACATTAGGACTTCTCAGTGGTCACTGAATAGCGCCTGCCTCTAGATGGAATAATGGTTACCTTACTTTGTTTACCCTCTACAATGTTTCCATCATTCCTGTGGGCAAAGTTAGATGTCTTTTTTTGGCATTTTTCAAATTGGTTCCCCATTTTCTGTCTGTGGTTCACTGTTTTCTGGGAGATAGGAAGCACAGTAATAGAGGCAAATCCTTAATTAGAGATTATAACTAATGATGTTTTTTGGTGCAAAAAAAAACCCTCCAATCTCCCACAAAGGCTGGAGAGGGACCATAGATGTGATGAGTTTCGGCTTTCATGTATGCTAATAGTTTCTTATTAAATTAAACCTTAAATACCAGATATTTGTGTCTTGGAAACTTGAAAATAATTTCTGGCTTTAATGTTAGATTTTTCTGGGCAAGCTGATGACCCGTTAAAGCCATTTACTGATACAAAGTTTTTAATTTAACCCAGTCTGTGGCATTAAATGATTGAGTGTGTTTTAAACCCAGAAAGAACCAACCAGCAATTTGACAAAAGTCATGGCCAATCACTCAAACAGTTGAACAGGGCAAGAGCACCAATTAACCCCATCGATACCATGCGACTAAGCAACATTTTAACCTCAGGGAGACATCTTGAAACTATCAAAGTACAGAGCACTTCATTTCTCATCCAGACTTCTTCTCATGAAGCAATAATATCTGCAGAGCTTGTGGCCTATTCTACACTAGGCTCCTAAGTCCCTTTCAAAGTTGGTTTAGCAAAGCTGAAGTGTAACTGCGTAAAAGCTACACAACTCCAGTATAAAGAACAATTATGGCTGCCCAACTACTACCAATTCAGGTTCAATGTCCTTGTATTAATTTACAAAGTTGGTTGTGTGTCAATTGGATGTGTGCTATGAGAGGAATCATTAGGAAAGGAATTGAAAATAAAACTCCTGATGGGGTCTGAACTGGTGGTGACTGAGCAGGAATGAGACCTTGGGGTCGAAGTGGATAACTTGATGAACATGACAACTCAGTGCGTGACAGGTGTGAGAAAGGTGAACTTCATGAGAGGAATCATTAGGAAAGGAATTGAAAATAAAACTGCTGATACCATAATGTTGTCATACAAATCTATGATGTGCCTGCACTTTGAATACTGTATACTGTTCTGTTCTGTTCTGGTCAGCTCACCTCAAAAAGGATATTGTGGATCTGGCAAAGGTTCAAAAAGGGCAACCAAAATGACCCAGAGGATGGAGCAGCTGCCCTCTGAGGAAAGGTGACAACTGGGGTTTTTTAGGGTAGAGAAAAGGCAAGAGGGCACATGATGAGAGGTGGATGAAAGCATGCATGCACAGCGCGGAGAAATTGGACAGAGAGAACTTTCTCCCTCAGACATTCAATGAAGCTGAATGTTGGAAGATTCAGGTTGGGCAAAAAGAAGTACAATGGTACCTCAGATTACAGACGCTTCAGGTTACAGACGCTTCAGGTTACAGACTCTGCTAACACGCTTAACCCAGAAACCTCGGGTTAAGAACTTTGTTTCAAGATGAGAACAGATATTGCGCGGTGGCGACGGCAGCAGTGACAGCGGGAGGCCCCATTAGCTAAAGTGGTAGCTCAGGTTAAGAACAGTTTCAGGTTAAGAACGGACCTCCGGAACGAATTAAATTCTTAACCCGAGGTACCACTGTACTTTCACGCATAGCACAAAGCTAAGCTGTAGAATGCACTCCCACAAGAGAGTCATGGTCACCAACGTGGATGACTTTAAATGAGGATTAGACAAAAATTCATGGGAGGATAAGGCCGTCAATGGCTATTAACCCTGACAGTTATGCTCTACCTCCACTGTTGAAGGCTGTGTGCTTCTGAATACCAGTTGTTGGGGACTTCAGGAGAGGAGGGTGCTCAGGTTCTGCTTGTGAGTTTCCCACAGGCCGCTGGGAGAACAGGCTGCTGAATCAGACGGTTCCTGTAGTCTAATATGGTCCACGATGTCCTGTGAACATGGTACCAGCTGCATTGATAGATCAGTCCTTTTGACAGCACATATTACCTGTTTGGTTGTATGGGAGAGTCTAAATCTTTCCTCATTCTACAACATATGATTGACAGCTAGAGATGGGGAAGAAAATTGATTCAATTCTCATTTAAATATGAAGTTACCTAACATACAAGCGTGCATTGTATTTGGGGAAATTGCCTTGCAAAAATGTTTCTGTTATGCATACAGAAATGTGTATATTAAGAAGAATTTGTACTATAATGCCGGTGAATTTTTCAAGAGGATTTTTATATTTTAAAAATCACAGACTGATGTGGAAATGTGAACTGAAATTAAGAGTGGGAAAATGAGAAACTGAGAGAAGCCAAAATTTAGATGGGTCCCTTAATTTTTTATTTATTTATTTATATATATATATATATATATATATATATATATATATATATATATATTTGTTTTCTATTTTCAAAGAGAAAGTATTAAATACTCTGGGAACCTTTTGCAAGAGTTTAAGGTAACTCAGCTTAGAAATGGCACTTTTTATTTTAAGAAAGATGGTACCTTTTTAACGTACACCCTCTTTTAACTTTTTTTTCCCATCAGTGAGCTGAACTCACAGGGAGCTAATTGCTCTCATTTATTATTGGAAACTTAATACAGTAAATCTTTTGCTGCATACTCATGTAAACATATAAGCATAAATACACTTTTGGAGTTCCCTATGCTATCATAGATACATTAACCCAAGTCCATTTAGAGAGTGTCATGACAAAATCCTAGGGGCATTTTTTCCATAGATTAAAGAGAAAATAGAAGCAAGATGAGAGAGAAAAGTAAGCAAAACAAAGCCATTAAGTAAATCAGAGTTAGAAGAGGGGGATCCATGTGTAACCAATTTAGCAATGTCAACACATCTGGCAGGCAGGGTCCTTTCTCATGTATTCACATGATAAATATTTTTTATATGTAAACTATACATTATCAAGTATGAGTCAATTTTGTTGAAACAACAGTTGGGGTAATTATATATTATCAGGCAATACAGAACAGCCCTGTTATCTGAACACCTTGCAAGATGGGGATTTTGTCGATAATGCACAATGTCTGGGAGACGCTAAATAAAACGGTTAGTTAAGACTTATTGGTGGCTTATCTCTAAACAGCAAATTAGTAGGCAGTTGAATGTCTTCATGCTTCTTGCCTAGACTGTGCCAACTTCACTGGCTCCCAGTCCATCTTTTCTGAGCCCAACTCAAAGTGCAGACTTTGATCTTTTAACCAGTTTACAATGTAGGAACCAGGTACTCAGAGGACTCCTTGCCTCCATGCCTAACCTTCTGCAGGTGCCTCTGCCATCGAAAGGTACAGTTGGCCGATTGTGGAACACTCTCCCCAGACAGGTTTGCCTGGCACTGGGGATGGGCGAGAAATTTCATTAAGGTTTTTTTTTATTATTATTATTATTATTATTATTATTATTATTATTATTATATTGTGAACCTGTCCAATTCATGTCTCCAGAAACAATACGCAAACTGAAATGCAGTTACCCTTTGAAATTCATACTTTTCTGAATTTTGCAATGTGGTCCTCTAACCAAACATCACATACAAAAGTGTATGTGCTAGTGGAATGTGTATTCAAAAATGCATTTATTAGTGAAAAGAACATGCAAAAAGTCGTTGTATTAGAGATTATTGTTTGCAAGAATGTGTGTATTGGGCAACATTGAATGTGAATGTATACTGTAGATTTGGGGGGAAATGTGCTAAAATCCTGGTAAATATATGTGAGGTTTTTTTGTGTGTGAGAGAGAGCTTTTATGAGAACTTTTATTTTTAAAGCATTGCAAACTGATATGGAAATGTGGAAAACTGAATAAAAGATTTGATAAATGAGATAATGAAACTGAACAATGTGGCAATCCCTACCCAGAAACAACTTTTATTGCCCTTTTGGTGTCATGCAAATACATTTGGATTCTGCTGACCATTTTGTGCTGCCTTTATAAATGTGTGGCTTTTATTTGTTGATTTATTTTTGTATGTGCACTTTTGTTTTCATTTTTCATTTTTTGGTTGTTTTGAACAAAAACATGTCCAACATTTAAAACACATATATACATACATATATACATGCCAAAATTACCTCAACAACAAAACACAAATATCACAAATCAACTATGAGTTGTGTCCAGGGCTGTCCCCCCCCCCACCCCAAATCTTATCCTGAGAACGGGGGGAACCTCACACTTATCTGCTTCCCCTGTTCCACTGACAGATTCCTTCTATCGGCAGACATACAGCATTGGATGCCCCCTACACGTCAATATAAATTGCATAGCCTCACAATTACATTGTGCATTGTATGTTAAAATATACTTTGAAATATTATGGGATGTCTAAACTCTCATAAGGCCCAGCCAACATGGGCAATGGTCAGTGGTGACGAGAGGGCCACAGGTTAACCACCCTGGTTGCATATGCATTTACATGTTCAGAACATAGGAAGATTTTAAGTATGTGTTATGTGACCTACTTTCTTTTGTCTGTTCTGAATCTACTGCCAAACCAGTCAGCTGCACTGGGTGACCCTGAGTTCTGAGAGGGAGAAAAATCTCCTCTACCCACGTTCTCCACACCCTGTGTCATTTTATACAGCATATAATTTTTTACCCGATTGACGCCTCTGTTTTAGCTGTAGGTGGAATTCGGTGGGAACCTCATGGTGTGCAACCATCACCCACAATTCCTGCTAAATGTTTCTGGTTTTACTGGAACTCTGCTTAAATTTCTCAGATGTTTTGGTCAAGGAGAAGCCTTCCAAATTCTCTGGATCTTTTCTGCTTTTGCCTCTAGGTTGTCACTCATTTTGTGGGAGGGGGAAAGGAGGTGTAGGCGCAAATTAAAGTGGATTAAACTGCTCTGTTGCCTTCATGTAACGGTGCCACTTTAAAAATGAAATTGACTTTTTGCAGTTATGTAAAATGAACGAATGATTAATGGGAAGACTTAAAATCGCTTGTCAAGCAAGCTGGGATGAATTCAGGATAAATACTCAAGGTCATGACATTTCCCCACAAACCAGGATGAATGCTCAAAAAAGACCCGATATGATCTAACTTCAACGTTAGCTTTGTGCAGGTCATATGGAGGGATGGCTTCTGTTATCCTGAGCACATCGTGGCCCATCACATAAAAATATAATGAAATGACAATTCCCTCCCTCAGAATCTTAAAAAAACAAAAATTATGAATGTAGTGGGTGGAGATATGTGGTCATTCAAAATTAAGACTATTTAAGCCTCATTTATTTCAATGAGGGTTTTATAATAAGAAACAGATACATGAAAAAATGAGGAAATCAAGTACGTTCTTAACCAGTGACAAATATATTATTTCATTAACATGCTTACAGACCAGTTCTGAATGTTTAGTTGGGATGTATCATGAGCTATGCTGGTGTAATATCAAACAATATGGCATTACACCGACCTTAGAAGGATGTTATACCAGCATTAAAAGTGGAAATACATTCACACAGATGTTCTGGATTGGGGTGTCCAAGGCTGTATAGATTATTATTATTTTAGATAGATTGATATATATTGTTATCTATCATCTTTCTATCGATCTATCATCTGTCTGTCTGTCTGTCTGTCTGTCTATCTATCTGTCTATCATCTATCTATGGCTTCTTCAATTAATGTCCACAACACTTACTCTTTGTGAGAGATTTAATATTGATTTAACTTATCTAGAATGTTACATCCTATCTTTTAAGTGTTCCTTCCTGTGATTTTTTCCCCTCTCTCTTCCAAATTTGATTGATGGTTAAGTGTGTGCAAGAGAGAGTGTTTTCAACTTGGCTTGGAAGTTTAAAAGGGAGTTTTCCTGTGAGGCCCAAATGGGAACCAGTGATAATCCTTTTAAGAAACACCAAAGGGAAGAAAGAAAAGATGAAAGGGGCAGGAAGAGGTAGTGACAATTTATGGTGCAGAATCATCCTTTTTTCTTTCTTTTCCTGCTTGAGAGCTACAGCTATAAATATTCACCTCTTTTTCATTACTTACTTTATTTGTTGGTGAGATGCATGCATAAGACAGAGACAGAAAGGAAGGGGGAGATTTATCTATCTATAAATAAAGTTAATCATCCTAACTGTACTAGCTGCATCAGATGAGGTGGGTCCATAGTATGGTGAAACTGGAATAAAGCACCGAAAGAACAGGTTCTAACACACTCAAATGGCACAGGTACTTGGAATTTGTGGCATATATTCTGAATGGAAAGAGGAAGTACGTGAGATCAGCAGTGAGGTTGTCAGGCTTACACTTCTGCCTAATTCTGACACACATTGCTGCTGCCGCGTGAGTGTTGCCTATGGTGTGTGGGGTTCCCCACATTGAATCAGATTGGTTTCAAAGTGGTGAGGATTTTCTTATCGCAACTGTATTCTGCAACGTGTCATTGATTACTGGTGGGTTTATGCTGGGCCAGATACATATAATTCTGCTTTATTAGTTCTTCTGTGACACTTCCCCCAGTGTAATAATAATAATAATAATAATAATAATAATAATAATAATAATTTATTTGTACCCCGCCCATCTGGCTGGGTTTCCCCAGCCACTCTGGGCAGCTTCCAACAAAGATTAAAAATACATCAAAATGTCACACATTAAAATTATATGGTATTATTGCCATCTCGAGGGGCACCCTTATGCCGCAACACTGCCAAAGCAGAACAAAAAGAACAACAGCCCTGGAACATTTGTGCTGTGAAATTTTATGGGATTTCATCTGGAAGGTATGAGACACGCACAACCTGGAAATAAAGCTGCCTGTCCACCCAAAACGTTTTGTGTGCACAAACAGTATTGAAAGCAAGATTGCATTTAACTCCCCTGATACAGTGGTACCTCGGATTACATACACTTCAGGTTACATACGCTTCAGGTTACAGACTCCTCTAACCCAGAAATATTACCTTGGGTTAAGAACTTTGCTTCAGGATGAGAATAGAAATCGTGGCAGCAGGAGGCCCCATTAGCTAAAGTGGTGCTTCAGGTTAAGAACAATTTGAGGTTAAGAACGGACCTCCGGAACGAATTAAGTACTTAACCCGAGGTACCACTGTACTGTCATGAGCACCAAAGAATTCACCATAGAAAGGACACTTGGAAGGGGCCATCAAATTCTCTCACATACAGACTTCCGGAGGCGGCGCCATCGGTAATGGCTGATTCCCTCCTGTTGTGAGGGGATTACTCCTCGGAAATCGGGTCTAACTGCGACGGCGACGCGGGGACCCTTTAGAAAACTACAGGCGGGAGAAGCCTTTAGCGCCCCCCTAAATGCAAAGGAACCCTGTAAAGGGTCCCGGAGCGGAACGGGGAGACAGGCGCGGTGCTGGGAGCCATCTTCTCTTTCCGTGGAGTGAAGCCGCACAGCCGTTGCCGGAGAGCGCTGACCTTTTTCCTGGGACAATTCGGCTAAAAAACAACTACCCATGAGTAGGTCAAGTTTAAAGACTCAGGGATTTATGAAAAAAGAGGATTAATTTGGCACCGAAAAGGGAACGGCGAAAACAGGAAGTCCGCCTTCCTTTCTGTATATAGATCAAAGCAAAGACTGACTAAGTTAATGCTGGAGAGTGGGGGATGAAAAAGCCTTAATCCTAACGTCAAATCAAAGATCTCCCTCCCTGGATTGCAGGAGAGGGGAGGGAGGAGAAGAAAACGTACGTTGCCTGCAAGAAAAGTGAGGGAAAAGGAGTAAAAGACCACCACTTAATCCCTGGGAACGGACTGTCAGATTGATAAAATTGTTGCACTGAGAAACCGCACTACTTATGGACAATGTTATTTTGTGACAGGTAACTCAAGGTGGCTGTCACCAATGGAAGCAAAGGCTCAGAAAAAGCTCAATATGGAGGCCAAATGGCCGAAATATTGGGAAATATTGGAACAAGAAGGAGACAAATTAAAATTGCAGAGTTTTGAGAAATTAAAAGATAAAGTGCGAGATTGGCTTCATTATTATCAAATAAGAGAGGCCTATAATTTGGACAAAAAAATTGGCTTCCAGGTGGAAAAATCAAAATTGGAAACAGAACTGTTAGATCCCAAAACTAAGATACTTTCAAGAATGTATAACTTGCTGTTAAAATGGAATATGCAGGATGAAACGGTTAAATCTGCTATGATTAAATGGGCACAAGATGTTGGACACAACATTATGTTTGCTGACTGGGAACAGTTGTGGACCACCAGTATGAAATTTACGGCATGTAATGCCTTAAGAGAGAATATTATGAAAATGATATATAGGTGGTACATGACACCAGTCAAGCTTGCAAAAATATATCATTTGCCCGATAACAAATGTTGGAAATGTAAAGAAAATGAAGGTACATTCTTTCACCTTTGGTGGACGTGCCCAAAGATTAAGGCTTTCTGGGAGATGATCTATAATGAAATGAAAAAGGTATTTAAATATACCTTCCTGAAGAAACCAGAGGCCTTCCTTCTGGGCATAGTCGGCCAATTGGTGCTAAAGAAGGATAGAACTTTCTTTATGTATGCAACAACAGCAGCAAGAATACTTATAGCAAAGTATTGGAAGACACAAGATCTACCCACCCTGGAAGAGTGGCAGATGAAAGTGATGGACTTTATGGAATTGGCGGAAATGACTGGCAGAATCCGAGACCTGGGAGAAGAGTTGGTGGAAGAAGATTGGAAGAAATTTAAAGATTATTTGCAGAAACATTGTAAAATTAATGAATGTTAAAATGATGTTGGATTGGAAATAAGTGGTATTAGCTACAAAGTTAATAAGAATATGCAAAAATGAATTGATAATGGATGAAAATATAGAGTTATAAAATGTTAAGATATTGAGTTAAGATCAATGAAAGAGGGTAAGGATTTGCCGATTTGATTATTTAAATGGGAATACAAGAAGGGGAGGTGTGAGGAGGTCAAAGAAACAAGCAAATGAGTTTTAAGTTATGGAAAATGGAATTGTTTTTAATTTTTTCCCACCTATTCGTTTTTTGCATTTTGTATTTTTATTTTTATTTTTTATTTTTTATGTTTTTTGTATGTTTTCTTTTATCTCTTTCTTTTTATATGTTCTCTTTGTATTTTGTAAACTTTTGACTTTTATAAAATCTCAATAAATATTTTATATAAAAAAAACAAATTCACATACACACCCATCAAAAACATCCAGCCCAATGCCTTCATTACCATTGCAATAGCTATTTGGAAGCCTACAAGCCTCATAGGCCATTAAACCTTGATGGAAAGGAGAGGAATGGCAGCCCTCACATCTTCTCTCTTGGGCACACAGCCACTTCTCCCACCACTGTTGGCCAGAAAAGTAACAGGAAGAGAAAATTTGAGAGGGTTGGCATGGCAGACAAAGGGATCATTTTCTAAGACTCTGATTGGCTTGAAAAACAATCTTGAGTTCTTCTCGTTTTGGAGACAGAACTTGATAATCTCCAGGTCAATCTGAGGCAAAGAGGAGAAAGCTCTCACACATCCAAATATAATTTTTCAGCAGGCAAACTGCCTCCTATTGCAAATTTAGATTTTTATTCTACATTGTGCTTGCAATTAAGTCCCTTGTGGAGGGTTCATCATTACAAGAATAGAATTCACCCCTCTTTCTCTTGGTTTATGGATGCTTCCTCAATTAATGTCCCTTTGAGAGTCTCCCTGTACCCCAATAAGGCCTGGAAACATGCCAACCCCTGAAATAATGGAAACGTGTTTCTGCAGTCCTATGTCCTCTTGATTACCAATACAGAAATACATTTTGTTTTGCAGGGAGACAGATTGTCTTTTGTCTTCTTTTTAAGAGAGGAAGGGATATCTTGGCTTTGAACTTGTCTCATCTTCAGATTTGAAGTTGGCTGTGGCAATAAACAATTTTGAACAGATTTTGATTTTTCCTTGTTCCTGGGTGAGGTTTATACTTCACCATTTTATTTTTCCAACCTTTTTTCCTTCATCTGGAATCCACTGGTCCTACTCAAAGGACCTTGACAGTCATCTCTCAGCTCGCCCCTGAACCCACAGAAACGGGTTCCTTTGAATTTTTTTTTTAATATTTTTATTAAGAAGTTTTTATAGCCACAAAAACATAACTTAACATTACAATAAACACAACAAATACATAAACAAACAAAAACAAAAACACAACAAAAAACAAGTACAATTTCATATCTTATTTTCTTATGCCTTTCTTCCCCGACTTCCTCATGCCTCCCTTTTCTGTATTCCAGATTCTAATCAATTATTCAGCAAATCTTCCCTTATTTTAATTTAATTTTAATTTAATCTTCCTTATTCTCCTTGTCTTAACCATTACTAATAGTAACCGTTTACTTTCTAGTCCAACATCATTCTAACTTTCATTAATTTTATAATATTTCTTTAAATAGTCCTTAAATTTTTTCCATTCTTCTTCCGCTGCTTCTCTTCCCTGGTTTCGGATTCTGCTCGTCATTTCTGCCAAGCCCATGTAGTCAGTCACCTTCATCTGCCATTCTTCCAGAGTGGGTAGATCTTGTGTCTTCCAGTACTTCGCGATAAGTATTCTAGCTGCTGTTGTAGCATACATAAAAAAGGTTATATCCGTCTTTAACACCCCTTGGCCGACAATACCCAAGAGAAAGGCCTCTGGTTTCTTAGAGAAGGTATATTTAAATACCCTTTTCAGTTCATTATAGATCATTTCCCAGAATGCCTTAATCTTCGGGCACGTCCACCAAAGGTGAAAGAATGTGCCTTCCTTTTCTTTACATTTCCAACATTTATTATCAGGCAAATGGTAAATCTTTGCAAGCTTGACTGGGGTTATGTACCACCTATAGATCATTTTCATAATATTTTCTCTTAAGGCATTACATGCCGTGAATTTCGTCCCGGTGGTCCACAACTTTTCCCAATCAGCAAACAAGATGTTATGACCAATGTCCTGAGCCCATTTAATCATACTTGATTTAACCGTTTCATCTTGTGTGTTCCATTTCAGCAGCAGGTTATACATTTTTGACAAGTTTCTAGTACTTGGTTCTAACAGTTCAGTCTCCAATTTTGATTTTTCCACCTGGAAGCCAATTTTACTGTCCATTTTAAACACTTCATTTATTTGATGATAATGCAACCAATCCCTCACCTTCCCTTTTAATTTCTCAAAACTCTGCAATCTCAGTCTGTCCCCTTCCTTTTCCAAAATTTCCCAATATCTTGGCCATTTAGACTCCATATTTAACTTTTTGACTGCCTTAGCTTCCATTGGCGACAACCACCTTGGAGTTTTACTTTCCAGCAAATCTTTATATCTAATCCAGACATTTAATAGTGCTTTTCTGACAATATGGTTTTTAAAACCTTTATGTGCTTTAACCTTGTCATACCACAAATATGCATGCCACCCAAAAATATTATTAAAACCTTCCAAATCCAAAACATCAGTATTTTCAAGAAGTAGCCATTCTCTTAGCCAGCAGAAAGCTGCCGCTTCATAGTACAGTTTAAAGTCTGGCAGGGCAAACCCCCCTCTTTCCTTTGAATCCGTTAGTATCTTAAATTTAATTCTGGGCTTCTTGCCCTGCCAGACAAACTTAGATATGTCTTTTTGCCACTTCTTGAAACAATCCGTCTTATCCATTATTTGTAATGCTTGGAACAAAAACAACATTCTCGGCAATACATTCATTTTTATAACTGCAATACGACCTAACAAGGAAAGCTTCAGGTTTGACCAAATCTCCAAATCTTTTTTCACTTCTGTCCAAGTTTTTTCATAATTATCTTTAAATAGATTCACATTCTTAGCTGTCATGTTTATTCCCAAATATTTCACTTTTTTAACCACAGTCAACCCTGTCTCATTCTGAAACCTTTCTTTTTCAAACTGTGTTAAATTTTTCTCCAAAACCTTGGTCTTTGACTTATTCAATTTAAATCCTGCCACTTGACCAAACTCTTGAATTATTTCCAAAACTCTTTTCGTGCTAGCTTCTGGCTCTTGTAATGTAAGTACTAGGTCATCTGCAGTCTTTTGTCTTCTTTTTAAGAGAGGAAGGGATATCTTGGCTTTGAACTTGTCTCATCTTCAGATTTGAAGTTGGCTGTGGCAATAAACAATTTTGAACAGATTTTGATTTTTCCTTGTTCCTGGGTGAGGTTTATACTTCACCATTTTATTTTTCCAACCTTTTTTCCTTCATCTGGAATCCACTGGTCCTACTCAAAGGACCTTGACAGTCATCTCTCAGCTCGCCCCTGAACCCACAGAAACGGGTTCCTTTGAATCCCTGCTTGGGTAGGTGGCAACATAGTCTCTCTTTCCTCTTTCCTTAACATTTAGGATTATTATTAATAATAATAATAATAATAATAATAATAATAATAATAATAATATAATAATAATAATACCCCGCCCACCTGGCTGGGTTTCCCCAGCCACTCTGGGCGGCTCCCAACAAAGGACTAAAAAGAGAATTGTTATGTACTGAAGTTCTCATCCTGGGCCAGCAGGGGGATACTGTAGATAGTTCAGGTCCACATATGCAAATAAGGGATTGAAAGTGACGTTCAGTGATTGGATAGTTACAGAAAATGGTTACTGTTGCGTTCTAGTGGAGCTCTATATAAGCAGGCTGGCTGAACCCTTCAGTTCTGTTCTGTTCTGGCCTGTGAATAAACAAGAGCTGTTTGAACAATCACTGTGTCGTCTGATATGTTCACCCACAACTTAACAAGAATAAAACTTCAGACATTAAAAGGTTCCCTAAACAGGGCTACCTACTATGTAGCTGGAGCATAGCAAAGGTTTTTAACTAGTTCAGAAGTGGGGTGTTTTGGAGGACCAATAAAAGTACAGTTGCATAATAGTTAAAAATGTTAGTTTTGCATGCCATAATCATTGTTTGCAAACTAAGTTGCATGTTGTTCCTCTGAGGAAACTGTTAAGCTACATATTCAAATTCTATCTTTTCCCATGTAATCCCTAGTTGTATAGATTGTTTTATTTTTCCATTCCCCAAGATTCATCCATGTACAATGTGGTATTGATTTCTCCTTTATATTATTCTCATAGCTTTTGTAAGCTGAAATGCATTTGCTGTTCTTTTGCTGGTGTATTTAAAATCAGACTTTTCAACAGGAGCTGTTTGGTTACGACTCTGTTGCCCACTGGGGTAAATTAAGGACCCCTGTTTCATGAGCCCATATAACCTTATGGAAACCGCTGCATGTATGTACCCCAACGCCATGAAGATTTGGTAGGCTTTTTTACCTTTAAGGAAGATAGAATAATGAAGATAAAATAATGAAAAATAGATTCCGCAATAAATATTTTTCAGATGATTTTTTTCCTCCCCCTGGGAATGTACAGACTTCAAAGGATTCCGAGGTTTGGCTGTGATAACCATCCAAGCTTTTAGGTGTTTGTCAAGCTTTATCCAACCCCTTTAAAACATTTTAGAGTCTCTAGTACTAGGCCAGAAACACAGTAAAAACAGTCTGCCTTGCAGGATTTTGGCGTTCTAGCTGCCCATATCTGCCAGAACCAGGGAAAGCAAAGGCACGCAAACACTAACTTTGTTATTGCTTTTTAACTTAAGCTTCTTCCCCAACCTGAACAAAACATTTCAGCTCTGGTTCCATGTAAGTTTCAGTCAAAAGTCTGCATTGCTTTTAATTCTATCACAATTTATTATCTCATCCCTCGTTTTCAAAATCCTACATACTTTTACTCATCTTCTGAGTAGAAACAGATGTCAAGAGCCTTGCAAATCAGCTTCAGAAAAGAGAATGAATTGGTGATTGGATATGGACTCAGATCTGCTTCGTACAGACGGCATTTGAGATAGCAGATGTGTGGAGAAGGCTCTGTGGGAACCGGGGATGCTACTGTTCTTTTCACTGTTTTATCAGTCGTCAGCTTTTAAGGATTAGCGTTTGCTGTCACCTTAGATCGGCCACTGCCGCAGTCTCTGTATCGCCGCAAAGCATTTCTGTCAGTGCTTTGCAATAGCATGGAGGGAAACTGCATGCCAACTGCAGGCAGCCAGCACATATGGCTAGAGGCCTCATGCTAGAAGTTCATTGTGTGGAAAACCTCCTACACCAACCTTCATCCGGCTTGGGGTCCTCCAGATGTTTGGACTACAGCTCCCATTAGCCACACCCAGCATGGTTGTAGTTGTCCAAAACACCTGGAAGGCACCAGGTTGGAAAAGGCTGTGCTGTGCAAATGCAATTTCAAGCACTTTCTCAGAGGGCATCCATTTTGTGAGCAGGCGGCAAGGAGCTTCTGGCTTACAAGAAAAGAGATTCTGACTCAACATGAGGCAGAACTTTATGGTGGTAAGAGCTGTTCAACAGTGGAACGGACTTGCTCAGAAGGCGGTGGGCTCTCCTTTCTTTGAGGTTTTATAAAGAGAGGTTGGGTGGCCATCTATCATGGATGCTTTAGTTGAGATTCCTGCATTGCAGAGAGTTGGACTAGATGACCTTTGGGTTACCTTCCAATTCTACAGTTTGGCTGATTTATACAGTCTTTGGCCCTTCCATTTTGGACACTCTCATTTGAGACCCACCACCATCTGAGATAATACAGTGAGTGAGTATTTGAAACAGGGCCTTTTCAATTGTGGCACCTGTGATGTAGAATGGCCTCCCAGGAGAGGTACATCTGATTCTATCATTGCCTGTTTTTAAGTGATTATTGTTTCACTTAAATGGGCCTGTTTAGAATATTGGTTTTATCATTTGCTCACAGCCTTGTACCCAGAGCTGCTCAGGAATTCTCAAGGACCAAAAATTTGAAATCAGTGGCTAAGATCAATGAAGTTTTGAAAGCTTTGGTCCACCATGCTTATTCAAAATGGCATCTTATTTTATCCAAACGTAGATACAAAATACATAAATACCAGCTCCTTGATCTCAGGAACCATCAAGAAAAATGAGGCTATGTTATCTTAAGATGTAGCCAAGTTCATACTTTGGTAAAGCTTTCCTTGGGGCTGATGAGCAGGTTATATTTTGTTATGACTGTGTTGACTTATGACATTTATTTACATATTTATTTATTTCATAAGATTTATACATGGCTTGATTGTTTTAAAAAAAACATTGAAGTGGTTTACCAAAAAACACACACAATGAAACTGTGTAAATTCACAGCCATAATTTAAAACATACAAAAGTTAATATACCAAAACATACTAAAATTACCTCAACTTTACAAGCATCTGAGTAGGCTATTTTTATTTATTTCATAAAAAATTATGCATGTGTCCTTTGCATTTGGACTGCTGATTTTATCTTTCTGCTTTCTAAATTGTACAGCGCTTTGTGTATTTCTGATAAAAAAACTATTTTATAAATGTTAATGATGGATGATTATTATTATTATTCCCACTGAACCATGGAGCAGTTGTCTGTAATTGCTCTGTTGCTGAAAAACTCCATTCTTTATTTGGCAAATTACTGTACTTCCCCTCCACTTCCTATCCTGCAATTAACCTGCAAGTTATTGGTTCAAGGGGCAATTGCGGAGCTTGAAGTCAAGGAATTCAGCAACCAGCAATGTGTTTTACGATCTGCAGAGATGCTCAGAGTGGGGAAAGGTAATCTTACTTGAATAAGGGATGGGTAAATGTACCAATTTTGGTTTCTCTCAGTTTTGATTTTTCCAATCTTAAATTCAGTTTCTCCACATTTCCACATTAGTCCTCATGAAAATTCACCCACATTTAATTCCAGTTTCTCCTAATATACACATTTTTGAGAAGCAATTCTTCCTAATATATGCATTGTATATGTTTTCATTCATATAAGTATTTATATGCAAACATTACATAGCATGTGCATTTTTGTACACATTACTTGTCTAGAGGACTACATTACTATTTCAGAAAGTGCAAATTAGGTGAATGAGAATGGAATCAAAGTTCTCCCTCATCCTTAATCTGAATGCAGCCTTGCTCCTTCAACAGGTAGTTTGTGCAGGAGTATTCTGGTTCAAGACTTGACTATTCAAAAGACACAGTGGCCAAATAACCCAAAACACCACATTCTTGCACTGTTTATGAAACATCTTCTTCCTAGGCCTAACTGTGGCTCATAGGTACCTGCCTTATACTGAGCTAGAGAAAGGACTGCACCAACAATAATTTAAAAAGAGAGGGGGAAATGTGGAAAAACACATGTGTGGGATGAAAAATATCAAGCCTGAACAATATATGAAGAAATAAGTATTGAAATGCCATAATCCCAATGTGTTTTGAGTATTGTTCTTCATCTTAGCATCAATATCAACTATGCCCCTGCTAAAATAAGGGATGAGACACACTTTCGCCTGAAAGACTTATAAGAAAATGATTCCAGTCCATAGGAAGCTGCTTTATACAAAGTCAGATCATTTCCCCCTTCTAGGTCAGTATTTTTAACACCATTTGGCATCAGGTCTCCAATGTTTTGGGTAGGATCACATTCCCAGCCCTACTAGGAGAGACTAAGAATTGGACCTATGGTCTTTTGCATAGAAATGTACCATTGAGCGATGGCCCTTCCCTTAAGTGTTAGCCTCAGTCTCATACCCTCCATCATTTCACATATGAAAGCACGGAGATGGTTGTAACTCCCCATTTATGATACCAAGGATTACTTCCTGAACCTTCTTTTCTGTTTACGATTTGCTGAAGGCTCTATTGAGTCTTCTAAATGCCATTATCTGTTTAGAGCAGATGTAGCCCTCTAGATGTTGAAGTACCAACTCCTACCAGCCTGTCAACATGGCTAAGGGCCATGGATGATGGGAATTGTAATCCAACAAAGTCTGGAGGGCTAGAGATTAGCCACCCCTGGTTTATGGTATGGAAGCTTGATCTCAGCTGATCTAAAACCCAAGCAGTTAAAAAAAGTAAAAAATAGGAGGCAGATTAATACTGGATCAATGTTCAGTATTAAAACCAAGAGAAACCAGATGGATCTAGTGCACATGTAAATAATTATTAAAAATGATGCTACACAAGTGTTTCTGGAGAGGGTGTTCCACAATGATGGTGGAACAACAGAAAAGGTCCTCTGTCCAGTAGCTACCCACCTAACCTCTGAACACCTAACCTCTTGTATCAAATGTTGCCTGGACCATTTTGCAATGGACACTTTCGTAAGGTTGGTTGTGAGCCAGGAACATTGTTACTACTGAGCTATAAAACAAAAGGGCATCAAGCCTCTAAGCCATGTAGAAGTCATCCCTGTTGACCCGCTAAATCCTTCCTATGTGAGGAACAAGATGTAGAAACATCAAAGTGAAGGAAGGCACTCAGTTATTCCCTTCTTTCATATTGCTTCACATGTGCCATGGATTCGTGCTCTGGCATTGAAAACAGGTGGTGCAGCTAAGCCTCATAAGCCCCCTCTCGAGTTAAGCATTGCTTGTGTATAACAGTGCAATGTTGGGGATGGGCACATGCCTTCTAGGCAGAAGATCCCAGATTCAATCCCTCGTACTGCCACTAAAAAATCAAAAGTCTAAAAAAGATCCCCACTTGTGATTTGGAGAACAGCTGTTGGTCAGAATCAGTCCCTGGACTGGAAGGGGAAATGGTCCCATTCAGCATTAAGCAGCTTCATATGTATGTCCCTTCTGTGTTTTTTTTCTCCTTTTTCTTTTTGTTCAATGGATAGTTTACATCTGAATCTTCTCCCCCACACTTCTCCCCACAATTGCCAAAGGGCACAGATACACATTCTTGGTTATAATAAGTAAATCTAATTTGGCCTTTAAAATGCGCACTAGGACTGTTCCATAATTGGTCTTTCACCCAGTGATTGAATTGTGTGACAGTTCAGCAACCGGCTGAATGAATGAAAAACACAGAACTGCAGTGTGTGGTAGAGGCTGGCTTCAGAAGCGAGAGAGATTTGCCTGTGACCATTTTGGCAAGCGCGCAGCTGGAAAGACAAATGTTGTCATAACCTCCACCCGCTGGAATCTGGTTGTCGGTTTAGTTAACATATCCCCTGGCTATTTGAACTGGTCACTTAAGAAGTCAACAGCAAGTCAAGCTGTCGTGCATTCCTTTTTTTTTAGTTGCTCCCCCCTCTCCGCAGCAACAGCTGGCTTTCCTACATTTCTGTTTATGAATTAAACTGAAATCCTTTTTGAACATATATTCTGTAGAGGAATCGACCAGAGAAGACCAGCAAGTAGAGACTGTAAATGCCTGCTTCAGAAGAGCCAGAAATGGCTTAGATCAGAAATCTTCTTTCTTCTCAAAGCCCTGTTCCTACCTGGTTTTCTCCAAGGAATCCTTGTATTACTTGGAAATGGGGTTTTTGAACTTGTTTTAGAGCTGGTGGCCAGTCCTGTTTTCACCTGCATAAACTGAGAATGTTCTCTGGGGAGCACCCAACACTCCATATATGTTGCATAGGAATTTCAGTAGGGTGGCAACTTTGCATAGCAAAAACGAAGAAGACATACCCCCCCCCCAAATCCAAAGATGCACATAAAATTTATACATGCTAATTTAGAAATTATATCTGCAATTTAACTAGAAAGGCAGCACATTTTGCCATAGAGGAGAAGACAGTGACAAGGTGACCTGTTCAGTCTGCTGTCCAGGAGATCATTCTTGACCAGCAACGTTAAGGCCCCTGCACCCCCTTATTATGGTTCCTTTTCTATCTTGGAAGTGTCCTCTGGAAAGTAGGGCACATATGGCTACACCGGTGGTGTGCAAGCTGTCTTTCAGGGAAGCTTATCTTACCTCTCTGTAAGGCTGGAAGGCTACAAGTAAGTCTCCATGTAAGACTGGCAGCAGCTGTCCAGAGTTTCAGGCAGGGGTCTCCTGTTGAAAAGAGAGGTTTGGGAGAGAGATCCTTACTCTCTCATAGCAGATTTAAGCACAAGGGTGACTACTCCAAACACGTTCAAACTTGGTTAGATTTACATCTGCCCTCATCCACCTTTAAACAAATGTTCCCACCAAAAACACTTAGGCTAGAATAAACCACAGACACCTAGCTTTGAAAATAAGTCAATGTTTTGCTCACAGAGTTTCCAGAAATTGCATCAAAGCAGTTTCCATCTGTTGGCAGTAAAAGAAAGAAAAAGAAAAAGGTTCTAACTGACTTAAAAAGAAAAGTATTTGGTTTCCTAACAAAAAGGATCGCACAATCTTTGGATTAGCAAAGATTTAGGCTGTAAAATCTCATTTTAGAGATTCAGTTCACTTGCAGGGAGCCATAGCCACATGGCTCCTTCTTCACGTGTTTCAGGAAGGACAAAGAGAAGCAGGGAGCGGAGGCTCTTGAGAGCCTGCTAACTTGAGCTGAGGCTCAGGTTAACCCTTTCATGCATGCAAGTGTGAGTCAGTAACTGTATATGGCAACATCTCTCCTATCACTATCCCTGTGTTCTTCTGCATACAAAGCAGATGCTCTACCACTGAGCAAGAAGTTGAACCCAAAGTATATTGGTCCCTTTGAGGTAGAGGAACAGATCAACCCAGTAGCTTTCCGTCTACGTCTGCTGCCCTCCATTGTGCTAATATAGACATCACAACTCAAACAAGTGCTAACACTGTCAATCTAAGTTGATTCCTCCCCACTCCCCGTCTTAGTCTCAAACTTGAGAACTCACAGGAATGTCTCTTGTTGAACTTGGGCACTTTACAAATTGTATAATTGTTGCCTCAGGACTGATCAGGTCTTCGGAAGTATATGTTGGCTTTGGATAGAACTAGCATGTGTGTGTGTGTGTGTGTGTGTGTGTGTGTGTGTGTGTGTGTGTTTAAAAAGAACTTGGATGATTTGACTGTGACAGTGCTTAACCATCTTGCAACATTTAGGACTAATAAATGTTTCATGTTATCCAGGTATTTGCTCTAGGACTCTGGAAAGGTGAAGAGGACTTTTGCCAATCACCACAATTGCTAGCTTTTACTGGTCTTTTACAAACCACATCAGAAAATTCTAAATTTAGATCTATTGTTCTCCTATTAGATGCATAGCCTGTGGTTTATGAGCATAGTTGGATAGGCTATCATAAAAGAGAATTGTCTTGCGAGTTTTTATCCAAGTCTGCCAGATTTCATTACCAAGCAAGCAGTGGTCCTTGAGTCAACATTTTGTTCTTCATAGTGTGCTCTTCTTTTTAATTTTTTAAAAAATAATCCCATTGGGCACCTTCTAAACCAAAAGAAGTCAGAAGATAGATCTCCCCACCTACCGGCAAATCTCTGATGGATTTTCAGAAGATTCACAATATATTACTCCCAATTCTTCTAGCGATAACAATAAAACCTCTCCCTCCACACCCTTTCATTGCTGGTGAAATTAAAAAAAAATCTTTGGGGGAAGGAACGAGAGTGGATTTTTGTCTCAAAGGACTGCAACCTCACTTCTACTGAAAGTGAATTCTTTCTTTGAGCATGTATTCAGATGTGCTTAATTTTAAGTGTATTTGCCTTCAAAGCCAGCCCAAGACATTTTCCAGCCAGAGGCATGCACCCATTCCACATACAGTAGTGAATCCTACTGCAGTTGTAGCAGTGGGGCACTGCATTGCCCCTGAGGGGCAATGTTGACTGAACTAAAAAGTTTCAATTCGTATTATGTTGACTTGTTGAGTTTAATTAATTGTCAGATGAAGTTATTAAACTCATTTTAAATAATATTATTTCCCCCCCAAAAAATGTGCTGTGAGCCCCCCCCCAAAAAAATTATTTTAAAAACACATATTTTTGCCATTTTGTCACACACACCCCTCAGTGATGACACCCAGGGCGACCCGCACCCACCGCACCCCCTTCCTACGCCACTGGGTATGAACTGTTCAGCATGGAACAGGTTGCCCCAGAAGGTGTTTAGAGGTTTCTATGCAGAGGCTGGATGGCCTCCTATTGGAAATGTAACAGCAGGTTTCCTGCATCAGCTGGGGTTGGAGTAGATGAGGTTTGAGATCCCTTCCAACTCAATGATTCTATGAATGTCTAAGTAGTCTGGACTTAGAGTGCACTGCAATCAATGGAAGGTGTTGTAAACAAAACATCTGCCCTTTTTCCCTCGTGGGGTATCCAAGAGCCCATATAGAGTCCTTACGTACGTCCCTATTGGTAGGAGAAAATAACAGAGGCCAACCAGAGAATATTGAGAAGCAAAGCGGCTAGTAAGCCTGATCTTTATTGATCTGTTGCAACAGGGTGCTCCCCTCACATGCTGGAAAGGAGGAGGAACCCAGAACCAAGGTGTGCCTGCCCTTATATAGACATTTTTAATTCCCTTTCCTGGAGCTCAAGACCACCCCTCCATACATCACACATATATCACAGAAGGGATGTAACCCAAGACCACCCGCCACATAACTACATCACAGAAAAGGTGGTCTAAAACAGAAATTTGAATGTTTTTCCTGTCTGCCGGGTTATCTGATTGCCTTTTCTGATAGTCTGTCACCCATTAAAATGTTGATTACTCAATTCCTGAGACAATGGGAAGGCTCCCTGTCCCCCTCCCTCCTTGTAAAGAAAACATTTGGTCAGTTTGGGAATCAAAAATGGTTTCAGGTCGGTCTTCCTGTGCTGATCTATGTACGTGCTTGATTGGTACATTTATGAACATTTAATATATAACTAAGACCTTAAAGGTCTTAGATCACAAAGGTTTGTCCAGAGTATGGATAACCTTCATAGAATATAATGCTTTAAAGCTTCCCATAAGCATCTGGTTGGCCACTGAGAACAGGATGCTGGGTTAGCTGAGCCATTGGCCTGCTCCAGCAGCCTCAGCTTATGTTCTTAGATGCTGCAGTGAGAATGAAGAGAAAGGGTATGCTAAATGATGACTGTACCATGCACGCAATCCCATGTCACAATTTGGGCAGCATTAAAACTGGGGGGGGGGGCAGATGGTTTTTTGCAGATGCTCAATTCATAAATATGCTGAACATTCCAGTCCAGGAAATTATGAACTTCCATGACATCACAGGGACTAACTGCTCCAGGCTTGCAATTTCCTACTTTCTGTATGCCCAGAAAAGTGACTCATGGCTACTCAAATACAAGCCCCACTGAGTTCAGTGAGACTTACCTGCAGGTGGATGTATGGGGCTGGGTAGGTCTTATTCTGAGAATGAAGTGTGCCTTCGAGTTTAATTCAGAAGAAAACAGGACTTGGAGCTATCAGTTTAGGAAGCATATTGATGGATAAATAAATAAACATGTATATTTATATAATAGCTCCCCACTCATATACACAAGATCTGAGGCTCCACAGATTCTATTAGTCAGTTGCCCTTTGGCTCATAGTATGCGTAAGCTCCTTTCCAGTAACTAAGTTGCCTGAGTCATTGGGCTTGTCTTGCTCAATAAATGGAACACACAAAGAGAGGCGGTTATAGGTATTGATTCTACAATTTTGTTCATGGCAGCATCCTTCTATATCTACTTTCCAATAATGTGTGGTTTTCATTTGGCCCGGGGGGGGGGGGTGTTTAGCTCAAACACTATAATCAAAGCATGTACAGTGGTACCTCGGGTTAAGTACTTAATTCGTTCCGGAGGTCCGTACTTAACCTGAAACTGTTCTTAACCTGAAGCACTACTTTAGCTAGTGGGGCCTCCTGCTGCCGCCGCGCCGCCAGAGCATGATTTCTGTTCTCATCCTGAAGCAAAGTTCTTAACCTGAAGCACTATTTCTGGGTTAGCAGTCTGTAACCTGCAGCGTATGTAACCTGAAGCGTATGTAACCCGAGGTACCACTATATAGGAAAGTCGATCTGGCAGAAAGCAAGACAGAATATTGTAAGATATTATGCAACCTCTAGCAGATCTAGGATTATATCAGATGCAACGTGTTTTGTCTACAGCAAGGTTGGCCAATCTGAGAACCAGCCTAGCCTCTAAACAGTAGTCCAGGGACTAGAAGTGTGTGTGTGTGTGTGTGTGTGTGTGTGTGTGTGTGTACACAATATTTATGCTGCTTTTCAAACAAAATGTCCTCCTAAAGTGACTGATCACCAAGAAATTATAAAGAAAAAATACAGGAGAACAACATCAAAATCTAATAACTGAAGGCACACATAATTAGAAATTATAACAAATCTTTAAAAACAAAACAAATGGAGCAGCAGCTAAAATCAAAGTGATATAAAACAACATATCAGCCAGTTTCTTTTGCAAGATAAATCTGGCACCATTGAGCAATAAGGAATTTCACACATATGCTAAGCAGAGTATTATTCAAATCAGAATTCTTCAGGTTATTTTCAAATTGTTCTTAACAGCAGGATCTGAGCACAAAAGCACTCTACCTTTTTTGATTCCCAGTAACCGACACAGAGGCACTGCCTCCAATGGGGGAATTAGAACATAAACATTGTGGCTAATAGCCATCAAAAGCCTTATTCTCTATGAATTTGTCTAATTCACTTTTACAGCCATCTAACATGCCTCTGGACAGCCTGTAGACTGGATGTGGGCCTGTTGTTGCTCATCCAGCAACTGGCATTTAACAGCCTGCAGCCTCTGAATCTGGAGATTCCATATAGCCATCACGGTGAATAGACCTTTGAGACACCAATACTTCATGAATTTGTCAGATCTCCTTTAAAGCCATGTAAGCTAGCAGCTATCACCACATCCTGGGGCAGCGAATTCCATAAATTGATGATGTGTTGTGTGAAGAAGTACTTTCTTTCTTCTGCCTGAGCCCTGACAAAACTTTATCGCCACCTTGAATGAAGCCTTGTATATGTGTTTTTTAGAGGCACTCTGTAAATCAGCCTTCACCAACTGGACACCTCCATCTGTTTTGGACTACAACTCTCATCAGCCACGTTCTGGCTGGAGCTGATGGGAATTGTGGTTCAGAACATCTGGAGGGCACTAGGTTTGCAAAGGATGGAGTAAGCTGAGCAATAAACAGGGACCACTTCACTGAGGTATTCAGCCATGCAAGTCTTCCCAACAAAGCGTCCAGCAGCAGATTCCAGCAGAGAGAGAGAGAGAGAGACTGGCTAACTGTGGATGTTGCCTTGCACTCTGAGCCCATCCTTAGAGAGAACTAGAAACCGGAATTCTCAAGGATTTTGGAACACAAACAAAACTGGATTAATAAGCATGTCATCTTCTGAAAGTTTCTTGTGGGCAAAATAGCTATCATTTTCTGGAAGACAGCCTAACTTTACTCTAATAAAAAATGACTCCAATTGAATGAGAAAGAACTGGAGGCTGGGAATTATGAAAACAAACAATTGACCACATTTCAATTTTGTGGTGCAGGAAGCGATGAAGAGACGCAAAGCTAGAAGAAAACCCTGCCAAGTCTTCTGGGGAATCTGTTGATGCTTTTAAACAAAAACAAAAACAAACAAAAAAACAGGGCATGCATCAGTTCCATTTGTTTTCTGGTGCCATTACCAAACAATAGACTCCATTTATATGAATTGTGTACATTTATACAGTCAAGCACCTTGGGGGAAAGTATTAAGCAAAAATCTTCTAACAACATTGTGTGCTCCATCTTGGGATTCTTGATGGACATATCTCCTTACAAAGACAAATTGCCTCAAAGCAGCTACATTTTCTGCAATCAGTGAATTTCCAGTACACTTACTGCATATCGGTAGTTGTTTTTCTTACCTGTCCCCAAACTGGGTAATTATTAGCTCTTTTCAAACTGAAGCCATATTTTGAATAAACGCTGAAGGATATGCAACACTCATTTTGTCCACTGACTATCCTTCACAAGCTAAGACCCAACAAATGGACTTATCATCAGTGAGAACAGCAGGGACTTTGGAATAATGCTCCCTTCATCTACCTCAACTGCTCAGTCCCATTTGCTCACACATAAGAGTAACCAACTGTGCTCAGGGTGGCTGCCATTTCTTTCTTTTTAAAAAAAATAATTTTTATTAACAGGCCAACCAGATCACATTAATTCCAAATCACATTAGTTCCAAATTATACAGCCAAATTTTTAAAATTTTGTTGGGGGTACCCATACTTCGAGCTCTGAAAGGGATCCAAACATCACTCTTGCTGCTGCTTTAATTACACAGTTCTGTCCAGATAGTCTCTTTGTTATTTTCCTCATCTTCTTGTTATCATATATTCCTTTCTTTGTGATCTCTGATAATCGGGTGGCTGCCATTTCACCTAGCAAATGATGAGCAGTTGTTTATATCATTGCATGTATGTATTTATTCCATTTATATCATGCCCTTCTACCCAAAGGAAGCCAGTGCAGCAAGCACATCAATATTATTATTATTTTAAAAGAATTTTTCAAACAGTTAAAAATATTATTTTCTAGGTTGCCAGGAAGAATATCTTGCAACCACCAAATGCCTGGGTAATGCTTTTAAAAGAATGCTTTTAAATTCCCCCTGAAAATCTCCAGTGGGAGATACACTGCAGTTGTCACATCAATGATTCAAACAAGTGGCACACCCCAATGGCTTACTACAACCACAGTACAGTGGTACCTCGGGTTACATATTCTTCAGGTTACATACGCTTCAGGTTACAGACTCTGCTAACCCAGAAATAGTACCTCGGGTTAAGAACTTTGCTTCAGGATGAGAACAGAAATTGTGCTCCGGTGGCGCAGCGGCAGCAGGAGGCCCCATTAGCTAAAGTGGTGCTTCAGATTAAGAACAGTTTCAGGTTAAGAACGGACCTCCAGAACGAATTAAGTACTTAACCCAAGGTACCACTGTATTGCTGAAAGACTGAGGGGTGTGTATTTCAGCAGGAGAAGGTTAAGGGAGTGGGTGACTGTCTTAATAGTCCCAGGAAAGTTGCCACTTAACCTTCCTTTTTAGAAAGAAGATTGGCTAATCACCATCAATAGCTGGTCTTCTGAATGGCTGGAAAATATTTCTCCCTCCACTCCAGCCAAGGTTGGGCTGACCTAGATGTCTCTGTGTGAGGAGAAACAAATTTGGAATTGGAGATAGAAGATGTGATAGATACAGATAATTGAGCTTTTAGGCTGCCTCTTTGGAGACCTGATAAAGAAGCACTAGACTTCTACCCACTGCTGTTTAAGGTGTACAAAACACCAGAAAGCCTCCAAAGACTTTCTTCTGAGAGAAATCAAAGCTGAGTAACCACAGCACTCCCAAACTCCTCACCTCTCAGGGAAGTGGGTGAACATAACAGGATAATTTTGCTGTTTTTATCTTGCTCTTCCTCCAAAGACATCAGGCTGAGAGGCAGAGATGTCTTTGGATCAATGACTATGCCATAGCTGTCAACTTCTCCCTTTTCTTGTGAGGAATCCTATTTGGAATAAGGGAATTTCCGTTTTAAAAAAGGGAAATGTTGACAGCTATGGACTATGCTGAGGGCCTGACTGGGCTTCTGGGCAACCAGTTGTTAATCCTTACAAGAAATAAATAATATAAAGGTTCTGTCTAGATAAGCTGATTTAAGGCATTTCCACCTCAATAAAAGAAATTAATTCTAACCTTGAAAGAAGAATAGATTCATCCAATCTTATAGTGCAATGACTTCATGGGCTATTTTAATATTCCTGGACCATCATGTATAAGGCCTCAAGCTCTTAGCAAAACTAAGCTGTGGAATTATTTAATATTTTCTTCTTACTTATTTCCTCTCCTTTCCCCCCCCCATTTTTTTGTATAACACATTACAGATGGAACTCACCATATAATTAAAATAAAACGGAGTAATAAAATTGTTCAATCACCAAACTGGTGGGGGTGGGTGAAAAAAATTGCTATGATTCAAGTGTGTGGACAGTCACTGCAATCTGTTGATTACAAACAAGCCTGAAATAGTGTGTATTCTGGATCAACTCTGGAGCAGCTAATCAACTTATCAATATTTGTCACTGAAGAAGACCATATGGTCAAAATACACTTGGCAACTCAGAAGTGTTGCTTATCCATATCAGGTTGTTTAGTTATTTTCTTCTGTTTTTCAGTCCACGCTGTATATATATGCAAATATGTAATTTTTACAAAACCACATGATATATAAACATAAAACAAGAACATCTATACATCACACAGATAAAACAGAATTGTGCATTTGAAACAACTATCACACATGAATATTTATCAAGCTTTGATTTAAATTCTTTACCCAGTACTTAGCCCTATTCCTATACTAAAAGCAGGTTCCCATACTATTGATTATTCTACCTTTACAATGCTTCTACATTAATATAGAGTCCACACCATTTCCTGATACTCTAAACTCTCTACTGACATATTAAGCTACTAGATCCTTTCCTTGTTATTTCATATCACTGTAAGTTTTATAATGTACATTTGTTCCCAGATTCTTTTTTTTATTCAAGTCTATTTTACTGGGTTTAATTATTATTTCTATGCTTCGGTATACAAAATTCTGCATATTCTTAGAATGTATAGCCCCCAGAACCACTGTGATGTTGCTATACTCACTTAAATTTAACAGGCAAACAACAACAACAGGGTGCATAGGGATTTGTACATGAAATGTCTTATTTATTACGTTCTTTACCAATTTCCAAAGAATTTGCAATACAGTCGTAACTTGGAGGTAGAACCGAATCCGTTCCAGAAGTTCGTTTGACTTCCAAAACATTCGGAAACCTCCTGCAGCCAATCAGAAGCCATGGAAGCCCCATCGGACGTCCGGGTTCCAAAGGAACATTTACAAACCGGAATAATCACTTCCAGGTTTGCGGTGTTCAGGAGCCAAAGCCTCTGAGTTCTAGGGCGTTCAACAACCAAGGTACAACTGTATATGAGACTCTTAATCTCATGGGCTTGGACTGGACGACCTTGGGGTCCCTTCCAAATTTACAATTCTATGTTTCTATGATCGCACATCCACCATAAATGGGGGGGCGCCCCTCATTCATCTTCAGTTATCGTCTTCCAACAATTACCCTCCTCCACACCCCCAGTTGTTTTAGCTTTCCAGATAGTCTAGAACCATTGTGTGGCCATTTAATAAGAATTATCCCTATAGTTTGGAACTATGGAAAGGTTGTGCGTATGCTAAAGAGAAGGAAGGGATGTTTGCTGGGGAGAATGTGTGGTTCCCCATCCCTAATGTACAACAATGCATTGAGCAAGACTTGCCCTTGTTTTGACTGCCATATATGGTGCAATACATGGTCTGAGTGGTCAGGAATTATTTTGGTTCCCCACTGAGAAACCCCACCCCACCCACATCTGGGCTTGGGGCTCCGTAGGGTAAAGGCTTTGGGGAGTGGAGGTAGCTTGAGATTCCCCTTGTAGAAAGAAAGCAGCTTCTTCTGGAAGCCCTTTGCCGAGTAGGTCACAGCAAGCCTTTTTCCTGGCCGTTTCGTATGAAATAAATAAAATCCTGAACGTCATTTGTACTCAGAAATCAAAAGGTCTGAGTACCAGGCTCGCCATGAGCGCTAGCAGGAGGGGCGGGGGAACCCTGAAAAATCCAGAGAGAGAAAAACTGTGTGTGACATCTAGTCGCGTGTGTTTTGAATTACTGTGCATTAATCAAATGTTTTGTGAACCATTTTAAGTAAGTGGAAGAGACTAGTGGAATGAAACAATATAATCCAGTACAGTGAAAACATGCATGCCCTAAGGCAGAAAAACTTGTAGTTTTCTTTGCTATAACATAGTCAGGAGGGGGGTTGTTGATTTTTACGCGTGCATTCATGTGATTGACTAAGGGGCATTTGAGAAGGCAACGAGTCAGGCACAAAAACGTTAGGATAATGGACAGCTTCTTTCAGTATGGGAAAAGATATCATCAGTATGGCATAAATGAAAATTGCTCTATGACTATGGACACAGGAAGATACCAAATGATAGCGATTCTAATGATGTGAGATACATTTCTTGCTTGATTTTTGAATCCGTCCCATCATAAGTTGTTGGACTCTATTATGCTGACTGGGGCAGATGTGAGCTGGAGTTCAACAACATCTGGAGGGCCACAGGTTCCATGTCCCTGGTAAACAGAAATGAAATGTGAGAGAGATATCAATTATGTTTGTTTTGTTTTGGGTGCATTTTCATGTACTTCTTTCAAGCAAAGTCATTTCTTGAGGCTAATGGTTAGCCAGTGTTTCTAACAGCTTTTGAAATCTGCAAGAGTAGCTACAGAAAACCCCTTGCCATCTTTGAGGTGATGGCAGATGGAGAAACATTTGTAAACATAGAAAAGTGTACCTGCAACAATCCTGTGATTTGTCAACATCATGACAATCCCAATAAATTGGATTTTACTGCAGCATAATAGAAATGGCTAAGGAATTTAATGTTTTCCCATTTTGATAAAAACAGGCCTGATCCACACCTTGTGGACAAAAGTGCAGACCGGAACTTACTTATCTACAAGTTTTCGTGCTTCACAAAAAAGGGCAATTTTCAGCTCAAAGATGCCAGCATAGAACTCAAAATGTAGCAAGAAAATACCATTTAACATGCCTATTAATATGTGTATTTAAACATTCCTTTTCATGTTTTTTTTTAAAACACAAAAATGTGTAGATTGATGTAGAAATGGGACACAATGCATTTGTGGATGAACACATCCATTTTGTCCCATTTCTGCATTTGATGTGAAGGGTTTTTGTGTTTTTAAAAAAGATTACTTATGGGGTGGTCTGAGCATGGGTTGTCTTTTTTATTATTTTTCTTTCCTTAAGCAAACAATCAAAATACCAAAATTATACAATTTATAACACATGTACAAAACATATTGTACTACAGACAGAAGCAAACTAAGATATGATTAAGTAGACAAAATCCTATTTTGGATCCTTGCAGCAGCAGAAAGGGGAAATCTAGCAAAGGTTTCTGTTCTTATTTTGTTTGTTGCAGCCAATAAGTGAACCAAACACTATTCAAAAGTCCTTCCTTGATATTTTACTAGGAGTAAGCAATCTAGGCTTGCCATACGTTAGGAAAATTCTTGACGTGTCCTGGTTTTCAGGTGTAAAAAATGGCGGCAGGGTGGAATTTTCCCAGATTGGCAAAATGTCAGAGGAAACCTGGGTTTGTGGCAACATGATGGGGGAAAAACAGCTCCAAAAGCTTAAAATCACTATTTTGTGGGGAGGTGTCTCCAAAAAAAGAAAAAGCACATTTGCGGGTGTCATGAATTTTAATTTTTTGAAATATGGCAACCCTAATGCAATCTGTTTCACTCCTCACTATAAAAGTTGCATAGGAAAAAAAAACATGTATTAATGTTTCTTTTGTTCCATCTCTGCAGGATTATCACGTCTGGGGCGTAGACAGTGGCACCTGCGTCTGGTAAAAATGCATCCTGGAAATGATGCCCAGACTACACACTTCAGCAGTGACTGCAGAGGTGTCCCTCTGCTCACATCCACATGTGGGTATTGCTAACACGTGGGCACCAGCGGACAACAGCGAGAGCAGTGAGCAAGCAGAAAAGAGGTTCTGGAGAAAAAAGCTGTATGTCACATGGCCTGCTCTCCACCTCCTAAGCTATCCTACTGCCCCCAGGCGCAGTGAAGGATGCTGTGCCGCCAACAGCCTTGCTGAAGTGAAAGTCAACTGCTTGTCCAGTCACCTTCTGTATGTGGGATGGGATGGCAGTGGGTGGGTGGGGTGCCATCTTGACCTTTGCACCAGGCAGCAAAATGTCTTGGGCCACCTCTTCTTACCCCTGAAGGTCAGAGCACAGAAACTCTAAAGGACAAACCGTCTGACACAGTGAACAAATGCTTTGAGGATGCATCAGGTCCTTTCCAGCTTCCTGATGGAGCCTTAAAGCAATAAGGAGAAGCTTGTGGCTGTGTTAATGTATTTGCTCTCCATGAAAATATGTAGCACTTTCCCTCTTTCCCTTGAGCCATCTCACACTTCGGGCTCATCTGTCTTAAAGGCAGCATTATCTGTGATCTACCACAGCCCCATCTTTCTCAGCTGTGTATATTTTTAGGACTACATGGAAGTAAGCCATTTCTACGTGCAGGCTTTGTGTGTGTTGATTATTATCCTGCTAAGTTAGCCTGGCGTATTCCCCCCTGCCCCCGTCAAACAGGAACACGCTGTTCATGCACACACTCTCCTTCCTTTGCTTGTGTTTGTCTTGTAAAGTCCAATTTTCTCTAACTGCATCTTGCCACGCACTGTAAACCACATTTGTGTCCCATTTAAACTTTGAAACCACAATAGATGCTGAGGAACAAGAGGAACCACACACCCTGCCTTTTTTGACAACACTCCCACACATGAATAATTAGAAGCACATTAAAATACTACACACACATCGAAAGAACGAGACAGCTGCTCTGCCTCGTGCTCCCTGTCTCAACCTCTTCCACTTTCAATTCTACCCAAAATCGCCTGGAACAGTAAACAGGGTAAGGGAAACTTAATACAAACAATCTGTGACACGACAGGAATAAATATCCTAATAAAGATTTCCTGACAAGTGTACGCAGTCAGGAGGGTTCGGGAAGGCTTTGTTTTAATTAGCCAATGTTCACCGCACACTTGCCTTAGGAGTGCATACCTCACTTTCTCTCTGTATTTCAAACAGACAAATAGTGGGACCCTGCATTAGTGGCAAGGCAGGTGAGAAGAGTAGATAGAAGGAAGAGGTCTCTGTCAACTGCTTTCAAACCTCCGAGCTAGGATTCTTGGCCTTTCAGTGGGAACGCTGCATAGTGTTTCCATATGCCCCAAATTGGCTTGGATAATACAGAAATGAAGCGTCTTGTCCAAGGTCCAGAACAACCGCCTTTCTGGATGGATATGCGCCTGATGAAACAGGGAGTGGCTGTGGAGAAAAGATGCATTTTATGGACAAGTCTCAAAACAGCAGTGCTGTATCATTTCAAGGGCAAATCAGAAAAAGACTGTTCTTTTCTGGCAGGAATTGCAAAGTGATAGTAAATAGTGGTATTCCAGGTTGGTCTAACACAGAGGTAGGCAACCTAAGGCCCGTGGGCCGGATGCGGTCCAATCGCCTTCTCAATCCAGCCCACAGACGGTCTGGGAATCAGTGTATTTTTACATGAGTAGAATGTGTGCTTTTATTTAAAATGCATCTCTGGGTTATTTGTGGGGCCTGCCTGGTGTTTTTACATGAGTAGAATGTGTGCTTTTATTAAAAATGCATCTCTGGGTTATTTGTGGGGCATAGGAATTCGTTCATTCCCCCCCCCCAAAAAAAAATATAGTTTGGCCCACCACATGGTCTGAGGGACGGTCGACCGCCCACAGCTGAAAAAGGTTGCTGACCCCTGGTCTAGCACAAATAAGAGTGTCAGGGGTTCTAGGAACCCCTGAACAAATCCTAAACTATATCCAGTGGCAGACTTGGGGCTCTCAACTTTCAACAGCACCCGGTGCAGTGCTAAAATTTGGCACCCCCTGCCTCTTGCGCTCTGTTCTACAGCATTGTTGTGGCGCCCCCTGCAGTGCGGCACCCAGTGCGGTCTAACCAGTTGTGCTAAGCTAAAACAGTCTCTGCTCTATCTGTTGGAAGTGCAACAGCAGGGGTCATTCGGTTAGTACCTTAAGGGTTAATTCTGTTGACAGCCAACCAAGAGTTAGTGGTGGAGGTATTTTCTGGCAACCTGGCAAAACAGCATTATTACTGACATAACGTGCTGTGGTTGGCGGTGTTTTCATGCATTGTCGAATATTTCCCTGCTATGAACAAGACCAACCTGCTTACCAAATAGTTACATGTACTTTACCTTGGTAAAAGGTGTGTTAACTGATGATAAATGGACTTCTTCCTCTCTTTACCTCCCCTTCCACCTTCCATTGCCCTCTGGTTCACCACCCTCAGCAAGCTGTTTTGCCTGCTCCAGCTGTTTAGCCAGGCAGGTTAGTTTTCCAGAAGAGATGCTGATCCAATTTATGAAAACAGCACGTTCTATTTGTTATTTACTCAACATGCTGAGTGCTAGGTCCTTTTCTAACTGTTCTCCAGGCCTTCACTCCAGGAAAACTTTGCTGCTGTTATTGGCATCCACCTGTCTCAAGAAAGAACGGAGTGCACCTCTGGGTATGAAGTCATATTGCTGCATTTGCAGCTACAAAGTGACAACCATGGGGTGCAAGCCAGGGCAGTGTGTAGGGAGGTCCTGGGCTGCCCAGACGACGAGACCCCACTCTCAGCCTCAGTGATGTAGTCCAAAGGAAAGCAGAGAGATACATTTAGCACCAACGTGTCTGCCGGAGTTGCCAGAAGGAGGCGTATGAGGCGCCATCCAACCATCATAGGGACTCTGCTCCAGCTTTGTGTAGGATTTACTCCATAGCCTTTTCGTCTCCCAAAGATATCCCACAAGGCAATGGAGATTTAGGATCAGAGTTTTCCTTCTCCTAGATGGCTACCTTTCCAGGGTGACAAGCCACGTCTATTGCTTTGAAGTCTCCAAGAACTGCAGCCTCTCTAGGAATGTCAGCTAAGAGCCCGTCTCTGAAATTAATTGCAAAAGGGGCTCAGGGAAAGCAGTATAAATGGGAAGGGAACAGGAAACTCTGATGTAAGAGAAAAACACTCAAAGTAGAAATGTGAATGTTTGTGAGCAATTTTTGAGAACTTGTCCCTAATGTTGTTTTGCTTCCAACTGAAAACTGGCCTTTACGGAGTAAATATGCAGGTCACAGAAAGAGTAAAATTGCACCCCTTAGGGTTATTTTGGCCCTTCACAAAAGCATGTTTTCTCCAGATTCTTAAAGAATTGTCTTGAGGGGTTAGATTCTCCGAGAAGCAAAACTATAAAAGAAGCACCTTTGATCCTTGATTAGACTAAAGGGTTTTGCTGGGTATCAGAATCTGACTTTCACTCAACAGAATGACTTTTAATACACCTTTATATGTATTGTATTTGACCAAACTGTGGGAGGCAGTGGAAGACAGGAGTGCCTGGCGTGCTCTGGTCCATGGGGTCACGAAGAGTCGGACACGACTAAACGACTAAACAACAACAACATACATATTGTATGTTTGAATAGGTAGCCGGGGGGGGGGGGACACAGGAGAGAGAATCCAGAAGGAAACTCGTTTGGTTTAAAAAGGCTCAATTAGTCACCAGGTTCAAGTGCCTTGACAGCAAGATGCAAGTTAATTAGCTTGGGCTGCTGTGTTTTCATCTGCTTGTGAAACAGCCCATCACATCTGAGAGAAAATACCTCCCCACACCACACGCCTTCCCATGTAAACACCTTCGGTTGTGAGCCTGAATGTGGTTATTAGCCATCCATAAAACAAATCAGCCTAATTAAACAGTGTGACATGGTAGCCCTGAGCAATTCAAATAGCTCCTTCTTCAGGAGTAAAAAGGAGCTGGTAAGTAGGTTAAGGAAATGGAATGTTTTGACCAGGGGAGTATATTTCGAGAAACCTCTATGCAAGGATCAGATCTGAAGACATTTTGAATCATGCTCTTCAATATTAAAAGCAAAAGTATCCCAAGAAGTATAGAAAGGAGGGCTTATTGTAAACAGAATGCAGCCATGTTCATCCGAGTGGCTGTGGACAAATCAAAGTGGTCTGATAATCAGACGTGAATACCACTTAAATAAGGAAAGCAGACACACTTTTACTAATTGGATTTAAATATACACAATAATAATAAGAAATTGTGTGTTAACCACCCTGTTAAGGGCACAAGCCAGCCAAATTGAAACATTTTGTAGCACAATTCTATGAATATTTGCTCAGAGGTAAGTCTTTGCTTTTTCCACATTTAATTATGAATATATCCAGAAATGGATCCTTAAAGCATTCTGAGAACTTACCCCAACCCAAATGAAATCAGAAGCGGTACAACAACCAGATATTTACTTGCATTTATGACCAATTCATATCCAACAATGTGTGTACACAAACACATGCACCAGTATGTTTTTCATGTATGTAGTTGTGTTGGTGTTGTTTTTCATTGTTATTAAAATGCATATATATATATATATATATATATATATATATATATATATATATGTATTCTGGAGTCAGTTTAAGTCACTCTGAATATGTTTTACTGGAAAATAGCACAGAATATATGAATCAGTAAAAATAAAATAAAAATGAAGCAAAATGAAATAAACTGTTATGACAGTAAGTGTTCAGTCTCCTGTAATTTTACACATAGGTTTAAGCTTAGGCTGTCATTCGCATTTGTCTGGTGCCAATGAATGCCAGACTGGAAGAAACTGCCAAGTTTTTTTGTTTAAAAGTGTGATCTCACATGAAATGCCATTTTGATGTTTGCTTAACTGCCATGTTAAGAAGAAACAGCACCCATTCTTAGTTGGCCTTTCTCCAGTCATGGCATCCACACCTGATATTCTCAGGTAGCTGGCAGCCCCAGCACTGTCATCTGCTTTGGGTTCTCCTTTCATTTTAATTTTTCCAGCTTGGCACTCGAAGCAGCATTGGGTGGTGAGGTCAAGTTCTCATTTATATTTCCCACGATTGCAAGGGCCACTGTTGCTGACACCGTCAGACAAGTCCTTCAGGGTCTACCAGTTGGTAGAAGAAGGCCACCAGAAAGCCCGCTTGCAGCTGGCCCTATGTCATAACCGTCAGTTCAAAGGAGCTGAAGTCTAACTCACAGAATTCTGGGAAAGCAAAAGGAGTGCCCCCCTCCCTGATTATTGGCCGAAGGGGAAGAGTCAAACTGCTTGTTTTAAAGAAAGCCAGGCTAGAAAACCGCTCAGGTTTGTGGAAAGTTCTAAGAAGATGAGCTCTCCTTTTTCCGACATTGGTCAGCCAAATTATTCCTGGAAGCCCATATCCAGAGCCTGAAGGAAATAGCCAAAAGGCTGGTCCAAAGAAACCATTCCCATCCTACCTCACAGATCTGCGAATCAACTTTCTGTTGTCTCCATTTGGACCGAGGGCCAAACAGCCTTTTATTTCACATTGCAGCTTTGAAGCACACGTTCTCATCGTAGACAAAACTGTGATGTCTCTATGGCAAATGGAAAATGATCAAATGGGAAAATCAGGTTCTCACAGTGACTTTTGTTTTTATCGTTACAAAATCAGTGAGAACAAAGCAGGTAGGAAAAAGCAATTGGCATAGCAATACTTAAGCTCAAACCATGAATAGGGGGACTGTGTACAACAGCCACACTCTTTCTACCTCCACCCTTCAATTGTAGAGCAGGAAGATCTGAAAGGAGGGTGAAGCTTTGACTGCATACTACTTAAAGCACATATAACAGCCAGTGTGGTATAGCGGTTAGAGTATCAGACTAGGACCTGGGAGGCCAGGGTTCAAATCCCTACTCAGCCATGAAGCTCACTTGGTAATCTTGAGCCAGTCACTAGCCAGTCAGCCTAACCTACCTCACAGGATTGTTGTTGGGCAATTAAATGAGTAGAGCCATGTATACTACCTTGAGCTCTTTGGAGAAAAAGGTGAGGTATAAATGCAATAAATAAATAAATTAAAGCACACCCACCCACCCAAAGAATCCTGGGAACTGTAGTTTAACACTGCTGGGAATTATAGCTCCATGAGGAGTAGACTACAGTTCCCATCATTCTTTTTTGGGAAGGCTTCAAGTGTATGCAGTCCTTGTTCAGCTGAATGTTCAATCCTCACCTCTATCAGAAATCTAGATCATGCAGAATTCAGCTGAAGATGCTTACAATCCCTCTTCCAGACCTTCTTATATGGTGAAAGGAGCAGGACTGGAAATTTTAAGCCTTAACTCAGCAGCTGATGTGCCTCTCACGAGGGCTGGATGATATCTGGTTTTCAACATCATGATGTATCACCAGCTAAACATCGCGATATAACGATATATCACAATGTCTGAAGTAAGGATGGAGCCATGTAGAGGCATCAGTGGGCTTCATGGTTTTTCCCGCATCATGGGGAGGTGTGTTACGGAAGCAAGGTTGGTTCAGTGCAAATGTGCTGGCAGGAGCACTGGATTAGGTCCACTGGCGTGTTTGCATCATGCTGACTTCACTGCCACTACGTCCCTCTCCCATCTTCAGCAGTTCAGTTTGACGGACGCTAGGAGAGCAGCGTAGCCCCACCACAATGTCCGCTGCTGTCCATGCCCTTTCTCTGTGCATAGGGCTTAAGAACACCTGAAAAGGATTTGTGTTTTTGGAATGCCGGGCAGGTAGTGGCTCACCCATATAATAAACACAGTGTCTGGGATGTGAGCTGGATCTGCTATTTTCCAGAGAGCATGAACTTTGGAAGGATAACAAAGGATCCTGATATACAATGGAGGCTATCGTGGATTGTTTGATGAAAATGTGAACTTTCACCCTCACATGTATTGCTCATCTAATTATCCATGAAGGCTCTACTTTATTTCCCCCAACAGTAGGATATAAGTGTTTGAAGTCAACAAATAACAGTCTTGGGGTTCATAAATTTGAGATGGGGTAATGGGTCATAAAGCTGAGCTGTACATTTGGCCAAGGGCTGCAAAAGCTATTTTGAAAGATTTACTGTACAGTTGCATATTTACTGTCTTCTGCTATATTTTTCTCCTCAGGAATCACGGAAGGATAATCATAGAGCTGGCAGGGCCCAGTGGATTATCTAATCCAATCCTTGCCTGGTTCCAAGATATGATATCCTAATCCTAAAAAGAGTCCTATTAATTTCCCTCATGAAACATTTGAGGGAAGAAATTCTGGAACCTTCTACTGGAGCTTTTTTCCCCTCCCCCTACTGGTGAAGTAATATTTGAGGGGGAAGCATACTTACTTGATAGACTAAGGGTGAAATCTAAACTCCCACTACACTGGAGTGGAGGGGATTTGGACTGGGTAGAGGTGTCCCAATCCAACCTCTGCCCACAGGGGAGTAACAGTGTCACCCTGCTGGCATGGATTCCACCTGCTAAATGTGCAAGTGAGCAGCTGGATGTTCTGCTGGTGGGATCCCCTCAGGCAGTTGCCGAGAGACAGCCCCCACAAAAGCAGTCAATTCCCAAAAGCCTGTTGGAACAAGGAAGTATTCACCTCCTAGTGGAAGAATTTTCTAGGGAGGGAGTTCCAAAGTCTGGAAGCAGCCACTGAGAAGGTTGTGGGATGTGAAACACAAGAGCAGTCAAGTACAACATTCCTAGAGTGAACATGTTTACACATGGGGAGGAATGGTTGTCCAGCCAGCAGGTAAACTTCCTGTTTCCTTCTGGGCTGGGACAGACTTCCTCTGCATGTGACTAGAGGTGGGTGTGGCCTCACCTGTGCAGGTAACGACAAAAGCACAGGGCAGGGCAGCTATCTCTCTCTTTTTGACTACATGCATTGAAGAAGCAACATCTGCTTAGCCAAAGATGCTCTCTTGGCTTCCAGCCAAGAGAGGACAAGAGACTGTCTCCTTATGAGATGGTTTCCAAGTGTATGTTACTTTTCTAAGATAAGTCTGCTTTCTGGGATCCGATTGTGAACAGAATGTGAGTAAACTCTTTTTATACTTTTATAGAAGACTGTGTCGTGTCTTATCTTTTATGAGGGAATATGGGGAAAATACCAGAACAGTTATTATAGAGGCTTTAGCGAGCCTGAGCAAATGCATCCGCTGTGAGTTTAAAAAGGGGAATGTTACTCTGCTAAATTGTGAACTTGTTAACACAAATTGGAAAGGCTATAATCAAACAATATATCCTCTCCTGCATCCCTGAACATTCCCACAAAGGTCCTGTACTGCATCCCCACCAAGCGTCCCTGGGAGGGTGGTGGGACTGAGAGAAGGGCCTCCCCTGAGGATCTCAAAACCCAGGCAGGATTTTACGGTCTTTCAGATAGCTTGGACTTAAACAGTGTAGGGCTTTATAGGGGATAACCAGCACTTTGAATTGTGCCCTGAAACAGACCAGTAGCCAGTGGAGTTGTTCTAGCAAGGGAGTCATATGTTTTTTATAAACAGCCCAGATCAACAATCTCTTCCTCTGCTCATCCTCCACCCATTTTAAAATTCTCTGTGCTGTGCCATGAAGGGGAGATGAAGGCATCGTGGATCAGGCTTGTTGTACTAAATCAAATTTCCCCAGAGGTTGCTATAATTTGTAAATAGCTAACATGAAGTCAAGTTCTGCCAGAAAACATTTGCATTCTTGGGAAGTCCAGACAGCAAAACAGCAACTTGTAAAACCTTTTCTCGGGACTTGATGATCTAAGGGGAGAATGTACTTTCATACTAATAGATAAGATAGTAGAAAATGAGCATTTATCATTATTTCCATGCAAATATATTAGCCAGTGGGTTTTTAAAAAAAGCACATTTGTGGCTAGCTGGAATGAAACTAGAAAGCCTTGCTGCACATACCAAGAAACACACATAATCTTAGACCAAGAGGGGAGTATTTTGGATGTTGCCCAGTTTGTGGTCTATTTCTGGTTTATAACAGAATTCAAAGACATTGAATATACTTATGAAGTAGTTTCTTGCCATCCCCGCTCCGGAAAAAAATGCTTAATTAAAAGCCAGACACACTCATACAGAGAGAGACAAGTTTTTTTGTGTGTACTGTTCACACCTGCAGACTCTGTGACCCTGTACATCTAACGTAGTCATCTAGTCATCCACTGTGGCCACCTGAGTACATGACAAAACCTTTTCCTACCCTCAATTTTTTGCAGTTGCAGTCAGACAATTAAAAAGACCAACAAGACGCTTATCAAGCTCATCTTTGGCTCTCCTATATCCTCTCCTAGTGCCTAAATCCATTCCTACATCTACGTCCCTCCACATCTCTCCATTCAGGTAAGCAAAGGCACAATCACAGTTCAAAGTCACATTCCAGCAAGACAAAGGTCTGGAGTAAGGGATATGAGAGGGTGTAGAATGGGAAGAGTACCAAGCACAGCATTTTGAATCCTGGGGTGGGGGTCACATTCAGCTCATGGTCCTGAGGTTCCCCACATAGGGGATCTAATTGGTGATTGTGGAAAACAGTGTTGCTGGACTAGATGATCTGATAGAGCAGGGTTCTTCTTATGTTCACAGTTGCTTCCCTATGGTCTGATCCAGTTTTCAATTTACAGGCTCCTGGTTACTTTTGAAAGAATCAGAATGAAGATAATTCACCTCGACTCCTGTCAGTTTATATGGCAAATATTTATAAATCTGAGACATTGCATTGAAAATAGAGAATCAGGCGATCAGTGGTTTCTTACAAAGAAATTTTATTAATTTCATTAAACATTGCAAACAGCAAACAAACCCACACTGAATTACTTCAGTTACAAGCTCATGCGAAGCAAAGCACAGTTCAGAAGCAAGAAAAGTAATATTATGAGTGCTCTGCTCCCATGTAGTCAGTGATGGAGAATGCAACATTCAATGGACTTCAGTAATGAAAGTGCAATGGGCATGTGGGACAAATGAGAACATGGCGGGTATATAAGCAGGTATCACATTGCAAGCTGCTCAACATCCGCTAGTGCTGCTGCCCACACAGTGACCTTGTGTTTCTACTCTCTGTTAAAACACATGGTAGGTGCAATTGCGAAGGCTGTATGCTCCAGCAACTTGGGTGGTGCTGTTCCACATATGCTTTTAGGGCATTTCTTGGGTAACAGTATTTAAACACACACACGCACACACACGTTTTATAAAAGGGTAACAGCCAAGATTGAAATTGTTCAACATGCAGCATTCATCCATACATCCATACTGGAAGGAGAAAGAAAATTTGCCAAGAAAGAGGAAATGGGCACGCAGCTCGTTTATAGCAAACTGCAACTTTCCCCTCTTAATGAGAAACAAGCCTGCAAAAGTCTCTGTGTGTCCCATTCTTCTGCCAATGAACAATACACTCTTTTTTTCTCTTCTTTTGTGGGATTTACCTCAGGTCACTGTGAAGAAAAACTGCAGGCCTGCTCCAATTTTCAGCCGAGTAAATGGAACCATTCCCTCTGACTTTAATCCATTTTGGATAGATTTCTTGTATAACTGACTTTGTCGTAGCAAAGAGAAGCACCATCCCCAATTTCAGATTACTCTTTCTTCCTTTGCCTGTAAGACCTTCCAAGTTGAGAAGTGTTTTTTTCCATTCTCTCTCTTATTCTCTCTACACACATACACACACACACACACACACACACACACACACACACACCATAACAACAACAAAACCAAAAACTCCTGCAGAATATTTCTTTGAATTATGATAAAAGGAGAAAAGAAATGAAAAGTTTGAGAGGCATTCTAGAGACTCATCACACAGCTGACATTTAAGAAAAATAAATACAGCCAGCAGCTGTTGTGAGTTGAACAAATGATATAACAGCCATTACCTGAAAATAATTTAACAAAAAATATTCCCGTTTCAACGAACTGAGTGGAGCACATTTGTTAAAACTGTCTTGCTTATCTTATTAGAATTTTGTATTGCTTATCTGGGGAAAATTCAATAAATGCCCATCTAAATTAATATAACAGTTTATTTACAAAAAAATTGCAGGCAGTAAGTGAATGGCTGTACAGCTTGAAGCTCCACAACAGAAATAGAAAATATCAAGATGCTTAGTGGTTGTAAGTTGCACAGGCTACTCAAACCCATCAGCTTAAGCACCTAGGGGATAGCTCAGTTGTAAATGACTGCAGTTTGGACTAACACAAAGATTCAGAGAAAGTGAAATTGAGGGAATAAGAGAGGCAGAGATGGAAATGAGAAGTGAAACCCCAATAATTACCTGTGTTAAGGAAGGGAAGGCAAATAGAAATGTTTCCCTTGGTCTCACCATGACCTGCAGATCCATGGTCATAGCTGGGTCATGGATCTAAAATAGTGTCCTGGTATGGAGGGGTTACCAGCCTTGGACAAGCTTCCATAGGGCATCCATGAGCAAAAGTCTGGTTCCACCCTGTGCCCCTTGGAACTCCCTCAACGGTTGAAAAATAGAAAAGGCTTTCCTTCTGGACTGGACAGAAGGGAGATTAAATGTTGTTTAATTCAAGTTCTGCATCGTTACAGACATATCAGGACAAGTTTTCCCCTCACATAGTGGCAGGGAGATAGTGGCCAATCGGAATTCACACTCATGGGGGCAGGTGGAGGACATGGAAATTTAGACTTCATCCAATTACTAGGGGAATGAGCTTGGTGGAGGCTGCCTTCGGTACTACCTCAAGTCAATTACATTTTGTAAATTGTTTGGAGGTTTCATTGCAATCAAACTATATATAGATTTTGTTGAACAAATAAATAAAGTGCTAAATAAGTGTGTCTGTGTTCATCAGATACGGTGGAAGTTCCAGATACCTCAAGTTTGCACTTTCATGATCCATTATGCATAGTGTTAGGGAGAGCTACTATGGGATGTATATTGGGTGGGAACCACTGGGGTTTCCCTGGTAGTGGTGGGTACTTACCTTGGGCTACTGCTGTGTCCTCTGATTCCTTGCAATGATGTTGTGTTCATTGCTCAGAGCAATGCTACCACTCAAAATATTTATAGCCCGTCATTCATCAACAAGGGATCCCAGGGCAGCAGTACAGTTTTTTAAATGCCAGGATTAAATACAGCGAGAACAACCAGTACAGCTAAGAACAACAACAGATAATCAGGTATCAGAACAAAGATGCTGTTTGATTTAGCAGGGTTCTTCTTATGTTTCTGGAGGACTCTAATGGCAAATCAAAACCTATCACTTTCATCATAGTCACAAGACTTGTATTTCAGAAAGTTCTAACACAGGAAGACAAATGTGGTTGCTTTACTTGTGAGGCCAAATTGAAACCAGCACTTTGGGGTGGCTTTCCCTTGGTGTTCCTGTTGGGGTATTCTAGAAAGAACTTGAGAATTGGTCTTGAACAGGTTGCTAGGCAACAGAAAAATCTACCCAGCAACAGGTGGCATGCGATCAACAAAGGTCAGAGTAAAGTGTCAGAGTGTAAATGAGCATGAGTCAGTATTGGGTCTCTGGTTGGATGGTTGGAAGAAGAAAAGATTGTGCTATGGTATTTGTATTTGGCCAGTGGAACTTTTTGGAAATAATAAAGAAGCTCAATTAAAAGGAAACTCTGCTGCAAGTCTATTAGAAGAAGAAAATCCAAGAGTAAATGCTGCACACACATCAACAGTTCCAATACACCCTAGATGAGGAATCAAAATGAACCCTGTGGTACAGTCTCCTGGCCTTTTAGCTGTTTCAAGAGTATGGGGAAAGACACTGGTTCAGTAGTAGAGCAGACAGAAGGTCCCAGATTGAACCCCCAAAGCAATTACAGGGTCTGAAATCCTGGACAGCCATTGCCAGTCCGTGTAGACAGTACTGAGCTACATGGAGCAATGGTCTGACTCTGTGTAAAGCTCCTATTTTATTTTTATCTGTTCCCAATCAGTCCAGCTTCCATTCCACTCTCTAAACTGTATTTCTATAGCATCCCAGTTGTTTGGTTTGTTTTTAGTTAGGAAGGAGGAGGAAGGAAAACAAGGGGTGGTGTGATAGAAGTTCATCAAACTTACCAGCTTTCATTAAAGCCAGGCATGATGTGGAGAAATACAGAAACATTTTAAATAACTAAGTTTGCATTTGCCTCTCACTACATTAGGAACTGGGATCATCCAATGAAGCTGAGGGGTGGGAGGTTCAAAACAGACAAAACGATGTCCTTATTTACACAGCTCATCACTCACCTCTGAAATTTGCTGCTATAAGATGTGGTGATAGCCACAAACTTAGAGGTGTTTTTTTAAAGGAATTAGACAAATTTATACAGGATAAAGCTCTCCATAGCAATTAGTCTTGATGATGGATGTATGCCACCTCTAGGATCGGACACATTGCTGGGAAAGATCAGCAGGGGAGGACTGTTCTGCTTGTAGGCTTCCCAAGCCATCGCACTGGCCACTCTAGAAAACAGGGTGCTGGACTTGACAGGACTTTGGTCAAACCTTCTATTCTTAGGTCATTGTTTTGCATCTCTATGGGTTTTGCAGATGGCCACATACATTATGCAGATCGAGATTCTGAAACAAAAATGCAATTAAACATCTGTTAGGAATTTCCTAATCCTATTGGATACAAATTTGGGACTGGGGAAGAGGTTGGTGGCTGCTTTCTCTTGAATTCTGCTCTATGTAGCCTTGAAAATGGAAAAAAAAGCAGTGAGTTAAAACACACCCAATTTTGGCTTCATGTGCTGTTTCACTGAGCTGAAACAACAAAGAGCAACTATAAAATAGTCTGATGTGTACCAATAGAGTAAGCACTATTGCTTCAGAATGTTACTTAGCTGGCTAGATTAACACACACACACACACACAGAGAGAGAGAGAGAGAGAGAGAGAGAGAGAGGGAGAGGGAGAGAGAGAGAGAGAGTATGCCAAAAACAAAAAGTTGCTGCTATTCACAGTTCAACTCAATCCAACATGCTCTCTTCCAACATAGAATCATAGAATTGCAGAGTTGATGGAATATGCAGAGATGGTGAAATTTACAGCAAGATCAAAAGAGAAGGACAGCAAAGACTTTACAAAAGATTGGAATGTATTTATTTTATATATACAGAAATATTGTAAAGAACTAGACTCGCTAGCAGGTTTTGAGTAAACCCTTACAATTAACAAAATAGAATGTGGTAGATGTTGAAAAATGATGTGGAAATAAGTAAGTAGAATATGGGATTTAAATGATTTGATATAAAAGATTTTGGAAGACTATAGAGTTTTTAGGTAAAGAAGAATGATATTAAGATTAGATTAGAATATGCAGAATGAGAAAATATTAGAAAGAACCGGAAGGGGGAAGTTGAGGGAAGTCTGTGGGTGGGGGGGAAGGGGATGTATGCTTACTTTCTTATGTGATTTATGTTTATGGATTATTCAATTTAATTTTAAAAATCTTTTTTTAAAAATAATAATTGCAGAGTTGGAAGGGACCACGAGGATCATCAAAAATAATAATAATAATAACAATAACAACAACAACAACAACAATAATAAATTTATTTATACTCCGCCCTCCCCAGCCATGACCGGGCTCAGGGCAGCTAACACCAGATGTAAAACAATTGATTGAAATACAACTTAGAAACAAGATTATAATACAACATTAAAATGCAGCCTCAATTCAGCAGAAACTCAAAAACTTTTTTGGGGATGAAAATGCCAGGTCTTCACCAAGGCTAACTATCCAGACTGGTCCTACGTAGGCCAGAAAAAAGCCAGGGAAGTCCCCAAGTAGGAGTTCCATCACAGAAGGAAAAAAGAAAAAAAGAAAGAGGGGTTCTAGTCCAACCCCCCGCAATGCAGGAATCTTTTGCCCAAGATGGGGCTCCAACCCACGACCTGAGATGAAGAGTCTCGTGCTCTACAGACTGAGCTATCCTTCCAAGATAGTGTGTTCTCCCTCCCTTCCTCCCACCCAGTTTTCCTTCCTTCCCTCTCAGCCAGCAGTCCATGCCCTCTCATTATGCTCAGTCCTCATCGGGCTGTTTCTTGTCTCCCTCCCTTTTGAGGTTCCCCCCCCCCCCGTGAATATTTCTTTGTACTTCTGCAAGCATCAGGGTTCCCCCAAGTCCACTGGCGCCTCTTTCTTGAGCTTTTTTATTTGTCTACATAGGCACTCACAGCTGAACATTGGGAATAGAGTGGGCAAGTGGGAACTGCAACACATTTCAGTGTGGATTGTTTCTTTTCAGGGTTACATCCAGCCATGCCCACTTCAGTGATACTCCACTGCTTTCCCCCTTCCCTGATTTTCTGCATTTTCCACTCCATTTTTTTAAGGGGTTGCCCCCTGCCCCAGGCTATTTTTACAGAGGTGTTGGGGGTTTTTTTGTAGTTCTGTAAATGTTTGGGTTCTTGGAGCTACTGATACCTCGCTCTTGTTTGTGGATGGCACTGTTTTGTGATTTGGGCACTACGTAACAATCAGCACTCAGAGAACACGTTCACAATTCCTGTATTCGTGTATGTGCACACACATATACATACACATATAGATGCATTGCCATAGGCACAAAATTCAGTGGATTTGTTGCGTTCGTACGCCTTGAAAATGGATAGTCCATAAATTGGTTCAACATGAAGCATTTTCCAATTTGCAATGGCCCTTTTCATTTCCATACTGGGTGGTCCCAACCAGCATCTCATGATGCAGAGGCAGGCAAATGTGTTTGTAAAAGAAAGACCCAGGAAGGAAGGCATTTTTCACTATAACCTTGTACATGATTTGTAATCAATGACATTTTCCTTCCAGCAAGAGCAGCAGATCCAAATTCTGAAACGGCTTTAACTGGTTAAGGGGGGGAAACAAAGAGTTCTTAATTTTTGAAGGAGAACCCTACGAGGCGAGACTCTGTGCTCTTGCTAAGGAAAGCCAGCCTTTTTTTTCTATGGTTCTGTGTTTGAAATGAAGCTGAAAACTGCACTTCATAGCTGATACCGAGGTGATACTCTGCACTATTTGCTATCTATCTTCTGTGGCCATAGGTTTGGTTCACATAAGATTATTCATCATTTAGGAGCATAGGAAACAGTCTTATACTGAAGCCAAACCACTGGTCCATGTAGCTCATTATCTACTATGATGGACAGTGGCTCTCCGGGAATTCAGGCAGAGGGGGTGTCTCTCCTCCACCCCCTGGAGATGATGATGATGATGATGATGATGATGATGATGATGATGATAATAATAATAATAATTTATTTAAATCCCCGCCCATCTGGCTGGGCTTTCCCGCCACTCTGGGCGGCTTCCAGAAAAATATTAAAATACTGTAATACATCAAACATTAAAAGCTTCCCTAAAGAGGGCTGCCTTCAGATGTATTCTAAAAGTCTGGTAGTTGTTCTCTTTGACATTGGCTGAAAAAGCAAATAATATCTTGGAGGTGGGAACAGGCCATTGTTACAGGCACCATATCACAGACAGAACTTCCATATCTGCCCTCTTTGGGGGTCCAGGCTCACATCACTGTACAGTAATTCACTTGATGCAATGCAGCAAGACAACACACATTCACTCTGCTCCCTGCATTGACCCCAGCCCAGTGCTATCAGACCCTCCAAGCGTCCCTATTTTCCAGGGACAGCCCCAAATTTACAGAAGCCATCCCAGTTTTTTATTTGATCCTGGAATGTCCCGCTTTTCCTGAGGACGTCCCTATTTTCACTGGAGAAATGTTGGAGGGTATGGAGTTATGTGGCCCCCAAGCCAAGGAGATAAAGAACTATACAACCTTTAGAAGACATCTGAAGGCAGCCCTGTATAGGGAAGTTTTTAAATGTTTAATGTTTTATTATGTTTTTATATATGTTGGAAGCCACCCAGAGTGGCTGGGGCAACCCAATAAGTTGGGCAAGGTATAAAAAATAAAATTATTATTATGGAATTGGACGTCCTTGTTCTCATTGGAGAAATGTTGGCGGGTATGTTCATTGAGGTCATGTCTGCAGTGCCGTAGCCTGCTAAGCACATTTAAGCTGGAATTCAGAGCTTTCATGGTTCCAGCTCACAGGGACATCATCCATATCTTCAGAAACTACCTACTCACAAGCCATGAACCCAATGCAAGGAGAGCACTGGAGAGAGGCTTCTGCTGAGCAAAAGTCATGCACAGAGCAACTATGCACATCCCCGCACACTCCATCTCTCTGAAATTCTCGCTGTTTCTACTGTGCAAGACAAGCAGCCGTATAACTAAAGGTGCGTGGCTGGTGGGCTGCATCAGCCTGCAGTAGGCTGTAGGAGAACTCCACTGCCGGTCTACATTTTAACAGAGCATAAGGCAATCCATTGTTAGTGGTTGGCAAATGAAGTATCAAATGCAGGCAGGCCTAGTACATTTTAGAGCCCTTGTTTCATGCACCATGGGCGGTATACGTATCGAATGCCGTAAAAGCCCGAGGGCCTGTAGCAATTGATCCAGAGTTCTGTCTTTGCCCAATTTTCCATTTCCATTTTCCGCTCACATTTTCCTTCATTCCAGCTTTTATTGCTAGTAAATCTTCAGGAGCAGGGGTCAATATGCACATCAGCATTTCAGATGCTTATTTTCTCTCTCTCTCTCTCTCGCTCTCTCTCTCTCTCTGTGTGTGTGTGTGTGTGTGTGTGTGTAATCCTGTGTTTGGTTTTGTCGTGTTTCCTTCTCCAGCCATCTGGTTTCATCTTTTGCTTTATAGTTTCATTGTATTCTCTAATTTCCCTATTCATTGTATTCTTTCCATTGACACTAGCTAGCTTGCAGACTGTGGCTGCTTCAAGATACTAACTGGCCAGTTCTTTCTAGCACTTCTTATTCATAGCTCACTCCCTTACAGCTTACTCTTTAGAAGGCAGGAAACATTGGGAAAAGTCATTCTGTGATCAAACATAATAGGGAAGTAAACATATCTCGCAGCTGGATGAGGGAATCTGAACTTGTTATGCAAAAAGAGCAATGCAAAGTGACATGGGTGGCAGAATCGAAACTGTTTATTAGGGCACATGATGGTTAGGAGTGTCCAAGAAATGTAGAGAATTAATCAGAACTTTGGAATGAATGTTAGGGTCTCTCCAAACATCATTTTCCTAGGTGATCACCTAAGATATTTTAAGGGAACATATAAAAATGTAAAATGCAAATTTTGCAAGCAAGTGTGTCAAACACATGCATGCATAAGGGAGATAAGGTCCCACCCACCATCCATTTAAACAGGGCTTTTTTTAGCTGGAACTTGCTGGAACTCAGTTCCAGCACCTCTCAAGGTGGGAACCATTGCCATTATAAGAGAAGAAAAGAGGCATTTATGAGAGTTTTTCTAAATAGCACTTCATTTAAAGCATTCTTATACCATGGCTTTCCCCCCCCCCCACACACACACACAAAAACCCCTTGCAGAGCTATAGTTCCCAGCACCCTTAATAAACTACAGTTCCCAGGATTCTTTGGGGGAAACCATGACTGTTAAAATGGTACAATACTGCTTTGAAAGTATGTTGTGGATGTGACCTAAGAGAAGCTACGACTTCCTGGCAAGTGTGCACTTCTGCACAGTGTTGGCCCAGGACATTTTGCTGCCTGAGGCAAAGGACAAGATGGAGCAGCTCCTCATTCCACATACAGCAGCTTACTGGACCAGCAGTTGAATCTAACTTTAACATCACAGGATAGCATATTCCACTGCACGTGGGGCAGCTGGCTTGCTTTAGGGTGTGCCAGACAAACCATGCTGCACACACAGCTCTGTTTGCTCCATGCCCCTCAGCATCATCTGCCACCTGAGGCAGCCACCTCACTCTACCTAATGGTAGGGCCAGCCCTAATTCCATGGCAAAACCAGGTTCATCCTATGCAATGAGTGAACTGGCACTTAGACTGTGGTGCATTAGTTATTTTAATGACTGTTTATGAACTGTTTTTGCAGTCCTGTTAGGATGGCTATAGTATTTAATTTCTTAATATTAGGCTATCCTGACCACCATCACCCTATGCACATACAACTGAATAAAACTTCTAGGGTTCCTACTCTGCACTACCAGCCAGTCCTTGGCTTTACTCCTGACTTGTTGCTGTTTCGTTCCGGCTTCATCTTAACTTCAACTACTTGGCTCTGGGAAGTTAAATTCTGACTGTGCATTTCTTGGCTTCTTCCTGCCAAAAACCACGAGCCGACAGAGTTCCAGCTGAAAAGGCAAAGCCATGTGGGCACAGACAAGAACTCTTCTTTTCAAAGACAGCAGTGGGGAAAGTAATTGAACCCCAGGATCTAGTCTCTTCGACCACCTCCCATCTATTTTTTTGCACTCCACTTCCCATAACTGAAACCCATCGGTTCATCTGCTACTTCCAGTTAACACCCACTCCATTCCAACATCTCACATGATTCCCTGTATATATGGTGCAATACAAAAAAAAATTGAAACCCTACTGTGTTGGAGAGGCATACGCAATTAAAAGGCTTAGCTCATGATCTCTAGTGATGTAAGATGTGTAAACGGAAATTTTTTTGGGGGGAGGGGGGGAGGCATTCTTCCTAAAATGTATAAATGTCAAGCCCATGAACTTTTGACACACACACACCCCCCTGCAAAAGGCCATTGTAAATCACAGGAGCAAAACTTCCAGTAAATGCCTGCAATTAGCCTAGTTTCCACTGTTTGCCTAACGCAATCTGATGTCTAAGCATTCCATCCCTTGGTTACTGGATGTGACCTTTCTTCTTCATGCTATTTGTGTCGGGAAAGGGAAAGTAATTGTGTATATGTCTACATATCTTCAGATTTAAAATATTTTGAGGTGATCCATCATCAATACCTACCTAACCTGAGGCTATGACTGGCTTAGTACAATACCCAGCCGTGGGAGGGCTTAGCCAGGCAGACTGGAAGGAATTAGCCAATTACTAAGTTGCATATTTTGCCATAAACCTGGAAGCATGGATTCTAAATGTATTCCAAAACTATTCCCTGACAGCTTTTCTAAAATGACCAGCATCCTATGTTACTCTTAATCATGCTGAATCTCGCCCTCCCTTTCTTTTGCTGAAAGCGAGTCTTTAGGATTAAATTTATTAACACACTATAGAAGTTTTATTTCTTAACATAAATTGGAATGATCAAAATTGCTTGTTACTGCAAGAAGTAAGATGCTAACACCAGTGTTGCTGTATTCATCTCTATAGTAAAACTGTCTTTACTAGATTTTTTGATATTTTTTTAAAAAAAAAAACAGCAATCTGGATTCACTTGAAATATGTCACAAACCACTTCTATGATAATCAACACTAACTAGGACTAACTCAGACACATATTTTTTCACTTCCCATGGAAGGAAGGTCCACCCAAAATGACCAAAAACATGCAACTGCGGGTTTCAAAAAGTTTTTGAAATGAGCCAATGCTACATTATAACCCATAAGTAGGCAAACTAAGGCCCAGGGGCCGGAGCCGACCCAATCACCTTCTCAATCCGGCCCATGGACAGTCCAGGAATCAGCGTGTTTTTACATGAGTAGAATGTGTCCTTTTATTTAAAATGCATTTCAGTATTATTTGTGGGGCCTGCCAGGTGTTTTTACATGAGTAGAATGTGTGTTTTTATTTAAAGTGCATCTCTGGGTTATTTGTGGGGCATAGGAATTTGATCATTTTTTTTCTTCAAAATATAGTCCGGCCCCTCACAAGTTCTGCAGGACAGTGGACCGGCCCCCTGCTGAAAAAGTTTGCTGACCCTTGTAACCATATGCCTCATTATGAGTCGGAGACTGACCAATGCAGTTCCACACAGTTTCAGAGACTTCTCAGTACCCTTCTTGCCTATTTGACCACCATAGAATAGTCATGACACACTGTCTGGTTACAGTAATGTCTCTTTGGCCATTTTGGGAGTGACCATAATTGTTGGCTGGAATGGTTTCAGCACCTACGTGACCTTGCAGGTCTATAAAGGAGCAATGAGGTGGGCTCCCAAACGGAGGCTCATCGCTGCACAGGAAAGAGCTCAGGACCCTAGACCAAGTAATATTCAGTATCCATGTCACAAAGTGCTTTTGTTAGGTATGACCCCCTGTTAACAGGAAAGCCCAGGGCAAATCCTAGACAAGACTGTATTTCTTTATTTTTCTGTTAGAGAAGTCTATGAATGCAGTTTCATTAGGTCACTAGATGCCAATGAATAAGAGATGATAGGCATTACTGAGTTAAAATCTCAGATCACTGACCTTGCAAACCCCAAAGGCCAAACTTGCAAAGCAGGTATGCATGAAGCATATGCACAAATCCCATTTCTTGAGAAGGGATTTGACTACATACCTCTTGCCCACTGTTAGGAGAATTTATTCTCAGAATCTTAAACATTTCTATCCCCTTCCAAGAGACCAAAAGGAAGAAGAAGAAGCCTATCTCCTCTGCAGCAGCACAAAATCTTGGTACGTCAGCTTTACTGTGTTTACAAGCGAATACAACCGTCCCTCCCCTTTTAAAAATTCCAGAGTCGGAGCCTATGTGTTTTTAGAGCAGAATCAAGACTGTGCATCAGGTTTTATTGCTGTGCCTCTTTGAGATTGTGCAGAGAGTAGTGTGTAAAAGGAGCTCCAAGAACCATCCTGTTAAATGGGAGGCTGAATAAATGGTGAATGCAATATTTCAACCGCCCAAGCATCAGCTTGACATCATTTCCTGATTAGAAAATTTAAACTGATGTGGAGCTGAACTGAATTGAACGTAAGATTGGAAAAATGAGAAACTGAAATTGGCCCATTGGCCCCCTTCCGTGCCTCCAGTAGCAATGACCGATGCCACTTTAAAGCCTCCAAGATTGAAAAATGTAAAGTAAAATGATGTAGCAGAATGTTATAGGAACTTACTTGGCTTACTTGTGCCCATCTCTTTTACCTGTCTTATTCTACTGAGCAACTCTAGAACAGATTTCAAGCCATTGCTGGTGATCAATGGCTGTGACTTATGACTATCTTTCTCTGTTCTTTCCCCTTAGTTGTAAACATCTCCATTTCTTCCCTGTCTTTTCTTCTTGGTCCTTTTGCTTTCAAGTGCAACTATTTGGCCAAGTTTGCAGCAAATTACGTGCGCAACTACAGTTTTGCTCATGGCAGCTGCATATAAATAGTTCTTCTCTTCGCTGGCGAAAAACAATGACAGGACTGGTATGCCGCAAGCTATAATTTGCTACTTTCTGGAAATCGTGGGACACTTGTTAATTACAAGATGATGCTCAGGCGAGCAAACACTTCGGCCAAATTTAATCCCAGCGTAGTTCAGTTTGGATGTATTATTATTGGCAAAAACTCTGATAGAAGGTGTAGATGAGTGCAGAATTATAAGAGAAGGCCGAGTACTCACTCTTTGTATATATGATGCAGGAAGAACCATCAACCTAGTGACTTTTGAAGCAAAGGTCCATGCAATATAAATGCTATAGGCAGGATGGGAGGTTGTGGACTCTCCTTCCTTGGAGGTTTTTAAGCAGAGGTTGGATGGCCATCTGTCATGGATGCTTCAGCTGAGATTCCTGCATTGTGGGAGGTTGGACTAGATGACACTTGGAGTCCCTTCCAACTCTACAGTGCTATGATTCTATGACTGGACCAAAGGCATTATGCTATCTCAAGAGGCTGCAAAGCACCACCTGAGATGCACACCCCAAGATTACTTGCAACTTTGGGGTCATATTGGCGTATAAATGCATGTCCTTCTGGTAATTTCTTCAACTTGGGGCATTAGCACTTCCCTTGATGGGTACTGGCATTCAGGGGGTGGATTCAAAGGTGTGTTTTAAGCATTTTCACTCACTGAAGAGCTGTGTTACACCTCATGCTACAGCTTATCTACACTTAGCTTTTGTCCCATTCTTTCCAGCTGCAGGTCCAGATTTAACAGCTCAACCAGAGCAAACATCCCGTTGGGTTTTCTGCAGATTGCCATTTGTGCTGATCAAGCTTTAAAAGTATGGGTTTACACAATGAAAGCTCTGGAGCAAAAAAAAAAACACAAAAAAAACAGGCAGGGGTACTTGGATACAGAGCTATATAGAGTGGATCGTGCCTGGGGAAAGCAGAGGAAAGGTAAGGGTGGATAAGCCCAAAGTAAAACTAACTCCTAACGTGGTCATCTGCTTGTGGAAGCAGAAGCACAAAAACTGTTCTGTGGATCCATACCAGAGTCTTGGCCTTCAAGGAGCTGTGTGGATTGACATGGACTATGGGCAGAAGTAGCCTCCAATATCCTTTTCCTCTGGAGGCCTTTCTACTAAGGTCCAGATTTTCTGGCTGAAAACAGAACATTTGAATTGAATGCATTCAAGACTTTGGGCACAATCCACCAGGAAGTATTTCTACATTGTCGCAAAGAACATTTCTGTGCTCTTGAACTGCTTCTATCCATTTTTTTCAATGGAGTTTGTCAAATGGAGCTTTTCCATCATGGATTGTGACCTTTATAGTTTTGTGTACATAGGTGTTCAGCAGTTCAGCTGCTGCTCTCTGGCCCTGCTTTTGGGCTTCCCAGAAGAGACACCTGGTTAACCACTGTGAGAGCAGAATGCTGGACTAGATGGTCCTTTGACCTGATCCAGAAAGGCCCATCTTACGTTCCTTTCATGCCCTGTAAATTTCCATTAAAAAGTGAAGGATTCATGTAGAATACATCCTCCATCTAAGTATGAAAGGATCTGTACTAATCTACTAGGCCATTACCCTCGCCTCTTAGAAAACATTAGCTGTACCAGAAACAACCTGATCACCACCAGCTCTTCACTCTGCAAAGGAGCTACTTCATCTTGTCATGGATTAGCACGCAGAGGCTTGGGCTTTTTCCTGTGATCGCAGGGGGAAATGAGGGGCAGGCAAGCATCTCTAGCTTTCCCTGAATGTTGGACCACCCAGTTGGAGGAAGGGTTTGGGATTCCAGACATTCAGAAAGGGGGCGTTGCCAAGGTTGAGCCAAAAGCAGCTGTCGAGTCAGAGCCAGGAGATGCATCAAGGGTTGAAGCCAACGGGGGCCAAGCCAGGGAACAAGGCATATGCAGGAAAGACAGCCATTGTCTTTGCAAAACCCCAGTCTAAACAGCAACCCTTTATAGCCCTTTCTGCTGGAGGTGAAAACAAGGTTCTTAATTTGCGCCAATGGATGAGAGGGTGGTGACCAAACAAAATCCAAGAGGTTGGAATCTGTTTGGAAATATTTATTTGAAATACATGAGCAGAAGATCAGGGAATGCATTTCAGCTTTGAAATTTCAGAAGATCAGGGAATGCATTTCAGATTTGAGAATACGACCAAAGAGAAATCAACAGCACATTATGCATGTGCAAATCTTGGGGAAGGAGGAAATAAGGAACAATATCTGCAAATAACGATTATGTGAAAAAACAAAATTGAGTATGAATATGCAACTCTATTCAGAAGAACTATGTGCAGCTTAACTTTTACAGTTATTATGGGATGCAAAACTAATAACATTTTAACTATTATGCAACTCTACTTTTATTGCCCCCTAAAACTTCCCCCAGTCCAAACTAGTTAAAAGCTGTGCTATATTCCAGCCTTATAGTAAGTTATCTTAAATATTAAGAAAAGGGTAAAGAAATAATACGATTGCTACCAATCTGAGCAGGAATTTTTTAAATAAAAGTTTCTGTGGATTCAGCAAGGAGCTGAGGGATGAGCATTTGCATGGGATCCAGAGGAATCAAGATGAAGGGGAGAAAGGTTGGAGAAATAAAATGCTGAAGCATAAACCTCACCTGGGAACAAGCAAAAATCAAAATCTGTTCAAAGTTGTTTATTGATCAAAGCCTCAGTCCCAAAGGACTGGCTTAAAGGAGAATGGCCATGAAAGCAGCCGCAAAACTGAAGAAGGGACATGTTCTAAGCAAAAAATAATAATCTTCTATTAAAGAGAAAGCAAATGAATCCAAATGGCTCAGAACAAGCAAAAATCCATTAGAAAAACATGAAGCTAAACCCAGAGGTGGGAGGAGAGAGAGATCAGTTCTAACATTGAGTTCAATCTCTTTTTTAATCCCAGTGACATCCCAAATTTTCTTAATTTTCTTGTTCTCTCACTAAAAATTCAGTTCTGTATTGGTAAATGACAGGTTTCGGGACAAACACTCCAGAAACAGTTTTTTTTTTAGGGGTTGGCATGATCCCAAGCCGTATTGGGGTAAAGGGAGACTCATGAAGGTCACCCAGCTCTGCTAGTGTCATGGAGTAACACATCTTGAACATTCTTCACACAAGTGCATTGTCTTAGCTGGGCTCAAGCCTTGTCAACATTTCCAATTCTCACATATTTCTGCTCTCAAAACAGGCATTCAGGCTTCCTTCAGTCATGAGCCAGAGTTTCTTGGCTTCTAAGGTGATAACCTTCACCATGCATGCATATTTGCCCTCAGGAAATGAGGCCAGTAGCAAAATGCGGCCAGCAGTTCAGCTTGGTGGGCAGAGTAACTCCACTGCCTGGGTAGAGGTGCTCCATACAACAGCCCTTGTGAATCAGCATTTAGGGCAAATATGCCCAGGGTTATGAGGTCCTAGCCTTGGGTACTCCTGACAAAAGGCTTCCATCTAGTCACTCAATACAAGCAAAACACTGTAAGCCTGAGAGTCTTGATAAACTGAAGGTTCACGTACAAATGTTTTAAATAAAAAGAATAAACACATGAACTGGTTCTTTGATTTACTGCAAATCAAGCTGCATTTCTGTTTTATGTCCTTTCTGGTTAAGTACCGACTTTTCAAGGAACTGATCATCCATGTCTCGGGTACATAGGAAGCTGCCTTATATTGAGTCAGACCATTGGTCCATGTAGCTCACTGTTGTCCACACTGACTGGTAAAAAGGCTATTGAGGATTTGGGGCAGGGGTTTCTCCCAGCTCCACCTGGATATGCTGAGAATTGGACCTTGGACCTTCTGCATCAAAGGCTGATGCTCTACAGCTGAGCTATGGCTTTCGTGACCAAAGCTGGCATTTGGCATCCAAATTTTACTTGGCACGCCACCATTCTTATTATCCTATATGTGCTATCCACACAAAGTCACTGAAGTGGGTTTTAAAAAAAACCTCCACTTTGCATTAGTAGGTGTCCAGTCATATATCTAAAGCTATACATTTCTGTGAAATAGGAGCAATTCCCTGGGAAGCCAGCAAAAGTCAGAGTAGTTGCTTGCCATGAGCTAAATTGGGATTGAGCCGTCTATGTCTGACTCTGGACCCCATGACATTAATTTGTTCCACTGGCTTGATTCTGCAAAGGCTGATGAGTTCCCCATGTTGTACAAAGTAGTTTACCATCTTCCAAAGTGTTAAAATTGTTTATAGAACACATCTGCTGCCCTGTATCATGTAATCACAGAGCATTGTGTTTATAAACCGCTACACATAGAACAGGTTATAAAACATCTCGAAACTCAGAAGAGCATGAAATTTATAATAAAAAAGCCATCTTTTTCGCCACATGTTAGGTGCCCTTTCCCTCCCCCACTGCTGGTGCCTATATATAATTACGTCAAAGTCCATCACCTACCAGTGGCGAAAATTTCCCCAAACTCTTAGTTCTCCAAAGCCATGAAAATCCCAAATGCAACTTGGCAAAGGAAGTAAGAGGCCTGGGTGGGGTGTTGATTCTTAAACAATCAGGCCCATGAGAGAGACACATGTTATCATTAAGATCCATGTGGCACATCTCCTGAGGAAGTTCCTTTGAAATTAGTGGACGTTGACTCAAGAACATCTCAGCATGGCTCATGACAATAGCTGGAAAGGTACGTGTGGGTGGGAAGGTTTTGGCTCGCAAAGCCAAGCATTTCATTTAATCCACTCGGCGCTCTCCAAGCCCATCATAAGACAGCTAGCCCTCACACACTGCAGAGCATCCTTTCCAACTGCTACCTCCTATTGGCACCCCCTTCCATGACCTCTCTGCGGTCTGTTCACCACCTGTTCCCCTCTGCGCCAAGCACTCTGTGGAAATAACATCTTTCCATGTCCTTGGAATGAGAGGCATCCTCTGGCATGCAGTCTGGCCATCATTCTAAAAGTCCTTTAGGAGAGCACTGTTTACGGCATTCTTATTATTCCCTGACATTGGTACAAAACAGTTTAGACACATTTAGGCTCCATGTGATCCTCCTGACTCTTGTGTATCCAGTGAAAAGTCAACCACATCATGAAATTAGCCAACCAGAATCTTTCTTCTCAAATTTGGGGGGCCTGGGTGTGGGTCCCCCCCCCATGACTAATGCATCCTTTGCCTATTTACTCCAATGAATCACACTGGTGCATCATTCTGTGGCTACTGGGGTAATTAACACCCCACATTCGGGTGCATTGGGCAATCTGGAATGTAGCCAGCACAAGCTTGTGCTGCTATGGAGAATCCTTGTACACTCCTTTTTTTATCCTTCGCTAAAGCTGCAATCCTGCACCCACTTACCTGGAAGTAACTCCACCCAACCCAGTGTTCTGCGTTGAGATGCCTAGGATCGCTTGGTCAATCACAAAGCCATGCATACGCTTTCCAAAATAAGAAAGATGCCGTCTCAGGTTTGCTAAGTCCTGGCAAAGGGTGCAGAACACATTGCCCCTGCACACTCAGTGCTGGACAAACCAACGAGCATCTGGGTGCTCAGGCCTACATACTTAGGGGTTTTCATCAGTGGTGGATGATAAGCCTGTAACAGCAATGGACTTCTCCCAGATGACTCAGCAGAATGAGAGGTCGCTGTGTATCTTTTTGGAACTAGGAATTCTACCCACCAGAGATAATAATCCTGGAAGATCATTTAATGGTGCTTAATAAATTATTGTTTACATGGGCCACAATCCCATACCAAATTAGGTGCATATGGGCCAAACTACACATTAAGTTAAGTGCATAGTTTGGCCTTGAACTTTTTTTTTTTTTAAGATAGCAGCTGGAAGAGCAGCAGTGAAGGTGGGCTTTAAACTTCCCTCCCATGCCACAGTCCCAAGAAAAAATATCCCTCACTTCTAAACCTGCCATGTATGCTGAGAAGGAAGTTGCCAATTGACACCACTTTTTCCAATACTCCTCTATGCAGCCCTGCCCCTTTCTTGATGCAGGTTTAGAAATGGGGGGAGGGAGTTGGTTTCGGTTCACTTTTCAATGCAAACTCACCTAAATTGCATCTCTCAAACCAATATGTGAATCAAAAAAGCACCAGGGTTTTGGTTTTTAATTCTCTATAGCTTTGAATGGGTGGGGTATTTTAATTTATATATTTTTTAAAAATAGAATAATCTTTTAGCATTTTGTACTCATTTTAATGTATTGGTTTGTTCGTTTATATATTGTAAGCTGCTTTGAGCTACTTTGGTGAAAAAGCAACCAATAAATTTAACTAAATAATACTCTGACTGTTGTATCCAAAAAATTGTCCTGTTCGCACAAGGATCTCCCACTTGCACAATGGAACTTCCTCTTCCTCGCCTCTCCTCATGCACCCTCCATCCCCACCCCTATAAAAACTTGTTCCAGAGAGTTAGAAATACCCCCAGAGCAGCAGCCGGAGGAGAAAGCAGAGTTCTGTAGTGCGAGCAGATGTCCTTGCACTCATGGGATGACTTGGTTGAATATAACACTGAATTTTGTGATGCAGTCCACCAACCCAAAAAAAATGCATATTAAAAATGTTTATATTGAGGTTTGTGTGCACAAAAAAAGTTTTTATTGTCAAAAGTAGCATGCAGAGATACATTATATTGGGGAAATGACTTGCCAAAATGTGTCTGTTGGGACTGTCTCAAGGCAATTTTTAAAAAAATGTAGTATAAACACCAACAATTGGGAAACACTGGCCTGCGAGTGCTCCAATTGGAGAACAGCCTTTACCAAAGGTGTCATGGGCTCTGAAGACACTCAAACTCAAGACACAAGGGAGAAACGTGCTAAGAGGAAGGCACGCTTGGCAAATCCACACCGTGATTAACTCCTGCCCGGAAACCAATGTCCCCACTGTGGAAGGACGTGTGGATCCAGAATTGGCCTCCACAGTCACTTATGGACTCATTGTTAAAACTGTGTTTATGGAAGACAATCTTACTCGGCTACAAGTGATCACCAAAGGAGGAGAATAAGAAGATTAGGAGAAAGGTGAATTCAAGTGTATACAGAGTTTTCTGAAGATTTTCACAAACTAATTTTTGTGAATTCAGAATTGGGGCAAATTGAAGCCGAGACTGAGGAGAAAAGAGAGAAACTGATAGAAACTAAAACTGATAGATTCTTCCATCCCTACTTTGGCTGCAGTCCCATACACATTTAAAGGGGGGAACGTCCCAGTTGAACTCAGTGAGACTGACGTCTGAGTAGATATGTATGGGGTTGTGCTTTTAGGAAGGTTCAGGTTTCTTATTCTTGATTTATATAACACATTTTCTTTGGTCAATATTGCACCAGATACTGGGATAGAGAAGAAAGACAATGGCGGTGGTCCACAAGGAGTGTAGTCTTGTGGAAATCTCTCACCATTTTGCTTTGAGGATATGACTCTCGTGGTATATTAAAAACAACTTTTGAAACTCAATTGAATTTCAAAAGTCGTTTGCCACATGGTGTTGGAGGCTGTTGCTGCTGTTTGAGAAACTCAAGTTCAAGTTCCCTTGGGTCCATAGAACTGGTTTCAAAGTTCTTTGGATCCTGGCCAATGTGGATGAATTAAAACTAGGGCTGATCCAATGCTTAAATCTTTCACAATGGACTGACCCAATTTTACATTCATGAGCAGCTGCCAGGCAATTATTCTGTCTTCCGGACTGAATTACACTTAGGATCCATAAACAGAATGTCAAAGATCTGCGTCCCAAAGCATGCAAGAAGAAAGAAATTTACCTCTGTCATTTACCTTTGCTTTCCTTCCGCATTCCTTATAGGAACAGCATATTTTGCAAGGCCTGTCACAGACTTGATATTTGGTATATTTGATTGTTAAAAAGAAAATAATAGCCCTCTGTGTTGACCATGGCAAAGGCTTATCATATGGATTTCCAGGTTGAAATCAATCATAATTGAAAACACACTGATGGATATACTTATTTTTATGGGTTCAGGGGTCATATATTCATATGTAGGTTAAAAAAAAGTAAAGGACCCCTGGACTGCTTAAGTCCAGTCAAAGGTGACTATGGGTTTGTGGCACTCATCTCGCTTTCAGGCTGAGTGTTTGTCCACAGACAGCTTTCCAGGTCATGTGGCCAGCATGACTAAACTGCTTCTGGCGCAAAGGAACACCGTGATGGAAGCCAGAGAGCACAGAAAGGCTGTTTACCTTCCCACCACAGCAGTACCTATTTATCTACTTGCACTGGTGTGCTTTCAAACTATTAGGTTGGCAGGAGCTGGGACAAAGCAATGGGAGAGCTCACCCCATTGCAGGGATTTGAACTGCCAACCTTCTGATTGGCAAGCCCAAGAGTCTCAATGTTTTAGACCACAGCACCACTCAGGTCCCACATAGTACAGTACCTGGAACATTTGTACTCAGCTTCAGGAATCCAGCAGATGCAAGAGAACATCAACATTTATTCCAGCTACAATGTTGCCTAGAACAGTCTTCCCCAACCTGGTGTCTTCCAGATGTTTAGGGCCACAGCTCCCATCATCTCTGACCATTTAGCCACACTGATTAGAACTGATGAAAGCTTTGGTCCAAAACATCTGGAAAGAACCAGGTTGTGGAAGGCCGGTATTATGTGATATCAACAAATTATCAGAAATCAATAAAACAAAACCGTTTTGTGAAAATATTCTATGGCACACTCATTCTGAGGCAATTAAAATTTCATCTACTCAGCCATAGGGAGTTGAAAAAGACAATACAATAAAAATGGTTTTGTTGCTATCTTGCTTGTTATACAGCACAGCCACCTGGGGCACCTCTGTATTGGATATAATCCAAAATAAGTTCTTACATGAACTCCTCAGGGTCCCACATTTTTCACATCTTAAATCCAGTTCTCCACATCTCCACGATTTGCAATTTATTTGTTTGTTTGCTTAAAAAAATCCTCATGAAAATTAATCTGCATTTTAGTGAGAATGTCTCCTAATAGACACAGTTAAGGATGTCATTTTGCCTAGCATCTGCATTTTTTGCAAACCAATTTTCTCTAACATATGTTACTTTCACTAATCCACGCCTTTTTGTGCACAATTTACCTTAGTATATGCATTTGCTAGGCTGGTAGAACTGCATTGTCCAGTTTAGAGAAGTGTGACTTTGGAATGGTGGCTGTGTGTTGTTCTGCATATTGTTTCCGAAAATACGAATTTGGAAAGTTCACATTTAAGGAGCCAGTGCCATGGTGTCAACATTGCCTGCTTGTTGCCTGCCTGGCCTGGCTTGGCCTGACTGTCTGGCAAAGGGGGAAAGGACACACATGGCTTTTTCGCCACACTTTTGCAGCATCTCTGCTGAATGAATGTATGAACTAGAGCACAGAGACATATCTGCCTCTGAGAACATTTTTAGCTCTCAGGGCTCAAAGGGAAGTTTGAGTCAGAGGCTATGAGTCACAGCCCATTAAAAAGCCTCCCTTGGCTAACTGGGCACATCACTCTCTGTCCCACTAGCTAAGACACTCCATTTCTACGGAACAGATTACATCAGTATCTGGGCTGCTGGCATGGATTTTTAATAATTGGGTTGTGTTGGCTTTTACCAGCCTTGCCCCCTCTCAGCCCCTGCTCTGCTTCATTGAGGTAATGATGGATCAGTGTATTCCTAGTCCATTCATAAGTTTGTTCCAGACCTTTCCACATGAGTCTGCAATTTAAAAGAAAAATCGTTTTTTAAATACATATGTATTTTTTTTAATCAGAAAACATGCATTAGGATAGATATTCTTTTTCAATATGCATGTTGCAAAATGCATTTTTAACTTACCAAATCCAATTTCTACAGTGTTTTAGTGGCGGTTGCTGCTGAGAACAAAATCTGGACAAGTGTAAGAGCTGCAGGACCAGGGCCTGCCCAACCTGATCAGAGGTGCGGTTCAGTCAGGTAATGCCGGAATTCCAAGATGCTGAATTGCTCAGTGACCAACTATCATGATCCACATCATAGGAAGCCCAGAGATCTTTCCTAGGCACTTCTGAAGGCTCAGAGAAGCAGTAACACAAACCCATCTGGACAGGTGCAAAGCAGTTGTTCAAAGAATCCATCTACCATGCAAGAAGCAGAATCCAGAGGCAAGCCAAAGTAAAAAAACCCAGGAGATCAGTCTGCAGAACCACTGAACAACATTGTTGGCAGATTCTACCCATAAAAAGATCTCTGTGCCTTTAAGAGTTGCAAAGAAGGGATTGTTATTCAGACATCAAATTACTACGTGGTCAGAAATGGATTCCAGCAGAATTTCCCCTCAGTGCAACTCTTAGAGCAGTGGAGGGCCACATTCTCTCTTTGCCACTCCTTTTGGGGACACATTCAACAGTGGTCATGACCACACAAACAACCCTCTTTGCCAAAAAAACAGTTAGCAATAAACAAGGCATCTGAAAAGGGAACAGAGGAGGCACAAAGGGCTTTGCTACTGTGAGACTAATGCCACTTCTCCTTTTAAGACATGCTTCCTCCTTCTTCGGAGCATGCAGCAATCTTTACTGAGGTGCTTAGAGATCATTGGCGATAAAGATTCTCAAGCACTCTGGAAGTGCTTCAGCAAAGATTCTCATTGTGCTCCTTAGCAGAGGAAGCTGTGACCTCTATTCAGTATGGTTGGGGGATTCCCCTCACCCCCACTCCAGTGACAATGCAACCACTGATAGACTGGGATGGGGCTGGCAGGACAATCAGTAAGGCTTGGTACACCAGTTCATGCCCATTGTCTGCCAGTTGCCCAAATCTGTTTTGGAGACACAGGACCTCTCTGAGGAGATCAACCTGGCAACCCAATGCAGAGATTTGGTGATATAAGAAATAAAGAAACACAAAATGACAATCTTGCAACAGCCTGGCATATTATTTGTAACTGGTGTCACTCTTTAACTCCAATGCTGAGCTAAAGTTACCTGCAAAGTACTTGGATTTGCAGGCCCAGCCCTACCATTAAACAGAGTGAACCTGCTTTGATAGACAGCTAATCTGAGATGACATGAAAGGGCAGCAAATTGCTCGTTATTCTTGGTTCAAGTTAAAAATAGAAATATAAAGGAGAATTCCTAGATGCCAAGATCCAAGTTTGGGGCAAGTACACTTTGGTGAGAGATTAAAAATCACAAAATAGGTAGCAAAGTGTGGAAATATAGGATGTTAGACCTTTAAAATATGCCCTTGTGAGTTCCTTAACTGCCCTCTTCCCCTAGCATAGAAAAACACCACATGCTTGGTGAGTGAAAAATGGTTTATTTACAAATTCTCCAAAGGTCAGTTTCATGTGCTTTTCCATACATCATTCAGAAAAAGTTGCACAGGCAGTTCCTAAATTATTGGTACAGGAACTCAAGGATGGCTGATGAGAACCATGTGGTTTGAGCTGGAGCAACCAGCTCAGAACCTCTTCACATGCTGAGCTTCTCAGGTAGACTGAGGTACAACAATAGACTTGATTCCCTTCCTTCCAAGGGGAAGGGGAGGGACCTATGCTAAGCCTGGCAGGACAGCTTACTCTATGATCTTAACCCCTTCATGTGTTAATTAGATGTAAGCAAGCTGGTTATATGAGACTGGTTATCCCACAGTTGTTTTAATTTATTATTGTTGCATTTTTACTCTCAGGGAAAAGGACTTGTGGGGAGGGAGGGGTTGTCTCAGGTGCCAAAATAATTTAGACATTTGTTGCTCTACCTCAAGCAGAAAAATGTTTGAGGTTGATCTGTTTGGCCTCCTGCTTACAGGGAGCACCAAAAACAAAGGACTCTGATTTCAGCCTTGCTGGCATTGACACTGCCCCAGACAGAGGAGACAAGCTCTGAACAACAGCACAAATAGCTACTACACTTTCCAAGCTGAGATAATTCAGATCAATCAGTTTGACGAGCCCATAGAATCAAGCCATGAATCTCACACTGTTAGATCAAAGCCTTGAGCTGACAACTCCCTTTGGTAGCAGGATCAAGCTGCTTGGGACATGACGAATCAGCCTGCCTTAAAGCAAAACAAACAAGCAAAGGAACTATTCTTCACGGCTTCTATTGGCCACATGTCCTTATTAATTTCAGTGTAATGATATTTGCATGCCACAGCATCTGGGCACAGAAGACGTTATAAACAAGAGAAACAATAAATGTATGAAACTGGCCCCAAAAAAGAGACAATTATAAACAGCCCCCTCCCTATATTACCTCAGTACATCATAGGAAAAATCCCAGTGCTGCATAATCCAAGAAATATTTCACTCCAACGCCATGCCTTGCATCATGCGCCAAAAGGTCGGTCAGCCTGCATTCTAGTGAGCTACCAATAGAATCTGGGTGGTCTTTGCAAGAACACAGGCCAGAGTCCTGGGCGTTCTGGTCCCCTGTGTTGCCTTCTGGAGAGATTGCCTGTGTAACCCATGAACTAAACCCTCCTGGTCCAAGTTCTGCCAGAGGTGCCTTTGCAGGCAGGCAGACCCTTGGCTATGCACAGTTCCAGATTCAGGGACTGAGAAACCAGTGAGGCACAAAAAGGGAGCTGCTTGTGTTTACGACGTGCATCTCACAAAGCCTACAAAAGTTCATGCCACGGGAAGTTGTGGAAGAAGAGAAAAGGGGTGGGGTTTTCTGAAAAACTTGATGGCAAGCTTATCCACACGGATTTTTGTCTAATTCCCATCTCACATCATAACCACAATGAGAAATGAGGTGTCCCACCCCCACCCCAATTCCAGTCCACTAAAAATAATGTGCACATCATTAAGCACATTATTATACATATAATATCTCAGAGATATTCACACAACTTGTAGGCATGCAGGAAAGCATTCCTAGTAAATTAGTAATAGGGATGATTTGGGTTCCTAGATGTTAATGTCAGATTCTGAAACCACTTCCAGGTTTCATTTCCAAGAGAACAGAAGGCAAGAAGGCTCTCATTCTAACTCAGAATGGCTACATTTCCCTCCCAAAACTCCTGTTCCAGGACCCACACCTAATCAAAAGAAAGTGAATAATATTGGAACCATAAATGTCAGATGTTAAAGTATTTGGATCCATATTATAGAAAAGGATTCTGGTGAAAATTCCTTTCTTCCTGCAGGGCAGCAGCTACTTTGGGAGCAAGCAGACAATTGACCGCCCTATAAATGAAAATAGCAGGTTGGAAATAATTCAAATATCTCACCATCATCTCCCTTCTTTCCCAAAAGCAGTGGTAAGCTGGCTGAAACCCAAATATTTTCCCACTTTTAATTGCCCACTTTTAACTGCCCATGGGATCATCTCTGCTTTAAATAAAAATATTTTTCGGCATATGCTCATAGAAGCAGGTCAAATGCAAACAGGGTCAACCTGCAATAGACAGGCACCCTAGATGAGCACCTAAGAACACAAGAATAGCCTCCTGAACCAGGCTGGTCGCCCATCTTCTCCAGATGCCCATGGAAAGCCCACAAGCAGGACCAGAGCACAAGAGCCCTCTCCCCTCCTGTGGAGGTAGAACATATCCCTCAGGGTTAGTAGCCATTGATGATGATGATGATGATGATGATGATGATGATGATGATTTATTTATTTGTACCCCGCCCATCTGGCTGGGTTTCCCCATCCACTCTGGGCGGCTTCCACAAAGACCAAAAATACACTAATATGTCATACATTAAAAACTTCCCTGAACAGGGCTGCCTTAAGATGTCTTCTGAATGTCAGGTAGTTGTTTATCTCTTTGACATCTGATGGGAGGGCATTCCACAGGGCGGGTGCCACTACTGAGAAGGCCCTCTGCCTGGTTCCCTGTAGCTTTGCTTCTCGCAATGAGGGAGCCGCCAGAAGGCCCTCGGCGCTGGACCTCAGCATCCAGGCAGAACAATGGGGATGGAGACGCTCCTTCAGGTATACTTACTGCCTTACTGTTATGTACTGAGTTGAATAGGGTCCAAAAGGAAGCAGTCTGATTGGTCCCAGAACAATAGGATCCAGAATGCAGCAATCTGATTGGTCCGCGGGAGCCACCCAATCCAACTCCAGGTGTAAGTGAATCCACAACCTGATTGGCCTACAGGAGAATCCCGGAATTAGCCAATCACGTGGGGCCCATTGTGTAAATAATGTATATAAAGCAGACATTTCGGGGGAACTGGCATTCCTCACTACTATGAGCTGAATAAAGAGCATGAAATCCACACTCGACTCCAAGTATATTTCACTTACCCTGCATGAATTTGTCTAATCCTCTTTCAAAGCCTTCCACGCTGGTTGCCATCACTGTCGCTTGTGCAAGTAAATCCCACAGTTTATGTGGTGCATGGAGAAGCCCTTTTTTGCATGTGTTTCAACATTCAGCTTAATTGGATGTCTCCGAGTTCTAGTGTTACAAGAGAGGAGAAAAAGTTATCTGTGTTCAATTTCTCCACACCTTGCATAATTGTACATACAGTGGTACCTCGGTCTACGAACTTAATCCATTCCGTAAATCCATTCTTAAACTGAAACCATTCTTAAACCAAGGTGCACTTTCCTTAATGAGGCTTCCCACTGCTGATGCCCTTCCACCGTTCGGCTTCCATTCTTAGACTGAGGTAAAGTTCACTAACAGGAACATTACTTCCGTTTTTGTGGAGTTCGTAACCCGAATAGTTTGTTAACAGGGCTGTTCTTAAACTGAGGTACCACTGTACTTCTATCACGTGGCCTCTGACTTGTCTTTTCTTTGAACTAAAAAGCCCCAGATGTTGTCATAAGGGAGTTGCTCCAGCCCCTTGATCACCTTGGTTGGCCTATTCCGAACTTTTTCCAACTCTACAACATCCTTTTTTGCGGTGAAGAAACTCTGCAGCTGCTTTCCCCGGCCCCCTCTCTATCAATCACTTCACTTCTTTGATACTATCTGTTTTGGTTTCCCATCTGCCTTCAAGGTCTGCTTCATTCTGGCCAATCTACACTGCCCCAGGTAGCAACCATTTTAGGTGAGTCCAATAGGCACGCAACTATGACCATGTGCATCACACTGAAAATGTCACAAAAACATCACCAAAAGGGGTGAAATGGGGCACGGAAGGGTATTTACAGGCTTTTTCAATGGCGTTTCAAATATATGCAATTTCACTAAAATGCGCAGTGCCTTGGAACATAGCCCTTGCGTAAATGGGAGTTGCCTGTTCACCTGTCCCCAACAGCCTCAGATGTCTCCATTGACCATGCTGGCCCTGATAGTAGATGTACATTTCTCCTGGCTTTCAGAAAGGGATCATAGTACATTCCTTTGAGCTTATAGCGTTTCAGAATACATGCGTAAATTGTTTCCCTCTCATCACTATGTTCCTGAGCATAGAAAACTGACACCAGAGATTTCTTAACCTTCTCAGTGTCATCCCATGATGCTTTCTGAATCCTGTGTTGGTTGAGTCTCATCACAGGACTGTACCACATCAAACAGAGCATGTGCGAACCAGCTCTCGGGATCTAATATTTTGCTTGTTAAATTTTGTTTACATTGTGGTCAACCGAGCTTTGGTCTCTGAGTGGATATTGGCTGGTTGTGAATATTCTGACATATGTGTTCAAATAAGCGCTCAAAACAAGAGTGCTCAAAAGCCAACTCAGTGGTCTGAAATCCATTGAAAATGTCATCGCGCTTGCTGCATTATATTAAACTGCTTGGGTAAAACAGCTATTACGACCACTAACTACGTTACTTGTCCTAATCCACACACTAAAATGTGTTGGGAAGCACTGTTGCTTTAGAAAATTCGTGATGCCTTCGATACATGCCTTAATTGGGAGTCATAGCTCAGTGGTAGAGCACATGTTTCAAACGATCAGTCCCCTGGGACCTTATATCTTCAAGGCTGTGATGGAACTCTGCCTATGACTCTGGAAGGCTTCTGACAGATACAATGAAGTCTAAACTCAGGTAGATGCCTCAGCGATCTCACTCAGCTTTGTATATTCATATACATTTGGCAAATCTGCCTGCACCCTCCAGATGTTTTCTACTACAACTCTCATCAGCCCCAGCCAGAATGGTCAATGGGATGATGGGAGTTTTAGCCCATAGCAATGTAGTCCTCTTGTACATTGTACAAATGAATGGCAGTTGTAGTCCTTTAGAATGCACCACGTTGGCTACCCCTGTGTATGGTATTATGGGACAGGCTTTTGGGAACTGCCTCGTGATGATCATAGAGTCCAGATCAGTTCATATGTGGGGAAGCAGTCCTTGAGATACTGCGGTCCTGAGCCATTTAAGGCTTTATGGGTCAAAACTAGCACTGTGAATTGGGCCCTGAAACTAATTGGCAGCCACTGCAATGAGGCCAGGATCAGAGTAACATGATCCAACCCTCTTGCCCCAGTGATCAGCCTGGCCACCAAATTCTGCACCAGCTGCAGTTTCTTAAATGGCTTCAGAGGCAGCTCTGCCTATAACACATTGCAATAATCTATACTATACAGTATATAAACAGTAGTACCATCAGCAAACATGATGCCTTACATAGTCATTCAGGCAAAACTCAGCAGGTCTCTTCTCCCAGGAGCTCACCGTCTTAAGAAAAGACAATGGAAGGGGGCGGGGGACTAGGCAGGCAATGGGAAGCAAAGAGCAGGGAGAAATGCATGTGGGCAAATGCAGCTTTGTGAATTCAAAACCTGGTAATGTGGAAAACAGCCCTCAGTTGAAGTCTTCTAAAAACACCTGGCTTGTGGCATTGCATGCAATAATATCGAAGGCTTAGATATCCAGAACCAGTTCGCATTTTCTAGCGTGTTTCTGCATAAGCATTTCAGCACTCTCCAATCACTCTCACTACAACATAAAACTAACCCCAGAAAGATGTAGCATGAAGGCAAGAGGAATACAAACCAAAGAATGCTAAGACCAAATAATGCTCTTTTCCTCGTGCCAGAATGTTGGTGATAAACTGATGGATGTTGTTGTTAGCCTCCGCTGTCTGTACTTTTCATGGGAAAATCCATACTTTGTTCATGCTGCGAGACGACCTTCAATATGGAAATCATTAGGCCAATTGAATTTGGAATTTAGAAATTGGAAGGAGAAGCAATAAATTGAATAGGCTATTTGACAATGAGATTAATACTTGAAACCCCCAAACAGTTTTGATTTGCTTCCCTGTCTAACGCTCATATAACAAATGAAAACAGGACTTGGAACATCTCATATCTGTGACATCCTTTTGTTTTTATTCCTTCAGTCTAGGGTGGGGGTTTTTTTCAGATTTCTGGGGAGGGCAGAGGTGGACTGGATTCCACGTCCAAACAGTTAACGAACGTTAACCTTCTCTGTAAAAGACTGGTTTTAAATGTCTTCAACTGGTCAGGTGTTAGTAGAAACACTCTCCTTTTGTATATATCATTGTATACAGTTTGCTCAGAACACAAGCATTATTTTTATTTTTTAAGCACTAGCTTTTTCCAAAGCACTAGCTGCAGAAGAGGATTGAAGTAGGGGAAGGAATGTTTAAATTTCCTCTACATGTCTGCTCTGATCCCATTAATTATCAGCCCACATACCCTCAGCTGATGCTATCAGGTGCAGCTTAGCCCTAAGACTAGATCCACTCCACCCATTTCAATAACATTCAAAGACCATGGCTTCCCCTAAAGAACCCTGGGAACTATAGTTTACCCCTCACAGAGCTACAATTCCCAGGAATCCTGAACAAACAATAGTCCCCAGGATTCTTTGGAAGAGGCCGTGTGTTTTGAATGTGCATTGGATTTGCTTTAAATGGATGGTGTGGGTCTGCCCTGGGAGGGGGTGGCAATACGCTGGTCCATCTGTGGCTGTTAGTGCTAAATGGTCCTGCCATATTCAAAGGCAGTATACCTCTGAAACTAGATGCAGTAGATAAACAATACAAAGAGGCTTTGGCCTCTCTGAGCTGTTTTTGCCTTCCAAGAGGCATCTGGCTGGCCCCTGGTTGGGAACACGGTGCTCAATTAGATGGATCCTTGCTTCTCTCCAGCAAAGCAATTATTATATTTTCATCCTTTCATGTGCTTTAAGAAATGCCTTGACTGGCGTGTTGCATCATACAAAACATAAGCTTTAGATGGGTGTGTGCGTCTACAAGAGAATTCTGCATTCAACTCCCAAAAAGTGTTGTTGTTGTTGTTGTTGTTGTTGTTGGGCTTTGGGGGGTTTTTTTAACAAAAGAAACGCTTCTGCAGAGAGAAGTTTTTAACCAAGCAGTAAAGGAACTGGGGTCTGTTTGTCGTTACCAAGCTGTTGTGCTTTCTGTTTAGTAGGTCAACAAACTGTCGGCCGATTAATTTGTGTCTGGGCCTATCACGCAAAGCCTGTTCTTTCACAGACGGTTTCAATCAGCACAGCCAAACCAGTAAAACAGGACATCCTGGTCAGAATTACTTTCTCAACCTCGTCTTGAACTGTTGCTTTTCCAATCAGTCTTGGCAGGTTTCATTAGAAGCCCGTAACCAGAGCGTGCGTGTTCAACCAGACACAACTCTTTCTCAGACTAGGAAATGGCTTACCTTCTGGCACAGCGTTTGATGAAAATCCCCCCCCCCCAGTATGGAACTCGGAAAGGGACTCCAGTCATTTGCAGCCTAATCCATCCTTCCTGCCCACCTGCCTGTTGGGGTCTCTGAGTGTTTCCCAGGGGGGTCTTGGTGGTCTAGAACAGCAGAGGGCAAAAGGCAGATCTATTGGGTAGGTCTCTGGGTGATCTGAAGCAGAACCAATTGAAAGCTGGGGTGCGGAGGGTAACCCAGAGTGTGTGCATGAGCTCAGTTGGGTGCTGGGTTATCCAACAGGCAGACTAAGCATGTGCTTAGGGCACCACCCCAAAAAAGGAGACTGTTTTTGGAATTAATTTTACATTTGATATTTTGAAAAAAGCACCAAAGCAGACATCATGGAAATGATCAGAATTTTGGTAGACTTGCATGCTCTTTCTCCATTTTTTTTAAATTTATTTTTTTGTTCTCCTTCTATTACTTACCCCCACCTAAACTAGGGGGTATCCTACGAACATGCTTTGTTGAGTCAGCTTTGATAAACTTATCCTGAATTTCGATTACATGTACATTTTGTACCATATATGCATGTGTGTGTGTTGTTAAGTATAATTGGTTTAATTTACACTGAAATGGGAATGGGTAAATGTTTATTGGTGGAATGTTTAACATGGGGAGATTTCATTGAAGCTAACAAACAGCAAAAAGAGCTCTCTCTGAGCTTTCACTAATTGATAAGTAATTGATTGTTGTTCTCTAGCAACTAACTAGCACGTGAGCGTTTTAACCTTAGATCAGGTGACAAAGGTATTTGGTTGCAAATCGCCATTTTGAAAGGAGCTGCCTTTAGTCTTTCTTCTCTCTCAAACTCTGTGGAGTGAGGATGAAAATGAAGCTTTCCAGGAAAACAGCTCCAGGCAAAATGGATGCTGAAGGAAAGAGACCTTTGTCTGTTTGGATTATTTCATAATTTCTAAGATGCTGAGCCTGTGCTGGACAACACAAGCTATTGTATGGATATCTTTGATGTACATTTGATGTTTTCTGTTTTAAAGAAAGTCCTGCAGGTAAAATTTTGAACAATAACTTACGGATCTGGACAATGCATTATTCCAAAAAGAACAGTCTTTTGCGCATTCAGTCGCTTCAAACTGCGCAATATTAATATCTGCAATATGTGTGGTGACGGTTTAGCATTGTTTTTTATTTTAAATTACTTGTGGGGAACACCATAATCTTCTCAGCACCAAGGTCCTGGTTGTGGCTGGTTCAGGTACTCAAAACAATATGGTTCAGGTACTCAGAACAAATGCCTGTGTAGCGCACCTGGATCTGGTTGGTGGCTCTTAAAGCTCCAGCACAAACAAGTCAAGTGGCAGCTGGTGTCCATAGGGGCTGGTGGGGCAGAAGACAGGGAAAAGAGCAGGAAGTGGAGCCAGAGTCAATGGCAAGCAGAGCCTACCCACCCCCCAGCTGAGTTCTTCAAGGGCCACACTGAGGCAAAGGAAGAGGAAGCTGGCAGACAATGTCACCCCTTGAACTGGGTGTTAAATAAGGAGGCAGACAGGTGGGGGCTGGTTGAGGGCAGGCTGAGGTTGGTAAGGCAGTGACCCCCTTTGCACTCCTCTGGTAGACCCTGCGAGCCTGAAGCCTGTCCACCTCTGCTTTGGACTGATGCTCAGTGAAGCAACCATATACTATTTAAGCCCAACAAAGGGCAACCCAAGTCAGTTGGTCCCTGAGGCAGTGCATGCCACACACATCCCTACCAAGGTGTATGGTATCCAGGGCCAGTTAAGCTTTTTCAGCACCTAAGGCAGAAAATTTCACAAGTGCCACCCCTCCTTCCTAGCAGTGAAAGTCAAAGTGATTAAACAATAAAGTCATGCATGACACTCCAACTCATCTGCCCAAGGCTGCAGGCCTAGATTAAGGATCTTGTGTAAAAACCCAGTTACTTAGCTAATTATATTACCAGCACTTGCATGGAACCTGAATTCAGCAAACCAAGTTGTTTCATTAAGACAAAGCACTTGTAGGATTTAGAGATAAATATTTTTTGAGTTCTATGTGGGCTCATATACCAGTCTGCTCTATGCAAGCTGCAGGGAAAGCAACACTGTTTCAACTGGAAGTAGCTCCCATCAAACTCAATGGGGCTTACTTCTGAATGGACATACACAGGAAAACTGATACTGCATTTTTGATGGCTCCTTCTGTATTACAGTGGTACCTCAGGTTACAAACACCTCGGGTTACAAACTCTGCTAACCCGGAAGTAGTACCTCGGGTTAAGAAACTTTGCCCCAGGATGAGAACAGAAATCTGGCAGCGGCGGTGCAGCAGCAGCGAGAGGCCCCATTAGCTAAAGCGGTACCTCAGGTTAAGAACAGTTTCAGGTTAAGAACGGACCTCTGGAGCAAATTAAGTTTGTAACCAGAGGTACCACTGTAGTCTGATTCAGAGCCAAACAGAGAGGGATTGTGTAATACAAGCATTGGCAGCAAGGTAAACAGCAAGCTAGATTACATAAGCATAAGAAGTGACCATACATCTAAATGTTGGGTCTTTTATTTCTCTGAATTTTCTCTGAGAAGGACTGGTACAGTGGTACCTAGGTTACATACACTTCAGGTTACAGACTCCGCTAACCCAGAAATAGTGCTTCAGGTTAAGAACTTTACTTCAGGATGAGAACAGAAATCATGCTCCGGCGGCGCAACGGCAGCTGGAGGCCCCATTAGCTAAAGTGGTGCTTCAGGTTAAGAACAGTTTCAGGTTAAGTACAGACCTCCGGAACGAATTAAGTACTTAACCTGAGGTACCACTGTATTCCCATGTGGGAACAGTCAATATCTATTTTGTCTGTTCCGTTACGTTTTGCTTCTACTTCCATTTTTGCTTTACAGATTTGGAGTAAGAGTTTGTCTGTTATATAAATTTGTGTGGCCAGGGAGGCAGGCTGAGGATCTAAATTGGGATGCTGATTTCAGTCATACCTCATTGGACTATGTTGTGTGTGTACACAGTGAAAAGCTGCTGTTTGAGAAACATGTGCCCTTTGGGCAGATGGAACCAGTTGTACAATTTTTTTGGATCCTGGGCTTTATTTCTTTTTTCTTCTTTTTTTTCCTTCTCTTTTTTTTTTTTTTTTTTTTTTAGTGACCTCCTTTGGCCTATCCTTCATTGCAGTAAGCACTGCCAGATGCCAATTACCTCTGTACTCCTATTGTTCATTTCACCTTTTTCTTATTTTTCCCTTACACTTCCCATTTCATAATTGAATTTGTAGCTTCACCCATTGTTGCCATTTAGTGTGACAACTGGCCTCCATCCCCTTCGCTTGCTGCCTGCACTTTCCTGATAAAAGGACGGTAAGCTTTAGTTGCTGTTGTTGTTTTAATTGTTTGTTATTATTTTGTTGTAGTGGAACATGGTGAAGATTAGTAAGCCAGAAATCTGACAGACGGCATCTTAACAAAGCCTTAGTAATCTCATCCAAGTGCAGCAGAAGTTTTAAACAACGATGATCATTGTAATAAAACGAAAGGCCAGTAAAGCTTATTTTCTGAAAATGTCTTACAAAGGCATTTTACACAGACAGTCGAGTTCAGCATGCTAAATTGCTGGTATTAGCGTACCTTCTCACATTTCTATGATAAAACAAAAGTCGCCATTTTTGTTCTGTTAGCTGAGAATGTTTTCTCTCCCGCTTTCACGATACAAGCCCTGGGACTAGGTTTGGTGAATCCAACTCTTTTTTTAAGGAAAAGTTTCTATTATGGGGTACCTGCCCCTGGTAGTTCATTATCCCTCCTCTCCCCCCCCTTTTTTTTTGCCTTTGGGCAATGCATCATTTTTCAGTGTGTATAGCTAGAATAATAAATATTATGATGATTTATTAAACTTTTTGGTTGCCTTTTCTTTCTTTCTTTTACAAAAGTAACTCAAAGCCACTTAACAACAATAAATAAACAGCACCCCAGCACCCACATTAAAGGCAGCATAAAACAAGACAGAGAAAAATCTAGAGCTCATTTATGTCTCTAAAAGGCAGGACTAAAAACATCCCACCCACTGAGGGAAGCCACAGATAATTAAATGACAAAGCCCTGGCAAAGGAGAGATGTTTTTCCCTGGTGCCTAAAGATAAGAAATGATGGTTCCAGGTGAGCCTCCCCAGGGAGAGCACTCCGCAAGCAGGGAGACAATGCCGAAAACACCCATTATTATGTTGCCACCTTTTAGGTGTCCCGTGGTGGGGGAACATGGAGAAAGGCTTCAGCTGACAACTGCAGTGTCTGGGCCTGTTCATACACCAAGCATGCCGGGGTGTGTGTGTGAGAAGGGCCTTCCCCAAAGCTTTCAAAACCCAGATTCCTTATCTCCTTTCAGCAACAGAGCTCACTGTCTAACCTCACTTGGTAACTCTCTCAGCCTAACTTACCTAGCAAGGCTCTTGAAAAGATAAAATACATTGGTAAGGTAAAGGTAAAGGTAAAGGGACCCCTGACCATTAGGTCCAGTAGTGACCGACTCTGGGGTTGCAGCGCTCATCTCGCTTTATTGGCTGAGGGAGCCGGCGTACAGCTTCCGGGTCATGTGGCCAGCATGTCTAAGCCGCTTCTGGCAAACCAGAGCAGCACACAGAAACGCCGTTTACCTTCCCGCCGGAGCAGTACCTATTTATCTACTTGCACTTTGGCGTGCTTTTGAACTGCTAGGTTGGCAGGAGCAGGGACTGAGCAACAGGAGCTCACCCCATTGTGGGGATTCAAACTGCCGACCTTCTGATCAGCAAGTCCTAGGCTCTGTGGTTTAAACCATAGCACCACCCGCGTCCCTAAAATACATTGGTACCTCAGGTTAAGTACTTAATTCGTTCCAGAGGTCCGTTCTTAACCTGAAACTGTTCTTAACCTGAAGCACCACTTTAGCTAATGGGGCCTCCTGCTGCCACCGCGCTGCCGGAGCATGATTTCTGTTCTCATCCTGAAGCAAAGTTCTTAACCCGAGGTACTATTTCTGGGTTAGCGGAGTCTGTAACCTGAAGCATATGTAACCTGAGGTACCACTGTAAAGGGACCCATAAGATCTAAACATAAGGAAGTGTTAACCACGCTGCTCTGGTAGCTATTGAGTCAATTCTGGATTCCTGATAGATCAGGCAGAAATCTCAGAGTCAGTCAAGTGGCTTATATAATCGTAATAATTTCTTGCATCTATATTGAGACACAGATGTGGCTTAATATCATTGCAACTCTGGGAGGGGGGAATAAGTGGAGGAGCCCTCTGATTAACCTCCTGTCAGAATTGATATATGGAAGGGTGCTATTATTTTAGTTAGCTTGAACAATAAGATGACCTCCTGTATCCAGCCTAATCTTGCTTTGAAATTAATTAGCTTATCAAGTTTCTTGGTTTCAGAAGAATGAAGATTGCCTAAATCTAGCTGGCTTCCTTAATTAGTTTAATGCACATAAACAAAGAATGATGTGTGTGACCAAGTGCTCATATTTATTATCTAATTATAAATAGGAACAGAGCTTCAGAGTTTGGACTCCTTCAGCCTAAGACGTGTTGGCACCCAAAAGAATCGGCCTCTGTGTTTGTTTGTTCTGGTTAAGGAATTATTTGGTGCTCGCTTCTAATAATTATAGCAGCCAACTCTTCCCTTGGCCAGGAAAGAGAGCGTAGGGAGATGGGCCAATTATTCTTCTACTCCATCAACAGGGTAGAGCAAACCTAGAGTAAAGAAGGAGTAGGGAGAACAAGAGTAACCAAGTAGACACGCCAAGTTGTAACAAAAAAGTAGCCCAAAGAGCCTATTTATTCAAAGCCCCAAACATTGGTCTACGTGGAGAGCACCCTTTCTCTCATGACTGGAATAAGCAACAGCTCTTTTAATACAACATACCGACAATGCATGAACACAGGTGAGTCAGAAAGTGAGATCCTTGCAGATGCATTCTGTGGGTTGTGTGTACAATATATAAGAACATAAGAAGAGCCTACTAGATTAGGCCAGTAACCTATCTAGTTCTGTATCGTGTTCTCTCAGTAGCCAATCAGATGTCTATATACACTCTGCCCACAAGTTGATTCGCGGCTTTTCATAAGGTTGCCAGTTATGCAGAACATAAAGTCTATGAGGTTTTATCTCTCTGCTCTTCCACCTTACAGCTCCTATATAGCACCACACAATAAAACTTATCTTATTTACCCCCATTACACTGAGAACCAGTGTGGTGTAGTGATTAAGAGCGATAGACTTGTAATCTGGGGAGCCGGGTTCGCGTCTCCGCTCCTCGACATGCAGCTGCTGGGTGACCTTGGGCCAGTCACACTTCTTGGAAGTCTCTCAGCCCCACTCACCTCACAGAGTGATTGTTGTGGGGGAGGAAGAGAAAGGAGAATGTTAGCTGCTTTGAGACTCTTTCGGGTAGTGATAAAGCGGGATATCAAATCCAAACTCCTCCTCCTCCTCCTCTTCTTCTTCTTCCCCCAGTCAGGGTGCTGGGTCGATTAGAGGCGTTTAATCCACTTCATTCATTCATCCATCCATGTATTTATATATTAAATTTATATTCTGCCCTTCCTCCCAAAGGAGTCCAGGGCAGCCAACTCACAAACAATTAAACAATTAAAAACATATACAGTGGTACCTCAGGTTAAGTACTTAATTCGTTCCGGAGGTCTGTAGTTAACCTGAAACTGTTCTTAACCTGAAGCACCACTTTAGCTAATGGGGCCTTCTGCTGCTGCCGAAGCAAAGTTCTTAACCCGAGGTAATATTTCTGGGTTAGTGGAGTCTGTAACCTGAAGCGTATGTAACCTGAAGCGTATGTAAGCCGGGGTACCACTGTATATATGTTATTTTTAAAAACTCAAATCTTTAAAGCAATTCCAATACATATGCAGACTGGGAAAGATCCCTACTTAAAGGGCTTTTGGGGAGAAATAGTGCCTGTGTAATATTTAATGGGGTAGGTGCCCCAACACTAAAATTTGCAGAGCACAGCAATCAGTTGGGTATATAATCCATCCATCTTGATGGATTCTCAAGCACCTCTCTGGTTTTGGCCTGGGGTACAGATTTGCTCAAGGGTGAGAACGTGCAGTGGTCTGCAGAAGGACAAGCCAAGCAGCAAACTGGCCTTGAGTACAACATTTTAGAATGGGGAAGGAACCACTGCTCAGTCATAAAGCCAGAGGTTCCCAGGTTCAGTCTTTGGCATTTTCTACATGAAGTTTTTCCAGGTTTCGCTCTTGTTCTCAGGGATTCCCCCCCCCCTTGGTTTTCATTTGCTGTGTTGTTTTTGTTTGATCATTCCTTGGAGAAACATTCACATCCTAAAAGAGGCCTATATGGGAAAAAGAGAGGCCAAGCCAGTTCTAGACTGACCAGCTGTGTTCTGGGTCCTAACGAACCACGAGAGCTAAGAGACAGGTTTTTAAGAATTACTTACATTGCCCTTCTAAATACAAAACGCATTCTCTCTCTCTCTCTCTCTCTCTCTCTCTCTCTCTGTTTGTGTGTTTGTGTGTTTCAAGTGATCTTTTATAAAGTGGAAAATAGTCATCCCATCTAAATTTTAGCCCCCCAAAATGGGGAGGGAATACACTGAGCCAGACCCAGAGCTTTGATGAATGCACAAGTGATGTCATATTGAGTCCCAGTACAATTAAAAGTGAGAATAGAGGAGTTGATCGGCCACAGAGATTTGGGGAAGAAGGAGAATTTATGATTATGAGCTGTTTACTCCAACAAGATGCTTGATGCCAACAGCATTCATTTTTCTCTCATAACTATTGCTAGAAGCACACAACTCTATTTATTCCAACAACTCTGTTTATGCAGAATCGTGGCTGTAGCATTTGTATTATTTTCCATTGACTATGAAATATAAAAATAGCCTTGTATTAGCCCTCTATCCTCCACCAGGCAGTGGCAAGATACAATCAGGCTCTTAATAGTGAGGATATGGAAGAAGTCCACTATCAAAGCAAGGTTCTGAGGTCTGGTTCATAGATGATAACCCTATAACTCTATAGATGTTAAGGAGCTGTGGCTTGTTTGGACAGAAGCAAGGCTATGGCATGGAATCAGTTCCAGACTCCAGTCCTGCTTAGCCATTGCATGGATGTGTTGTCCCCTGTTCCAAACACCAGAAGCAAAAAAGCCTCCCAAGCTTGGATGCTACATATATTCAGAACGATCTCATATTTAGGGCTTGATATGTTCCACACACAGGGTTGGATGAATCTGTCAATTTCAGGTTCTCTCCATTTCTCATTTTTCCACAATTCCACAACAGTTTGCATTAAAAAAAAAAAATCCCTTCGAAAATTTATCAACATTTTAGTGCATGTTTCTCCTAATATACACATTTGTTTGCAGTCTTGCCTCCCTATACAAATTTTTGCAAATCAGAATATAATATGTACACTTTCCCCTATTCCCCTAATGCATGTGTTTTTATACCTATTGCTTGGCTAGAGAACTGCATTGCAAAATTCGGAGAAGTGCGAATTTCAGAGGATGGGTGACTTTGAGTTCACATATTTTTCAGGAAGTGAATTAGGTCAGTAGGTTCTCCTTTAAGTGTGACCTAAGCTGATCAGTGCCATGAAGGGCTTAAGCCAGGGGTAACGAACATGTCTCATCAACCAGCATGAGTCAGAGATGGTAAGAGGTTTAGTCTACAACATTTGGAGGCCACTGTGTTGGCTACCACTGGCTTAAGGGCTCGCACTGCTGGAAAGTGTAGTCATCATCATCATCATCATCAAAGCTTTATTAGCATCACATAGAAATATTCAGAATACATTCAGAATAAATAGGCCAGTGCGATCTCGTCGCCATTTCAACAGTACAGTCATTTGCAAAAGGGAAGAAGAGGCGAGCAATCTATTTCATCTCTGTGGGTCTCCAGCAAGGGCAGGATCCAGTAGCATATTTTGGCGACAAAAAAGCAGAGGAACTTAGCTACTGTCTTGGTGATCTCCTGGTCTTTCCCCTGTAATAAGAAGTGCATAACCTCTGTCCCTGGTTTCCATGTTGGAATACATAGATGGTCTAGAAATTGTAGAATCATAGAATCATAGAGTTGGAAGAGACCACAAGGGCCATCGAGTCCAACCCCCTGCCAAGCAGGAAACACCATCAGAGCACTCCTGACATATGGTTGTCAAGCCTCTGCTTAAAGACCTCCAAAGAAGGAGACTCCACCACACTCCTTGGCAGCAAATTCCACTGTCAAACAGCTCTTACTGTCAGGAAGTTCTTCCTAATGTTTAGGTGGAATCTTCTTTCCTGCAGTTTGGATCCATTGCTCCGTGTCCGCTTCTCTGGAGCAGCAGAAAACAACCTTTCTCCCTCCTCTATGTGACATCCTTTTATATATTTGAACATGGCTATCATATCACCCCTTAACCTCCTTTTCTCCAGGCTAAACATGCCCAGCTCCCTTAGCCATTCCTCATAAGGCATCGTTTCCAGGCCTTTGACCATTTTGGTTGCCCTCCTCTGGACACGTTCCAGTTTGTCAGTGTCCTTCTTGAACTGTGGTGCCCAGAACTGGACACAGTACTCCAGGTGAGGTCTGACCAGAGCAGAATACAGTGGCACTATTACTTCCCTTGATCTAGATGCTATACTCCTATTGATGCAGCCCAGAATTGCATTGGCTTTTTTAGCTGCCGCGTCACACTGTTGGCTCATGTCAAGTTTGTGGTCAACCAAGACTCCTAGATCCTTTTCACATGTACTGCTCTCAAGCCAGGTGTCACCCATCTTGTATTTGTGCCTCTCATTTTTTTTGCCCAGGTGCAATACTTTACATTTCTCCCTGTTAAAATTCATCTTGTTTGTTTTGGCCCAGTTCTCCAATCTGTCAAGGTCGTTTTGAAGTGTGATCCTGTCCTCTGGGGTGTTAGCCACCCCTCCCAGTTTGGTGTCATCTGCAAATTTGATCAGGATGCCCTTGAGTCCATCATCCAAGTCGTTGATAAAGATGTTGAATAAGACCGGGCCCAAGACAGAACCCTGTGGCAACCCACTAGTCACTCCTCTCCAGGATGAAGAGGAACCATTGATGAGCACCCTTTGGGTTCAGTCAGTCAGCCAGTTACAAATCCACTGAGTGGTAGCAAAGTCAAGTCCGCATTTTACCAGCTTCTTTACAAGAATATCATTTTACCAGCTTCTTTACAAGAATAGGCGGAGATCATCATACATTTTACATTTAAGGGCCATGTGAGCTAGAGTTTCCACCAGGTGGGCATCGCATGGGCAGGGAAAGTGTAGTACCAAACAACTGCAGACCTGTTGGCGGACCAACTCTGCATTAAAAGATGACATGAAGGCTGGCAACATTAACCCTGCCATGTGGGGATCCCTTGCAGATGACCGCAGTGCCTGGAGACAGTCAGGTTGTGTGTCCATAGCTGTGACCAGAGGAGGAAAGACCGCTGGGAGGAACACAGAAAGAAAAAATGTGCATCTGTATCAGCAAAATCATACACCTTCATCTACCCCGGCTGCAATAAAACATGTCTCTCCCATATTGATCTCTACAGCCGCAGGAGGCGCTGTAACTCTCCAATGGTGCACTCTTCGTGTGTGTGTGTGTGTGTGTGTGTGTGTGTGTGTGTGTCCTGCCTGTCACCAGAAGCTTCCAATGCATCTAGCAATGAAAATGCCAGTGGAACAGTAAAACTATAAAACGTTTTTATTAAAATCAAAAGCAACAGTAGAAACTGCAAAACAATGCTGACAGCAATAAAACACAAAACCCCTTAAAAGTTTCGGAGAATAACCAGGAGAAAGGCCTCTGGTTTCTTCAGGAAAGTGTATTTAAATACCTTTTTCATTTCATTATAGATCATCTCCCAGAAAGCCTTGACCCTTGGGCATGTCCACCAAAGGTGAAAGAATGTACCTTCAGTTTCTTTACATTTCCAACATTTATTATCGGGCAAGTGATATATTTTTGCAAGCTTGACTGGAGTCATGTACCACCTGTACATCATTTTCATAATATTCTCTCTTAGGGCATTACATGCCGTGAATTTAATCCCGGTGGTCCACAACTTCTCCCAGTTGGCAAACATAATATTATATCCTATATCTTGTGCCCATTTTATCATTGCAGATTTTACCGTTTCTTCCTCAGTGTTCCATTTCAACAGCAGATTGTACATTCTTGATAATATCTTAGCATTGGGTTCTAACAGTTCTGTTTCTAACTTTGATTTTTCCACCTGGAAACCAATTTTTTTATCCAGATTATAAACCTCTCTTATTTGAAAATAGTGTAGCCAGTCTCGCACCTTCTCTTTAAGCTTCTCATAACTCTGCAATTTCATTTTGTCACCTTCCTGTTCTAAAATTTCCCAGTATTTTGGCCATTTGGCCTCCATGTTAAGTTTTTTCAAAGCTTTTGCTTCCATAGGTGATAGCCACCTTGGGGTTTTACTCTCCAAAAAGTCTTTGTATCTTATCCAGACATTAAACAATGCTTTCCTGACAATATGGTTTTTAAATGCCTTATGTGCTTTTACCTTGCCATACCACAAATATGCATGCCACCCAAATACATTGTCATAACCTTCAAGATCTAAAACATCTGTATTTTCAAGAAGCAGCCATTCCTTCAGCCAGCAAAAAGCTGCTGATTCATAATAGAGTTTAAAATCTGGCAGGGCAAACCCCCCCCCCCCCCGTCTTTAACATCAGTAAGTATCTTAAATTTTATTCTGGGCTTTTTGCCCTGCCAGAGAAATCTAGATATATCTCTTTGCCACTTCTTGAAACAATCCATCTTATCAATAATTTGCAATGATTGAAATAGGAATAACATTCTCGGCAATACATTCATCTTAATAACAGCAATTCGGCCCAGCAAGGAAAGCTTCAGGTTCGACCAAATTTCTAAATCTTTTTTCACTTCTGACCAACATTTCTCATAGTTGTCTTTAAATAAATTCACATTCTTAGAAGTCATATTCACCCCCAGGTATTTTACCTTCTTTACTAATGTTAAATCTGTCTCTTTCTGAAACCTCTCTCTCTCTATCGGCGTCAAATTTTTCTCCAAAACCTTGGTTTTTAACTTATTCAACTTAAAACCTGCCACTTGACCAAATTCCTGGATTACTTCTAAAGCCCTCTTGGTACTAGATGCTGGCTCCTGCAATGTCAGAACTAGGTCATCTGCAAAAGCTTTAAGTTTGTATTGTTTAACTCCGACCTGAATACCTCGAATCAAGTGGTCCCTTCTAATCATATTTAGTAAAACCTCCAGAACCAAAATAAAGAGCAATGGGGAAATTGGGCAGCCTTGTCGTGTCCCTTTCTGTATTTTAAATTCTTCTGTCACCACATTGTTAACTATCAATTTGGCCTTTTGTTCAGAATAAATCGCACCTATACCGTTTTCAAAGTTTTGTCCATCCCCTGAAGATTTTTCTTCATGAAACTCCAGGAAATATTGTCAAAGGCTTTCTCCGCATCTACAAATATCAAAACTGCTTTTGTGTTGATGTTCACCTGCAACTTTTCTAAGATATTAATTATATTCCTCATATTGTCCGATAGATGTCTTCCAGGGAGAAAGCCAGCCTGGTCTTTGTGTATCACCTCTGCCAGTACTTTTTCCAGTCTTCTAGCCAAAATGTCTGCAAAAATTTTGTAATCCACATTAAGTAGGGATATGGGGCGGTAGTTCTTAAGTTGTGTCTTTTCAGACTCAGTTTTCGGTATAAGTGTGATATAAACTTCTTTCCACGACTCAGGCGCATTTTTCCCCTCCATAATTTCATTGCAAACCTCCTTTAGTGGTTGAATTAAATAGTCTTTCAAAGTTCTATAATATTTGGAGGTTAACCCATCAGGCCCTGGAGATTTGCCCAATTGCATATTCTGAATCGCACCTTCCACCTCTTGTTCAGTTATTTTATAATTCAATAATGATTTATTTTCTTGAGAAATTTTTTGTAATCCGTTGGTTTTCAAAAATTGGTCAATTTTTGTCTCAATCTGTGGCCCTTGTGTATAAAGTTGTTTAAAGTATCTCTGGAAGCAATTTCTGATCTCCTGTGGGTTCTGTATGTTCTTTCCATCCACTTCAAGGTTTGTAACCGTATTTAACTTTTGTCTCTTCTTCAGCTGCCACGCTAACAGCTTCCCACATTTATTAGCTGATTCGAAAGTCTTTCTCCTGGGCATGCCTTTCTCCTGGGCATAGTTGGCCAAATGATGCTAAAGAAGGATAAAACTTTCTTTATGTACGCTACAGCAGCAGCAAGAATTCTCATCGCAAAGCATTGGAAGACGCAAGACGTACCCACTCTGGAAGAACGGCAGATGCAATTAATAGACTATATGGAAATGGCAGAAATGACTGGCAGAATCCGAGACCAGGGAGAAGAGTTGGTGGAAGAAGATTGGAGGAAATTTAAAACTTATTTACAGAAACATTGTAAAATTTTTGAATGTTGATGACATTGAAATGAATTGAAGGGGTTCTAGCAATAAGGTAAAATGTAAGATTGGATTGATAAATAGATAAACTAATAGGATATGAATTTGCTGAATCAGTTTTCAAAAGGGATACAAAAAAGGGAGGCGTGAGGAAGTCAGGAAAATAAGTTAACTAAAGATGAGAAATTAAAAAAGAGGGATTTTTGTTTTCTTTTTTATGTGTTTTTCTTTCGTTTTTCTTTTTCTTTCTTATGTTTAATGTTTGTATTTTTGTATTTTGTGATTTTGTATTTTTGTGTTTTTGTATTTTTCTGAATTTCTTTATTGTTAAAACTTAATAAAATATTAATTTTTAAAAAAAAGTTTCGGAGAATAATTTTTCTCTCTCTCTTTTCTGAGCGAAGCACTTTGTCCTACCACACAATGTGACAATGGCCACCAACTGAGACAGTTTGAAAAGGGGATTGCCAAAATTCATGGAAAAGTCTCCTATGCTGCCTTCAGGATCAGAAGCCATCTGCCACTAAACGCCAGCTTCTGGGTCGCAGCACTGGAAGAGGGCTTTTGCCTTCTGTCACATCCATGCCATACATAAAAAAGCCCTGTTGTACCACTTTTCTATACCCAACAGAGGCTAAGAACATAAGAAGGGCCTGCTGGGTCAAGCCAGAGGCCCATCTAATTCAGTATCCTGTTCTCTCAGTGGCCAAGCAAATGATAATAATAATAATAATAATAATAATAATAATAATAATAATAATAATAATTTATTTATACCCCGCCCTTCCCAGTTCAAAAACCAGGCTCAGGGTGGCTAACAACAAATTTAAAACACTTAATTATAAAAGCAGCATAAAACACAGTATAAAAACATGAATAACAATAAAATTCAAAAATCAATTTAGGGGAAATAAGCATTAGATAATCCCCAGGGCTAGCTAGCTGAATTGGTCCTACTTGGGCCAGCGAGGAGGCCAGGGGAGAATTAGCTGTGGGGTCTCAGAGCGGGTAATCTTCATAAAAGGGGAGGGGGAGGGAAGGGAAGGGAAATAAAAGATCAGGCTGAATTCAAATTAAAGGCCAGGCGGAATAGTTCTGTCTTACAGGCCCGACGGAAGGAGGTTAAATCCTGAAGGGCCCTAGTCTCATGGGACAGAGCATTCCACCAGGTTGGAGCCATCACTGAAAAGGCCCTGGACCTGGTGGAGGATAGTCTGACTTCCTTAGGGCCCAGGACCTCTAAACTATGGTCTGCGGGGCATACCAGGAGAGGCGGTCCCGTAGATATGAGGGCCCTAAGCCACAAAGGACTTTAAAGGTCAAGATCAGCACCTTGAACCTGACCCTATACTCCATAGATGCCTGTGGGAAGGCCACATGCAGGGATCTGAGTGCAACGCTACTCCCTTCTCCTGCAGTTTCCAGCAACTGGCATTCAGAATCATACTGCCTCCAGCTGTAGAGGTAGAAACAAATCTATGAGGGTCCACAGCCAATGATAGCCCTCTCCTCCGTAAATTAGTCCAATCCTCTTTTAAAGCCTTCCAGTTTGGTGGCCCTCACTGCCTCCCGTGGGAAGGAGGGTTCCAAAGTTCCAAACTATGTGTTGTGTGAATAAGTACTTGCTTTCGTCTATCCTGAATTTTCAGCTTTATTGGATGTTCCTAAGTTCCACCATATTACCAAAGTCTGCCGCTGGCACAGGGCATTTGTTCCATGCCCCTGGTTATTTTAGTTGTCCTTTTATGACCTTCTTCTGAAAACCTCCTTTCCTAATGATCCCTAGCATGGAATTTGTCGTATAAAAGAAGCAACCAAAAAGGGGGGGGATGGATGTGTGGGGTGCCCCACATGCAAACATGGAGCCCACCATTGTGGCGGGGCTGGCTTTTTTTTTTCTCTCAACCTTAGTTAGCAGGTCCTTGCTTTAGGTTGTTTACAGGAGGAGGAGGCTGACTTCCTGTTTACACCTCCCCCGATCGTACCTAATTCTTCAAAGAATTTTCTTTAAAAATCCAATTTCCGTACTACTCACGGGTTATTATTTTGGAGTCCAAATCACAAGAAGAAGTCAGCGCTCTCCGGCCATGGCACGCGGCTTCACTCCACAGGAGTAGCAGACGACTCACAGCACCGTGCCGCTCACCCCGTCCCCCGTTCCGGAGCCTTTAAAAAGGCTCCTTTGCGGGTCGGGGGGGCGCAAATGGTGCCCGCCGAGTCACCAGGTTCACAGGCTTCAGTGCCTGTGATTTTTAAGGGTCTCCGCGTCGCCGCAGCGGTACAACCCTGATCCTGTGGAGCCTATTCCCTCCGAAGCTCGGAGGGAATCCGCCATTAGCCGTTGGCGCTAACCCGGAAGTGGGGCTGGCTTTTATACCTGTACCCACATCACTGTATTGGTGCAATGCCATCCACTTGCAAGGTCATGGGGGTTTCCTTTTGAAAGACAAGTGAAGCAAACCCTCTCCTGACCTACCAGTGAAAAAGATGAAATGGTCCTGTGGGCATCACACCCCTTGATAAAGAGATGGGCTGTATCATCCCTATACAAACTGGGCAGGGGGGGAGATGCCTAATGGCATTATAGTGGTACCTCGGGTTAAGTACTTAATTCGTTCCGGAGGTCCGTTCTTAACCTGAAACTGTTCTTAACCTGAAGCACCACTTTAGCTAATGGGGCCTCCTGCTGCCATCGCGCCACCAGAGCACGATTTCTGTTCTCATCCTGAAGCAAAGTTCTTAACCTGAAGCACTATTTCTGGGTTAGCGGGGTCTGTAATCTGAAGCGATGTAACCTGAAGCATATGTAACCTGAGGTACCACTGTATAAACTATGGCCATGCTGACAGACATCGATCATCTCTTAACCTCTCAGTTAACCTTGCACTGGGCCCTATTGGTTTTATTGGAGGAAGAGTTTCCACATAGTGATGCGAGTTCTGCAGATAATTTCAAATTGGAAAATGATTTGCATCCATTAATTTTCAGTTAAGCATGCTCATTTTACTGGCATGTAGTAAACAAAGCTCAAAACACTGACACTGCCAAGCTTGCCTAATATTTTATTTGAAGCTGGCATCCACTCATCATTCCTAATAAATTTATGCAATGGATTTTTTTTCCCTATGGAAAAACAGAGCAGTAGAAAATTTTCTCCCCTCACCTCACTGTTTCCACACCCATCTCTCCACCAACTTTTCAGACCAGACCGTCAACAGACCTGGAACCTGTGCATTTATGCCATTCTTTTCGTATTCAGTGGCTTAGCTCCAAACATAACTTAACCCAGGCAGTTTTCACCTGAGTGAACAAACAGAATGTGTAGGGTGAGACCTGTGGAAGCCAAATGCCAAAACACAAAAAGAAGGTCACCCCCAGAGCACTCTGCTTTCCTACCCACTGAATGCTGGACCACTTGGAAAAATTCCAGCTGAGTGCCTGCAGCTAAAACAATTCACTCTCCTCTGGACCCAGAAGACAATGCAATGCCCACAGATGAGAATCTGGTTGGTATCTGCAAATATCTGGGACTTAAGACAGAACGAGAGCCATCTGCACTGTGTAACTGAATGCATATTGCACAATGCAATACTATCCTAAACAGACAACCATGGTGCACACTGCTAAGTCAGCCGCGCTCGTTTCCAAATTGTAGAGTGCCATGGCCAGTTATGGATACTTGTCAACACTCACTGATCACATTAGGACTCAGATCTGCTTGAGCCATGGCAATAGCCACCCCAGTCCGGAATGAATGAAGAACCAAAACATTCAGGTTGTGATCCTTTGTTACCATCCAGAACAAAAATTGGGTTACAGAAGACTTTATGCCTAAATAAAAAAATTCTGAACCCTTGGCTGCTGGGCATTGAAGTCTCTCAATGCTCCAACTGTGCATACCTCCAAACATGAACATGCCCTGTTTAAAATTAAAATAAACCATTCCACTGTAACCAGACCTTCCTAGAAATGAATAACCACACCTGCGAGAGCCTGGCCAAACTTGTCTCGGCAAGAGTGTGCTAGCTTCTCACAGATCCTGAGGGCCCCCCGCCTAAAAGACCAAGAGGAGCCCACTGTCCAACACAGGGCCACATCACAGGGAGAATAGCAGAGCCTAGTAAACTGCCCCAAGAACATAAATTAGCCAGCCTATGTTCTGCACACCATTGAGCCCTGAAATAAACCCCAAAAGCTGCAACCAAGTCTGGGTGGCTAAATGGCGGTGAGGGCAGATCCCTTACCAATGGCACGGTACGTGCTTTAACAATGTGGGGCTACCTTTGAAGGTGACCAGGAAACTACAACTAATCCAGAATGCAGCAGCTAGATTGGTGACTGGGAGCGGCCGCGGAGACCATATAACACTGGTCTTGAAAGACTTACACTGGCTCCCAGTACATTTCCAAGCACAATTCAAAGTGTTTGTGCTGACCTTTAAAGCCCTAAACAGCCTTGGTCCAGTATACCTGAAGGAGCGTCTCCACCTCCATCATTCTGCCCAGACACTGAGGTCCAGCGCCGAGGGCCTTCTGGCGGTTCCCTCGCTGCGAGAAGCCAAGTTACAGGGAACCAGGCAGAGGGCCTTCTCAGTAGTGGCACCTGTCCTGTGGAACACCCTCCCACCAGATGTCAAAGAGAAAAATAACTAACAAACTTTTAGAATACATCTAAAGGCAGCCCTGTTTAGGGAAGCTTTTAATGTTTAATGTTTCGTTGGAAGCGGCCCAGAGTGGCTGGAGAAACCCAGCCAGATGGGCGGGGTATAAATAAATTATTATTATTATTATTATTATTATTATTATTATTATTATTATTATGTAACAGCATCATATGGCACCAGACTGTTCTTTGGCCTGAATTATGTCCGCTAAGTGCAGCTGCAAGTCATGTGTGTGTGTGTGTGTGTGTGTGTGTGTGTGTGTGTGAAAATCCACATGAGGGAATGACCGGCACTCTTATCTGTTATATGAAGCGACAAACGAAGGCTGGGAGCTACCAGAGGGATAAAGGAAGAGGCAGCAGAATAGAGGTGATGGACTGGAAAAAGCCAATAAGCAGCGAAAACATTGCCAAGGCAGGAATTAAGGCCAGGAGCAAGAGGTCGAGAATTCAGGATTTAAAGAGTGAAAGTTTCAGTCAAGGAGCTTAAGTGACTACAAGGAGGCTGATGGCTGTTGTTGCATAACAGTGACTAAGAACGTCTCTGATGATTTCATCCAATCGGGTAGCAGGTCACTCTGGGCCAATCATGAGCCTTTTTGCATGGACTGCTGAGTTTCACCATCACAGAACTGGCACGCACCCTTTACCAGCTCCAACTATGTCCTGGTAGCTGTACTAAGTGTCCTGCCATGTAGCCTGATTGTCATTGCAACCAGCTGTCCTTAATCGCTTGATGCCAAGAGCACAGAATTGAAATCTATTGCCTCGGTGGATCTAATCATGTAACGGTACTAATGCATGCCTTCTTAACTCTATTGTCAGCAAGACACTGCAAATCATCTGCATGGGCAGCTGGGAGTTCTGTTGAAGGCAGTGAGGTGGGACTTTTCAGCCCGAAAACCTTTCCAAATCAAAAAATCACTCTCACGTGAATGAAGAGCCAAATTTGGATGCATCGCCTTGGCAAATTCCGCAGCTGATTCACAAGTTATTTAATTGACTCTAATGCTTTCTGCCTTCTTTTCATTTAACTTGTTTACTTCGTTGTCAGCAGAGCAAAACCAAAATATCCAGAAATTGCACCATTGTGAGTCAATCCATTTTTTAAAAAACCCAAAAAACCATGTCCTTCAGCATGTGACCCATTGACATCCAGTTACAAATTGTAAGTTTGCAAATAGTTGGAGGCCTACGTGCTTTGAGAGCAGGAACTGTGGCATTTTCCGAAGGAACACAAGGGAATTCATTTCTCTTTCTCTATCCACTTTAAAAAAAATTTAAGAATGGAAGGAGGGCATTAATTTTGGGTTGCCAAGGGAATTGCATCACGAGATGTCTATTTTCTGTCTGATTGACTTCTGTACTGTGTGTGTACAGCCTGTGGTTTGTGGATGGATAAATGATATAAATTAAAGAAAAGGAAGATGAGTAATTGAATTTAGAGTGTGAGGAGCGTTGGAGCAGCGGAGAGCTTATTTACAAAGTTAAGTAATACAAATTATACCCAAACCTCACAATGTGTAGCTTCAAAGGTCCACAGCCCCGGCCACCAGAAATGTTAGCAACCATTGTGTCAAAGCGGTGGAGATAAAAAAATATATATAAACAAACACACAAGTCAAATGAGGAAATAAAGAAAATCCCTGAAGCTAAATAAATCAGTCTAACATTGCGCCCTAGACAGGAGGAGTCCATGGCTGTGATCCAGACCTGTGATACATGAGCTTGCAATAGCTTATATATGCTGGAGTCTTTCAAACTATTTCCCATTCAGTGGCTTAAAAAAAGAAATTGGAAGGGTTGTTTAAAAAATAAAATAAAATAACCAGATGGAGGGGCTTCAGCAGGTAGTGAAAGTGAAAGTAGAACTCTAAAGCAGGTTTATTCCTACTGTCAACAATCCTCCTCTAGGATTAAGAATTAAGAGTTTTCTTAATTTATTTAAGAAAATTAATGAGGGTACAGATGTGCATCTGCTAATTTATATGCATAGATGCAAATTTAGAAATAGAATCGTAGAGTTGGAAGGGTCCGTGCCAGTCCAACCCCCTCCAATGCAGGATTTTTTTGCCCACAGTGGGGCTCAAACCCATGACCCTGAGATTAAGAGTCTCATGTTCTACCAACTGAGCTATCCCAGCTGCTAAATAGTTACTGTGTTTTAAATAGAAGCCATTGTACTGTGGAAGACTATGACCAGTGACATATTCCTGTGTTGATGGACAACTTCATGGTCTTCCCTGCTCTCCCTTATGAGGGTTCTTTATCTTCCAACTGGACTTGGACCAGACAGCTCTTGAAACAGAGAACTGCTTCAGATACAGGAACATAGGAAACCGCTTTGGACTCCAAATCCCATCAGTCCCAGCCAGCATGGGCAACGGCCAGGCAGGATGGGAATTGCAGTGCGATGACATCTGAAGAGCCACTTACTTCCCCAGATCAAAGTACCGCAGGTGGGTTTGAGAACTGGTATCACTGGACTGCGGGACGCGGGTGGGACTGTGGGTTAAACCACAGAGCCTAGGACTTGCCGATCAGAAGGTTGGCAGTTTGAATCCCCGCGACGGGGTGAGCTCCTGTTGCTCGGTCCCTGCTCCTGCCAACCTAGCAGTTCGAAAGCAAGTAGATAAATAGGTACCACTCCGGCGGGAAGGTAAACAGCATTTTCCTGCGCTGCTCTGGTTCGCCAGAAGCAGCTTAGTCATGCTGGCCACATGACCCGGAAGCTGTACGCAGGCTCCCTCGACCAATAAAGCGAGATGAGCGCCGCAACCCCAGAGTTGGTCACAACTGGACCTAATGGTCAGGGGTCCCTTTACTTTTACCTATCACTGGACTGCATCCCTGGATTGTGACAGTCTCTTAGAAAAGGTGACTCATGAGTTGGAGGTTGGTATGGGTGCTGCCAATAAAATGGAACAGCAGCAGTGAACAAGTTAGAGATTTGGGGGGCTCAAGTGGAGGAGCTGGCAATTATTCGCAAATTTAGGCTGGGATAAACCTTTCCCCTGGGTGTTCTCCAGTGTCAGTAATCATTGCTGGCCCCAATCCAGAGCAAATGTGGGGGAGCGAGGAGCTTGTCTATCGTTCGTTATTCCTCATTGGAGCACTGCCGTTATTTCTGTGCTTTTAAGCTGCTGCTGTTATTAATTATTTTTTGGAAGTTTTTTTTTAAATAAATGTTTTTAATTTTTAGTTGTTTGTTGTAAATTGCATTGAGGCAGAACAGCGATTCATGCATGTAAAAAAGAAGAAAAGAAAATATTCCCTTTCTCTGTGTGTGTGTGTGTGTGTGTGTGAGAGAGAGAGAGAGAGAGAGAGAGAGAGAGAGAGAGAGAGAGAGCGAGCATTTACATCACAGCATCATCAGGAAATATGGAGGCTGAAATTTGCCTGTGAGGAGCAAATGTATGCAGCCGAACAGAGCACAAAGCAAATAGCAGGGAGCAGAGGAAGAGGTTCATTAATGGGCCTCAAAGGCTGCTTTGGAGTACCCTGACGAAAAATTCAGCCCAGTAGAGCAAAGAACTAAAAAGAGCTGTTGAGTTGGTAAGCAGGCCAGTTGTCAAGCTGGCCAGCAGAGAGAGGCAAGAAGAGACTGTACACAGTGACATGTTGTGAATCGTCAACACACCAAGATGGGATAGTGCCTGCTAGCCTTCCTGCCTTCAGCACCACTCGTGAAAAAACCAACTTGCCAACCGGGTCCTTGATCACATCAGCCTCTGTCGCACAGTTTACACGTGGATGCATATTTTTGCCTTTCCTCCAAGGATGTTTATAATTGAATATATAAGGCTTGTCCTACAAAAGACAAAACCCTTTCTCTAATAATACACAATGATACACTGGTTTCGTTCAATTCACCCAGTAAGGAGTTATCAGGTTCCTTTTCTCAGTGAACTCGCATTGGCATAACGTAAATGACTTTGATAACATCCCTCACCTATACAATATTTGACAGGTGCATGTATCGACCCAATGTGATGTTATTCGCAACAAAGCACCCGATGCCAGTGAAGTTAATTCTTTATTCAAAGAAACCAAACAGCTCATCCCTAGTGGTCACAGCAACCCTTCCTAGTAGGTCTTGCTCCAGTGAAGGAGTTGCAAGCATTAAAGGTCCCTGCCTTCCCGGTTCCTTTCCAAGTAATCTGATGTTCCATCATCTTGTCTCTCTTTGCTCCGCCCTCTTCATTTCTCTCTGTGTTCTGGGAGTCCAGTGGGGAGGAGAGCTGGTCTCAGCAGGAGGAGAAGACTCCCTGGGTTCTTCAGCAGCCTGCCTCATCTCTGTTTCCTGGCCTCCCTCCTCTTCTGTCCCTGATTCTGACATGCCCTCTGCCACAGCCTCTTCCTGCTCCCTAAACCCTGTTGCCTCTTCAGCTTCTAATACCTTCTCCTCAATCCGCCCCCTCTTCTCATGCGTCATTGTCCCACCACCAATCCCCTGGTTCTGAGTCTTCTTCCCCTGCCCTGGGGGTTCCCTTGGGGGTTCCCCAGCTGGTGCCTCCCACCACTTCTCTTTATCCAAGCATGGAAGCAGTGAAGGCTCATCTATTAGGGCAGGGAGGACACAATCTCACTAGCCTCCGTCTACTCTCAGTGAACCCAATCTGCCTGCCTTTATACTTAACAGTGAGCTGCGGGGATGGTCCTGCCTGTCAGCTTTCTCTACTTCAGTCTCAGTGTTGCCCTTCTAAAAATCAGCAAGGAGGATGATGGGACCAAAACTATATTTAGTTGGCTCTGTCTGTCACTGGCTGTAGCTCCACCTACTGTTGGCCTCTCTGCCTTCCATTCTGACAGTCCCAATGGGCACTGCATAGAACCAGGTCTAAAGGATGCTCTGCCCATCGATGACTGCATCCCTTGCTTTTCACGGAATCGGGGCTGCAGAGGTCTATCTTCTCGTCTGCAGCGGATTCCTCTTAGAATTTGTGAGGTTTCACATTTTTATGTCTCCCAAAGTTCATCAACAGTGTAGTAATAATAACGAAAACCAAACAAGAAACACATGTGATGCTGCATTTGAAGTTAATTAAGGCTGTGGTTTATTTCTGCATAAACCACATTTGTAACTTATTGAAAAACAACATAGTTTATTTTAAAATATGCATTACATCACAAGCAAAGTGATTGTAGTATTACCAAAGCAGAAGAATTCAGGTCTGTATTGGAACAGCCTTTGCTCATTAAAAAAAAGGGGGGTGGACAACTATGAAAATCTTATATATCTGCATTAAGTAGGAGCTGAAATACAATTAGAAAAAAACAAAGGAAGTTTATCCTCTCTAATTCACTTACGAGGGCCAAATACATTAAATATTGAAATGCAAAGTTTGTTATGTAAATGCGAGGAAGATGATTCCATGAATAAACATTAACGAAAAATACAGTGCTAATGTCTCTTGCAGTGCACAGCACTCATCTCAACAATCTGGAAAAGGAGACAGGAGGTACATTGTGGGGACAATTTACAGAATGAAGAAATGCACATAGAAATCTCTTTGCCGAGAGAACATAGAACAAGTTTCCTGCCATTTGAAGCAGGAAGGAATTGTAACCCTAACTCTTTCAGAATGGGAGTAATTTTCATTACCTGTTGACTCACTGATGACTTCCTATTGACTCATTAATAACTTCCTAGAAGTAGCCAGCATAAAGAAAAGCTTGGGCTTTGAGGAGAGGGGAGTTACAGTCCAGGCAATGTGAGACAAAATGCCCAGAGGACTTCAGATGCACAGTAGATTTTTCCTTTCTTTCTCTTTTTAATTAAAAATTGAAAGCAGATTTGAGTCTGCATGAGTCACTGTTCTGAGCATATCTCCTGATTAGAAAGAGACAAGCCTGGCGGCAGTGACTCATGCATAGAGCAATGGGCAGCCTCCTCTGAGGATCACCTGTCCTTTCTGCGTCTCTCCACCAGGATCACTGAAAAGGCTCTCAGAAGACTCTGATTGGAAGGAGAGCCCCTAGAACAGCGTATCATAAGAAAATGCAAAGGGAGCTCTGAGCTCACAGGAGCCTATAATTTTTTTGTTTTTCACTTTTTGCAGCACCCCGGGAGATTCCTGACAGCACACTAGAGGTTTCCAGCAACAGTGTGGGAATCCCTGGCTTAGATTAGCACATCTTAATACACATGCAGGGAGTGACAGGTGGAGCCATACACAGCAGCAGAGGTAGTGCTACTAGCAGGGTCCCACTGCTGCTTTCTAGTCACAGACTTCCTTTGTGCCTTAATTGCATGAAAACAAGATGAGAGGCAAGTAAATAGGCAGTGGCAGCAATGGGACACGCTCAGATAAGGGTGGAGGGGGATGCTTTGGTTTGCATTTTTACTTCAAATCTTTTTAATTCGCCCATCCTGGAACAATACGTGAACCGAAACGTGGCTTTGTTGTTGTTGTTTAGTCGTTTAGTCGTGTCCGACCGTGACCCCATGGACCAGAGCACGCCAGGCACTCCTGTCTTCCACTGCCTCCCACAGTTTGATCAAACTCATGCTGGTAGCTTCAAGAACACCATCCAACCATCTCATCCTCTGTCGTCCCCTTCTCCTTGTGCCCTCCATCTTTCCCAACATCAGGGTCTTTTCCAGGGAGTCTTCTCTTCTCATGAGGTGGCCAAAGTATTGGAGTCTCAGCTTCACTATCTGTCCTTCCAGTGAGCACTCAGGGCTGATTTCCTTAAGAATGGAGAGGTTTGGTCTTCTTGCAGTCCATGGGACTCTCAAGAGTCTCCTCCAGCACCATAATTCAAAAGCATCAATTCTTCAGCGATCAGCCTTCTTTATGGTCTTTGAAATTTTCACTTTTCTGAATTGTGCAATGCCATTTTCCTGTCAACTACAGTTATGTGTACAAAAATGTGTCTATTAGGGGAAAGTGTGCCTAAAACCCATACATTAGTGAAACTATGCATATATAGGTGGAAATACACATATATATGTACATATATTGTTGGAAATATGCATATATTGGTGAAAATAGCACAGAAATGTGCATTATAATAGGGGAATCTGCTTGCAAAACTGTGAATGTCTGGAGAAATTTTGTACTGGTGAAGTGGAATCATGGGAAACTGAACTTAAGATTGAAGAACTAAGAAACTGAGAGAAAGCAAAATAGGCAGACTTGCCTCTCCATACAACCACAGCATCACCTTGTTCAGGGGCCTCCCAAAAACGTGAACCATAGCCGCCCCTGCTCAAGCCATGGGATTCCATTGGCCCTTGGCTAGCCAATGAATAAACAACCTGAAGTTATTATTCTCGCTGTTTTGCCACCAGGATTAGCATTAGATGGATGCCATTGCGTGGCCTCAGAAATGGCCCTAACTACCTCTCCAAATATTGTGGACACTCTGTCCGCTTTCTTAATTTGGACCTGTAAGTGTTGCGTGAAATACGTCCATTAACCTTGGCTTCCCCAGCCTGGGAATCCAAGGCGATCTTCTGTCTTTGATTAGCGAGAAGTACATCTGGAAGTTCAGTTTACACTACGCAACCTTCCCTCGGCTGCATATCTGACTCTGTCATCTGGACCGTATAGTGTTAGTGTCAACAACAGCAATAAACAATACAAATGCAGTGAACATAAACATTTCAGAAACCGTAAGTACAACCATCATTCAGAGCTTTGCCCAACAAATGACTAACATTTTCAGCATTCTAGCCCCCTGGATTACTAATTCAAAAGGAGTTCCAGAAAAGAAATGGGGTGGGAAGAAGGGCAAATATGTCCAAATTCTGAACAGTGAAATGAAAGAGAATGTATGAGGAATAAAAACGGACACAGCAGCAAATGACTTCAGGAATTGGCTGAAGGTGCAGTTTTAGGGCATTGCAGTTATATGTGATGGCACTGTCCCTCTGCTTTTCTTCATCTTAGTTGCTGCTGCTGTTGTTTAAAAGAATCCAGCTTCAGGTCTCTTTGGCTCTTCAGCTACCTAACTTTTGAAGTCCTGGATGACCTTGCCCCCACACTGTCGCTCTACCCTTTGTTGTTGTTGTTGTTGTTGTTGTTGTTGTTGTTGTTGAGTCGTTTAGTCGTGTCCGACCCTTCGTGAACCCATGGACCAGAGCACACCAGGCCCTCCTGTCTTCCATTGCCTCCCGCAGTTTGGTCAAACTCATGTTAGTAGCTTCGAGAATACTGTCCAACCATCTCGTCCTCTGTCGTCCCCTTCTCCTTATGCCCTCAATCTTTCCCAACATCAGGGTCTTTTCCAGGGAGTCTTCTCTTCTTATGAGGTAGCCAAAGTATTGGAGCCTCAGCTTCAGGATCTGTCCTTCCAGTGAGCACTCAGGGCTGATTTCCTTCAGAATGGATAGGTCTGACCTTCTTGCAGTCCATGGGACTCTCAAGAGTCTCCTCCAGCACGCTCTACCCTTATTTCTGGTCATTTCTGACCATTTCTCCCAATCTACTTTCCTGAGCTGTCTCGAAACCGCTTCCTCCTTTATTTATCTCCCTTACTGCCCCTTTGGCCTGAAATATCTGACTAATATATTTCCATAACCTGCTTTCCTTATTCTTTCCTCGGCTGAAACAAAGCCTAATTATCTGTGGCTGAAATGAAGCCCAATAATATGCAACCCATAAGCAACAAAGCAAAGCCCTGCTGAACCAAAACAAAAGCCTATCTAGTCCAGCATTCTCTTCTCGCAGCGGCCAAGCAGATGCTCACAGGAAGCTCCCAAGCAGGACATGAGCTCAGTAACAGCCTCCTGCTTGTGTTCAGTTGCCCAGGTTCTGCCCTTTACACCCACAAGAACATAGAAGCTAACAAGTCAGACCATTGGTCTATCCATCTCAGTACAGTCTACGCACAGTCTGACAGTGCTCTCCAAGGTCCCAAACCTACCTGGAGATGCCAAGGATTCAACTTGGGACCTTCTGCATGGAAAACAGATGCTCTGTCATTAAACTATGTCCCCCATTTCTTTTCCATGCCTCATCCTTTCCTCTTTTTCCTTTGTCTCCTCTCCATCCCTGTCAAAATATATATCATAGGCTCCTGGAGGCAAGGACCTCTCTTTTTGGTTCTCCCTTGATCTCTTCAGATCTCCACACAGCTGCACCATGTGGTGAGCGAATGACCTATGGGTTGATGCATCTGCCTGGCCAACTTAGTATTTTGGGGTCCTGAACTGTTCCCAGATACCCACACTGAGCACCAGATCCTGTTGGACAGAAGATTCTAAATATAACGTAGACAATTTCTTTTCATTCACCCACACACACCAGGTGGGGGGCCAGACCACTGTGGAGACGTCCCCCACCACCACCAAATATTCTCCATTTTTTGCTGATGGCCATCATTTTCTTCCCTCAGTGAGCTAGAAAAATACTAGATCTGGGGCACGGTGGAGGATTCAAAATGGTAGTCAAGCTGCCAACATAGTTGACAGTTTGGCCTAGGATCGGCTTTCAGACTCATCCAACAGGGCTCTTATTGCATGTGCAAAATTAGCAAGCTGAGTAGAACGTTTCCAGATAATCTTCCTGATATCCTGGTTATGTTCATGCAGAGGAACTTGGATCACACAAACAAACATCCAACGCATATAAAGATTTAAAATACACATCCCAAATGTTTGATCACTGCTCCTCTGACAAGGGCAAGTGTTTTGGTTCATTCCATCCTAGGCATTTACTTATAATTTAAAAATCAATCTGTTTTGATCACCAAGATGCACACTATTAAATTATATCACATGGCTCAAAAATATGAAATATTCTCCTTTATTTCCTTGACATCATTTTACGATAGACAGGAACCATTAAACTTTTCTTTCTTCAGATCCAAACCTCTGGCTTCAGCCTTCTTATGGAAGGTCAATTAAGGTTCCTTCCATCCCATGGATGTTTGCTACACAAATAGCAGGTCTGCGCTTCTTGCAACCTCAATCAGTTTTTCCTTCGTTAATGGCAGAGGAAACTTTAGCAAATGTAGTACACATTTTGCTTGCATCGGGTTTTTTTTGTTTGGGCGGGTGCATGTCCTTGTTAGGAGCAGTAACATATTGGATGAGATGGCAGCAGAGATAACCAAAGGCAACAGTGCTAGGAGACGAAGGTAAGCGAGACAGGTTAGTCCCATTTAAACGGACTTGGGTTATAAATCTGAAGGAACATTAAGAGTGTAAATATTTTGTTTACCAGAATTTTCTTTACATTCCCTGCTGAAGCTTACTACAGTAAACCTTGACTTTAGTCCAAGATGTGTTGCAAAGATTACTCCTTGTTTATTCAGGACAAAATCATTAGGAAACCGCCTCAGCCACACTGACTGGAAATAGCTGTCCATTAGCATTTAAGATGACCTGAGGTTGTGTGTTGTGGCTTTCTGCCAGGAAACTGTTGTCCTATTGTGGCAAGATACTTTAACAGGGATATAAAGAGCTGGCTTCTACTATGTCAGTCCATTGGCCCACCAATGCTGTCTATTCCAACCTGAGACCTTATTCTTGCCAAGCAATGTGCTCTATCACTGGGCTAGGGCCTCACTTGATGATTGGTTAAGATAGCCCATATCCAATACTCTCAGAAATATATGGTCAGCAAGCCAAGATTCCTATTGTTCCAATCCACAACTCAGCTATTCTGGGATATGTCTACTGAAGTCAACAAAAGCTGATTCTCGAACACTCCTGTTTAACTTGAGCCAGAATAACAACCAGGAAACAACATACTGGAGGCAAACTAAACCTACAGCTTCATTCACCAAGCCAGTGAGTGAAGAAAATCTGTGGGGGCCTGGAACTTTCTCTAGGCCACACAAAAGTATCATTTTGTTGGAAAGAAATATTGCCCTATCTTCATTTAGGTTTCAGAACAGACATTTGGGGATCAATATATTTTTAGGACACAGGTGGTGGTGGTGGTGGAGGAGGAGGAGGAGGAGGAGGAGGAGATATTGATTTTGTTCAGTCTTCCCCGACCTGGTACCCTTCAGCTGTTTGGGACTACAATTCCCTTCAGCCTACAGCCAGGATGGCCATTGAAATCCAAAACATCCTGGGGGCACCAGGGATGGGGAAGGCCAGTTTAGGCCATTTCGGTTTCATTACAAGTTACTTTATTTGCCAAACAGCTAATACTACTTCAAACATGCAGGAGATAGAAGCAGAGAGACAGGCAGATATCTGTAAGCAGCTGACAAAACAGAAGGATAAAATTATTGTGTTAAGTATTTTGGATGTTGCCTTGGGCAGAGAGGTGACAGCCAACTAAAATTCCAGTAGAGGCAATGAGAGCCAACCAAGGTGAGAATTCTTAGAATGCTGAAGGATGGACAAAGTTCCCAGAAGAAATTGTGGGGACGATCATTGTGATAGCATGGAAGATCCAAGTATTATATTAACACATTCTGAAGCCAAAGACTGTTTCTGTGAGAGTGGCCCTGCAAGCTGGTTCCTTTGTAGGCCATCCAGAGAACTTCTGTCAATAGGAGCTGCTGAGATGTTGTAAATAAATACTGTGAAAACAACTATCATTAATTTTGTCCGATCTGAATCTGGGATTGAACAAAATTCAAATTAGTGCTGAGGAGAAGGTTCCATCTGCACAAGAGTTATGTCAGCACAACACAGTGTTCTCCTCCTCTTGTCCCCTGCATCTCTTCTGGGTTTACTTCTAAACAGCAGATTTGGAGGTCCAGCTGCAAGGATCTTCTGGCAGTTCCCTCACTGCGAAAAGTGAAGTTACAGGGAACCAGACAGGGCCTTCTAGCAGTGTCACCCACCCTGTAGAATGCCCTCCTATCAGATGTCAAACAGACAAACAACTATCTAACTTATAAAATTCATCTGAAGGCACCGGGAAGTTTTTTAAAATTATTTTTGATGTTTTATTGTGTTTTTATATCTGTTGGAAGCCGCCTAGAGCAGCTGGAGCAACCCAATCAGATAATAAAATATTAATTATTGATATTTCTTAAGGGCTTGAAAAGCCTGCTTGACAGAGTGTGTGTGGAGAAATAGCAGTTTCTGCCAGGCTTGGAGAAGAAGGAACAGCCTGGGGGAAGTGCTCAGAGTTTCTGCTGGAGTTAACTTGCCTCATAGGATATCAGAGGAGCTATCCCTGGCACATACCAGCAAGGGAACACTGGTCTCCATCTTGTTCCAACTGCTCAGCTCCACTTTCCTTGTCTCATAGTGCATGAAGATGAAAGGTAGCATCAAGGAAGACCAGGGATGAAGGCAGAAAATGCCATCTGAATAATTCTGGCCCAATAGGGACACCATATTATTTATGTCACCGAAGACTAGCAACTGACATTCTGAGGCATTCTGCCTCTGATACTGAAGGAACAAATGGAGAAGATGCTCCTAATGTGCACTTTCCCAGACAATACTCAAACCAAAACACAGCTATCCTTTGAAATTTACACTTCCTCTGAATCTTGTGGTGTGGCTTTCCAACAGGAAAAAATAATAACGTGGAAAGTGCATATATTAGTGAAAATAACATGAAAATGCACTGTTTCAGAGAAAACAGCTTACAAATATATATATATCAGGAAAAATTCACACTAAAATGCTGACCAATTTTTATGAGGTGTTTTCTTTTCAAATTGCAAACTGATGCAAAATGTGGTGAACTGAATTTGTAATTGGAAGAATAAGTTTTTAAAAAGATCAAATTGACAGATTCATCCACTCCTAATGCCAACATTGGGACGCGGGTGGCGCTGTGGGTTAAACCACAGAGCCTAGGACTTGCTGATCAGAAGGTCGGCGGTTCGAATCCCCACGACCCCGTTGCTCGGTTCCTGCTCCTGCCAACCTAGTAGTTCAAAAGCATGTCAAAGTGCAAGTAGATAAATAGGTACCGCTCCGGCGGGAAGGTAAACGGCGTTTCCATGAGTTGCTCTGGTTCGCCAGAAGTGGCTTAGTCATGCTGGCCACATGACCCGGAAGCTGTACGCCGGCTCAATCGGCCAATAAAGTGAGATGAGCGCCGCAACCCCAGAGTCGGCCACGACTGGACCTAATGGTCAGGGGTCCCTTTACCTTTACCTTTAATGCCAACATTAGTGGGCACTGATAACCTTAACCTCAATGCATTTGTCTAATCACCTCTTATTCTTTGGGCTTTTCCATTAGTGTCAAAGTCCACACTCTTTCATTCAACGGAAGAAAGTTGGTTAGCTTTCCAACATAACACAATTTCTTGCTGTGCTGCCGCCACTGAGAGGACAGTCAGATCAATGGTGATGTAAAATGTCCTTATTCTGGCCATCAAAAATGTCTAACATCATCAGCAATGCCTCAAGAGTCACTTTCTGTTTTGCCCCTCCACCCAGTACTCCCTCCCCCCATAAGAGCACGCCAGAATACAGATGACATCAACTTTTTTAGTCCCGGTAGGGAATTCCAGGGCTGGAGAGGCCCTGTAATTTAGGCAAACCTACCCAGATGTTTCAAAAGTTTGTAGTTGTTTTCATTTGTTTTAGCCTATCTATTGCAGTTCTAATTTTCTGTATGTTTTAAATAACAGTTCTATTTTTTTTTCAGTGATAATTTCATCGTTTTATATTTCCGTAAACAGCTTTGGGTTTATGAAATTTTTGAAATAAATAAAATAAGTAGCACTTCTTGTGGCCAGCATTCACTAGACCTTTCTCACACTCATGCATTGGGAGAGCTGTTGCCATGGCAATATGTTGAGGCCTTCTAAGGCCTTTTGAAGGCTGTCTGGCCTTATTAGCCCTCATTTCAAGGACCATAAGCCTATTCTAGAATTGCTGCTTCCTACAGCGTTGAGGTGGTGAAGGCTGCATTGGAGCACTGTCCTCTAAGCCTGAGTCAGAGAAGGTCACATCCTCTAACCAGTATAGTCCAGAAGAGGGGAGGAAGGTCATCACCTCATATGATGCTCCTTTTCTTCTTGAGGCTGCCTGTGACCCGGATGGAGGATCATGGCCAGAGAAGATGACACAACACCCTGAATAGCTTGGGTGCGGCTGTAACTTCAGTGAGCACATAGTGGTCCCCTCATCCACTTTTGCTTACTCACACTGCAGTTTTCCCTTTGCTTTCAGGACAAGTCTAGCATTATCAGAGTCATCACCTAGCAATTATTCATTATAGGCCAAAATGTTCTCATAAAATACTACTAAAACATCTGCTAGTTAATTCCTGTTAAGAAACTGCATTTTTCCCCCAAACCACACTCCTTGCTGTGACAGACTCAGGGGTAAAAGAAGGGAAACTGCAAGAGAAATGTCATGAAGAACGGAGCAGATTTATAAACCCCTAAATGTTTTGGCTAGGCCATCATGGGGAAATGTCTTCAGATGATCATCTCAGCACTACAGATAAGGGAATGATATTTTCAAAGCTGGATTGGGAAAGGGGTTGTTTCTCATGAAACATGGGACAAAAAAAGAAAATGTAGCCCAATTTAATAGCAGCAAAAGATTAACTCTTAAGGATGCTGTGTTTAATTGATTTGTTATATTATTATTATTATTATTATTATTATTATTATTATTATTATTATTATTACTAAAAAGGTGATTTCACTTGATCTCTGCAATGATCCCCACAATTTATAAATTACTCCATGTACGTAACTTTTTCACCATTCATAAAACTTGCCCGAAAGCCGCTCTGTGCTGTTGCTTCTATAGTTAGTTGGCGGATTGTGAAAGAGGAATAGCTAGAATCAAACCCATGTTTGGTGTAGCAATAATCTCTAGGAGCTACAGGACAGTGGTGGCTGGAGCCAGAGGAAAACTGTGGATGGCAACACAGGCAGAAAAGTGGGCAGAGCAACAGATGTGACCATTCCCTTTCTACAGCATGCTATATTCCACCCATCCACATCTGTCTGTCTCTCTGTCTGTCTCTCTCTCTCTCTCTCTCTCTCTCCTAGACAAAGCACGAGAGGAAGGTGTGGGAGAGGAGGTAAGGACTGCATAGCATGGTGGAAGCAAAAGATTCAGGCAGCTGGTAACAGGAACTGTCTTTATTTGCTGGCGGGACTTTCCTGAAGCTCTGTGTGGCTCGCGGGGCAAGCCTGTAGGGAACACCCAGAGAGACATTTGGTGTTGCTGTTCCCATGCTATGGAACACTCTTCCCACAGAGATCTCTCAGCAGAGATTTGGCATGCTACTGACTTTCAGGCACCTGTTGAAGACCTTTCTATGCCCAGAGACATAATTTTCCTAAGACAAGCCAGTCATTTTAGCAATTATTGCATATTTTTATGGTATTTTATCTTCTCTATTGTATTTGCATACATTGCTGCACACCATCCCAGTATTTTCTATGAGCAGGTAGTTTATAAATATTATTCATAAAAAATATATAAAAATAAAGGGGTATTGGAGAGACCTTGAAGGCACACAAATGTATGGTGATATGGGAGTCACACCCAGTTAAGTTGTCCCAATAGTGCAAGGACTTCTGCCTGCACAATGGGACACCCTCTCCCTGCACCCCTCTCCCAAATCTGTTCCAGAGGATTGGGGGAAGACCCAGCACCAATTAGGGGGGCATAGAGGGTACACTGGGAGAGAAGAGAAGGCTCAGCTATACAGGTGCAAATAAAAAGTTGCAAGTGTGTTTTAAGTGCAATATACAATGTGACACTAGATGGCGATGGTGAGCCTTATGGAAAATTCAGTGTATTTTTAAAAATAAATCATTTTCAGAACTTTTTTTATATGTGTGTAGATTCCACATGTGTGTGTGTGTTGTTGTTGTTGTTGTTGCTGCACTAACAGGATGACTTCGTTGGATGCAACCAATGAGCATTTGCCACACCCCGAGAAAGTGATTTGTTTGGCAGCATTGATTAAATTTATTTATCCATTCATTCATAAACTGAACCTTTTGCCAAAAATGAATTTCAGGGCTGTATGCACAGAAATTTAACATCTATAACAGAATGTTAAAACAACATAAAACGTGAAACACAATACAACAGAGAGGAATGAAATTATTCAACTACCTGAACTGGAAGTAGTGTTCCGGTTAATGAACTTTACCTCGGTCTCCGAATGGAAGCCGAACGGTGGAAGGGCACCGGTGGCAGGAGGCCTCATTAGGGAAAGCACGTCTCAGTTTAAGAACAGCTTTGGTTTAAGAACGGACTTCTGGAACAGATTAAGTTCGTAAACCAAGGTACCACTATATTTGACTTTTAGAAGCCATCTGAAGGCAGCCCTGTACAGGGATATTTTTAATGTTTGATGTTTGATGATGTTTTTATATCTGTTGGAAGCTGCTCAGAGTGGTTGGGGCAACCCAGTCAGATGGGCATGGTATGAATAATAAAATTATTATTATTATCATCATCATCATCATCATCATCATCATCATCATCATCATCTCACCAGCCATGCAGCTGACAACTGCTTGACATCCTTCCTATTTCTCAGTCCCAGACCAGCAGAGCAAGCAGCAGCTTTACTGATTCCCTGGTGGTCCATGTGGACGTCTGATGAGTCACAAATTGAGGAGGCCTGAGCTAGGAAGCTCCCCTGCTCACGAGGCCACTGACATCTTTCACCCATCGCTGTGCCTTTGATGCCGGTGTAATCTCGTTAAAATGGAAATATATTAAGGCAGTCCAAACAATTAATTGATCCAAGAAAGATTGTTTCACATTTTGTGTAAATCACAGCTCAAAATTCATTTGAGGAGCGCGGCCATATTGTAGACTAAACAGAGCTTGGCGTGGGCCGAGGGGCTAGGGGTGGGTGTTAAAAGTTGATCGGCACTACACATGGTCAGTAATCCTCCACAGAAATGTTAACTCAATTTGTCAGTATTATCTTTATGTCAACAGTAATGCTTAAATATTTACAATAGGCATAGTACTCCGAGGGGTTAGTAATGCAAGATAAATTGGAGAAATGCTAACAAAATGGATGGTACTAATAGAAGCCCTTGGCACTCAATGCACTACCTTTCTCTTTTCTTTTTCTTTTTTTGATGCAAAGGAGATTGCCTAAAGTTGGACTTTATTCTATTATCATATTTTGCTCGCTGACCCAAAGGTTGCTATTAAGACGATGCAGGATTTCAGGGGATCCAATGGGGTTATCTTCGGTAATCGCACATCAAGTCTATTTGTGGTGCATGCTGAGATTGTTTGCTGCTTTCACTTTGATGAAATGTTACACAAAAGACAGGCTGCAGTCACCTCTGCACCCCCACCCCCCTGGTCAGATTCTATCATAGTTCCTGCCGGTTCTCTTATGTCACTGCTTAGAGGTACTTTAGCAAGGTATATAGAGGTAAGCACTGCAATTAACTCCAGTGCAGCAAGGGTTCTCAAACGGTGGCTTGTGGACCAACAGTGGTCTGTGGGGTTCATTCAGATGTTCAATGGCCTGTTTGTGGGTTTCTGGTTGAAGATGGTAGCCTATTGCATTAAATATTTGTATTGATTTTAATTGCATTTTAATTGCTTCTTTTATTCTTGCATTGCAAGGGGGGGCCTTCAAACTCTATACAGTGGTACCTCAGGTTACATACGCTTCAGGCTACATACGCTTCAGGTTACAGACCCCGCTAACCCAGAAATAGTACCTCGGGTTAAGAACTTTGCTTCAGAATGAGAACAGAAATCATCCTCCGTCGGCGTGGCGGCAGCAGGAAGCCCCATTAGCTAAAGTGGTGCTTCAGGTTAAGAACAGTTTCAGGTTAAGAACAGACCTCCAGAACGAATTAAGTACTTAACCCGAGGTACCACTGTAATTCTATTATTCTTGTGCATTGCATTTTATGATGTTGCAATTTGAATTCTATGGAATGCAAATTGTAATGCAATAAAATGACCATTTTGTGTGGGGGTTCCATTCCTGCCCCCCCCACATGTCGATGGAGCACGCTTAAGCCCACTCTGCCCTGCTTCACCACCATTCCACCCCATTCCACCATCCTCCAGGTCCAAAAAGACCCACGTGTCGGCAGTCACATGCTAACTGGACAAGGACAAAATTGTTGCCGCCTATATAAGAAACAAAAGAAGCTATAAAAATGTGATTAAAAATCATAAAGTATCTAGCATAGGCAACATATTGCTACAATGGAGGGGGGAATCTTTAAGTAGACCACCAAGAACCTCAGCAATTTTCAAGAAGTCCACAGAGAGAAAAAAGGTTGGGAGCACTTGAGTCAAAAGTACAGTTAGTTAAGTATGTAGTAGCATGGCAAGCTGATATATAATGTAAGTGCATGCACAATATGTTCATTGCACTTATCTATATTATGCCTGATTTTGTTCCTTTGAGAAGGGCTTGACAGGAGATGACTGACTCGAATATTTTCTGTGGCTGTTCTGTTGTCCAGACCTGCCTATCCAGGGCCAAGGAACGCATTTTACCAAACAATACCCTAAAGAGTAGCACACATATATATGCCCTTATTAAGTAATATTAAAAGGTAAAGGACCCCTGAGAGTTAAGTCCAGTCATTTTATATAAGACTTTCCCAATGACTGATTAAGATTTTGTTATTATTGTGAATTGCAAGCACGTAAATACATCAAATATACATAAATAAAACTAAAAAGAAAAATAGATAATATAAAAAGAAAGAAGAAACAGAACAAAGAATTAAAAATAGATAAATTTCAAAAAAGAAAAATATAAATATTTTCATATCAACTTCTACATAGGGAGTTCAAGCCTTTTTTAAACAGCTTCGGCTTGGCTCCTTATTTCATATCTCTTGACTTCCTGCTATAGATGAACATACTTGTAAATCAATTTTTTCCAGATAACTGTATTCAAATGGTAAATCCTGGAGAGACAGTCAGACTGATTAAGATTTGGCAGTTGGGGCCACAGGAAGTGACTTCAAGGGCCAGATCCTGCACTCCCAACCTGTGTGCTTGTAGCTGCACTGAAACTTATCACAGGATCACAGATCTTGCTATGTTTGTGAACTGGGCCCAAGACTTATCTATTTGACAGGATGTTTGTTGAGTTTGAAGGATGTCTCTCAGACACTGGAAGTCCGTCATGCACGTGGGTGCATGACGGACAGCTACCTTTCACAAGGACTTCCCCGCTCACTGCAGTGGAGAGGATAGCTCTGCGTGCGTAAGGAGACATGTCCAAGTAACTTCCATTGAAGTGAGTGGGGACACCCAACAGTTGTGGGGGATCACTGGGGCAACTATCAGCACCTGAATGAGGAGGCTGCCATTTTTAATTTAAAAAAATGACTACGTGAGTCTAGAGTAGGGTAGAGCATACACCCAGAGAAATACATACAGTGCATAGTCTATGTATATAGACCGTACATTGGTTTCTTCTTCTTGGATGTCCATAGGGCTATGCAACTGTTTGGCTTAGATAATGTGTGTGTGTTTGTGTGTGTGTGTGTGTGTGTGTGTGTGTGTGCTTGTGTGTGTCCCTGAATGTTCTTTATGTGCTGAAAAGAACTCTAAACTTAGTTGGGTCTATTTCATTCTTTTTTTGTTTGGGGGGGAAAATTAGATATGTTCCACAACCTTCCTTTTCCCCCACTTTCATCTTCCAGGGAGAATGTGCTTTGTTAGTTCATTAAGGAACCCAGCTGGGATTTGAAAGTTTCTTTGAAGGAAGCACAGAAGCAATGTTTGGAAGAGGTATGAAATCCCATCTTGTCTTTGAGCTGTCACTCACGCTTTGAGTCTTTTGCCCCACATTCTATTAGCCATTCTTGCACTGGACCTGTGATATCTGATTCCTTTTTCTGCGGTTCCCATCCTTTGTCTCCCACTCTATTCTCTTTACAATAACACTATTCAGATAAGGTATGTCTTTGAATTGTCAACTACTACTTTTTCCCCTCCCCAGCCCTTGTAAGGATACCCTTAGTAGTTTGGAGCATACAAAGCCGAGGTCCTTTTTACTGAAATATTACGGATCACTTTCAAAAACGGCACAGCAGAGCATTAGCTGGGAGATTTGTGTGGGTTTCCCCACCCCCCCCTTCTTCTTCATAGTTTACCTTGCAAATGATGGAAACCCTTCTTTGATAAACAAAAGAGTGAATAGAGCACAGCAACAGATATAGTTGTTGTATGCTCCTTGTGGATTATGGCACTGAAGAGAAAAATGTAGGAGGCTTAGGCTCAGATAAGGCACCTTTCAAATGCCTTTGGTGGCTCATTGCTCATAAATTTGTTCAATGCCAGAAAGTTTAAAGATTTCTAAAGAGAAAGTATCAGAAGCAGCTTTGAACAGTGCAGAATATGAAGGGGGAAACCACACTGGAACACAGGGATGATCTGCGGTGGAGGTTTTTCCCCTGAAGGGAAACCCACTTGCATGCAGTTACGAACTCTGCTTATTTTGCGAAAAATAAAAAAATTAAAGTGGCAGCTTAACAATGCACAAAATGAACAGCAGTGATTCAGATCTGCATGAGGAAGACTCGCTTTCAAAAGAGAACAAGGATGTAAATCATAAACTTTTCCCATTCTATTTTTAAAGTTCTTGTCTTCTTGATTTCTGAGCTTCCCAGTTAATTTTGCCGTTTCAACATAGTCCATCAACTTGGTTTGCCATTCTTCTCTAGTCGCGGTTTGTGATTTACTTAAGAGACCTCTGCAAGCAAGTTAAAACATTGGCAGGATTTTAACCACACTTGTAACAGAAAGTATGGATAATTTAGAAGGATAAAAATTTGGATAAATATTGATATGCAGTTGTAAATATTATCATTAGGACCCATAAAAGGGATGGGGGGAGTCAGGAGTTTCAAAGTAATCTCGATGTTTGGACTTTGAATTGTTCTTAGTAATTTGTTTATATTATTTAAAATCAAATAAAAATATTATATAAACAAAAGGGAACAAGGATGCACTGTCAAACCATTTTCTGCACGTGATGTAAAATAGTGACTCACACCATGGTTTAAGAAATTGCAAGACAATAAAGAGCATTGACCAAAAATGAAAAACGAAATTTCAGGAAATGGTATCAAAGTGAACAACAGGTATCTGCTACTCTTATTATTTGAAAATGGTAAAAGCATAATCAGGCCCTCGTTTCATATCCCATTGACCGCCTTAATACTGCTACATATCACATGCATGGACTGACATAGATTGGTGGAATTTTGGCTTTCAGCACCATTCCCATTCTGCAGAGGTAAGGAATCTATTAGGATGGTCTGCCCTCAGAGGCTGGTGGATCCAATAGATTTCCAGGTGGCTGGTATGGCTGGCGCTCCTGTCAAAAGCCTGGCCAAACTCTGGAACATCTAAATGGCTCAGGGTCTGATTGCCCTTCCCTGCTGCATCGGGGCAGCATTATTTGCTCTTCTGTTCTTGTCCACACGGTGACAGAAAGAAGGCGGAAGCATTGCCCTCACTCTGATTTGGATTCACACCTCATCCTGTATCAGAACCTCATGGTCAAGTATCATCACGATGAACACAAAGCAGAATGGCAAAATGCTTCCTTTTCTCTTTCGGAAGGGCATCTGTTAAGTTGAAAGGGTTATTTAAAAGTACACATCTAATCATACCTTGCGGGCACAGGAAATTCAACATACTGCTACTGTTCATAAGGTCTTGCCCATTCAGTTCAATGCCCTCACTCTGATTTGGCTTCAGACATCAGCATGTGGCCCAAATCTCATTAGCTACATAGCATGTTCATGAAACCAAATCAGAATGAGGTAAATGTTCCCTTCTCCCCCCCCCCCAATCTGCCATCATGTGGAGAGGCGGGGGGGGGAGAATGACAGCCTAAAGTAGCAAGCAGTCCCCTAAAAAATCACTCAAAGGGAGGGAGCATTCATCAAAGCTTATGAACAAGATGGTGAAAGAAGGGGGCATTTCATTTTTTTAAAATAAATGTTTATTAGGATTTTACAAAACATAAAAATCAAACAATCACATAAATCCAAACAAAAAACAGAAAATACACACTTAATAAAGAAAAGAAAAAGAAAAAGAATCCACTTTTAAGTTTCAAAGTTCTATATCCCTCTTTCCTGACCTCCTCACATCTCCCTTTTTTGTATTCCTCTTTATTCCGTCAAATTCAGCAAATTCTAACCCTCTTTCAAACCTCATTTATAATTATATATTCCCACTTATTATGTCTCTAATTTCCCTTATCTTGGTCCTTTACTCCACCTTATATACTTTAACATAATATTATTCTAGTCATGCCCCCCAAGAAGGGGGAATTTCAGGTCAGGCCTAGTTGCATATGCCAGCCACGCTTTCATCCAAGTTAATGGCCTGTTGGAAACACCATCGCACCCTAATGGCTTTGAACTCAGCCGCAACACACCTACTTGAGAGGAAGGAGAATCAAACACCTCCATTGGAAAGCTACACTCAGAACTGTTCACTATCTCAAAAGATGTTTCACTTCATGCATGTGGGGAATGGAAGCCGCTGAGATCCTTCAATAATAGCAAGCCGCTAAAATCCATTAAAACTGTCCGTGCTTTTTGCCTAGCCAGGATCCCAGCAGGAAATCGCTTCTTGGCTTCACTTGTAGCCTATGGCAAAGTTCCCATTGACTTCTGTAGGGCAACGATTTCACCCACAGCAATGTTTACTTGCAGATAAGGAGGCCCAGCTGAAAACCTGGCACTCGGGACACATTTTTACTCATCTGTGATAATGGGGGAGAACAAGATGGGGGAGTGAAGAATTAGTTCCCTTGGCTTGCACCGCATCATACCCCCCTGACCACTTGCAAGATAACTGATCTCAAACCTTAGTAAACCTGAGATGCAAAAAATGGAGGAAGTTCCATTTTCTTGTCCTGGCACTTACTCCCCAGGAGGCTCCAGAAGTAGCTGTTGGCTGTGACTCAATCTTTATGTTTAGATGTGTCACATATTTGGCCGGTTATGTGATCCATCTTTGCTGCTTTGCACTCTTAAAAAGTTTTTTTTTCCAGCCTCTATGGATTTTTAATATTTGTAAATGAGGTGCCAGTTGACTCCCCATAAACTTGCAACACAGCTCATTTTCTTATTTCAATAGCCAGCATGTGCAGCTTTGACGATCTCCCAAATGGATTGTGCATGAAAATAATCCAGTGTTCCCCTATAAGATGCTAGTTACTTATAAACAGAGACTTTTTGGGGGGAGGGATCTCATTTCCATTAGTGGTGTTAGCTATAGTATATGCATTTTCTCAATATGGAATAAGAGCAGAAACACTTAAGAAAAGCCTTCTGGATCAGGCCAGTGGACCACCTAGTGCAACATCTTGTTCTCACACTGGCCATCCAGATGCCTGCAAGAAGAACCCGAGAACGACAACACTTTTTCCAGCGTTCCCCAGCATACTGCCTCTAACGGTGGAGGTAGAACATAGTAATTCTGAAGCAATGAAGCATTTCACTGAGAAATTAGGCAGAAAGTAGCCTGCCAACTGGAGCTTTATGCAATTACAGATGTAGACAAGGGATGGGGAACCTGTGTCCCACCACGTGTTGTTGGACTCCAGTGCCTATCAACCTGAGCCAGCGTGGTCAATAGTCAGAGAAGATGAGAAATGTAGTCCAACAACATCTGGAGAACCACATATCTTGTAGACTTTGGGGCCTAACCACTGCATGCTGGAAAATCAACCCACAGATGCCCCTTCCAGCCTGAATACAGGGCTAGATCAACATAGTGTTTAACCTGACATGAGGCAACTTAATAACCCAATGCTTTACTGGGTTCCCCCACAATGCAGCCAAGAAGTCAACTTTAAACTGCTCATGGATTCACAGATAATCTATTCACATGAACAGTGTGATGTTGTGAAGGCCTCTGGCTCTTCAGAATGGTAATGGTCTGCCTGAACAATACCTATAGCTAAAAAAATGACAGGAATAACCCAGAATTTGTGAAAAGGGGGTTTCAATAGGCATAGGAGCTGTGAAATCACCTGACATTTTGGGCTGTTCCTTCAGGGTGAGGGGGAAGTAGGTGGGTTTCTTTTTCACAGAAGGGCTGCACTCTTGCAGGAGATCCCAACACTTGAGTTCTCACTGATTGTGTGACTTTTTTAAAAAAAAGATATTTATTGAGTTTTTCCACCTTTATACATTAAAAGATCAAAAGAAAAGAAAAAACAAAAAAGTTAAAAACACATAAAGTTTACAATCCTTATTTTCAATAACATATTTCCCTGACTTCCCCACACCTCCCCTTCTTATATTCCAATTCAAATTGTTAATTCAACAAGTTCTTGTCCCCAATTTTTGACCTTTTTATATTTAATTCATTTTAGAAAAACCAATTTTAACTTATAAACATCAGTATTTAAACATCAGTGCTCATTCTTAAAACTTTTTTCTAAAGTCGACCCAAATTCCCTTCCACGAATTCCCCAATTTTCATACTAATAACAAAACAAAATAGAAAAAACAGATTATAATTATGCACCCTTTGGATTCCCAAACCCCACCCCACCCTCCTTTCCCGGTTTCAATCCCCAACAAATGTCCATCAGTCTTAGTCTACTATCAGCCTGGAGACCTCACGTCCGAGGCTCTTAATTCTCTCTCAATTCCTCTCTGCCGGTTTTTTTGGTAGTCCTTAATATTAAACACCAGATCTCGGAGAAGCTCTGTCCCGATAGGGTCCATATTTCTTCCAGCCAGACCTCCATACTTAAAAGTGGAGCCCGAATCTTGTTTCTTACTCCTTTTAAGTCCAAATGTCCCAAAAGCTCCAACTTTTACCTTAATCAAATTTGTAATTCATAGGTCTTCAGATCTCCACATAAGGAGATCTCTCCATTCTTCAATCTTCAATTCAAAACAGATTTTCATCATCCAGTACTTATTTTCCTTTGTAGCCATCATGTCAGGCCTCTGGCTCTCCTTTGTCATCTGCAACATTACATCTCCTCCTTCCTTTTCCTCAGAAACAACATATATCTCTTTCTCCACACTCTCAAATCTTTCAAGTTTCTCTTCTTGTCCAGCTACATGGACTACATGAGTCAAGTCCTTATCAAATTCAATGAATTTGTTTACTGTTAAGTCCAGAGTTGCAACATTTGTAGCCAAAACATCAATTCGGCCTTGTAACTTTCCCAAGAGAAGAAACACTCTGTCCAATTTAGCTTGAATTTTTCCTCCTTCAGCCATTCTTGTAATGTCCCAAAATCCCCTCTAGAGGGATTTTGGTTACTTTATCTTCCTTCCAGTTCAAATCCAAAAATCAAGTTAGTTTGTATCAGTTCTTCCTTGTTTTCAACAAAATATAACCAAATTGTAGCAAATATATCCAGCAGAGACAGCAGAAACAAAGTTCTCTTTTTCCTTCTTGACAGCTAATTTGACAGCTGTCAAACTCTTCTATATCTCCTCAACAGGCTCTCTCGCGGATCACTCCCGGGTCCGGGGGGGTGGCACTTCAGCTCTCAAAATTAGCTCTTATCCTCCAGTGAAATTACTTATACTGCCAAATCGTGAAATTAATGTCTTTTACCCAATAAAGAAGAAGAAATTCTCTCGACCTTAGTTAGCTAGCCCTTGCTTTAGATTATTTATAAGACGGGGAGACGGACTTCCTGTTTGCGCCTTCCCCGATCGTGCCTAATTCAAAAAAAAATTTCTTTACAAATCCAATTTCCGTATTACTCACGGGTTGTTGCTTTTAGAGTCCAATTGTTCACAAGAAGAAGTCAGCGCTCTCCGACCATGGCATGCGGCTTCACTCCGCAGGAGAAGCAGTCGACTCTCAGCACCGCGCCGCTCACCCCGTCCCCCGTTCCAAAGCCTTTAAAAAGGCTCCTTCGCGGGTCAGGGGGGCGCAAATGGTGCCCGCCGAGTCACCAGGTTCACAGGCTTCAGCGCCTCTGATTTCTGAGGGTCCCCGTGTCGCCGCAGCGGCAAGACCCGGATCCTGCGGAGCCGATTCCCTCCGGAGCTCGGAGGGAATCCGCCATTAGCCGATGGCGCTAACCCGGAAGTGAGTTCTCACTGATTGTGTGACTTGAATAGACCATGAATTGAGGGCTGCACAATTGATTTGGGAGTTTTTAAAGGTCTCTGCTTCCTTCTTTTCAGATGACAGTACTTTGCTATGCCTGACCCAAGCTGAAAACTGCCACTCTCTCCATGTTAATAAATGTACTGGATATTCAAAAAAATATCAAAAACACACTTTTCATGTGTTGCCTCAATGTCAGACGTGTCCTCCAGATGTTGTTAGATTCCAGCGCACATCATCCCTGACTCACATCATTCCATGCTGGCCATTATATGTGTAATAATATGTATAAAATTATACATGTATAAAATTCAATGTATAATAATTCTAATAATACTGTACAAAATATGTGAGAATTGTTCGTATTTTTTAGCTGAACCCCGGAGGAGGGGGCTGCTTCTCATTGGGATTAGGTGAAATGGCAATTAGAAGGGAGATGTATGAATAAAGCAGAGCATCAAGATTTCCAGAAAATCCCACCCCTACTTCTAAGTGTTTTACTACATCTGTACAACAACAGCCATGCTTTTGACATCTGGATGCAAAGGCCATTAGCATCACAGGAAAACTCTGCCCACAATAACCAGATTATCTTTTTCTTTCTTAAAAAAAAAAAAGCCATACCACTTCATGAGCATTATTTGAAGTATAACTTTATTTAATCAGCTCTAATCAGAATAAGTTTCAGCCAAGGGGAAATGGAATTGGCTGCTAATAATGAACCGCATGAGTGATAGCACCAGAAAGTCAACTACAGATAGAGAGGGCACAGCTCATCCTCTGCCAGGAAATGAAGAGGAGTATATTAATCTCACTGGTAGATTTGGGAAACTGTTTTAAGATTAGCTCCCTAGGTAAGCTATTTATGTGTCTCTTGGATGCCTTGAGGATCTTGTTGCAGATCATTCATTTGCTCAGCTTCGGTGATAACAGAAGAGAATCAGATACAGGTGGTGTTAAGAAATAGAACTATACTATTTCATCATCAGGGGGCATGGAAGACTTAAGGCCTATACTATTCCAGTCCTTGCTGTGCTCCTAACCATAGAGAGCCTAGAAATTGTAAACATAAGAGTCTACAAGACCAGAACACTGACCCATCTAGTCCAGCATCCTGTTCTCACAGTGGCCAATCAGATACCATTTCCTATGGCAGGCTTTGCAACATGCCTTTACTTATTATTTATTGCAAAAAAAAATATCTATACCACCGACTTTGGGGGGGGGGAACCATGTCAGTTAACAGTATAAAATGACTTTTAAAGAAAATTAACTCTAAAAAAACTCACTCCTGAACCAAAAAACATGGGCGTTGTAAGCTAAATGGCCTGCCAAGTTGTGCTCCATGTAAGCAGTAAATATATTTCGACTAGATGACCCTCATGGTCCCCTCCAATTCTATGATTCTATCTCACAATTTAACATTACAGGCATTTAAGCCAAATATTGACCCCTTAGTGGCAAGCGCTTGAGTTTTTGCAATCAAGGACAAGGCCTAATTGCATGAGTGCCCTTTGAAAGTCTTCCCCAAAAGTGCTGACCTTGAGAAAGCGAGTATCTCAAAATACACCCCTTTGCAGAGATTGAAAACCTGTGGCCTTCCAGATGTGGTTGAACTCCCGTTAGACCCAGGCAACGTGATCAATGGTAAGGGCTGATGGGAGTTCTAGTCTGACAACATCTGGAAGGCCACTGATTCCCCACCCATCCTAAACAGGTAGCACTATTAACCCTGCTCTTCCTCCGAGGGTCACAGCAGACATTCTGGAAAGGCATGTGGTATTGTCTTCCTGGGACTGTATTATTTCACAGTATCGGTGCAGAAATGCATGTTTGGATGCTTTGCCAACGTTAAGAAGAAATCTGACTGTCTGAACATAGCATCTGATGGAGAAGAATAGGCTAATGTCAGGTCCTACTTCTACAGTTCTAGGAGGACTGTTAGCACATGCCTTTGAAGTGCTTATTGGATGGTCATCAAGATGAACAGTGTTTACCTGGGCAAAGAGCAGTCTTGTATTTTGCCCCCATTCAAGTGGTCTTTTAATAATAAAATGTAGTAGCATGTCAGCTGAGGCTCAAAAAAATATTATCTGTGGCTGCAAACTGCTCCTGTCAAGTTTCTAAAACAGAACCATCAATCAAGTCTTAAAACTTAATGTGGATTTTTAATCAATTTTTTTAAAACCCGCAGATACAACAAAGAAACTTTAAATAGTTATGAGAAAGATATAGTCATACCCAAGCAGTATCTCCATTCAACCACACATATATGCTTATAGCTGCCAATTTTATTTTATTTTTTTAAAAAATTAGGAAATTCCTAAATAGAATTTTCAGTTCAAATGGAATCAGGCCTTGGCAAACATGGAGTACAACCAGGATTACATCGTAAACGAAATGTCCCACTCAGATTATCTGTTGTTTAGAAACAGACTTTTAAACTCTGCTATCTATGTGAAATAAAAGCATAAACATTTCAGCTATCAACTCATCAGAAGTGCTTAAGCAAGCATAAAATATATTCTTGGCACCAGGTAGTCATTGCATCCCCAATGGAGCCTCTTTTTCGTCAGCTGCACAATTATGGATTCATCTTAAGATAGAAAGGGGGGTGTATACTCACATACTTAGAATTGCCTTCTTTTCAGTGAGGCGAGGTGGCAGGTTTCTTCTAGCTGACCAGACAGTTTCCGGAAACACAGAATACCTATAATATCAAATGCAAGTGGACAGTGCATGTAAATATCAACTGAATGAAGGAAGGATGTCAGCACTACAAACACAAATGAAGCAGAAAATACAAGCTTTTGTCTAATCGCCACCTTTGGCATGTGACGAAGGATCATCAGCTGCTGTGTTGTGATATCAAAGGGGGTCTGCAGTTTTTCTGTACTCCAAGGGAAGCAATCAGCAATAGAATGTTGACAGTGTCACTTCCGTGAGGAAAGTGAAAGGTGAATTTGGAATGGGGGGGGGAGGAGAGTTCATGCAGTTTCCAGCAGGAAAACTAGACTATTGACATCCATCAGTCTCAAGAGTCAGTGGAGAATCACAGCGCCGGCTGTGGCTGCAGAGACTGGTAGCTCGTAACTGTTGCCTCCTGCATTGTTTTTGCTGCAAATCATTTCCCTATGTTCTTTGTGTATTTTGAATGTAGTACAAGGCTGCCTGCACAGCAGAGAGGCTGAGGGATGTGGAATTAAGTGGGGGAGAGATTCAGAAGGTGGAGGGGAACTCAACAAGAAGGAGCTGAAGCCAAGTGCAAGGGTAACTGGGCCAAGAGGATAAATCAGTCAGTATATCTGAGGGTAAAAGGGAAGAAGGTAACAAAGGCCTTTGGGAAAGAGGATTGAGACAAAAGTTAGGAAAAGAGGACATGGTGACAGTGCAAAAATAGGAGCTGAGTTGGACAAGAGTGAAACTATGATTCCCAGCATGCAAAAGAACACAAAACAAGTCGGAGCAAAATCTTGCTGGTGTTTCTTCCAGAATCAAACTACATTACATAACTCAGGCTTTGAAGATGTAATCATTTCATGTAAGGTCAGATCAATAAGGATGGGGACTATAAGGATCTATAAGGGTGTCATGGTCCGGTTCACGGGCGATCAAAGGGGAAGTCAGGACCGGGGGCAAGATGGCGGGGGGGAGCAGGATCAGGGGTCCAGAAGCCAGGAAGCCAAGAGTCCGAGGGTCAGAGAGCTGGGAGTCAAGAAGCCGTGGGTCCGAGGGTCAGGAAGCAAGGAGTCAGGAAGCCAGGGGTCTGAGGATCAAGAAGCAGGGAGTCAAGAAGCCGAGGTTAAAGGATCAGGAAGCTAAACGCAACAAGGTAGGAAGCATGTTGCTGTGGCAAAGAGAAATACTGACCTTATATCCCTTCCCAGCTCTTGCCACCAGGTGCTGTGAGTTACCAATTGGCCTCACCTGCACAGCCACGCCTTGTCTCTTCAGAACAAACTTAGGAAGGCCCCAGTCCTATTGGTCACAGGGCCTGGCTCCTACATGCACACCTGACAAAGGGTCTCTCAAATAGAAGCCAACTGAGGCAACTTAACTCAAAGCCCATGTAGTGTAATAGTAAAACTATATAACTCACCTTTGATAGCCTTATTCTCCATGAATATGTCCAATCCTTTTTTAAAGCCATTCACATTGGTAGCCATCCCTGCCTCCTGTGGAGCCGTTTCCCCACAACCACCGTTGCATCTAGCAACTGGTATTCAGAAGCAACCATGGAGGCAGAGCATCGCCATGCCTGGATAATTATAGCCTGTCAGGGAACTGCCATAGGCTCAGAGGCGAGGAATAGAAGGGCAGTTGTGTTACAGGGAGCCTCCGAAAATCTTGCGAAGCAGTTCCTCTTCCGGGGAGGAGGAAAGCCCCACCTCCACTGGGGAAGAGGTGCAAGGACCGGAGGATGCTGGTGGGAGCCTTAACACCGCTCCTGGGCAAGGCGGACAGGAGGGAAACACGCCCTTGCCATTGCCCCTCCTGCGCAGTAGCCTGAGGTGCAAAGAGGGAAGGAGAAGGTTGGGGGTAACGAAACTCTTATGTTGGGGGACGTCCAAAAAAAGACCACTCCCAGATTCTGCTAGCGATTGAGCCAGGCAAACTGTAAATAGTTTGCACCAAAATAAGACCTGTAAAACACGGGTTTGGAGTTCTGCCTGCTTACTCTCGAGCAACCGCAACAGCCACCTGACATAGCCTAAGAGAGGAATCCTGTGGTGGTGGCGGGAGATCATTAAGACAAGGAGACATGGGACTGGGAGGCCAAGAGAAGAAGGTGCAGGAAGCAGTAGGAAGCAGAACAGACAGCAATTTCGGAAGCAACGCTTAAAAGAAAAATGGAAGGTGAAGGAGATAGCCTGCAAGAAAGAAGACTTTGGGGAAAGCAGAGTTGAATGAGAGTCCCAGGAGAAGGAAGTGAGCATGTGGAGAAGCCTCACGCATGGCATAAACAGGGCTATGTGCTGGAAGGGGATCAGACTAGGAAGGCAGGCTTGGATGGTGGACTCTGCAGGCCAGAAAGCCAAGAAAGAAGAAAGGCCAAAGAGGGGGAGGGTGGAATTTTACATATTGATTTGAACTTACCGGCCAAATGTTTGGCTGCAGGTCTCCAGCATAATATAATAAAACCCAAGTGCTTACCCAAATATTTATTAAATACACTTTAATCGGTCTCGTGCTGTCAAAAAATTGTGCTTTTCCTGGCTGCTTCCACCGGCTACATTAATCTTATATTGATTTTGGCCTCGTTGTGTGATTGTTCACATTTTTTTGCTACATACATAGAAATATATATATATACATACACAGAGAGAGTTGCCAGAGCTACAGCCTCTCCAAATTGGGCCACAGAGTTCCTGCAGATCCTTCATTCCTGGAAAGTCTTAGAATATTTTTGTGGCAGCGTGTGCCACACATGACCATTTGTAGTGGAAGGACTCTCTTCAGGTCAATGTGGAATCAGCTCCATGGTTATGGGCTTTCTTGGAAAACGTTTGACTTTGTTTTCCAAAGGTTGCCTCCTGGTCCAGATTGCTGGTCCATGCGCTCCCTGGAAGTGTAGGGCCCAGCATAAGCCATCACACAGAGCCATTTGGAAATGCAACTGTCCCATCCCAAAAAATAAATACATCCAAGAGAGGGTATTAGACGTGGAAGGAGTACATGGTGTGTTGGCCAGCCAGTGATGCCTTGCCCCACCCACCCTGGGAGCCTTCAGAAGGGAGATGTTTCCAGAGAAAGAACTGTGAAGTGAGAGAGACTCTGTTTGCCTGCCATCATGTGTATATGTATTTTAATGAGCTGATTGGAGTGAAAGGTGATGAGTCATGGATAGTGTGGAGAGTGTGTGTATGAACTTAGCAGTTCATTTTGGGGTTGCTGTTTGGTTAATGTTGTTAATATTGGTTTATAGGTTATAAATGCTGTATTGATTTGTTAATCATATAATAAGACTTTTGCTTTCATTGCGATGTTTAGGGGTTTTTTTAGTTGTTGATTTGTTAACAGTTTAACAGATTCTAATTGTTTCGCTGATGATTTGCTAATTATCCTACATTTGTGATGTTTCATTATGTTTTATTATGTTATCGTTTGTAAGCCGCTTCGGGATTCATTGGAATGAAATATAATCAATCAAATCATGTTCTCAAGAAAGATCGAAGGAAACTGACCTAAATACAGAGGATGCTTGTCAAATAAGATGTCTCAATGGCCAGGTCACTGTCGCACTGGTTCTGTGTGTGCAGCTACCTTGTACGGTGAATTGCTGGACTGCAGGCATCAGGTATCTCCGTGAAGTTACCTTAAGGCTCTGCACTGGCTCTGCCAACCTGGGCAGGAAGGATATGAATCTTCCAATCTTCATTCAATGGCCCTGAGTTTTTGTGTTATGAGAGAGGGAGCAAACTTTCCTATATCTACTCTCTCCATGCCATTTATAAACTTCTATCAAGTCACCTCTTACTCACCTTTTAGCTAAACTAAAAAGTCCCAAATGCTACAACCTTTGTTTATCTTTATCTTGCAGGTTAAAAAATAGCAATAGTAATTTAAGATTCCCAGCTTGATCGCTGCCACCCAGACCATGAATAGGAGGCAACAAGAGGCACAATAGTGTGTTGACACACACCCACACACACCCAAAAAAGCCTTCTTTACAAGCTTGAAAAGTACACCAGTGAACATTCAACTCAATCACCCATATCTATTTCCAAAAGCAGTCCTTCGCAGCTTGCAGAGCCTTGCTTCTATAAAAACTCCTGGAAATCTAAAATGGTAGCTTGTTGTGAAAAGATATGCACAAACATCTCTAGGGGGGATAAAAACACAGTGTGTGCATGCGCGCGCGCACACACACACACACAGGGCCAGCATTTGCAGTTAACACCAATATCCCTTCTGTGATCCAAAACAGAACTGGCAAAATAACAAGTAGAGGTTGGAAGGGGGGGTGTATGGAGTGGGGGGGGGGAATGGCCAGGCACCACTTTCCTCCCAGACAGCAAAAGAATTTGGAGTGGGTGAGATGAAAGAAGGGCTGCACATTGTTCCTTGGGCATTGCAGCTGGTGGGAGAAGTGCTTAATGAATGCTTTGGCAAAATGCCCACCTTGGCCCGAATCAGCCTGAGCTTTGGAGAGAGTGCAGCACGTTTTAGTTTCAGCTCAGTCAGCACTTCCTTGGCAAAGGATCTTCGCTCATTCCAAGCCCTATTTTCACACTGTAAGGAACCATTGACTTCCTTTTTTTATTACAGTGGGGTGACATACCATGGAGGATTAGAGAGAAATACAAGAGGAATCCACTCTTATTCTCGGTTACTTTGGTGAGATAATTCCTTTGGGTTTGTATCATGTTCCATTTAATGCCCTCCATTTTCTGAGACCTATTTTCCCTTCCCTCTCCCCACCCCCCACCACTCCTCCCATAGAAGGCCTCTCAACTGACACGCCAACAAGACAGCCTTTCTCCAGTGTCCCAAAGTGCCTGGGCTAGAGTGGTATCAGATAGACACCAAGGATGAGTGACTGGGGTTAACTAATGAAATTGCTAATTAAAGCCCGGCTTTCAACACTCTCTGGGCCTTTAGAAAACAAGGGGATGTTTTACTCTCTACTCTGTGTACACTGTGGTAAATAAAAGGGGTGATAATTTCAAAGGAAATAATGGCAAGTAGCTTGCAAAAAAATACAATAGAAGGGACACTGCCCACCCCTTTCAAATATTGGACAAAATGGCACAATTTGCTTTGAAAGCAGGGGAGATTTGGTTCTGCCAGCTTCTTCTTTGTTATTCATACAATATGCTGTGTATCCCAAACTGTTGTTGTTGTTGTTGTTGTTGCTGTTGCTGCTGCTGCTGAAATTTGTATACTGCCCTATACCCATAAGTCTCAGGGCGGTGTACAACACAAAGTTACCATATAACTTTATAATTTATCTTAAAAAGCATTGTAAACAGCTAAAATCGTTAGTAGGATTGGTATAACACTTATACGTTAATGGTGAATTTTGGACATAATGGAGATGTAAAAGATGCAGGAGGAAATGATTAACAATAGGACCCACAGAGGAGAGGAGGAAAGTCCAGGAGATTCTTGTATGTTGTATGTAGGATATGTGACTTCAAAACTTTAATCTGAAAAACCAAATAAATAAATTTTAAAAACAAAAAAAAACAAAGTTGCCATATACAAAGCACAAAATATATAATAAAAACATAATAAAAAACAGTCAAAGCAATTAGCAATACCAATGCATACACACTAATAAACAATTCACTCCCCAGCAAAAGCCCCTAAACAATATTCCAGCTCACAAATACAAATACAAAAATCCAAATTAACATAGAACATTTAACAACAATTTAATGCAACCCCACCCTCCAGATAAAATAACACCCACCCAGGTTAAAACCCCATCCCTGTTAAAACAATAATTTCAACACAACACAAGAAGAGCCCTTCTGGATCCGACCAGTGACCCACCTAGTCCAGTATCCTGTTCCCACAGTGGCCAACCACATGACCTTGGGAAGCCCACAAGGAAGACCTGAGCATATGATCACACCCTACTTGAGATTTCCAGCAACTGCCATTCTGAGGCAGGCTGGGGAATGCTAAGTACATTGATCCCTCAGAACTTTTTTCATTCAAGTGGCCACTCAAGCCACCTTCTCCCTTTTCTCCCCAGAGCAACCATGTCATGCCCACTGGTGTAGGACGAACACACAGGGGAAAGTGCAAAGTTCCCAAGAGTGTGGAAAATCGACTGCAATTGCCTGTATCGAGGAAACGCTCCGCCAAATGCAAATGAGCATGTTTTGAGTCAGTCGGTGGTTTCGCTTGTACATGCCTTGCTGGTTTATTTATTCCTGAGCCCAGGAAATCCCCGATTCCCATGGTTGCTCTGCAGCAGACCACAAATCTGAGAAGAGCCGTCGCCCTCGCACATGCAGATTCAGGGTCTGAAAAGAATAACAGGTCAACAGCTGTGGAGATATCCTCCGGCAGATGGTGTGTGCCATACTGCAGACTTCCTCACATTCCTAGCCTTGCCAAGTATCTCATCTCTAGCTATAAAGACCACCTGTATGGATGAGAGGCTCATCTAATCCCCATCTTGGCCTCTCTGTGGAGGCCGCCGACCACAGTGCCAATTAGTGCCAGCTGTGGCTGCTGGCCTGAGTCCACCACACTCATTTCACATACAACCCTATCAGGTTGGGCAGCCTTTCAGCTGGGAGGTTGGCAGCGAGGAAGTCGATTATCATGCCTTTCCTCCTAATCCTTTCGCTATAGCTGCTGTTTCCATTTGTCGGGCAGATCAATCCCATGGTCCTAATACAGTGGCAGCTGCTACGCTGGGGCTAACCCCCAGTGTAATATAGTCACAATCCTACATGCTCCCGGCAGCATGGTAGAAAGGGCAAAGGCAGCAGTCAAAGTCAAAAAACAAAGCAGCACGATCAACAGACAGGCCCACACAGCGTCCCCCTGCAACTTTATTCTGCTTCATTGGCTACGCATGCTCCCTTTCCCAATGTCCTTTGCTCCGGCCCTCATCCATTTTCTCTCATTTATGTTCTGCAGTCTCAGTTCCCTCACTGGGAGAAGTGAGGTTACAGGGAACCAGGCAGAGGGCCTTCTCGGTAGTGGCACCCGCCCTGTGGAACGCCCTCCCATCAGATGTCAAGGAAATAAACAACTATCTGACTTTGAAAAGCATCGGACGGCAGCCCTGTTTAGGGAAGTTTTTAATGTTTGATGTTTGTGTTTTTATATCTGTTGGAAGCCGCCCAGAGTGGCTGTGGAGACCCAGCCCAGATGGGTGGAGTATAATTTATTATTATTATTATTATTATTATTATTATTATTATTACTATTATTTCAGGGAAGAAATGTCACGCTGTTCATGCACAAGGCTCAGGCTCTGGCATTGCCATGTCAAGCTGGGAATGTCCCCCATCTGAAATCCTGGAGAAGAACTGTCAGTCGGAGTAGCCAATGCTATGCTAGATGGACCTACAGCCTGACTTGGTATAAGGGACCTTCCTATCTTACTAAGCTGATGTGTTTGCACAAAAAATTGTGCAGAGAAAGTTCCCAATGGTAATTGCCATTTGGGTGTGTGAATGAGGGGAATTACACAGACTGCAGCTGTGGAAGGAAGACTGAAACACACACACACACACACACACACACACACACACACACACATTCTCCTGATAACAATTACTTGAGATTTAGTTTTTAAGAAACAAATGAGCTGGTTACTCTTCATGTCATTAATGTCCCATATAGGGCCCCTCCAGACGAGTGGCTGTATTGTGAGTGTAGTCTACAACATGTTACTGATGCAATGATAATGCATCAGTAGTGGTAGATTTATATCTGACCTTCCACACGTCATTCTGCTTTATTAGTTGGCTGTGAGTGCTAGAAAACCCGGGGCTGGGTTGTTGTTTAAGGGGTGGGGGGTGTTGTGCCAGGCTTCCTGTTGTTGTTGTTTTTGTATCTTTACTTTTTGATTTTGTGGAATCAATGTGGAAATTGTTCTGTTTGGTTTTGTACTTTTTATGTTTTATTTTTTGTTTATTAGTACTTTTGTCATGCTGCAATTTTTTATGTTGTAAGCCACCTTGAGCGTGGTTTGAACTGTGGAAAGGCAGCATGTAAGTAAAATTGGGTGGGGGAGAGGAGGGTGTAGTTGTTTGGTGATGCTTCTCCAATATTATTGAATTACAGTGGTACCTCAGGTTACAAACACCTCAGGTTATAAACGCTTCAGGTTACAGACTCCACTAACCTGGAAGTAGTACCTCGGGTTAAGAACTTACCTCAGGATGAGAACAGAAAAAAAATGTGTGCTGGCGGCACGGTGGCAGCGGGAGGCCCCATTAGCTAAAGTGGTACCTCAGGTTAAGAACGGTTTCAGGTTAAGAACGGAACTCCAGAATGAATTAAGTTTGTAACCAGAGGTACCACTGTATAGTGCAATGAAAGTGATTTTTTAAAAACCCAACAACTACTATGGGACTACAGTATGCTATCATGAGGGATATGTCATGACTCCTGAATATAACAGTGAATTGAAAGGGGAGTCAGAGGCTGCAGGGGTATCATAGAATCATAGAATCATAGAATCATAGAGTTGGAAGAGACCACAAGGGCCATCGAGTCCAACCCCCTGCCAAGCAGGAAACACCATCAGAGCACTCCTGCCATATGGTTGTCAAGCCTCTGCTTAAAGACCTCCAAAGAAGGAGACTCCACCACACTCCTTGGCAGCAAATTCCACTGTCAAACAGCTCTTACTGTCAGGAAGTTCTTCCTAATGTTTAGGTGGAATCTTCTTTCTTGTAGTTTGGATCCATTGCTCCGTGTCCGCTTCTCTGGAGCAGCAGAAAACAACCTTTCTCCCTCCTCTATGTGACATCCTTTTATATATTTGAACATGGCTATCATATCACCCCTTAACCTCCTCTTCTCCAGGCTAAACATGCCCAGCTCCCTTAGCCGTTCCTCATAAGGCATCGTTTCCAGGCCTTTGACCATTTTGGTTGCCCTCCTCTGGACACGTTCCAGTTTGTCAATGTCCTTCTTGAACTGTGGTGCCCAGAACTGGACACAGTACTCCAGGTGAGGTCTGACCAGAGCAGAATACAGTGGCACTATTACTTCCCTTGATCTAGATGCTATACTCCTATTGATGCAGCCCAGAATTGCATTGGCTTTTTTAGCTGCCGCGTCACACTGTTGGCTCATGTCAAGTTTGTGGTCAACCAAGACTCCTAGATCCTTTTCACATGTAGTGCTCTCAAGCCAGGTGTCACCCATCTTGTATTTGTGCCTCTCATTTTTTTTGCCCAAGTGCAATACTTTACATTTCTCCCTGTTAAAATTCATCTTGTTTGTTTTGGCCCAGTTCTCTAATCTGTCAAGGTCGTTTTGAAGTGTGATCCTGTCCTCTGGGGTGTTAGCCACCCCTCCCAGTTTGGTGTCATCTGCAAATTTGATCAGGATGCCCTTGAGTCCATCATCCACGTCGTTGATAAAGATGTTGAATAAGACCGGGCCCAAGACAGAACCCTGTGGCACCCCACTAGTCACTCTTCTCCAGGATGAAGGGGAACCATTGATGAGTACCCTTTGGGTTCGGTCAGTCAGCCAGTTACAAATCCACTGAGTGGTAGCATAGTCAAGACCGCATTTTACCAGCTTCTTTACAAGAATATCATGGGGCACCTTGTCAAATGCCTTGCTGAAATCAAGGTAGGCTACATCCACTGCGTTCCCTTCATCTACCAGGCTTGTAATTCTGTCAAAAAACGAGATCAGGTTAGTCTGACATGACTTATTTTTCAGAAATCCATGCTGACTATTGGTGATCACAGCATTCCTTTCTAGGTGCTCACAGACTGTTTGCTTAATGATCTGCTCCAGAATCTTCCCTGGTATTGATGTCAGACTGACTGGGCGGTAATTATTTGGGTCCTCTCTTTTCCCCTTTTTGAAAATAGGGACAACATTTGCCCTCCTCCAGTCTGCCGGGACTTCGCCTGTTCTCCAGGAATTCTCAAAGATGACTGCCAGTGGTTCTGAAATCACATCTGCCAGTTCTTTTAATACTCTTGGATGCAGTTCATCTGGCCCTGGAGACTTGAATACATCTAGACTAGCCAAGTATTCTTGTACTATCTCCTTAGTTATTCTGGGCTGTGTTTCCTCTGCTGAATCATTTGCTCCAAATTCTTCAGGTCGGGCATTGTTTTCTTTATCGGAGAAGACTGAGGCAAAGAAGGCATTGAGGAGTTCAGCCCTTTCTGTGTCCCCTGTTTGCATTTCACCATCTTCTCCTCTGAGTGACCCCACTGTTTCTTTGTTCTTCCTTTTGCTACGAACATACCCATAAAAGCCTTTTTTGTTGCTTTTAACCTCTCTAGCAAGCCTGAGTTCATTCTGTGCTTTAGCTTTTCTGACTTTGTGTCTACACGTGCTGGCTATTTGTTTGAATTCCTCTTTGGTGGTTTCCCCCCTTTTCCATTTTTTGTACACATCCTTTTTTAATCTTAACTCAGTTAAAAGTTCTTTAGATAGCCACCCTGGCTTCTTTAGGCACCTTCCATGTTTCCGTCTCATTGGTATTGCCTGAAGTTGTGCTTTTACTATCTCCCTCTTAACAAACTCCCAGCCATCATGAACTCCCTTTCCTTTTAGTATTACTGTCCATGGGATCTCACCAAGCACTTCCCTAAGTTTTATGAAGTCGGCTTTCTTAAAGTCGAGAAATTGAGTCCTAGTATGCTTGGCTGCTCCTTTTCGCTGTATAGTAAACTTCAGAAGAGCATGATCACTCGCGCCTAATGATCCTTCCACTTCTACCCCACTAACCAGGTCATCAACATTGGTTAGGACCAGATCTAAAATGGCTGTTCCTCTTGTTGCTTCTCCCACTTTCTGGACAATGAAGTTGTCTGCAAGGCCAGTGAGGAATCTGTTTGACCTTATGCTCTTGGCTGAGTTTGACATCCAACAAATATCCGGGTAATTGAAGTCCCCCATTACTACTATCTCCCTTCCTTTTGCATGCTTGGCCATCTGTTCCAGGAAGGCATCATCTATGTCCTCCGTTTGGCTTGGGGATCTATAGTAAACTCCCACAATGAGGTCACTGTTATTCTTCTCTCCCTTAATTTTGACCCAAATGCTCTCACTTTGGCTTTGAGGTTCTAAATCTTGGATCTCTTAACAGGTATAAACATCCCTGACATATAACGCCACTCCTCCTCCTTTCTTGTCTGGTCTGTTTCTCTGAAATAGATTGTATCCCTCCATTATTACATTCCAATCGTGGGACTTATCCCACCAGGTTTCAGTGATTCCTATTATGTCATATTTAGTTTGCTGTACCAAGAGCTCATGCTCATCCTGTTTATTTCCCATACTTTGCGCATTAGTGTACAGACATTGAAGTCCATTAATCATTCCCCCGTGTCTCTTATTTAAGGATTTTTTCCTCCCACCACTAGGTCTGCGTGCTGTTTGCTCCATTCGGTCTATGACATTTGGATGATCATCTTCATCAATTGATAGACTCCTACCTTCAGGAGAACTGTCTCCCTCCCCCACATTAGTCAGTTTAAAGCCCTCCTGATGAGGTTTCTGAGATTTTTTGCAAAAACATTCCTCCCAACCGTTGTGAGGTGCAGCCCATCGCTTGCCAGAAGTCCATCTTCAAGAAACTGCATTCCGTGATCTAAGAATCCAAACCGTTCCTGTTTACACCATTTGCGAAGCCAGTTGTTCACTTCCACTATTTTTCCCTCTCTCCCTGGGCCACGTCGTTCAACTGGGAGGACAGATGAGATGACAATTTGTGCATTTAATTGCTTCAATTTCCTGCCCAGAGCCTCGTAATCTCTTTTGATCTTCTGGAGGCTATTGCTTGCAGTGTCATTGGTTCCCACATGAACCAAGAGGAAGGGGTATTTGTCAGTGGGTTTTATGATTCCTTGCAGTCGTTCAGTTACATCTTGGATCTTAGCCCCGGGGAGACAGCACACTTCCCGAGACATCTTGTCAGGCCCACAGATCACTGCTTCTGTTCCCCTCAGTAGGGAATCCCCTATCACCACTACACGCCTCCTCTTAGGTCTGGTCGGGGTTCTTCCGTGAGGTGTCCGTTCCAAGGTCGCCTGCACATTCCCTGAGGACTGCCTTTGCTGCTCGTCTTCATATACCTGATCGACTGTAATGAGGGAGAGATCCTCAAATGGAGTCTGCTCTGCTTCTTCCATGCTAGGGGAAAGGACCTCAAAGCGATTGCGTATTTCTAAACAATCAGAGCGAACCCTGGGCCTCCTACTTCTTTGAGTCACGTTTCTCCATATATCTGGCTCCTGTGTTGGTGAACTAGCCTCCTTCTCAGGGGAGTCCCCTGTCTCCTCCTTGGTGGAGACGGTGTGCTCTGTTGCTTCCAAGAAGAGCTCCAGCTCTCTAATTCTTTGGAGCGTAGCTACACGTTCCTCCAGTTGCTGGACTTTGTCTTTTAAGAGGGCAATCAACATGCAATTGCTGCAGGTAAAGCTGCCTGCAACCTTTGGCAAGATGGCAAACATTGCGCAGGAACCACAGGCGACTGCAGCTGTTCCCTCACCCTCCATCTTGAGAAGGTGTCGTTGGGGGTGACTACAGCGGTCCTCCATCATAAAAAGCGTGAAGACAGGACAAATAAATCCCCCCAAATAAACCTATATCTCCCCCAACAAACGTTTGAGACTAGCTCCCCTAAATCTAAAAGATGGATCAAACTGCGCGCGCCGCTAGGCGCGCGCCGCTGCCCTACAAGCTCTGACAAGCTCCTCCCACAGCTAATCACCTACCTCAACAGAAGCCCTGCCCCCTCTGACCTTTGCACAGATTTGGTATCAAATGGAGAGCCAGGACAGGTTCAAGGCTCAGAGCTGACCGCTGAAGATAGGGATATTATTGGACAGGAGCTCCCAGAGGAACATCCCAGACCACCAGGGCCTATAAGACCAGAGCCCAAACCCTCACACAAACATCTTCTGCTAAAGAACCAGGTGCCGCCCAATACACACTGCCAGTCCAGCAACACAAGGAACACACCAGAAATGGAGGAGGAGCGGCCATCTTCAGGCCAGAAGGTTGACTCTTTAAGACCAAAATTCCATACAAGCGAGTGGAGCCTGCAAGAGGTAGTCTGGAGACCAGGGCTTAAAAGGCCTCAGTTTGCTCCCAACTTTGGTGAAGTTGCTCACTTGGAGCTATCCATGGTCTGGAAGCCCAGGCTCACTGCTTTGTCCCTGGGATCTGGCATTGGACCAGAACATGACAGAACAGGCCCTTAGGTATAAATGTATTTAAGCAACCATCCTAGCACATAGCTTTATGGGACCCCCTCCTGACATATCCAAAATAAGACCATCGGTCCATATACAGTGGTACCTCACTTTACGAATTTAATTCATTCCGGAGGTCCGTTCTTAACCTGAAACCGTTCTTAACCTGAGGTACCACTTTAGCTAATGGGGCCTCCCGCTGCCGCCGCAAGATTTCTGTTCTCACCCTGAGGTAAAGTTCTTAACCTGAGGTACTACTTCCGGGTTAGCACAGTCTGTAACCCGAAGTGTTTGTAACCCGAGGTGTTTGTAACCCGAGGTACCACTGTAGCTCAATATTATTTGCCACATTGACTGATAGCAGCACCTCAAGGCCTCAGACAGGCATGCTTCCCTGACCTACCCAGAGATACAGAGGACTGAACACAGAACTTTCTGCAGACTAAGCATGTGTTCCACCTCTGAGCTAAGGCTCCCTTCTTATTCACAGGAGCAACTTTGCAGAAATATTTTGCAGCCACAGTCGGTTCTCCAAGCTCCAATTTGCTTTCCCACTCTGTTCTCCATTACTTATGACTTTTCCCACTTGCCTATTAATCAAAGAGCAACTTAGTGCAAGGTTGGTTGGGGGCAGGGAACATCTTATTTTAATCATGCTCCATGTTTTAATGCATCGCGCTTCATGCCTTATATAGGCTCTTGGTGGAGGAGAACACCCCCCCTTCCTCTTCCCTCCCCCCCCCAAAAAAAAATTAAGGGAACCTAAACGTTTTAAAGATGTGAATGATTTATTTCTGAAATTCTTGGAGCACAGAAGCTGCACCCAGTTCCCATGCATACTGAAGTAAATAATGTGTCATAATGTGTATATCACATGACAACACAAACCGCAGAAAAATATAGAGTGGGGAAGAAAATATACATCCCCTGTCTCGAAAACTGTGGAGCATTGTAGAGCCAAAGACGAAAATGGAAACGGAGGGAAGATTTTATTAGCTTCATTCTCTTGAAAAATAGAAGGGGTGTGAAGGTTTGTGAAGGGAGAGATATAATTCAATTAACAGAGCCATCTTTAAGAGAGATTTCAAATGGAGGATGTTCAAGGTCATGTTGTCAACATATAAAATGCTGGACAACTCAGAACAATATATTTGTAAGACTACCTGCCTCTATATTAGGGATGTAAACAGAGATTTCCATCCTATAACATGTTTGTCACACTCAGAGCTGTTTCCGTTTGGCTACAGTTCAGCTTTTGCTAAAACCTGCATTGTCTGTCTCACTAACTGCTGTGGCGAAAGCTAACATAGCTGATTTTGACGCATTTCGATGGAAAGGAAATGTCAGGAACACAACATAATGATTTGCATAACTTTTGAAGACTAAAAACCCAATGATACCACCCGTATTTCCATTCCCAAACTCAGATAAACCTGAGAATTGTGGCAATTTCTGCTCCCATTTCTCTTTCTGATGGAATTATCCCCACCCAGGAGAGACCTGTAAAATAACTTAGATCATCTGGGGAAATTCTACTCATGGTGCCACCTGCTAAAGAATATCATAGGGTGGCTACCCTAAAACGGACATTTCCCTCTGCTGCTGCTCTTCCCATTTCCTCTTTCAGCTCTGGGTTCTTTTCAGGGAGCAGAAGGTAACCACCCTCAATAACTCATGGCGATGAGGCAGTGAGCAGGGTGGGAAGGCTCAGAGGTCTAAATAGTTGATACCCAAGAATATATGAGAAGAGCCCTGCTAGAACCGACAAAGTAATCATCTGATTCAGGACCTGCTTTCCCAAAGTGGCCAACTAAACACCTCTAGGAAGCTCTCAAGCAGGAAGGCAATAGGCTTCTCCCATTGTTACTCCCCAGCAGCAGTCATCCCATGATAGAGTGCCTCCAAACCTGGAGGTTCCACAGAGCCATTATTCTCCTCTCTGAATTTTTCCCAAGCCTCTTTCTAAGCCATCCAAGCTGCTGGCCATCATCCCATCGTGCAGCAACAAATTCCATAATATTTATTTTATATTATTATATTATATTATTATTATTATTATTATTATTATTATTATTATTATTATATATATGGTGGCAGAGTAGGGTATGTGGGTGGTGCTGTGGGTTAAACCACAGAGCCTAGGACTTGCCGATCAGAAGGTCGGTGGCTCGAATCCCCGCAACGGGGTGAGCTCCCATTGCTCAGTCCCTGCTCCTGCCAACCTAGCAGTTCGAAAGCACCGCAGAAAGTGCAAGTAGATAAATAGGTGCAAGTAGATAAATAGGTTTACCTTCCAGCAGGAAGGTAAACGGCGTTTCCGTGCACTGCTCTGGTTCACCAGAAGCGGCTTAGTCATGCTGGCCACATGACCCAGAAGCTGTACGCCGGCTCCCTCGGCCAATAAAGCGAGATGAGCGCCGCAACCCCAGAGTCGGCCACGACTGGACCTAATGGTCAGGGGTCCCTTTACCTATGGTGGCAGAGTACTTTCTTGATGCAAAATCCAAATGAGAAATGTACCACTGAGAATAGCTCTACATCTTATAACTTTTTTAAAAAAAAAAGTTATTTTCCTTACGAATAAGAATTGTGGGCAAACCTTTTACCACACTTGATAAAAAAAAATTGTCAGAAACTAGGGGCAGTGGGCAGAAAAAAATTGCTGCAGGGACCAGACGATGTCCATGAACTACCAGTTTAATGACTGGGGAGAGGGCAGTAATAAAAAATCCCTATGTGGTTTGTTGAAGAAAGCTCTGAACCTTACCAAATTTTGCAATTATAGCATCCAGTGGGCAAGTTGGGGTGGAGTGGGGGACACCAACGTTTTTAATGAACTCAGCACAAAACCAGCCAAGTATCTTAGAAGTGTTAAGAATGATAACAACACTTGGAGATTTTCATAATCAGCCCAGCAAAGAATCCACTCACTCGGAATAAATCTGATAAGAAAACTTTGGCAAGTGAGTGGGAAGAGGATACAAAGGTGTCAATGTTCTTTGCCAGGGAGTTTCTGTACAATAGATGTAGAACTGTACCACACAGTAACCCTAACCTTTAGCTCTCCCCCCCCCCCACACACACACACACTTCTCTCTCTCTCTCTCTCTCTTTGAACTATTCTGCATACACAGAGCCACAAGTTCACACACCAGCCTGCTAACATTTCCTTCATTTCACATTTCCCTCTGGTCGATACCTTACTCCTCTTTCCTCACTTCTGCACTTGCTTCGTTCATTTTCTACAGTGACAGCCAATGTCCAAAATTTCAATTTGCTTGGGGGGAGAGAAAGGGGCAGATAAAGTACAAGCTCAAATTTACACTTTTCATGGGTTGTAATTTAGGAATCTGACCGAAGGTTTCACTTCTATGATGCTGCCAGGAGTGGAGAAATGGAACACCAGGAAAACTTCCATAGGCTGGGATTTAAGAGTCAAGATCTGCCCAAGCAGCCATAATAGCCCAATATGTCTACTGCATTGCAGCAGGAACAACATTACTCTATATTGTGTATATTTGGCCAGGCACTGAAGTTGGTTTGAATCAATGGAGGCTGGCCCATGAAGGCGAGCTGGGTGCTGCCCCATCAACCTCAGCCTATCCTCATACTGGGACATGGGTTGTGCTGTGCTCTAAACCACTGAGCCTCTTGGGCTTGCCAATCGGAAAGTCAGCGGTTCGAATCCCCATGATGGGATGAGCTCCCATTTCTCTGCCCCAGCTCCTGTCAACCTAGCAGTTCGAAAGCATACCAGTGCAAGTAGATAAATAGGTACCGCTGCGGCAGAAAGGTAAACGGCGTTTCCATGCGGTCTGGCTTCCGTCATGGTGTTCCATTGCACCAAAAGCGGTTTAGTCATGCTGGCCACATGATCCAGAAAGCTGTCTGTGGACAAACGCCAGCTCCCTTGGCCTGAATGTGAGATGAGCACCACAACCCCATAGTCACCTTTGACAGGACTTAACCGTTCAGGGACCCCTTACCTTTACCTTTACGTATCCTCATACTGTCCAGAGAGTGGCAATAGCTGTCAGCTTCCTCCTCCTCTGTTTCACAATTGTTGCCCTTGTACAACTCAACAGGGAGAACAATAGGGACAAAAACGAGAATCAGCTGGCTTTGCCAATCATTGGCTCTGGTGCCACCTGCTGTTGGTCTCCTTGCCTTCCACCACACCCATTCCAATATGCACCATCCACTACTGGTTTTGAACACTGCAGTTCGCGAAAACATTTTATGCAAGGTGTTACAACTATAGCCTGAGAAATCTTGGGGTTCCTGTCAACCTCAGCCAATATGGTCAACAGTCAAGGCTGAGGGGAGTTGCAGACCATTCCGCAGTTCCGATCTGAGCAGGACTGAATTACAGAATCCCTGAATTATAGAAGCCATACCAGCTTCTGATTAGATCCCAGCATATCCCAATTCTGGTGCAAGTCAGTAGGCCTGCGCCTGAGTGCCTTGTGACAGGGCAAGACCAAAAAATAAGCATCCCAATTTGGATCAGTGGGAGGTTGGAAGGTATGGAGCTGTAGTCCAATGATTTCTGGAAGACCCAATGGTCCCTACCCCTTCCTAAACATTTGATCTGAGGGGTCTGGGTTACAGCAAGGAAATTAGATGTCTTAAGGCCCACGCATTATTTTCCGGACTCCATGTTCCTCTCTATCACTGGTTCTCAAAGGGTGTGATGAGACATAGGATACCATATCTTTCTCTACCCCCTCCCCCCATGTTTAATTCTAGTATCAATACTGGGCACATGATACGGAGTAAAAAGAAGGAAACAATACTACATATTACAAACTGGTCTCCCACAGACAGAAAAATATGTTGTTAGTTTTTCTCATACATAAATTTTTCTCATACATAAATTTTATCCAGTCACGCATAGGTTTATATTCAGTATCCCAAAACAGCTGTATTCATGAAGGCAATGAACTTGCCATTCTTTCTGAATTTGCAGGATAATCTTTGTAAAGTATGGGTAATTGTCCCTGAAATACAGCCATATTATGTCTACTTCATCCTCAAGTGTATTCTTAATCAGTTATTTAATATTTCCAGCCTCTCCTCCACTCCCACATTCAACTTTATCAGTTTTTGCCATGCTCCAGATTAAAGTAGCTTTTAGTGATGCCTCTCATTATTGTCAGTAAATCAGCCTTTGGGGGAATCTTCTAGAGGCCCTGCTTCTCCCTCCTGTGACCTATTATTCTTTATGAACTTGTTTGGTGGGGGGTGGGAGGAGATGTATGATCTTAATCTCACACCATATTTATATTAGTTGCCCAGATCACTTCTTTATCTTTCTTTTTCACTGTCAGCTGCATTCTGTAACCTTGCAGTTTTACATCCACATTTAAACATGTATCCCTCTAAAGTACCTCCTCCATAGCCACTATGGTTTCTTGGGCTTCTCCGGGCTTTGGACCTGTTTAGCCAGTAAAGGAAGGTGCCTCCAACCCCTATTTTCATCAGAGAAATGTTGGAGGGTATGGACTTATGCGACCCACAAGCCAAGGAGATAAGTAACTAAAGAACCTTTAGAAGACATCTGAAGGCAGCCCTGTATAGGGAAGTTTCTTTTAATGTTTAATGCCTCATTATGCTTTTACAGTGGTACCTCAGGTTAAGTACTTAATTCGTTCTGGAGGTCCGTTCTTAACCTGAAACTGTTCTTAACCTGAAGCACCACTTTAGCTAATGGGGCCTCCCGCTGCCACTGCGCCGCCGGAGCACGATTTCTGTTCTCATCCTGAAGCAAAGTTCTTAACCCGAGGTACTATTTCTGGGTTAGCGGAGTCTGTAACCTGAAGTGTATGTAACCTGAAGCGTATGTAACCCGAGGTACCACTGTATATCTGTTGTAAGCCACCCAGAATGGCTGGGGCAACACAGACAGATGGGTGAGATATGAAGATGATGATGATGATAATAATAATAATAATAATAACAACAACAACAACGTCCATATTTTCAACAGAGAAATGTTGGAGGGTTTGTAGAGAAACTCAAGTATATACAAATACTATGCATTCTTTTCTTTTCTACAAATACATACAAAACTATAAACAATGAATGCTGCCATATAGGCGCCACCAAATACCACAAATTGTGTAGTCCCACATTTGAGAAAAATCGCAGGGTCTCTGGGCTGAAGACCTAAGTTGGCCTGCCAGGTCTCTGAATCCGGCTGACAGTGGTTGGTAAGTGACAACAGAATACTGGACTGCTGGACTGATCCAGCAAGATAGGAATGGGGAATGTGTGGCCCTGCAGGTGTTGCTGGATCAGCCTAAGTCAGTCTAGCCAAGGGTCAGGGATGACGGGAGGTGCTGTCCAATGATATCCGGAAGGCCACAGGTTCTCCATCCTTCTCTCATATCCTTATGTCCTTGTGTGAATGTGCCACTGTGTTAACTCACCATCCTCCTGACCTGCAACCCTCCTCCACACTTCCTTTCTTTTTCCCTGTTCAACGCTGGAATGTACAGACATTAGGGAAACAACTATTCTCCTTGTTTACTCCATCATCATCACCTTGAGCCAAACTATCCAGGGCTTTCGAATGCAATCTCAGGCTCGGAAAGAATGCAGAACCTTACACATCATTGGGACCAGGCCATCCATACAAATACCTAAATAGGTGGATGAGACAATAGATGGATGAGGCAACACAATAGGACCACAGGAACATAAACTAATCCATATGCAAGGCAGATTTTTCTCTGCAAATCTTGGACCCTTTTGCATGATAGACAAATACAAATAGTCAGCACTGCGGAAAATAGTTCAGGTTCATAAACACCAGATACAGAGGTTTTGAAAGCCAGGACAAGGGCTCTGCACAGGACTGCATAAAATGCTTGCTTTCATAGCCAAAAACATCAAATTTCTGGGAGCTTTGGTGCCCAGGGACCTGGCATTCTATAAAGCCTTTCAGCAAAACCATCATGTAATGATAATAATTTATCTACTACTTGGAACTGCATCTGGTCAGAAAAAGGCTGCCTTGTGACTCTGCTGTAATCCTTTTGTCATTAAGGACAGCTGGGCTTCCAAACGCATGTCATCACAGCAAAAGAGGCACGCACCATCGTCAAACATGTGTGGCGCACACATTTGCTGTATATCAAGAGAAGATCTTCACGTAGGAAAGAAAACACGAGGAGGCCTTTCATTATAATGCAACGAAAGTTGCAATATTTTGTACTTGCAGGTGTGGGGGAGCCTATATGAAAAATCCAAAATCCATAATAGGACAACCCATTTATTAGGCAAACCAAAACATCAGTAAATAGAGAGCAAACTTTTAAGTTCTACATCAGGTTGGGTATTAAACAATGGGTGACAAGAAGAGACAGAAATGGCTTGGTAACCCAAGGCAGAGTGTCTGCACTGGTAGCAGTCTTAATGGAGTGTGGGAAGAGGCAAAAAGTAGAATATATTAGTGTGGTAGCCAATACCATGCCGTTCTGGTGATGCTGGATTCCAATCCCCATCAAGGATTATGAGAATCATAGTCATAAAGGCATAGGAAGCTGCCTTAACACGTTATTGGTCATAATAATAATAATAATAATAATAATAATAATAATAATAATAATTTATTATTTATACCCTGCCCATCTGACTGGGCTTCCCCAGCCACTCTGGGCGGCTTCCAAAAAAATATTAAAATACTGTGATACATCAAACATTAAAAGCTTCCCTAAACAGGGCTGCCTTCAGATGTCTTCTAAAAGTCTGGTAGTTGTTGTTCTCTTTGACATCTGGTGGGAGGGCGTTTCACAGGGAGGGCGCCACTACCAAGAAGGCCCTCTGCCTGGTTCCCTGTAACTTGGCTTCTCGCAGTGAGGGAACCGCCAGAAGGCCCTCGGTGCTGGACCTCAATGTCCGGATAGAACGATGAAGGTGGAGACGCTCCTTCAGATATACTGGACCGAGGCCGTTTAGGGCTTTAAAGGTCAGTACCAACATTTTGAATTGTGCTCGGAAACGTATTGGGAGCCAATGTAGGTCTTTCAAGACCGGTGTTATATGGTCTCGGTGGCCGCTCCCAGTCACCAGTCTGGCTGCCGTGTTCTGGATTAGTTGTAGTTTCCGGGTCACCTTCAAAGGTAGCCCCACATAGAGCACATTGCAGTAGTCCAAGCGGGAGATAACCAGAGCATGCACCACTCTCAGCCTGCATACCAGATGGAGCTGGTAAACAGCTGCCCTGGACATGGATTTGACCTGTGCCTCCATGGACAGCTGTGAGTCCAAAATGACTCCCAGGCTGCGCACCCAGTCCTTCAGGGGCACAGTTACCCCATTCAGGACCAGGGAATCCTCCACACCTGCCCGCCTCCTGTCCCCCAAAAACAGTACTTCTGTCTTGTCAGGATTCAATCTCAATCTGTTAGCCGCCATCCATCCTCCATCTAGCTCAGTATTGTCTACTCTGACTGGCAACGGCTCCCCAGGGTTTCATCCTCCAGCCATATCTGAAGATTCTGAACCTGAGACCTTCTGCATGCAAAGTGGAATCTCTGCCACTGTGCTATTTGCCTAACAGGAGCAGTTTAAGAGATGCTGAGTGGCCACCAAGCCCTAAGGAACAGACTCTAATGCCAGAGTGCCCTCCTGAGGAAGGAAGGAAGGAAGGAAGGAAGGAAGGAAGGAAGGAAGGAAGGGAGGGAGGGAGGGAGGGAGTAAATGAATATTTGCAAGTAACATACTATTCATAAGTTAATCAAGGAAGGAATTCAATGTTGCACCAAGGCTTGCCAAAGAGAGTTGAGTATGTGAAGCAGGCAAGGGGGATTTGGGACCTGAGATGTAAATGGTAATCCCACCTTCCTGCTTTGCCCTCATGATCTTTGCTAGTCATTGTAGACCTAATGTAGAAAGCATCCTGGCAAGCATATAAGACTCACATATATGGTCTGCCTTCTGAAGGCTTGACCTATTCACTGCCACAACCGGAAACAGCTGCAGGCAAGAGCAAGGGTCCATTTTATCAATAAGCACAGCCAGCCAGTGGAATGGTCTAAAGTCACCAAGTGGTTCAAAGAAATTTGTGCTGCCTCACCACAAGGTCCCTTTGTGCTCTCAGGTAAGCAGGCTATGGTTGTGGCAGCTCTTAGTTGGGATGGCAGAGTAACAGAGTCACATTCAGGGCAAGGCAAAGTCTATCAGAACCCTGGACAGAGCACTCTGGAAGTTGTTGGCTTAAGGAGAACTCTTGCTTCAGCCAGTTACAAAGGCCTTCCTCAGCCTTATGAGCTGTAGGCTGGGCCGACTAGCCCTGTCATTCACCACACCCACCTTGAGGAGCTGACAGTGCCCTTCTAAGGAACACTGGGGGTTTTTGCTATTGTTGTTTTGCAGTGACTGACTAGGTGACAGGGACTGCCTTAGAAGCAAGTCCAGGAGTACAGCAAAGCTAAGCTTTGTGGTCTGGAAGACCTGGTAGAGGAACAGAGAATGGTTTGTTGTTGGTGGTGGTGTTTGTCTAATCCAGCTAGGAAGTGTCAAACATGTCAGAATTTTAAAAAGAGTAATAAAGACAGTAAGGGATTTGGAAGAAACTGTACACTAGATGAGTTAGCCCTTGAATCCACAAAAACTTGAGAGAAATAATGTGTGTATTAGCTTTCTGTGATCATCATTTTTTTGTGATAAAACTCATGAACCTATCAATCATGTCAGCTTTCTAAGTTAACACACAACTTTATAATTGACAGGGACAATCTTGATCCAATAGATGCCAATTTCTAAGCACCATTCATGCCAGATAGATAGGTAGCTAGATGAGAGAGAGAGAGAGAGAGAGAGAGAGAGAGAGAGAGAGAGAGAGCTTGCATACCACTGATAGCTCTTTAACAGAATTCTCACCACAAAAATTAGGTGCATGCTAGAGAAAATTTTGTTTTTAAGAATGATGAAAGTAGCCTGAGACCTTTCACAGCATCATCACACATTCTAGAAAAACTATATTTGCCCAAGATGGCACTAGGACAAAATAAATGTGTGTGTACACCTGGGATAGCTCATGGGGAACCCACCTGATATTGCATGACCACAACTCTCCCTGACCATTGATCATGATGTCTGGGGCTGATGGGAGTTGTAGTCCAACAACATTTGAAGGGCACCATGTATGCGCTGATTTAGGGAAACTTGTTGAGCAGTTATCTAAATTACAGCACTGCAAGAGGCTGAATTGAAAATAAATGTCACACTTTGTAGATGTTATTGGACAGAATTTGAGCCCCTGATTTTGCAGAAGGGGGGTTCACCAGTATGGAGGTGGGTGGGATTTCATTTCTTGACAACAGGATGATGAGCCAAAGTTAAGCACTTCAATGCTGAAGTCTTTTCTTCCAGTTTAAACAGCTAGAATCGTGTTGCTTTCTCCAATAATCTCAGTGGAAGAGTTGCACACACTTACATTGTTCCCACTGAAATTGGTAAGACTTGTAGGATTAAAATAACACATGCATGTTTATATAGGTAGATAGCTGATAGATCATTATATGATTAATTAGGGGGAAATCAAAACAGTACATGATTATGGGGAACGTGGAATCACGAGTCTCACAGCATAGCATAGCTAAAAGCAGATAGGGACTTCCAACATAAGCACAAACAAAGCAATACATGCAAAGCTCACCTGACCAAGTGTTTTAAATAGAAAGCTGATGAACCCAAGGTTTTTGGTAAGGACCATGTGACAAATGTCTAAATTATGAATCTAAGGGCAGGACATGGTGTACTGGTGGACCAGATCTGCAGATCAGGCTGGAACAAGAAGGCAAGGAACTGGGTGAGAGGCTATCATTGAGGAGTAGACAAACACCTGGGGATTTAGTTAGGAAAAGACACCCCAAGTGGGTTGGAAACAAGGAAGGAGGATGAAACCCTATAGACTGATAGATACAAGTGGTAGACAGACCACTAAGATCTGGCACAAAGGAGCTAAGTAAGAGCAGAAGACATGCAGGAAGGACCTGGTCCGAGAAGCACAATAAAACTTTGTATGTGTTCTGTTGTCTTATGTAAGTTATTTCTTATTTTTTTATTCTATCAATTCTGTTATAGCTGTAAAGCAACAAATCTTTAAAATCCTTTGAAGTTGTCTGAACTATCACTGCTTAGTTCGGAAAGTGAGGAGACTCCATTGCATTCCCTGTTTTGCATCTCTGAACATCGCAGTAGGATACCTGCTGGAGAATGTTGGGGCCACTTCTTAAAATTCCTGCAGACTTAAAACGCTAAAAACTCTGCATTTAATTCTCAGATGGTAGGGGTGGTCTCTTTTTCTGGTTTCATGGGGCTCTTCAGCTGCTCAGGCTCCTAGGCATGCCTAATTCTATACGACTGATGAATGAGGAAAATATTTATGGAATTTGCATGTACAGTGTACACATTTCTCTCTCATCTCTGAGTGCCTCTGAAGAATTTTTTTCCTTAAAAAAATAACAGGTCAGACAAAACCAGCAGAGCATAAGTCTGGCCATTAATGTACCAACTGTAGTCTGTTCATGACAGAAACCCGTCACGTTGAGATTTAGATCAAACACACCATTCTCATCAAAGGCCTTAAATCCCCAGCCTGAATACTCAACTGACTTTCCCAAGATGGGACTCTCCCACTCTCAAAACAAAATGCACCATTAATGTCTATAAGCTGGAATTGACTGGCTGAAGGTCCCCCTCTCTTATAAAGCCACATCAAGTGCAATTGACTTGCCCTATATTACATACAATGGTACCAGAATCAAATCATTTTGTTAAGTCTCAGAGCAGAGATGACACTGCCGCCTTTTCATGGACTTACAAAAGAGGAGAGTCCGTGTTTGAACTTATGGTGCGCTGCTGGGAGTTCCTTTGCAGATCAAGGGAAACAATTGGGTAACATCTCATAGCATTAAGCTGGCAACAGTGATTTGTGTTGTATAACATCCATGTCTCACGCAAACTAACACCTAACCAAATATTCTCTGATTTTGATATTTTGACATGTCCTTTGAAATGAGCACATTTGAAATTGCCAAAGAAATTGCTTCAAGAATGGGCAACTTGTGGAATGTTTGCATTGTGCTAATGTTGTTTGGAGCCCTTGTACATCTCTCTCTCACACACACACACACACACACACACATATACACACACACACACTGCTCCTGCTTTTGCTGGTGTTCCTTCCCTATTTTATTTCCCTCCCATTTCATGTTCCTATTTCTCGGCCTCATCTGCCCTCACTGCTTTTTAACCTGATTGGTTGTGGTGAGCCACGTAACTGATTTTTGCTCCCCATTGTTGAGACAGACATGTGGTCCCATCGATAAAAAATCATTGCATGACCAGGCAGTGACAATCCCAGTGATCAGGGACCACCAGGAAGTAATAATGACTCTTGACAACGTGTTATGGATTAAAATCTGGCCACAACTTTATTAAACTTTCAAATGTAAGAAGACCTTGGCTTAGGCATTGGGTGTGTAGCCCTCCCAGCCCCCCAGCTGAGGGAACTGGGGCTCCTCAGGGTAAATGGGATATGGGGGTGCTCTGCAAGATGTATGTGTATGCAGGCAGCCCACCCCCATATCCCCGCATGCAGGGTAATTCACTGACAACCTTTCAGTGTATGGCCAGTGACACCCATATTACAACCCCTTTACGAGGGGACCCTGGAATCACCGTCACGGGGGGGTGAGTCACCACTTCACACCCCCCCCCATTTTAGGGAAGAAAAGAATAAAGGATTCCACCCAAGGCCTTAAACCGCCAAAGTTGTGACAAATTGCTACGGGGAAGATAAAACCTGCCAATGCAGGAAAATTTCTTCCTGGTTCTTCAACAGCAACCAGTCATAAGACCGTAGCAGCGCCCGCTAAACAGGAAGAAAAAAGGTTAAGAAACATTAAACAAAGGGAGGGTTGGGTGGGTGAAACTCCTGAGCCAGCTGCCTAGCTGCTGCTGACTCCACCCCCTATTTATGCGACTGGCTTCACCTCCAAGCAGTGTAACTTGACAACTGAGGCTGGGCGCGAGGCTCCAAAGAATAACACTGAGAGGCAGGCCAGCCCATACAAACTGGTAAGTTCCCCGGGGTCCGAAGCATCGTGTGTGATCCCTCAAAGTGCACCCACAGTGTAAGGTGTGAGTGCTCATTCCGCATCACCGCAGCCCAAATGGCAGCACCGTCACTGCTGTCTGCTCTGGCTGTGGTGATTTCGTTGCAGTGCTATCTGCAACATCACACACGTCGCCACCATCAGTCAGATAAAATGAGGCTAAAGGAAGGAAGCACAAAGTGGGAGGGAAATAATTTTCAAGGGAGTAAGTCCCTTCCGAGGGATGCAGGTGGCGCTGTGGGTTAAACCACTGAGCCAAGGACTTGCCGATCAGAAGGTCGGCGGTTCGAATCCCCGTGATGGGGTGAGCTCCCATTGCTCGGTCCCTGCTCCTGCCAACCTAGCAGTTCGAAAGCAAGTCAAAGTGCAAGTAGATAAATAGGTACCACTCCGGCGGGAAGGTAAACTGTATTTGCATGTGCTGCTCTGGTTCGCCAGAAGCGGCTTAGTCATGCTGGCCACATGACCCGGAAGCTGTATGCAGGCTCCCTCGGCCAATAAAGCGAGATGAGCACCACAACCCCAGAGTCGGCCACAACTGGACCTAATGATCAGGGGTCCATTTACCTTTAAGTCCCTTTCAGTTGGGGCTTCCCAGGAGTTCGATTCCCCACTCAGCAGTGGAGCTCACTCAATGACTTTGGGGCAGCCCAGTTTACTTTGCAGGGTTGTTGTGAGAATAAAGTAGCAAAGGGGAGAAAACTATGCAAGCCCCCTTGGGCTCCTTGGATTATAAAACTGGGTTATAAATGTAATCAAGAATAAAAGGTAAAGGTAAAGGTACCCCTGCCCGTATGGGCCAGTCTTCCCAGACTCTAGGGTTGTGCGCCCATCTCACTCAAGAGGCCAGGGGCCAGCGCTGTCCGCAGACACTTCCGGGTCACGTGGCCAGCGTGACAAGCTGCATCTGGCGAGCCAGCGCAGCACACGGAAACGCCGTTTACCTTCCTGCTAGTAAGTGGTCCCTATTTATCTACTTGCACCCGGGGGTGCTTTCGAACTGCTAGGTTGGCAGGCGCTGGGACCGAACAACGGGAGCGCACCCCGCCGCGGGGATTCGAACCGCCGACCTTTCGATCAGCAAGCCCTAGGCGCTGAGGCTTTTACCCACAGCGCCACCCGCGTCCCGCGTCAATCAAGAATACATGGGTCAAATTAAAAGCTTCTTCCATTTACTGCCTATCGTCATACAACTATAGTGCTTAATGCTCACTAGGCCTTTGCAATAAGTTAACATTTCACAACAGTGCTTAGTTGTAAGCAAACTATGAAGGCAAACAGAAGATGAATGAATGAAATGAGAGGGGGGATTTTAGTGAAAGAAAGATCAGATAAAGAGAAGATGAAAACCAAAAAAAAAATGTTGGGAAAAAAAAGCATGGGTAAGAATGAATTTTGCACCAAAGCGCTGCAGCTGCAGAGACAAAAATAGCAGAAAGATGCAGAAAGCGATGGCCAAGGAGATTGACAAAGAGGACTAAAAGAAACAGGAGTGAGAGTATCAAATGTATGAGAAAACATAGCACAAAATGAAAAAGTGGCAGAATCAACAGAACCTGATATTACAGAAATAAAGAGACGAAGTGCAAGGAGGACTCTTGAGAGTTGGCGAAAATAATGGTCACAAAACGAATGGGAAAGAGGGAGGGGAACCAAAACAAAGATGATTAAGCCTGCAGTCCTGAAGATAATTTACAAGGGAGTAAGTCCCATTAAATACAGTTGGAGCTTACCTCTGAGTAAACATAGAATCATAGAATCATAGAGTTGGAAGAGACCACAAGGGCCATCGAGTCCAACCCCCTGCCAAGCAGGAAACACCATCAGAGCACTCCTGACATATGGTTGTCAAGCCTCTGCTTAAAGACTTCCAAAGAAGGAGACTCCACCACACTCCTTGGCAGCAAATTCCACTGTCAAACAGCTCTTACTGTCAGGACGTTCTTCCTAATGTTTAGGTGGAATCTTCTTTCCTGCAGTTTGGATCCATTGCTCCGTGTCCGCTTCTCTGGAGCAGCAGAAAACAACCTTTCTCCCTCCTCTATGTGACATCCTTTTATATATTTGAACATGGATCTGGTTGCCCTGTATGACTATAATTCTAAACATCAGGGATGAGGAACCTCCATATTGTAGGAGTTAAACTTTCATCTACCCCAGCCAGCTTGGACAATGGTCAGGGATGATGGGAGTTGTAGTCCAACATCATCTGGAAGGCTACAGGTTCCCCATTCTTGGCAGGCATGGCCAAACCTGGCCCTCCAGCTGTTTTGGGACTACAGTTCCCATCATCCCTGAGCACTGGTCCTGTTAGCTAGGGATGATGTGAGTTGTAGTCCCAAAAAAGCTGGAGGGCCAAGTTTGGCCATGCCTGGCTTATAGCTTGTTCAGATCTTGGATTTGTCACCCAAAATGTACAACGTTCCATTCCTGATTTCTCTTTTTGTAACTTACAGCTCCTCTCCCAGGCCTTCAAAAAACTGTGAATGCCTTGAACCAAATTTATCCTTTTGCTCTGAGACTTGAAAAGAATTGTGAACTCATTGTTTACTGGAAGTTAGCAGCTACTTGAAATTGAACTTTTCCTGTGTGTATACATTACCATCCCCTGATCCCACAGGAATTATACACAGATATCCAGCCTCACTGGTGGAAAACATGACCAGGCGCAGTTGGCAAACATCATCCAACCAGAACTGACTGTGCTACCAGAAGGTTTGAGGCTCTTTCCAAATAAATTGGATGTTCTGCAGATGGCACTCAGTGATGCTTCTACTAGCCTTCATTGTAGAAGAGCCTCACCCACCCCTGTTGCTTCATCTTGCCATTAGTCAGCCTTACATGAGAGGCAGAAGGGTGTAGTGCATGGATGGAGAACCTGTGACCCTCCAGAAGTTGTTGAACTTCCAATCCCATCAGCCCCAGCCTGCATGGCCAATAGGAGTGATGAGATTTGGAGTCCAACAACATCTGGAAGGCCATTGGTCCCCCATCTCTAGTGCAGTGCTTGGAGTATCAGGCTGGGGCAACTTCAGGCTTTGCAGGAGTGATTCCTCTCCAGCGAATTTAGCTTTGTGCAATTAAAGTGGGTTAAAATGCTCTGTCAAAATAAACTTTTTGCAGTTAGGAAAGTGACAGGGAAACACATTGAAAAATGTAGAATGAATGAATGATTAATGATCCTAAAAGCAAATCAGAATGAATGCAGGATGGATGCTCATCATCACATAACCTCTCCACACAAAAATTCAGAATGAATGTTCAATAAAAATCAGATGGAACTTGATTTCCACATTGTTCAAGCAAACCAGGAATAATGCTCAATAAATAGGCCATCTGGGTGGAGGCTATCCCTTTTCTCAATCACTAAGTCAAATTTGTTTGCTAATCACTGACCATCAAAAAACTATGAACAATCAAGTTGAGAGATACATCTGAGAGAGACCCCTGGCACAATGAATCCTATTTTGTGCAATACATTTTGTCTGATCCGTTGGACTGCAAGAGCAAACACAGAAACCTTATATGCAACTGCCAGCCAGTAAATAATAGCTTTTCTCCCTGTTGTTCAAAAATGAAACTGTACAAAGAACCTATTTCAAAAAACCTATCCTTTGGGGAATAATAAAAAAGAGCTGTGAAGAGAGGTTAATGATTAAGTGGGTGTTTAAATCACATGAAATATATAGTGTTACAAGTCTATGCACATGCTAATCTGTAGGTCTTCATCTTGGGTGGAGTCAGTCTTTGTTCTGAAGCTACTGAAGAGAATGGACCTGCAAATTTCTCTTCTCTAGCAAAACAGCCTCAGGCTAAATGGAGGCTGTTTGGGAGAGAGAGAGAGCTTAGATTTTTAGCTCTCGTGGAAGATATTCATAATCTAATATATTTCAACTGTGCTAGAATCAGCATAATATATTATGCATCTATCTGAATGTAACTTTATTTGTTTCAAGTTGTTTTGGAGCATTTGACCCATATTTTCAGACAGGATCATTTTTATTTCAAAGGAGTAAAGGTAAAGGTACCCCTGCCCGTACGGGCCAGTCGTGACCGACTCTGGGGTTGCGTGCTCATCTCGCTTAAGAGGCCGGGAGCCAGCGCTGTCCAAAGACACTTCCGGGTCATGTGGCCAGTGCGACGAAGCTGTTCTGGTGAGCCAGCACCAGCGCAGCGCACGGAAACGCCGTTTACCTTCCCGCTATAAAGCGGTACCTATTTATCTACTTGCACTTAGGGGTGCTTTCAAACTGCTGGGTGGGCAGGAGCTGGGACCGAACGACGGGAGCTCACCCCGCCGCAGGGATTTGAACCACCGACCATGCGATCGGCAAGTCCTAAGCTCTGTGGTTTAACCCACAGCGCGTCAGGCATTATTCATCCAATTTGCTTTCATATGCGCAATACTAATAACCGCAATATACTTGAGCCATATCCAGACTGTCGATATTTTTGCATGTAAGATTCAGTCACTTACTGGCAAATTCAGATTGCCCTGCTTAAGTGGTTTTGGCTCTCTTGTTCCATAAACGCACTTCCAACAGAGAAATTGGACTTTTGTGGTAAGGTAAGTGATGGGAAAATGTAATGTGAATGAGAAAGCTACATTAGGCAAGCTTTGAAAAATGCCTCTGCTTGGCTTTCTCTTGGCTTTCTCTCTGCAATTAATCCAGAATGTGGCAGCTAGACTGGTGACTGGGAGTGGCCGCCGGGACCTCCTAACACCAGTCCTGAGAGATCTGCATTGGCTCCCAGCACATTTCCGAGCACAATTCAAAGTGTTGGTGCTGACCTTGAAAGCCCTAAGTGGCCTCGGTCCTGTATACCTGAAGGAGCATCTCCACCCCCATCGTTCAGCCCAGACACTTAGATCCAGCGCCGAGGGCCTTCTGGTGGTTCCCTCATTGCGAGAAGTGAGGTTACAGGGAACCAGACAGAGGGCCTTCTCAGTAGTGGTGCCCACCCTGTAGAACCCCTCCCTTCAGATGTGAAGGAAATAAGCAGCTATCCTATCTTTAAAAGACATCTAAAGGCAGCCCTGTTTAGGGAAGTTTTTAATATTTAATGCTGTACTGTTTTTAACACTTGATTGGGAGCCACCCAGAGGAAACTCAGCCAGATGGGCGGGGTATAAATTATTATTATTATTATTATTATTATTATTATTATTATTATTATGCATGAACTTTAAACAAACAAACAAAAGGTTCAAAAGCAATTTAAGAGGATCTCAAATGAGGATTTCCCTCCCCACAGGATTGGGTCTAGCGTCATCATTGTACACCTTACATGATATACTGTAGGTACACCATTTTGCATAGGAAGCTGCCTGATACTGAATCAGTCCATCTAGTTCAGTATTGTCTACACTGACAGGCAGCCCTTTCTAGGATTCCAGACATTCCCAGTCCTACCTAGAGATGCCTATGACTGGACCTGGGTCCACTGCTGCTGACATGCTGTTCAACAGAGTTTCACAAGTAATATGTTAGGATGTGTAACAATATATGTAATGCGACGTTTATCCAGTGTGAGGTTAACCAGTATATTTATAATGTTCCTAATTTCAGACTAGCCTAGGCAACCCTGCAAAACTGCAATATTTCTATTATTCTAGCAGGTTGTGTTTGTGGAATGCTAACCTTTGGTTGGAGCCTGTTCCTATTTACTCACCCTTTTTCATCTCACCTGATCTCTTGGGTCCAACCTATGTTACAGCTGCCACCTGGTGGCAACTTTAAATTGCTCCACACGGCAGCTGTTCTCATGAGATGAACTTTCATGTGGGGCAGCTCAATACAAAGATTAAGGGCTTTTTCATGATGGAAAGAAGTGGTTTGCACAGCATAAAGTTCCCACCCTGCCCCCAAGCCAAGGGGTCTAATATGGGATATCCAGACCAATCCTATGTCTCAATTCCCCCTGCCCTGCCCCAAAAGTCAATCTCACTGGATTTCTGTTCACAGATAAGTGTACATTGTGGCTTTTGACATATTCATTTGAAAGAAGATCCCCTGGATTTCAGCCTAATATATTACCCAAAAAGGACAAGAAAAAGCCTTCATAACTCCAGAGGCTTCACTAAAACCATGCCACGGATCGGAATGTGAAAAAAATCAATTCAGTTCGTATTTAAAGGCGAACACTTATGCACACTTACCTTTTGATCTATTTTATCCAGGCCCAAGTCCACGCTTAAAAACTGCATGGCTGAGCACCTTTGTTTTCCTTTTTCCTTTTTGCCCCAGAGCTTTCTGACAAAAATCCACTCTTTACTGCTCAGTCGGAGCAAACATCAATGTGGCTTTTCCGTGGATTGCCATTTGCTCCAATTGAGCTTTAAAGAGCAGGTTTTCACAGGACAAGCTATGGAGGAAAGAAAAGAGTGCTCAGAGATTTAAAGTGCGGACCATACCTGGAAAGAGCAAAGGAAAGCTAAATGTGGATAAGGCCTAACTCGCATTTTCCAAAACAATGCATGAACCAAAACACTGCCATCTTCTGAAATTCAGCACATTTCTGAATTCTGCAATACAGTTTATCATCTGAGTAATGTCTACAGAAATTCATATTCTGGGATAAAGTGTGAATAAATATGTACATATTGCTGAAAATAACATACATAAATGCATTTTATTATAGGAAGTCGCTTTGCAAAAAATGTGCATATTTGGCAAAACGCTAACAAAAAATGTGCATGTTAGGAGACATTCGCAAAATGCTAATGAGTTTTCATGAGGACTTCAAAAGAAATCGCAAAGTGATGTGGGAATGTGGAGAACTGAACCTACAGTTGGAGGAAGAAGAATCTGAAAGAAACCAGAATTAACAGAATCACCTATGTGTCCCATTGGCTGTATTCTTTTCTCTTGCATTAGACCCTCCTTGAAGGTCTGCAAGCTACACCCCATTAAAGTTAAAAGGAGAAGTCCCACTGGTTTTGGTAGAGCTGGACAGCCCCTTGAATAATGAAACAAGACTGGACCATACATCGTCATTAAAACCACTGGTGCTTCCTTCAGAAGAAATCTGCACACATCTTCAGATTCATGTAAAACGTTATTTGAATCCTCGGGGTAAATGTTGCTCACCTGGATTAAGTATTTACTCAGAGAAACTTGTAATTCATTTCCTAAAAAGCCAACTGGGTTATTCCACATCTGGATTTCCACACTATTTATTCAAACAGGAAAGAATCAATAAGGTACCTTGGGACATAAATGGATACAATACCAATTTGTCATTTATGGTTCAGTTCAGGATGTAATAAATATACAGATTAAAAAGCACCACCATTTCCTATTTGTGGGGAGGGGGTTAAAGCCCAGATACCTAAAGACTGCTTCGTGCAAATATTTGTAGTGAATCTTTGGGGATATTCTCAAAGCACATCTTGAAAATGTGAGTGGTTCAGAATTGGCAAGCCTTTTTAAATAAAATTTTAAAAAAACTCACGCTCAGGGTTGATTAGGGATCCCTTTGTATGTTGATTGTTCCCTGTGACTGAGGACCAAACTAGATGTGATGTTAGTCAAATGGGGTTATGTTGAAAGCATTGCACAAATGGAAGGACTTCTGCTTGGACTTCTCCTCCATCTGTACCTCCCCTCAGATCTGCTCCAGAGGGTGGCAGTGGGGAAGTTCTTTTGCTGGACACTACGCACAGTGAGTCCCAGCATGCAGGATTTGGGGACATACATTGTAGGCATGGGGGTCTATTGAGATTGGGACCCCTGTATTGTGGTTAGGGGGTGTTAACCCTCTTCCACTCCTTGTGGCCCCAATTTGGATTGGGCCTCCCACACCTGCAATTTGCTTAGGCTGGGGATCTCAAATTAGTGCAACTGGGAGCTTGTTTTCCCAATGCATATTGAAAGTGAGGGGGGCACTCTGAATTGGGGCTGCCGCATAGTGCCGCCATGTATTCCCATAATATCCAGATAGGTCAATGCTTGCTGCAAAATATATGGTGGCACAGAGAAAGCCGTCTAAGAACATAAGAAGAATCCTGTTGCATTGAGCCAAAGGTCCATCTAGTCTAGTTCTCACAGTGGCCCACAAGCAAGACCTGAGTGCTCTCTCCCCACTTGTAATTCACAGAAACTGTTATAATGAGGAATACTTTCTCCAACACCCCTTCAATATCTGAGGTGCATTTATAATAATAATAATAATAATAATAATAATAATAATAATAATAATAATAATATCTTTATTGTCATTGCCCCCTCTCAGGGACAACGAAATTACTCGACTGCTCCATAAAAACACTAATTAAAACAATACAGTATAGTACAGCAAGGAAGATTAGATGACTTTCAAAGTCCAGGCTTCCCATTCAGGGCTGAGATCGCTCTGGAGAAGAAGCTGTTCTTAAGACGGCTCGTTCTTGTCTTCATCGTCCTGTATCTCCGTCCCGACGGCAGGAGCTCGAAGAGACAGTGACCAGGATGCGATGGATCTTTTACTATGTCCAGTGCCTTCCTATGGCACCTTGTGGCATAAATCTGCTCTAAGGTGGAGAGTGGGCAGCCAACAATGCTCTCTGCTGCCTTAACAACTCTGCACAACCCCATCCTGTCCTGGGTAGTACAGCTTCCGTACCACACACATAAGCCATAAGTGAGCACGCTCTCAATGGCACAGTGATAGAAGGCAAGCAGCAGTTTCTGCGGAACATGGTTTTTCCTTAGAATTCTCAAAATGTACAGTCTCTGCTGCGCCTTCTTCACAAGCCCCCTTGTGTTGACACTCCAGGACAGATCCTCTTGTAATTCAATGCCCAAAAATCTGAACGTTGTTACCCTCTCCACACAGACCCCATCAATCAAAAGTGGCTGGATATTGCTCTTCTGTCTCCTGAAGTCCACCACAAGCTCCTTTGTCTTCCTTGTATTTATGAGCAAGTTGTTAGCTCTGCACCACTCTGTCAGCCGCTCCACCTCATCTCTATAGTGCGTTTCACCCTCCCTTTCAGGGATGAGCCCAATCACGGTTGTGTCATCTGCAAATTTGACAACCCTATTACTAGGGTGAGCAGCGACACAATCGTACGTGTAGAGAATATAAAGGAGCGGACTGAGTACGCATCCCTGTGGTGTTCCTATGTTAGTCTTAAGCATTTTAGAGGTATAAGGGCCCAACCGAACCCTCTGGGAGCGGTCTGACAAAAAGTCCAATATCCACCCACAAAGTGATAACGGAAGCCCCAGATTTAGCAGCTGTTTGGGAGAGGGCTTGCTTTCTGTCCACACCCAGGTTCTGAACTCTCTTCTCAGGGACACCCATTTCTTGTCTCATTCTTTGATGGTTATCCACAAGCAGGCAAAGACCTTTCCATTCACCTGCTGGGTTGTTTAAAGGTAAAGGAACCCCTGACCATTAGGTCCAGTCGTGGATGACTCTGGGGTTGCATGCTCATCTCGCTTTATTGGCCGAGGGTACAGTTTCCGGGTCATGTGGCCAGCATGACTAAGCCGCTTCTGGCAAACCAGAGCAGCACACGGAAACACCGTTTACCTTCCCGCCGAAGCGGTACCCATTTATCTACTCACACTTTGACGTGTTTTCGAACTGCTAGGTTGGCAGGAGCAGGGACCGAGCAACGGGAGCTCACCCCGTCGCGGGGATTCGAACCGCCGACCTTCTGATCGGCAAGCCCTAGGCTCTGTGGTTTAACCCACAGCGCCACCTTCCTACTAATACCTTGATTTATATCGCACCCTTCTTTCCAAAGGAGGATTCCAGTGTGTTGTCCAAAAGCACATGAAGCCACCATCTTACATCTTAGGTTTGGGTCTTGACAATGCCTGAAAGGGTGACTAGCAGGGACCCACAAGTACAACTCAGGAGGAAAAAGCCAGGCCTGGCAATAAACATAGAAAACTAGATAGATACAGACATGATTTTGTTGGTGGCTGCTTTCATCTGCCCCTCTTGTAGTGTGATCATAATGTCAGGCTTCCTTTGGTCAGCCGCCTTGGGTGCCTAGTGCAGAAAGGCAAGCGAGAAATTTAAAGAATGAACAAAACAAAACTGCTTTCTACACCTTTGGGTTGCCAGAAATGACCGCTTTTCATCACTAGAGGCTGCCATCTGATTGATTAAATGCAAACACAAATAAGACTCCAGCCTTACACAAACTGGCAATTTGGGGGCCTCTTTGGCTTCTGCTGAGGATAATCGGCATGGTCTCATTAGCATCAATAGGAGCCTGAGGCCTTTAACACAGAAGGGAGGGTCCTGCCTATTCTTATTGTCTCTGCTCCAGGTATTTGTTGCTGTTTGTATTTCTGTTTTCCCACACTCTTTCTGGTGCCTCGGGGAGTCATTTACAGGGTCTAATAATGGCATACATTATTATAGTGCCCTTAATGAGTCCCTGTGGCACGAAAAGAGGCTGGGAAAATGTAAACAGAAACTAAACAATACTAATGCAAACACTCCATTTTGGGCGAGCAAAATTAGGGTTGTATTAATTATTGGGGAGGTATATAATTGTCTGAAATGAGGACAACGTGTTGACACTCACAAAGATTTGGGGGGAAGAGGGGGGTGGGGCACTTGTACAATAAATGAAAAATAATAGGCTGCTACCTTAGACGGAGTCAGACCATGGTCTATCTAGCTCAGTATCATCCATACTCCCTGGCAGAGGCTTTTCATGGTTGAAGGGAAGGGCATTCCCAGCCCTATCCAGAGATCTTCTCCGAGTCTCACTGGTGGTATCAGAGCACCTTAAGCTATTGTTTGCAGTGTTGTTTGCTGCAACCCTATACAGTGGAACCTTGGTTCTTGAATGGCTTAGTTGATCAACAAATTGGCTCCCGAACGCCGAAGACCTGGAAGTAAGTGTTCCAGTTTTCAGACATTTTCCAGAAGCTGAACGTCTGGTGTGGCTGTCGGCTACTGTTCCTGGGGTGCCTGCACCAATCGGAAACCGCGCCTTGGTTTTCGAACATTTTGGGAGTGGAACGGACTTTCGGAGAACCAAAGTTTGAGAACCAAGGTTCCACTGTATTTGCTTACCTGGGACTAAGTCTTTTTTTAATCTATCAGGGCTTTTTTAAAAAAACAAACTATAAAGTAAGCTATTGACTTCTTTAAAAAACAAAAACACGTCCTCTGCTGCTGTGATTTGTCAAAGCAAAAAAACCAGAGCTCTTCAGTGCCCCACAGGCAGCATTTTGGACAACTTCACTTTCTACAAAGCCCATGGACCTAAAGACATCTAGATATAGAGTGACAAGGTACAGAACTTTGCAGAAACAACAGAGTGACACAAGACTTTGTGGGGGTCTTGATCCAGAAGGGAGGGTTATTGACATCATGTTTCAACTCTGGAAAGTTCCCCTCTGATTTGTTTCATTCTTTTGGCAATGGGTAAGTAGCCACGGGGACATGTCTGCAAAGGGGAAGCCTGCAGACTGCATGTATGCTGCCTCCTTGAGTTGGAACCCTGGGCAATTTGGGTTCTCGACCACAGGGACAGCCAACAAAACGTTCAACAGCCTTCCCCTCCTCAGACAAGCCCCCTAGCATCTTATCACACATGGGGGAGGGACTGTCAGGCGACATGTTGGTGGGGGCGGGGCTGCAGTTTATGGTTCCACTCTGTCTCCATGTGAGAGAGCTAATAGAATTGCAAGCCATTTCCCTAATCATAGTTGGTGGCATTGGCTCAGACCTGAGTCATAGGGGACTCAGCCTTCCTCCTCCTGACGTGATAACCAGCTTCTTCATAAGGACTCCAGAAATGACATCTCTGAGCACTCAAAGTGACGCCTGCAATAAACCACATGTCTCCATGCTAATCCCAGAAGCAGCAACCAAGGGGAAAAATGCCTGTGTCAGTCGTTTCCCAGTATTTTCATAGCCGCTGGTACTGGAGGTTATGAATTTCAGATGGAATGTGTTGACTCTGGGCTATCCAAGCACTAATAGCAGGTGCTCTGGGATTTGTCTGCTTGTTCGTAGTAAACTCAACAGTAGCTGGTGCAGTCGAGACACAATTTCACAACTATGAGAGTTTCAGAGAGGAACCAGGAGAGCTGCCTTGGCCAGGTTTTAGGGATAGTTATATAATATTGCACTTTCTTGAGCCTGTATAATTCCACACCTCAACACCCCACCCCCCACTATCTTTCAGATTGCACAGTGGGAGGAAGAGAAATTGGCAAATTTCAGAAGCTAAGAGCCCACCTGATTGAATACCTTGAGTTGGGAATGACACAAGGAAACAAGTAGCAGAAGTGGCATCAATCAGGGCTATGGAAGGGAACTTGCTGCCATGGTGGCAGGAGTGCTAACTTGACCCCGCGATCATGGGTACCTGGGGCCATCAGTACTATGCAGCGTGCATGGTACTGGCACTGAAATTTGTGAGTGCCTGGCCCCTTCATGGGGAATTTTGTGGGTGCTTGGCACCCAGGGCCCCAGGGAGTTGGCACTTATGTGTGGTGGGGGTAGGTGGCAGAAAGCATCATTGTGGGACTGGGTGGGGAGGGGCAGTGCTGAAAAGATAAGGAGCTCCAGCTACCTGGTACTTGCTTCTGCCTGGCACTGCGAAACCCCAGGCAAGGTTTCATTTGCCCTCATATATCAGATGCAGGGCAACTAACTGCCTGACTTAGCAGAAAGAGAGTTTGCAGGCACCACCAGTCCAGTGATGGGTGCTTGCACAAGCACTGATGATCAGATGCCCTTCAGGCCTGGCGGTGCTGAGGGCCTAGGGCTTTGCTGATTGGCAGTGCCTGCAAACTCTCTTTCAGCTGAGTGGTGTCTTCACCTGACACCCACCTGACATCAAAAATGAGGTCAAGTGTAGGGCAAATGGGCCTTGCCAAACCTGCCAGTCAGCTGATCCTTGTGGGGCACTGTGCAAAGGCCTTTTCAAAACACAAGGGTCAGCCAGTCATCAGCACTTGGTGGGATGTGCTTTTGCCCACACAAAAGTAGGCAGACAAGAATGGGTCACCCAGTGCCATTGTACCACACACACCTGTCAAACTTGGCCTACACAGGCTGGGAGAAGATACTGATCTGGATCACCAATCAGATCCAGTTCCCCCTGCTTTATTTTCTTGGAATGCTTCTGAGGCTGAATATAGTGTTGAAGAGAGATTCTAAGTTGGGGACAGGTCCCAGAGGCCTGACCCAGCACTTCCCTTCTCAGCCCTTAGTCCAGTATTAGTATTAGTATTAGTATTAGTATTAGTATTAGTATTAGTATATGTGCATCAGGGCCCAAGCATTTGCCCAGCCATGTCGTGTGGCTGGTGTGTTGGGAAATTTCCATTTTATGCATAGTTCATCTATGGAATTCACTCCCAGAGTAGGCAGTGGGAACCACCAACCCTGATGGCTTTCAAAGAGGATTAGACAAATTCATGGGCAAGAGAGCTATCAGTGGCTATTAGCTGTGGTGGCTATGCTCTGCCTCCACAGTTGGAGGTTCTGGGTGCCCAAGCACCCACAAAAATTCTGTTGTGGGTGCTCAACACCCACACTGCGGGGCCCCGTTGCTTTCTGAGGCCTTGCCAGACCTTAGAGACCTAGAGATGCCTTCCGAGGTCTCACGAGGTCTCAGAACCTGACTTCCGGTGGCATCAGAAGTCAGGTTCTGAGGCTGGGGGGCACAGGTGACGTCATGATGTCACATCGCAACATCACATCATGTCACATGCACTGGGCACCCCTGGTTGGAGGAAACAATGCTTCTGAATACCAGTTGCCAGAAACCACTGGTTTTGCACATGCTAGTTTTGTACATCTACTTCTGCTTCATTGACTACAGAAAAGCATTTGACTATGCCGACTGCAGCAAACTATGGCAAGTTCTTAAAGAAACGGGAGTGCCTGATCATCTCATCTGTCTCCTGAGAAATCTCTATGTAGGACAAGAAGCTACAGTTAGAACTGGATATGGAACAACTGATTGGTTCAAAATTGTGAAAGGAGACACGACTAAACAACAACAAAAGTTTTGTACATGCAAAGAATATTTACGAGGGACAGTTGACATTTTGATCTTGCGCCAAGAGAAAGGTTATACCACCACCCAATTCTCCTGAACATGTAAATTGGCCCTTGGCCAATTTATTGTTCTAAATATTGTATTCAGTTCTTGTACTCTGGTCTGGAGTTCAAGATTGGTCATCTTCTATGGCAATAATAAAATATACGATGCTTTTAGCAGATAGTGCTGTTTTCTGTAAGAGACAGTGCTCTGTTATGATCTTCTCTGCAAGCTGCTTCTGCTTTCTATCTAACTGACATTTCCTCCTGGTGCGGCTTCATTTAGAACGCCACTGAAATATACAGTAAGATGACTGCTCAGCAAGTAATATAAATTTTAGACACCTACGCTTCAATCCAAAACAGAGTCCTCTTAATTCCAGTGTGAACTGGGGCAGCATCAGAATGGCACAAAGGGTAGTATTTATCTAAGTTTTACTCAGATTAGACACAGTTAAAATAATGGACCTGACTTAGTCATGGTCATTGATTTCAGCAGCTTTACTCTGACCTGCTGAAAGTTTTGCATGCCATCCAAAAATTATAGGCTAAAATATGCACTGAAAATAAGAACATAGGAAGAAGCCTGCTGGATCAGGCCAATGGCTCATCTTGCCCAGCTGCCTGTTCTCACAGTGGCCAACCAGATGGCTATGGGAAGCCTGCTCAACCAGAGCCAGGGCTTTTTCAGCTGTGGCTCCCATCTGGTGGAACGCTGTGTCACAAGAGACTAGGGCCCTGCGGGACTTGACATCTTTCTGCAGGACCTGCAAGACAGAGCTGTTCCACCAGGCTTTTGGCCAAGGCACAGTCTGACCCCCTCCTTCTGTAATCCACATAGAACTCTAGCCTAATGGTTGCCATAAATTTGATTCTGAATTGATTTTCAAATGAATTGATTTTAGAATGCATTTCAATTAATTGATTGTGATTTTATGTAAACTGTGTTACTTTTATTGTTGTTAGCCGCTACAATCCTGGTCTGATTAAAAATTTGATCTGTAATCCAGATCCATCCAACTGCCACCAACACCTGTGTTCCAGCTTCTGTTCAAGTTCTGCTTGCCTTGACTTAACCCTCACCCACCCAAGTTAGCAATCCTATGATGAATGTGTCAATGTTTGGATATAACAGTATGTGATGTGTCATTACATGCACTGTGATGTCCAAGTCTTTCTCTATTTTCATCTGTTTCACAGTATCAGATTGTTACTAAATATTATAGCTGAGTTTTATTGACTCCAGGGACAGCTGTTGAGGAGAAAATGCCTAATTTCAAGCCAAATATGGAGTTCATGTCTTAGCTCAAGAATTGGATACTACCCAGGAATTTGTTAGGGATCTCCCCCCACCCCTTTCTGCTGTGAGTTGTCCAACAAAACCCAGAACTTTGCAACAATGAAATGTAAAGTACACCCAAGTGATGTTTTAGCACTGATTGAAGAACATGGGAAGCCATATTATACTGGGTCGAACCATTGGTACAGGCCAGCTCAGTAATGTCTATACCAGACGTCACAAATGGCCTGCGGACTCATCTGCAAGCTGGGGAAACTGTCTGCGGGCACCCACCCACACCACCACCACCACTGGCTGCAACAGATGCTTCATTCAAGCCTAATTTCAAGGCACAGGCAAACAATAGAGGTCAAGTTCAGCTAGTGGAAGAGAATTTGAAAGAATAAGGGAGAAGATGTGTGAACAAGGAGAAAGTTCTTACCAGTACGGAAGCGATAAGGAGCTTGCTTCTATCAGGATAAGAACCTAACAAGAAGTCAACTCCCTGGGATAGTTTATTGTTGCACAGTGTGTTTAAATTTATTGTTGTACATTGTTTTAATTGTCTGTTTTAACCATATTTGCACATCAGTTTCTAATACTGTGAGTATTTCAGAGGCTTCTACTCTGCAGCCTCTTACAGTTGTTTTAACTGTGAGTCTTTTAGTTCTTACGCTCTTACAGTTGTTTTAACTGAATGTTTTTATTTGTTTTTAGTTTTTATCTGTTTTAATTATCAGGTTTTTTTATCCACTTAATATTCTATTCTCTGACTGCTAGTCTATGACTGTAATAAACTGATTGAATTGAATTGAACCTAAGAAGATCGCAGCTGGATCAGACCAAAGGCCCATTTAATAGTCCTGCATCCTGTTCCCTACAGTGGCCAACTGGATGCCTGTGTTAGGTCCACTTTTTGTGGCATCTCAAATATGTTATCACAAACTTAGACTCAAGCTAAGCCATTGTGGTAGAAATTGAAAGGAAGCTCAGAACTTGCCAAAAGCAGAAGGGAAAGATACAAGGGTTACAATAGTTTTTCCATGGGGATGCAAAAGTCACACAAATGTTGCATATTTGTATTGTGAAAGGGGCCGTTTGTTTCTGTAGCTGGAATGAGTATGGTGCAAAACTCCCCCTTGGCAGAAAAACAGACCAAACACGCTGGAAAAATGTGCAAACAATGTTTTCTTCTTCTTCTGCAAAATTAGAAGTAAAACAAGCAGGCTTTTCTAAAGGTTAGAACACTCTCACTCGCTTTTTGCAGCACGCACATCCACCTCTTCCCCGGAAATCCACACTTGACACTTTCGACCTCAGCTGCCCCAGCTTTCATTGTGTAACTGATGGAGTGCGTTGAATGTCAGTGGCGAGAAAACAGGTTGGACAAAAATAACTGCCTGTTCAGGTCCTTTTCTCTGCTCTAGAGTGTGGGAAAATGGCTCCTTTTCTCCAGTTTCCTGCAAAAGTATTCAATCTGCACAGAAGCAGATTTTTATTTTATTTTTTAATGTCAAATCAAATGAGCATAATCTAACCATCCTTCGTTTTATAACGGAACAGTTTCTGGGTCGGCAAAATTGCTCAACGTGGCGAAACGCCTGGTCATTTTTTAAATGCCTGCATCTGAATCCTCCCCTACTGGCTGAGCCATAGGATAACCATTTCCATTGTTTCATGGCTGCCCTAAGGATAATGCAGTACCACAATGACATCAGCTTATGAAGTATGAACCGACTGGCTAGCCAAATGCCCCTTCTCAGTCTGCTTCGGGCAGACTGTTGTCAAAGATGCAGGTTGCTTAATAAACAGCTCAGCATCAGCATTCAGCATCCTTTGGTGGTTGCCAGGGCCCCTGGCATCCCAACAAGGCCCAGTTGCACTGTCCTGTGCCCAGGGCCCCTGTCAAAGTGGCCAGGTCTGAAAACTACTATTTTAAAGTCCCACAATGCCCCAGAGCTGTGATGCAATGCCCACCAAATTTTAAATGGTGGCTCATAGCACCATGCAGCTTCCCACCAGACAAACATGGGCACCAGTGCACTTGCATTTCTACCTGTGGAGTTTCTGGGGGTCGGGTTTTGCTTCCTTTGCAACAATAATCTCCAATGAAACACTTTAGGGTCCTGTTATCTGTGTATGGATGGCATGCTGATCATGTGGATTACTATGCAAGGGGATGGCAAAGCTGCACTTTGCTTGCTAAATCAGGCCTGCCAAGCCTCCTGAGGTGGCCCGCTGTCCCTGTTGTAAAGGTGTCTCTTCCCTACCTTGCCAATGCACCTGTTGTCCTCAGGTGCCCCACCATTGCTGGCAGCGTACAGCACTCTGGCATGAGCCATGCAGACCCTCCAATTGTCTTTATTTTCCAGGGACAGTCCCAGAATTACAGAAGCCGTCCGAGTTTCTGATTTGATCCCAGGATGACCCACTTTTCTTTAGGATGTCCCTATTTTCATCAGAGAAATGTTGGAGGGTATGGAGTTTGCAACCCCTGAGCCAAGGAGATAAGTAAATGTAGAATCTTTAGAAGACATCTGAAGGCAGCCCTGTATAGGGGAGTTTTTAAATCTTTAATGGGTTTTTTTTTTAATATGTTGGAAGCCGCCCAGAGTGGCTGGTGCAACCCAATCAAAGGGGTGGGGTATAAATAATAAAAATATTTATCTTATAATGGAACAGGCTGTCCCTAATTTTATCAGAGAAATGTTGGGGAGTATGGCCATGAGGTGCTGCTTCTGCTTTTTTGAGCACCTCATTTTGCTAGCAAGGGTGGCATAGAAGGAGACAGAGATGTAGAAGGAGAAGGAGGGAGGGGAGGAGGAGGAGGAGGAGGAGGAGGAGGAGGAGGAGGAGGAGGAGGAGGAGGAGGAGAACCACCAATTTGGCAAGGTCAGGAAGAGAGAGTTTTTTTTCCTCCCAACCCAGCGCTGTGATGGAGAGAGAAACTGCTGCCTCTGAGCTTCAGAGAACGACCTTGTAAACAATGAATGTGTAGACATTGGTAAGCAGGGTTAGCAGAGCTGTCGACATTAAATGGGAGGTGCTCTGGATAGAACTGAGGTATGGTTCCTCAGAATGGAGATATAGCTTCTGTAAATTTGGAAGATGTAGGTCAGGTGCATTCATATTAGAATGCAGAAGAATCATAGCTGTCAACCTTCCCTTTTTTTGCGGGAAATTCCCTTATTCCAGCGCTGTTTCCCACTGCTTCCTGCTGCTATCCCGGATTGTTAGATATCCCGTAGACTGTCCCCGGGACAAGTGAGGCTGCTGATCCCTTCTTTTCACGGCTGCTTATCCCTTCTTTTCAAATCTGAAAGTTGACAGCTATGAGAAGAATCAAATCCCTCAAAGCATCACTAGGCAAATACAGGAAGGGCATCACCGTGTCTGCAGGGGGGACGGGACACCCCAAATGGATAATATCCTAAACCACAAGTTTGTATGTCTGACTAGCATACTTTTTCTCACATGGCTAATTAAAACAGGCAGACCCAGAAAGATTTTTGGGGGGAGGTGGGGAGGAAACTGCTTGTAAACTTTATGACAAATCCTGTAGGGCATTATTTATTCAAATCTGGCCAAACACATTTGGCTATTAAAAAAACAAAATTAGCATAGGTTTGTATTTAATGCTGCACCCATTGCACATCATTAAATCTGTGGGCTCCATTTTCCCACTGGTGGCTAAGATTGCCTCTCATTGTTAACGCAGCCAGCTGTTTCAGCCCAGCGGTCACTGATCGCAGGGCACAAATTAATGAGAAACAGAAAGGGAGAAGTGACATTGGGGGATAAAACAAAATGGGAAAGGTGGTAGTCCAAAAAGGAAGAAGGGTTCTTTCTATTAGCCAAGTGCAGGAAGGATTCACTAGGCATATTAGGAAATACTAATTTATAATAGTAATACTTAAATAAATGATATTAATATTTAATTATTATTAATCATGCTATTTATTTATTTATTGCCTAATACAAACAGTCTCAAGGTGACTTACATGCAAGCCATCAAGCTTAATGGTAAAATAGCAACAGCCGCTCCCAAAAAAACACATAAGCATTTTCATTAAATGTCTGAATGTCCCAGGTCGGGAGTCAGCTTCACCTGCTGAACAGCAGCCTGAAGGGGAAGAAGGGGGAGTGACTCCACCTGCAGCTGAGCAGACTTCAAGGACACAGAGGAGAAGGCGCTGGTGAGAACTAGCTGGTTTAGCCTTCTTAAGCAGAGCTTCCAGCAGCAGTCAGATCTCTGTCCAAAAGGGTGCATAGCTGACAAACCACCCAAAGTCAGAAATTCAGGGCTCCCTGGTCCTGAATAGGGTAACTGTGCCCCTGAAGGACCAGGTGCGTAGCCTGGGAGCCATTTTGGACTCACAGCTGTCCATGGAGGCGCAGGTCAATTCTGTATCCAGGGCAGCTGTCTACCAACTCCACCTGGTACGCAGGCTGAGACCCTACCTGCCCGCGGATTGTCTTGCCAGAGTGGTGCATGCTCTAGTTATCTCCCGCTTGGACTACTGCAATGCGCTCTACGTGGGGCTACCTTTGAAGGTGACTCGGAAACTACAGCTAATCCAGAATGCGGCAGCTAGACTGGTGACTGGGGGCAGCCGCCGAGACCACATAACACCGGTCTTGAAAGACCTACATTGGCTCCCAGTACGTTTCCGAGCACAATTCAAAGTGTTGGTGTTGACCTTTAAAGCCCTAAATGGCCTCGGCCCAGTATACCTGAAGGAGCGTCTCCACCCCCATCGTTCTGCCCGGACACTGAGGTCCAGCGCCGAGGGCCTTCTGGCGGTTCCCTCATTGCGAGAAGCAAAGCTACAGGGAACCAGGCAGAGGGCCTTTTCGGTAGTGGCACCCGCCCTGTGGAACGCCCTCCCATCAGATGTCAAAACGATAAACAACTACCTGACATTCAGAAGACATCTTAAGGCAGCCCTGTTCAGGGAAGTTTTTAATGTATGATATTTTAGTGTTTTTTGGTTTCTATGGAAGCCGCCCAGAGTGGCTGGGGAAACCCAGCCAGATGGGCGGGGTACAAATAATAAATTATTATTATTATTATTATTATTAAATGCACCTATCCGCTGAGACCACCTACACATTCAGTGACCATTGGATCCAGGTTTATGGACCTGCTCCAGCAAAGTGAGTGCAAATCTGTGCAGAACAGGCTATCTCCCCACCTCTTTGAACCCATAGCACTTCTGCCTTATCAGGTTTCCATTTATTGGCCTGCAAGATGCAGCCCATCATTGCCTCCAAGCACCATTTGAGCACCTGAGCTGCCTCCCTTGATACAGCTAGAACAACGAGATAAAGCTGGGCTTCATCTGCATAGTGGTGACACATCATTCCAAACCTCCTGATGGCGTCAGCTTCAAAATGGGGGGCAAGATGTAACCCTGCGGGAAGCCATGGGGCAACTCCTTCATGGAAATGGCCTCAAAGGTAGGATTGGAACCACTCTAATACAATATCCTCAACCCGCACCTTCCAGAGCCACTCCAGAATGATATCATTGTCAATTGTGTTAAAACCCATCCATCTCCTGACCCATGTCCTCAACTGAGGTGACCAAGGCAGTTTCAGAGCCATGATTGTGCTTAAAACCAGACTGAGCTGGGTCCAGATAATTATCTTCCAAGGAAGCCTGAAGCTGAGCCAAATACCCCTCAAGCATTTTCGTAAACACATCTGGGTCCAAGGAGGCCCTCTGAAGAAGGGAACGCACCACCGCCTCTCCCTCCTCCAATTACACATGAATCATTTCCTGGGTCCACCCAGTTCATCCCCACCAGGAAGCCAACATGGGCAAGGGTCAAGAGGGCAGGTGGCTGGCCATGCCCATACAAGCAGCTTGCCCACAATCTCAGGCCACAACCATCGAACCCTGATTCAGCACAAATGAAGCAGGCACTTCTCTGGACACTTCCACAGAACTTACCCTAACTGAAGCCTCCAGTGTAGATGAATCCTAAAGGTTTTGTCCACTCTAGAAAGGGGTGGTTGTCGTCACACTTGTTTGCTTGACTTACAAAAGCATTGGAATTGCCCGACCTTCTGCTCAACGCAGAATCTGCAAGGCAGTATCTCCTTTCTGCTGAGTGTGTGGACATGAGAGGTAAAGTACATGAGCATATACCGTATTTTTCACTCTATAAGACGCACTTTTTCTCTCCTAAAAAGTAAGGGGAAATGTGTGTGCGTCTTATGGAGCGAATGCAGGCTGCACAGCTATCACAGAAGCCAGAACAGCAAGAGGGATTGCTGCTTTCACTGCGCAGCGATCCCTCTTGCTGTTCTGGCTTCTGGGATTCAGAATATGTTTTTTCTTGTTTTCCTCCTCCAAAAACTAGGTGCATCTTATGGTCTGGTGCATCTTATAGAGCGAAAAAGAGGGTAGTTTCACTCTCCCCTCTGCACATGTGCTATTATGTGTGGAAGAAGAATAAGAGAACAACCCTCAAGTTAAAGGGGCACCTGTTCCAGCTGTGTGTGGTTAACCACTGTTCAAACACAGCTGACTGTTGTGGTACACCCCAGCCTGTACCAGTGATTTCATCCTCTATGGCTTTATACACTTTGTTCACATGCTGTGTGTTCCTATGCTTGCTTACTCGGGGTTGATCCCACTGTGTGTGTTTTTTATATCCCATATTTCTTACATCATGGAACCCAAGACAGTATATGTGTTATTCCCAGGCAGTTTCCCATCCACGCACTGGCTAGACTCAGACCTGCTTCAAGGGTCCTCAGGACCAGATCCTGGGTCTTCAAACCAGACCCTACATGCAAAGTAGCATACTTCCTGGCATATCGAGGATTGCCTTAGACCTCACATAGCCCAGCATCTCTGCTCACTGCCCATGCTAGTTGGGGCTGATGGGAATTGTAGTCCAAAACATCTGGAGAACACACGTTGGCTACCACTGCCTTAACCTTAGACTACTCAAGTACACAGACCAGAAACTCCCAACCACAATGAAGCCATACAGTACATTCTTAGTAACCGATTCTAGCAAAGAAAGAAGGTTATTCACACTTACCTCACACTGAGCCCCATTAAACTATTTCCTAATACTGAAGGAAGTGTCAGCCTACAAAGTAATTAAAGCTACCGCTCTTTGTTAGAAGGAAAAGCCATATTTTATGTTGCAGTAACCTTCCCGAACCAAAATAACCTGACAAAATTAACAGGTGATCTTAACCCATACCCCAGTTAGTGGTTACCCCACACTGATTAAGATTGGTACACCAATTGATGCATGTCTACTTGTAAGTAAGTCTAACATCCTAAATATTATTTCTTTGCTGCAATGCCTTTCTGAATATGCATTGTGTTTGGGGATTTCTGGCCTGTGTGCTGAATAGTTTTAGGTTCAAGGCTACTTCTAAATGCACCATTCTCTCTCATCAGCGAATAGAATTATATGTTCTGAAACATGTTGCCTTCTACCTAACCATGTGAATGAACAAGTAAGTCAATCAACTGAAGGACTGGAACTATCCAATGCACAAAAAGAAATATGAACATGAATGTGTTGCATGCCAGAAGTTCATTCAGAGTGTTGTGCAGAATTGCAACAAGAAGGTGGCAAATGTGGCTAATTTTAATTGAAATTTTTGAAGTTAAATCTAATGAGAATGTTTGCAATTCTGAAACAGGCACACACACACACACACACACACACACACACCCTTGCAGACAATTCCTGCTTCATTTCTAGCACTGGGATGCACATCTCTTGCCAGTAGTATTTCTACATTTTTATCCTATCCTTTCACCTTCTAAAAGCTCAGGACACAAGATGCAGTCTCCTCTTTTAACCTCACACCAAACTGACCCAAACTGACCCAAAGCCAGCCATCGCATTTCACGGCTGAGTGGAGTTTGAACCCATGTCTTTTCTTTCCAAGGGCCGCACTCTAGCCCAGACATTCCAAACATGGTGCTGTCAAATGTTGTTGGACTTCAACTCCCACCAGCCTCAATGAGCATGCCCAATAGCCAGGGACATGGGTGTTGTAGTCCAACACATTTGGAAGGTGCCATGTTGGGGAAGACTGACCACTCAGGCTCCATTAATTTTTTAACAAAACTGGTTGCCGACAGCCAGACTTACCCTTCAATTTTTCACTGTCTTCATTTTTAATTTATTTTTACATGGCTCTGAAGATGCTAAAAAAAGCAGTTTGCAGGCACCTGGCAGTAGATTTGGACTCGCAACATTTCAGCACTTTTGTCACACACACCTTAGAACACTGGGAAAGTTCAGCACCCTGCCTTCACTCACACACACACACACACAAATATGACTAGAAGTTGATCAGGACTTTTCTACGACTTAAATCCTAAAAACCATACAACCATTTCAGCCACTGCAACATCTGCAGCAAGCACTCCACTGCTACCAGGCTCTTAAAACCTCAGTAGATTTGTGCAGAGCAACTGACATCCAGTGGTCACTGAAGCTCATTGCTCATTCTTGAATGTTTTTACTGAACAGTCTTCAGTCCAAGCCAAAGTTGTTCAGCATTCCAAATGGAGGAAAATGCAAGGACTCTCTTTCTCTTTCTCTCTCTCTCTTTTTTTTTTTAGTGAAGTGCTGGGAGCACTCTATGAAAATTCTACCTGTGACTCCTAGAAACCTCATTTAGCCTCTTAATACCAAGGGTAGCCAATGTCCTGCCCTCTGGATCTTGTTGGTTTTCAACTTTCATCAGCTTCAGCCAGCCTGCCCAATGGTTAGGGATGATGGGAGTTCTGCCCAGCAACACACTGGGCAGTGGCAGACTTTGGGCTCTTAGATTTCAGCGGCTCCCTATGTGATGCCAAAATTTGGTGCCACCCCCCACCTCCCACGCTCCATTCTACAGCATTGTTTTGGTGTCCCCTATAGCCCAGTGTCCAGCGTGGCCACACTGGTCATGCTACCCTAAAACGGCCTCTGATGTTGGCTACCTCCCCTTTACAGTTTTTACCAAATAGTAAAATGGCCCTCCATTAATCGAACACAAATGTCCCTATAAAACACCCACTCCTTTGTTCTGCCTTTATTGTCTCTTTCTCTCACACTCTCTTTTCCTTCTGCTTATATGTGACACTCTCTATTTCAACATTTGCTTGTCCTCCATGGTTCCATTCTAAGTCATTATTTTTAAGCTCTTCCCTTTTCCTCTCGCATTCCCAGGCTGCTATTTTATTTGACTTCTTTGATCTTTCTTTCCTTGCTTCTTTTGCAGTGGAATCCTATGCATGTTCACTCAGAAGCTAAACTGTGTTAAAAGGGGGTTAATGCCAAAGTATTGCTACTAAAGGTGCAAGCCAGACCCCCAATCCCTGCTTAGTGGTGCGCAATATTCCAGGGGGTTCCAGGCTCTCACCCAGGGTCGCATTTCCATTGAGAATCAAGACGCGGGAGAAACTGTAGTGACTAAGATTTATAGTGGGGTAGGAGAGCTGAAAATAATGCCAATTTTTTTTCACATCTGGCAACAGTCTGGGGAGGTTGTTTAGTCATTTAGTCGTGTCTGACTCTTCGTGACCTCATGGACCAGAGCACGCCAGGCACTCCTGTGTTCCACTGCCTCCCGCAGTTTGGTCAAACTCATGTTGGTCGCTTCCATAACACTGTCCAACCATCTCATCCTCTGTCGTCCCCTTCTCCTTGTGCCCTCCATCTTTCCCAACATTAGGGTTTTTTCCAGGGAGTCGTCTCTTCTCATGAGGTGGTCGAAGTACCAGCCTCAGCTTCACGATCTGTCCTCCCAGTGAGCACTCAGGGCTGATTTCCTTAAGAATGGACAGGTTTGATCTTCTTGCAGTCCATTGGACTCTCAAGAACCTCCTCCAGCACCATAATTCAAAAGCATCAATTCTTTGGCAATCAGCCTTCTTTATGGTCCAGCTCTCACTTCCATACATCACTACTGGGAAAACCATAGCTTTAACTATACGGACCTTTGTTGGCAAGAGGCTCAGGTTATATATATGTAAATAAACGATTATTCACGAAGACACCACAGTCTCCGCCGTGCCTCATTTCCAAAAGGAAACATGGACCCTGGGAAAAGCTCCTGGAACCCCTGGAATCTTGCACTACTCAGAGATTGGGGAGGAGTGCACCAATATAGATTTTTGCCTCTTACTGGAAATCACGTGTAGGGAGAGTGCTTATTGCGCTTAGGTCCTGGTTGTTGGCTTCCCACAGGCATCTTGTTGACCACTGTGAGAACAGGATATGGGACTAGGTGGGCCATTGGCCTGATCCAGCAGGCTCGTCTTATGTTCTTAGCTTCTGCAGAGTATAGAATAGATCTGCCTCTAAGATGCTACAAGGCTATGTATTCATTGGTGTCAATGCCCCTAAGCCAAATCTTAGCAAACTGCCCAATTTGTTACTGTATAGATTACTGTCTTGCCCCCTCCTTTTCCTCAACGAGAAGCAATAAAAGTCCCACATGGCCAGACTAAGAGCTTCAGCCTGTAGAATCAATTGTTACTTTGAATCAGGGAAAATATCTTGCAAGCCAACATGTACTAGGGTTGCAAAATTACTGCTCTGGGGGAAACTGCAATGAAAGTCTAAAGAGGGAAAGTAGACACAAACTTACTAGAAATAATTGGCCACAAGTTTTCTTTATTTTTAAAGCCTTTATCTCCCTCATTATCCATCTCACAGAGAATATATTGGTATGTGCCACTTTAGAAACATTTTGTGATCGTTGGCAAGAGAAAAAAGGCCACCCTCTAAATCTGCAGGGGAGGTGTTTCCCGTTACAAGCATAAGTTTCACAATTTAATTATTTGTGGGTATATGGAGTGGTAAAATAACCTGGATGGTGATTAGCCCCATACCCAGCTGTGATGGTGCAGTCTGATCCTCTCATTTAGCAAGCATCACATGCTTGCAGGCTGAAGCCCTAATTAATAGAATTATTTGTTTCTCCTAAGTGACTTCAGGCCAGCTGGATTATACAAGTCACTGCCATGAGCGCAGAAGAATTTTGGTCCCCGGTCTACAGCTGTTGGAACAGCAGCCAGTAAAAACTAGCAGCTCTCAAGGAGCTGGATGTTTAAACAAGAGGGCAGCTCTAACATTCTCATCATTCAAATTCTCCAAAGCAGAGGTTTCCTAAGGGTCTGGAAAGTTTGCTTCTTACATGCATACATATGGCAGAGGCAGAGAGATTTCAATTTAACTCATCGAATTTGGTTGGATTTGTGGAATTGAAAGAATTTTTTAAAGCTCCTGTTGATTCTTCTAAGAAGTTTCCATCACAGAGGCAATTAGCACATAACAAGTACAGTGAACAGACACTGTGTGTTATGATTCCATTTTTTTAAATGCTACCAAAATGCATGGGAGGTTAACTAGATTAAGAACAGGAGGTCTGGCATCCTTGGGGCCCATTGTCATCTCTGAGCCTTTGCAAGCCCTGTCCTCAATGGGCAGGTGTGAGCTTCCCTTTAAAAAAATAAAATGCCACAATGCCCTGGGAGCACCTGACGCAGCATTACTCCAAGGCACTGTAGGAAATTTAGTTGTCTGCTGCAACCACCCCCCAATAAACCCACAAGCAGCAGGAAGGAGGCAGGAGAGATTCCACATAGGGCACTTTGCCAATGATCCGCTCAAACATGGGACCCATTCTGCCAAGGAAAATAGGTTGTTGTTATTGTTGTTAAAAAAAGCAGCTTGGTTAGCATGCAATAATAGACATCCTCTGGGTATATCCATATTCATTTAATGCCCATTTAACCATTGTGTTCCCTCCTGCAAAGAACCCTGGGGATTTTTAGTACAGTGGTACCTTGGGTTAAGTACTTAATTCGTTCTGGAGGTCCGTTCTTAACCTGAAACTGTTCTTAACCTGAAGCACCACTTTAGCTAATGGGGCCTCCCGCTGCCACTGCGCCGCCACTGCACGATTTCTGTTCTCATCCTGAAGCAAAGTTCTTAACCCAAGGTACTATTTCTGGGTTAGCGGAGTCTGTAACCTGAAGCGTATGTAACCTGAGGTACCACTGTATAGTGAAGTTGCAGAAGATTGTGTTAAGAGGTCCTGAGTCCACCTAACACAAAGAAAGTTCCCAAGGATCCTAGGGTTGGGAAGTGGGTAGGGAATGAGAAAGCCAATGCTTGGAACAGATTGGTTCAATTAAAGGATCTGAACTACACCAAGTTCTCTGAACTACACCTGGAAGCAGGTCCCATAACTGCTGGATGGGAATGAAGTGCATTTGGGGATAGAACTTGGAACGATTTATCGTTCATCTTTCAAGTTCGTTCTCTTACATTTGTCAGAGACTCTTTGGGCCTTTAGAGCTTAAAGATTGTAATTGTTGCCCCGCCCCCAATTACTCTCCGCTGTGCCAATGATCATTTGGACGAACATGAATGGACTGTTCCTCTTTGAAAGGAAGGAACGTAGCCCAGTGGCAGATCGTCTGCTTTGCATGCAGAAGGTCCCAAATTCAACCCCTGTAATATCCAGATGTCAGCAGAGAATCCTGCCCAAAACCCTAGAGAGCTATAGTAGGACAGTATTGTTCTAGAGATGAATGAACGATCTGATTCAATATAAGGCAGCTTCATGACTGTTAACAGAAATGAACTAGCGCATTTTGTAAAGGGATGAACACGAAATGTAATTAGTTCCTTTTTCAACAACCTGAACTAGTTTTTGAAATGAACTTCCCAAGGCTCTGATGAAAAACTACATATATGCTGCATACTCGGTGCTTTTGTTCTAGAAAAAAATGTGCCAGTACTCACCATGAAGTTGCCACAGTAAGTGCCACACTTTTAACCAGCACTTTTCTTCTAAAAAAATTAAATGGTGACAGTACTGCACTGTGCATACTTAATATACATAATTTCTGCAGATCCCATGTTTTCCTGGTGTAGAATTTTACTTTTACATGTGTGTGTGCGTGCACATACATATTTGTGGTGGATTTAAATCCAGGACAATATTGCTCAAATACTTTCCGCCTTTAATGAATGGCTGGATCCTAGGGCACAGTCTGAATGGACACAGTGAGGTAAAATGCTGAAACTCTGAATCAGTGACTGGATGGTAAGACTGGATGAGACCCCCCCTCACTCCTGACTTCCATGGAAGAAAGGTGGGGAATATAAATAGAATCATTAAAATAAAAGCCTATTAATAGATGACAGGTTTCTGGAATGGCTAAATTGAATTTTATGTTTCCACGAAAAAGCAGACAAATGATGGAGAGTCGCGAAAAGCAGGCACTTCCTGTTATTGCCCTCTGGAAATGAGATTCACTAATTACTGCACTTGCTGTATAAGGATCATGAACACTCATGCATCAAGTTTGACATGCAATAAATAAGTAGAAGACTCCTTAGCTGGCAGTAAAAGAGTGCGGAGGCAGAAGATGCTGGTGGGTTTGAAACAAATGGGGCAATATTATTTTAAAGGCTCGAATTTATTTTTCTTTGCCACTTGCACTGCTAAGTGCATAGGTAACGGATTTCTGAAGGACTGGTTCAAGTTATTAGCCATTAATGAGCTACGCAAACTAGCTGACTGCTAAAATGTGAAAAATAGCAATTTTGTGCCCAGTAAATTTACATACACACCCCCACTTCAAAATGAAGAAAACCTGGTTTTTTGAAAATACTGCAATAAGGATGTGAGATTTGGTTCACTTTGTTTATTTATTTATTTTAATAATCCTCTCGTGTTCCATAATACAAACAATGGGAAGGTTAACACTGGTACTTCTGGTCCTCTTTACGAACTGCTTGTATATCATCAAATTAAAAGACAACATTTTAGGCAAGTTGGAAACTGCAGCCTTTAAAGGCAGCACTATGCATTGCAAAACTAACTCGGATGATGCTCCTCTCTTTGACTATGTTAATGTGTAGGTTGTACAGAAATGGGAGGGCAATAAGACAAATAGCAAGACGCAGAACCTTATAAAAATGCACATTAAATCCTTATAGCTGCAATGCAGCATTCAATAAATAACGATACCAATTAACACACTGCAAACTTGATAGAAGATTGCAGCTGTGTACACATTACCGTATTTACGCTGGCTCCAGTGCGTTCCCACTGCTGGCATTGAAAGCCGAGCGTACATGATGTTAACCGCAATCTATGTGTAGCTTGTAGTTTCTTGATAAATGCTCCTATTTTATGTGCTTCCCACAAACCAGATGCCATCCGATTTGAAAACGCAAGCTGCGGTTCAGATGCATTTTGCACAGCTCAGCCAGCCACTGCAAAAGTGCAGGTGGCAGCTTCCTTGAATGGGAGTCTGAGGGTTGCAGGCACAGGGGAATGAATCGGGCAATGTGCATTGGGTGAAGACACCCCCACCCCCTCTCTGGCGTGTACAGAAAGTGCTAATGTGCCTTAGGAATGGAAAACAACCTTGCTGCATTTGAAGCCACTAATGTGTGCATAGCCTGAAACCAGCTGGAATGGAGTCTTACTGGTATTCTGTAGTAACTGGTACAGTTATTTATTGTTTGCATGCGCCTATGAGAATATATGATTTTACATGGTCTAAACCAGGCATAGGCAAACTTGGCCCTTCAGATGTTTTGAGACTACAATTCCCATCATCCCTGACCACTGGTCCTGTTAGCTAGGGATGATGGGAGTTGTAGTCCCAAAAGATCTGGAGGGCCGAGTTTGCCTATGCCTGGTCGAAACCACTGAGCCTCTTGGGCTTGCTGATCAGAAGGTCGGTGGTTTGAATACCCGCAATTGTTGTCGTTGTTGTTTTACTTTATATGGTTTTACAAAGTTCTGGATCTTTTTGCCATCTGCATTATTGTAGGGAGCGGGGCTCTGATGGTGTACAGGTTTGTATCTTTAGAAATGTATGGCACAACTGCAACACAATCAAGGTCCCAAACAGGTCCTGCTAAAACATAGCTGCCCAAACTTTGCATTGGAATGTTGAGGCTCAAATATTCTTATGCATCAGAATGACACTGAGTAAGGAAAGATGACGAGTTTTTTTAAAAAAAGAAAAGTCCCACTGAAATGAATGGGAGCTGAGAGAAAGGATCCCTTCTACTGGTTTACTGGGCCTGGAAGATCCTAGCTGGATCCAGTCCTCTGCTATCTACTGCTGTTTAACTTATGGGAATCTCACCATTAAAAAAAGAAACTAACCAAGAAAAGGAGGTAGCTAAACGGACATAATTTTCATCTGCTATTAAATTAGAAGGTCACTATAAGCACAATGTTAAAAATCAGGATTTATAAACAGTCAAGTTGGGCTAAGTTTAACTCACTTCATAGTAGTCTGTCTTGCCCAGATGTTAAGACTTTCTAACACAATTACAGCTATTTGTTTTGCCTCTGTCACCACGGACGGTTGCTACATCATTATGCAAACATGACAAATTCATTTTATTAGTCAAACATTTGAGTTCCACTCAAGTGCACTGAATAAAATCAAGGCTGCACTGGAAGTCAAATAACCCCCGATACCACTGAATTGTAGTTTCAATAGTAATCTTAATTAAATTAAAAAGGAAGACCAGTAATCAGAATCTTTTTTTCTCCCTGAAGCTTATTGGGTTTCTATGCTGCCCACATGATTTTTTTAATTAAAAATGTATTCCAGGTGGTGTAGGATTGTAACTACCCACCCCAACCCCAACCCCAGCACCTGAAGTATGTTGGACAAGAAACTCCCCATTTCCAGCATCTCAAACACATCGGTTGTGAATGTATCAAAATGCATTTCAAAAGTAGCACAAAATAGATTTTAGAAGGTCGTAAGTAAGAAGCCAGCCAAAATCTAAGATATCCAGCTAAGGGGTCTGAGATCTGGAAAAGAGCCAATCAGCTGAATTCTGTGTTCACTTGGAACCAATAAACAAGAACTGAAGCCAATTATAAAAATGGCAACAGCTGCCCCACATGTATAAATGCTTCCCTTATATCTCATGTCACACTAGATGGACAGATTTACCCCCAAATTCCTGAGTGTCATTGTGTTCCTCTGAAATGCACTGCATTCAAGAATTCTAAAAATCCATGTTCCAGCCCCACAAGAGAGCTCACTTTGGGTTCCCCCCTCCCCCTTATATACTTTTAGTTAAATTTTCACCCTTAACACTTTTTTTCTGAACCTCTGTTTCAAGAACAACCCATGACTTAACACATTTTAGATTTTTTTGTTCATACTGGCCAAAGGATAGCTTTTTAAAGAAGAGGTGTTTATTTCTGGTAGGACTCCCTCACTTTGGCCTGCAGGGCATCACACGTCTTCTTAGCATCCCCAAGCAGCATAGCAGTGTTGGGCTTGTAAAAGATTGGATTGTCCACAGCTGCATAGCCAACACCTAGAGATCTCTTCATAACAATGACCTGAAACGAGGAACTTGTATTAGATATGGCACAGGTATAAATACTCAGTAACAACACAAAAGAAGGTGGTTGTTTATATAGAGCAACCCCATGGAAAAAAAATTATTTCAATACAAATTAACTGTTCTGTTGTCAGGTTGGGGCTAAAGGTTTCCCCCACACGTTTCAGAAAAGTCGACCATACTCTGTTAAGGGATAGCTGCAACACTTTTTGTTTATTCAATACGGGTGTGGCAAACGCCGTATTTTTCGCTCCATAAGACGCACTTGACCATAAGACGCACCTAGTTTTTAGAGGAGGAAAGGGGGAAAGCCCCATTTTGCGGGGGATCAGCTCACAGTTGTGCAGCTTCTTTTGCAAAGGGGAAAAGCTCCTTTTTTTGAGGATCAGCTCAAAGTTGTCGAGCTTACTTTGCAAAGGGAAAAAAATCCTGTTTTTATGGGATTCAACTCACAGTTCTGTAGCTTCTTTAGGAAAGGAAAGGGAACCATTTTTACAGTTTCCAGACAGATTATCTAATCAACCAGTCACATGTCACTGGGGAAACAAACAGCCTCCGTCTGCAGAACATTCAACAATGGAGGCCTGGGCAAGGGGGCAGGGCCGGAAAGGCACCCAGCGATTGACCGCACATTCGCTCCATAAGATGCACAGACATTTCCCCTTACTTTTTAGGAGGAAAAAAGTGTGTCTTATGGAGCAAAAAATACGGTAGGTCCAAGAGGAGTTGGGGGACTAGAGTAACAGCAGTCTATATCATCAAGGCACTGATAGCTCCCTGCAGTGGGAGAAAGCAACAATATTCCACTATGTAGTTCTCAATGGGCAGAATAATTTGGAAGACACTCTTCTAGGTGAAAGGTTGCAAGTTTTCCCTGCCCTCTCAACAGTGCCTTCTAGCCTGTCCATATTGGAAAAGAGTTCAGGAGAAAGTAGGCAGAAAATGTGTGGTAGCTTGGGGCATAATTAGTATTATAAATACTAATTAAGAGGACATAAATACTAATACTAATAGATAAATACTAATAAGATGACAGCTTTAAAGAGTTTGAGAAAACATGGAATTTCTGCCACAATGTTTTGGAGCCTACCTGCTTTGCTTTCCAAACTTCTAGAACAGGCATTCCGGCAATGATGGAGTTTGGATCTTCCTGGGCAGCTGAATTAACTGTGTCATTAGCTCCAATGACAAGGACTAGATCAGTTTCTGCATTAAGAATAAAGGGGGGGTAGAGACAACATATAAACACACAAAATTATGAACAGAACTCAATATTCCAACAGTTAGCCGCTTGCATCATAGTAGCATGAAGATGCAGAAACTTCAATTTCCACACGGAGATATAAAACCAGTACAGGTGGACTTCCCCAAACAAATTATTGGAGAGTGTTAAATTGTTTTTCCTGGAAGCTTAAAAATTAGATTAAAATGATAAGGAACAGCATGAAAATGCATGCATTTAGTAAGGGAACTGATAACAATGACAGGGGGAGCCAGATAAGAACCTGACATAATTTAGACTGCAAATTTTCATATTGTAATCTAGCATTGTGAGCTAGCTTTTTAGAAAACAAAAACAGATGAAAGCAAAAACAGACTACAGAGTGGCTCTCTCACCTGGGAAGTCTTCATTGATCTCATCCATTTCTAGGACAATGTCATAGGGCACACCGGCTTCTGCGAGTAGCACATTCAGTTGTCCAGGCATGCGTCCGGCGACGGGATGAATACCAAACCTGAGGGTAGTGGGAGAAAGAGGCAATGAAATCATGTGTGTGGTACATAATAAAATAAATAAAAAGAAAATAGGAAGAAGCTTTAGAACATTGAGTCCATGTAGCTCAGTATTGTCTGCAGCAGGGATTCCCCAAACTTGGGCCTCCAGCTGTTTTTGGACTACAGTTCCCATCATCCTGACCAGTGGTCCTGCTAGCTAGGGATGATGGGAGTTATAGTCCAAAAATAGTTAGAGACCCAGGTTTGGGAAACCCTGGTCTACACTGAGTAGCAGAGACTCTCCAGGTTTCTCAGACAGGGGTCTCTCTCAACTCTACCTGGAGATGCTGAGGATTGAATCCTGGGTTCTGCATTCAAAGCAGATGCTCTACCACTGAACTCTTCCCCAACTCTTCTCTTATTAATTATCACAGCACATTATTTGAGTACAACCCCACATGTTAATAATAATGATGATGATGATAATGATAATAATAATTTATTATTTATACCCCGCCCATCTGGCTGGGTTTCCCCAGCCACTCTGGGTGGCTTCCAACAAAATATTGAAATACAATACTCTATTAAACATTAAAAGCTTCCCTAAACATGTTAAAGATGGAAACCCAAGGCTGAGAGGGTAAGTTAAGAACACAGGAACCCTGATGGGTCAGACCAAAAGCCCATCCAATCCTGGAAGCAGATCCAATCCTGGAAGCATTCTTCCAACCTGGTATTCAGAGGCCTGCTACCTCTGGCACTGGAAAACGCTCATAGCCTTCTCCTGTATGTTAGGGATGATTAGGAAAGTGACAGAAAATGTAACTCCAAATAATATAACGGTGCAACCACACTTGGAATAATAGGTAGAGTTCTGGTCACTCAAAAAGGATATTGTAGAGCTGGGAAAGGTTTGCAAAAACCAACAAAAACGGGGTTAGCATGGTTTCCTAAAGACAAAGCAATTAAAGCATTCATTTAGGTTAGGGGAGAAAAGTGAGTAAGGGAGACATAGAAGTATATGAAATTGTGAATGAAATGGGAAAGAGAAATAGGATGAAGGTTTTTTCCTCCCCTCTCTTATATGTAAAATACTAGAACCTGATGTCCTCCAATGAAGCAGAATGGTTAAAGATTTGAGAAAGACAAAAGGAAGTAATTATTCACAAAGTACATAGTTGAAACGATGAATTTGCAACAAGATTTTGTGGTGGCCAACATGCATTATGTGGACAGATTTAAGGGGATTAGACAATTTTATTGAATTTCATTGAATAAGGCTATAAATGGCTACTATTCATGATGGCTCCAGAAGCAGAGGCAGGCAGCGTGCCACTGAATGTCAGTAGCTAGGAGGCACCAGCAGGAAAGGGCTGAACATTACCCTCATATTCTGCCCATGGGTTTCCCATATGCCTTTGGCTGGCACTGTGGGAAACAGGATAAAGCATGAGACTTTTCATCTCAGGGTCGTGGGTTCAAGCCCCATGTTAAGCTAAAGATTCCTGCATTGCAAGGGGTGGGGCTAACTGACCCTCAAAGTCCCTTCCAACTCTACAATTCTATGATTCTTCTTGTAATAAGGTAAAGGGACCCCTGACGGTTAGGTCCAGTCGCAGATGACTCTGGGGTTGCGGGGCTCATCTCGCTTTACTGGCCAAGGGAGCCGGCGTACAGCTTCCAAGTCATGTGGCCAGCATGACTAAGCCGCTTCTGGTGAACCAGAGCTGTGCACAGAAAGGCCGTTTACATTCCCGCTGGAGTGGTACCTATTGATCTACTTGCACTTTGAGGTGCTTTCGAACTGCTAGGTTGGTAGGAGCTGGGACAGAGCAATGGGAGCTCAACCCGTCGCAGGGATTCGAACTGCCGACCTTCTGATCGGCAAGCCCAAGAGGCTCAGTGGTTTAGACCACAGCGCCACCCACGTCCCTCCTCTTCTTGTATGCTTTTGTATAAATGAGTGATTGCTTTAATCATGCAGGTTACTACTAACAGTGTCAATGTGAAGCTGTTGCCTGAACGAGTTTAGATTTGAGTTTAAAATGCTAGGTATTTTAATTTTATTTGCATACTTTACAACAAAAGCCACAAGCCAATTCAACACTCCAAATTCCTCATGTATAAAACCAGTTCAAAGCAAGATGGGGATTTTTGCCAAATTTTTTTTTTAAAAAAAATCCAAATCATGTCACAAAGCTGGCCCTGGGGCTATACCAAAGAACTAAGAGCTGGAAGCCACTGATGGGTTTAAAATTTAGCTGAACTTGAAAAGCCTTTCACAAACACCTCAAGGGTAAAAAGTCCTTGTGTGAAAAACCTCTGTCTACAACAATTCAACATGACATAGAGATTTTCTTTAGAGCCCAGATTCTGGCCCAAATAGTGAAGATTTAGCTGCTTCTGGATCAAGTCTCAAATACACAAGGACTGAACTGCTGAATTTATCAAGTTAATGGGGGTGATTGTTGCCATGAAATTATTGAAGAGATTAAACCTGTGGCAAGAAGAGGTGGGCAAGTCCACCTGCTTAATTAAGTCCACTTGGGAATTAAAAACATGTTTTTCAGAAGCTTTGCTTTGTATTCCTGGAACACCCTGGCCTCTATTTGAGAAACATGCAGGAGCTCTGGAGCAGGAGTGAGGAAAGTATAGAGAAGCTTCTCCCCACCTTATATAATTTGTACCACTGTATGGGAAATTTGTCAACACAGACACACTAGATTTGATTTGCTCTGTCTAAAAGAGGGTTCAACATAAAACTAATACAATGGCAATTATGACGCTCAGTGTTTCACTATCATACCTAATCCTTAATATGAACATTTCTCCACCATTTTAGCACACCGGCCAACTATTTTCATCAAGCTTTCTACAGAAATGTTGAAAACAAAACAAAGGACACCAATCTTGTGTGAGTAGTCAAATTAGGCCACAGAAGCATAGGTGTAATTAAGATTTTCTTTTTTCTTTAAGGAGAACTCTTCCCATGCCCAGATCACCTAATTATCTGTGACAACCTGCTTCCAATATTTGATTTTGGTTGTTCAGAGAACTGGGTGAGTTGTGTTTAAGTACATGTTTTAGTGGTGGTCCTGGAAAAGATGGCGGTGATATGGAAGGCCTGGTGTAAGCATATATTATCTGACAGACGGCTATTGAGGGCTCATGTATCTCCCACTGCCCTGCTTCACATTTCTAGAAAGAATCATTCTGCAGGGTTAAGGTACTGCTGGTGTTAGCACTAACCAAAGCTAGTTACTTGCTGTGTTATGATTGCCAAGCCACTTGAGCATCTAGGGACTAAACAAGGCATGTTATATAGGAGATTCATGAACAGGACTCCTCAAGGGATAAAAAATAGAGAGAAATCACAAGCAACTACAGGGAAACACTAAATGAGACATTCCTTTGCCCTGTGCTGTTTTGCAACTAAAACCAGTACCTGCAGTGCTTCCTTGCCTTGAGCTAAAGAAAAATCAAAGTAGACCTTGTTCTCAGATGTCCTGTGACATGTCTCATTTGGCCCTAAAATTATCAACACAGGAAGTATGTATTCACATGTCTACAGTACTTCCAGGATAGTGTACATTTCATAAAGCTGCTTCTGGATTTGTAGCATACTTTTTTTCCTTTTATACATGTATATACATATACTTCCCCTTAATTGAGCATCTCATGGAAATGTTTCTGCAATTTTAAACTAACATGGAAGCAGCAATCAGTTTCCAGCCCTATTTTTAAAAACCATAGGGGCTAGAAACTTGGGGGACGGAAGGGGTAGGGAAGGCTGATAGAAACAGTAGGTTTTTTCCTCACAAAGCATGTTTGCAAACGGCACACAGCCCCAAGGATACTTTAGAGGGAAAATAACTGCAGTCCTTCTAGCAAAGACCAGATGTAGAATCAGATATACAACAGCAAAACAAATAGGACAAAATATTAAGAAGCTTAAAGGTTCAGCCAGTCAGCCACTAAGTAATTCAAGCCATGTGAAACAGTTCTCCTCTTTCCAAAAAAAAAAAAACCAAAACCCTGCTGAAGCACAATAATTTTTAGAAGAACTCCAATGTGGATGTCTGTGTTAGAATTCAGGCAAGAGATGCAGTTCCCCTGTGTTTCCAATATAAGTTATATCTAAGCAGTTTTTATTACAATGCATCTTTTGGTTGCATGTTCTTACTCATCTCTCTTCTCCCTCCCTCAAGGTTTGGGAGGGACAATTGTTGTTTGTTGCTGTTATTTAGTCATTTAGTCATGTCCAACTCTTCGTGACCCCCTGGACCAGAGCACGCCAGGCACTCCTGTCTTCCACTGCCTCCCGCAGTTTGGTCAAACTCATGTTAGTAGCTTTGAAAACACTGTCCAACCATCTCGTCCTCTGTCATCCCCTTCTCCTTGTGCCCTCCATCTTTCCCAACATCAGGGTCTTTTCCAGGGAGTCTTCTCTTCTCATGAGGTGGCCAAAGTATGGGAGCCTCAGCTTCAGGATCTGTCCTTCCAGTGAGCACTCAGGGCTGACTTCCATTTTTGAGTGACCAGAACTCTACCTATTATTCCTAGTGTGGTTGCACCATTATATTATTTGGAGTTACATTTTCTGTCACTTTCCTAATCATCCCTAACATACATCTTATTTTGTCTTTCTCTCGTCTGGTGTGTTATGAACAGTAACAATTTAAATTTGAGGTCTTGTTGGCAATGTCTTCCTTGGTTAAGAACCAGCAGTGGAAACCAATTTGCATTGTTGTATTGCTCCAAGGGGTAGGACCCAAACCAACAGATTCAAATTACAAGAAATGAGATGCCGACTCAACATTAGGAAGAACTTTCTGACAGTAAAAGCTGTTTGACTGTGGAACAGACTCCCCTGGGAGATAATGGACTCTCCTTCATTGGCGGTTTTTAAGCAGAGGTTGGGTGACCATCTGTCGGGGATGCTTTAGCTGTGATTCCTGCATTGCAGTGGGTTGGACTGGATGACCCTTGAGGTCCCTTCCAACCCTAAAATAAAATTATTATTATTATTATTATTATTATTATTATTATTATTATTATTTATACCCCACCCATCTGGGCAGCTTTCAACAGAATATTAAAATACAATAGTCTATTAAACATTAAAATCTTTCCTAAACAGGGCTGCCTTCAGATGTCTTCTAAAAGTCTGGTAGTTGTTTTTATCTTTGACGTCTGGTGGGAGGGCGTTCCATAGGGCGGGTGCCACTACCAAGAAGACCCTCAGCCTGGTTCCCTGTAACTTGGCATCTCGCAGCAAGGGAACCACCAGAAGGCACTTGGCGCTGGACCTCAGTGCCTAGGCTGAACAATGGGGGTGGAGATGCTCCTTCAGGTATACTGGACTGAGGCCGTTTAGGGCTTTAAAGGTCAGCACCAACACTTTGATTTGTGCTTGGAAACGTACTGGGAACCAATGTAGGTCTTTCAGGACTGGTGTTATGTGGTCTCGGCGGCCACTCCCAGTCACCAGTCTAGCTGCTGCATTATATTATATTATATTATATTATATTATATTATATTATATTATATTATATTATATTATATTAATTATATATTATATTATATTATATTATATTATATTATAATTCTCAGTGTTTGTGCAAAACAGCATGCGCTTGTTGATTTAAACAGCTCAGCCATTGTGTACACAGAGTGAACACTCATTGAGCACTACATGTGAACAGCTGAATGAATATACAACACCCCTGAAACTGCTTGTGGAAAACTGTGGGTGTGGAGCTCAACTATTTTTGTACAGATGGCACATGAATCGAATGCAAGGTACAAACACCCCTTATGCCTCACCACAAGCAGAGAAGCCTGGGTTGAACGCATTACAGGTTACAAAACTTGTAATCCCTCATTTCCCTTTACAGGTTCCTGTCTCTGGGGTCTGTCCTCTCTAAACTCTGATTCACATGTATTCCAAGCAAGCACAACACTCCTAAGGATGTTCGTATGTTCTCTCATTCATATCATATTTCTGACAAAAACAGAGAGTGTGTTTCTAGGAAAACTGCCAACCAAGTGGATACTGGGAACAGAGAGAGATTGCACGCACCAGGATAATCAGAGGCAGAGTGGCTAGCAGAGCATGTTACACAGCAAATTTATAACTCTTAGCAGTGCTCAGAAATGCTATTGAGCAAGCAGAGATAGGCATCGAGCAGATGTAGCTTACTAGGATCACTTATGTCTCAGAAATTTTGGCAGAAGCTATTTGCACATAAGATTATTAATTAAATTACAACAGACAAATTCTGTGACGGGTTGGACGCATGAACTTCCATTGTGTCAGTGCAGTGAAAGCCTATTATTTCCAGCTTTTTACAATAAGGACCTCTGGCTGTATTCCAGTTGGGCAGCCTTGCCGCACACCAGTGGGGCTTCTCCACTGCTGAGTTGTAAAAATAAGTAAATAAATAAATAAACAACACCCCTAAAGAACGTCCTGTGCATCTGCCAAATTCGTAGCCAGCACTGGAGCCCCATCCAATGATAAGCTAAGCAAAATAAGAGTTTGAACTGTGGTTAAGTTTAAGCACATTTTAGAGAAAGGCTGGAAATGGCCCCACTTTTTGAGGAAGTTGTCCTTGTGAGGATACAGCCAGAGTCTTTGGCCACATCCATAAAAAGGTAAAGGTAAAGGTACCCCTGCCCGTACGGGCCAGTCTTGCCAGACTCTAGGGTTGTGCGCTCATCTCACTCTATAGGCCGGGAGCCAGCGCTGTCCGCAGACACTTCCGGGTCACGTGGCCAGCGTGACGAAGCTACTCTGGCGAGCCAGAGCCGCACACGGAAACGCCGTTTACCTTCCCGCTGGTAAGCGGTCCCTATTTATCTACTTGCACCCGGGGGTGCTTTCGAACTGCTAGGTTAGCAGGCCCTGGGACCGAACGACGGGAGCGCACCCCGCCGCAGGGATTCAAACCGCCAACCATGCGATTGGCAAGTCCTAGGCGCTGAGGTTTTACCCACAGCGCCACCCGCGTCCCTGGTCGCGGCCACATCCATACTATGCATTAAAAGCACAAACTACCCCAAGAAGGAGCACAACATGTTCTCTGCCAGAGGTACTACCCCTCCCCTAACAGTCGATACACTTCAGTGCTGCTACCGCAGCAAAAACACAGTTTGGGGAGTGTGAGGAATGCTGGAATGGAACTTGTGAGTAGAGATCTTTAGTGCATTTATGTATGGGCCAAAATGGAAGCAGGGCGTGTCCGGAGACCATTCTGCAACTTTCCAGAAGTTAAGCAAGTCCAGTCTGTGGTCCAGGCACTTCCTGTGCAGAAGGACCACCAGGGCACACTGTGTAGCCTACCCTGAATTCCCTGGAGGAAAGGCTGGATTCCCAGTGCAATAATAAATTAAAAAACAAAGCACAATCCTTATCACAGCTGTTAGACCTAACTGCCAAGCCACCTTGGGTGCTGTGTATAGCAGAAAAGTCAGGGAGAAGTTTCCTATAAATAACTAACTGAACAACAGAGTTTTGCAACTCCTTGTATGCAACGTGTAGACACAGGAGGAGGAGAACTGTGAAAGGATTTACAGCTCTTTCCGGATGCTTCTGATATCCCTGGAGTAGAACTGCATCGCAATGTCCAAATAGTCATGTGTATTTTAGGGGACAGGGCTTGGCTACGGTGGAGTGGTACAAACAGTTGTTAATTAAGCTGTGTTCTGGAGCTGCGAGACACTAAACCTTTGACTTACAAGGTTTGTGGTGTTTATCTTATGCCTTCAGTGGGGCATATTTACATTCTGCAGTTTAAGTACTTGGGTGGGGGGGTGGATACTGTTTGTGATAATACGTGTTCACCTGTTCTCAAAGTTACATGAATTCTAAATTCTAGAAGTGGCATTTAGTAGGCTGAATTAGTGAAACGTTTCAGTGTTTCAAACAAGACATATAACATATTATGAAGAACATTAAATTGAGTGAAAATAGTTTACACAGACTATTTAAAAGAATCCTAAATGGTACTGTAAACTAAAAAAGGAGCTTTCTGGGCCCTAATATATTAATGGCGCAGAGCCAACCAAAAGCTCATGGTTCCATAGAGACTTGGGTTCGAATCCCAACTCCCATGCATGCAGTAGAACGGATGAATGATGGTGTTGCTCACACCAGAATTCCCAGTCTGCAAAAATGGAAACAGTGACCTGCCTTATAGAACCGGGAACTGCATGAAATATTACTCCCTACCAAGAGCTCAATAAGAGCCTGAGATCAGATCCAGAATCTGGTTTTGAAGAACGACATAGCCCCTGGGAATGAACAACTTGGAGCAGATGCAGAGCACACTTTCCTTTGTAAAAATGCCAGAGCTGCCCTCTTGAATCAGGTCAAAAAGCCAATCTAGTTGGGCAACTTGTTTACCCCAGTAGCCAACATACATCAGAAGAGTCCTGCTGAATGGGGTCAAAAGCTCATCTAATCCAGCATCATGTTCTCACTGTGGCCAAGCAGATGCCTGTGTGAAGCCTGCAAATGGGACATGATCACAACAGTGCTCTCCCTACTTGGGATTCACAGTATAATGCCTTCAACAGTTCACCTCTAAGAACTCACAAATAGACCTATGCAGAATTAGATAAACTAACAGGAAGGATTCGAAACCGGCGAGACCAGAAATTCACGGAAGACTGGAGTAAATTTACGGACTATTTGAAAAGTAATTGTGAAGAACAGACGACGTTTGTAGGGTTGCAAGAAGTTTTGTGAGGAGTATTACTAGAAGTATTGTAAAAATGGACAAGGGGGAGGATGATTTGTTAAGAGATGTAAAGGCAATATAAAGTTAAGAAATGCATAAGAAGTGGTTAAAACGGTGGATCATCAGAGGTGCTGATGGAAGTCTAAAAAGATTGTATAAGTGATAAGTTTTGTGGTATATTTTATAATTTATATGTTAAAATTAATAAAAATTATTATAAAAAAGAACTCACAAATAGACCTGAAAACCCCCTTTTCTGTTGTTGGAGACATGCTATGACCCCCTTTCCCATCCTTGTTCAGTGTGATTCTTGTCCCTAGCCCATGGGTGGCGATGGCAGTAGTGGGTGTTTGTTTGTTGCTGCCTTGACTGATGATGCTGGAAGTCAGTGTGCCTGCTCTCTATTTGTCACATACCATTTGCTTCCCCTTCCAGGAATGCGAGGCTGGAAATGATGCCTCCCCAACTAGAGGGGAATTTTCTGATACTTCAATTCCAATTCCACTTTTGCTTTGTTAAAAACTTCCGTGACTTCAATGGGACTTGGTTGCAAGCAACTGTGCTCTTAAGATCACAACCTTGGTGGATGGTCGCTGCTTGCTGCTCTGCTTTCATCGTTCAATTAATACCAGCATCTAGTGCAACAACCATCTCAAAATAAAAGAACAGCACAGGCAGAGGTTTGCTACCACCTCACTTTGAACCCAGTGCTTATTGAAAGAGCCTGCTCCTGTATTTGCCTGCAAGTTATTTAGCCATTAGGCTTCCGGCAAAAAATCAACCCAAGGGGGGGAAATGTCTTTGGAAACGCTTCCTTGAGAAACACAGCACATCCATCACCAAGATACTTACTGTATTACGCAGTAAGATACAGACAGGGAGAAAACAGCAGGAACTTATGTTACAGGCACATACTATTTTTTTTGCCTGGTTTTAGTAATACGTTAAAGATGCAACCCTGCTGCAAAGGAAAACCTTATGTCCAATGGTGATGTTAGGAAATGCTGTTTCCCTCCCAAAATCTCTCCTACGCTTCTGAGTCGCAAGTCTCAGTATTAACATTACATGTTACACAATCTCTGAGGGTTTTTTGTTTCTTTTCTGGAACATGTTATGGCTATGCGCAAGGCTCACCAAAATCACAGCATCTCTGAATCACAGACATCAGGCGTGCCATCGGGATGACAGATGCAATTTTTTCTTGGCGCAGCACAGGTATTATACATTGATGACCATCACATGACTGTGCTGGCATTTATTTGTCACAGATGTGCAGGCAATGCCACCGCATCTGGGACGCAGCGCTGTCCTGAGGCTCTGTGGGGCCGGCAGGAAGCGCGGGGCAAGCAGCTGCACTCAATGAACGCCATGGGTGCATCAGAACGTGATGAAAGACCCAACATGCCGCAAACAGTAAATACAGACTTCTTTCATATAAATCCCTCCAGGTAACTGCTGTGGCAAACGCTTGCCAAAATGGGCTCTAGCATCTACTCCATTCACATTTATTCTGTACAGAGCTGACGCAGAAAGGAAAGTCTTTAGTGCTTTGAGGTTTTAAAAAGGAAGAAAATGGGGGGGGGGGGGCTTAAACACTAGCTCACACAGGAGCCAAAGGAAAGAAAAGGTGGGTGGAGAGAGAGAGAGAGAGAGAGAGAGAGAGAGAGAGAGAGAGAGAGAGAGAATAGCAAGCACTTTGTTTTGTTAAAAATTGGTGGGCCACAGTCCTGGTGTTATAAAGAAGTGATGGTGGCTTAGAACACAGCAGCAAGCATGGTCATGCTACACCTGAAATGTCAGAATTATCCCTAAATGATGGCAACACCCATTTTGTATTAATTGTTGGAAGATCCAACAGCAGCTCCATGTTTCAAAGGAATTCAATGGGCAGCACAAGCAGTTCTGGCATTTTAAGCATCAATCCACGTTCACCCAAATGAAAAAGTGGTCAACAATAATGCCATCATGCCCCCCATTCCGAATGATTATCTATGGAAGGCAGCGTCCATGCAGTATTAATACACACACCACAAACAAGCAGAGGATTACAAAAACCATCGTGTTGTTCCAGAAATTAAGAACCACAGAACTAATTTAATAACAGAAGACCTAATCAAACAAAGATCAAGCCAGCTAAGCCTTAGACTTCAAATACGCCAATTTAAAACTCTCTAGGGCCACATAATCATTTGTGATAAAACCATCTAGCATATATGAGAAAGGCCAGCAGAGAAAAAGCAATTTGCATCCTACCCCAGAGGAAGTTCCATAGTCATGAAGCCACCACCAGAAAGTTCCTCTCACATCTGCCTATATATTTGATTACACTTGGGGGCAGGCATACAAGGAGCTGCAAGGCTGAATGGTGAAGTTAGATAACTTAGTCCCAAGTTGTTTCTGGTTCTACACAGTGCTTTTCTTCTAGAAAAAAATGTGCCGGTACTCACCATGAAGTTGTTACAGTTAAGTGCCACACTTTTAACCAGTTCTTTTCAAGGGGGGGTGCCAGTACTGTGTACCCCTGAGTATCCCCAGAAAGAAAATGTGCTGGTTCTACAAGTGAATACCAGCACCTCAAACTGGCCTTAAAACCCCAATTTACAACATAGGATGCACATGTTCATATTATAAACAAACAAACATTGGGTAGAAGAGAATAGCCTTAACTGATTCTCTTTAAACTCTTGACTTACTTCGAAAGAGTGGGCTCTAGGATACAGTGGTGCCCCGCAAGACGAATGCCTCGCAAAACGAAAAATGCGCAAGACGAAAGGGTTTTTCGGTTTTTGCGTCGCTTCGCTAGACGATTTTGCCTATGGGCTTGCTTCCCAAGACGAAATGTCTTGCGAGTTCTTGCGAGTTTGTTTCCTTTGTTCCTTTGTTTCCTTGTTTTCTTAAAGCCGCTAATAGCCGCTAAGCCGCTAAGCCGTTAATAGCAGCTAAGCCGCTAATAGCCGCTAAGCCGCTAATAGCCGTGCTTCGCAAGACGAAAAAAACGCAAGACAAAGAGACTCGTGGAACGGATTAATTTCGTCTTGCGAGGCACCACTGTATATTTATTTCATAAAATTTACATGCCACTTGCTTGTAAAAAACAAAACAAAACCTCAAAGCAGATGCTACCACTAAAAAATCTCGTGTGTGTGTGTGTGTTTATGTATAGATAAGATACTGAAGGAGAGAGATGTTCCCCTAACACAGTAGCTACATTTGGATGGTTACATCTTGGCTTAATAAGCCAAAATATGAGCAAGTCTCATGGCCCCACATGCAGCTGCTTTGATGCTACCCTGCATGAATGGGAAACAAGTGAGGGAGTCTTCAACAAACTATGAACAGTTCCCAAACAGGGTAGAGTATGAAACCATGGTGTAAATTCGGCTTCATGCCTTCGCTTGTCAGGAAGCCACTGACCACAGTTCCCTGGTTCCAATATCAACAGGAAACTTTGGTTAACTGAATATTGCCTCATTTCCTGGCTTCTGTGAGGAAGAAGTGAAGGAACTGCATGCAGAATGGCAAGGGTTCTTCAGCTGGAAATACAATCGTCTCAATGAGGCTGCTTAATCATCAAAACCTCTTTGTGGTTTTCAAAACAATAAAACCACCTGATCCTCTGTGCATTATTTCCCTTCCCAGCCAAAAAATACTCACCTGACATGCTTGCCTTGTTCCTTCAGCATCTTCACTAAGTCAGCAATTGGATATTGAGCCTTTGCTGCACAAAGACCATAACCTGCGGAGAAGCAGAAAAGCCCAGATGCTGTGAAGTGCTTTACCAATGCCTCACATGTTTGCCGGGTTAACTGATGGACAGGGAGAGAAACACAGAAACTAAATTAACCATGCTGGCTGTCTTTACTTTCCCATGTATCCAATCTTCAACCAGAGAAACTTCTATTATGCGATGGTTAGGGTTTTTATTTTAGTACAGGCAATAATGAAATGATCGGCCCCAATAACAATGGATACTCCTGCTAACTGGGAAGTATAATTTATGACACACACACCCCAGGCTAAAATTCCCATCACTTTTGACAAACTACAGTTCCCTGGGTTCTTTGAGAGAAGCCATGTGCTTGAAATGTATGGTGTGGGTATTACCTGAATGCGGCAAGTAATACAAGGAATGATAGGGAGAGAAGCCAAACACTTAAGCTTATTTATTCATGGAAGTGCAACTATCTGACTTTTAGAAGACATCTGAAGGCAGCCCTGTTTAGGGAAGTTTTAAAGGATTGGTGTTTTATCATGTTTTTAATATTCTGTTGGAAGCCGCCCAAAGTGGCTGGGGAAACCCAGCCAGATGGGCAGGCTATAAATAATAATAATTATCATTACTATTATTATTATTATTTCTTTTTAATAAGACACTAGGCACTAGGTGTGGATATGAAGTTAGGTTGGTAACAGTATCGGCTTGGCCATTGTCTTCCACAATTTGTATTACGCGGGTGGCGCTGTGGGTAAAAGCCTCAGCACCTAGGGCTTGCCGATCGAAAGGTTGGCGGTTCGAATCCCTGCGGCAGGGTGCGCTCCCGTTGCTCGGTCCCAGCGCCTGCCAACCTAGCCGTTCGAAAGCACCCCCGGGTGCAAGTAGATAAATAGGGACCGCTTACTGGCGGGAAGGTAAACGGCGTTCCGTGGGCTGCGCTGGCTCGCCAGATGCAGCTTGTCACGCTGGCCACGTGACCCGGAAGTGTCTCTGGACAGCGCTGGCCCCTGGCCTCTTAAGTGAGATGGGCGCACAACCCCAGAGTCTGTCAAGACTGGCCCGTACGGGCAGGGGTACCTTTACCTTTACCTTTAGCAGAGCAAATGTTCTTAATTTACGGATACTGTTCATCACACAGAATCTGGTTCTCATGGCACAGGCTACAAAAGCAGTAGCCATGAGCAGCAGCTTCAGTTTTACCAGGAGTGATGATGATGTTGTTGGCTTCCTTTATCATGTCAACGGCGCTGTCCACATTCACTTCTGTATGCGTGCCGGTTATTTCCATGGGTTTCCCACCAGCTGTCGAAGTAGTGCCATACCCGCCAAGGATCACGTTAGCAAGAGAGCGATTCATGGCCTACGGGAGGCGAAAACAAAAACCCTGAATGCTTTAAACAAGTTGTCTTTTAAAAATCAAATGCAACGAATACAGTTTTGTGAAGAAAAACTTCAGCATTTATTATTATTATCTTAAGTTCTCCCTCTGTGGCTTTCTCCAAGTTTTTATTTCCAAGAGTTGTCTAAGCCTCAAGGTGACACCATGATGCAATATCAAACATGAGTCTTTCCCAAAGGCAACAGACGGTAACAAAGTTCAGGTCCATGGAAGATGCAAGGAGACAAATAACATCATGGACTAGGAAAGATGAAAAAGTTGGAGATGAACTGGAAACAATGCTAACCTCCTATTAATTTAAAAAAACGAAACAGGAGGGGGGGTGAGAAAGAGCTAACAGTCTTGCTGTACAGTATAGGCCACCAGTACAATTTAATGTTTACAAGAAGTTCCAGATGCATTAGTGATTCATTCATGCAGATTTGCTGCCACGCAGTGGCCATCCAAGTTATACCCTTAATGTTACTTAAAATAAAATAAAAAACCTGCAGGTTGCAAGCAGAGTCATTTTACTTCTCTCCCTAAGCGAAACAGAATATGTTTGAAGTTTCTGTGAACAGTACATCAATGTGTAACATTTTAAGTAACGAAAAGTTAGCCAAGCAAAAATAAATAAAGAGAAATCACCCTGGCTGCATGCCTAGCAACTAAGGAACAGCTTCAAATGCATGGTATACTGTAAATGTAAAGGGACCCCTGACCATTAGGTCCAGTCATGACCGACTCTGGGGTTGCAGCGCTCATCTCGCTTTACTGGCCAAGGGAGCCGGCGTACAGCTCCCAAGTCATGTGGCCAGCATGACTAAGCCACTTCTGGTGAACCAGAGCAGCGCACGGAAACGCCGTTTACCTTCCCGCTGAAGCGGTACCTATTTATCTACTTGCACTTTGACGTGCTTCCGAACTGCTAGGTTGGCAGGAGCAGGGACCGGGCAACGGGAACTCACCCCGTTGTGGGGATTCGAACCGCCGACCTTCTGATCGGCAAGTCCTAGGCCCTAGGTTTAACCCACAGTGCCACCCGCGTCCCTTGCATGGTATACTACATCAGTATAAATACCATGTTCATGAGTCCTGGTTTCAGAGCTTTTAGGATATAATGTGCTTTAAGGATTTAAAAGACAGAATCAGTACAGTGGTACCTCGGGTTACATACGCTTCAGGTTACAGACTCTGATAAGCCAGAAATAGTGCTTCAGGTTAAGAACTCTGCTTCAGGATAAGAACAGAAATCGTGCTCAGGCAGCGCAGCAGCAGCAGGAGGCCCCATTAGCTAAAGTGGTGCATCAGGTTAAGAACAGTTTCAGGTTAAGAACGGACCTCCGGAACAAATTAAGTACTTAACCCCAGGTACCACTGTACTCTGAATTGGGCAAACAGCTACAAAAGAAAAAGAGCCATGGGGAGAAACTAGGGTGGGTGGAAAATGACATGAATGAACAAGTTAAAAACACAAAGACTGAAGTTACAACACAAAACTTTTACACACACACACACACAATGATTCAGTCTTCTCAGCGTATTGACGGGAGAAAGCACATGTCTACGTTTTCCTTACCACACACATGATATAAGACAGGATGGCACCAGAAGACCCAATAAGCGCGCCCACAATTGTTAGCAAGTTGTTGTTGAGTAGGAATCCTTCGGCACAGAGTGCCCAGCCAGAATAGCTGTTCAATACAGTAATGACGACGGGCATGTCAGCCCCGCCTATGGCTGCTGTTAAAGTGACACCCTGTGGAATGAAAATGAAACCAATAAATGAAAAGCAGACTGGCGTATCAATTCTGCTCAAAACCATTCTGAATGATCTCCACAGCCCTCTCCTTTTCAAGCGTATCTAAATTATTCACCAAGGCCACTGAAATACCATGCCAAGACCAAACCATTGTTTCTGTAACTGTTATGCAATTCTACTTATTATTTGCTGACTGTCCATTAACTTCACTTTTGCTAGTCATGTGAATTATATTATATATATATATAAAGCAGCCTCCCTAAACCACTGGAATTTCACCCAGCATTGCTTTCAAGTCTGACTTTACAAAAAGAACTGGACCAAACTCAAGAACTTTGTGTATCTTTAAGCCAGGGGTTAGCACACTTTTCAGCAAGGGGCCCGTCCACTGGCCCTCAGACTTTGTGGGGGGCAGGACTATATTTTGGAAAAAAATATGAATGAATTCCTATGCCCCCAAAATAACCCAGAGATGCATTTTAAATAAAAGGACACATTCTACTCATATAAAAACACGCTGATTCCTGGCCCATCTGTGGGCCGGATTTAGAAGGCGATTGGGCCGGATCCGGCCCCTGGGCCTTAGTTTGCCTACCCATGCTTTAAGCCAACAAAGGAATGGGTGGATAGCCTTTTTTTTTTTTTTTTTGGTCAAGGTCTGCATTCCCTCAGAGGTAATCTTCTGGGGGGTCGCACATCACAGTGGGTGGGGGCAAAGCCCAAACAAAGTGGGTCCCTTCCCTATTTCATTTTTCCCACCTTCACATCAAATTAGGTCAAGGAGAACAGGTGGCTAAACTGTGGAATCAAAAGATACCACACTGATTTCTTTGCATTGCTCTGTCTGGAAACTTTAGGGTTCTCCATACCCATACAACTAGCTGGCTTATAACCACTACCTTACTTCAGCTTTGTAGGAGTTCAGCATGCCTAGTAACAAATGTGATTTTTCTGCATCAGAGTTTACAGTTTGGCATTTTCACTAGAACGGCACTCCAAATCACCCCCTTCAAATCCCATGCTTACCATAACAGCAGATAGAGCAGACACAGACCCTAGACAGGTCAGTCCAGTTGTGTAACTAGGATCGATCATGTAGGGAATCATTCCTCCCACACTTGCAGTGAGTAAGCCGGCATTCAGTAAGTGCCGGCCTGGTAAGAGGAGGGGGGCAGAATTCAGGATACCTGCAGTAAGCAAATAAGGAAGGAAAGAAGATCTTTCAATTCCTAGAATTGACAGCTTTAGAAAATCAGCAGCTTTTGGAGGAGGCAGAAGCCCACAGACCCAATATCAAGTTCCTCTTCTATTTCCATCTGCTCTACACTACTTTTGGCCCAATATCAACTCCATCTTCCATGGGCATCATCAACAGGAATCAATAGGATTCCAGAAGCAATGAAATAGTAGGCCTGAAACGGATGTGGATAACATTGCTGAACTACAACTCCCATCAGCCCCAGCAAGCATGGCCAATGGCCAAGGATGATGGGAGGTGCAGTTCAGCAACACCTGGAGGCCCAATGGTTCTCCACACCTGGCCTACAACATCTTCCAATTATATACTTCAAACAATGAGCATAAGAATTGCTTTGATTGATCAGACCTATGGTCCATCTAGTACGACATTCTGCTTCCAAGTATGGACACCTATGTATCATGGAAAATTCATAGGCGGGACAAGAAGTAATAGCCACAGCCCACTGTACATCTCCCAGAAAACAAGCTACACCGCAGATAACCCTCATGTTAATTGCATGAAGGGGCCAAGAATGTGCCAATTTTTAGACCCATCCCCCCAAATCTAAGGCTGCTCTCACCCCCCTCCATTGCAATGTTGGGGCATAATGTCTGAAGCAGGGTGCATCCCCTAAACACACAAGCTCTCTGCAAAACTTAAAAGCCAGATCACCGAGGAAATGTATTGTGTAGGGAGGCTCAGTGTATAAAGCAGGCTTTCCACTTCAGATGTTATGTCCCAGCAGTTTATTATTCCAGGCTCCCATGAGAAAGGCGCCTCAGGCACCTCAAGCAAAGAATCAAAAGCTGCTATGTGGGTCAACCAAGAATTGCTGGACTGGCAACAACCAGGCCCTGATTCAGCAGCTGGTAAATCTCTACAGCAGGGTTGGGGAATCTGTGGCCCCCCCAGATGTTGCCAGGCGCCAACTCCTATCTGTTCCAGAAAGCACAAACAATGGTCAGAAATGATGCGAGTTATTGTCCAACAACATCTGGAAGGTTGCAGGTTCCCCATCCCTGCCCTAGATGTCAGGAAGAATGGCTCTATCACAGCCATACATGTTAGCTTTCTATTTGCAAGTGAATCTCTTATATGTGAAAATGTATTCGATCAACTTGAGTCTACACCTGCAGTCTGATATGGATACAGGACAAAGGCTTACCACCTTAGCCAAAACCAAACCAAAGAGGAATGGCATGCACACATGCATACCAAAGAGTATGCAATCATGTGTACAAAGATGGATAGGATATGCCAAGGGACAGGAAGGGAAGGGAAAGGAAGAGAAGCCAATTTACCTTGGAGCTTTCCATAAGCGACGAGAGAGCCGCTGAAGGTTACACCTCCGATATATGTGCCAAGGTAAGCCACAATCTTGGTGAGGTTTGCAGCTGCATCAGTATCAAAGTGAGGATACTCAATCATGTACTCTGCAACGCAGGTGAGGACAGCAGCCAGGCCAACCAAGCTGTGGAAAGCAGCCACTAACTGAGGTAAATCCGAAATCTGGATACGTTTGGCAATTGTCAGACCTGTCAAGAGAAAAGTAGTAAACCATCAGATGCTGTGGTGCTTAAAGAGGAAGCTGTCCCTCAATGCAGGAACATCTAAGCTAGAGACAGCATGCACTACAATACAAAAGTTTCTTCAGCAATAGCACAAATGTGCAGTCTCTGGTTTGCATTTCAAGCCTAAAAATAAGAATAATATAGGAAGTGCTGGACACAACTGCAAGAAGGCCAACAATGGCCAATATGGTCCCATCCAGATGTTGGGCTGCAAGTCCCATCAGCCTCAGCCAGTGTGGCCAATTGTCAAGGATGATGGGAGCTGTAGTCCAACAACATCTGGAGGGCATCACACCTGATCTAAGCACCTATTATCCAAGAAACTAAGGAGCTTTTTCCCCCCAATTATTTTCTACTCCTGACTTCTACCCGGACACTTAGGTCCAGCACCGAGGGCTTTCTGGCGGTTCCCTCACTGTGAGAAGCCAAGTTACAGGGAACCAGGCAGAGGGCCTTCTCGGTAGTGGCACCCACCCTGTGGAACACCCTCCCACCAGATGTCAAAGAGAACAACAACTACCAGACTTTTAGAAGACATCTGAAGGCAGCCCTGTTTAGGGAAGCTTTTAATGTTTGATGTATTATAGTATTTTAATATTTTTTTGGAAGCTGCCCAGAGTGGCTGGGGAAGCCCAGCCAGATGGGCGGGGTATAAATAATAAATAATAAATTTATTTTTATTATTATTATTATTATTATTATTATTATTCTATGATTTCATAGACTCTGTCCTTTAATTCTGACGTCTATGATTTCATAGACTCTGTCCTTTAATTCTGACGTCTATGATTTCATAGACTGTCCTTTAATTCTGATGATGGCTCTTGCTTGTCTTGACAGAGCATATAAAGCATGTTGTTTTTTGATCTGCCTACCTTCATCCAAATATCACTGCACGGTTCACAACATAAAAATACAAAATGAGAACACAAAATACATAATAAAATGGTAAAAACAAATCAATAACTCCTCTCCCACAAGCACATTTAAAAGACTACACAACGTTTCAAAGGCCTAGTTGTAGAGAAATGTTTTCCCCTGGTGTCTAAGAAATACTTAGTGAAGGCACCAGGCAAGCCTCCCTAGGGAGTGCATTCCACAAATGGGGAGCCACCACAGAAAAGGCCTGTTCCCATGTTGCTGCCCTCCAGACCTCTTGTGGAAGAGGTACATGAAGAAGGGCCTCAGATGATGACCACAGGGTCCAAGTCAGTTCATATGGGGAAAGAAGGTTCTTGAGGTATTGTGGCCCTGAGCCATTTAAGACTTTATAGGTCAAAGTCAGCACTTTGAACTGGCTCCAAAAACTAACTGACAGCCAGTGCAGTCGGGCCAGGATTAGTGTAATGTGCTCAAAATGAGCTGAAGAACTATAAAGAAATATAAGAAACACATCTCAAAGTATTGTGAAGGTTGGGGCCAGCTCAAAGCATGAGGGCAGGCCCCATAACCTCTGCTAGTGGTGGGCCCTGCTGGACAACCAGAAACAGCCGCTGCCTAATGTGTACATTAGTACCTCAGGTTAAGAACTTAATTCATTCTGGAGGTCCATTCTTAACCTGAAACTGTTCTTAACCTGAGGTACCACTTTAGCTAACGGTGCCTCCCACTACCGCTGTACCCAGTGGCGTAGCGTGGGGGGTGCAGGGGGGGCCGGCCGCACCGGGCGCAACATCTAGGGGTTAGGGTTAGGGGGCGCAAATCCACGGGTTAGGGGGCGCAAATCCACGGGTTAGGGGGTGCAAATTACTTGCCTTGCCCCGGGTGCTGACAACCCACGCTACGCCACTGGCTGTACCATTTCTGTTCTCATCCTGGAGCAAAGTTCTTAACCTGAGGTACTATTTCTGGGTTAGCGGAGTCTGTAACCTGAAGCGTCTGTAATCTGAAGCGTCTGTAACCTGAGGTACCACTGTAATCACAAAATTTACATCTCTTGCTCCCTCCCCCCTCTTTTGCCCATGGCCCCCACTCACCACTGTGGGCTGTTTTATCTGCTAAAAAGAAAACAAGTTTCCCCACGTCTCTAAAGCATGAAGACACCTGACAGGGGAAAATGACATCACCTTCAGTAGGCTCAACTGCAAAAAAAGACACTGTCCTGTGTTCAGAGTTTTTCCTAAAACCAGGTGGTGTTTTAGCTCTGCACTCACCTATGGTGCCACCAAGAGCCATTGCGCCTGACATCTGCGCCAGCAGCTCAGGGGATGGTTTTAGGCCTCCAAGAGTAGCTGCCATGCCCCCGGCAACACCCATCATGCCCAAAGCATTGCCAAGCCGAGCTGTTCCTTGGGTGGAGAGGCCAGCCAGAGCACCGACACAGCACAAGCCTGAACCCAGGTAGATCATCTTAAGAAGTGAAAATTAATAATAATAATAATAGTTTTCAAAAAAACATATAAAGCACCTGCAATTGCTAGACACTGTACAAAAAAAAAGAGGGTAAGGGGGTAATTTAGGCCTCACCCACAGACTTCAAATCCAAAGACATACTTGGAAGGAGAGTAAAAGGAGAGTAAACCAGGACTGTTTGTGTATACCAAACAGAACCAGGAATGCTGAATGCCAAAGCACCCAATTTGCTGCAAAGAATGATATATTGCACTCACTGTAATTATATGGAACAACTGCAGGATTACTAAATACGTTGGCACAACTGGGGCATTCTGGCACGAGCTGCAATGAATTTGGTTGGGGAACGGCATTCTTCACTGTGCCAAGTATAAGAACAGATCTTATCTCCCCTGAAGTCCTCCGGCTCTTGCTTTGGGCTGGGAGCCTCAGAGAAGGCAGAAGAAATGCACGTTTTTCCTGCTTGCTTCTGCCTCTCTCTGAAGCCAAGTGACAAATATCCACTTTGCCCTTTGCCACTGTGCAAGCTAAAGGATTCTTCTTGGGACTTGGTGGAGACAGCAAGCCATGACTGCCTACTAAGCCAAACCAATACGTGGGTCCTATTCTTTTCTTAGAATGGGGGTTTAAGAACCCTCATCTTCTCTGCATTAGCAATTTGTTTGCATTATCATGTGCCATTCCCAAAGGTTCTGCAGTGTTTTCACCACAGAAGAATTGGGGCAAGCTGCAGCAAAAATAAATAAATGGGGGGTTAGGAATGACTCTCTTAGGTAGATAGAATTCAGCCTCACACAGCATGCATTTAAAGCACACACATGCAGAAATAATACAATTCTCAGCACCATTTAAAAACTACAGTTCCTAGATGTTGATGGGGGGGAGGGGTGTGTGCGTGCAGTCTGTAATGTGCCCCGAAAACTGCCAATTTACATTTTCTGTATGCAACGAAAGAAAATGGTACCCTGGGTCCCCAAGAGATCTTCTTACCTGTTCAATGTTATATCCGCTATGGAGAGCTGCTGCATATCCTCCTATAAAAGTGCCAGCAGGCAACAGGTACAAGTAATTGTATTCGGGGGGATCAGTGGGGCGCTTGAACATATCCAGCATCCTCTGCGTGACTAGGAAACCACCTTTCCCATAAAAGAAAAGAAAAGAATATTTAGATTTCGAAACCAGCATAGTGGTATTATTGAATGCTAGGAACATGGGCAATTGTTCTGAAGTTTAAGCCTCCGTTTAATAATAGACTCTCAGCCTCTCCTAGGGTGCTGGCATGGACTGGCTGGATGCAGAGGAGTGGGGAGAGGCACCAGCTGGGGAACACCCCCACCCCAGGGAAGATGGCTCAGAGCCCAGGGATTGGTGGTGGGATGATGATGAGTGATCAGAGAGGGAAGAAGGGACAGACTGGGAGGAGGAGGGTTGAGGTGTCGGAAGGTGAGGAGGCAACAGGCTTGAGTGAGCAGGAAGAGTCTGCGGCAGAGGGCAGACCAGACTCAGAGGCAGGAGCGGGCACAGGGGACAGAGGCCGGCTGCTGAAGAATCCAGGGAGTCTCCCCTCTTGCTGTGACCAGCTTCCCTCAACCCCTTTTCACCCAGAACACAGAGAGAAATGAAAAGGGCAGAGGAGAGATTGGTTGTGCACAGACACAGTCTACGACTGCTTGGGAAAAACCCTGGAGAGGAGGGGTCAGGCAGCTGTGGGAAGGCATGGACCTTCAGTCCTCATAACTGCTGCATTGGGGCAAGACATACTGGGAAGAGTTGCTGGGATGACTAGGCCTGAGCTGTTTTGGTCTCTTGAGTGAAGAGTTAACTTCACTGGCACTGTGTTTTTTATTGCTGACCTACGCTTGACTCCAGCTCCTGACAGGTTCGTCCTCATGCAATTGTGAATTATTATATGATGCTTGCAAGAGGGGGAGGCTGAAACTAGAACCAGAACAGATGTTTAGCTATCACTGACTGGGTCATGGTCCATGTGAGTGGCATGGAATCAACACATATCAAAACCAGAGGTCCAAGAGGATCTCAGTGTATATCTGTTGGAGCAGGGGAGACATACAGTGCTGCTGATAGCTTGTGGATAAATAGCAGAGCAAGCCAGGCCTGGAATGGAAAGGTGACAGCTCAGTGGTAGAGCATCTGCTTTGCATGCAGAAGGTCCTAGGCTCAATCCCCACCAGGTATGGCTGGGAGAAACTCCTACCTGAAACCTTTGAGATCTGCTGTCAGTCAGTGTAGACAATGCTGAGCTACATGGACCAAGGGTCTGGCTCAGTCTAAGGCAGTTCATGGAAAAGCTCTCCAACACTGGCAAAGTCATCCTCATCATGGCCTCAGCTCACTGAGGAAGTTGCTTATACCGTACCGAGTTATACCCATTAGTCCATTTAGCTCAGTACTGTCTACATGGACGGTCAATGGCTCTCCAGAGTTTCAGAGAGGAAGCCTCTCCCAGCCCTACCTGGAGATATCAGTGAATGAACCTGAGACCTCCATGCAAGGCAAACATGTAAGGCAAACATTCTGCCCCTGAGCTATATGGTCCTTTCTCTATAGCACGGTGACATTAGGACCTGTGATGGATCTTGTTGCTACTGCACAAGCTTAAGGACTCAGGTTTCTCATGAACAAATAACTAGAGGATCACAGCAATCGGTCAGAAACGTATTTCACTGGTTTCTCTCAATCTGGATACACAAGCATACCATGCCTTTTGGCCATTGCAATTCGTGACATCACTGTTTTGGTTCAACATTCCTAAAGACAATAAGCAAGAAAGCCAAAAGATAGTCCATACCTGCAATGTTGATAGAGGACACAAAAGCAGCAAGAACAGCAAGGCTTTGAGGCACATTATCAGGGAGATATTGTCCCCCCATCAGTGCCAATCCACCAACAGCTGTCAACCCTGTGGGGTGGAAAACAGCAGTTAAGTTCCTGTACAACAGGGGAAACTGATGCCAGTTGTTACATATGCCTCCTATTCAAGAATTGACAAACACCAACAGAGATTGTTGTGTTAGTGATCCTGTTTACAATGCTCTTGTTCTGGTTTCTAACATTCCTTCTACTGTGCATTAACTGTTGCCTTATGGAACTGTGAGTTTTTGACTGATAGATTGCACTAAATTTCATTCACACCAGCAGGTTTGGCGTGACACAACAGCAAATATCATTGAACATTTCACCACCACCCAGACACAAACCCTTTAGTGTTTATGTGTACTTCTTTGCATCCATGAGTCACCCATGAAAATGGTGGGAAAGAACTGTATGCCATAATTTTCCAGGTTAGCGGGGTTGCAAATGGGTCTTTTTCCTGGAAGCAGTTAACATAGAAATGAGAGCTAAATTTTCACTAGATTTCCACAAGCGTCTTTTACATCATGTGAAAGATCACACACAACACAAAAATTATCAGGGGAAATGGAATAAGGTGCTGTCTGAATGCGTCTTAACTAGATAATACAGTACTTTCAAATCTGCATTGGACTACCCTGCCAAATGTACACTTAATGTCACCAGCAATACAGCTAGAAACTACCTACCAAATTATGACAGTGGTAATTATCTAGATAAGGGCAGGAAACTGGATTTGGCCAGATAGTTATCTCATCAATCACCTGATGCAGAGCACTTTGCAAAAGTGTTCAGCACTTTGAAGGGGACTCTGCAAGACCCTTTTGGCTAAGCCAGGGTTTTATATGCCTGATGTTGCAAACGTTAGCCCATTCTTGGGTTCCAAGAGAACTAAGATGGACATAGTTAATTCCATTTGATTCTCTTGCATTTTGTTAACCACTGCGTAAAACCTGGCTCCACTGTGCATAAACCTACCAATTTCCAGGCAAATTGTACATGTGATGAAACAGACTCTAGGACTCTAGTCTATAATACCTTGTGTCCCAACAATACTTTTAGTTGGCTTTACTTATTTTTTGGTAACCGTACCTAAAACCCGCATTTTAGGCTTGTGAACACATTATGTGACAGCAACGTTTACCCCACAAAGGAGCTGCAACCCATCCTCTGGCTGTCAGTTGAGGGCACCTATATGACACACATTTCCGGATACAGGTATGTTTGGTGACATTTACACTTTTAAGTGACAAATCACCCCTCAGGGAAATGTCAGGGTCAAAACCAAAAAAAGCAGTCATTTGTTTTACCTGAGATGGCGTTCGTTACAGACATGAGTGGTGAGTGGAGTGCAGGAGTCACACCCCACACCGTGTGGTACCCAACAATCCCAGCCAAGCCAAATGTTGTCACCATCTGAGTGAAAGCTGAATTTGGAGCGGCAACACCCAATCCGAGCAAGGTACTGAGTCCTGCAAGACAAGAGAGCATTAAGTCCTGCAATGAATGAAAACATATGGTAGATTTCATGCTAAGTTTTAAACACTGACAAAATACAGCCTCCCTTTGTTTCTACAGTTGTGTTCATTTATTAAATTTGTACCCCACACATTCCTCCAAAGGAGTCCAAGGTGGCTAAGACAGCTAGTCCTACAAAGATGGCAAAGTCATTCATTTTTCTCAAAGTAATTTTTCTAGCACTTTCAGGCTGCCTAAATAGCACATGATCCATGGGAAGTACTAGCAAAGCTAGACCTTGTTTCTGATATTTTCTGGCTATGTACATTTCATCTCTCTCCTTCTCCCGCTTAAAGGCCCAGAATGGATTAAATAGCATGATGGTTCGGAAAGCTCTATATGTATGCACATACACACACACACACAAAGTTAGTTATTCTACCTCCACCAATTTTGGCAGTGGCAAAAAAATAAGAGTGCTGGGGTGAGCAGAGCCCATTTACCCGATAGGGATGTAAATCATTCACACACGCCAAGTCACAGAATTGATCATTTGAATGGTGTGGGGACAATAATGCCTCCCCTTCTCAGCTCACTGTATGGATCAACTGAGGATGGGGGCTGCAGGAATGCAAGCCACAGTTGATATGCACATGCGTGCGCACACACACACACACCTGAGAGGATTCGCCAAGGGTGAATGACCTGAGAGGAAGAGGGAAGATTAGCTACCTGGCTCCCTATAATTTGACAGCAAGATCCATCTTTACTTCTAGACATTATTAGGCCCTGGGACATCTTTGGATGCAGGTTCCACAGAGTGGCCAGAGTACGGCAGCTGCTTTCTCACCTGCTGTGTATGCAGAGGCAGTCGTCATTGTTTTCCTGAAGGGTGTAATGGTGGCTGCTTTTTCTGCTTCCAGCTCTGCCACAGTCTTCTGCTTCACAGGCGCTGCCTGAGGAATGTTCTTGGGAGGTGGTGCTGGAAAAATCACTTTTCCGTCCTGAGAAAAAGCAGTTGTGGTTTTATCCAACGGATCAGAGAATTTGCAATCTCCTGGGCCAAAGTGACCCCCACCCCAGGGACATGATTTAGCCTGCCAGTTCTTAAATGCAGAGGCAAAAGGAGTAAGTGGTATCTGTGATTATGGGATTTGCAGCACTCTTTCAGGAAGTGTCAACAAAGGTATGGACCTACGATCCTCTTCTGCCTTGACAAAGTGGCTCTCAAGCAAATCTTATCTGCTGATTGATGTGTGTGTATATTATACTGGCAAGGAGCTATGCACAAGCATTTTTAACAAACAAGAATTAACAAAGGAATAGCCAGATATCGTATCTGGATAACATTGTGTGCATCTGAATGCACTGTTTAGTTCCGTTCAACAGGCTTGGTTCATTTGAAGCCAAAAAAAGCTAAACTGATGGATGTACCCCCAGGATTAAGTAATGCATGTATAGTGCAGTTGAACACAAATAATACTACCTTCCTTGCACATTGATGACAGATTATCCAGGGGAATTTCAAAACATTCAAAACATACAGGTGCTTCAATTCAGGTTGTAGAAAAGAAAACAGAAAAACAGGCTGAGGCTTGGACTCCCAATTTAAGAAATAACATAGATTAACTTACCTTCATTACCACTGTTCCTCTTACAACATGGTCCAGGGTACCATAGTCAAATTCATCCTTTATGTCAAGGAAGAACTTCTCCTTGTCCGGGCTGATGGCCTTCAGGAGCTTGGTGATGTTATTGGAATACAACGTGCTGGCTTGGGTGGCCATTCTGCTGGGAAGGTCCGTATAACCTATGTGTGTAATTCCCTGGAGATACCAAAAATATGGCTTCATGAATAAGCAAGCTGAGACACAACTCCTGAAGTCAAAGTCGGGGGGGGGGACCATTCCTAGACATCAGCATCTAAGCACATGGTAATAAATGTTGATTTTGCAAACCAATGGGAAGGGTCACAGCTCAATGGTATACCATTTGCTTTGCATACAATAGGACCTAGGGTTCATCTCCAGGTACGGCTGGGACTGTCCCGTCAGAAACCCTGGAGACCTGCTGCCAGTCAGTGTAGACAAGACTGGCATGTGTGGGAGGAGCCCTGACTTACTCCACCTACAAAGGCTGCTGCTGAAAGCGGCTACTAAGAATATCTGGTGGCTACTAAGAAACCAGTACCTTGTGAATATAGAGTTCTCCTGGCTTTGTAGTTTCAATGTTTCCCCCAGCTTCAGCAGCTAGGTCTACAACAACTGAGCCTTCCTTCATCAATTCAATCATATCTTTCCGAAAAAGGATTGGAGCTTTTTTACCTGGGGGGGGAAAGTAGGAAAGCACTGTATCAAGTACACCATATAAGGAAGAACCAGTGATCACATTTTCCTCTAAAGCAGCAGTTCTCAACCTGTGGGTCCCCAGATGTTGTTGGACTACAACTCCCATCATCCCTGAGCTCTACCCTTGCTAGCTTGGGGTGATGGGAGTTGTAGTTCAACAACATCTGGGGACGCACAGGTTGAGAAAGGGTGCTCTAAAGGAAGAAATGTTTTCTCTTAATTTTCCCCTTGATTTGCATGTAATTCAGTAAACATAGTATTTTAGTTGCATGCATGGATTTCCATACGCAACAATCTGATTCACTTCCAGATTATCCCCGATTCAATGGGAGCAAGATACATCCCTAGATAGGAAGAAGCCCTCTCCTCCACCAAGACTCTACCAAAACACCATGGGAAGCTGAAGAGTGGCCAACCTCATGAGAGGCTTGGTGCTGAGTATTCCAAATTGTATCCCAAACGAGATAGCAGTAAAGTGTTATGGGCAGAAATGTACTGTTCAGTGGTACCTTGGGTTACATATGCTTCAGGTTACAGACTCCACTAACCCAGAAATAGTACCTCGGGTTAAGAACTTTGCTTCAAGATGAGATCAGAAATCGTGCTCCGATGGCGTGGCGGCAGCAGGAGACCCCATTAGCTAAAGTGGTGCTTCAGGTTAAGAACAGTTTCAGGTTAAGAACAGACCTCCGGAACAAATTAAGTACTTAACCCGAGGTACCACTGTCATGGGAAGAAACCTAGCAGTCTTGCACACAAACTCAGCTCTGAGGTGGTGACTACTTTCAGCCGGAAGGTCAGCAGAAGTTAGTATCAATGGCAGATTTATTCATGTCTTTTGCAGGGCTAACATCTTGGGCTCCAAATGGCACGAAGCAAAAGCAAGAACAATGCCAACTAACTGACAGCTTGCATTTGGACCACAGTGCGCAGAGAGAGAGCGAGAGGGAGAGGTTGAAAACTTCCCTCGCAGTCATGATCCTGACGAAAATTACTCTCTCCTGCACTGCTAATAGCCTTCAGAAAAGACCTCCCAGTATTGAATGAGCTAAATACCAACACAATGAAGGAGCAATTTTGGCGAGATCATGGCTGGGGAGGGAAAGATTCAATCTCCCCTCTCTATGCATTGTGGTCCCAATAAAAATCATTGTGTGCACACGTGCCTATTATCAAAGTTTTTTTAAAACATGATGTACTAGCCAGTGACGAATTTCGAATCATGTGCTGTTTTCACGCCAAGTCAGAACAAATATCTTTGCAAATCTGCTTAAGCAAACACATTCTTTTCATTTCAACAGGAAAAGGGCTGCCTGCTCCACAGGACACCTACCAGGAATGAGAGCTGTCGTGATGATAATGTCAACATCTTGGCACTGTTTTGCAAAGAGTTTCATCTCGGCTTCAATGAACTCTTTAGACATCTCTTTTGCATAGCCTCCCTGCCCTTCCCCAGATTCTTTTAGGTCAACCTCCAAAGGCTCCGCACCTAGTGATTTGAACTGTTCCAATGCTGCAGCTCTATGAATTTGAAGAGAAAAATAAGTTTTAACAGGAAGGGTGTTGGGGAGAAACGAAAGGACAGCGTTAGTGAAGGCTCCACCCCAGAAGGCCTTTTTCCTGGGTCAAATAGGCCCACAGGGGTGGTCTAGATGGACCAAAGCCCAGATGCAGTATAAGGGAATTCCCTGTGTTTATCTGGGACCCCACATATGACATGCTGGCCCAAACTCCTTGGCGGAAGAGATGGATACAAATGAGGCTGCTAGCAATAATTTAAGATGAGTATGCACATACCTGGTATCAAACCCACGAACCACAGCTCCCATTGATTTAGCTGCTCCTGCAGATGCTAAGCCTGCGACTCCACCACCAATGATCAGAACCTGCGTCCACAAAACACAGTGCAGTTAAGTCACAAATCAACCGGCAACAGTTCCATGTCAATGAATACGGAATGAAAATGGTTTCCTGAGCCTGAATATTTTACAAGCGAGGTTCAAGCAGAGCCCAGCTCCTTCAGTGCCTTATGGGGGGGGGGGGGAGTCAGCCAGTCAACGGAATAATATTTCAATCAAAAGGGCCCTTTGCAGCTTCCCAACCATCAGGTAGCTATTTTGTAAACAAGAGGAACTACTCCCAAGCACAATTGTGAGTTTTCCCTCTGATGGGATATCTGGTCACCTGTGCACATTCAGGAAGCTGGAAAAGGAGCAAACATGGAATATTCCAGATTTCCACACTAAATGTGACTGTACACATATCTCAGTTCTTTTGTCTCATTCTCACAATCCCTATTTCAGGTCTAAAAACCCAGTTCAGACATAGCCATATTCTGAAAGCGTTAAGAAGTCTCATTGGGTTAAGAGTACAAAACTCAGTTTGGCTGTTCTGTTGACAGTCCAAACAGAAAAAAGTGTTTTATCCATCTGGTTTACTGCACAAGAATGATTTTCTGCTTGTCAAGGACACCAAGCTGACCCCTTCCTTGCCATGGGGCCTCCTAGTCTTTGCTCTCTCTCTCTGGGACATTCTTCTTGTCCTCTGCAGAAATGAACACATTGCTCCCATTTCAGTGTGACTTCCTTGGGACCAAGAGGATTAACCTCTTCTACATCTGGTTAATACTCCACACTCCCAAACTTTTGTTCTGGCCTTCCCACAATCCCACAATGCCAAGATATAGCTAAACTCGCTCGGCACTAATCTAATCTGTATTATCCCTTAGATCTTTCTGAACAGTGCCACAGTATTTGGAAAAAGAGCAGCCAGGGCTTCTTTCGGGGTAGATTTAGAAAACCAAAAGCTGCACAGTAAGCATGCACCATCTGTAAGCAGCTGGAGGAAGACAATTGCTAAATCCAGTCCTTGGGAATGTGAGGGAGCAGCAGGGTGATAGCACTAAGCTTAAATCAGGGACTACCACCTTTCCATTAAGTACATAAGCAGCACAGTAAGCAGGATTGCATGCATATCTCACAGTTCCTTGGAAACAGGCATTATTTGCATTCAACATCTGGCAAATCTGAAGGCCTAACTACAGTGATGCTAGATGCATCACCCAATCACATCAGGCAATTGCCATTATTATTAATTATAATTAATTATTAATAATAAACTAAAGTGAGGTTTTTAGCAGGACTACAGCTCACGAGGAAGGAAAATTCTAGCCTTCTCTCCCCAGCCACAATTTCCACAGAAATCACACACACGCTGCAATTAGTAATAGGGGATAAAGATTCTACTGACATTCCACTGATTCCCTGTCACTAATTGTAGTGCAGGAGGGTGAATCTTCTTCTGTGCATGCAGAAGCAAGACAAATTATGCAGACTAATGAAAATATATGCAAGAATACTTAATTTGCATAAATTAAAGAGACCATGGAGCTTTCCCCACTAAAAAAATCTGATTTAGTTAGTGCTGAATAAATGCAATCTGGTCAGTAAGCTTCCAAGCGATTACTACATTGCTCCTGGAAAGCCAAATTTAATCCTCTTGCAAAAGCAGTATCTGGTGCAGTATTTTGTGCAGAAATACTCCAGGAACAAAATAAAGCACATATTACTTGTCCTTTAATATACTTTAATGCATGGACCCAATATTTTCTCCACCTTTATATTGTTTTATTTACCAAAATTTATATAGTCCTTGATTCTAATGAAACCTAGAATTAATATTAAAATTATAAAAAAGTTTAACTATTTAAACCATCTAAATGATAATTAAAATGAACAGCAGATAAAAAAGTTATTAAAACACACCAACATGTCAGGTTTGGGGCTTTCCCACTTTTAAGGGGGAAAGTGGCAAATCACACACAGAAATATCTGTGCGTTGAACTATGTGTGTATTTTGTACTTTAGGATCTGCACACAACACTTTGTACTGTACTTGTTACAACAGCACTAGTCTCAGTACAGATCTTTGGACTTTATTTTACAAGCCTGTAACAAAAAGGGGGCCCGTAAAAACAAAAATTAAACCTAGAATTCTAGACATCAGGAAAGTATTGTTCTTTAGGTTGTAGTCTAGATAAAAAGCACAACATCTCTTTAACCAAAAATGCAATTCATAAGACACATTACGCTGTATATGAAGACCTTGTATTCTAGCAACAGCAAGCCAATTTTTATATTAAACGTCTACAATTTGAACATCTTAAACTTTGAAGGATGCCAATTCATAAGCCATTCAGCCTCAGCTGCATCCAAACAAATGCCTACTAACAGCAAAAGAAGCTATATTTGGCTCACTGAGAGATGCTAAATAAAGGGGGGGGGGAGGTAGTCATCCTGTGAAACAAAATTCCAACCAGTATCTATTGCAGTTGAAATGCAAAGTCACGTCACATTTCTATCACCTGATGATTGTGCCTGCAAATAACAGCACTTGCACTTATTTCATTACCTACCTTTGCTGGAGGGACTTTGCCAGCTGCCGTGATCTGACCCGTAAAAAAACGACCAAAGTGATTGGCTGCCAACACAACTGCCTTATAGCTGTCAGAAATAAAGGAGAACACAAGCATCAGTATCATTTCCCAACCTTACATTTATTTTATTTATTTAGAAGAGGGTGTTGTTGTTTATTTTAAGATGGTAGAAATAGCAGAGGTATTCACTGGACAAATTTGCTTGTCCAAAACATAGCCTTCTCATTTCCTCATTCCTAAGGAGATGCACAAGCTGTTGGTGGCAACCTCCCTCTGATCTGGCCTGTGCTCTTTGGGCTTTACAAAGTTTGGGTCAAATTTGCAGGAGCTTAAAAACTCCTTTCTATGTGCAAGTATTCACCCCCGGTATTCAGATTCTTCACCTGCAAGTAATTCCTTCCTAATTCCTTTCCCAACTAATGGATCCTTGCCCTCAGTAATAAGAGAGAACCTAGTGGGCTTCAGATTCCCATACATTCTTTGAACCCAAATAGATAGCAATTCTTAAATATTTTCCAAACCGGATAGCTTGGCTATCTGCCTTGACTACACCTCCAGGCATATCTCCACAACTGGACATAATCGCTTATCCAAGGGATAGACAACATGGTGCCCTCCCCATATTGCTGACCACAGCTTCCATCAGCCGCAGCCGGCATGCCAGTGATGGTAGAAGCTATGGTCCACAAGGTGTGGAGAGCACCACACTGGCTGCCCTGGTTCACAAACGAAAACAAACCTTTGTTTGGGATATGAATCCCAACCAAAACCCAACTGCTCATTGATGTAATCACACAGCTGGTTAAAACACTGTGTTTTCATACCCAGCGATGTTGGCCATGGAGCTGAGAGCATCATATCCTTGAGCAATGGTCACGCGAGGGACCTGATCCATAGCCAAGACAGTGGTTCTTCTTTCTGACAGTTTGTTCAGGAGGTCTGGGTTTTGAGCTGGGTAGATAAAACTGATTAGGGTACCAGATGACTTAAAGAGATCTGCCTCGTGCATGCCAAGAGCTGGATTCAACATAGGAGCTCTCACCTGAAATTGAAAATGCGCAAAAATTAATAAAATTAATAAAGCATCACTTAGCATTTTCATAGTGCTAAAGACTGTTCAATATGCTTCTCGGGAATCCTCCTAATAATCCTAAACACCTGCATATAAAGAAGGGCAGTTTTCATTCCAATGTTGCAGAGGAACTGGTGCTAAAATAGGTAACGTTCAAACCATTTACAGGTACATTGACATTGCTTTTAAGTGCAAACAGTAGGTGTAGGAGACTGGTGTAGCTCGGACCCTTGGCAGTGGTGTAAGTGATCTTCAACACTTTGCCCCCTCCAGCTGCAGTCTCAGTCCAGATGAGGGGTCCAACATCTGCTATTTGCATTAGGGAAACAGTAACAGGAAGCTTTCCTTCCCATTCCAGATTGGGACTGTGGCAGAAGGCAAATTGTTATACCCTCAATTGCACCTGCCAGGGTCCAAATCTACACCAGAATTTCATCTCTGGGAGCACGTGGGTTGCCTCACAATACCTTCTGAGTTAATAGCCCTGGGAAGATTTTGAAACGAGGAGTCATGGTTCCGAGCTCAGCCTAACAGCCACTGCAGCACTACAGCTCTCAAATACAGTATCTCAGCAATCCTCAAATAGCTCTGTGGTGCAGGCTAATATTTTTATTTTTTAATTATAATTTTTTGTTTGTTTGTTTTTGTTTTACAGAAGTATGTGTAATGTCTCTCGTATTTTTTCCATGTAACATTTTTACAAATCAGTTTCATTTGTTGAGACATTAGGAAGAAAAGGGGCGGAGGGGGGGAAGATGGGTGGGGTCAGGTAATTATTTATCATTATTATGGTAACAAGGGAAGAATGCATTGAGGGTGAGATATAGTAAGGCCAATTCTGCGTCCCAAGTCTGAAGCAAGATTTAAACCAAGAACATCTCAATTGCCAGCTGATGTGCTTTCATTACTGCAACATGAGCTGAATAAGCTGCTGTGAACAAAATTTATAATTCCGTATGTTTCTAGGCAGACCATGGCTCAGCAGTGAAGCACATGCTTTGGATGCAAAAGGTTCCCCTTTTCAAACTCTGAAATCCCCAGAATGGCAAAGAAACAATCTTGCCTGAAATGTTAGAAAGCCACTCCCAAGTCAGTGTAGATAATGTTGACCTATGGTCTGATTTTGTATAGGGCAGCTCCTAATGCATTTCGAAATGTTTAGACTACAGGAGCCAAGACTTAGCATATCATTGCCATTCAAGAGCAGCTGCAGGAATGGACTTTGCTCAATCGATAACGTGCCTTGTGATAAGTGCATTTGGACTGCAAGGACTGAGGTTTCCTTTCTGTTTGAGGATTTGCTCACACATGTTTTAGAAATATCATGGCAGGGAAATCCCATTCCTCACATTTATAGTGTTTAAAAAAAACCACTGTCCCTGCAGGCTGATTAAAGATCACCGATGCAGCCAGCAGAGGAAACTTAATTTTTTTAAATAAGGCAACTGTGGCTCATGATCACAATATATCGAAGCACATACAAAATAAAAAATATGCAATCAATATTTTGAGAAAGCTCTCACCCACGCACCATCTGTTGAATACATCTGGAGAGTTAGGATAGACGCATGAGCTGTGGTTGCCAAATGGAGGAAGGAATTAACTTATCTTCCTAGCAGCTAGTTGCATGGAAATTCTACAGACAGTGCAAGTGACTTATGCAATGAGCTACTGTACTTAACAATCCTTATAATATATAGCAGCTACTACACTGAGGCTACTTATTGAGGTCTTCTTGCAGCAACTGCAGTGAGCCAAAGGAGGACTGTAGGCAACACAAATCGCACACTCATGAATATGTGGCACTGGCTTCCTTTATATGTGAACAGCCCTGATGCACAGATCACCATGGGCCAGTTCCATAGATCTAGCTTGGCATTTCTGGAATTCTCCCATCACTCGCTCATGCAAGCAAATACTCAAATCAGTTTACTAATTGCCTTCAAATCTTTCCTAGCACAGGAAGAGCTCCCCAGTGGTAAATGGTCTGCTACATGCATTCATTTACACCGCACTAGTGAATCCAGGGATTCTCGTCATTCTCACATGGCAAGGGAACCTGGGCAAGCATGTGAGGCCTTGCTAGATTTCCTGCAGAAACCATAGGCCCATATATTACTGAACTTGGCATCAGTAAAGGTAAAGGTAAAGGTAAAGGGACCCCTGACCATTAGGTCCAGTCGTGACTGACTCTGGGGTTGCGGCGCTCATCTTGCTTTATTGGCCGAGGGAGCCGGCGTACAGCTTCCAGGTCATGTGGCCAGCATGACTAAGCCACTTCTGGCAAACCAGAGCAGCACACGGAAACGCCGTTTACCTTCCCGCTGGAACGGTACCTATTTATCTACTTACACTTTGACGTGCTTTCAAACTGCTAGGTTGGCAGGAGCAGGGACCGAGCAATGGGAGCTCACCCCGTTGCAGGGATTCGAACCGCCGACCTTCTGATCAGCAAGTCCTAGGCTCTGTGGTTTAACCCACAGCGCCACCTGCGTCCCTGGCATCAGTAAGCTTCCTGGAAACACCAGGATCCTCTGGAATGCAAAGGTTGGAAAGCCCCCACTGCACAGGCTAAAATGTAGCTCAGTGGCCTCCAAAACATAAAGTACTGGGAGTCTATATTTGGCGGGGAAACTAAGAAGACTCCATGGGCAAGTGCAAACTCAACACCTCCAGATCGCAGCCTGCATCAAAGCTGCCATCTGGCAGTGAATCTGTGACACTCTGTGCCTTTGCTGCAGTCTGACTCCACCCTACAAGGTTAACTCAGCATTATTTCTCTACTCAGCAGCGACCACATAAATAGGGCATTCGTATGACAGGATGAATGGGGCAGGGGTAAGGAACCTCAGGCCAGGGGCCCAAATGCAGCCGCACAGGCCTCTCTATCCAACCCTTGGGACTGTCATAGGAAGCTGCCTATATCGAGCCAGATCAATGATCCATCTAGCGCAGTATTATCTACCCTGATTGGAAGCCATTCCTCAAGATTTCAGACAGGGAACCATCCCCAGCCATACCAGGAGATGACAGAGATTGTACTTGGGACCTTCTATCACTGAGCCACAACCCTTCCCCAAGCCACACACCCATTTTCTATGTCCCTTTGCTCAATGTTTTTGCCTGGCTGGAATATGTCCCTGGAACTATGTTGATGACTCTTGCCTGTCTAGATGGAATGATGTGGGTGGGTGGGAATTTTTTACTTGGCTGTAACGTAGCCTCTGGTACAAAGGCAGGAGTCACATCCATTGCTATGCCCACTTTTGCCTCTAGGCATGCCCACGTGTGCCTATGGCCCCACCCACCTCTGGCTTGTGGGCCCCAGAAGCTGAAAAGGTTTCCCCACACCTGTGACAGGGAAGTATTGAAAAAAATTTCCAGAATTACCTTGACGACTAGATCAGATGCCAAGACTTCCTTCGTCCCTTGGATCTGTGCCCCTGCCTCTCTGTAATGGTCATCAGAGAATTTGGAAGCTTCTCCTGCAGTCGACTCCACAACAACATTAAACCCTTGTTTAACCAGGGCTTGAACTCCTGCTGGCGACAAGGCAACTCTCTTCTCATTCTGAAATATCTCCTTGGGAACACCCACAGTCAGCTGCTTATATGGGATACCTGTAAATGGAAGAGAAGCAAACAGCAAATCCTTTGGTAGTTTGCAAAGGGCGGGGGGGAGAGAAAGAGAGAAAACAACCTCCAATGAAAATAGTTGTTTGCATGTACAGTGGTACCTCTGGTTACGTACTTAATTTGTTCCAGAGGTCCATTCTTAACCTGAAGCACCACTTTAGCTAATGGGGCCTCCCCCCACCGCCGCGCGATTTCTGTTCTCATCCTGAAGCAAAGTTCTTAACCCGAGGTACTATTTCTGGGTTAGCAGAGTCGGTAACCTGAAGCATATGTAACCCGAGGTACCACTGTACAATGCTTCAGGCTGAAAATATGATGGACAACCATCATCCCTTTAGATACCAGTCTATAACAACTCACCAGTGCATATATGGCAGGAGTAATTCAATAAAAAACATTAACTATTCATAGTATTGGAAAAGATAAACACATTCAAATGATTAAGCCGAATCACTCAGAAAGCAAATCCCAAGAAGCTCCATGAGCCTTACTCCTACATAAGTGTGCAGGATTGTGGCCCAAGTCCAATTTAAATAAAACAGTTAACACTTGAGTTCTATGAAAAGTGGTTGTGTGAACTTAGTGGTAGAAGTCTAAGAATATCTTCTTCTCTCAGGTGTAAAACTTATTAGCATGCATAATGTTTGGGTTTTTAAAAAATTCTACAGTCATTTGCACTTTGGGTACAATTTTTTTATAGTCTTCTTTAGCTGCAAAGGTAACGACCTTGGGATAGACTTCTTTCATTTTACAGGTGAAAAACTCCAGCTAAGAGTCCAGCAACTTGCCTAAGGCCAATTAGCAAGTCTATGGCTGAACTGGTCCTGCAGCCATTTCTCACAAGGTCATGTTCCACATGCCACTTGGCCAGGCTGCAGTGTTTCTGTTCCTCCATAACATGTGACAAACATTCCTTCAAATGCTGTAACACCTGAAACACCAACAGCCATAAAACAGGAGTGGAGAAACTGTTGTTCCAGTCTTGGAAAACTAAAAAGGCATTTGCAGCTTTTTAGTTTAGAGGAAAAGTGACATGATAGAAGTTTATAAAATTATGCAAGGCATGGAGAAAGTGGATAGAGAAAAGTTTGGCTCCCTCTCTCACAATCCTAGGACTTGTGTTGAAAGCTGAATGATGGAGGATTCAAGCGTCCTTGTTGGTGTATAGTTAAAACTATGGCATTCGCTACCACATGAGGAAGTGAAGCCCATCAACATGGATGGCTTTAGAAGAGGCTTACACAGATTCACTGAGGTTAAGGCTATCTGTGGCTCTTATTCCTGATGGCGATAAGCTTCTGAATAGCAGTTGCTGGAAACCGTAGGAGGGGAGAGGGCTCTTGTGCTCAGGACCTGCTTATGTGCTTCCCACAGGAATCTGGTTGGACGCTTGTGAAAACAGGAAGCTGGACTAGACGGGCCACTGGCCTGACCCAGTAGGGACTTACTATGTTCTCAGGGCCAGAGGCACCATCTTCTCAAGATGATTGAGGGGACCTCATGTGGCATCCTGATGTCACACACACACACACACACAACGTCGTGAGGAGCCAGGGGGGCAGAGCCAAAGGCCCTCTGAATATTGAGCGAGCCTGGGACCCTCAAAAAACCACTGGGGTGGTGGTGGAAGTGCCTTGGCCCCTAGGAGCTGGCGTGTATGCTTGCAGCACATATCTGGCATGGGTGGTGCTATTCCCCCCTCTCTCTGTCTCCCCCCCCTCCCCGTCCACCAAACTCATTCTTTCTCCTTTACACTTCTCTACCCCCTCAGCTGCCATCCCAAGGAAAATAATCCCCACACACAAACACACAGGTGGCAATTAGGATTGGGAAAAAGCTCCTAAAGAAGAAGCGGAGGAGTTTGGATTGATATCCCACTTTATCACTACCCTAAAGAGTCTCAAAGCGGCTAACCATCTCCTTTCCCTTCCTCCCCCACAACAAACACTCTGTGAGGTGAGTGGGGCTGAGAGACTTCAGAGAAGTGTGACTAGCCCAAGGTCACCCAGCAGCTGATGTGGAGGAGCAGGGAATCAAACCCAGTTCACCAGATTACGAGTCTACTGCTCTTAACCACTACACCACCCTGTCAGCAGTAATGGAAACTCCCCCACCACCCAAGGCCTAACTGGTGCACCATGGGAGATTTTCATTGGCATCCCAGTGCACAGGGAGGGTAGATGTTTGCTGCTTTACTCCTCAGTTGCCATCCCAATGAAAATCACCCCTCCTAATAAATTGGCTCCCACTGGTATGAGCGCAAGTCTTCTCCAAAACTGAAGCGCCAGGACAACCCTTTATTATAATACTAATACTAAAAATAATGTTACTTATTATTTATGAGTTAACAATATACCGTAGTTGCTCACCCCTTCTTTAAGGTATCACCCCTTTCCCCCGTGAAAAAACAAGGTAACTTTGGGAAACGCTGATAAAATGCCCAGTCATTCCCTCCCATTCACCAGGTCACAGCAATGGCTTCTACAAAGATGAAGCATGGAATAAGCATCGCTCGGACATAAAAGGCCAGCCACAGGACCCAACATCATCCCTGGTAAGCTAAAGTTCCTGTGAAGCAGAACTCAATGCTCTGTCATTTTCACTCATGGATTGTGAATGGTTGATGCAACTGTTTAAGGACATCGGGGTTTCTGTGAAATGTCCTATACAAGTGTATCAAGACAATAGATCTTGTTTGGCTTTGCTGAACTCGGAGAGTTGCAAGCAAAGGACCAAGTACTTGCAGATTAAGCTACATCGTGCAAGAGAGTGTATTCAGAAAGGACTCATTCAGGTGTCCTACATGCCAGGAAATGAAATTCCTGCTGATCTGTTGTCTAAGGTTGTTAACAGAGAACAACTTAAGGTTTACGTGCAAAGGTTGCAATTGGGTTGAACCACAGGTACTACAGGTTACACGGAAAGGGGGAGGATGTTAGGATATTTCCGTTCCACCTTAAAAGGGAGCAGGATGTTTGTGTCACAGCCTGCTCCCTTTTAAGGTGGAACGGAAATATCCTAACAAAGCTACCATCATTTACAGAGGATCACTTCAATTTTGCTTAAATCTCACAATAAGGAAATCTACAGGGAACTACAGAGAGGAAGAGAGCAGCACTGTGTTGGTCGCCTTCATGGACTCCTCAGTGACCTCCACAGAGACAAAAACCCAGGATTAGACACCAAAAGTGCAATCTAAGCACAGCCATTCAGAAGCAAATCCCAAGGAGCACAATGGGGCTTACTATCTAGTAAGTGTGCTTAGGACTGCAGCCTCTTTAGACAAGAGGCTATTTTTAAAGACTACTGCTAAGATGGGGAAGAGGAAAAAACAAAACTTGTACCTATTTACCAACTCACTATACCAACAGCTTCCGAAGAAGCTGCTCACCTTTTTTCAGAGTTCTGCAGGAAGACAAGGAGACAGCCTGAAGGGAGTGAGGTGGAATGAAGACAGAAAAAAAGATACAATGAATAGCGTGGAGGAAGCAGACCAAGACGTTTCCATTTACATTGACTCAGTAAAATTGCACACCTACATTGACATCTTCCAGTGAAACTGGAAAGGCAGCAAATCAGCGGCTTTCAGTTGGGCATCCTTCACACCTCACATGATAAGCCCAGCACCGACTATCACTGCAAACCAAGGAAGTACTGCACCAATCACTCACCATCAATCATGCTAGCTGGAAAAGGGCAACCCAATGGCTTCTTTTACTACTACATTTATATCCTACCCCCTAAGGAACAAAAAAACATAAACTCATTTTATCCTATTTAAGGCAGGAACTTGTCTATTGTGGACCCATCCCTCTGCAATGCATTTCCTGAGGTCCCTCCTTTAAAAAGGCTTAAAAAACAATCCTAAAGAGACCTGGATCAGCTTTAAACTGTTGCTGGAGAAAAATTTTAAAGTTACAGCTATGGCTGTTGCTGATGATTTTGCTTTGCAATGTAGTTATTTTAACGTTGCATGTGTGAATATATAAATAGTTTCGGTTTTTGTTCTGTAAATCACATTGAAAAGGGTGTTAACCTTTTAAACCAGAGGTGGGAACCTTTGACCTTCCAGACGATGCTGGAATACAACACCCATCATCCTTGACTATTGGCCATGCTGGCTAAGGTGGGTGGCAGTTGCAGCTCAGCAACATTGGGTGGACCAAAGGTCCCTCAGCCCTGCTTTAAAAGGTGGCATAAACCAATAAATAAGACCATGAGGCGCTGACTGGCTCTGTTACACTCAGTTAAGTCGATAGCCAAGCTGGGAAGTGAACCAAGGTCACGCAGCTTCAAGTCCCATATTATATCTACTATACTGCATTAAGAAACTGTGTAGGCTGGGAGTAGGTAGGAAATACAGGAAAAGAGCGAAGGAAGGATATGAATGGTAGGATCCACCTGCAGCCGGCAATCAGACACAGGATGAGACGGCAACAAGGTTAAGCAAATTCCTAGGATAATCACAACCACCACTCACCTTGACTGCTACGTAAAAAGTACCCTGTTACTTTGTTCTGACCAGCAAAAGAAGTGGTAAAGTTAACAGAAAGTTCCATGTACCCTCCAATGAAGAGGCTAAAGTGTTAACGGTCTTAAAAATGAGTTCAGCTGATCTTAATCTAATACTGGGAGGAAACGCTTGCAGGTCACACTAAACCAGAATTTAAGCAAAGAAATTAAAACTGGGAGGTTTGAGTTTGCATGCCCTGTGTTTCCCTCTCCTCTTTCCACATGGCTAGGTGGATGCCAGCAGAGTTTTAGCTTCTATTTCCTAAAATCTCTTGTCATCCTGACCAGGGATTCTGGTTTATAACACTTGGCCAAGCCAGCTACAGAAGTTCCAGTTTGAAATTAGCTAGTTTTGGAACTGATTAGGTTTTGCGTTTTGTTTTTTAAGATAAATGAAAGATCCCTGATCCAGACAAGGATAAGCAAAGATTTTGGGAATATGAAGCTAAGAGCTATCAAAGTCCTGCTCCTGGCCTTACAGAAGGAGAGGAAAGTGTGTGAGCCTGGGTCTTGTGACAGCTCCTGCTCTTTGTCCTAAACCGTGGTTTAGCATGATATGCAAACATGCCCTATTTAATGGCTGAGCAGAGACTGGCCATTCAAAAAGCAAAGCAGGCTTTTTCCATTGGCAATCACTTCATAATAGCATCTCATAATAGCTGCTGCCAAAGTCAGACTAAAAGTGCTTGCTACACCAGTGAACTGCAGAATATCCACACACACACCCCGCAAAAGGAAGCAAAAGAGCAACTCAAAACATTAACATGACATCCATTTTCAGTTTCAGTTTATTCCTTAAATACGTTTTTAGCTACTCTTAGTCATGCAGAGCTACCACTCTGCCTACTGCCTGTGTGCCAAGCTACATGAAAGACTGTCTGTAAACATAAGAGGCACAAGTGTAAACATGCCTTTCAGTGACTTAATAGGAGAAAAACCATTCCATTTTTGCCCAGACCTTAGATAGTCAATGAAAGCTGACCTTCCTTCTACAGAGCAAGAACCCTCCTATGATACAAACTACTGTTTTACCTACAGAATTTTGGACTGAGCATGAAAAGTGGATGTCATGCTTTGCTAAAATTCCATAATCATCTTCCGATGCTCTATTCTCATCCATTCTTGATTTCTTGCACCGCTCTGTGAACTAGAATTTACCCATCCAAGAAGTATATGATTAAAAACCAGATGAGATGTCAGGTGACAAAACAGACATTGGGAGGCTTAGTTTGGTCAGAATCGAGTATACACTTCCAAAGTTAATGATAAATACATTACTTCTGGTAAATTAGCCACCAAAGCCACTAGAGGGCCGTGAATAATTGTGACCCGGGATTTCTAGACTCATCTACCCATGTACTATCTGAAACCAAAAGGGAGCGTTGGTTGCCGGATGTGAAATATATTGGTGTTATTTTCAGCTCTCCTACCCCACTAATTAGGACAAAAGAGGAGTGGGGAAAGAAGACAGAGACTGACAAGAAGTACAGTGGTACCTTGGTTCTTGAATTTAATCTGTTCCGGGAGTCCGTTCGACTCTCGAAACGGTACAAAAACCAAGGCACGGCTTCCGATTGGCTGCACGAGCTCCCTGCACTCAATCAGAAGCAGTGTCGGATGTTCGGCTCCTGAAAAACGTTCACAAACCGGAACAATCACTTCCAGGTTTGCAGCGTTCGGGAGCCAATTTGTTCAGGAGCCAAGCCGTTCGACTACCAAGGTAAAACTGAAATAGGGAAGGGTTTGGGGAAGTAAGAGGGTTGGTTAACAAATTCCCAAGCTTCACCAAATATATATGGTCCAGTAAAGAGAAAAAAAGAGTCTCACAGAATATGTTTCATGAAAGCAGCCACTGCCGATTAAGCTTTAACCTGAACACAAAAAGTATCTAGATATATTGATATATTTAATTAGCTGAGTTCCACAAATATTTGCTAGCTGCGGAAGTATTATCTTGCACTTCATCATGGACTTTCCTTGCCCTTGGCAGGTTTGTAGGCAAACTTAACATACACACGTTTCCAAGGTGTGTCCCTTCCAAATATAACACATGTCTTCACCAGCAAATTACTAATCATTATAATGGGCAGGGAGCATACAGAAGGAGCAATAACCTTACACAAACCCTGGGGGTGCGTTTTGACCTCCTGCAGGATGTCTTGTCAGTGAAGGCTGGGCGACCTAGTTTGAATGTGGAGGGAAGGCTTTGCCCTCACAAATTAACCCAGGAGCTTAGACCTTTCTTTTCACCCTGAAAGGGAGCTTAGCAACCATTCACTTATAATGGGAGAAAGAGGAATAGAATCAACATTAAAATCGAAACTTAACTTGCTGCCTGCCCCTGGTAAACCATCCCAGATTCCTTTTATGGATTACATTAGGAGGGTGACAGAATGTTGGAAGAGGAGATGGAAAGTTGGGAACTGGCTTCTACAGGTGTCAAGAATCAGACCTGTTAGTTTGAAATCATGACTGCCTATCTGAACTCACATACCTGGTTTGACAGGAGCCTGGCACCAGAGCACCCGGTGCACGCGGAAGGCTCGTAGGCATGGTGTCTTCACAGTCTTCGCCTTGTGAGACAGCGCACTGTTGAAAAGGGGACTGGAGCAGCTTGTCGAAACTGTACGTAGAATAAAACTTGCCATGTTGTCCAAGATTCAGCAGGCAGGATCACCCCGTTAGGAAGCCACACAGATGCCCTGCCATATACAAAAGCATCAGCCCTTTAGCAAATAATAGCACTGGAGACTTGCAAAGCAGTCTATTCAAAACATGTGTCACTTCAGACTGCGATTTGCATCCATCAGGATTTGGGGAGGGGAAGCTAACAAGGTCCACAATTCTTTCTCTGTGTTGTATCCAATGTTGGTACCATCTCACAGTGTTTTAATACCTTCAGCATCTTAATGCAGTAGTACCTCGGGTTACATACGCTTCAGGTTACACACTCCGCTAACCCAGAAATAGTGCTTCAGATTAAGAACTTTGCTTCAGGATAAGTACAGATATCGGACTCCGGCGGCGTAGCAGCAGCAGGAGGCCCCATTAGCTAAAGTGGTGCTTCAGGTTAAGAACAGTTTCAGGTTAAGAACGGACCTCCGGAACGAATTAGGTACTTAACCTGAGGTACCACTGTAATTTAAACAAAGTATAATACACAGATTTCATTTCGTACAGATGCAATAATTATCTCTCTTCCAGCCTAGACATAACTACTTATTTTAATACAATGACCGTAGCTCAGGGACAGAGAACAGGCTTCACATGTGGAAGGTCCAAGATTTGATCCCTACCATCTCCAGATAGGGCAGGGGAAACACACTTGTCTAACAACCCAGAGACCCATTGCAGGCAATATAGGGCTGGAGTAACCAACATGGTGCCACTGATGCCTATCCGTCCGAGTCAGCATGGCCAATTGGCAATAGGATGGAGTCCAACAGCATTGGTGGGGATCACACTGGCTACCCCTGATGTATGCAATATCAAGCTGGAATGACTGTGCATGCAGCCATGTAGCGTGAGCTCCCGGAGCCTGGGACAGGTGCATGCATGCACCAAGGGCAGGGCACACAGTGCATAGGGTGAAGGATCCCAACGCAGCATCCCAGCCCTCGCCGCAGACACTGTTGGAGTGCCCCGTACTGGAGCCATGCAGGGCCACACTGCACCACCTGCCAACCCGCACAGGGGGAGCCCGGCCAAGCAACACGGCATTTGGTGGTTGCGAACCAGATGCCAGCACCTCCAACATGACCTGGCTCAGTACTCTTATCCATAAGTGTGGGTTCCTCCAATGCTGGGAGAGGCCAGGCCTCACTGGGGCACCTGCTTTGAGCCCCCTCAAAAATCTACGTCCAGGGCCATTGCCCTGCTGGCATCCTCCATGCTACACCCCAGGTGCATGGAAGCTTCCCGTGTTCCTATGTTAGTTCCAAGACGGTAGTCTTCACATTTAAGTTACAGTACTTTGAGCCTTCATGTAGCAGATTCTCAAATGCAAAAATGAGCTGAACAGCAATTTATATAAAATTATGTCACAATCGCAACAATACTAACTACAGTGGTACCTCGGGTTACATACGCTTCAAGTTACAAACTCTGCTAACCCAGAAATAGTACCTCAGGTTAAAAACTTTGCTTCAGGATGAGAACAGAAATCGTGCTCCGGCGGCGTGGCAGCAGCAGGAGGCCCCATTAGCTAAAGTGGTGCTTCAGGTTAAGAACAGTTTCAGGTTAAGAACGGACCTCCAGAACAAATTAAGTACTTAACCCGAGGTACCACTGTATAAACTTTTCAAGGGTATCATTACTATCACAAGTGATTACACTTCAAAAAAAAGTACTGGGTACAATCCAACAGCCTTGAAAATTAATGAGGGTTTTACTATTGTTGTCACTAGGATCTAGGCGTCATTACCAGCAAGCTGGTTAAATCTAGCTATGTATGTTTTATGGCATTCTGCATTCGAAACAAAGCCGGTAAGACTAAGTGTATTGTTTTCAAGGATGAAGACTACAAAGGATGGCAAGCTGTAAGAAGCCCAAATTATATACAGGCGATAACCTACAGCATAGATTTGCTAGCCTACACAGCGTGCTGAAGGGGGGTTACGTACCAGCAGATATCAGGCATTTCATAATGCTGGTGCCAGCCAATAATGTGTAGCCCAGGAATTAATTCTCTTTTTTCTGCTGGAAGTCTATTTTTAGTGCAACCATAACAACATGTAAAAGACTGAAAATAGCAGCAACACTTTGGGGAACTCAGTCTGAAGAGTTCGTGCGACTTGGAAGTCCTCATATTATAATTATAATTACAAATAGAAAACACAGGGACACTGTGAGAATAGATGCCACGTACCCAAGATATTCAAAATGCGTAAGAAATATACTCACTCCAAGAGAAGTACAGTTAGCCCTTTGCCAAAGGAAGCGAACAGCTGTCAGATAAAAGTGACCCCCTTAAATGAATAGTCCACATTAATAATGCCTCGACTACCAGGGCATTTACCACGTCTGCAGGAAATGCATGAAGCTGGAATCCCCATTCATTAACAAGTTCCAATTGGCTGCTCTCTGGAAGCAACACAGTATATAATTTGCACCAGAGGCACATGATTGGATACAACTCCGTATCAGTCTCTGAGAGGAGTCAAGTTCATTCATTGAGGGAAGGACTTGTGAAAGCCTTCTCAGAGTCACAGCCTTTTTAATTTATGCAGCCTGCTGTCAGCGTCCAATCATTTACCCAGGCATGAAAGTTAACCACAAGTCTTAATTCACTGGTGCCTGAAACTGTAAGTCAGAACTGTGCTTTATAGATAACCCTGACAGTTTATTTACTTATTTTTAAATATGTACGGTATTTGACTATGTCCATGTGCTCCTGAGAATCCAGGGCCTGTAACTAAAACACACTTACTCAAATTATAAGTAGATAATTTATTTAATATGAAGTAATATTAGCAGTAATATTAGCAGCACAATCACAGGCACCACAGGCAAAATCCCACTGCCCACCATCACCTTGAATATGGGACCTCAAATTCAAAAAATAAGGTCTCATGGCATTTTGTGGAAATATTATCCTACTGTTCAGAAGAAGTGAGTTTTATGGTTGTAGAAGAGAAACTATTTCTCCCTTATTCATGCCCTTGCTATACACTCCAGGAAAATAGCTGGCATCTTCAAACGGGGCTCTTAACCATTTCTGCAGATCAAAGCAAGACAGGATTTGCCAACCTGTTGCCTTCCAGATGTTTTGGACTAGAACTTTCACCAGTCCCAGTCAGCATGTGCTGGCTGAGGTTGCTGGGGAGATGCAGCCCAAAACAACTGGAGAGCAACAGCTTGACAAATATGAAATAGGGAAGGAGACAATCTATAAGGCCCAATGTGCAATGCTGGTAATTTGCATATCCAGATGTCTGGGAAGCAGTCCGTGGGAAAGTGCCAGAGTGCCGCAGGCCAACTGCAATTCCCTGGCGTGTGCGCCCTCCTTTCATGTTTTATTGAAGTACACAATGGCAAAACGATAAGCTCTGAAGTGTGTTTGACTCAGACAGTTTCTAGAATTATGCCTGGAAGGCCACAGCAAGACAAGGCAGAGTGCTTTGCCTCCCACTACCTAACATACTCAACGAGGCCTACTTCCAGATAAATATGGACGTGAGACCTGCAGGTCAACAGTACTGCCAGAGACTTGAGAGAGTCACACCTCCGCTAGTAGTAGTAGTAGTAGTAGTAGTAGTAATAATAATAATAATAATTTATTATTTATACCCCGCCAATCTGGCTGGGCTTCTCCAGCCACTCTGGGAGGCTTCCAAAAAAATATTAAAATACTGTAATACATCAAACATTAAAAGCTTCCCTAAACAGGGCTGCCTTCAGATGTCTTCTAAAAGTCTGGTAGTTGTTGTTCTCTTTGACATCTGGTGGGAGGGCGTTCCACAGGGAGGGTGCCACTACCGAGAAGGCCCTCTGCCTGGTTCCCTGTAACTTGGCTTCTCGCAGTGAGGGAACCGCCAGAAGGCCCTCGGTGCTGGACCTCAGTGTCAGGGTAGAACGATGGGGGTGGAGACGCTCCTTCAGATATACTGGACCGAGGCCGTTTAGGGCTTTAAAGGTCAGCACCAACGCTCTGAATTGTGCTCAGAAACATACTGGGAGCCAATGTAGGTCTTTCAAGACCGGTGTTATATGGTCTCGGCGGCCGCTCCCAGTCACCAGTCTGGCTGCCGCATTCTGGATTAGTTGTAGTTTCCAGGTCACCTTCAAAGGTAGCCCCACATAGAGCGCATTGCAGTAGTCCAAGCGGGAGATAACCAGAGCATGCACCACTCTGGCGAGGCAGTCCGCAGGCAGATAGGGTCTCAGCCTACATACCAGATGGAGCTGGTAAACGGCTGCCCTGGACACAGATTTGACCTGTGCCTCCATGGACAGCTGTGAGTCCAAAATGATTCCCAGGCTGCGCACCTGGTCCTTCAGGAGCACAGTTACCCCATTCAGGACCAGGGAATCCTCCACACTTGCCCGCCTCCTGTCCCCCCAAAACAGTACCATACTTCTGTCTCGTCAGGATTCAACCCCAATCTGTTAGCTGCCATCCATCCTCCAACTGCCTCCAGGCACAGGACATTCAGTAGTAGAGTTAGATGACCTGCAGCCCTCCAGAGGTTGCTGATGTCTGGCTCCCATCAGGCCCAGCCAACCTGTCCAACAGGCAGGGATGATGGGAGCCATATTCTGACAACATCTGAAAGGCCTCAGGTTAGCTACCCTTGCCTTAAAAGGGCAATCCAGTTGCAAAGATATGGCAACCTAAATGTGTAGCTGTACCTTTGAAGCAGGTCCCAGAACAGAGTTTTAATTTTTAAAAAGGGGAGTATAATGAAGCATTGCCCTCTGGCCCTGGCTCTCACATCTTAAAAGATAAGGCGTGACTCCTAAGAACAGACTTGTGGCTTCTGAAGTCATGTGAAAGCAACCATAATTACTTAAACCACTTCTTCCCAGATCCTTCCCCCTCACACGCTGCACAGCCTCTCTCCTGCCCTTTATATGAAAGGAGCTTCCTCAAATCCCAAACGGTGCCCATTTCAAGGCTCAAACAAGGTCGCGTCCTCCATTCCCACCTTACATTTGACCTCCACGTAACAGGCAAACCGCGATGTTGACTTTGGCAACTGTCGCGGTTCCCTTCTGACAGTTAGAAAAAGAAAGGGAAAAAAGCTCTCGGAGGCCCGCATGCACACGCCTTTATACCAACTTATTTTTGCTGCATAACAATAAAGACGCTCTGGCTAAGCTGGAAGATGCCAAAAAAGCACATTCCTTTTAAATCTCTTTCCCCAGCCTAAAAGAAAAACTTTCCCTTCACTTCGGTTTCTACATGCCTTACCTGCATGTTCTTTCTCAATCATTTTGTGGCAGGACAAACAGGCCAGGGGACTGCCTGTCACAGTCAAACCAACAGATTGCTCACTCAATGGTTTGGGGTTTTTTGGGGTGAGGAACGTACCAAAGGTGACCTTCCCTCCCGTGCTAAACCCATTGAAACTCGGACCCGGAGGCGCTTCCTCGCGAGTAGCAGCCCCCTCTCAAAAAAACAGCCTTTTCTGCTCCTGTCTGTGCCACTCTTCACCATAACGGGCAAAATGGGAAGCAGCTGCTGCTGCTGCTGCTACTTTCATCCCCCTCGCCTCCCTCTCTTCTCCTTAACTTCAGCGGGCCTAGAATAGCAACAGTTCTGCTACTCCTCGTTGCCAAAGTTGCGCTTTGTGCGTGGAGGGAAAGCGGCGGGTTTAACCCTTTGCGGGGAAGCCTGCTCTCATTTCATTTTAAAGCACATCAATACATATCAGTCATGCCCACCTCCTCGCAGTCTCCGCTTTTCTTTCTCCCCCAACCGCGATGGATGACGAGGAGGGCAGATGCCAGAAGCGCAAAAAACGTGGCACAACAAGCCGCGCGGGAGATGCGATCGGGGGCAGGGGTGGGCAGGGGGCAGAAAGTGTTTCCAAGCCTCAGCCCCCGCCCCAAAAGCAATCGCGGCGAGCGACGACCGTGAATGAACCGACACCGCCCCCCCCCAAAAAAAAAACCCACACAGACACCGAGCAAGCCCTAGGGCGCGCCGAGAAGAAAGGAGGAAGAAGCGCCGAGCGGAGGAAGAGAAGGAAGAAGAGGAGACAACAGCTCGCTACCTACCTCCCGCCCTTTGCGCCCTGCTGCCCGCTCCGGCCCCGCTTGTCTCTTTTTTGCAAATCTATGCAATATTGCGCTTGACCTTCCCGGCTCGCCGGAGCCGCCGGCGCGAGACGGGAAGAAGAGGGGAGAGCAGCAGAGCCGGCGCGAGGCCCCAGCCAAGTGGGCGGGGCTCGAGCCGCCCGCAGCCCAGAAACTGGACGGGGATGGGAGAAGAGAGTGAGAGAGACCCTGTCTGGGCAGAGGCCAGGTCACGTGGCGGGGAGCCGCGCTCACCTCTTGCGAAAGAGAGGGGGCGGCAGAGGGTCTCTCGCCGACGCGTCGCGCCGCTCCCGGAGTGCGCATGGGCGCGCGCGCCCCTGGGGCTTATTTCATTTTATTTTTCAGCGCGCGGAGAGGGGCTTGCTTTCAATTGAGGGTTTAACTGCGCCGGCGGCTTGTCGTTTCCTGCAGCAGGACATCTTGGGGAGACGGAAAGGCTGAGGAGTAAAACCCTACGCAAAAATCCCCCCCAGTGGAGTCCCTAAGACAGTTGGATGGCGCCTTGTGTTGTAGTCCTCCTTCTGGCAACTCCTGTAGGCTCCATAGGAGCCAACTCCTAGGGGTTGAGTCCCTTCAACGCCCCAATAAAATATTTGAGGGGACTAAACTCCCCCAAAAAGTTGGTGGGCATTGCCATTCTAATAGGGTGCGTAAGCCGTGTCTTGTGATCGATTATGTGGGTTGGGGGCTTACCTACACCCCCCCCCACTTGAATAAAATATACCTCTCCCCGCTATATTTTATTCAAGTTGGCAGGGGGGGTAGGTATGCCCTTACACACATAATAGACACTTGCCAAAAGAATCTTTCTCATTAAGGAAATAAAAATGTAGAAGCACCAGTCCCAATACAGATCCTTGGGGAAAGCAATTTCTTAGATCCCTCTGTTCTGGCAATTGTCAAATCATTATTGCTACTCTTTAACCAGTTTCCTACTCTTTAACCAGTTACTAATCTGCACAAAACTCATCTGGAAGCAGTGGCCTAATTGCTTCCATAGTTTACCCCAGAACATAGCTTCAGTCCAGAAATAAACGTTTGAGAAATAAAAATGTGGTTACCAAGCTGCTAGTTCTAGCATTCGTAAATTACAGTGATTAATAAAATACTGAAAGAGTTTGGACCTTCCTTAGGCTGCTTTTGTAAAGAATGTCTTATTATTCTGGAATCTTACAATGGCCAGCTCTGAAAGGGTGAGCCAAGGGCTACTGTTGAAACTCCTGCTTGTGCCAGATGAGCAAGCAATCCCAAGTTGCCACATTTTCTAAGCACGCATTCTTCCTAATGAGTCTTGTCAACGCCAGGGGGTCATCATCCCAAACAAGCATGCACTGGAATGAAGCCTTCTCTTCCTAATTATTTTTATATGAGAACTTTGAAACTTTAAGAACTGGTACCTAGGCTTGTTTCTTTCCATCCTCCCTTCTCACTTTTTGTGGCATGTATTTTAGATTGTAAGCCTGTGACCCTACACAAGTTGTCCATCAGCCAGTCCTGACTTTTGCAATATGAATACATGTTGACACCATTCTCAAACCATTGTACATGCTTACTACAAGATGACAGGGAGTGCAGTCCTGTGGACACTTTCTGGGAGAAAGCCCCATTTAGCATAGTGTGACTTGACATAAGGGAACATAATAATACAATCATGCTGACTGGCTGCAATCCTATGCATGCTTTTCAGGGAGTAAGGCCCATTGAACCAAGTGGGATTCAGTCCCAAGGTGGTGCCATTTCCTTTTACATAGTTAAGAGCAGTGCTATTTCTCTAGAAAAAAGGGTGCCGGAACTCACCATGAACACCTCTATCATTCTTTTAGAATAGCAAGGGTGCCCACCTGAGAGGTGCCACAACTGAGTTCCAGTGAATTCTGGCTGGGGGAAAAAGCATGGTGCACTCATCATTCTTACTGCTTAGGGTTGCCATATTTCAAAAAGTAAAATAGTGATTATTATTTTTTTAGCTTTTGGAGCTGTTTCCGCTGCTTTTTCCATCACGTTGCCATACATCCGGGTTTTCCCTGACCTTTTGCCAATTCGGCAAAATCCCCGCACGCCATTTCTACACCTGAAAAGCAGGACATGTCAGGAATTTTTCTGACGTATGGCAATCCTATTACTGCATTTGGTGTGTGCTTGTGTCCATTCTGTATAAAAAACAACAATACAAAAAAAAAGAGTGGCCTGGTTTAGCCAGGTATAGTCAATTAAATACGGCCGCTTGAAGGGATTAGTTTCATTCTACATTGAATTTGTGTGAGCGAGAGCACACCTATTTGTGTGTGAGAGAGAAGGCCCAAATCAAGGATGTGAAACCTAGGAGGGAGCTTTCCCCAGATATTGGACTACAACTCCCATCAGCCTCAGCCAGCATGGCCAATGCTTATGCCTTATGGGCGTTGTAGTCCAACATCTAGGGAGGGGGGACATCCCCAATAAGGTTCCCGGCTTTATATCCACTAGCAAAGCACATAAACAGATTTCGCTCTCTGGGGTGGAAGCCTGTCTGGGAGATAACAACACTTCGTGCATTTGACAGGGGCGGACTGCACCCCACAACAGCTTTATGCCACCACAATAGGGAGGCGATTTAGGGGCCCTGGAGGCTCTCTCTGTCTCTCCACAAGTGGGGTCCCGTTAGGCCCCGCGCGTTGCCATGGCGACGCGGGAGCGAGGGGAGGCCTCCGGGGCGCTGCGAGGCGCTGTGAGCCGAACCGGGGAAACGCAACAAGCGTCCCTGACTGAGCGCGAGAGGGGGGCGTGTGTCTCGTTCGTCTTTGGTGGCTGGCGGTGTGTGGGGATTTCACCCCCACCCCGCTCCGCCTGACGAGGAAGAGCGAGCGGCGGCAGCAGCAGCAGCAGGAGGAACCGAAAGTGAAGCGGCTTCGGAGCAAGGGGAGGAAGCGGGTGTCGGGGCGGGCGCCGGCTGCTTGCGGGCCGAGGAGGACTCGGGTGGTTTCCCCCATGAGGAAGAGGCGGGCCTGAGGAGGCCGACATGTCCGACAACGGCTTCGACCGGGCTCCCGGTGCGGGTCGAGGCCGAGGGGGTGGGGCTCCTACGGCTCCAGAGAGCGGAGCCCGCTTGGGGATGAGCGGAGGCGGAGGAGGCACCAGCAGCGGGAGCAGCGGCGGCGGAAGAGGCTTCGGGGCTCCGTCGCAGCAGCTTCTCAAGCAGGGCTTCGCGCACCACCAGGAACCCCTCCGGCCGCCCAAGACGGCGCCCCCGGGGGCCGGCGCCGCCGCAGGTATTTGGCCCGCCGCCGCTTCCTGCGCAGTCCCTTCACGCCCTCCCCTCCCACTTTCGTGTTTATATTATTATTATTATTATTATTATTATTATTATTAGAAATGGGGTGGCCGACCTCCCCGCATAGCCTTGGCCCGTCGTCGGGAACCTCCTTCCTCGCAGTCGTAGCTGAACAAGAGAACATAGGAGCCAACTCCTAGGGGTCGGGAGGTCTTTTTTGCCCTCCCCCCCCCCCAGTTTATGGGCTTTGCCATTCCAAGGGTGTGCGTGCACTGCGTAATGTCATCGATTATGCGGGGCGGGGCTTACCTGCCCCCCCCCCATATTTATTTCAAGTTGGCACCCGTGGCAGAAAGTGTGCAAACCTGGCTGGGGTGGGGGAAATGTGTGGTTTCCCCCTCTCCCTCTCTTCCATCTCTACGACCCATTCAGTCTCCCTCGGGTGAATTTGGGGCTATGCAGGGGTGCCTTTGGAGGGAGATTGTGGGTTTTTTTGGGGGGGAGACGAGAAATCGTCGCTCCTCCCGCTTCAACCCCGTAACTTGGTGTCTAGCGTCATGCACCGCTATTCCTCAAGAGCACCTCTATTTCTGGCTGGCTCCGCATACTGGGTGGCTATATTTATTTGCGTCGGCGGCCCTGCTGTAGTAATTATATCACTGGGCTGTGTTGAAATGCACCCTGCTGGTGTTTCTATCTCTCCCATCCACTCCTCCACCAATGTTTTTGCCATTTCATCCCGAATAGATACAGAGACGGCCCTTTGAACTTCGGGAATTGAAGCCTGCAGTCCTTTGCAGATTTTCTTTGGGAATAAACCCCCACTGGCCATGATGAAGTTAGGTCCCTCATAGGGTAGAGCCATTATTTTACTTCCTGAAGTCTCTTTGGTTATTGGAATGGCTCCTCTGTTGTCCTGATTTAAATTCTCTGGGCAGGGACGAAGAATGGGATTAGGCTTATTGCAGTACCAAGGGCTAGGTGAACTTTTAAAAAAAGATTGGGATGGTGTGTCATCTTCCCTGCATGCTCCATCCTCTCTGTAGACTGCCCTTAAATGCAGTCTGAAATAGATATGTATGGTTACAAACAATGTATCGATTTATATTTGTGCAAGTTTGCTAGTGTGTAGTGCAGTATATATAATTTGACCTTCCCATTCCATTAATTAGAAATCTGGTCCATTTATGTTTCTCACTGGGTAGTAAGATGGTACTGCTGATTAGATAGGAATGTAAAGGTAAAGGACCCCTGACAGTTAAGTCCAGTCGCAAGTGACTCTGGGGTTGCAGCGCTCATCTCGCTTTACTGGCTGAGGGAGCTGACATTTGTCTGCAGACAGTTTTTCTAGGTCATGTGGCCAGCATGACTAAGCTGCTTCTGGCAAAACAAGAGCAGTGCGTGGAAACGCCGTTTACCTTCCCGCTGGAGCGGTACCTGTTTATCTACTTGCACGTTTGACGTGCTTTCAAACTGCTAGGTTGTCAGGAGCTGGGACCGAGCAATGGGAGCTCACCCCATCGTGGGAATTCGAACCACCGACCACAGCGCCACCCGCGTCCCATAGTGAGGAATAGGGCAGGGTAAAATAAGAGCTTGTGTGTGGTTGTTTTTCTTAAGGTCATTTTCCTATCTGAAGTCTAGCCTCACTAATTTGAAAGCAAGTTCTTGTGAATTAATACAAATTCTTTTAAAGTATATACACTCAGGATTGGGATAGATAGCAGCCCAGTCCTAAACATGATCATTTAGAGTAAATTCTGCATAGTTCAGTTTAGTTGTGCATAGGGTTGCATTGAACCCAGTGAAACTTGCATTAAAGTACCGTATTTTTTGCCCTATAAGACTCACTTTTTCTCTCCTAAAAAGTAAGGGGAAATGTGTGTGCGTCTTATGGAGTGAATGCAGGCTGCGCAGCTATCCCAGAAGCCAGAACAGCAAGAGGGATTACTGCTTTCACTGTGCAGCGATCCCTCTTGCTGTTCTGGCTTCTGGGATTCAGAATATTTTTTTCTTGTTTTCCTCCTCCAAAAACTAGGTGCGTCTTGTAGTCTGGTGCGTCTTATAGAGCGAAAAATACGGTAGGCATGTTTAGGAGATTACGGTAAAAATGTCTTTGAACTCTTCATGGAGCTTTTGTGCCCATGTGGAAAAGGGCTGTCATGAAACTCAACCAACATTTTAGCCAGTGTTAATTTTGATTACTGATTCAGAATGTAAAAAGCAACTAGTGATATGGGAAGATGCAAGAAGGCTGACATCCTGAAACATGAGGATTCAGCAGTAAATTTGACTGAAATCTGTAGTTGCTTCTAAGGAAGTTTCTTGTGTATTTTTATTTTTACCACTCTTCAATTTAAAATGTTCAGGGTGATTATATAGGGCTTAGACTTTAAAACTGAGCAAGGTGGCAAGATTCCCACATCTTGTGTACTGCATTTAAAAGAAGTTGTTGCCTTTGAGGAAGCAGCTACACAGTAAATTAGGAAAGCAGAATATGTCATCAGCTGTAAATAAGTGTGTCGCCTGCCTTAACCCTAAAATTTAGGACAGACAACATATTCATTAAAAAGCTTAGTTTGTAAACTTCTTGAGACAGAGTTGCTTATGCCTGCCATCCATAACATAGAATATACATTGATGATACGATATACTTAATTACCTGTATGGGTAATTTGGTGCCCTTGATTCAGCAGGAGTTATCTGGTAACAGAGAGGAGGTGATTTTTGCTGATCTGTCATATCCTTTTGAGTCTCTGACACCCTTAAAATCTGCTGCCGGGGGGGGGGAGGAGTTTAGGGGACACTCCAGAACATGTTTCTGGAGATTGCAGGGGACAGGGAACTGAGCTGAAATCTCCTCTCCTCTGTTTGCTGACACCTTTGCTGGAGCAACAGCAACAGGAGGACCAATTGGATTCTACCCTATGAATTAAAATGCCGCCTTAAATACAATTAAATACATTTCTCCACCAACAGAAAGACTGACACATGTCTGCTATTTTGTCTGAAATGTAGCAAAAAGGCTTTATACTTAATAAATACCTTAAATTTTGAATATTTTTCCTCTTATACATGTCTAGGAAAAAGGTTTATGTTTTGGTAATGCAAAACTTTGCTTTATTCTGTGTAATCTTCAGTGCATAGGAATTATCTGTAATTTGTAAGGGGTGCACAAGAAGCTGTCATGGTAAGACCTGTTGACTTAAGGAGTGTGAGATACATAAATATATACACACACACAAACAAGAATCTTTATTTACGTTCTGAGGCAAAGCTATGTGTAAGATTCCAGATTCAAGCTCTGTTTGAATTGAAAGAACGGGAACAGCCTAATGTCTTCGATATCTAATGCCAATTAATTCAGGTTTTTTTAACAGTTACATTCCCCAATTATACCTTTTAAAAAATATATGTGATTATTTTATATTCAGTTTTTATTTTAAAAAAATGCATCCCAGAACTTCTTTGAAATGCATTCTAGTGGCTAGGGAATACATAGGTTATAGTAAAATCTTCTGTGTGATCCAAGAGAGCTATGGTGGGTTACCAGATAATGACACTCCAGTCTTAATAACTAGCTAAAATCTAGGCAATAACAGACTGACTGAGTGGGGGACTTGTTCAGATCCCCATTTCAGTACCACTTAATAGACAATCAATCATCAGTAGTGTAGACTCAAATGTTCATTGATTTTGTTTCTCTGTTCACAAACTTCCTACACTAGGGGTTTCCTGACTGCCCTGTGGACCACCAGTGATTCACAAGCTTCATTCAGGTGGTCTGCACTATGTCAGCATTAAATATTCATATTGATTTGTAATTGTATTTTATTGCTTCTTTTATTTCTTATGGTGTAGTATTGTATTACAGTTTGAAGTCGTTCAAACTGTAATACAATAAAATCTAATATAAGAAATAAAAGCAATTAAGAAAGCAATTAAAAATAATGCAGTTATCTAGCACAGTGTATTGCAATAGCTATAACAGGCAGGAAATATTTAGTGGTCAGCCAAGATGCTCAGCAGTTTTCAAATGCTCTGTGCAATAAAATATTCGGGAACCACTCTTTTTGATTCTTAGTGTACAATCCAGTGGTTCCTGGGAGTGCATCCCAGCGGCCATAGGATGAATTGGATCCCTCCTGCTTAAGTCAGAAAGGGAGATCTGAGGTTAAGGGTTTAGCTCTCCAGTGCTAGAAGCTCCTCTGAAGTCCTGGCCCAACTGATAATGGAGCTTCAAGCCAACATTGCTAGCATCAAACAGGTGTGTGCCAGGTGATTCTAAGAAATGGCTTCAATCCAATGACCTCTTGGCCCCACAACTTGGCCCCAAATTGGAACTAAGGGTGTCCAGATCTCTCCCTCACCTTAACCTCTTGTTATTACTAATGAGGGAGGGGGGGAAAGTTTTTTAAAAGGCATTTCCCACTGACCTGTGCTGGAAATGAGTGGAAGGGCACTCCCTCTGTTCTGCTCTGCAACTTGAGCCCAGAAGGGCATAGGATGAGATGATAGAACTGCCTTTGAATTTAGCTCTCTGTCTCTCACACACCATTTAGGATTGCGGGCTTCAACTATTAATGATTGATTGGACTTTGAGTGGGTTCTTTTTCTTTCTTTTTTCTCTTTGAGATTAAATCTTCTCTGAATTTCACTCTCCCCCCTCCCCTGCATTTTTCCTCATGTTATGTCTTTTTAGATGATGAGCCAGTAGGCAGGGACATTTTTCTGCTAAAGGGCAGGGTATAAATTTTATTCTCACATTTGGGGTTTTCCTGATGTGGTATGATGCAGCTCTTTATAACTTTATGAACACCATGTATATTAACAGCCACCTATACGCCTGTGGCAAGAACTGTGTCTAAATTGCATATCTTCTCTAGTAAAGGAATAAAGCCATCTCTCAGCTGTCATAGAACTGCCTTGTGTTTAAGAGACTGCACTACAATGATAGTAAAGTCTTTTAATTCTTCCTATCTTTAAAACTGAGCTTAGTTTCCTTTTTCCATGGTTGACCCTGACAAAAGTGATTTATTTAAGTGCTAGTGGTTGCATAATGTCAATAGTGAGAAAAAGAGACAATGAGCAGAAGAGCAGGGATGCCAACAAGATTTTGGGCGCCCAGTACACTGTTGGGGGGTATTTTAAATGACTTCTGGTTGAAACATGCAAACTCAGTTTCTTCATATTTTAAATTTTCAGAACAGGCAAGAGCTACATCTTTACCAGAAAAAAATAGTTCTAAATCAGGAATGGCTAAACCTCAGGTGGTTGTGGCTCCAGTGGTAATATCAAAGCTTTCTGTGAATGCACCTGAATTTTACCCCTCAGGATATACCCCTAATCTTACAGTAAGTATTTAGCCTCCTCTCTCTTCCATTTCCAAGCAAGTGAGGCCAATGTGAACATTCTGCTAGACTTGTTAATCTTCTTTGTAAGAAATGACTTTGATATTGGAAGCTGAAAATTCCATCCCATGATTTCTCTTGGTGTTTTAGAGATCCTTAAACACCAAATGGTTTAAAATGAAGAAATCTCCCGCCCATAGACACTTTTGTCTGCAACTTTTGATTTGTCTAATATTAGGTCACCTAGGCAATCTGTACGCAACATTTTCAGTTTGCTGAAATTTTTAGAATGCCTTAGGGACTGCTTGAAAAAGTTTGCTCTTGAATGACATGGGCTTTTGTGGATAAAGCCTTCTAATAGGCCCTGGCTATTTAAAAATATATGTATTTGTAGTGTGTATATGTAAAAGTATACACTTCTCTAATATCTAGCTGTCTGATCTGAGAGGACAGCCTCTCCCTCTTTTTTGATTATGTGCCAGTACTGCACACAGCACATTATTAATATTATTAAGAGTGCTAGTATACTTGACTTCAAATACCCTTCCATAAAACTAAGTATCTTTTGCTATAATGTAACAATGGGTTGCCATTGTGGATTTGGGGAGGGCTATAAGTTGGAAGGGGAGGCAGAAAGTCCATTTATATACTGTTTCTGATCTGTATGAAAAAATCAGCTTGCTTGCTTTTTTGCAGTAGCATCTCTAAAAAGCAACAATGTTTACATTTTATATATGCACATAATAATTACAAAATGAATAAATGTAAAAGATTTTAGTTGAGGGAAAAATTAGCTAATTAGAGTGTGCGCATACACACAAACAAATTCCAATGCCATTGCAACTGCCTAGCTGAAACAGCTCCTGTTGAGTGAATTGGGCATCCTGTGCCTGTGACATACCACCCAGTCTTCTTGTTATATATTATTTTACAGTAGCTATAATTTAGCTGTAATTCACCAACAGCAAGTATTCATGGTGTGTGGACAGGACAGCATGGCTCACCACAAGATTGTTAACAAGGCCCCCTAGTAGAACTTTATGCCCAGTTTAAGACTGTTCCAGGGTTGTGTGTTTTTTAAACTTCAGATTGCTTTATTTATTTTGCCTTCCTTCTGCTATTATTGGTAAATATAAGTTGTTGAAGCCATTTGAATGAGAACTTATAATAAGTTTAATTCCAAAGCTGACTATAATCGCTTTTAGGAATCTTCTTTGGAAGATGATTGTGATGGATTTCCAACTCTAACAGAATATGTGCAGGACTTTCTCAACCACCTTGCAGAACAGCCGGCTTGTTTTGAAACTGAAAGAGCACATTTTTCAGAAACTGTAAATGCTTGTGTCACTACAGATGAAGCATTACAAGAACTTGTTGAGCTCATATACCAACAGGTAGAGTGTGTGTATATATATGTCATGTTTGATGGACAGGTTGCATAATATATATAAAATATCTACATGAATTTCTAATCTCACAGAAACATGGGATACATCATGTTTGCTTTTATTAAAATAAAATAAAAGATTGAGCCATTAGGAGGTTTTGAAGATCTGGATGTTAATTGTTTACACTAGAGAGGAAGTTTTTCATACAATTGTAGATTTGGAAGGGACCTCAGAGGTCAGCTACTCCAACCCCCCACAATGCAGGAATTTCAACTAAAGCATCCATGACAGATAACTATCCAGCCTCTACTTAAAAACCTCAAATGAAGTAAAGTTCACCACCTCCCGAGTGAGACTGTTCCACAGAGCTGGCTGCAGGGGAACAGCCTCTGCTAGACTCTGTTCGAGAGGAGGAGGGGCTGGCTGCACCTGAATCCCCTCGGAGCAGGAGGAAGAGCCAGGTACTGGGGCAATATCATCCCAGCAGGAGGCGGGGCAAAAAGTGGAGGGTGTCATCCATTGGGGCCAGCTGGTTCATCCAGTGAAGACTGAGCTACGAGAGCTCGGACTGCAGCTTCTGTGTAATTACTAAATAAATCTAAGAGTAATTAACCTGTCAGCCTGCCACATCTTGTGTGGGAGAGACATCGTAAAACCCGACAGAATCTTCTACTTGAAGCCATTGGTTCAAGTCCTGCCCTCCAGAGCAGGAGAAAACAATCTTGCTCCATCTTCCATGTCACATCCCTTTAGATACTTGAAGATGCCTATCATATCTCCTCTCTGTCTCCTCTTGTTCAGGCTAAACAAAACCAGTTCTCTCAACCATTCCTCATAGGGCTTGGTTTCCAGACCCTTGATCATCTGGGTTGCCCTCTTCTGCACGCTTTCCAGCTTGTCAGTAACCTTAAATTGTGGTGTCTAGAACTCGGGACAGTATTCCAGGTGTGGACTGACAGGGGCAGAATAGAGCAGGACTATGATTGCAACACTATACTTCTTTTGATGCAGCCTAGAAGAGTGTTTGCTTTTTTGCAGCTGCATCACACTGTTGACTCATGTTAAGCTTGTGGTAAACTAAGACCTCTATATCCTTTTCATGTTTACTACTGGCAATCCAGGTGTCCTCCATCTTATGTTTGTTCACCTGATTATTCCTGCCTTAGTGTAGAACCTTACATTTGTCCCTATAAAAATTCATTTTGTTAGTTTGGGCCCAATTCTCCAATCTGTTAAAGTCATTCTGAATTCTGATTCTATCTTCTGTAGCATTAGCTAACCCTCCCAGTTTGGTTTCATCTGCAAATCTGAGGAGCATCCCTTTGATTCCTTCACTCAAATCCTTTATAAAGACATTGAACAATTATGGGCCCTGCAGTGCCCCACTTGTCACTTTTTTCCAGGATGATGAGAAACCATTTGTAATCACTCTTGAGGTTTGGTTGGTCAACCAGCTACAAATCCACGTAAGAGTTACCTTGTCCAGCACACATTTTAGCAGCTTCTCCACAAGAAGATAATGGGGGGCTTTGTGAAAAGCCTTTTTGAAATCAAGATAAGACTACATCCACAGCATTCCCCTGATCCACCAAGCTTGAAACTCCTATCAGAAAAAGAAATGAGATTCATCAGGCATGGCTTATTATTGAGAAACCCATGCTTGGTCTTAGTTATCACAGCAGCCTCTTCTTAGTGCTCACAGACTGACTGTTTAATTATCTGTTCTAGGACCTTTCTTGCTATCAATGTCAAGCTGACAGGTTGGTAGTTGTCTGGACCTCACCTATTCTCCAAGTATTCTCAAAAATTAAAGACAAAGGCTCAGAGATTACACCTGCGAGTTCCTTTAGTATCCTTCAGTGCAGCTCATCAGGCCCTGGAGATTTCAAGTAGCTGGGTCTTCCCTTACCACTTTTTCCTATATTGGGCTGTAGCTCTCTCCTTGCATCATTTATTCTGTTATTACCAGGCTGGACACTGCTTTCATTTTGGGAAAGACAGAGGCAAAGGAGGTGTTGAGCAGTTCCATCTTTTCTCTGTCACCCAATAGCATTTGTCAATCATCTCCATGCAAAGGATCTACTACTGTCTTGTTCTTCTTCTTGCTTTGAACATAGCTGAATAAACCTCTTTTGCAAGCCTGAGTTCATTCTGAGCTTTGACCCTCCTAACTTCCCTGCAACTGTTGCCTATTCATGTATACTCTTCCTTTGTGATTTCCCCTTTCTTCCATTTCTTATACATGCCCTTCTTACATCTCAGCTCATCTGTGAGCTCCTTCTGCAACCCCACTGGTTTCTTTAGATGCTTCCCACTTTTCTTGTTGGAACTGTCTGTGTTTTGTGCCTTCAGTATTTCACCTTTAAGAAACTGCCATTCGTCTTTGAATCTTTCTGACCATGGAATCTCACCCAGTAGTTCCTTAAGGCTTTTTTCAATCAAGCTTCTTAAAGTCCAGAGTTCATGTCTAACTACATTCAGCTTTCCCATGCCTCGGTACAATGAAACCCAAGAGGCCATGATCACTTCCTTCCATGGTTCCTAGTACTTTCACTTCATTGATCAGCTCTTACTTGATAGTGAGGACCAACTCCTTGCAATTTTGCCATGCAAGTTTAAAATAGTGACAGAAAGGTGTGTACCTTTGAGTAATGGGCTGCAGAATGATGATGCTCTCCCTTTTTTAAAAAGTCTATTATGAAGGAAACTTACATTCTGTGTTATAGCTTAGAAATATTGTTTAATCTTCACTGAATGTATTTTACAACACAAAGCCAATGGAAAGGGGTAACCAACTCTTATATCCAAAGTATTATTTTTTTCCTTTTGGGGGGCAGTTCATTTGCTTTATGAAACCTTACTGCAGCCTGCTTAAAATTCCAGGAAATGTTTTAAAAATAGAATATTAGTTCCAGTTTCAATGCTCTTAGTGTCATATTTCACTGAATAATAAGCTAAGGTCAGGGCACGTGTAAATGCCAATTCAGAAATCAAAGTTTAAGTAGGACTTCTTAGATACGAAATAGGAAAATACCTCATTGATCCCTTTTTTCACTTGCAACCTTCTCCAGTGTTTGTTTACTGAGATGTAAGGCCTTCTATGTTCAATATGGCCTACTCCAAAGGAAATACGTATTGCTTCCTGAGGCTACTTAATGTTATTTTTGCAATATCATTCCTTACTTCTGTTAGTTGGCATTTCTTTTAGCGTTGAAAAATACAGTTCAAGCCAAGGGCATTATGTACTTTTGTCTTACTAGCCATGCATCCAAACCGGAAGATGACCCAATTAATTTTAAAGGCTGAATCTTTAAAGCAGAGCTTTCCAAACTTTACATGTTGGTGACACACTTTTTAGACATTCATCATTTTGCAACACAGTAATTCAGTTTTACTAGCAAAACGGAGGTTAAACTAACCCCTTTCCAGCCCCGGGACAAGCGCAGGGAGCGTTTGCATGACACCCACACACTGCAGCCGACACACTAACATGTCACGACACAGTTTGGAAAGCTCTGCTTTAAAGAGCGTCCACAACTTGAGATAGATATCTGCCGCTTTGCTAACATTACAATGTATCCTTAGTTCTTTTTATATTTCACAGTGCACTGGTTTTTGCATCTTTTTCTGCTCCTGGTATTGTATAAATTCAGCTAGATAATATTTACTATCAAATGTTGAGGATGTAGAAGATGTCTTTCTGCCAAAAGCGAATTTGAAACCTCATGGAAGTTTTGAAAATGAGGACAGAGACCTTGAATTGAACTCTTTATCAATTAGAGGACTCAGTACAAAGATAACTCACAACTACTTTCTGAGATGGCTGTGAGTGGGGGGGTAGCAGGGTTGCAGCTGTGGGACTTAAGGGAAAAGCAAGGAACTAAGTATTTCAAAGGCCAAAATTATACTAAGGGGGCACATGAGTATAAGAAAGGATGCATTATAATAAATAAGAACTGAGTTAACGGACCCTTAGAGGAGGCCTAGCTGCTGGTGGTTGTTGGGGCCTTTAAAAAACAGTCAGTGATTTCTGGTTAGCTGAATATTGTTCTTTTCATGTTCTTGTGGAGGGGTCAAGGAAAATATTTTAAGTACAAGAAATCCACAGCATTTTGTAATTTTAATTCCAATTATTCTTTTGTTTGAAAGGCTACATCTGTTCCAAATTTTTCTTATATGGGAGCAAGGCTGTGCAATTATCTTTCTCATAATCTCACCATTAATCCACAAAGTGGCAACTTTAGACAATTACTGCTTCACAGGTCAGTATCTGTATTTTTATGACACTAATCAGTCATGCTCAAAATTGGCTTGATTTTCTTGTGTTTCTTCGCTGCTTAAACATCTGATTCAAGAGATTGCCCAGTGGACTACCAGAACAATTTTATGTGTTGCATAATTATATTCTGCTCTCTTTACATCAGAGGCCTTTTGGGATTTTTGCTTCATTTTGCTTCATTTCTTATCTCCATCTCTTTTCAAATGTTTTGGCTGGCATGTTCTAGTAAGTAAAACTTACAGATTTTATAGTAATGAAGGAGAAGCTGCTGACAGTCAACCAGCCTTAATTTAGTCTGTGTATATTCTATATTCTCTCCGTGTTTCCAAGAGTCCCAGCTTTCATTTTTAATGCAAATTTCTAGCCTGCATAATTGCAGAAAGCAAACCACCTGAAATTTTTTTTAGATAAACAATCCATTGTTTTCCTCCCCCACCCAACCAAGAATACATTTGTGTGTGTATCTCTAAGTCTTCCCATGCTTATAAATAATACCATATATATAAACTTAACTGCAACTTGTATAACTTAGTGGGTAAAGAAGCTGGGTGCCTGTAGTGCTGAAGTTCAGCTTTTTTATTCTAACAAATGAAAAGTGATGAATATGCTTGGACATTCAGCTGGTATATTTTCTCTGGGTGGAATTCAGTGTTGCCCTATTACAAACGTTCCATCTGTGTAAGCGTTTCAGCATTCATTCACGGACACAGTTGGGATGGGTCTCTAGTAATCTGGGGAAGTTTTGCCTCTTCACAAATTTCTCTTCGACAACATCTCATTTTATATTGCATTATAGATCTCGGTGGAAGCTATTGACAATTGAGTCATTCCTAGCTGCATATCCCTTTCTTAATTACACCGGAGTGTAACTGAACCCAGAAATATATAGCTAAATATATGAAGGGTGCATTTAAGTTAATGGCAGTGATCTATTTGAGTAGTGAACAACCATACTGACGAAATGAAGCCTTGGCTATGCAGTTGTTTCAATTATATGCCATCCCATTTTAATCTATCCTTTACCTATTATTCCCCATTAATACTGGCTTTTAACTGCAGGTTTTAAATGTTTTTGTATGACTAGAACTGACTGACGTTGAGAGTATTGCTGATTAAAACATGTCTTTTCTAGGTGTCGAAAAGAGTATGAAAATAGAGATGAAGCTGCCAAAGGAGATGAAGCTGCACGGAAAAGATTTCATGCATTTGTGCTATTTTTAGCTGAGCTTTATCTAAATCTAGAGGTAAAGGGATTTGGTTTTAAAAAAATCAGACTAGCGGTGAGAAAAGGATCTAAGCGTACATTTTGACTATAAGTCAAAAGTAGTAAAAATCTAAAAATAAGTATCATACCTTTAGCTTAGAATTCTCTTATTTATTGCATAATTTCAGTAAAATTATTATTTCTGTTAAAGTGTCCAAATCTTTGTTGAAACATCCAAGTGCCTTTTTGCTTACTTGCCAAAACATTGGATGGTGTGAACTATATATTCCTTAATGAGCAGTTGAGTAGAATTCTGCTGCTATCCTTTATCACTTTATTTCCCTAAACAAAACTGCTATACACTCGTTTATTCTTAACATGAAGCATTTTATCCTGGTTAGAAAGAGCTCCCATAACCAAGTCACCATTGGTAAGATAGTCCCTGCTCTGAGGCTTACAGTATAAAATACATGAAGGAAAAAGGATCGGAAGGGCAGGGGCTTCAAGCAATATTTCCTAGTTAGTTCTTCTAATGACCGTCTAGAATGGAAAGTGTTTGAGGCCAAGAGGAGTCAAAAGTTGTTGGGTCCTTCAGCAGAACTGATGGAGAGACCTACATTCCCAGCTCTTTCCCTCTCATGTAGCCTGATGGAATGGCTGCTGTAGATGACAAGGTTTAGTCTAGTTTCATTGTAGACTGAAGTATTTTCTTCCTTTTCTAACCAAAACTGAGAGTTTAAGGGAAGGGCCCAGAATAGGATTATTCAGACAGTAAAGTTAATCTAGAATTATTAGGTGATTAGGAATGCTAGCATGAATGTATCAATTTCTAAATACTTTATCTGCCAGCCAGCTTCCTAGAATTAGGCTTCTTAAGTCTAAGTAATGTAGTGCAATTGGCAAATAAAGTATTTAGTGTAGTTAAGTAGCATTGATTTCAACAAGCTATTATAAAAGGTGGCTTTAAATTTCCTCTTAGCTATTCAAGTGTACAAAATCATTATTCCTGATTTAGCAAGCAGGCAGAATATATATATTTGCAGAACAAAGTAGTCTTGTTGATTTTTAAAAGGGGAGAAGACTTACTGATGCCGAAAAGAAACATAGAGAAATGGCTCCCCAAAGCCAGAAAAGAAAGGGGAGGGTGTGTGTTCTTTAGCCACATACTTAACAGGGAGGAAGGTGCAATGCTAAATTTTCAGAAAGAGACCCACAGGTGGTTTAGCATAGTGCCGTCTGTGCTATTGGCCTTTCTTTGTTCTGTGGGAGGAGCAGAGTGGTTTGTTGAAAAAGCAAAGGCAGTCTGCATCTGCTCAGGGCATTTTTACTGTATTCTTCTGGGCTAGTAAAAGTATTTTTTACTTCCTATCCCAGGTATAATGTATAGACCCCTGATCATGGGCTTTTGGTTTATGGTTCTGTAAGCAGCTAGTTTTATATAGGAAAATACAATTCCAGACACTTGGGTTTAAATGACTTGCAATATTTTTAATTTTGAAGTCATCAAACCAGTGGTTCCAAACTACACTAATTTTAATGGCATGTAAACATTCATATGTGCATTTTTATAGGTAAAAGGAACTAAAGGTCAGCTAACCCGAGCAGAGATTCTTCAGACTGGACTTCATGAATTACTGAACACCCTTTTCTCTAATCCTGTGGACAACAATTTAACCTGTGCGGTGAAACTACTGAAAGTATGATGTTTTCATTATTAAGAGTTGTTTTCTACATCATACTTGATCTAATCAGGGTGCCCAAACTTTTTTCAAAGAGAGCCAGATTTGATGATGGTGATGATGATGATTATACCCCGCCCATCTGGCTGGGTTTCCACAGCTTTCAACAAAATATTAAAATACAGTGGTCTGTTAAACATTAAAGGCTTCCCTAAACAGGGCTGCCTTCAGATGTCTTCTAAAAGTCTGGTGGTTGTTCTTCTCTTTGACATCTGGTGGGAGGGCATTCCACAGGGAGGGCGCCACTACCGAGAAGGCCTTCTTCCTGGTTCCCTGTAACTTGGCTTCTCGCAGTGAAGAAACTGCCAGAAGGCCCTCGGCACTGGACCTCAGTGTCCGGGCACAACGATGGGGGTGGAGACGCTCCTTCGGGTATACTGGAATAAAGAATGTGATTAATCATAAAAATAGGTTTCAAGAGCATTCAACCAGTGGTGTGCAAAGCTTGGTGGTTTTATTATCTCCCCTACTATGGCAACTCTAACAGAAGAATAAAGAGATCTATGCATGAGGCTGTTACATATGTGTGGCATAATAAATACTGGAAGAACATCCAAGCAGTTTCTTGTTTCCATAGAAGGATATCCAAGTAGCTTAGATTTGCAGGGTGAGGGGTTTCGATGCTGCTTTTTTATTTCTATGCTGCTTTAAGAATTTTAAATATTAAGCTTTTTAAATGCATTTAATCAATTAAATAATTAAAAAGTATTATGAAGGCCTTCATCACAGACCCAGTGCTTGCAGAAATGTCATTAACCTTAAAGTCACATTTTGAAAATGTCATCTAATAGTATGTATTCTTTAGTTGACAGGCTCAGTACTAGAAGATGCATGGAAAGAAAAAGGAAAGACTTATATGAATGAAATGATACAGAAAATTGAAAATGTTGTCTTGGATGCAAATTGCAGCAGGTAGTGAGAAAATCATTGCTTCCTAGCTTTCCATTTGGGATGATTACTGTTCTTTGCCGTCTCTTAAGGTGGAACAGCTTTTAAAGCTTTCTGATCATTACTGTAGTTAAGAATTGTTGTTGTGGTATCTTTAATACAACTTGTGCTGAAATTTCTGACATGGTTTAAGTCATACTGCTTTCAAATAGATCAGTCTTTGGTAATCAATGGGTGGAATCCAACTGATGCCATTATGCTCACTGATACGCTTTTGATCCAGTAGATGCCTTCCCTAATGGAAGGAGAGGGGAGGCAATTTTAGGCAATTCTCACTGCTGCCTGCATCATCCAGCACCCAAAAAAGGCACATCAGCAAAAATAGCCTTCCCTTCTCTTCAGGGGTGTGGTTGTGCTCACCAATGTCATGTTTGTGTTGACTGAATGAGAGTATTGACTTCAAATTCAAAGTTGAGATCTTCAGATGAAGAGTGGTATAAAATTTAATAAATATATAAATGTAAATGATTACTTTCCAAATTAAATTGTCTTTGGCAATTAGTTAAAACATTGTTTTAAACTGAGTTCATGAGCAGCTGTGAATGAATGAGCAACAGGTATCAGTTTTGTTTTGTTTCTCCCTTATGTTCTGATTGCAAGCAGTGAGTAAACTACTCCCTCGTGTTGGAAATGCAGTGAGTTTTATTATGTACTTTCTTTTTACAGAGATGTAAAGCATATGCTTCTGAAACTTGTAGAACTACGGTCAAGTAACTGGGGAAGGGTGCATATAACTTCAACATACAGGGAAGCAACTCCAGAAAACGACCCTAATTACTTTATGGTAATGAATACTTGTGTTTCCTCTTGCTTCAGACGCATTTATCAGACTATGTATAAAGTACTGATAAAATGTGGAAGTAGTTACTGATAAACACAATCGTATTTTGATTTCAGAATGAACCAACGTTTTACACATCTGAAGGTGTGCCTTTCACTGCAGCAGATCCAGGTATGTCAACAACTTGATGCGGGGGGGGGGGGCAGTTAGGTAGAAATTATCTGAGGAGCTCATGAAGTCTGATATTAAGGAAAACCTCTGTAAAAATGTACAGGCAACTCCCATTTTAGGCGCGACCAATATATGCACCATCCTGCACACATGCACAGCACTGAACCCAGAAGTGACTTCACTGAAACATCACTAAAGGTGTGGGGCAGAATGGGGTTTTAGCAGGCTTTTTGAGTGGGTTTGCAATTTCATGCAAGCGCACAATGACCCCGAAAAAAACCTCTGCACAAATGGGAAGTTTCCTGTATTAACATTAGGTGGAATTCAACATTAAACAAGCTTGCCGCTTGACAGATGGAACAATCACCCCTTTCCTCTTCCCACATACTGTTCTGGGTGTTCTACACACACACACACACACACACACACACACACACACACACACCTGAGCCAGTTTAAGAAGGCCGGGGGGGGGGAGAGAGTCCCATTGCTCAGGCAGAAGCCCTTGCACAGGGTTTCCACTAAAGGGGCTCTCTTAGTGAATCCCACCCATAGCTTTAATGTTAGTTATGGAAGGATTAGAGGGCACACCAGTCAGGAAGCTAAACAAGAGCTTTGTTATCACTCCCTCTCCAACAAGAACAGAACAGCAACAGGAAACCCTTGACTCTGGCCAGGTACCTAAACAGTAGCCCTGTTCAGGTGTTAACACCTGACTAGGGAATGGCAACATGAGTAGCGGTAGTGCACTCCACCCTCAACCATGTAAGTGCCACCGCTAGCCTTCCCATGTTGAACAGGAAAGTCTGAAAGTGGTCAACTAAGTGTTCAACTGGACTTGCTTAGAAGCCCCCTGCAGATCTTCCTGCTCAACATGGGAAGGCTGGGAGTGAAACTGGAATGGAGAACCAGTGCAGCTTTTCTCATTTGTTAGTGAATTATTGGCAACAAATTATAGGATTGAAATAAAGTTTTTCCTCTGCTGTGAATCGAAGCCTTGTGGTATTTACCCCTTTCTTGGTTCTTGCACCATTTTTCTTTCATGAGAGTGTAAATTTGTATCATTGCATCTGCTTGCTGAAGCAGCTTGTTAATTTCACCTAATCTTCTTAACCTTATGTTGATGGAATGGAGTGCAACAAAGTGATGTGCCTAAAATCTTGTAAGTGGTTCTCAAAACAGCATCAAATTTACACTGATCATGCTTTGCACATTTGTTGCTTAGATACATCCAAACATTTATTTGTGTATTACTGACTGTACAGTTTTAATTATGGGTATAGTAAATGAACTAAACTTTGAAATGCAGCTTAATTTTTTAAATAAAAAAATTCTATCATAGATTATCAAGAGAAATACCAAGAACTCCTTGATAGACAAGATTTGTTTCATGAGTATGAGGAAAACGGAACAGACTTATCAGGAGCTGGAGATCCGTAAGTTCTTGTTTCAGTCTGACATTTTAATCTAGGCCTATCCTGTCTTCAGTTTGTTGTTTGAAATCCTGAATTAGGGCACCACTTTTCAAGAGTGCTTTCATCAAAACTTGACCGTTTAAAAAAATCATCTTAGAAACAATGAAGTTTCTAATAGGTATGCCTCACCTCTTGCAATTTTGCTTCGTTAGCATTCTCTGGGGCACCAATCAAATTATATCTGTTTCTACTAAAACAGTGTTGCTTTTGAAAATAAAATTTCTGTACATTCAGGAAAAAACAGCTTGGCTCTGAGCAGAAAGCCTCTTCTGCTTACAGAATTCCTGTCTCAAACTTCACAGAAGAGCACTGCACAAGAAAAATGGAATTATTGTGATAGGGTTTCTTCCTTTTGCACAAGATCATTTTCCTTTTTCTTATGAGGACTCCATATATTTAACTGTTTATAGCTTGAGTCTTCCACACATGTGGAAGACAGTTCCACACTGTGGAAGACAGTTGCTCACAGGAAAGCAAGACTTGCTTTGCACTTGAGTATTAAAGGTAATAATAATAATAATAATAATAATAATAATAATAATAATAATAATAAAGTTAAATCATATGCAATCTGACCATTAGGGCTTACTTTGCAGTGGGAAACGGAATGCACCCTGTGTATATGCAAGTTGCAGGTACACTGTACCACAGCTGCAGAAACTTTATTGTGCAAAGTCTTCCACTAGCACTTGCACAGCATTTTGCAAAATCACACTAATGAGTAAACTCATTGCTTTCACACTTCTTTGAATCCAGTGCTGTGTAAGTTTCTTTTCTGAAATATTGCACAACCTTATTCCAAACACTTGAGCATTTTGTAATTATAATGCGATTGAACAGATGAACTTAGCTTGTGCAAAATACTTCCATGTCAAATCGGCGCAATCTGTTCTGTTCATTGTCAAGGGTACATATAGGTATAAAAATGGGGCTTTGATCCTGGTGTTTATCTTGCTCTCAAAGATGGTGTCTTCTGTGACTGGAAAAGATAGTCATCTAACATATGGATTATTTTGTAGGTATTTTGATGATGATGATGATGACGATGAGATGGACCCAGAAATTGAAGAAGCATATGAAAAGTTTTGCTTAGAATCAGAACGCAAAAGGAAACAGTGAAATGCTACACGTGAATAATAGTGTTGTGTTTTTTTAAAAGAAGAAAAACAAAAACCAGCATAGGTATGAATAGCAAATAGAAGGGATGGAAAATCTTTAATATCCATACCAAACAAAGGAAATTAAGTTTCTCCTAGCAGTTAAGTTATGCAATTTCCATTTTATTAAACAGAATCTGCCAAAAAAAAATGTAAACTTAAATCCTGTAACTTAAACAAGTGTATATATATATCATAGTTTATTTTATGTACAGTTAAATAAACAATGTTTTGACTGGAACAAATTTTATTTCAAACATTTCACATTAATCTGCAAATCTAAGGGTTGTCGTGGTACATTATCACTTTTTTAAGAAAGGAAAATTCCTAGAATCATAAAATACACTATGACTTTGCAATTGTACTTCCTCGCCTTTGTATAGGATATGGCTGTCATCCTATATTTTTTAGGCTCATGAACTGTCAAATGTTTCACAATCATGAAAACTCCTACTACTCATCCACCTTGGGGGAAAATTGAAAATCTGCACATAGAGTATTGCTCTCAAACAGCTAAATATGGTAGGCATTTTAGTTCATAAAGGTTTTCAAACAAATTCACTTGGTTAAAATGTCAGGTTGATGATCTCCCAAAATGCTGGTTCAATTTAGATGTCAGGTTAGCGTAAATGAGTTTGGAGGAACAGGCATGTCTTCCGCATTTATACCTCTTCAGCCCAACCTCACATTTGATTCCTTCCTTCTGCCTTTCCTGATTTACCTTAGCCATAGTTTGTCATGATGCATAAATTGAGCAAGCTATGATTAGTGCTAATCAGGATTGCTTACAAATCATGGTTTGCAATCCCACTTCACAATGACGGAGGGAAATGGAAGTCTCACACCATCTCATCATTTACTTTCGAGAGAGAGTGATGTCTCAATTGAGGAATTCTATTTGTTTCCCTCCCCGTTTTCTTCAAAAAAAATAAATTGACATGATTCCATGATTCTGTTTTTAGTTCAGTGTTGCACAATAATGCGTGTTGCTTTGAACTGTAATGCTCAGAAATTGGCATTTCTGTTACTTCTCAATTTGGTAATTTAGATACCATATACAATCACTTGTATAGAGCTAAACAGTTTTTATTACAGAAAATAAGCCCTAAATGTTTGCTGGTTATTGTCCCTTCCCTTTTTAAGCATCTATTTTTGTCTTTACGAAATGTTGCCCAGGAACATGTCTGGCTTTTTTTTTGGGTTCCTCGTTTTATATTGAATAGATTAAGTAGAGTCTATTTCCTAACACAAGATGTGTGTGTGAAATTTCCCAAGAAGTAGGTAAAATAACTTATGTAAAGACAACAGAGGTTGTAAATATGCATGTAAATAGTGCTGTTTAATATTGCACTGTTATAACTTGGTACAGTTTGTGTCTGTTAACAAAGTTAGCATCACCTACATCTTTTGGCTGTTAATTTGTTTAGTTTATGAACATCCCATTTTGGAAAATAAACTCCTTTGTTTTGTTGGGGTATGGTTTTGGTCTTCCTTTTATGTCCTTATTTTCATAGCATAAGATCTTACTCGATATTCCTTGCTTTTCGTCTGTAAAGCAGCATCTCTGGAGCTGCTGGCCATCATTTATCATTGTCCTTTAAGAAAGTATATTCCAGGTAATAATACTATTAATATGCAGCAACATCAGGCCCACTGGCTTGACCCCAGGACCATGGATACCCAAAGTGTGTGGGCGTCTGACATCAGATGCACACACTAGCGAGCATGCAGGCCTCCATGGTGCAAAAAAATGTGGATGCCCAGCCCCTTCATGGGGAATGTTGTGGGGGCTTGAGCCCCCAGCCCATCCCACCCGGCGCCTATGAGCAACATAGTTTCAGCTGTGATTACTGATACATAATGTCATGTTGCCAGCTTCTTTTGTGTGCTTCCAATTGAACCCGTGCCCAAAATACTTGAGTAATTAAATTTGTTAAGTACCACCTGCAAGATGAGACTAGCAAATACAGTGGATTGATTTTAAATTAAGGCAGTTTTAAAACCCACAAAAATTGGTGGTGATATCCAGCGTTAGTCATACTCAGGAGACCCACTGAAATAAACGGATTTAAGTAACAAGTATTTCAATGGGTCGATGAATATGGCTCATGTTATACCACCCTTTAAATCTGCTGATTTAAATAAAGAGTCACATCTTGAAATTCATATTTCTTAAAACGGGTATGAATGTTGTTAACTGGTTGTTACATAAAAACATACTGGTTTGCAACTCGGTACAGCAAATGAGCATGGTCCAAAAGCTTTGGTCATTTAGCTCAGATACCTTTTGCACTGTGGAATTATACCTGTTTATGACATGGCAGTGCATCTTCCCTTGCTAGGGCAAGAAGCAGTTTGCAGAAGGGGTAGACATAATTTAAAAATACACTAAAGGTCACCCACAAAGATCAGGCAATAAACAAGACTCCTTCCTCACCAGCACCAGGGTACAAACCAACTGCTATTACTTCTCTAGTACCAGATAGGTGACAATGTTGGCTTGGGGGATTTGCAGTGGACCTGGCTGGGTACTTTGGAAAAGTCCTGTTCTTGTTGCCACCTTCAAAATGTCTCTTAAAGGGTGGCAGAAGGGCCTCAATTTATGGTAAATGTTCCAATTTACTTTAAAAAAAATCTCTCTAAATTACTGGGTTTCTTAAAATAACAGCATATTATTTTAATGATTTCTTACCTTAAACCTTTAAAAAATCCTTTATCACATTTATCTCTCAAGGTAGTCTTATTACCTACCCTACCAATTCCGGCGGGGGGGGGGGGTAGTAAAACAAAACAATGAAAATTGTTATATGCTAGTAAAGTAACAAATAATGAAATATAATGCAATAAAGGTATGTACTCTCTTTTGAAAAATAGGTTTTGAATTCTGAAATTTGAGGGCTATAGTTATTCACAATTTGACATTTCCAGATAAAATTGTGAATGCCCTATGACTGGTAACACTAGTGTAATGTCAGCAGTGCTTTTTTTCTTAAAAAAAGTTTAGAGGTGCAGGTACTTTCATTTTGAAGCAAGAAAATAACCATTTTATAGTTCAAATCAGGAAAAATAAATACAGTAAATGGACAAAAGTACAAAGATTCACAAAATGTTTAGGGGTATGCATCCCCCCCAGAAAAAAGCACGGAATGTCACTACGCCAAATGTTAGGGGATTATATCCAATGTCAGTGCTACCCAGGGGCAGCTCTTAGATTCATCAGTTTCAGTAGGTAAACTTGTGAGTAGGACTAGCACTGGAGGCAGCCTTAGAAAGTCCCTTTCAGATGGAAGTAAAACAAATATGCATGCTTCACCTATGTGACACCCCGTTTAGATATTTGAAGGTGCCTATCACATAGCCTCCCTGTCTCTTGTCCAGGCTAAACATCCCCAACTCCTTCAACCGTTCCTCATAAGGATTGGTTTCCAGATCTTCTTGATCACTTCTCCTTGTGCACATTCCAGCTTGTCAATATCCTTCTAAACCTGTGATGTATCAAATACATATTATCTCTTTTTTGTGTTGAATACATGCTATATGGTAATTTATGGACCGAATAGGTATCTAAAGCCATTTGCGCATAACAAAATATGTATTTTATCAAAGTAATTGATACAGAAATGAGCAAACCAGTGACATTTTAGGGAGCAGGCTGGAAGGCGGAGCCCACTACTTAACATCATAGGAGCCTACACAACACAAAACACTGTTGCTGTATGTAGGTTTTACAGTGTACCTCTGGTTGCGAACGGGATCCGTTCCAGAGGTCCGTTCGCAACATGAAAACCCCGCAACATGAAGCGCCGTATCTGTACAGGTGCGCTGCACGATTTGGTGCTTGTGTGCATGCACGAGCGGCGAAACCCGGAAGTAACCCTTTCCGGTACTTCTGGGTCGCTGCAGGACGCAACCTGAAAAAACGTAACATGAAGCAAACGTAACATGAGGTGTGACTGTATTTTATTTGTTTTTTATCTTATATTTTGGAAATGTACATTCAGTTTTTTCCCCTTTAATTTTTTTGGGGGCCCCCAAGAGAGTGGAGCCCCTAAGCTGCAGCTTGTTTAGCTTATAAGTAAATCCGGCACTGTAAGAACTATGCAAACCCACAGCACACCCTTCCGAAGTGCGCTAAACCGCCAGCGCCGCGAGCCTTGCAAGCTCATATTCAACCGGGAAACCAGAGCTCCGCCTCCTCCCCGGCGCCGCTAGTCCGTATGATCCGCCCAATATTCCTCTCGAGCTCCTCCTGCTGCTGCGCTTCCTCCCGTCGCGCTTTCTGGTTGGTTTCCCCGCCTTTCGGCGCGCCGTCTGGAAAAGGAAAGGAGCCGAGTTGCAGCTGCTGCTGCTGCGCTTTCGGGTAGGCTGCGCCCTCTTCTGCAACTCTCTTGGTGCATCTTTGCCTCTTTCCGCGTCGTGGCCGTGCAGAAGTGGGAGGCTCTCTAAGCTCGGCCCTCTAAGGTAAGGGGGTGGCGAGGGGGCAGAAGGGGGGTGGTCACAGTGCTGGATTTACTACAGTATAAGCTAAACAAGGTACAGTTTAGGGCATGGGTAGGCAAACTAAGGCCCGGGGGCCGGATCTGGCCCTATCGCCTTCTAAATCCGGCCCGCGAATGGTCCGAGAATCAGGTGTTTTGACATGAGCAGAATGTGTCCTTTTATTTAAAATGCATCTCTGGGTTATTTGTGGGCCATAGGAATTCGTTCATCCCCCCCCCCAAAATATAGTCTGGCCCCCCACAAGGTCTGAGGGACAGTGGACTGGCCCCCTGCTGAAAAAGTTTGCTGACCCCTGGCTTAGCGCCCCACTCTCTTGGGGGTCCCACAAAAAATGTAAAGAAAAAAAACTTTATATACATTTCCAAAATATAAGATAAAAAACAAATAAAATAAAACCTACATACAGCAACAGTGTTTTGTAGGCTTGTATGGTGTAAGTAATGGGCCCCGCCTGCTAGCTTGCTCCCTAAAATATCACTGGTTTGCTCATTTCTATATATAGGGAGCCCACATTCTGCGTGGACTGGTTGCATGACTTAGATAAAATACATATTTTGCTGTGTGCAAATGGCTTTAGATACCTACTAGGTCCATAAACTACCAAATAGCATATATTCAACACAAAAAAACAGTGACAATTTGTTGAATTTGTTGTTGACAAAGGACAGCTGGACATAGAAAGGGCCCCATTACCTTCAGTAGCTTAGGGGCTCATCAAACCTAAATCTGGCCCTGGAAATGGTATGCATAAGTGAGACAAAATGTTATTCTTATATGCTCGCCTTTCTAGCAGGAGCACTTCTATTTGTGGTTCCTTCCAGACAAGCCATGCACTCTTCCTCAAGGAGCTTCAGCAGGACATTCCTCAGGGCTAGCCAATTTTTGGGGAGGGTGGTATCCAGAATATTAGGGTCATGCTTTCCCCAGGCCAAGCAAAGACGACACAACATGGTGTGCAAGTGTTTGGGCTTCAGAGGGAGAGGGAAGTTGGCTAGTGACCACGGTCACAGCAAGCGTGGCTCATCTCACTTTATCCTCACAAGAACCCTGCGAGGTGGACTACACTCGGGCAGTGGCTGGCCCCAGGCCAGTCAGGGATGTGAACACAGAATGAGAGAATTTTAGAGTTGGAAGGGGACACAAGGGTCATCTAGCACAACCCCCTGCAATGCAGGAAACTTCTTGCCCAATGTGGAGCTCGAACCCACAACCCTGCGATTAAGAATCTGATGCTCTAGCGACTGAGCAAAATCCAACATACGTACTCTTTGCCAGCTCACTATTCTATATGTGTCTTATGAGCTTAACAAATTGGGTTCTTATGTTAGATACTGTTGCTGTATGGGGTGTACGTATAGGGATCACCGCAGCTGCTTGCATTTTTGGACCCTCTTTGGGGTACCGGCTGTGGGGGCTGTCATGGTGAGCTACACGACTGCAAAATTTGCCTCTGCCTTGACGCTTCTTAAGGGACGCGGGTGGCGCTGTGGGTTAAACCACAGAGCCTAGGACTTGCCAATCAGAAGGTTGACGGTTTGAATCCCTGCGACGGGGTGAGCTCCCGTTGCTCGGTCCCTGGTCCTGCCAACCTAGCAGTTCGAAAGCGCATCAAAGTGCAAGTAGATAAATAGGTACCGCTCTGGCGGGAAGGTAAACGGCGTTTTCGTCCGCTGCTCTGGTTCGCTGGAAGCGGTTTAATCATGCTGGCCACATGACTCGGAGCTGTACGCTGGTTCCCTCGGCCAATAAAGCGAGATGAGCGCCGCAACCCCAGAGTCGGCCACGACTGGACCTAATGGTCAGGGGTCCCTTTACCTTTACCTTGACACTTCTTAGCCAGAGCAGGTTGCAGAGCTGCATGTGTGTAGACTTTAAAGTGGGGATTTCTGACAGAATCTTCCTACCCTGCGCAGATTCTTGGCCAGCGGTAGTCAACATAGCACCCTCCATGTGTTATTACTTTTATATCTCACTTCTCCTCCAATAAGCTCAAGGCAGTGTACAGGACTTCTGCTCCTCCCATGTTTTGGCCTCATAACAACCTTGAAAGGTAGGTTAAGCTCAGATATAGCAACTGACCCAAGCTCTTCCAGATCCTTGGAGAGAGAGGCTGCTTCTCTCCAGTGGGTACAGTGGCAGTTGAGGTAGTTTAGATTCACAGTCCAGACATTGGCCCTGTTGTCTACCTTGTGGCAATAAAGGGACAGAAAGAAAAGGTTAAAAAGAGCACATCCCTTGACACTCCATCTAAAACAGGCACAGACAAACTTGGCCCTCCAGATGTTTTGGGACTACAACTCCCATCATCCCTAGCTAACAACCAGTGGTCATGGATGATGGGAATTGTAGTCTCAAAACACCTGGAGGGCTGACTTTGCCTATGCCTGCTCTAAAACTTATGTGCCCTGCTTTGTTTTCAAGAGGGGAAACTAGCAAAATTAATGCTGTGGCCTACCTGTGTCCATTTTACTTAGTATAATGGTACCTTGGTTCTCAAACTTAATCTGTTCCGGAAGTCGGTTCCAAAACGAACACACACTTTCCCATAGAAAGTAATGCAAAACCGATTAATCCGTTCCAGACTTTTAAAAACAACCCCTAAAACAGCAATTTAACATGAATTTTACTATCTAACGAGACCACTGATCTATAAAATGAAAGCAATAATCAATGTTCTGTACTATAAAATAAATAAGACAGCATTGTAGATGATAAAAATTAAAATTATTATTTTTTTCTTACTTGCACTGATGATAGTCATTGTTTGGATGGGGGGCTTTTATCCATTTCCGCAGTCACACAATCAATCAATCAAATCATAAAATGAGAAACAAGCCACAGTTACAAAAGTGAAAAAGCCACACAAACAAAAACACAAAAAATAGCAAAAACAAAGGCACCAAATATCACCTCAGAACATTGCAATCAGAAACAGAAGGCTTTAATTACGATGGGGGGGACGACTCAAATGAGCGGCTCAAGGGCAAAAGCGGGAGGAAAAAAGGCTTAATTACGATGCGGGGGACTCAAACAGTGAAAACAGAAGCTCAGGAGCACATTCAGCTTCCGAGGCAAAGTTTGAAAACCGGAACACCTACTTCCGGGTTTGCAGCGTTCGAGTTTTGATTTGTTCAGGAACTAAGCTGTTTGAAAACTGAGTTACTACTGTACTGATTTCAAAAGCCAGTAACTGCCAACTGCCAGGTCACAGGGCCTGTGAATGTTGGTTTGTGAGCCTAAAACTGAATTGCATGTGGACCACTCTTAACTCTGGGGAACTAGACTAATATTCTTGTTTCCCCAGAAAGTATTTATTCCACCATTCTGCGGAGTGCTGTGCACTGCTCAGAGGTCTGAAAAGATGTGTATAATGCTCTGATTGGCTGCGTAGTTCTGAGGGAGCTTTCTCTCTGTATGTTTGGCTGAATGTATTCCTGCTCTGTAGAAGGCCTGAGGTGAGCGAGACAAAACCTTATTTCTCCTCAAACTATACACTGTTTTTGCTCTGTAAAGTGTTAATCAGAACTTTTTGCTCTGGATTTGGGGTGTGGTATTTACTGTATTTTTCACCCTATAGGGCGCACCGGCCCATAGGGCGCACCTAGTTTTTTGGGGGGGGAATAAAGGGGGGAATTTTTCCCCCCAGGCGCGGGGCTGGGGCGGGGGAAGCCCAAGCTTCCCCAGACCCCAGAACAGGCTGTTATCAGCTCCGCCTCCCGGCTGTCCCCCGAGCTTGTGGGGCTGGTGGTGGGGAGAAGCGCTGCTTTCCCCCACCGCCAGCCTCCAAACCAGGTCGGGGAACAGCGGGGAGGTGGCGCTCCACCTCCCCGCTGTCCCCCGAGCTTGTGGGGCTGCTTTCCCCCCGCCAGCCTCCAAACCAGGTCGGGTTTGGAGGCTGCTATCCGCAAGCCTGGGGAGCCCAGCAGGAATTCCCCCGGGCTCCCCAGGCTTGTGGATAGCTTCCTGAAGACCGGGGCGCACTGCTCAGTGCGCCCCAGGCTTCGGGATGCAGGCTGCTATCCGCAAGCCTAGGGAACCCGGCAGGAACTCCCCCCGGGCTCCCGAGGCTTGCGGATAGCTTCCTAAAGCCTGCATTCGCCCCATAGGACGCACACACATTTCCCCTTCATTTTAAGAGGGGGGAAAGTGCGTCCTATAGGGCGAAAAATACGGTAAATGACTTTGCCAACTGTCCACAGCCCCTTAAGTTGTGATCTTCTTTATAGATTGTCTTTGAATGAACATCTTTCATCTGCCGCCATGGAGTCAGAGAGCATCATGATCCTTTATGAGGACAATTCTCTAGAAGTGCACTATGTGGATGGATCCAGGTTGCTGCTTTCTCCCTGTGGGTCTGAGTTTTTATTTGAGAAAGCCATTCCTGCCTCTGCCCATCCCATACAGCCAGCAGAGCGAATTCGCCAAAGGACGCAATTCGCTATCAGCATCTACAGGGTAAACGAGAACATTTTTCTGTCTAAGCAGAGTTCCAGGAAAGAGAAGGGATTATTGTGGGATAATAAATATCCGACATCTTTCAGCCCATGCGTTAAGACACAGATGGGCAACCATTTTCAGCCTATAGGTTTCATTCTCTTCTGGGCAACTTTTTAGGGACTAACAAGTTTTTGAAAACAACAACAACTGTATTTTATGTTTGGTGTTAGTTTCCCTGAGCCCAGTCTTGGCCAGGTAGGGCAGGGTATAAATAAAATTATTATTATTATTATTATTATTATTATTATTATTATTATTATTATCATCATCATTATTATTATTATTATTAAATGCCCGTGCTGAGTGAGGCCAGACTGAAAAGTGGATTTCACTTTTGTACCGTAGCCCAGTTTCTAAATATATACAGACGATAAGGGTGTTGGAACTAAACATGGGTTCTTAATTGCCATTCCTCTCCTTTAAGAAAGGGGGAATTAAATTTATGCTATTGTTAATCTACAAATTCCGTGATATATATTGTTCTTTTTGTGTGTGTGTGTATGTTTTTAGGAGAAGCTTTTGCAGGCAATTGATTTCCGGAATCAATATTCTGATCGTCCCTATTTACCTTCAAGTATTATACCTCCTGAAAGGAAAAATGTAAGTGCTTTTCATAGGCTTATTATTCTTATTTATTAAACTTAGTAGTCGCCCACAGGTCTCCAAGCGACTTACTCGTAAAGGAAAATATACAATACATGATACCATAGGAGAAAGGGGAAGGCCATATAATACAGTGGTACCTCGCAAGACGAATGCCTCGCAAGACGGAAAACTCGCAAGAAGAAAGAGTTTTCCGTTTTTCGAGGTGCTTCGCCAGACGAATTTCCCTATGGGCTTGCTTCGCAAGAAGAAAGCCCATAGGGAAATCTCCAGGGACCTCTTTTAAAATGCTGGCGGTTGGGAGCAAAGACTTTCGCCCACCGCCGGCCTTCAGAAGAGGTCCTGGACCTCTTCTGAAGGCCGGCGGGGGGCAAAAGTCTTTGCTCCCCCCCGCCTGCCTTCCCGGGACAGTGGAGACTTCTCCGCTGTCCCGGGCGATCTTAAAATGCTGGCGGGCGGCAGCGAAGCCTTCGCTGCCGACCCCCAGCATTTTAAAAGCCCCCGGGACAGCGGAGACTTCGCTGCCGCCCGCCAGCATTTTAAAATCGCCCCGGGACAGCGGAGAAGTCTCTGCTGTCCCGGGGGCTTTTAAAATTCTGGCGGTCGGCAGCAAAGCCCTCCTGTCCCCGGAGCTTGCGGGGCGGGAGGTGGGGAGAAGGGCTTTTCTTCCCACCGCCAGCCTTCAGAACAGCCTTCTGAAGGCTGGTGGTGGGAAGAAAAGCCCTTGTCCCCCGCCCCCAGCCTTCAGAAGTGGTCGGGGGACAGACTGTCCCCGGACCTGGTCTGAAGGTGGTTTCCATAGGAACGCATTGATTGATTTTCAATGCATTCCTATGGGAAACCGTGCTTCGCAAGACAAAAAACTCGCAAGAAGAAAAAACTCGCGGAACGAATTAATTTCGTCTTGCGAGGTACCACTGTACATTAACATTTCCTATAACGTAACATTTATGGAAAAACAAAAAATAAACATATCAGCCATATAAATAACAGCAAACAATGTTAACAACACTCAGATAATAAATGAAGCAACACCCCCACTCACTAATTAGCAAATAAAGAAGACCTTAGCCCCCTTCCTAGTCCAAAAGCCATTCACATCGAACCAACCATTTCCCTGCTTTAACCACCCTGCCTCACCCAGAAGTCTGGTGTCAAAGCCAGCTGTTGCAAAAATCAGTGCTGGATGGGTCTCGTGTCTTCCAGGGATCGTCTGGTGTCTCTCTTCTCCCTTTTGGGAGGGAGCAGTAGCAGAGCAGGAAAATGGTAGTAAAAGTTTTACCTGCTAAGCAGTTGTCCTGGCTACTGCTCCTCTCTTGTTGCAGAGCAGAAACTTGCCTGCCTGCCTGGGGATTCAGCATCCTGTCTAGTGTCAAGGCCAGCTGTTGCAGATCTGTGGTGTTGTGGGGATTTGACAGATCAAAGTGGGCCCAAACTAAATTGCTGGGTGGTAGCTCATGGGAGTTGTAGTCCAAAACATCTGGAGAAGGACCAGGTTGGAGAAGACCAATTAATCACAGAATCATAAAATTGTAGAATTGGAAGGAACCCTGAAATTCATCTAGTCCTCAGGGACCATATAACACTGGCCCTGAAAGACCTACATTGACTCCCAGTACATTTCCAAGCACAATTCAAAGTGTTGGTGCTGCCCTTTAAATAATAATAGTAATAATAATTTATTATTTGTACCCCGCCCATCTGGCTGGGTTTCCCCAGCCACATTGGGCGGCTTCCAACAAAGATTAAAAATACATTAAAATGTAACACATTAAGAACTTCCCTAAACAAGGCTGCCTTCAGATGTCTTCTAAATAATAATAATTTATTATTTAAAGCCCTAAACGGCCTCAGGCCAGACTACCTGACGGAGCGTCTCCACCTCCATTCAGCCAGACACTGAGGTCCAGCTCTGAGGGCCTTCTGGCAGTTTCCTTTTTTTTTTTTTTTTTAAGAATATTTATTGAAAGTTTCCAATAATAATACAATAAAAATCAAAAAGAAAAAAAATAACAAAAATACAAAAATAAAAACAATTAAAAACACATAAAATTTCCATTACTTATTTTTCATTAACTTATTTCCCAGACCTCCTCATACCTCCCTTTTTTGTATTCCAATTCAAATTGTTAATTCAACAAATCCTTATCAATAAATTTTAGCCTATTTCTAATTTTATAATACTGTATCTTTACATTCTCTCTTTCATCAATTCATTTTTAATTAATCCTTTAATATCTTTTTACCAAAACCACATTAATTCCTTTTTCAAACATCTTATCAACAAAATCCTTAATTAAGACACTTCCCCGATCAGTGCCGAATTTATTAATATATTAAAAATCCAATTTCCGTACTACTCACGGGTTATTATTTCAAAGTCCAAATTCAAAGTCCAAGAAAAAGGCAGCGCTCTCTGGCAACGGCTGTGCGGCTTCGCTCCACGGAAGTAGCGGTTGACTCTCAGCACCGCGCCACTTCCCCCTCTTCACTTCGGAGCCCGTTTGTGGGTTCCTTAGCGAGTTGGGGGGGGCGCTAAAGGTGCCCGCCGAGTCCCATGGTCACAGGCTTCATCCGCCTGTGATTTTAAAGAGGGTCCCCGCTTCGCCATAGCGGAAAGGACCCGTTTCCCGCGGAGCTATTCCCTCCAGTTCAGAGGGAGTCCGCCATTGCCGGTGGCGCCACCCCAGAAGTCCCCCCTTCTGGCAGTTTCCCTCCCTGTGAGGTTACAGGGAACCAGGCAGAGAGCCTTCTTGGTAGTGGCGCCCACCCTGTGGAACATCCTCCCATCAGATGTCAAGGAAGTAAACAACTTTTAGAAGACATCTGAAGGCACCCTGTTCAGGGAGGTTTTTAATGTCTGATGTTTTAGCCAGATGGGCGGGGTATAAATAAAAATTTTTATTAGTATTATTTCAACCCCCTGCAATGCAGGAATATGCACCTGTCCCATACAGGGAATGAACCTGCAACCTTTGCTCTCACCAACAGAGCTATCCATCTAATACGTAGCAGTTAAATAATAAATAGCCTCGGTGGCATTGCGCTTGAGATTTGAGTAGTTTTCCTTCCCCTCTTAACAGATTCTTTTCGCAGATATCTCTAAAGCCCAATGGCCCACTTCTTGTGCCGAGAGTGGAGCAGCCCATTTTCACCATGGCGCCGTGACCATCTCTTCTCTGGATGGCCATGCTAGTCTGACCTTGCCTGTCCTTCAGCAAGAATTCACAGTGGAGTTTTTGTGCAAAGTCAGCCAGAAGGTATCGGCGCCACCATTAGATAAAAAGTCTGGCGAATCGATCCAGGATCGGTGTGGAAGATCTGGCCAGAATTCTGCTGGGAAGCCGTCTTCTCAGCAGCTGAGAGCAGAAGGAGGAGAGAGTGACTTTGGCAGGTCTGTGGCACAGAATACGCAGGACAGCAACTCAGGATCTGTGCAAAAATTAGAGGAGATCCCCTGGTCTTTCCAGAACTGCTCATCAGAATATTGTTGGGTTACTCAACGTCTGTCTGTGTCCTCCTGCTCCGAAGAATGGAGGTACCCTTTATCATTGGCACTTAGGTTTTATCAATTACACGCTGGCAAAGAAACTGAACTGGATGAAGGAAACACAGATGTTGGGATTGCAGAGCTTAATATATCACACTCTTCTAAGGCAGTCACTTGTTTGCCTTGGGCTTTACCACTCAGCTGTCATGCTCCTTATTTGCACAGGTGAATTGTTTTTGTTATTTATTTATTAAAGTATTTCTCTTTCTGTTTTCTTTAATTAAGTCCCTTCGCCTAACTAAGGTGGCTAAAAATCTGCTTAAAAACAGCAGTGAATTTTCCATTGTCGCTCTGTGAGGAGAATGGGGGCTTCAACATGCTTAACAAACTACAATCCAGACAGGGGGTTTTTTGGGGGGGAGGGCTGTTTAAAACGGTATGATACTGCTTCAAATGTGTAGTGCAGAGGGGACTTCCAACTGAACATAGTGGAATTTCATCTGGGGAAACATATAAGATCAGATTGCTTTTAGGCTTGAAAGCAGTATCTACAGAACGGGTGGTTTACTTCTAGCCCTACTGGGCTCCCAACTACTACGAGCCTCAGCCAGCGTGGTCAGTGGCTAGGATCGCCAGCATAGCTGTCAACTTTTCCCTTTTCTTGCGAGGAATCCTATTAGGAATAAGGGAATTTCCCTTAAAAAAGGGGAAACGTTGACAGCTATGATCCGCAGTCTTGCCCTACAGTACTTGTTCTGGATTGTTTCAGTTGTTATCAAGCAGGATGGATTTAAATCGCTATCAGTAAGACCTGATTTAAATCACTAGTCAGTGAGACTTGATTTAAATCACTACTCAGTAAGACTTGATTTAAATCATTTTTTTTACTGAAAGACTCATTCTTGCTGGTATAATCTTAATATTTACAACCAGATGACGGTTTCGTTTTTGGAATCATAGTTTTTACAGTTATATCAAAAATTACTGATTTGGTTATACTATTAGAAATACATAGACAGATAATTATGAAATTCTTGTGAGGTTTAATTAAGTTAACTGTTTATATTTGGACAACTTTTCTGCTGTACTTTATTGGAAGGAGAAAAATGATTGTTTCCTTAATAACAATTTAAACAATTTATTTAACTAAAGCAATAACATTATAGCATATGTATCCATGTTTGTTAACTGATGTGGTTAAACGGTTTGTTTGTTTCTTTTTAAAAAAGAAACTTAGACTGAATTTTAGCACACACTTAAAACAAATCCTTATTTCCTGATGAATAGCCATTGGGCTATAATGTAACTTAAATAGAAAACTATCTTTGGAAAGATTTTTCCTCCAAAAGCATTTTTATTTTAAAACTCCAATTTAAATTTTTTTTGTTTTGTTTTTAAAAATCATTGATTTTTATCCACCCTGTTAGCAAGGGTTCCAGCAGGATTTTGCTAAGTTCAGTGTCTGCTAATTTGTTTCACAGGTGGGATTTCTCTGATTTCTTGCAACTGAGGAAAGAGGACAGTGGTCAGTATTTGTACTCCCAGCCAGTCAAAATAGTATGGAATAAGGGCATCATTTACAGGTGTGTAAAACAAAACACAAAATTTAATGGATAACAAATTAATATTGCTTACCTAACATCAGGAAAGTTTGGGTTTTTAAAAATATACTAAGTTTTCAGAAGAAGTCTCCGCATGATTTAAGTGAAGAAGAGAAGCTTAAAAGCAGTGCCACAATATTGGACAGTCCTATGCACACTTACCTGGGAGTATGTGTCTGCCTCTGAGTACAGTATTGTACAGAGCTACTACTTCTACAGTTAATGCACTTAAGGCTTGTTGACCCCAATGGAGCTGAAGCATAGGTGATGATGATGATGATGGTGGTGATAATTTATTATTATACATCAGACATTAACAACTTCCCTAAACAGGGCTGCCTTCAGATGTCTTCTAAAAGTCAGTTGCTTATTTCCTTGACATCTGGTGGGAGGGTGTTCCACAGGACGGGAGCCACCACCGAGAAGGCCCTCCGCTTGGTTCCCTGTAACCTCACCTCTTGCAGTGAGGGAACCGCCAGGAGGCCCTCGGAGCTGGACCTCAGTGTCCAGGCTGAATGATGTGGACGGAGATGCTCCTTCAGGTATACTGGGCCGGCTACAGTCCTGTACATGATGTGACTTCAGCCAACACCACTATTTTATCTGTAATTAATCCACACAGTCTCATAAGGTAGTAAAATGCTCAGCAGGACTAATCAGTACTTTCTCTTAGGTTTCTTCTTGGAGCTAGACACATAGAAATCTACCCCGGTGATGGCTCAGTTTTCAAATCGGAAGGTTCCTTTTTGGGGAAATATTTCACTCGCTATTATATCCAGGAAGGAACGAGGAAGGTAAATGACGCCATTTTATCTTTCAGATCCATCCTAGAATATTTGAGGAATGTTGCTGTAGGTCTTCTATTATGCTATGTTTATAAATTACAGTTTCCATTATGTTTTCCTTGACACTTGAAAGATGAGAGGGAATACTCACGCATTTTTAGAGCTAACAGTGATATGTCCAACAAAAGGTAGAGATGTTTGAAATTGGCAGGCATGGCCTGGTTTTTCAGCTTGTGCTCCGTGTTTTTTATACTCTATTCCCCTCACAGAGCTACAGTTATCAGAGTGGCTTAACAATCAAATCCCTCTTCACAGGGAACTCTGAGAATTATAAATCTGTGAGGGGAATAGAGGCCTCCTGACAACTCTCGGTACCCTTAAGAAATGGCAGCTCCCAGAATTCTTTGGGGAAAGCCATGACTGTTTAAAGTACTATCATGGTGCTTTAAAATGTATGGTGTGAATGTGCCTGAGATTCTTGGTTTGCTTGTTAGAAAGCAATTTCCTTTTCCTTTTTGCATCTTTAAGAGAGAAGAAACAATGTATTCTGCAAGCAGTCTACCACCTGATGTACCTGGAAGTCTCTACTCTGTGTGGACCATTATCGCTCAAGCTGTAAGGTGAAATATTTTGGCTCTGCATTTTTGTTAGTCCACACACCAAGGGCATGTATAGCTGAGCTGAAGGAACATTTACTGCCTTTTCCTGTGTTTTATAAAGCACCTGTTGAGTAACCGACTCAATTTACATCGTGACATGAAACGGGTATTGAGTTTAGGAAATGCTGTTTTATTGGTAGGCTAAGGTGCTAACAATAAATATACAAGTAAATAATAATAATAATAACTTTTATTTATATCCCGCCCTCCCCAGCCGAAGCTGGGCTCAGGGCGGCTAACAACAATAAACAATACAAAAGTACAACACAAACAACACTCTAAAAACAAACAACACTCTAAAAAACTTATTTTTATAAAGCCAGTATGTCCTTATGAAACGTCTTTTATCTTTTTCTTTTTTTAAACTACCTAGAGTTCTTCAACATAATCTTGAGCGCATGCTTTCGTTAACCCATAATTACTCTGTCTGCTGCTGGAAGATGGTGGTAAGTAAGAATGAAGGTCTGGCAGTTGACATCTTGTAAAATATCATGCTGGTCTCTGTGCTCACAGCACTTCTCAATTTTCAGGGTGAAAAAAATCTAGGCACATGAAAATTTTAGATTTCCATTCCCAACCAGTTTGAATAGTTATGGGCAGGTAATTGTGTTTATAAAGATGTATATTTTTATGAGAGAAAATAAACCTCCTTGAGCTATTGAGCAAATGCTACAAATTATATATAGGCTCTTTAGGTCCTATTATCACCTAAAGTAGAGAGTATGAAAATAAATGAAACCAGAAAAGGATCGGAAACAGCAAGAGGGCTTTCAAGTAGATATTTTTGCCATTAAAATCCTACTCAATATTGATCCAGAGCAGATTCCAATGTATAGTTAGCAGAGTAACAAACTCGTTGCAGGATTCCCAAAAATAGACCAGAGGCAGTTGTGCTTTATCCAACAGAGCTTTACTGCTACTGAAGGCAAATGAGCATCATGGTCACAATTCCAATACATTCAGGATTGGCACTGTCCATAAGAAATCCAGCAGACTTACACTTGCAATAACTTATAATAAGTCTAAACCTTAACACTAAGCATACTATGTACAAAACACCATACCAGAAGGAAAATAGAGAGAGAGTGAAACCCAGGCTCCTTCTGGCCTTACTTTTATAATCAGCATGACCTTGACAGAAAGAGATAACAGGACCAGTTTAAGCCAGCTGTACTCTGCTTCTCTGAAGGTCTAACCAAAACATCGTGAACCTTCTTCTTGTTTCCTTTCACACAGAGAAGTTTCCAGAACCCTCTTGAATTAAGCAGAATAGGAAAGATCTCTACACAACAGTTCAATACTTTCTGCACTAAGAAACGCAAACGTGACAATTTTCCCCATGTACTTATCAGTACTTATTTTTGTCCCACATTGTTTCTTTCAGTGTTCTGAGAAGGGTAGAGGACAAATGCTGCCAGTCCCCCTGGCTGAAACAATTGTTCCCAATGTAGGAAGGCTCTTTGCATATTCAGATAATAAAGTGCATGCCGTTTTTTATGATGGAATGATCCTGAACATGGTGTGGGATTTCACTTCTCAAGATGGAAAATCACAGGTGAGCCTTACAGGGTGTTGGTTTAATTTGTCCCGTGCTTGGGAGCATTTACCTCCTGGTAAAAGGTAAAGGACCCCTGGACAGTTAAGTCCAGTCAAAGGTGGCTATGGGGTTGCAGCACTCACCTCGCGTTCAGGCTGAGGAAGCCGGCGTTTGTCCACAGACAGCTTTCCGAGTCATGTGGCCAGCATGACTAAACCACTTCTGGTGCATGGAGGACCGTGACAAGTGTGAGAGCGCACAGACATGCTGTTTACCTTCCCGCTGCAGCGGTGCCTATTTATCTACTTGCACTGGCATGCTTTTGAACTGCTAGGTTGGCAGGAGCTGAGACAGAGCAACGGGAGCTCACCCCGTTGTGGGGATTCGAACCGCCAACCAAGAGGCTCAGTGGTTTAGACCACAGTGCCACCCATGTCCCTTTACCTCCTGCTACTTGTGCAAGAGAAGACATCATGACTATTTCCCGTTTCAGCCTTTCCAGTTTCATCATGGCCTTTTACAAAATAACTCCACAAACATTTAAATAGAGACATTACTTTGTGGCAACTCTTTCCCTTAAAAAATGGCTACCACTTGCTAATTGTTAGTCACATCCCTGAGAAACTCTGGAGAATTTGTCTGCTCCCCAACCCCGTCCCTGCTGCAGTTGAAATTTGGTGAAGTGTGCCTCTTAAAATTTCTTTGCCCCAAACAGGGCGCAGTTGAGAAGCCATTTGCACACAGCTCTGGTTGTTGATTGTATGGTTGTCCAGCAGGCAGCAGTCAAAAACCTATTTAGAGTGGCTCTGCTATAAACAACAGTAAAAGTGAATGAAATTTATTATGAGAGTACGGGGTTCGGGGGTTCGGCTGGGTTTGCTTCTGGGCTTGAAGAGCTAGGGATATATTAGTATCCAGAATTATACTGACCCACTTGGCTACAAGGAGCGCTGAGAAATGGAAGCGTGCAGGGAACCAACCTGGAGGGGGAACTAGAAAACTAAGCCCCTACCTGAAAAAAATGACAGCAGACAGACAGAAGTTACCGTATTTTTCGCTCGATAACACGCACCTGACCATAACACGCACATAGTTTTTAGAGGAGGAAAACAAGAAAAAAAAATTCTGAATGAAACAGTGGATGTATCATTTTTGTGCTTCATGCTGCGGCCACAGACATGTGATTTGACGGTGAGTTTGGGGTAGCCCAATGCAAAGATCCTGAGGATCCATGTGGATCCATGCTTTGTAACCACGTTTTTGCACCATTGCAGCCCCAGGCAACAGTGGGTGCGTGATTTTTTTGGTGCAGGCTGTAGCCATGGACATGCTATGTGATCTGATGGTGAATTTGGGGTGACCCAATGCAAAGATCCTGAGGATCCATGTGGATCCGTGCTTTGTAACCACGTTTTTGCACCATTGCAGCCCTGTTTTTGCATCAGATCATTGCTATGTGATCTGATGGTGAATTTGGGGTGACTCAATGCAAAGATCCTGAGGATCCATGTGGATCCGTGATTGGAACCACGTTTTAAGTAGGGAGGGAAGGAAAAACATAGAAGCGACAAGGAGAGGGGTGTGCAGAGAAGCAGCTGGCTAAGAATGCAGGAGAGGGGTTTTACCGGAGGGAGGAAAGAAAGGCAAAAGTCCCCCCCCCCACAAGCCAACCAGCTCTCTCTCTCTCTCCCCCCCCCCCAACCTGCATGTTGCCTTCGAGTCCCAGACGCACGGAGAGGAATTAGAAGGAAGGACGCTCTGCTTGCCTGGAGGGGAGGGGTTTTCTCTGCTCTTTGTTCCGTTTGAGCAAACACAGTAAGGAAACAGAAGCGGGTGGGCAGTAAGACCCTGAGGCAGAATGCAGGAAAGCAGCAGCTTCCTCCTTTCCTCCCTTCTCCGGACGATTTGATATTTGCCTGATTTTTGCCTTCACTCGCGCTTGTCAGCTCCAGGGACCACACATTCGCTCAATAACACGCACAGACATTTCCCCTTACTTTTTAGGAGAAAAAATCTGCGTGTAATAGAGGGAAAAATACGGTACTTGGAAGGAGGGATGAAGTAGGGTACTTCTACTGATTATCTAATTTTCTTCTAAGAGACCTCAAGATGCTAACACGGGTTGGTGCAAACTCACTTCGCCTGCAGGAGCACAGCAGCTTATCCACGTAGATCATCCTGGGCTCTATGAAAGGTATTTGTAGGTTTTTTGGATAAATTTAGGAATTTCAGTATGATTTAATTTGCTCAAAAGAGAAAAATGCAGGTGAAATATTTTTCCTTCTTCCTCTTGCTTTGACTTCAATCCTTTGACTTCAGCAGCATACATTTTAACAAACATTTGGGGAGATAGTATTAGGCACTATGTTCGAAACTCCCATTGTTCTAGGCACGTTTTATGACAGGGAATGTCATTCATGCAAGCAGCTTCTGAGCTCCAGGTGCAGTATTGCGCTTAAGATTAAAAGTGCAGAATGGAAGAAAAGGAGGACATTTTCTTCCTCCCCGCTTCCAGCTACTCTCTGAAAACTGGAGAAGAGACCCTCTTAAGAATATTACGAGGTGGGCAGGTGAAGGAATAGACCATGGGTAGGCAAACTAAGGCCCGGGGGCCAGATCCAGCCCAATCGCCTTCTAAATCCGGCCTGTGGACAGTACGGGAATCAGCGTATTTTACATGAGTAGAATGTGTCCTTTTATTTAAAATGCATCTCTGGGTTATTTGTGTGGCCTAGGAATTTGTTCTCCCCCCCCCAAAAAAAATAATATAGTCTGGCCCCCCACAAAATCTGAGGGACAGTGGACCAGCCCCCTGCTGAAAAGGTTTGCTGACCCCTGGACTAGACCATGTGAAAAACGAACATAATATTTTAGCTGCAGTTCATTCATTTTCAGCTTTGTATTCTTGTTATTAAAAAAAAGCACGCCTAGACACTCAGTTGTTACGCCCATAACCTAGCTTTAAGGTGCCATTTGGCTCCTAGCTTTCATATCTCAGTTTCTGATTAGGCAGCTGTTTTCCTAGAGCTATTTTCCTGCACTACTTCTGTGTGCTGTTGGCAGAACATCATGTAGGATCAGATGCTAAAGTTTTGTCCCCCAACTCCCTCGCACTCATTTTTTGCAATCCAATCCAACAGGAACATAGGAAGGTGCCTTACACTGAAGTCAGACCATTGGTCCAGCTAGTTCAGTCTGCACTGACTGGCAGCAGTTCTCTTCAACAGGGAGCATTCCCAGGCCTACCTGGAGATGCCAGCGATTGCAACTTGACAGATGCTCTCCTACTGAACTGCAACCCTTCAGTAGGTAGTGGCATTTCAACAGCTGGATCCAACCTCTGCTGTAGCAGCAGCCCTCATAACTCCTACACTGCCTTGGAATCTTTGGATAAAGGGGGAGGGTATATAAATCAGTTATTAGTATTTATATAAACTATACACTGTGGGAGGCAGTTGAAGACAGGAGTGCCTGGCGTGCTCTGGTCCATGGGGTCACCGAAGAGTCGGACACAACTAAACAACAACAAAAGTATACCTGCAGAGATACCCCTTCACTAGCACAGGAGTTAGCAAGATAGCTTTTTGTGCGACTTTGCAGCTCTTATCTGCAGCAGCATTTGAATTTCTCCAGGTACATTTTGCACCTGGCTATCGGCCACTTGTGACCAAGTGCAGATGCCCAGGCTCTAGGATGGTGCCTGACATTGCCACCAGATGAAGGTGCATACCTGGGGATCCTTTGATCTCGACTGTTTTCACACACCAATACAACATCCTGCAGTATTCTATCAGTTATATTTTATCTGCACAATCAGAATGAATTTCAGGAAGTTGCATGCTTTTTTCTGCGCAGCCTGAGTTGGAGCAGTGAACAACATTATAGTTAATGGTTGTAGCTTGTCTTCACTTACCCCACCCCAAACTGCCCTGCTCACAGTTGTGAAGAAAGCTATTGTACGGATGCATCCTAAGAGTAAGGAATTTGCCTTCCTATCAGAGACAGGCGGGTCTGTTTTCCTTATTAGGGACAGGATGCCCCAGCTGCCATTGGTTCTTTAGTTGGTGCTGCCCATTCATGGTGGATGTAACACAACTTATTTTTCTCCGATGCAGATACGTAACAACCGTGGTCAAATGGTGCAGAAGCTTAAACAAGGATGGAGAGATGTGTGCAGTCACGCCACAGTCTATGCCTGAAGAGACCTGGTATGCATCTTAAATGGCTCTCAGGGGCCATCTGTATTTATTTTTAAACACCAGTTTATTCAGTTTTATTTATTACCTCTCTTTGGGAACCATTTGGATCCATTAAGAGGCACGGGGCGGACCACTGAAATTGGTCTCTGCTCCCTGCGGAGGGGAAGGGTCGCAGAGAAGTCTAGTTGCACCAGGAAGTGATCTGACCATGACACTGCTTTTGTTCCACTGGAACTTAGCGTCAGATCACCCCTGGTAAACACCAGATCTAAGGCATGTCATTGTGGTAACAAGCAAAACGGTATCTTGAGAAATGTGTTCTCAGTTTTGTCTTGGTATTTTATAGGTCAGTCGCTGCTGAACTTGAAAAAATAAGAAGATTCAACTGTATCCTTTTCGAGCACATTTTGAATCCACAGAGAAGTTCTTAGCAGGATTGGATCATTCTTTTCTTGAGGCAACCAATAATAAGCCTTTTCTATACTTTGGTTCAGTTTGTTAGCCAAAGTACTAGTAAGGTGTCTGCAAAAAGTATTAAAATGTTAAAGCTCCTTCACATTGCTTTGTCATGTGGCAGTTTAGTTTTATTTAAGAGAAAGGTTTTTTTATTACTTGGGGTGGGGGTGGGATATGCATTATGTACATATTTAATGACATATTGAAATAGCATCTGGAAATTCTTTTAAATATTGCAGTGCAATCTTAGACATGTTCAGTGGGACTTACTCCCAGCTAAGTGTTATAAGTTTGTGGACTTACACTGCAATTGAAACCCCAGCCGGGAAGGAATGGGGCCACTGTTACATCCACAGTCTTGCCACTCATAATGGCAGAGGTGACTAATAACCATTTGTCTGTTTTGAGGCTTTCTGTGGGCTGTTCTGCAGATTCGGCAGGCAGAGTTTCACACCAGCAGAGTGACACTAGCAGGACTCTGCCCAAACTACCCCCACCCCTTTCAAACCCAAAACAAAGCAGGTTTGCATTGCAGCATGTATTGAACTCCGTGATGCCATCACAAATATAGCACAAGACAGCTTATGAATTTCCCCTGAGAGAAGAGATTTGGTTTTTTGTCTCGCTGTTTTCCCTCCTTAACTATACAACTACAGTTTTAGTGGAGAACAGCAATATTCCAAGTACGGTTTCAGCTGCAAAAAGAAATCCATCCTCCAGCACCGACCGGCAGAACAGACCAGAGGAAATCTTTTTAGTTGAGAATGTTAGTGAAAAGAACATAGCTGAGACTCTGGAAAAAACTTCAAAGGTTATCAGTGATATTGACTCTCTTTTAGCTTCCTCTGTAAAGAGAAACGAGGTCAAAAGTAATTCCGGTAATTCTGCCCCTCATTAATCTGATTGAATTAGAAAATGAAATTCAACCGTCCAGAGTTGTTCTGAGTCACTGACTTTATAGATAATCAAAGGCAGGATTATAAATTAAGGATATTGTTAATTTATTAATTTGAGTGTATGTTGTGGGGTTGTTTATATTTTATGGCTTCCTTGTTTCTCTTTGGAGATACGTAGGATAGAAAATTTTAATATAAATGTTTGTGTATATATAATATATGTGTGTGTGTACACAAACTATGGTTTGTTATAAAAGGCCAGAGATGAGAGGATTTTGTTATAATGCCAAATGTAATTGCACTGTATAATCCTGTACTGAATTAACAGTTAAGAATTAGTTATTTCCTACATGCTTGAAAATCACTGGCTTTGAAATTTCAGCTGTCATATTTTATAACATTTTATTCTGATATTTGAAGTCTTTTGGTAGAGGTGGGAGAAGATCTATACCACTGTTTCTGTTTATGGATGTTTGAATAAAGCCATGCAGGTCAATTAAGTGAGGCGTAATATTTAACCAAGTCTTCTAGTAAGTTGGCTGTTTTTCAGATAAAGTTACAATGAAATTTCATCGTCAGCTTTTGGGGGAAAAAATACTTTCCACAGCAAATAAAAATTTCACCCTTTTATTGTTCCTGTATATGTATGTTGTTGTTGTTTAGTCGTTTAGTCGTGTCCGACTCTTCGTGATCCCATGGACCAGAGCACGCGAGGCACCTCTGTCCTCCACTACCTCCCGCAGTTTGGTCAAACTCATGCTGGTAACCTCGAAAACACTATCCAACCATCTCGTCCTCTGTCGCCCCCTTCTCCTTGTGCCCTCCATCTTTCCCAGCATCAGTGTCAGACACTGATGCTGTATATGTATAGTCTCAAAATAATAATTGGACCAATTCAAATTTTATAGCTGTAAAAGTACCCCTCCCACGCCCTCAAAAAGGTGGTGCCAATAAAACCTTGGAAAATTAAATTGCTGAACACCGTGTACCCTGCCCAGTGGAACAACCCAGTTCCCATATCTCCCTTTTTAATTTGCTTACAGGAGGTACAGAGGAGATTTGGAGCATCTGCTCTACCACTCATATGGAAACCCCTGCATGCCACTCACCCCCCCCCCTACACACATTTGCGTTCAGGAAGAGGAAGAGCCGCTCTCGTTAATTGCCCTGCTTGTAGCATAGACGACATTTTAACCCTATCTCTAGAGCCCCCGCTTGACTGCGAAGCGAGAGTAAGGAACGCGCCGTCGCTAAGGCGGGTGGGCGGCGCTCCTGCCGCTCTCCCAGGATGCCCCGCGCGCGCGAGAGAGAGAGAGAGAGAGAGAGAGAGAGAGGCGCCGGTGGGCGGGGCGGCGCATGCGCAGCCACCCATTCTGGCGCTGCTGAGGGAGGTGAGCATGCGAGAGGGTCGCTCGGCGGGGCTGAGGGGGCGGTTGGAGGCCGGCGGGGGTTGGCTGTGGGGAGGAAGGGAGCGGGGGCAGCTCTCGAGGGCGGCGGAGGGAAGGGATGGAGCGGGTCGCCCGGGTTGCGCCTAGCCGGTTCCTCGCCGTCGCCACTCGGTGCGGCGTCCCGAGGGAGAGCTTTCAGCCCCAGCGCGGTGGGCAGAAGCTCGACAGGGGCGGCTTCGCCTGCCCTTGGAAAGTACGGGGAAGGCGACAGGGGCAGACAGAACCGCAGAACTGGAAGGGGCCGCGAGGGTCATCTAGCCCAGCCCACCGTGGGGCTCGAACCCACGATCCAGATATTAAGAGTCTCATGCTGTACCAACTGAGCTAACCCAGGCTATCGACACTCTATTGAGCCGCTCTGAGACCTCTGGGTATAGGGAGGTATATAAATTCAATAAGTAATAATACGGTAAATTGATATATATCCTCTTCTTTTCATCGCAGCCACAAATGACTGCTTTTCCATGCGAGGGTACAGCTTCCCCCGTTGAGTTTCTGCCTGCTGCTTAGGGGGAACAGGTACCCAGTTGTGATGGGGAAAGGGTGTGTGTGTGTGTGTGTGTGTATGTGTGTATATATATATATATATATACACACACACACACACACACACACACACACACACACACATATATACACCCTTTCCCCATCACAACTGGGTACCTGTTCCCCCTATATATATTATGCACACACACACAGCCCCTCAGGGCAAAGGACTGCCCTCTTGTGCTCTGCAAAGCCCCCATTGTGTGCTCATGCTGCTATATACAAGTCTATTAGTATTCTTATTATAAGGTGTAAGGGTGATGATTAGATTAGAAGGGAGTAGAGTGACTCAGACTCACAGTGGTGGCTATGAGAGGTTAAAATCCCAGCTGAGGGGGAGAAGATGAGGGAAGGAAGCGCCTGAGGATGTTCCATGGAGGTATAAGATCTGAGACTAGGCCTTGAAGCAGCCATGGTGAAGGTTAGGGGGGTATTGATAGGCACTAGGATAAAGAGCTGTCCAGGTTTGAGCTGAACTGAAGGGTGGAAATGGAGGCAATAGAAAGTGGAGGTGGGATTTTGAATGTGTTGTCGAAGCAAGGGCAGGAACAAGGTTGGGCTTTGTTGTGTTAGGATTAAAATAGCTCAGAAATCATACACAGCTGGAACGTTTATCTGGTCCCTTTAAGAAGAAAGGAAGGGGGCAGGGGTGGAAAGGATCTCAAACTGCCTTGCAAAGAATGCGACAAAGTCATTACTGATAATTGGCTTGCACATTCGTATATTAGTCATTATAACATAAAATAAAGCAAGAGCCAGTAAGAGATTTCGCTGTTACTTTGCCTCCGACTCTTTCTACTTAATGTCTGAGGTCTTTCCTTCACACCCACTTAGCGGCTACTTTCTTGCCTTCATACTTTTCCACTCCCAGCCTGTCGCTATACTCCATTTTATTCTTACCGCCAGCAGTAGATTCCTTCTCCTTTCACCACATATTTCTTTTAAGCTGGGTTCTTCCGTTAAATTTCCTTTGACTTTAACTTGAATATTTTTCGTTGTTTTTTCGATGTTTTCTGTGCAATCCTTAGTAGCAGTTTCCCAGCTTTTCGGCTGTTGTTGGAGATCCGCCGCTTTTCACACGGAGCCTGAGGCTTCACAACATGGGGTCTATTGCTTCCCTTTCACGCTGCGGCTCCAGCCCTGTTAAACGACAATAACACAGGCGAGCACACACAGCTTCGCTGGGAGTTTGCCCCTCAGAATAATCCTCCTGAGGTTTCGGGGTTCACGGAGCCTTCGTGACCCCTCTGGACCTCCAAGTTGTTCGAGACCCCTCCGGAGAGCAGCCTCGCGCTCCTTGTCTGTGACCGCGGCGTCCCGGAAGTCAGATTTTGTAGTACTTTTCTGCCTTGTTGCCTGATTTATGATTCTTTCATGCATTGGATGAGTGGGTAGTTATTTACAAGCCTGAGCTAGAAAGGGGAGTTGCAGGATCTTGGGTTGGGTCAGTGTTTATTGCTAGTTAGGTAGTCAAAGTAGGTTAGTTCTGAAGTGCTCAACAGAGATCCAAACTAGCTGGTTGATGTTCTACAGACCAATCTTGCTGAAAACAGTGGATTGATAACATAGGCAAGATGAGACAACTTGAAAAATGGGCAGTAGTTCATACTGGATTATTACTGGATAACATATGTCTATAAGGGACGCGGGTGGCGATGTGGGTAAAACCTCAGCGCCTAGGACTTGCCAATCGCATGGTCGGCGGTTCGAATCCCCGCGGCGGGGTGAGCTCCCGTCGTTCGGTCCCAGCTCCTGCCCACCTAGCAGTTCGAAAGCACCCTTAAGTGCAAGTATATAAATAGGTACCGCTTTATAGCGGGAAGGTAAACGGCGTTTCCGTGTGCTGCTCTGGTGCCGGTTCGCCGGAGCAGCTTTATCACGCTGGCCACGTGACCCGGAAGTGTCTGCGGACAGCGCTGGCTCCCGGCCTCTAGAGTGAGATGAGCGCACAACCCTAGAGTCTGTCAAGACTTGCCCGTACGGGCAGGGGTACCTTTACCTTTAACATATGTCTAGACAATATATAAATACGATTCTGATCATCTCTTAGTCGCTAAAATGTATACTAAGGGTGACTTTACATGCAAGATTTTAGATGTATGGATGTGAAGGTTAAAACAGTACATATATTTAGGTCATGTATTATAAAGTACTCTTCTTAGAATAATGCAGATTTGGCTGCCCTCTTCTCCCCAGCCCATATCCCTTGCTAAATTGTGTGCATAGTGGCAAGCCTGTATTTGTTATTATGTATAGTGTGATAGTTCCTTCCTTCCACTCTTAATGTAAGATTTAGGGCAGGAGTGGGCAACCTTTGGCCTACTCTCAGACATTGCTGGACTCTGGTTCCCTTTATCCCAAGCCTATATGGCCCAATGGTCAGGAATACTGGGAGTTGCAGTGTATCTGTAGCTGGAGGGCCATGTGTTGATTTTATGCATCCCTGATTTTATGCATGCAACCTTGTGATACTAACCTCTGTATAGTTCCACTTTCCTGTTCCCTATTGCTACTGCCTGCAAAGTTTAAGCACAGGTGTAACTTAGTCTCCTAACTAACATGGGTAAGTTTGTTTTTCCAGCTTGGGCTTCAAACATCTCTCCTACGGGTATTGCAGTTCTTGGTCTGGTGAAACACTAGTTCCTCACTAATTTATTTTGCTTCCATTCTCCAGCTTTACCTTTTTGTAACTGCTGCAGCTTGAACTCTCTCATGGTGGCTGAGAAAAGGGCATGCCAAAAAGTTCTCCATTACAGAGCTGTGATTATGGAGTTTGTTCATATTCTCATCCAGTGTTCAGGTATTATTTTGAATAAATTCTGTACCCAGTGTCACAACCACTGTAGTACACTTTGGATGTAACATTCAGAAAGTATCTTCCCTGTTTGTGACAAGAACTGGGCAAAGTGAATGTGTTTGGCAAGAAGTAGTAAACTAATTAGAAATCACTAGTTAATTAACAAGCAACATTAATTATGACTCATACATTTATTAACTTAGTGAAGGATGATTTCCTTTGTTGCTAGTGCTGCAAAACTAGCCTGGAACGCCATATGCTGATTTCTCCTTTCCCAGAACAGCAAGGGCTGCAAAGTTATATTTGTCTTTTTGAAGATATTTTTATGAAAAACAAAAAAGAGCACACAGCCGCATGCATTGAGGTGTTTCTTCTGGACCCAGGGCAGGCTTCAGGGTGCAAGGAAGAAGCAAGAATGAAGAAAGCCTATATCAAAGCAGATGTGGCAGATGAGATGGAATAATAGCTAGAACAGATACTAGCTGTGAGCTTTGAAAATGTAGGCAAGCAGAAGGGCAGAGGAGAGGTACTGTGCATAAAAATGAGTGCTGTAAGAAATGCAGGTTTCAACTAGGACACTGGTTGACGTAATATGCACAGATTTAGCTTTGTATGGAACAGTGAACCAGAAAAATGTGTTTACGGAGATTCTTATTTGGCTCTTAGATTTCTGTTCTGTTCTGTGATCTTTCTGCTCATTTAAGGAAACACATTTTTAGTAACTGATAAGTCCTCTCATTAAGCTTTCTCTGATAATTACAGAATGACTGAAGATTTAACAGACAATGGACCGAATGTATCCTGATGGCATTTTGTGCATGGAGACATGTTGCTTGCTATGGCATCTGAGACTGAAAAGGCCCATGCTCTTCTCCAGTCATTCAGCACAGCTTCTGTAATTTCAAGCCTAGGATTGGGGTTTTTCTGCTTTGTAGCAGATAGACTTCTGCAGTTTTCCGTCATTCAGCAGAATGACTGGCTGCGAGCACTGTCTGATAACACTGTGCATGGTGTTGTGGGATTTTGGTCTTGGGCAATAGTGATAGGACTCAAGAAGAAAAGTGACTTTACAGAAGTCATTTTAGCTGGCTTTCTTTCATCTGTCATTGATGTGGATCACTTTGTTCTAGCTGGATCTCTTTCATTACAGGTAAGCAAAACCACAGTTTAATTACCTGGATTTTTAAAAAGAAAACATATATGCATAATTTGAACCAAAACCATTGGAAGTATTTATAATGTTAATTTCATGTTAAAATTTTCCATTTGATTACTTGCTTGTGCTCAGGTTTGAAGGGCAGACTTCAGTGCAAGCCATCCTGATGTGCCATCCCTCTTCTCTTATATGTTTTGGATTTGATGGGGGTGGGAGTTGAATAGCTTTTTATGCTGATTAGTGTCCAGAGCTAGGAGATACTTTGCATTTAATTTTAGGGCGAAACTGTTGGTGGTAAGGAAAAATAGTATAAAGGGAGAATTCCCTGGATGCCAAGGTCCAGGTTTGGTTAAAATACTCTTTGGTGAGATAACCCTAGTAGAGATTTAAAATATGCAGCAAAGTAAAGCATGGAAATAATAGGCTGTAAGACTTTTAAGATTTGCCCTTCTAAACTCCTTCCCCCAGCGTAGAGAAAGACCACACATTTAGTAAGTTAAAAATTGTTTACTTACAAACTCTCCAAATGTCAGGTTCAGGGGCTTTTCTGTACAGCATTCAGAAAAAAGTTGCACAGGCTGTAAAACTTGGGCTTAGTGGTGAAAGTTCCTAAACTGCTGACCCAGACTAATAGCAGCACAACAGCTTTGCCACGGTGACTTGGATTCACTATGGAGGTGTAAATTATCCACCAGGATAAAGAGGTTTGGTTGTGATGCTAGCCTTGTCCAACCAGTGTAACTGTAATTTGGAACTGCTTCAGATCAGAAATATTAAGCATAACATATTTTAGTGTGCCAGTTTAATATTTATAGAATGCATTGGAGGACCACATTGAAATTGCTTTTCTATACCTTTTCCCAGTAGGTGGCACACTTCACAAGAAGTTCATGTGCATGTAGGATTCTTATTTTCAAATTTTATCTTGCTTCCCTCCCCAACTGGCATTTGTCTGAACTAATATGGTAGAATTGTTTTATTTTTAATTGGTTTTCACTTTTATTGTTTATTTAAAGGATTTTTCTCCTGCTCTTCAGCAGAAAAAGACTCCCAGTATGGCTTACAAATGTCTGATAACATTTACTTTTACAATATTATGACATTTACTTTTACTATAATATGCCATGTTTATTAGTTCCATGCACTTTAAGTGCTTGAGCATCCACAAGACCTTATCTGAATATTTTTGTTTGGTTTGGATGAATTAATCAAATGGCTGAAAAGTAAAATGTAGCATAAAAAGTAAACTATTCTCATACATTTTCAAACAGTTTTTTCATTTATATTCCATTTTTCCGACTCACATATGAGTTGCCCAAAGCAGCTTACAACTGCCATCAACTAAGAGCACAATAGTTTTAAAAAGATAATAAGCAACATAGCTTCATTAGTTCCTTTAACCTTAAGAACTGCTTTGCTGAACAGAGGCAAATATCCACATAGTTTAGACTCCAGTCTCTATTGGTGGTCAGAAAACATTCCATGGCTTACAGTGAGAAGGCAACAAACGGAATGGAATATATTACACCAACACATAGAATAACAGGGGACACACAAAGCATGAAATATACAGTATCTGATCATGGAGTCCTTTCTGGGCTATGTGTTGATTTCTCTCAAAATGGAGATAAATGAAGAAGATTCTAGCTGTCAGGAGTCACATAAACTGTTCCTTGTAATTCTGGCTGCCACTGTACACTGTGCTTTTCTTTTCCATAGGCTGCCCTGACTCTCCCACGAAGACCATTCCTTCACTGTTCTACTGTGATCCCTCTTGTGTGTTTGACATTAAAGTTTATTATGCACCTTTTCAAGCTGAAGGATTCCTGGTGCTTTCTTCCCTGGATGCTGTTTATCTCTTGGACTTCGCATCACGTTCGAGATGGAATTCGTCATGGCCTGTGGATCTGCCCATTTGGAAAGACTGCGCCCTTGCCTTACTGGCTTTATGTGGCAATCACGGCATCGTTACCTCATCTCTGTTCTTTTATTATGTATTTAACAGGAACAAGAGAACTGATGGCAACCAAACATGGGATGCGCATTGATGTCTAATGATAATCTAGAATGGTAGTGCTTGCATCACTGAAGTAATTGCCTCATGTTTTCTGAGTTAGGTCTAATGTTGATTCTCTGAAACCACTGCTGCACAAGGTAATGAACATGCCCAAGCAATCTCATTAGCGTTTCCTGCACATTTTTTTATTCCAAAATCACTTAAGTATTTTGTAAAGTATCAGTAATAGCAGCTATTCACTTCCGTGCTCTTCCCTTTGCCAGTCTCACATTTTTGGGGGATATATTGCTTAAAGAAATCTTATCTGTGTACATTTTTAGGTGTTCACTTAAAAAATGGTAATATGTGAGTTGGCCAGCAAAAGTGTAAGCAGGGCAATTGTGTTGAACAGACAGGTTTGTGGGGAATGTTGTGATTTCCTGAGTCTGCCAGCAAATTCCTTTATGCCTTAATGTGAACAGCATGCCATAATATATTTTTTTTGTGGGGGGAATATGGTTTTGCATGCAGCTTTTTTGGTTAGTGCTACCCTGAAAGAAACAAAATGCTGCTAAGGCATAGTTTGTATATATTTTATATCACCACAATCCATTTGGGTGAGTTAAATCATAGCCTCTTCAAGTCTAATTTTATATGTGTTTTATAAACATAGGGCACCAAATGTTATCAGTTGAAATCCTCTACCTTAAAATGGTCTGGGCTCTTGTCCTTCCTAGATGGTTCCAGGATAAGTTCAACTTTAGCTAGATTCCTGAAGGTCAGTGTTTCTGAAATGCTGTAATTTGTTGTCTTATTTTCTTATATTTATTTTAGTGAATGACAGCACCTCTTTGCTTGTACTGTAATAGCATTGTGTTTTGTTTACTACATACTCGTTCATTGTAAGTTAAGAGACTTTAAGCAGCTGGCTTAGGTTGCAATCCTAGGCATGGACAGAGACTCAGTGAGCTTGGTGAGACTTGCTACTAAGTCGAAATTCTTAGGATTGCACTGAAGTAGCCCTTGTGGGGGCCTTTTTCTTAATGAGTTTAGGGACTACTGGTAAATGTGTAGTGTAGAACACTCTTGCAAACTTTGCATGTATGAAAGTGCAGGTTTTATTTCAAAGAAAGTTCTCCATATTAATAGCCAGAACATTTGTATGAAAGCTAATGGTGTAAGTACCAGAAGAGCTATAAGGAATAGCTCTCTCCAGTTTTTTTCGCAGACTCCATCTAGGTCTCTTCATGTTAGTATTAGCTTTCCGGATCCTAGCATCACTCTAGTTGTGGATATTATGGAATTGCCATCAACCTGTTTCCCAATACATCTTCCATTATATTGACATATTCACATCTCCTTTAGGATAGGCACTGCACTGATCCTAAGTTTGAATCTTGAAATCCTGTTAGAGTTGTAGCTGATCCCTAGCACATGGAAGATGCACTTGTCCTTGCTGCTACCTATCCCCATAGTGTTGTTGCTTAATGCGCTGAAGAAGCCCTTAAAAAGTGCTCCTATGGAGGCTAATTGATGCTGGGAAATGGACCTGAAGGCCATAGGATAAATATTGTCCAAATATTTTAAGCTTTCTCCAGACATTTTGGAGACAGCTTCCATCATCGCCTGCTGTTGACTAGGGTTGACAAGAGTTGTAGGCCAAACATCTGGAGAGACATTTGGGAAGGCTGGTTTACAGAATAAACCTCACCCCCTCATCCCAATGTTTCATGAGCCTTACCCAAATTTCAAAGCCTGCTCTTCCATTCTCCCCACTACCCCAAGAAAAGCTCAGTAATATTTATGGGCTTACCTGTGGTCTTCCAGGTGGTGTTGTGCTGCATCTCCCACAATCCTTGACCGTTGGCTATTCTAGCTGGGACTGCTGGAAGTTGAAAACATGAGGCATCTGGAGGGCTACAGGTTAGCCACCACTAATTTGCTGCCATTTATAGTTTGTTTGCTTGTTTAAAAAATGATACCATTTAATAAAATAAAAACTTTAAGCAGTTTACATAAAAACAATAAAAATACAACTTTCAGTAACATTTCCTAAGCATTAGATAAAAACAAAATGCAGCTGTACAGCACAAATCAAACTGAGCAGTGTACAAAACAAAATAAAGATTGAATTGAGAGTCCAGGAAAGCTTGGGTAAACATACAAATTTGTAAGAGACATTTTTAAGAGGGTGGATGTTATCACCAAGTAACAATCAGCGCAACCAGCAGGGTTTACTCGGAAGATAGTAAATAATGACTTGGTCTGTACTGGGGCAGGGAGTAATTTTTGTTTTAGATCTTTAAACGTCAACAACAGAAACTTGGAACTAGTTAACACACTTTAGGTTCATTGCAAAACATCTTACACCTGGTGTGAACAAATGTATTTAGCAGTAGGACAAACGAACACAGACAAGAATTGTTAAGATTTTCTTATCCTTTGGGAATCTCTTCTATAGATTTTTAAAAACTCCAAATACAAACTTATACCAGGGGACCAGACTTGCCAATTAACTGTCATCCTAAAATTTCATGGTTTCTTACAAGTTCTTGAAGAAAGGTCCAGATTATTGAAATTTAACATATACTCAGCAATCAGCTCCTCTTATGACTGATATATCAGCCATGGTTTCAGATGTTTTCCTGGCAGTTGTTTTCTTACCACTGTTCCACTTCCCAGTTATTTGGAGCAAGCTCTGTACTGGTGCACTGTGACTTAAACAGACTGCTATGTCACTTGCCTCTGTGATCTCTATGATCATCTACACAGACAATCAAGCCTAGGTTAGTACTTTGATTCCCTGCATTGGTCAGAGAATCATATTATAGGGTAAAATTTAACATAGTTTTACTCAGAGTAGACCCATTGAAATTACTAAACATGACTAAGGTCCTTTAATTTCATTAGGTCTGCTGTGAGTATAATTTAGTTGGAATACTGCACACAGATAATTGTGCAGATAATGCAAGGGAACTTACTCTAATGCTTTAAGCCATTTTTTTCTGTGTTGAGCAGAAGCCTTATTTGAAGTTGTTTAGCACAGTGCCAAAAATCCTAGTTCAATATTTTTGTTTTAATAAAGAGGTATATATATATTTTTCCTAAAGGAAGTATTTTGGGAATGTGCTGCTTTTCCCAGTAAGGTTAATTGTCGCTGTGTCAAACAGAACAGTGTTCAATTTAGTGACTGAGGTTTTAGAAAGCAATTAGCCACAAAACACTAATTACATGAAAGTTATTATATTTCTCTGATGGCCTTAATAAGAAAATAATCCCCAACCCCACACAAAAATCATACTGTTTTTGTGAGCGTCTTTTTTTACAAAAAATGCATTTCTAAAGATGGATACAATTTTCACATATAAATAAATTGCTATCTATTCATGTTTGGGTGCCTTAAGGTTTTTAGTGCATGCCACACAATTTACTGGCAAGCATTTTGTTCAAGCTTTAGAGCTAAATTGTTTTAGGATTCGGTCCTGCAAACAGTGGCACACAGTTCTAGGAAAATTTATCTGCTGATAAATTGTGTGATTGCAACCTTATGGGGAACTTGTGTGTGTGTGTGATTATGTCTGTGGTTGGCTTCCTGCCTTTGGGATACATCTTTGGTTTTTACAATTTTTGGCATGTTTTTCTGGATGGGAGCACATGGGTTCAATTGCATCAGCCCATGTTTTGTTTCTTTTGCTGTGCATCATTTTTAGACATTGTGTATTGCTATGCAGTGGTTGTGTTATGGAAGCACAGGCATTCATCTTCATAGAAGAAAGATATCTGTTTTATAGAATTGTGGAGTTGGAAGGGGCCACCAGGGTCATCTAGTCCATCCCCCAGCAATGTGGGAATCTTTTTGCCCAATGTGGAGCTCAGACCCACAGCCCTGAGATTATGAGTCTCATGTTCTACTGGCTGAGCTCTCTGGGACACCACCTCCTCATCCCCCCACTATCTATAGTAGGGTTAGGCAAGCCATTTCAATTTTATGGAAGGAGAAGGAAGATGCTGTACACAACCAACTATGGGGAGAAAATTAACAAAGACTTTCCCAGATATAATCATTGTGATAAGGGAAATTCTCACCTATATGACTTCTGTTTCAAATTATGCAGTAACCATGTAAGTTGCAGATAAAAGAATAAAATCCATGCGGATTTGTAGAGAAAATTAGCCTTGTAGAACTCAGCTTGCTATGGATGATTCTTCTCTCCCCTGAAGAGGCATGTCTTAAGGCAGCTGGTGAGTAAAGCAGTGTAAAAATGTAACATGTTACAATGTAGCATTTTAATTGCTTTTGTTTTGAAGTAAGAGTGAGACTGCAAAAAAGTGGCCAATTTTAGGCCAATACAGTAGTTACGTGATTAATGGAAAAAAGAGAAAAGCCGGCCGGTATGGTTATCCCACAGCACAGTTTATGTACGTTCCTTGCTTGCATTAGCATTTTTACAAAACTGTAATAGTACTATCTGCATTTTATGTTAAAATAACCTGCTTTTCAACCAAACTTAACTTCCAAAAGCAGCTTACAACAATTAAAACCAGTCATAAAGTATGACTGCTTAAAAGTATGACTGGGAGGAGGGTTTATTGGGTGTGTATAGCAGTCTCTGTGGGGCCAAGTAGAAGAACTAAGTTAGCTAGTTATGCAAGAAGCACTGTAAGGTTATCACTTTCTGGTCGCTTAGGGACCAGGCTTATCATTTGCAAGACAGATAGAAAATGTTTACTTGAAAATTGCCACTTAACTTGATTTTATGACCCGTACAATATATCAACGGCTCGTATCATATTAATGAAGGACCATTCCATGGAATTAGTCTAGTATACAGCAAGCATGTCACACAATAACCCTGTGAAGCAGTTACTTGAATTTCCCCTGAGTATCTAAAAGTTCAGCTGCTTAAATGGAGTACTACTATGAACTTGGTATGTTCTAAAGGCCAAATTTGGAACTCTAAATCCAGTGATTGTGTTCAAAACTTGTATTAAGAACAACAGAAGTCCTAAAATGCTTTACCTGACTGGGACTGGGTATGTGTTTGTTTTTTAACGTGGTACACAATCCTTTTCACTCCAACTTCTTGTCACCCATAGAATTATTACCTAGCTGATTTTCATTCCTTAAAGCTGCAGGGGGGAGGGGGCTAGAGTGATGTGTTTCCTTTTAATACACTGGTATTGTGTTATCTTCAAAGTATTTTGTGTTGTTTCTGGACCACAACTGTGACTACTACTGTCTGACTGTATCGTTTTCCTAGTTAACACTACTGTGGCATTAAAAATGTTTGACAAAAGGATTCCCATTGCAATTTTTTATCATAACTTATTTTTATTTGTTAAATGCTTGCATAAGTAAACACCGGGAAGTGATACTTCCCTCCACAACGGCCATTGGCATGTTCATACAATTTAGCTTGCCAGATGCTTTACTAGATTTGCATAATTTAAAGTCATGTTTTATCAAAATACCGGTGGCTGTGAAGCATGTGTTAAGAATATATGACTCACTTTGATGGGTTACACCAAACTTCCATCTGTTCCCAAAATTAACAAGCCCGTTGCCATAAGTAACGCTCGCTTAAGTGAGACATGGTGGAGATAGTGGCGCTGTGGTCTAAACCACTGAGCCTAGGGCTTTCCGATCAGAAGGTCAGTGGTTAAATCCCTGCAACAAGGTGAGCTCCTGTTGCTCAATCCCAGCTCCTGCCAACCTAGCAGTTCAAAAGCGTGTCAAAGTGCAAGTAGATAAATAGGTACCACTCTGGTGGGAAGGTAAACAGTGTTTCCGTGTGCTGCTCTGGTTTCACCAGAAGCAGCTTAATCATGCTGGCCACATGACCCAGAAAAACTGTCTGCGGAGAAACATCTGATCCCTCGGCCAGTAAAGTGAGATGAGCGCCGCAACTCCGGAGTCGTTCGCGACTGGACTTAACTGTCAGGGGTCCTTTACCTTTTTTACAAGAGAATGTTTAAAATGGGTGGGCAACTGCAGGCCAAATCTGGCATGCCGTGAGACTCAATTTGGTCCAGAAGGCCATTTCCCCCCAAACTACACCCCATCAAGCCATTGGGCGTAGGGGTAGGTAGAGATATTGCTGAATTTGCTATGGGGCAGTTGCCTATGGGTAACTTGATCACACAGCCAATCCCTGCAGGAAGGCTGGCTGTTGGCTGCTGTCTGCCAGCCTGCTGATCAGATGCACTTTGAAGCACCATTCAGGACTCTCTGCAAGCCCTGTGTGGTGCTTTGAAGTCCTGACAGTCCTCACTGTGATGCCCTGCTAGCGTCAAGGAGACAAGAAACTGACCCATCTACTGCACACACACACACACCATTTTAAGTATCAGCACATCTTGTAAATTGCACGTTTGGAGATTGAGAGTGCACTCCTATATTCACCTGGATCCTTATCAGTGGAACTGTGCAGGGTTGCATGTGTCAGCTGCAGAAGCAAAAATGTGTAAAAGGTAGACTGCTTTGTCAATGCCTGTTCTTGCTATAATCCAAAAGTTAGCAAAAAATGCTTACTAGTCCTCAGGGTTGCAGAGATGTTTGCAAGTGTATTTGGGAAGAGCTTGCTAAAGCACTGGGGAAAGAGAAAGGAGGAGGAGCCCTCTTTTCACAGACGGGATAACAGTAGCAAACTTGTGTTTAAGTTGTGTGCTTAATTGTAACAACTGTTCAGTGGCCGCAGGGCTAGATAACCCTTTTCAGGCTTGAGGGGCATATTCCCTTCTGAGGGTCTTGAGCCAGTTTTGGGCAGGGATGGAGGCAAAAGTAGGCAGAGCAACAAATATGAATTTGTACACACAGGAAAGAGAAGCAGGGCCAGTAAGTAGTGAGTGGGTGGGAGATAAGGGATGGCTGAGGTTCCTCATCCCTGACTTACCTGTTTTGACACCAACTCCCTTGCCTGGAAAAAAAAATAAGCTAATTGCATGGACTTAATATGCTCACTTGGCACAACTTTCTTGCACACAGTGAATTTCTCAAATGGCCTTTGGCACCTGACACAATATAATTGATGTTTGCCTCTGTTCTAAGTGTTTAATCACCCTCAACCTTAGAACACTTGGAAGCTTAAAAGAATTTGGTGCTACCTGCACTGCATATCAGCAGCGCGTACATCATAGCACATATTTGCGTTTTGCTTTGTGAACTTTGGCTTCACTTCCCTGTCAGGTGTGAAATGACTTGAGCAATGATAAAATCCAAGAACCTGCTACTTGTCATTTGTTTATGGCAGGTGCAGGTGTATCAGTGAGTTAAATGCTGCATAAATTTGCATATGAAAGCAATATCCTTTACAGGACTTAATGTCTTTTTAAATGAGAGGAGAGAGGCTGACCTAGGTTTGGGAGAATCTCGTGGGCTGCATGGAGAGGCCAAAGGGGCCACATTTGGCCCATGTTGTTGTTGTTTAGTCGTTTAGTTGTGTCCAACTCTTCGTGACCCCATGGACCATAGCACGCCAAGCACTTCTGTCTTCCACTGCCTCCCGCAGTTTGGTCAGAATTTGGCTCATAGCAACTGGTTTCCAGAGGCAAACTGCCTCTAACAGCAGACATAGAGCATAGCCATTGCAATGAGTAGCCAAGCCCTCCCATTTTTGTTTCCATGAAGCTATCTGCCCTTAACCTTTCTTATTTTGTAGCTTGGGGTGGGGAATTATTGGCCCTCCAGATGTTGCTGAACTGCAACTCCCATCATCTCTGGCCATTGCTCATGGGAGTTGTCAGCAAATTTTGGTGAGCCAAAGGTTCTTCCTCACACCTGCTGTTTAGAATTTTAAAATATATTCATATGAGCTAATAATTTTTTTTCATATAGGTGTAAAGGTTTAAGTTCTTTTATATACGCATATATTTTATAAATGGTTTTATTGTATATTGAATTTAAGAAGTAATTCATAAATAACTTTGATGATGATGATAATTACTAATGATAATGGCTGATGATGGGCTCCCACTTCTTCATCCTAACTGCCTGTAACAGTGCATCCTCGCATACAGTGGTGCCTCGCAAGACGAAAAGAATCCGTTCCGCGAGTCTCTTCGTCTTGCGGTTTTCTCGTCTTGCGAAGCAAGCCCATTAGCAGATTAGCGCTATTAGCGGCTTAGCGGATCAGCTGATAAGCGGCTTAGCGGATCAGCTGTTAAGCGGCTTAGCGGCTTGGGAAAAAGGGGGGGAACCCCGCAGGAACTCGCAAGACATTTTCGTCTTGCGAAGCAAGCCCATAGGAAATTCGTTTTGCGAAGCACCTCCAAAACGGAAAACCCTTTCGTCTAGCGGGTTTTCCGTCTTGCGAGGCATTCGTCTTGTGGGGCACCACTGTAGTATCATTGCCAGCAATGATTGTAAACAGGATAAGGAACAACCCTGATTGGTTCACCTGTGCAGTTCTGTTGGTTCTAAATCCATTTCAGTGGTGCAAATTAGTGCTTGTGATGGTGAGTATAATTGATAGCTGCTCTGTGCTCCCAATGGGAGGAAGTGCAAGATAATAAAAGAAGGACATAAATAAGCTGCAGGTAAGGAGGGCACCTCCAGAGCATCAGAATTTGGGGGGAAGGATTCAAGTGCACAACAGGGAAATTCAGGTTTGCACAGTTGAAGCAAATTATAGCACTTCACCACCCTAATACAGTACTACAAATGCACTTTAAAAAAGAAACAGGCTTCTTGCAGTTAGGAAAGTGATGGGGAAATGCATCGAAAACTTTGGGAGGAATAAATAACAGGAAGACAAAGAAATGCCCTGCAAGCAAAGCAAGACAATTAAGTCATTTGGAGCAGCCTGTGATTTTTTTATCGGGTCCTTTCTTTCTTTCTTTTTTGCTTTCTCCCAAGCCATTTTCTTTCCTCCTCTTTTGGTTTAAGCCTGAGGAAGAATTCTAGAGAACTCAACATTTTGCTCTCTACTTTGTGGCACTTCAGTTAGTCCTAATACAAATATTGCCTGACTGTAGGTTTTGGATTCCCCACCCCCACCCCCCAATGGATGAACATGAGCCTACAATTTTTGTTGCATCACTGTTTATGCTTCAGGACCATTCAAGCACAACCCAAGAGCTCTACTGTGTAAATACTGTGTCGAAAGGTTGGTTTAAGACAATTTCTTCCTGATAATTTCTCTAGGGCCAAAATGGCTGATGGACCCATAGAGGACCTAGTCTGGATTATCTGGCAGATCCAGTTCTACTAGTTTAGCAGCTACCCTGCGTTGTCAAATACTTCACACTTTATTGATGATCATTTACTTAGGCTGCCAGCTGCTTTATAACCATCAACGCTGCCTCCTGTTTACATTTTGTTCCCTCTGAGGATGAACGCCAAGTCAAAGGGTTTGTTTGTTTTTTAAAGTAGCATTTCTTTTTTTGCAGCCTGAAATGTACAGAGGCTGTTTTCTGGGAAGCGTGGTTTTGAAATAAAACACAGAGGCTAATCTGGAGGACATTAGTTCATGCCCAAATCCCATTGAACTGAATAGGAATTGAATGCCCAAGTTATCAAGGCACTATCAAATAAACTTCATAGTAGATGGCTGGGGCTCCCACCCAAAACTGCAGCCGAGTGCAACAATCTGTAGAAGCGACCAGATTGTCTCCATCATGCAAAAGGTGTGATGTCATCACGCTCTGAGATGTCTGCACCCCACAAGTGGTACCCAATAATGGGTGGGGAAACAAAGTACAAGGATACTGGGTTCCATCTTCAGATGCTAAGCCTCCATGAATGGGCAAAGGGTGAAAGCAGGGCTTTGCCCACTAGCCAGGCCACCTAACACCCCATGTAACCTACTAGTTCTCACCCACCCAAACTCTACATGCTCAGACTAACTTTTGAAAGGGGCTTCCTTGCATCTACAGTCTGTTCTACATGCCTGGGAATGCTGAACAATTAAAGTGGTTTTGGTGCTCTTGCACGACAAACCTGCTTCCACATATATATGTATGGGATAACAATTACTAGACATGTTGAATAACCGTCACACAGATAAAAATTGAATGCTCAATGAACTGCTGGTGTCATCTAACCTCTCTGCACATTTAGTGCAAACATTTCAGGATGAATGCTCAGTAAACAGGCCATGCCGAAGTGACCTTTGTTGTCCATTGATCTAATTTCACCACTGAAATGGCAAAGAATGTAGCATTTTCTAAACAATGAAATAATTATGTATATTGCCATTGAATTTATATTTAATAATGATTATGCTTATATATATATCTTCTATATATTTTGGAAACGTGTTGGCTATGCATTTGGACACCTGGTAACCAAATTTTGCATGAGGGTTCCTGAGTTAAAAGAAGCAAGTTTTTGCTCTCCAGATGCCATTTGGAATCTAGATTATGGACAGCACTGATTTTACCACTGATTTCAAAATTGCACTTTCTGTTATTTGGGTTTCTTAGAATTCTTGAGGAATGCTGAGTATAAGGCTGTTAGTTGATTATATTTGTAAAACAAAACGGGGGGGGGGGGGGGAGAGAAATGGCAAAGTGATCCAAGTCACTGCTTCAATATTATTTGGTGCAATTTCAGTTAGTGAGAATCTGGCTTGTTTTTTTACATGCCAGCCGTGGGGCAAATAAGTTGAACAAGAAAGGGGGAGAGTTAGTTATTTCCCCTGCTGTGGTCCTGTTTCCTCATTCTGGATGCTGCTGGCATTTGTTTGCCTGTACTAAGTACAGTATTATGAAATAGCGGGTTGCTGGGATCTTTAGGGGACTTGCTCCTGCCGTTTTGGAGGACAGGTTACAACAAATGGCTGGAATGACTTTAGTTCCTGCATTTCAATCTCAATAAGTGAGCCAGTCCACTGAAAGCTTCGTTTTATGACCCTTTAGGGATTCCCCCCCCCCAAATGAAGCCAGAAACACATTCACGTATCCATCTCGAAGGCTAAGAAGCCAGTTGGAGCAAAGGGACCAACTCAGAGACTCTGCAGGTCTCCCTTCTCTGGCTTATTGATTCTTCTGTTGATCTTGAACCAGGCAGCCCATCTTACAAAGGACTGCTTCCCCCATTCTAGAGCTGACTGCATAGGATCTGCACGCCAAGAGTCTGGGCCAGATCCAAATCCTTCAGATTTCCCTGTTTCCCCAGAAAACCAATAATAATTACAGGTAGGAAGAGCCAGAGCTCTGGTAAAAAGGCACCAAGTTTAAGGTAAAGGACCCCGGACGGTTAAGTCCAGTCAAAGGCGACTATGTGGTTGTGCGCTCATCTCGCTTTCAGGCCAAGGGAGCCAGCATTTGTTCACAGACAGCTTTCTGGGTCATGTGGCCAGCAGGACTAAACCGCTTCTGGCGCAATGGAACACCATGACGGAAACCAGAGCGCACGGAAACACCGTTTACCTTCCTGCCACAGTGGTAACTATTTATCTACTTGCACTGGTGTGCTTTTGAACTGCTAGGTTAGCAGGAGCTGGGACAGAGCAACGGGAGCTCACCCCGTTGCGGGGATTCGAACCGCTGACCTTCTGATCAGCAAGCCCAAGAGGCTCAGTGGTTTAGACCACAGCGCCACCCGCGTCCCTACCACACCAAGTTTAAAGAAACCCTCTGCCTAGTATGTTAATGCCACCACCACTGTGTCAACGACAGGGACCTGTGACACACCTCCACATCCTTCCACAATGAAGCCCTCTGTGAGGTCAAACATTGATTTGATCTTTGGGTTTCAGCATAGCAAAGGTTGCCATAGTTGTCATCTACCAAATGTTGACTCATCTCTGAGTGTGTGTCCCTGTCCCCATGTTTCTTCCCTATGTTGCAACCATACGTATCATAATACGGGCTTTTGTAAGGAGGGGAGGCGTTGGTCAAAAGTGCACACCTCTTGCAACATTTTCATCTTTAGGCAAATAGAAGGACCCTCCCGCTGCTGGAAATGTCATGCATTATGTCACCGAGTGCTACTGCTTTAAACGAGGCTGTCAGGAAAGCCCTTCTCCACAAACACTATGCAATAGAAGGAAAGATCATTATTCCTCCCCATCGCTCTCTCCCCTTTCCCCCCACAACTGCACAATGTGTATGGCAATAGGGTCTCATTCTGAATGTAAACAAAATTTGAAAAAGAAAATGGAGGTGCTATATGTACTTTCCCTTGTTTATTTGCAACACAAGAAAATCTTCAATAAAAACTAATTTTTTAAAAAATGCATAGCGCAGCTAGGGAGTTGTTAAAAGAGACTTGTCAACCTTTTTGGTCCTGTGGGTGCATTGTGTATTTGCAAGTTGAAGAAACGGCTGTGGGCATCACACACACACACACACACCGCTTCTTTTAAGCCTAGTAGGGAAACGGCGTTTCCGTGCACGCTGGCTCCCTCGGCCAGTAAAGCAAGATGAGCGCCGCAACCCCAGAGTCATCTGCGACTGGACTTAACTGTCAGGGGTCCCTTTACCCTTTACCTAGGGAGATGAGAACTTGTGGGTGCTGTGTTGGCAGCCCCTGGATTGAGAATATGAGCTGGAAATTTCCCATTTCATTTAAAATATTATTATTACTATTTTATTTATTAAATTTGTATACCACCCTTCATTCGTAGATCTCAGGGCAGTTCACAGTATAAAAATACAAGATCAAAATACTTAATAAAAACTATAACAAAAACAAAGAACAATTACTCTCCTCTGCCACAAACACATTTACAAGGATATAGGATGTTTGTTGTTGTTGTTTAGTCGTTTAGTCGTGTCCGACTCTTCGTGACCCCCTGGACCAGAGCACGCCAGGCACTCCTGTCTTCCACTGCCTCCCGCAGTTTGGTCAAACTCATGCTAGTAGCTTTGAGAACACTGTCCAACTATCTCGTCCTCTGTCGTTAGGATGTTAGCAGGGGCATACACACACACACACACACACACACACACACACACTGGATGTGAAATTGTTTTTATATGTGGCATTGCTTTGTTTCATATATGTCTTTATTGTTTGGTGTTTTTATTGTTAAATCGCTTTGAGAGGTTTCTGAGAAACCCATTCAGAAATGCAAATAAATTTATTTATCACAGGGCTCTGTGGGGGTCCCTGGAAGGGTAATTTAATGTGGAGAGGAGGAATCCTTCTCTGACAACCCATCCACTGCCTGCTGATTTATTTCTAGTTGGGATTTGAAACCAGAAGCTGGGGGAAAGCCATTTCCATGGGAAAGGAGAGGCAGAGAAAGGAGTCCACACCTTTTCCCCATCCATCATGCAGTCCCGCCCACATTCTAACACACAGGTGTGCCTCCATCACATCTGGTTAGTCCTTTTGGCAACTCGCTATTCCCCATCTTCTCATCTGCACACAGGAATAATAATAATAGCAATAATAATAGATGGGTGTATCAAAGAAAGTTATTGTAAAAATGACTGAGATAATATATGGCAAGCAATTTCAACCCTTGAAACCTTGCGTGCATGCATGTGTGGGTGTTTGTGTGTATGGATTACATTAGATCCTTAAGATGATATATGTGTATGTGCATGTGTGTGTTTGTGTATATATACACACACCCTAAAATATCCTTATATACCTGCAGATTCCATCTCATCAGATCTGTTTTGTGCAATGTAAAAATTGGGTCTTAAGTGTGGAGGTACCTCCTCTTTTTTACAATTTTATTTATAATTTTCATTTATGTACATTACAACAATCATTCAACCATAATTTTAACATTTCCAACTTTGACTCCCTTCCCCCTCTTTTTGTGGTTCTTTACATTTATTTTCATCCTTTCATGCATACTCCAAATTAACTTACTCTTATATTCAGCTGTTCTCATATATATCTCTCATATATTTTTGAAACTGCAGGTTTTTACAACAATCCTGCCAATGTCTTGATCCGTTTACAGTTTATTTGTAAATACTCAATAAACCATTTCCATTCCTTTCTTAAAAGTTTGATATCTTGATTTCTTATTCTTCCGGTAAGTTTCGCCATTTCTGCATACTCCATTAGTTTCTGTAACCATTCTTCTCTCGTCAGGACCAATTCATCCTTCCACTTTGGGGCAAATAACATTCTTGCAGCTGTGGTCGCATACATAAATAAATTTCTATACTGTTTAGGTAGTTCTGATCCCATAATTCCCAAGTGAAATGCTTCTTCTTTATATATCTTTTTCATTATATATCTTATTCATTATATATCTTTTCCAGTAGGCTTTAACCTTATTGCAAGACCAACACATATGGAAAAAGGTACCTTAGATTTCCAACACTTATTCAATTTTGATTTATACATTATCTACTAGGTGTTAGGTACCATCTATATAACATTTTCATACAATTTTCTCTTAAACCATAACACGCTGTAAATTTTATATCTGTATTCCATAACCGTTCCCATGCTTCCATTTCTATGTTATGACTAATATCTGTTCCCCAATGTGGTACCTGCACTTTGGAACTGCTTCCTGTTAAGTATCATCCAAGCACTGTCTACTCCCTTTTCCGTGCCTCTTGAAAATAATAATAATAATAATAATAATAATAATAATAATAATAATAATAATTTATTATTTATACCCCGCCCATCTGGCTGAGTTTCTTCCCTTTTTAACAAGTCGCCTAAGTGGAGGGTTGCTTTTTAAATAATAATAATCTCAATCAGTATTTGTACTGGGTGTAAATCGCTTTAATTATTTTTCTCTATGTAATTGCTTTACACATGCTTTATTGTTCTTGCTCATTTGACCCTATTCTTTATTGTGAAATCACTTCAAGATGTTCCATAAGGAGGAATTAAGCAAATATCCTTGAGGTGCTGTAAAACGCCTTGGTGTTTCAGCTGGGTTTGACGCGGGCAGGTGTTAACTCCTGAGATGGGTGAGTCAGATTTCCCTCCAGCTTTGTTACAATGCTGAAGCATAAAATGGTTCCTGAGTGCTTTCTTTCTTATATATTTTATCTCGCTTTTAGGCAGTTATTGAGTTGTGTCCGATGTTGGTTCTGCTCAGAGAAGACCCACTGAAATTAATGGACATTATTTCTTACATTCATATACCATCTTTCTCCATGGCTACTGTAGGTCCATTAATTCCAATTGGTTTACTCTGAGTAGAAGTTTGTTGATTGTAACTCAGTGCCTCCCAAAATGGCTCACATCAATGAGAGAGAGAGAGAGAGAGAGAGAGAGATGGGCCTTGCCATCAGCCTTACAAAGACAACATACACAAGGGAAGAGAAAGGGAGAAGACAGAGGCCAGAATGAAGCGGCAAACTTTACACTTGTTTACATTTCGTTGCATTTTCCATTTTACTTCCCATTCCCCCAATTTGGAGAGGTCTTTTTGGAGCTCTTTACAATCCTTTTTAACAACCCTGAACAATTTAGTATCATCAGGAGCAGCATACATTCATATCCTACATTTGTCCTTTTATATTGGTCGTCTTTTTTCTCTCAGTACACCTATTGGCGATTTTATCTTAACTAGGCAATTGAATTAAAATAATAATAAAAGGGCACGTGTGTTTCCTCCAAGAGAGGCCCAGAGGGTGACAACATGAGAACAGGCCTTTTCTGCGGTGGCTCCTCGTTTGTAGAATGCTCTCCACTCCGAGGATTGCCTGGTACCTTCATTCCAGATCTTTAGGCATCAGACAAAAACCTTTCTCAATAAAAGAGTTTGGATTTGATATCCCGCTTTATCACTACCCGAAGGAGTCTCAAAGTGGCTAACATTCTCCTTTCCCTTCCTCCCCCACAACAAACACTCTGTGAGGTGAGTGGGGCTGAGAGACTTCAAAGAAATGTGACTAGCCCAAGGTCACCCAGCAGCTGCATGTGGAGGAGCGGGGAATCAAACCCAGTTCCCCAGATTACGAATCTACCTCTCTTAACCACTACACCACACTGGCTCTAACCAGGCTTTAGGCAGATTAAGCATTTTATGGCCCTTTAAATGTGTTTGTGGAAGAGGGTGAATTACTGGTTGGTTTCGCTTTTCATTTTATTGTGTATTCTGTGTTCTCATTTTGTATGTTTGTGTTTTGAACCACCCTGTGATCTTTGGATGAAGAGTGGTATGCAATTTTTTTTTTAATCACCTAACTTCTCACCCCTAACTCTAGAATGTTAAAAAATGCAGGTCCCTGAGGGGACTGCACTTTTTGCATTTCTCCATTCAGAGATCTGTCCATTCATTCTACTCTCTGCTTCCTGCTCCTTAACCAATTCCTGAGCCACAAGAAGACCTGTCCGCTTATTCCATGATTCCTAAGCTTACTTGGGGGGTCTTTGGTGAGGGATGTTGTTGAAAGCAGCAAAATATAAAGACGGGCTAAGGTGATCATCCATTGCTGGTGCTTCTGTTTGAACGACAGTTGTTCGCTCGTGTTTCTTTGGCCTACAGTTGGCGACAGAGTGTCCTTTCTCTTTGGTTCTGCTGCACCAGGGCAACCTGCAGAGAGAATAAGAAGTTCTTTCTAGCAGGCAAGGACATAGGAAACTCCCTGCACCGGCTCATTGGCAGCTGGTGGGGAGAAATTTGATTCGATTCACATTTAAAGGTGAACTTACATAATTCATACTTTCCAAAACAATATGAGAATACGAGATGCAGGCAGCTTTTGAAACGGGCAGTTCTCTGAATTTTGCAATGCAGTTCTCCAGCCAGGATAAAATGTGCACATAAATATTTTCATGAGCGTTTTTAAAAGTACAACAATACAGTAATAGCAAACTGATGTGGAAAATGTCGGGAATGGAGCTTAAGATTATTATTTTTTTATTTATGTAATAAAATTGATGTACCAGCTGATTGTGAGAAAACCATTATTGATAAAAAGTACCAGAAATGGCTAGGGACGTGGGTGGCATAGTGGGTTAAACCACAGAGCCTAGGACTTGCTGATCAGAAGGTCGGCAGTTCGAATCCCCTAGACAGGGTGAGCTCCCGTTGCTCGGTCCCTGCTCCTGCCAACCTAGCAGTTCGAAAGCATGTCAAAGTGCAAGTAGATAAATAGGTACCGCTCCGGTGGGAAGGTAAACGGCGTTTCCATGCACTGCTCTGGTTCGCCAGAAGCGGCTTAGTCATGCTGGCCACATGACCTGGAAGCTGTACGCCAGCTCCCTTGGCCAATAAAGCAAGATGAGTGCTGCAACCCCAGAGTCGGCCACAACTGGACCTAATGGTCAGGGGTCCCTTTACCTTTACCTTTACCGGTAATGGACAGGTATTTAAAAATATTCCAAAAGTGATTAAAATCAACACTGGCTAAAACGAAACATGTGTAGCTTCTTCATGTCTGGGTAGGCTTGCCTAAGCAAAAATGTGTAATAGTGCCACTGTAATAGTGCCACTGTATTCTGCTCTGGTCAGACCTCACCTGGAGTACTGTGTCCAGTTCTGGGCACCACAGTTCAAGAAGGACATTGACAAACTGGAACGTGTCCAGAGGAGGGCAACCAAAATGGTCAAAGGCCTGGAAACGATGCCTTATGAGGAACGGCTAAGGGAGCTGGGCATGTTTAGCCTGGAGAAGAGGAGGTTAAGGGGTGATATGATAGCCATGTTCAAATATATAAAAGGATGTCACATAGAGGAGGGAGAAAGGTTGTTTTCTGCTGCTCCAGAGAAGCGGACACGGAGCAATGGATCCAAACTACAAGAAAGAAGATTCCACCTAAACATTAGGAAGAACTTCCTGACAGTAAGAGCTGTTCGACAGTGGAATTTGCTGCCAAGGAGTGTGGTGGAGTCTCCTTCTTTGGAGGTCTTTAAGCAGAGGCTTGACAACCATATGTCAGGAGTGCTCTGATGGTGTTTCCTGCTTGGCAGGGGGTTGGACTCGATGGCCCTTGTGGTCTCTTCCAACTCTATGATTCTATGATTCTATGATTCTATGATTCTATGTGTGTGTTACCTCTTGTCTGTCCCTTCTTCTCTGTGGCTACTTAATGCATTTTGTGGAGCTCGTTTTATCGTAGGACTATTTTGTTATTTTATCCAGCTTTGCATTTCTTCCTGAGGAGGAAAATGGCATATCAGTTTTTAAATAAATGAATTAATAATTCTTTCCCCCTCTTGCCTCCACCATTTCAGATTCTTCTCTCTTCTCTTCGAGGCCCAGCAGCTTTGTTTCCTCCCTAAAGAGCTAAACCTTAACCCATATTGCTTTAGGTCGAGGCCCCTGGCTTGCCATCTCGAAGGAATTCACTTATCTCAAATCTTTTGTCAAACCTTTAATCATCTGAAAACCGTCTGCATTCCAGCAAGAACTGGAAAAAGATCTTCCACAGCCAACCATTCTAGACAGTCGTTAGAAGCGGGTACCCACAATGCAACAGTGCAACACGTTAAGGTTGTGCACTTGGGAGCAAACAAGCATTTTGGCATTGACTTGGGCCTCCAGAGCAGAAAAACAGAAGACAAAGAAAGCTATTCCAAGATGTTAGTTGACCCCCAAGATGATTGTGACTACTTCTAGATAGGAATGGGGCAGGGATGATCATGAGATGGGCCAGGGATGGTGCAATACATTTTTGCATCTGAGGCGAACCACAAAATAGTATCCCCCCCCTCACCACCAGGGAAGAAGGTGTAAACAGAGATCTACATCACAAACAAGGGTGGACTAAAGAGCTACATTGGGATCTGCTGCCCCTGTGAATCCTGCCTCCTGAGGCAGTTGCCACTCATTGCCTCATGGGTGGGCTGGCCACAGGATGGGTCATAGAAGTACCACTAGTTGGGATGTGTGATTGTGCCATTAGATGTGACTCGTGGAATTCACTGCTCAAGTCTTTTTGATGGACACTGGCTTTAATGGCTTTAAATGAAGCGTAAGTAGATCCACGGAGCACAGGTCTACCAATGGTTGTTGATCACTACAGCTAAACTCTGATGGGTGCACCTGACAATGCTCCTTGAGCATTCATCTTGATTTGTTTATGGGGTTGTTTATATAACTTCCCATTTGTTCACCTCACACTTTCCCAACTGCCAAAAAAAGCCTTTTAAAAGAGTGGGTATGTTGCACAATGGCGGCACGGCACTTTAATCCACTCTGATTGTGTAAACCTACATTTCCAGTACGCATTTGAATTCCTCCCACAAAATGGTGAAAGTCTAGAGGCAACCTGAGTTCAGAGGCAGTACGCCACTGAATGTTAACAAGGAAGAAGCTAATCATTACCTGCTTGTGGACGTGCAGAGGGATGCTGTCATGTACTGAGCTGAATCCTAGAACAATAGGATCCAGAATGCAGCAGTCTGATTGGTCCACAGGAGCCACCCAATCCAGCTCCAGGTGGAAGTGAATCAGCAACCTGATTGGCCTGCAGAAGCAGCCAATCAGGCTTCTGGGGGAAGTGAATCTGCAACCTGATTGGCCTACAGGAGCAGCCCGGAATTAGCTAATCACACGGGGCCCATTGTGTAAATAATGTACCATATTTTTTGCACCATAACACTCACTTTTTTCCTCCTAAAAAGTAAGGGGAAATGTCTGTGTGTGTTATGGAGGGAATGCCTACGGGTGGCATGCCTACGGATTTTCCTGCTCTAAAAACTAGGTGCGTGTTATGGTCGAGTGCGTGTTATAGAGCGAAAAATACGGTATATATAGCTAGACGTTTCGGGGAAAGTTTCATTCATTGCTACTACGAGGTGAATAAAGAGCATGAAATTCACACTCAACTCCGAGTATATTTCAGATGTCATTGGCTGTGGGGCAAAATAGGCTGGATGCCACTCTAGACTGACCTCAGTTCTGGTCCATGGAACTCTTCTTACATTCACAAGGAAATGAGAACAAAGGGTCATTGTCACATAATCTCCCTGCAAACAAATCGGAACAAATGCTCAACAGAGACTGGACAGAGTCTAACCTCGACATAAACTTTGTGCAAGGCAATAAAGGTGAATACTGAAGAAGCCTTCGGTGTGTATACTCTTGTGTGCTAAAATAAATTGCTCGTCCAATTCCAAATGTTGTGTCAAAATCAGCTGAATTCTGCAACATCCAAATCTTACATGTTCACAAATGTGCATGATTCCTATTATACTGAGGCATTTATTCAGCATTTTTATTTTTTGCTAGTTTGCACAGTCTCTTCTGGCTTTGTTGCAAACAACAAGGACAATCTTTGTTTCAACCATTGGATATTTTATTCAGCCCCCTCTTTAGCGTCTGAGATTTCAGCAGGCCTTCTTCACACACATTCATAAGCTTCACTTCATAGCCATGAAGCTATGAAGCTAGAAATTTGAGGTGGCTTGTTTTTTATTTAAATGAAAGCTAGGATTCTCTGGAAGTAACCCATTTCTACATTCTTGCAATCACAACGTATTATCAGCTCTGTCTGTAGTACTTGCTTGCATAAGAAGCCACAGTGGTAGTCTATCGTGTGAAAAGGCGAAACTAGTAAATCTGAATTTGGTACAAAATCCTACACCTAATGTAGTTTGCAAACTCCGCTCAAGAAGGACTCCAGACTTTAGCAGATCTGGTGCTAGGAAACAAATGTCCTTTGTAATAGTTTGCTGGCTAGCACACATAAGTGTCTACCAATATGTTAAAAAGCTTCATTGAAGCTTAAGTTAAAAGAGGGAGTGTTCTTTGATCCTTCCTCCTCTTTAGAAACATGCACTGACTGCAATGTCCTTCAGTTTGCTTTTAGAGTTTTGGAGATATGTGGACAAGAGTAGACAAGGCATGAGATGTATTATATATAAAAAACAAGGCTTGTGACTGTGGTTGTCTTTATAACTTGTTAAGCTCTTTTGTGGGTGCTCATGGATGGAACGACAGGGTAAAAACACAAGAGCTCTCCTGGATCTGGCCAAAGGTCCATCTAGTCCAAGGGTATAACTATATTAAATACAAGGGATAAACCAGACTTGAATTGGGTTGTGTTTTAGCAAGATTGTAGCAGATGCAGAAAACCTTTGATCCTCCAGAGGTTGGTGAACTACAACTCCCAGTAGCCCTTGCCATTGGATGCCAAGCTGAAGAGCCAAAAAGCAAAGAAGATCCAGAATTGAGAAGATCCATTTGGGGGCACCAAACTTTGGCCTCATACAGGGCACCATATTATGCCAAAGACCGCCCCTGGCTGAGGCAGAGGAACTTCAGCTGGGCTCCCCTGCCATTTCCCTAACATCAGAATGTAGCAGTCAGCCACAAAGACCTGAAAATAGGTTACTAGTGCTTAACTGAGTTTAAGAGACCCTCCCCAAGCCAGAATCCCTTATGCTCGACTTTCACAGTGACTATGTTTGTTATCCACAACTTTGGGCTGCAGGTTGCTTATTGCCATCAAGTGATCAAAGCCATCTATCTGGCAGTTCCCTCACTGCGAGAAGCCAAGTTACAGGGAACCAGGCAGAGGGCCTTCTCGGTAGTGGCACCTGCCCTATGGAATGCCCTTCCAGGCATGGTTATTTTTTTATGGATTGTGCTCACTCACGATAGCAGTTATTCGAAATGTGTCTTTCAATACTCTTCGAACCTGCAAAAGTTTCATGGCAGATATACTGCTTCACATCCGATCTGCATACGTCTCTTAATCTCCTGCAGAAAACCTGTAACTTTTTAGACCACAAATGTTACAGTTTATATTATTATTATTATTATTCCTGCTTCTGTTGCTCTAGAGTGCAAGAGTGCCTCTCCAGACAGTAAACATAAGAATATTGGGGAACAACTAATAAAGCAGAATGTTGTGTGGACGGCCCAGTATAAATCCATCATTAATCCATTATCATTGAGTCAATGTTGCAGAATACACAGGGTAAGAAAGAGGCCACTCAGGAGAGGCTCCGAGTATAAAGCAAAGGTCTGTACTCCTGTTCTAAAGTAAGAGAGAGATTCTTATCCTACAGGAGAGGTGAGAACTGAGAGTCCACAAATCCTTAATGGGTCTTGTGTTTGCACTTTGCTAGGGGTGGGGCTCTGAACTTCTTTTGTCCGTCTACAGCCAAGAGGTGGCAATAGCCTTGGCAGCCAGATCCCTATCACTTTCAGTCTGTGCTCAAGCCTCCAGCACAGAGGAAGCATGAATCTGGAAGCATGAACCTGCCCATCGTCCTTGCCACATTTGGAATTGTGATAGTTCACCCTATATCAGAGGGTAAGTCATGTCTAACCTTAATGCGTACTTCTTGCACGTGAGGAAAGGAGCTAATTCAGACCAGTCTTCTCTGCTCTAGTTGCACAGTGTGAAAACCAAGGAATCTTGGTTTTGCTTTGCTGTCATTTGGTGGAGAGATCCTTTTGCACAAACAAGCTACGAGACAGCCACACTGAGAAAACCTCAGCATTTTAGAGGTGGAGGGCAAAGTCAGTGGCGTAGCGTGGGGGGTGCAGGGGGGGCCGGCCGCACTGGGCACAACATCTGGGGGTTAGGGTTAGGGGGCGCAAATCCACGGGTTAGGGGGCACAAATTACTTGTCTTGCCCCGGGTGCTGACAACCCACGCTACGCCACTGGGCAAAGTGGAAAATGGACAGTTTCAACAAGGAAATATGATCTGGGCAAAGGTCATTTCTGTAAGTGATCTGTTTCATTTTTTAAAAAATCCGGTAAATATGCCTTCTCCGATTAGCCTTTGGCATGCAAACCTTGGGTGAGCTGGCCTTGTGAAGGAGAGCTTGGGGTCACAGTGCGCAACTTTAGGAAAAAAGAAAGCAACCGTCAACAGCTGCAAAATGGGGGAGGACATCTGCTTTGAATGCAGAAGGTTCAATCCCAGGCACAACCCAGATAGGGCAGGGAGAGAGGAAGAGAGCTCTACCTGAAGCCCTGGAGAGCAGCTGCCTATCAGTTCAGTGTAGAGAATACTGAGCTCGAGGGACCATTGGTCTGACTCAATATAAGGCTGTTTCCTATGTTTCCGAGTTGTCTCAGAGGAGGTGCAGAAGGCAAGGATGGAGGAGTTTCCATTTAAAGGAAAACCTTCCTAATTCGCACTTTCAGAAACACTACACTAAACCGAGGCACAGCTATCCTGCAAAATCCATGCTTCTCTGAATTTCACAATGCAGTTCTCCCGTCAAGAAAACTGTACAAGAATGCATCTACTTGGGGAAAGTTGTGCATAAAAATGCATATATCAGCAAAAAAATAACATACAAAATTTGCAGGGAGGGGATCGCTTTGCAAAAAATGGGTATATAAGGCAAGGCTGCATTAAAGCGTGCATATGATGAGAAGTTTGCACTAAAATGCTAATGGATTTTCATGATTTACCAAAAAAAAAAAAAAAAAACACCACCTCAAAGTGATGGTGGAAGACTGAATGTGACCTGGGGAAAATGATAAACAGAGAGAAAATGAGTTTGACAGGTTTGTCCATCTCCAGCAAAGGGGTGGGTGGGTTGACCTTTCTCCTCTGAAGCAGCTTTCCCAGCTCAGCCCACCTAACCAGGATCTTCAGGCTCTTCCTTCCACCTGTTCTTCATTTCCATCATCATCATCACCACCAAGTTATTTTAAACCTTGGATCTTGTAAGCAGAGTATGTTTGCAGGGGTGGGATGGAAGCAGCATTGCCTGAATTATGTATTTTGTTTTTTCATACTTTAACCACAGGTCTAAGTCTGGCAGTGCTGCTGTGTCAAACAAAACTAGTTTTACTTCTCATCGTCAAAAGTAGGCACGGCTCAGGGTACATTCCAAATGCTTGGATTACAGTGTTTCCTTCTGCAAACGCCAGTCCATTGGTGCTCCTTATGTACCCCTTTAGTAGCCAGGCCATATTGAAGCTTTCAATATGTGCGGACATACGGGTCAAGACAGCTTACAGGAACAGCTTTTAGGTCTTTCCTCATTCATAAACATTAGACACCCCCCCAACAGCCTTTTATTGCCTTTATTCATTATGTCTTGTGCTCAAGGTACTATGTGGGTGGTCATTTGGGACCCCACTTTCAATGCTATTTGTTCCTGTGTAAGTTTTGGGGTTGCGGGTGGCGCTGTGGTGTAAACCACTAAACCTTGGGCTTGCCAGTTGGAAGGTTGGCGGTTCAAATCCCTGCGACGGGTTGAGCTCCCGTTGCTCGGTCCCAGCTCCTGCCAACCTAGCAGTTCGAAAGCACGTCAAAGTGCAAGTAGATAAATAGGTACCACTCTGGAGGGAAGGTAAACGGCGTTTCCGTGCGCTGCTCTGGTTTCACCAGAAGTGGCTTAGTCATGCTGGCCACATGATGCGGAAAAACTAACTGCGGACTAACATCGGCTCCCTCGGCCAGTAAAGTGAGATGAGCGCTGCAACCCCAGAGTCATTCGCTACCGGACTTAACTGCCAGGGGTCCTTTACCTTTACCTTTTTTAAAAGTTTTGGGGTGGTCATAGTGTTCTATATCCAATCAGCACATAGCTTCCTGCTGAAACCCCCTAACTTTTCATATTGCACATATTTTGGGGCTTTTTTTGTCTTGCTTTTGTTGCACTGTAGCCCCTCTGGTGCGGGTGGCGCTGTGGCTTAAACCACAGAGCCCAGGACTTGCTGATCAGAAGTTCGATCTGCTGATCAGCAGTTCGAATACCCGCGATGGGGTGAGCTCCCGTTGTTCGGTCCCAGCTCCTGCAAACCTAGCAATTCGAAAGCACAAAGTGCAAGTAGATAAATAGGTACTGCTCCAGCAGGAAGCTAAACAGCGTTTCCGTGTGCTGCACTGGTTCGCCAGAAGCGGCTTAGTCATGCTGGCCACATTACCCGGAAGCTGTACACTGGCTCCCTCGGCCAATAAAGCGAGATGAGTGCCACAACCCCAGAGTCGGCCACGACTGGACCTAATGGTCAGGGGACCCTTAGCCCCTCCGGAAGGGGTAGCACTGGGGATGCATAGCAGAACACGGCTACTAGCCATGATGGCTATCCACGGTCAAAGGCACAATGGGGCTTCCTCTCCTCTTGCATTTTCCCCCAACTCTCTGGAGCAGATTTTGAGGGCCCCTTCAATAAGGTGGCTGAGGATGTCAGCCCTTGAAATGCACCAGCAGAGCTGCACCCATTTCTGGATGTCAATATGAACAGGATTGCTGATCAATAATACACAGAGTTTAAAGAACACAGAGGGTAAAGTCTTTGGGCACTGCAGAGTATTACCTTCAAGCGAGCTGCTATAATAGTAGGATAAGCATATAGAGCACTTAGTATGCAAATCTTGTGGTTTCTCTTCCAGGAAATCTTCTTTTGTTTTTTCCCCACAAGGAAGCTCAGTGAAGTATGCAAGACCTCCTGGGTGCATAAACATACTTCCCTGAGGTTTGCAGTCCTGAATGCTCCAACTTGGGAGCAAGCCTCCTTGAACACAGTGTGGCTTATTTTCTGAATAAACATGCATAGGTTCTGCTTGAAACTTGTCATTAATAGGAAGAGTTCTAACAAAGCTTAACAAGGAAATTCAGATCTAATCCGCTGAATGGATTGTCAAGGTGGATTCACATTTCATCCCGATTCAGAATAAAGGAACACAGAAAACTATTATGAACAACCCAATTCTATGTACAGTGGTACCTCGGGTTAAGTACTTAATTCGTTCAAGAGGTCCATTCTTAACCTGAAACTGTTCTTAACCTGAAGCACCACTTTAGCTAATGGAGCCTCCTGCTGCCGCCGCGCCGCCAGAGCCTGATTTCTGTTCTTATCCTGAAGCAAAGTTCTTAACCTGAAGCACTATTTCTGGGGTAGCGGAGTCTGTAACCTGAAGCGTATGTAACCTGAGGTACCACTGTATGTTTTAAACTGAATGCAAGTTTCAATGCAACATATACCCAAGTATGTGTGCTGGTTCAGCCCCTCAGCCATGATGCTCAAATCCACACTCAACCTTTTTGCTCACTGGGTGACCTTGGGCCAGGCATTATCTCTCAGCCTAACCTACCTCACAGGGTTGTTGTGAGCATAAAATGGGCAGGGGAGAACAACGCACATCACCTTGAGATCCTTGGAGGGAAAAGGAGGTATATATAAATGTAATATATAAATAACTAAATCCGAGAAAGGCCAGAGCTGCCCCTGCAGTTGGCCTTTAGTCGACTTCCAAAGGGAGCTCTTTCAACAGCCCGCCACGTTGATTAGCTGTAAGGCACTGCTGCAGAGTTTGTAAAGATCAACTAATCCTTTCTGGGAAGTGTTCACTTCCTTGTTTTCATAGATATGAGTGCATGAAGCATGAAACCTTTCTTTCCGAAACACAGATATGTGTGCATAGAGCAATACTCTGCAGAGATGTGTGCATGGGCCTGGTGGCTTGAACAATGCTGGGAGTGGCTATTATTTAGCATATTCAAAGTGTGTCCAACAATCCTGCAAAGTAGGTCAGTTTCATTATCCTCATACTTCATGGGGAGGATGATGAGGCAGTGACAGAGCGGTTTGCGTAACACCACCTGGTAAATTCAAGGCAGAATCAGGAATGTCTTGATTTGCGGCTCAGCCTCTTCTTAGCCGTTACATGTTGTTCTGATTTCACTCTCTCAGAAACCCAAATGTGTCCTTGGTATGGTTTTATTGGGTGCCCCATAGCAGTGGTGGGGAGAAGAAGACAATGTAGGAAGCAGCCTTCTACCAGAAGCGGCTGGGCAGGGGGTCTTGCCAGAGAAGGAGAGACACTCAACCACTTGGATGACAAAGGCATGGTGGGTGGCACATTTAGAGGGGGTTCAAAGCAAGGATGGAGGAGCAGCAGTGTTATGTACTAACCTTGGATCCTAGAACAATAGGCAAGTAGGATCCTAGAATGCAACAACTGATTGGCTTGCAGGAGAAGACCAATCAGGCTCCAGGAAGAAGTTAATCAGCCTATTAGGCTGGCAGGATCGTAGAATGCAACAACTGATTGGCCTGCAGGAAAAGACCAATCAGGTTCCAGGAGGGAAGCAGAATCAGCCAATCAGACAGGACTCATTGTATAAATAATGTATAGAAAAGCCTGAGGTTTGGGGGCAATTCAATCACTGTTTTACAAGCTGCAATAAAGAGCATGAAATCACTACAGGACTCAAGCAGAAAAAGAAGAAAGGGGTGATGCTCAAGCCTTGCCACAGCCATTTAGAGCGCAGCGTGGGAGGAAGGAAAAGGCAGCAATACTGGGGCTAGCCACCCCAGTGGCAAGTCAAGGAGGGAGAGGCTTAACTGAAAGGAGCAGCTCCTTATGCACCTGATGACAGAGAGATGGACAGGGAAGTGAGGCTGCGTCAATAACAGAAGAAGAGCCCTGAAGATGAGAAGGGTTCTAAATGCAACTGCATGAAGAATTCACCAGGAGCTTTCTGGAGCTCTGATCCATAGTTGGGACAATGAAAGTTCCCACATGGGGCTACCTGGAGATGCTGGGGTTTGAATTTGGGACCTTCTGCATGGAAAACAGGTGCTCTCCTGCTGAGCTTTGGCCCTTCCCTGAAAATATAATGTGTTGTTTCCCACAATACCTGCACTTTCAGGTAGGTAGGCCAAAAGTAGGTCAGCGATATGAAGAGGCAAGATCTGAGGGGAAAGAAACTCTCCTTATGAAGAGATTGCTTCTCAGTGCAGAGGTCAATGGTCACAGATAAAAATGACTTTTAGTTCCTGTTTCTCTTCTTTTCTTTCCTAGAGGCTATAACCGATATAGGTGCCAGAAGCTCAAAGGAGGACATGTTTTACCCTTACCATTTAAGCCTACCCCTCGACCCTTCTTTCTAAATGTCTCCTGCCTTAAACCAGTCCCTCACCTTGAAACAGTGGCCCAGCTTGAGGGCTTTGGTAGTAAAGGACAAGTGAGGCTGACAAGTGAGTCAGTCCCCTGTTCCACAAAAAAACCCGCTTGTATTTTTATTTTTTGCTAAAAAGGAAATGGCACTCACTTCTGAACACTGGAAATAGAAGGTATGGAGTGCGGCTTCTACCTCCTATGCAAAGCCAGCGCAACAGCACAAGCAAGCCTAGTGGTCATCAAAGTGAGAAGTGCACACTGGGAACCCCTACAAGGTAGCAGAGGGTGTTAGGGCACAACTGTTTGCGCTGGAGTGTGCTAACCCAAGAACTGAACTCTGGCACCCTCTCTGCTGTTGCGAGAGATTCTTGGCGATCTCTCAGTGCTACAACACAGCCATCTGGATGGGATCAGCAAAATGGTTTAGCCCAACATTGTTCATTTCATCGAATCACAAACTTATAGAGTGGGAAAGTACTGTGAAGGGTCATTTAATCCAGCCCCCTGCAATGCATCACACCTAGGGATTGTCCTGAATGTTATTTTATAACCCGATCAGAAAATCAGAGTAAGTGAAAACTCTTAGGCATCAGCAACCGAAGTTTGCCCTCAGTGCTGTATTCTAGCATACATAACAGCAAGGGAGAGAAAGTTGTTTAATAAGGACTTCAGACTGTAATAACTCTGGGAACTTTCTTTTAAGCAGCGATTGGGGAGAGGACAATGAGACAATGAGGGGCAATTTCTTTTTAGTGTTAGGACACTGGGTGGAGGAGCTAAGGCAAAGGTAGGCAACCTAAGGCCCGTGGGCCGGATGTGGCCCTATTGCCTTCTCAATCTGGCCCACGGACGGTCCAGGAATTGGCGTGTTTTTACATGAGTAGAATGTGTGCTTTTATTTAAAATGCTTTTCTGGGTTATTTGTGGGGCATAGGAATTCGTTCATTTCCCCCCCAAAAAATGGTCTGAGGGATGGTGGACCCACGGCTGAAAAAGGTTGCTGACCCCTGAGCTAAGGCATGCACAACATGGTGCGAAAGTGGAAATATTCTTACTATTTCTCTGTTCCTACAGAATTCTGATTAGGTACAAAAGTGTGTCAGATTCCCCCTCATCATATGGTAGGGCATAAGCAGCTTCCTTATACTGATTCAGACCTTCTAGCTCAGGGATAGCCAATGCCATGACCTCCAAATGTTGCTGAACTACAACTCCCATCATTCCTGACCTTTGGGCATGCTGGCTTGGGATGATGGGAGCTGCAGTCCATAAAATCTAGAGAGCAGTATGTTGACTACCCCTGCTCTGTGCAGTGGTGTAGTTTCCAAATCAACAGCAAATCTATGTAGTTCTAGGCATCCTGGAAGTTTAAGTACAGTGCTACGTGCCAGTTCAGAAGTAAGTCTCATTAAATTGCATGAGGTTTATTTACTCTTGTCTAAGTGGATGCACACTAGGACTGCTGCCTAAAAGCTATATTCTTTCTGTTTCTTTCAGCTGTGTTTCCTATACTTTTTGACTGCTGCACAGAAGTAGCCCATCATATTCCCAGAAGATGGCTAAGAACAGTGGCAACGTTTGACATTCAGAATGGTGGCAATTTATGCAAAATATCCGCTGTGATGTAAGCGGTGGGAAAGGAAAAAAATGTTTGTGTGTGTGTTGTCTGTGTGCAAATTTGGAATGGTGAGAATGATCTGTAAATGATAAAGACAGTTTTATTTTAATTGGAATTCAAAGAGGAAGGTTAAGCTAGCAAGGAGCTGGAGTTCAAGGCTGAATTCCTGTTTCAAGAAACTTGGCATAAGCTCTTCTGAAGTCAGTGGGAGTCACTTTTGAGTAAACACAATCATGATTGTGCTATGAGGCTGCAATCCAGCAATGTGATGTGTGCACGCTAGCACACACAACTGATGATATTGTATTTGCTTGATTAATCACCTGTTTTAAATCAGATTAATTGAAATCCATTTGCACATTGCAAATCCTTCCATTTAGAAGCTTTTTATTTGGATATTGTAGGCAGTATGTGGCTGTAATCATAAGCATACTTTTCTGTGAGCAAGCTCCACTGAACATTGCATGATTTACTGTATTTTTCGCTCTATAACACGCACCCGACCATAACACGCACGTAGTTTTTAGAGGAGGAAAACAAGAAAAAAAAATATTCTACACGAAACAGTGGATGTATTATTTTTGTGGTTCATGCTGTGGCCACAGACATGTGATCTGACAGTGAGTTTGGAGTAGCCCAATGCAAAAATCCCGAGGATCCATGTAGATCCATGCTTTGTAACCACGTTTTTGCACCACTGCGGCCCCAGGCAACAGTGGGTGCGTGATTTTTTTGGTGCAAGATGTAGTCATGGACATGCTATGTGATCTGATGGTGAATTTGGGGTGGCCCAGTGCAAAAATCCTGAGGATCCATGTGGATCCGTGCTTTGTAACCACATTTGAAGTGGGGAGGGAAGGAAAAGCACTCAAGGGACAAGGAGCATGCGTGGGGTGGGTGGAGAAGGATGCCGCTTTGCTCCTTTAAAGCAAGCAGGCTCTGCTTTTCTCCCTCCTCCCCACTCATCCCCGGCTTAGCGAGCTGAAAAACTTTGCTGCTATTTAGCAAGCTGAGTGGGGAGGAGAGAGGGACAGAGAGTCTGCTTGCTTTAAAGGAACCAACCGGACGAGTGTAAGTGGCTCCTCTCCTCTCCCGCTTTGCTCCTTTAAAGAAGCAGGCTTTCTGTCCCTCTCTCCTCCCCACTCAGCGGCTCTTCTCCCACTTTGCTGTTTCAAAGCGAGCCACGGAGGAGGGAAGGAAGGGGAACCATGGATTCTCTGCTCATGACTGTAGCAGATCCCCCCGCCATCTGTAGGCATTCACTCCATAACATGCACAGACATTTCCCCTTACTTTCTAGGAGGAAAAAAGTGAGTGTTATGGTGCGAAAAATACGGTAATTCTGAGTAAACATGGATAGGATTTCCTGGGTGTTAGCTGTGCTAAATTTCTTGCGGCAAAAGCCATGAAGAGTCTTGCAGCCTCTTAAAAACCAAAATAATAATAATCATGCCATAAGCTTTCATGGGACATGGAAAATTGGAGGGGGGCTGCAATATCACTTTTTTTTCTGAGTAGGAAAGGAAACTCATTTATTTCCAGGGAGTTAAAGGTAAAGGACCCCTGACCATTAGGTCCAGTCACGGATAACTCTGGGGTTGCTGCGCTCATCTCGCTTTACTGGCCGAGGGAGCCGGCGTACAGCTTCCAGGTCATGTGGCCAGCAGGACTAAGCCGCTTCTGGTGAACCAGAGCAGCACACGGAAACACTGTTTACCTTCCCGCTAGAGAGGTACTTATTTATCTACTTGCGCTGCATGCTTTCGAACTGCTAGATTGGCAGGAGCTGGGACTGAGCAACGGGAGCTCACCCCATGGCGGGGATTTGAACCACCGACCTTCTGATCAGCAAACCCTAGGGTCTGTTACTTCTCAGGAAACCATATTAAACCTAAGATTGAAGAACACCCTATCACGACACTCAGAATAATCTGTCTGAGGCCCCTGTGTCCCTCTCCAGTATGGTAGGGATGGACGTGCTGGACTCAAAAGTGCTTAAATTTGGCTGGATTAAGTCTTCTGTTCATACATACTGATTGCTTCAAAATACAAGCTTTTAAGGTTAATTTTTCTAACAACAACAACAAAACTGGTCTTTATTTTCTTATCCAAATAGCATTCACGCAAAGCACAAAAAGCTGTGTGTGAGCCCAGAGAACAGACATGTGAAGAGGTGGATGAAGCAGGTGGCCAAGGGTCGCTGGAGAACTGACCATCACCCCAGGAAGAGAAAGAAAGCCAAAAGGAGAAGGAAAAGTGGGACGAAAGAGCCCTGTCTCAGCTGCTGAAGAAACCATAGAGATGCAACCATCTTTACTGCAGACTTTGTCACCTTGCTGCCCTCCAGATGTTTTGGACTACAGTTCCCACCAGCCAAAGGCCACATGGAGAAACATCTGGAGGGCACCAGGTTGGCGAAGGCTGTTGTCCTGTGGAATAAATTCAGGAAGCATCTCATGACGATCTGTGCTGATGTTCCGAAAACACCCGACCACAATTTGGGTTTTCCAAACCTTTTGAATTTCCCCTTCCTTCTAAAGCCAGAGATGGGGAAACCTGTGGCCCCTCCAGTTGCTATTGGACTACAACTCTCATCATGCTGGCAGGGCCTGATGGGAACTGTAGTGCCAACACACATTGAAAATCACAAACAAACAGAGGTAAGCTTTGAGCTGGTACTGGATTGGAAATTGCAAAATAAAAATCATGAAAGCCCTAAAACTTGGTTGAAGATATTTCTCAAGATTCTCTAGTCTCATTATTTTGTTGTTTTACATGTTTTGGTTCTGCTTTTATTTTGCAACCTTCTATTCTTTAGTCTTCTGTGGTTAGCACCTGCTCAGTTGCCATGAAATATCCCTGCTTCCCGAAGGAATTCTGCTACTTGTTGTGGCCACCTTTACTCCACCTCATAGTTCTCTTTGGCTTAGTCTGCAGATGACACAAACCATCACTAAGCACGAACGAGCAAACATGAGGAATCGAGGGGACTGAGCCCAGTTTGGCTTAGTGTGTCATCTGAAACCGGTCTCGTGGTTTAGCTTTTTGTGAGCAAACTGCAAGCCATAAACTGCAGGACAAAGATTGGTTACATGTCTGGTAAGTCTAGAGCCAAACCACGAGCCCGTGACAAACCATGTGTGGCGATCACACAGGGTCCCCGGACGTTTGATGGTCTATTGACCCTGTGCCACCACTGTAATTGCTTTCTTCGCTGCCCCCAACCCGTTTCTCTCGGGTACACACAGAGTCCAGACAGTTGTTAACATTAACAAATAATCAAGTTTATTTTTATAAGCATGAAAAAGCTTATGGTTTCAGTTAATTTTTCTTGACAGTTTCTTAATCTTAGTTTCTTTACTGACCCAATGTTCCTAACAACTTCAAACTGATTATCCCAACTAACTATCTGACTCCACCTAACAATTCCTCTCACTCTCTCACAACACAACTCAACCAACCCACAGACTATTCCTCCCTCTTCCTTCTCCAACTCCCAACTCTCAACTAACTTCCACACAACTCCAACTCTCACTCTAACTCCTCCCCTCTGTTTCCACTGGCCAATCACTTCACACTCATTTAACCCTTTCCTTATGACCCACCTAGGAGGCAAACACCACACCATGGTTTAGCTTATCACAGCACAGCATAAAAATGACCAGCAAAGAGGGAAGTGGATGTATTTGCTCCTCCAGGAGGTTGCATGCTTGTGCTAAATCATGGATTGACTTGACTTGACATGTGAACCGGGCCATTGTGCAAAAGATTTTTTATTTCTCCCTCCTGTTCTTCATTGCTTAATTCAGTTTCTCCTAGCATTACTTCATATCTTAATCCATGTTGCGGCAAATCGTATTTGTAATCGATATCTATGTGTGTTCTTCTGAGGATCACATCCCAGTGGCGAGCGAGGCCTGAGGCAAAAGTGCGCAGGCAGTAAATGTGGATTTGATGTTTACACCCATTTGCTCATCCTTCTCTATCCTTCATCCAGGCAACCAAGAGATGCTAGCAGAGTTCAAGGACAAATTCCAGCCAGGGTAAACACATTCAGGGTGAGAAGTAGAGGCAATGAGGAAGGGAGCCTGGGGAGCATTCTGAAGGCTGCATTTGATCCTCAAACCTGAAGACCCCACTTGTTCACTTAGAAAGGGAGCACCACAGAGATTTTGTACCATGTTCTAGTAAGTTTGAGTTGGACTGTGGTGGGATGGCCATCTGTCATGAATGCTCTAGCTGAGATTCCTGCATTGCAAGGGGTAGGGCCTTGCGGTTCCTTCCAACTCTACAATTCTATGATTCCACAAGGAGAAGACATTCAAATTAATGAACAAGAAAAGAAGGGCAATGAAGATGGATTATGAGAGCAGTCCCCAGCAAAATGGATTAAGATGTGAGACAAATCTGAGGAAAATAAAAACGATAAATATAAATAAATAAAAACCTGATGTAATACAAATGTAATAAATCTAAACAACAAATCTTAATTTCACATATACAGTGGTACCTCGGGTTAAGAACTTAATTCGTTCTGGAGGTCCGTTGTTAACCTGAAACTGTTCTTAACCTGAAGCACCACTTTAGCTAATGGGGTCTCCCGCTGCGGCCGCGCGATTTCTGTTCCCATCCTGAAGCAAAGTTCTTAACCCGAGGTACTATTTCTGGGTTAGCGGAGTCTGTAACCTGAAGCATCTGTAACCTGAAGCGTCTGTAACCTGAGGTACCACTGTACAGATGTGGAGTCTGAACTGGCAAGGACTGACCAGGAATGAGGCTGTTGTGGATCTGCAGCACTTCAACAAGATATCTGCTCATCCCTGATGAGCAGCAATGTAAATATGGGTAGCCTGGCCTTACCTGAATTCTTAGAATGGAGTCTGATGGATTGGGGTGGGGTCAGGAGAGCCTTCTTACGACTTGTGTGTGTGGAGGAGGAGGGGTGGCTTTGCCTGCCATTGGCTCTGGTGCTACCTACTGTTGATCGCCCGGCCTTCCACCCTTGTTGTTGTTTAGTCGTTTAGTCGTGTCCGACTCTTCGTGACCCCATGGACCAGAGCACGCCAGGCACCTCTGTCCTCCACTACCTCCCGCAGTTTGGTCAAACTCATGCTAGTAACCTCGAAAACACTATCCAACCATCTCGTCCTCTGTCGTCCCCTTCTCCTTGTGCCCTCCATCTTTCCCAGCATCAGTGTCTTTTCCAGGGAGTCTTCTCTTCTCATGAGGTGGCCAAAGTACTGGAGCCTCAGCTTCACGATCTGTCCTTCCAGTGAGCACTCAGGGCTGATTTCCTTAAGAATGGATGCGTTTGATCTTCTTGCAGTCCATGGGACTCTCAAGAGTCTTCTCCAGCACCATAATTCAAAAGCATCAATTCTTCGGCGATCAGCATTCTATATGGTCCAGCTCTCACTTCCATACATCACTACTGGGAAAACCATGGCTTTAACTATACGGACCTTTGTTGGCAAGGTGACGTCTCTACTTCTCAAGATGCTGTCTAGGCCTGTCATTGCCCTTCTCCCAAGAAGCAGGCGTCTTTTAATTTCGTGGCTGCTGTCACCATCTGCAGTGATCATGGAGTCCAAGAAAGTAAAATCTCTCACTGCCTCCATTTCTTCCCCTTCTATTTGTCAGGAGGTGATGGGACCAGTGGCCATGATCTTCGTTTTTTTGATGTTGAGCTTCAGACCATATTTTGCGCTCTCCTCTTTCACCCTCATTAAAAGGTTCTTTAATTCCTCCTCACTTTCTGCCATCAAGGTTGTGTCATCTGCATATCTGAGGTTGTTGATATTTCTTCCGGCAATCTTAATTCCAGCTTGGGATTCATCCAGCCCAGCCTTTCGCATGATGTATTCTGCATATAAATTAAATAAGCAGGGAGACAAAATACAGCCTTGTCGTACTCCTTTCCCAATTTTGAACCAATCAGTTGTTCCATATCCAGTTCTAACTGTAGCTTCTTGTCCCACACAGAGATTTCTCAGGAGACAGATGAGGTGATCAGGCACTCCCATTTCTTTAAGAACTTGCCATAGTTTGCTGTGGTTGACACAGTCAAAGGCTTTTGCATAGTCAATGAAGCAGAAGTAGATGTCTTTCTGGAACTCTTTAGCTTTCTCCATAATCCAGCGCATGTTTGCAATTTGGTCTCTGGTTCCTCTGCCTCTTCTAAATCCAGCTTGCACTTCTGGGAGTTCTCGATCCACATACTGCTTGAGCCTTCCTTGTAGAATTTTAAGCATAACCTTGCTAGCGTGTGAAATGAGTGCAATTGTGCGGTAGTTGAAGCATTCTTTGGCACTGCCCTTCTTTGGGATCCACCCTACCAGTCCTAAATTGGAAACCGTCACCACTGAGACCCCACTGAGGTGATGAGCAGGAGCATTCCTGCTGCACCCTATCCTGGTGGTCAGAATTCTGCACCTTGGTTGTGCAAATGCCATGTGGCTGTAAGACAGGCTTCCTTAAACTTGGCCCTCCAGATGTTTTTGGCCTACAGCTCCCATGATCCCTAGCGAGCAGGACCAGTGGTCAGGTGTAGTGAAGTTAGGAAATTTCAATAGACAAAACTTTGGTCAAGTTAGAAGCAAAGCATTGTGGGAAGACCAAAGGGCCAAAGGATTTATGAGGAATGCGTTCTTGTTGCTTTAAGTGGAGACTTGCTGTCTATGGGAGTGAGAATCCTTATCGCAGGCATCTGAAAAAAGAAACTCTCCAAGTGATTAGTGGGATTCAAGCACCTGGTACTTAACAAAGCTATCTGGGTGTGAATGAGTTATCCACCCTAATCACTCTTGAGAATGTGGATCTGGTGAGTCTCTGAAACTAAGGAGGAACTCTTTGATCGAAGTTCCTGAAAATTAACAAGCTCAGCTGTCCCAAGTTAAATTATTAGTCAACTAACTGATCATTGGTGAATTTAAACATAATCAAGAATTTTGATTGGATCTGAGTTCCGTTTCCACGTGAGTTTTAGAAATAAAGATCCTGAGAAAGTAGCCATGGGCGTGCTCTGCAATCCGCCGTCTGTCAGCCTACCACCTTGCTGATAGTCGTCCTGTTTGTGGGTCTTTGTAATGAAGATCTTTTCTGTCTTTGAGATGCAGATTTCATTGAGGACTTTGAAACCATACTAACTTTGCCTTTGTTCTCATTTGTAAGTATGTTAGCTAGCTATACTATACCATGTTATTGTTTTCTGTGTGAAATGTGTTAAGTTGTGGGCGACCATATCAGACGACACAGCAATTCTTCCAAAGCAGCTCTTTATTTGTAAGCTGGAACAGAACTGAACTGAGGAGCTCAGTCAGCCTGCTTATATAGAGCTCCACTAGAATGCAACAGTAACCAGTTTCTGTAACTAGCCAATCACTGAACGTCACTTTCGATCCTTCATTTGCATACAAATTATCCAATCACTGAACGTCACTTTCGATCCTTCATTTGCATAACTATCTACAGTATCCCCCTGCTGGCCCAGGGTGAGAACTTCAGTACATAACAAAATGTATAAGAGAGGTGCCTACTTTTTAAAGTATGTTTAACCCTGTTTTTTAAATAAATTTTAAATAGAGAACTTTTCTTGTCCTGTGTGCCATTCTGGGGGGAAGTCTGAGTCCATCAGCCTGACCAATCAGTTGCGCACTACCTGTTGAATTTCTGCCTGCACTTTTGTGAAAGTAACTTGCAGGACAGGGCAGCCGGTAATTAGGAAGCATAACTTTCTCCCTTGAGTTACGTTTCCTGGTGCCCTGGTACAGGGGAGTGGTGGCAGCAATTACCCTTTTGATGCGTTTTGTCCTGTAAAAAGTATATGCTTCCGGCCGCTGTTCCTTGAAACCTGATCCAGCTGGACGGTAGGACAGGTGAGGGGGGGCGAGTGATCGGAGCATTACTACATCAGGGATGATGGGAATTGTAGTCTCAAAACATCTGGAGGGCCGAGTTTGAGGAAGCCTGCTCTAAGGGGAGGGGAAAGGAACAACATAGATGTAAGCAATGTGCAGAAACACAGAATGAGGAGAGCCCATCAAACACAGCACTATGGGATTGCCTAGCTACTTTACCTCCAGTTACAGAATTGGAAGTGCTTGTCCCAGACCTCCTGGACCTGGAAGGTTTTGACAACCGTTGGGGATGGCACGCCTACATAATATATGGAAAAGCGAAAATTCATAAAAATTTTACCAACCATATAATAAGAAAGTCACTCTTTGCTGTATGGGAAAAATATAAAGACCTGATGGAGCCTAAAGTCCCGTGGTGGACTTCTCCAGTAGAAGCCATAGCAGTAAAACGGAAAAATACTCAGGAAAGCTGGCCAACATATAAAATACTTCTAAAAAATGAGGACAACCAAATAAAATTTAAAAACTTTGAGGAAATAAGAGAACACATTTCAGGCTGGTTCCAATACCATCAGTTATTTGAAAAATTAAAATCTGACAAACAAAAGGGGTTCTCAGCAGAAATTTCCCGAATCGAATCTGATCTTGTAAACTCTAAAAGAAAAACTCTTTCCAAAACTTACCGACTCCTCCTTGACTGGACAGTCAAGGAGGAGGAGGTAACAGTGGCAATGGTGAGGTGGTCCCAGGATTTTGGCCATTCAATAACCATGGCCCAATGGGAAAATTTATGGAAGATCAATTGGAAATTCACAAACTGTTACACAATTAGAGAGAACTTTCAAAAAATGCAACATCGATGGTATCTAACACCATGGAAACTTTCAAAAATGTATAAAAATGTGTCAAGTAATTGTTGGAGATGCGGAGACTCAGGAACATTCTACCATATGTGGTGGATATGTAGGAAAATACAGGTATTCTGGGAGAGTATACATGCAGAACTGCAAAAAATGCTAAAGATCTCTTTCAATAAAAAACCAGAGGCCTACCTCCTGGGAATAACAGATTTGGATATTCCACAAAGGAGGAAGGGTATCTTTTTATATGCGACGGCAGCAGCAAGAGTTTTGATTGCAGCAAAATGGAAGAGTAATGAAATCCCCTCTATACAAGATTGGGTCCAAAAGCTGACAGAATATGCCGAATTAGATGGTTTATCAGAAAAAATAAAGAATAAATCAAAACAGGAATTTGTTTCTAAATGGGAGGTTTTCAAAGAATATCTGAAAAATAAATATAGTAGTTTAAATTCTGTTGCAGCATTCGAGGAACTTCAGTGATAGTTGCTAGGTAGATAGAAGAAATTAGATTTATTGAGAATAAGTTTAATTATGAAAAAATGTGTATTGGCAATATGTAATATGAATTTGAAATATGGAATAGACAGGAAGTTGGGTCTTTAGTGTTAAGACCAATAGATATTTTATTGTTTGCCAAGAAAATTATGTGTCTATGGTTATTTTTGTAATTTGTGTGTAATTTGGTATTTGTGGTTTTTTGTGTGTGTGTTTTTTCTTCTTGTATAAATAAATATTAAAAAAAAAGGAAGTGCTTGTCCCCTCTCAAGTTTGGCCACCTTATAACAGGGTAGGTGTATCTGTGGACTCAGCTACATGAGTAAAGAAACAGCATTTTGAATGTGCTCTAAACATGCAGCGCCAGACAGCACAAATTTTTTATACACGTTTTTCCATAGGGTTTTTAAATTATTTTGTTAAAATGATCTAATTTCTGACTTATTTATAGCATTTCCCCCCCCCCTGTGTGTAGATCCACCCTGTGTCTACCAAAAATGTCCCAAGGCATGATCAATTCTCTGTTGCTTAATTAAAACTGCTATACTGAATATGTATATATATTCTTAAACTACCAAGATAGAACAAAAGAAATAAGCAACTAGGCTAAAGGAGCTCTATGAAAAGTATTTGCAATCCATTAGTTACAAGTTTAAAGCCACAGGAACATGTAACAATCCATTTATTGAGAATAATTGCTTCATTATAAAAGCATTTATAACTTGGCGAATTTCCAGCAGGAGTAGTTAAGAAAAAACAACAACAATGCGAAGCTTCTTAAGAGTTTAATTTTATTCGAAGCCTGGGAAAAAGCATGGTGTCTCTTAAGGCAGAATGTGACAGGAAATAGCCACAAATGAGGCCTTTTTATGTATCACTTTGCATTATATAATCATAACAATGCTTGATTTCCTCATCTCTGGATTTTGGATTTTTTATTTTTAAACTTACACAGATCTGTCTCCTCCTTTAGGTGAAAAACACTGGTTTCTTGATGGGTATAAAAAGGGGGAGGGGAGAAATTATATAGCCTCCCCAAAGCAGAAGTTTTCTGGTTGACTCACAGATATATAGATATGTGTATATATTTTAAAATACAGCAAAAAAATATAAAGCCACAAGCAATTAATTTGTTAAAAGCTGAAACACAGTGCAAAATCCAATCTCGAACAAACAGCTCAATACATGAGAATAAGGGCACAAATTCACATTTGTAGAAATATGTTACAGTGTATTAGAAGAGCTCTGCTGGATCAAATCAATAACTTTATCAATTATTTTAGTATTTATTATAATATAATAATGTTACCAAATACACTATTAAAATAGTGTAATAAATATTACAATAACTATTACTGGGTTTTTAAAAATATTTCTCCCCTGACCTTCACCATGAGGTGAGTTAGAACAATTTACCCATAAAATATTCAAATAGGTTAAAACAAGCCATAGTGAAGAGGTGGGTCCTAAAATACAATATATCTCTCAGTTGTCAGAGGCCATGATAAAGAGGTACAATATGTCTTCATAAAACTACATAATGGAGGGACCAGTTGCACCTCTGTGGGGATAGAATTATACAACTTGCAGACTACTACAGAGAATGTCCTCTACTAAGCCACCATACCCTGAACCTCTGAGGATGGGGGAACTACCAAAGTCCTAACACCCAAGAGGGTCTGTAGGGAAGGGGGCAAGTCTTCTGAATATTTGAGGCCTTAGACTTGCCGATCAGAAGGTCGGCGGTTTGAATCCCTGCGACAGCGTGAGTTCCCGTTGCTTGGTCCCTGCTCCTGCCAACCTAGCAGTTCGAAAGCACATCAAAGTGCAAGTAGATAAATAGGTACCACTCCGGCGGGAAGGTAAACGGCGTTTCCGTGCGCTGCTCTGGTTCGCCAGAAGCGGCTTAGTCATGCTAGCCATATGACCCGGAAGCTGTACGCCGGCTCCCTCGGCCAATAAGGTGAGATGAGCGCCACAACTCCAGAGTCGGCCACGACTGGAGCTAATGGTCAGGGGTCCCTTTACCTTTAAAAACATTTGGAGGGGCACAGGTTTCCCATCTCAGATCTAGAGCTTTTCCACAAAGAATCACTTCTGATGAACTGATGGGCGTTTTGTGTGCTTTGAGGTCCCTTGAAGTCAATTAAGTTTGCTTTTCCATCAGTGTATTTAGGACACCAGCCAAAGTCTGTCCAAATCCCAGCTGTTCCCTCTCCACCCTCAATATCTAATGACTTTTCCCTTTGAAATCACTGGCTCGGAATCGGATTTTGACGTAATACGTACAGAAACAACAGCATGCAACTTCTTGACGTAAATTCCTAGAAGAAGCAAGCACATGGGGAACTCTCTGTGATGAACTACGTTAACCTTGGGCAATCCAACCTGGCTAAACCTTCAGTTAATCAGTTTAGCCGGGGCAAAGAGCAGGTTTCCCTTTCCTCCCCATATGCATTGCACAAAGTGACTAAGTATTAGAGCGGTTATATTCATCCCTTTTTCACCCACTGTCTTTGGGTTGTATCAATGCTCCATGAATGGAACTCTGCTCACACAACAGAACTTCCCCTTCCGCTCCTCCCCCATTCCTGTGAGCCCCATAATCTGATCTGGAAGATCCCCCCCCAAAGAGAACAGGGGAATATATATATATAATTTTCCATTTAGTAATATGCAATCATTTATTAACCACTTTACCTCTCTGGCTCTTTAGAGTCCATCAACTTCCTTCCCTCCCACCTCATGGCTTTCAAAATTAACCTTTATATCATTGCATTTTCTGCATTTTCCAATTCTAATTACATTCCATACAAAACACCTTAATATTTAAATAAATATAGAAAGGGAGAAAATTTATCATTACAAGTCTTCAGACAACTCTGCTAGTGATGTTAATTGCTTACAGTAATCTTTCAAATATCGTATAAATTTACTCCAGTCCTTTTAGAATACTTGATCACGCTGGCTTCGGATTTTTCCTGTCAGTTTCACCAATTCCGCAAAGTCCATCATTTTCATCTGCCACTCTTCTTTCGTTGGTACTTCTTGTTGTTTCCATTTTTGGGGAAGTTCCAGTTTAGCAAGGAGATGTTTCTTCAGCTAGTGGAACGAGAATGTCAGCTACTGCTCCCTTGAGTCAACTAAATTGGTCATTCAGAAGGAAATACAATTATCTCTCTACTGTAGTCACATATCCCTCTTTCGAGGATCTGGAGTGGCATTTCTCAGTCCTGGATTTGCATGAAGCCAGGGTGGGGTAGGGAAGCAAAAGAGATGGCAGCTTGCACAACAGCAGTGGCCATGGCATGGGAGTGAGAAGGGAATGAGGTAGTTCAAAACAATGGCAGAAGTTTGAGTAAAGAAAGGATGGAGGAAACTGAGAGGGAAATGGCTGCTTCCAAGAGCAGCAATGGAAGGACACTGAAAGGTTGTTTTTAAAACGAACAAACCTAGATACCTCACATTGCTGGTGGGGCTGTGCATCTCCTTTCCTACCCGCTATCCCACTGTAATTAAATTCAAGAATCAATCTGCTAAGTGGCAAAGTTATAAATCATTTAAAAATGTAGAGCTTAGAAGAAACAGAGGGAGAGTGCTATGCCAGTGTTATCATAAACTCTGCAATTTTCTTCTCCCTTGCTGGGAAGTCAGCCCCCACTGAACTCCCTGGAAGTTAAGTAAAGGTAAAGGTACCCCTGACCATTAGGTCCAGTCATGGATGACTCTGGGGTTGCGGCGCTCATCTTGTTTGTCCACAGACAGCTTCTGGATCATGTGGCCAGCATGAGTAAGCCGCTTCTGGCTAACCAGAGCAGCGCACGGAAATGCCGTTTACCTCCCCGCCGGAGCGGTACCTATTTATCTACTTGCACTTTGATGTGCTTTTGAACTGCTAGGTTGGCAGGAGCAGGGACTGAGCAACGGGAGCTCACCCCGTCGTAGCAGAGCAACGCATGGAAACGCCGTTTACCTCCCCGCTGGAGCGATACCTATTTATCTACTTGCACTTTAATGTGCTTTTGAACTGCTAGGTTGGCACGAGCAGGGACTGAACAACGGGAGCTGGGGATTCGAACCGCCTACCTTCTGATTGGCAAGCCCTAGGCTTAGTGGTTTAGACCACAGCGCCACCCGTATCCCTAAGGATATTTAAGTATCCTTGTCCTAATCCATAGGAACTTATACTGGGTCAGACTACTGGCCCATCTGACTCAATGTTGTCTATGGTGACTGGCATTGACACTCAAGGATTTCAGACAGTGGTCTCCCTCAGTCCTACCAGCAGATGCCCTGGCCTTCTGCATGCAGGGCAGATTTGTGGTCCTCCTCCAAAGTAAGAGCCAATGTTGCTGAATGGGTTTTCAGAGCCAGGGCCAATTCCAGGTTTGAGGGACACAGCATACTCTGGCAGTGCCCCCTTCTGTCAATGGGCCCTGGTGGGCTTAGTTGGCGGCACTGCACTGCTGTGGGCAGCAGCATCCAATATTCTAAGCATTGTCAGATGACCAGATCTAGTTTTAATTTCCCACAATGCCCTGGGAAATAATGCTATGTTGAGGGCATTTCATGGAAAAATTTAAATGGCTAAACCATGGGTAGGCAAACTAAGGCCCGGGAGCTGGATCCGGCCCAATCGCCTTCTAAATCTGGCCCATGGACAGTCCGGGAATCAGCGTGTTTTTACATGAGTAGAATGTGTGATTTTATTTAAAATGCATCTCTGGGTTGTTTGTGGGGCATAGGAATTCGTTGGTTCCCCCCCCCAAAAAAAAACATAGTCCGGCCCCCCACAAGGTCTGAGGGACAGTGGACTGCCCCCCTGCTGAAAAAGTTTCCTGACCCCTGGGTTTCCTGACCCATCTTAAAGCACTGGGGCAGGGGTTTGCTTTAATTTGTTAAGGGAGCACCTGTCTTGCCCCCCACATTCAAGACACAGAACTTTGACTTGGTTTGAGTATTCCCGAAGGCTTCCTTCCAAAAGTCAGCACATGATTTAAACATAGATCGAGATACAGGTTACAAAGTCAACAGTTCAGAAGCAGGACTGACATGCCCTGACAGAAGCGCCTGACATGCCCCCTTGGGTCTCCTGTTGAAGAGCAGGTCGAGCACAATCGTTTGCACAGTTCTCATCACATGCAATGGGACGGAGAAAGCAAATGGCAGAGGAGGATTTAGGTAGGACAGCATAATTGGTTCCACTGGACACAGAGCCCCGGGGGCACTGCAGGGCATCACAACTATGACATAGTGAATTGAGCAGAACAGAAGGCGGGGGAGGGGTGTCACCAAATTTTGCCCTTGCATAGGGCCTTGCTGAAATTTGATGGACCAACGTCCATCCCTGCAAGTGGACACTCCTGTCCATCACTGTTCTGCTGTTCTTCCTTCTGACTCCCCCCTTTATCTGCCCCCTCTGCTCCCTCATAGCTGTGCGCACCCTCCTTTTCTGTTGCTCTTTCTCGGGGGGTTCCTGCAGTCCACTGTGTCCCTGCACACATGCATACAATATTGGTGTGCAACAGTGCATTATCTGTGCAAGCTCGCAAGAGAGGCATGCCAACCAGTGGGGCCTGATTTAGTGTTGGTGGGGATCCGTGCAAGGACTTATGGAGGTCTACCAGCCTGTTTCTTGGGAGAAAAGCAATGACAAACCTAGACAGCATCTTAAAAAGCAGAGACATCACCTTGCCAACAAAGGCCTGTATAGTCAAAGCTATGGTTTTCCCAGTAGTGATGTATGGAAGTGAGAGCTGGACCATAAAGAAGGCTGATCGCCGAAGAATTGATGCTTTTGAATTATGGTGTTGGAGGAGACTCTTGAGAGTCCCATGGACTGCAAGAAGATCAAACCTATCCATTCTGAAGGAAATCAGCCCTGAGTGCTCACTGGAAGGACAGATCGTGAAGCTGAGGCTCCAGTACTTTGGCCACCTCATGAGAAGAGAAGACTCCCTGGAAAAGACCCTGATGTTGGGAAAGATTGAGGGCACAAGGAGAAGGAGACGACAGAGGACGAGATGGTTGGACAGTGTTCTCAAAGCTACTATCGTGAGTTTGACCAAACCGCGGGAGGCAGTGGAAGACAGGAGTGCCTGGCGTGCTCTGGTCCACGGGGTCACAAAGAGTCAGACACGACTAAACGACTAAACAACCACCACCACCACCTCTGATTCTTCCTGCCAGAAGGATATAAATTTAATAAACAAATGGAAAAGGGGCTCTACACACAAGCATTTCTCTCCCTCCAGAAACAGCAGATGCATGATGGAGAAGAAGAGGGTCACGCTCACAGCTTCTCCCTTTGATACTGGCCTTGGTGTGTCAGCATCAAAAAATGTGCAACCCCTGAGGTCATAAAACCTGGACAGCTATATGCATGGAGGGTGTAAATGCAGCCATAGGGGGCCCTGAGTCAGATCAGGATCATGGCGCTGGGGGAGGAATTTTAACATTTCCTATCGTTCCCCCCCCATCCAAATCTCCACCACCACCCCCTTACACATTTATCCCACCCTTTCCCGAAGTGCTCAGGATAGCAGTGGGGGCTGGAGAACTTCTCAGTGAATCGGAATGCAAACTGCAGGAGGAGGCAGAAAGCAAATGGAGAGGGAATGGAGGATGCAATGGCACATCCTGAAAGAGGAATGTTGCTGGTTGGCTGGAATCCTGAACAGGAGAACTCCATGCTGCAGCACTGTACTTTCCATAAGTTTTTGTTATTCCATTCAGTTTGTGACGGGCACCTGCAGCACTTTCCCCAAATTCGAAATGTGCCTCCTTATCCAACCATCTAAGTTCTAACCAACTATAAATATAAATAAGCACGCCAGCCAAGGAAACCAAACAGTGATGCAATAATCAGACTAATAACACAGAGCGTACCCTGTTATTAGACAAATTGGCCTCCAATCTTTCATTAGATTTGTGCCCACAGATACATTGCACCACCAGTATTGGATGAGGACTTTTATAATCCCTTTGTGGGAGGCAAATTTGTAGCATCTCAACTGCGGAGCACATTTCTAATGGGAAGAAGAGAACACCCAGGGAGGTTTTATGGATGATTTATCACTATCAAATCTACGAAATAAAGCAGAGACTGCACAGAAAGGCAGAATCCAGCTCTGCAGCCATCTAGGATTCGGAGATTCTGACCTTTATTTCTGAAACTGGCCAGTTGGTACTAGGAATTCTCTTGTCTTCATGGAGAATGCTAGAGCAGCTATTTTGTTTACCCTTAAAAGTCCAGCTGTGGAATATGATGTGAGGAGCGGAGAGGTAACAGCCACAGCTCCAGTGACTTGCCAGTTAGAGACAACTACATATTGTGGAGAAGCATTTGTACTGGGACCAGTGCTATTGAACTTGTTCATAATTTATCAGTATTTGAGGAGAGCAGCGAAAGAGTTAAGTTTGCAGATGATCAGGATGGTAAACCCCCAAACAGACTGCAAAGAGCTCCAAAGAAGATCTCTTCAAATTGGGTGAATGGGCAACAAAAGGGAAAAATGAGATAATCAGACTAATAACACAGAGCGTGTTCTTAATTTTTATTATTATTTATTAAATTTATATACTGCCCTTCATCTGAATATCTTAGGACAGTTCACAGTATAAAAATACAGGATGAAAGCGCAAAATGAAAAAACAATTAAACAAAAACCAAACAAACACATATAAAATGCCAAAGATATTATTATTATTATTATTTATTAAATTTATTGTAACTAAGCGAAAAATTGATGCACAGTGGGGCAAAAAAGGTAAATAAATAAAAGAGCATATGCACTGATATGGTCTAAGTTTACAGAGACTTATCCAGAAAGAAATCATGGGGTGGGGTGGATAGCTCAAAGCAAATGCTAAAACAAGAATGAGCCAGCTATGAAAAGGAGCCGCTTGTTCTTTATAGGTTCAGGCACCTCTTGCAATATCGTCACCAAAACCATCAGCTGAAGCAATTAACTCCAACTGCAACTTTGCCAAATGGCACAGTGATAATAAACATAAATTAGACACCTACTCCACGAATGCTTTCATCTTGCAGCTTGTAAAGTTACCAGGCTTACTGGTCTTTTATCATACTGGAAAGGGCCTAGCCCAGCAATGTTCAGTGTTGATCACAGGCAAGTATGAAGCAAACTTGGAGAAAACCTGAAGTTTCCAGTGTGCTCCCACCACTGGTTTGAGAAGTGGTGTACACACACAACGTAGGCCGCAATCCAAATTTATCTTGTATTTTCTTATGAAATACTGCATTTTTATGCATTTTCTTCTAAACTGGCTTCAACTTGAATTGAGAAAAAAGGATGGCCTAGCTGGATTTCAAGGTGGTAAGGTGAACACTAGCTAAAAGAGAAATAAATGAAGACTTAGAGAAATGTCCAAGAGAAGGTGGCCAATGGCCCTGTCTCAACAAAACCTCTATCAAGTTCAATCTGAGATGGACTTATCTCTAGGGAACATGGGCCATGGGCAAATCTCTTGCCTGTGCAGGAGTTTTATGCATGTCCACGATATTTAAATGCACTTACAACATGAGCAGGCCCATTTGGGTGCAATGTTTGCATGTCAATGGTATATCCCATCCTATTCCAGTACTAGAGGTAAGTGTGTTTAAACACTTACACTGGTAAGGGCTTCACTAAGGACCAGTCCTATATAAATTAGTCCTAATGGTAACAGAAATTCCTACCCCAGGTCTGCGAAGACTATGGGCTGTTACACACTTCTGTTTCCCCCATCGCTTTCCCCTGGGGAAGCCTGCTCTTTGCTTCTATTTGGAAAAAAGAGCAACTGGGTTTTCCACATATTGCTGTTGGTTCCGATTGAGTGGTAAAGAGCAGGTTTTCCTGGGGGCAAACGAGAAACTGCTCAGACCTGTGCTTCCTAGGCACAGCACAAGTGGAATTGTGGATTAGCCCTATGTGTGTGTGTGTGTGTGTAAGGACCTAAAACAGGCTCTTTTTTTGGTCTGCTTCAAAGCGGGAATTTTTAGATGAGGCTTGGGTATGTTTTTAGGCTGCTGCAGTTCATACGGGTTTTTTTATGATACCGCCTTACAGGTGAGCTAATCAAGTCAACTTTAAATACATGCATATGTAATCTCCTTCTTCCCAGGTGAACGATCAGCCTGCACCCCACGACTGGCCACACACAGAGGGCTCAGAAGAGGGAGGATGACAGCAAAGGCAGGGGAGATGGAGGACGTTGGCAGTGAGGGCAAGGATCCCCCAGAAGTGGCTCACTCAGGGGAAAGTGACAGCGAGGGTGAAAAGCGTCCTACGCTGAGTTGTCAGGATGACCTGGAAGAGAAGAAGAAGAAGAGTTTGGATTTGATATCCCGCTTTATCACTACCCTAAGGAGTCTCAAAGCGGCTAACAATCTCCTTTTCCCTTCTTCCCCCACAACAAACACTCTGTGAGGTGAGTGAGGCTGAGAGACTTCAGAGAAGTGTGACTAGCCCAAGGTCACCCAGCAGCTGCATGTGGAGGAGCAGGGAATCAAACCTGGTTCACCAGATTACGAGTTCACTGCTCTTAAACACTACACCATGCTGGCTCTCAGGGGAGTGAGCATGGAATAAGTGGAAGAATTGCCAGTGGGGCCTGCTCAAAGCAAGAAGGGAGCTCAAGCGCCCCGCTTCCCACTGCCATCGTCACCTTGAGCCCGTAGGCGGGCAAGCAGAGAAGAACAACATTGTTTGCCCAGGAGTGCACATCATCATGGACCTGGAGGGAATGACAGCTACGCTCACAGCTGTGCCTCACCAGGCTAAGATGGGGCTGGGAGCACAGAGCATATGATCCCTGCACCTGTAGCTGACTCAGATTGGAACCAGTCCTAATTAAGGAGAGAAGAGTCAAGCTGCAAGCGTTGGCACAACTACCCAAGGCAGGGGTGAGGAGGAGGAGTATTGTGAAGACCAAGAGGGTGATGTTGGAGTGCAGAGGGTAGAATGACCTTTTCTGGGCAAAGGTACAGCAGAGACAGCAGGAGCAAGGTGTGCTGAGGGATCATCGCACACTGAGAGGAAGCAACGGCAAAGAGGAAGAAAGTACCGCTAACAGCAGCCAGATTCGGGACAGGCTGGAACTTTATTGGACTTGGCGCTAGACCACTGCCATCTCAACCCTGCACCAAACGCGACAGGGAAGGTATTGATGACTGGTTTTTGGATGTGCCCCACTCCAGTGATATGACTCATAGAAAGGCAAGGTATGAACGCCATATAATAAAGAAGTTAATTAATACAGCATGCTACAACATAAAAAGAGAAAGGAAACAAACAGAGGAGGACAGAGGTAAATAATTAGTGTATGGCAAAAAACCCACCGTTTCTAAAATATCGTGTTGTTGTTTAGTCGTTTAGTCGTGTCCAACTCTTCGTGACCCCATGGACCAGAGCACGCCAGGCACTCCTGTCTTCCACTGCCTCCCGCAGTTTGGTCAGACTCATGTTTGTAGCTTCGAGAACACTGTCCAACCATCTTGTCCTCTGTCGTCCCCTTCTCCTTGTGCCCTCCATCTTTCCCAGCATCAGGGTCTTTTCCAGGGAGTCTTCTCTTCTCATGAGGTGGCCAAAGTACTGGAGCCTCAGCATCACGATCTGTCCTTCCAGTGAGCACTCAGGGCTGATTTCCTTCAGAATGGATAGGTTTGATCTTCTTGCAGTCCATGGGACTCTCAAGAGTCTCCTCCAGCACCATAATTCAAAAGCATCAATTCTTCGGTGATCAGCCTTCTTTATGGTCCAGCTCTCACTTCCGTACATCACTACTGGGAAAACCATGGCTTTAACTATACAGGCCTTTGTTGGTAAGGTGCCTTCCATAAAAAGGCACTAACTGAGAAAAAACAGAGGTAAGCAAAGGTCTCAATGTATGTATTCACTTGACTTTGTCTTACATATGTTATGGATTCTTGTATGGACCAGTCTGAAAGTTCTTTTGTCTACTTCTATCCCATCTCTTGACCGCTAAAGTAGGTTTAGTCTTTATGGTGCCACAAGGCTGTTTTCTTCTCCTACATGAACAGTTAAATCTCCAATTTATTGGTAGATGGATGGTAGCACTGTCATCCTCTACGCTGACTGGACACTGCTCATTTATCATCTTGGAATAATAATAATAATAATAATAATAATAATAATAATAATAATAATAATTTATTTGTACCCTGCCCATTTGGCAGGGTCTCCCAGCCACCCTGGGCGGCCTCCAACAAAGATTAAAAATACATTAAAATGTCACACATTAAAAACTTCCCTGAACAGGGCTGCCTTCAGATGTCTTCTAAATGTCAGGGAGTTGTTTATCTCTTTGACATCTGATGGGAGGAGGTTCCACAGGGCAGGCACCACTACTGAGAAGGCAGGAATGAGCATGAATATGGGTACCCACTCTTGCAATGCCCTGCATAACTACCTACTAGTAACAGAAACAGGTCAGAGTTGTTTGTTCCTAGAACTATTGGATAATCTGGTGGCAGGCAGCCTCTTGAACCCAATAGGCCTTGTTGTGGAACTCAACAAAAGTCTCTGGCTGAAAGCTGCAGCACTCATGCCACATATTCCAGGGGCCAGAATAAGCACCATAGTTTGGGGCAGTTATGACTACTTTCCTAACCAGTCACACACACTGTCTACCTGATATTGGGGTCTCACGTTCACATGTGTCTGCAATGTGCTTCCTGGTGCTTTTTTGATGTCATGCAGGCACAACACCTTCTTTATATGTATGGCATTGACAAAGCTGTGTCTATGTCATTCTGTGTCGACAACTTCAATTGACGACTTAATTAATTAAGAGTCTCATGCTCTACTGACTGAGCTAGATGTTGTTGGATTCCAAATCTTGTCAGACCCAGAAGCCATGGCCAATATAAGGGCGGGGGGGGGGGGGAATCATAGTCTAGCAATGTCTGAAGGGCACCAACAGGCTCATCACAGCTATCTGCCAATCACCCATTCCCACCACCCTTCTGAGTAATACCCCTCCCCACCTTCTCACTATATAGAAGGATCTGGCAACTTCTGTTTCAGTGTATCTGAAGAAGTGTGCATGCACACGAAAGCTCATAACAAGAACTAACTTAGTTGGTCTTTAAGGTGCTACTGGAAGGAAAAAAATTTTTTGTTTTGACTATGGCAGACCAACACGGCTACCTATCTGTAACTGAAGGGCACCATGTTGGCTATCTGTAGACTAGACTATAAAATGAACTAACATGTTCATTACTGAGGCGGAAAGAAAAGGACACATTTTCACAATGTCAAGGAAAATGTGACATTACTTGTTGACAAGATTGATTACTGAAAGGCGAGTTTAAGTCGTGTATGAGGAACCAGATTTAAATACCACCTGCATCCTGCTGTTCTTGTTCTGGAGTGTCAGTTTTCATCATTGGTGTGACTGAATATTGATTAAGAAACACAACATTTTCAAATGACAACATACAAACATTGCAAGCACTGAGCTTGCAATAATAGGTGGAACTTTCACCTTCTCTATAGGCTAAGGTAAGTGAGAGAAAGTTTGCCAGGGCTGAACTGCCAGGTCAAATTGCAGATCCCCTTTAGGAAGTTGGGTCTTTTGCTTTCAGATAACGCAAAGCCTCCAGTAAGTTGAGGTTTGAATTTAAAAAGCAGAAGAGAATTAAGAAAAACAGCAGCAGCAACAAAAGACTCTTAAAACTTATTTACTGTATTTTTCCATCTATAAGACGCCGCCATGTATAAGACGTCCCCTATTTTGGGGGACTCTGATTTAAGAAAATAGGGGGGAGATCTATCCATGTATAAGACACCCCCAAATTTTGGACATTATTTTTTAGGGGAAAAATCTAGTCTTATAGATGGAAAAATATGGTATTTATTTATTTTATTTATTAAATTTATATACCACCCTTCATCAAAAGATCGCAGGGCAGTTTGCAGAATAATATACAAGAAAACGTACACTTAAAGACAAATGCAGCTTTGCAAATAAGTTCATAAAAGGAACTAGCAAATGTCTGGCTCTGTAGCACATAAATTGCCTGGCGCACAAAGGGCTCATCTACACTTATCCACTCATAGACTTATACACTCATCCACACTTTCTAGGCACAGGTCTGAGCTTTCCAGGTCTTTATCTGAGTGGTTTTGTGGGGGGGCTTTGTCCTGGAGCTTTCCTTGGGAAAACTCATGTTCTTCTGCTGAATTGGAGCAAACAGTGATCCACAGAAAACCCAACTGCCATTTGCTCTGATTCAGTGATAATACAGCTTTTCAGGGAAAGTGCTGGGGGGGGGGGACCCCACTTGGACGTGGACCTGGGAAGCCTTAACCTGTGCCAAGAAACGCAACACAAAAGGAAGTGTAGATGAATCCAAATTGAAACAATTTTCTTCCAGTTAAAAATACTTCTTTGCCCGATCTCCTTACCAGTGCTTTTTTTCTGGGGTTCTCACTAGTACAAAGTACTAGCACCTCTTTTTTGACGTTAAAAAGTGTGGCATTTACTGTAACAACTTCATGGTGAGTACTGACACCCACCTATTTATCTAGGGAAACAGCACTTATTATTACTCATCTCTGGTGGACACACAAGCAAATACTATTAAATAAGGGGATAGTAACACTGATCTACTTTACAGGGCTATTACTGAGAACAGGTATGCAAAGGATTTTGATCACTCTAAACCTCACTATGTACATGCTAATTATTGTTACTTCCTAGTTGGAAACTTAGGTTAAAAATATGTAGGAGACCCACTTAATCTAATCAAGGATCATCTAGTCTAGGTGAGTGGAGGGCATTTTTTTTGTTGTTGCTGCTGCTGCTGGCATTGATGGCTCATCCAGACTTCCGTTTGTACTGTTGCTTTCCCCAATGGAAAACCTGCTCTTTACTGTTGAATTGGAGCAAATTGTCAAGTGGATTTTCTGCCAACTGCTCTAATTAGCGCTGTTGTAGAAAAATTAGGGCTTGGCTTTTGCTGCCCAACTCCCCAAGGGACTCTGAGTTCCCTAAGTCCATGACTGGTCAAAGAAGAATGGATGGAGGCAGGATCCAGTGAAAGCTAGGCTGATTTTTATTTTTCTGTTGCAACAGAGCCCCGCCCCCACCACAAGGAAGTGAGAGAGACCAAAAGCACAAAGTGTGCAGGAACCTTTGAAGACTTTAGACATTGCCCAACCCCTTAGCCAAAGACCACCCTAAAATCATCATACATACATCACAGAGGTGGTCTCCCAAATAAATTTGAGTGTGTGGCTTCTCTTCTGTCTGCCAGGATATCTGAAGTTTTACTGGTTGCATTACCTGGGCAGTGTAGTCATTCTTTTGAGATGGTAAACACTTTAGTTCTTGAATCCAGGTCACAGGCCCACCCTATTCATACACAAAATATGACCTTAAGCAAGGATTTGTAAGTGAAAAGAACTACGGTACTGGGAAAGGTTTCTCCAAGATATCTCCTTCCGTAGAGGAAATATTTTGAGTAATTAGGAGAGCCAAGATGGCTTTTGGGGGGATTGTTCTGTGTGCTAAAATAATGTGTAATTTTCTCAGGGAATAGTTCATATATTTTGTAGGGTGGAGGATTGGTTTTCTGTGGAGTGTGTGTCTGCTATGTGTGTGTACCCTAATATCTTATAATATTTTATATCAGCCCTAAAGAGCAGCTTTTCCAGGGGAAAGGGGTAGGGCAGATGGGGAAGAGCATTCCACAAGCAGAAAGCCACTGCAGAAAAAGTCTTTTCTCATGTTACCGCCCTCCAGACCTCTCATGGAAGGGGCCCCAAGAAGAAAGGCCTCAGATGATGATCACAGGTTTATAAAGAAAAAGAAAGACATAAAGAAAAACGTTAAAAGAAACTTGTACAAAACAGGCAATATTAGCAGCATTACAAGCCATAAAGGCATATCAGAAGCCTCATTTAACCAATGACAGCACCATACAACATTGTATTTGGATAGCATTTGTAATCTGTGTGTGTTGTTAAATAAAGTATGAAAAACCACCAGACTCTTTCCCTGAGAACCTGGAGCTGGTGGGCCATTTTCCTTGATGTGGCTATCAATAAGGCTTAAAAAAAACCCAAACAGTTCATAATATAATATGCAAGAGCCTCCTTCCAGCCTATATGAAGTTCGTATATAGTTTGCAGCCAGCGCAGACACCAGGGCTCTCCTTCGCTCCCTTCTTCGGGTAACACGATGCTGCCTCGCTGAGATGCGCGCCTTCCTCCCGTTGCTAAGCGACCATCTCCTCTTTCTCACCAGAGGACCTGCAGCAGCGACTGCCCTCACCGCGCAGTCGGCAGCGGGGCTCCCATTGGCCGCCGGGCACCCGCGTCACGCGCTTCATTCGCCGGTCCGGGCCTCAGCGGCGCGCCCATTGGGCGCCCTCCCTCTGGCCACGCGGCGTCATTTTCTCACACCACTCCTCTCGCCCTCGCCTCCTTTCCCCGCCTTGCCTCGCTCATTGGCCAGGAACGGGAAGAGGGGCAGGCTCCGGCGCGCCGGCCTCCGATTGGGCAAGGAGAGCTGCCGCTCACCGGTTTCAAGCGGTGGCTTGGGCGGCGGGGCTGGTTTAAAGGCGCATCTCCAGCCGCGGCTGCGTCCCATTCAGGACGAGGAGCTGAGAGACAGCGCGCGGACCCTGCAGAGAACGAGCCATCGCCGCACACAGGTGGGTGGGATCTTATTTCCGTCAGGTGCATAGGGAGCACCTGCCTGGTTTTGGTGTTAAATTGAAGCTCTCCCGCCCCGCCTCCTCTAGGACCAGGTGTGCTAACCCAGAAATCGCACCTGTGTCTACTCAGAAGTAAGCCCCGCAGAAGTCACCAGGTAAATTGTGCTTAGGGTTGCAGGCGAAGGCCGGAATCCTGCACGAGCTTAGCTTGGGTGTAAGCCCCATCGCATTCAGAGGATCTTACTTCTGAGTAGACCTGAATAGGATTGCCACCTAAACTAGGTCCTTGGTTTTTCCAAAGACCATTAGGTTTTTTTAAGGTGGTCAGATCAAAGTTTTGGGGTACTTGCAATTCTAGAGCTGACTGTTTTCTGTGATGGTGGTGGTAGTAATATGTGGCCCCCTGGTTACATTTAAAAGGAATATAATTGTTCTGGGGCAAGGGTGGGGAACGTTTAGCTTTCCAGATATTCGTGAACAGCCCCAGCAGCTGGGCAGGGATGATGGGAGTTGCAGATCAGCAACACCTGGCGGGCCAAAGGTCCCCCACACCTGTTTTCTAGTACTAAATAGGACCCAGGATGCCATCATGCCCAGTGCTTCTGCTAAAGAGAATAATTTTCTACTCAGCAGGCTTGTTTGGGCAGGGAGGCTGGGCAACATGTCTCTGGTGGGACCTCCTTATCATGCCACTGTTCCTCAAGAGAAAGAGCAGTTAAGTTGCCAGGGGTGGCGGTTGTGGTAGAATTGAGCAAGTGGTGATTGCAAGGAGCAGCTACCTCTGATTCCTCACCTGCCCATTCCCTTCTATCAGGTAAGAGACTACTTACCTGGATTTAACCCAGCAAGTTTGCCCAGAGAGAGGCAGTAAGCGAGAGAGAGCAGCTCTGCCAGTTTCAACGCCTTATCGTCACTTTAGGTGGGGCAGTGGCTGCCCTGCTGGGAGCAGCTGCTTCTGGCTTGCTCACCCACTCTCCTCTCTGGGTGGCCTCTCTCTACTGAACCCTGTCCACCCTGCCTAATGGGAGAGCATAGTTGTGGAAGCCTCTTGCTAGTGTTCTTTGGGGCTGTCCCTCAGATCTCTCTCTCTGTGTTTATGGGGTGGGGCTGAGCCAATTTTTTTCCACTGCTCCACCCAGAGAGAAAGGGGGTGAGCAAAAGGGAACAGGAGTCTCTCCCTCCCTCACTTGCATCCTTCCTCTGAAGAAGTACAGATATGGCACCTAGACAGGGAGGCTGTACTGGCGGAAAAAAAACGATTGAATGTATTTATTGCGCTTAACTCTCCCTCTCCCCCACTGTGTTGCCCAGAGGGAGGGAGGTAAGGTGGCAGAGGCAGAAGAAGCCACTTTCTGCTCTTCCTCTGGATGCTATGACAAATCCAAGCCCTGATCCAAAGGGAGGGGGCAGGCAGGTACCCCTCAAAACCTGTTGTTCAGTTTGCCCATTTTTGCAGACAAACCAGTGGCAGCTGTTCTCTGGGCAGGAAGATGGGGCATTGGTGTTGCATGTGGCACAGAGCAAAGGAGGCAAGTCTCCCAGGGAGCTCTCTACTGAAAATGGTGGCTGTGGCACTTCAACAGTTTTTGGGGGTGGGGGTCTGTACTAATGTGAGAGCAAGGCTTGGGCCAGTTCCCCCCCATACTAGCCCAAAGTGATCCAGTACAACAGCACACCCCCAAAGTACAGAAGTCAGTAAGACATGGCAAGTCAAAGAATTGCTTGCTGTTGAACAGTGCAGCCCTATGGAACATATTTACTCAGTTATTATTTTTATTTCCACTAAGTTCAGTGGGGTTTGCCTCTCCAAAAGTGAGTATCTGGGAATGGCAGCTGCAGTTGACTTCTGCAAGGAAGCCATAGGAAACCCAAAAAATTGCGAGGAAATCCTTTTCCCGATCATCCAGATAGGCTGCTTTGTTAGATCTGGAGATCTTCTGAGAATTTTTTTTTTTTTTTGCTATTAACTGAACACTAGTTCATCTCACAGCCCTCCACCCACCAATGTCTTTGTTGGGTGGTGGGGAACTTGTGTCGCACTAGAGTTTGTGAGCTCTGGAATAAAAACCAGAACCTCTCAGCTTTTTAAAATCTGTGTTTGGAAGCTTATAATGTCCCACCCAACCAGAATTATTTCTACTTTAGGAACCCTGCTTTCTTTCATTACAAGCCAGCTGCAGCCTCTGATCAACCAGAAATTTAAAACCAGAGTAATTTTAATTGTAAAATAGAAATCTGCCCAGCTGACTTGTTAATTGCTGTAGAGTACATCTACCAAGTGAGATTTAGTGATTGGCTTCCATTCTAGGATAGACAGAACAATTCTAAAGCTGATAGATCTTGCTGTCTTAAGAACTAAATGGTTTCTGTGAACCTACTGGGCATTTCTTGTGTCTGGTCAGACATATAACCCTAGAGCAATTAAGGGCTCATCCACACCTAATTTTTGACTCACACTTTCTGGGCACAGGTTTCTGGTTCCCTGGGTTGTGCTAAATCATTTTCTTTTTTGCCTGAAGCTTTCTCCAAGAAAACCCAATCTTTGCCACTGAATTGGAGCAAGATTCCTATTTGCTCTGATTCAGCAGTAAAGTGCAGGTTTCTGTGGGGAAAGGGGGAGGGGGAAAAAACAACAACTAGCCCACTTGAAACAGACCTGGAAAGCCCAGACCTTTGCATAGAAATGTGGAGCAAAGGTGGATGAGCTCTGTTGCTAGAGCTTTGTGGTGACATTGAAATCTACCTTGGCAACCCTACTCTGGGGGTGTAGCCTCGGGACTCCAGTTCCATAGGGAAGTCCCTGAACTCTAGCAGAGAGAGAAGTGCAGTTTTAGTGGCTGGATCAGGTCCTTCTACAGTACTGGTCATAAACATTGTACTTTCCACAAGTTTTTGACTCCAACTCCAGCTGAGTCATCATGACATCATCATCAGGGATGATGGGAATTGTAGTTCATAGGATCTGGCAGGTGCCACACTGAATGCCTCTCTTCTAGAGCATTAAAAATGGCCATGTGTACTTTCTTCAGTGTGCATATTGACCAAGGACCAGAACTGGATTAGGAGTTGGCAGGTATGCCTGCTGGTGTTAAATTGCCCACTTCTGTCTGCAGTTATCTTCCCTAGGATTGCTTTTTTTTAAAAAAATCCCTGCATATGGTGTGGGGAGGAATTGATCTTGGGGAAAATACTTCTAGCACAGAGTCCTCTTTCAGATATGTCAGGGTTTTTTTGGCTTCTAGGCATGTTCCATCTCACAAGTCGCTGCCTGCAAGTCTAAAGTGGAATAGTCAGACACAGAATACCCCCTCTACTGTTTGTAAGGACTAAGTATAAGGCTAAAATCCTCTACACACAACTCAAAAAGTAAGTCCCATTGAACTTGCTGGGCTTTAAACTAAAAGAGCTTGCTTAATGATTCCACGGTCCATCTTAACAGATCTTTCCGAGAGCTCTCCATGGAGACTGGTGCGCAAGGATATGCAAATTTGTGAAGTGTTCCTCTTTTGTGTTGGATTGTGACCTCCTGTTTCCACAGAATGCCATAGGGAGGCCAATATGATGCCTGCTGTTAAATTTCTAGGATCACTGCTACGCTGAATTTTAAAATAAGGGCAGAGCATTTATCAGGTGTGGCTTGTCTGTTTTTTAAAAAAATTGATTGGCTTCACTTAGTTACAGCAAAGTCTCTGATCACAGTAGAAAGAGTTCTATCGCTACCAATTAAATCAGTGGGACTGCGTAGTTGTGGTTGCGTCATGCACCCTGTTGCTCTTCTTCTTTGGACACTGATCTTTACTAGACAGAGAAGGTGATGTCATTGTCATTTTTTTAATGGATTTTGTGCTCAGTGTACCTCCAGTTTTCAGGAGGTACCTGCCCATTTAATCTTTCTGTACCATGTAGTCTGTTTTTCGACTGATCATCTAGCATGCCTTAATATTTTATCATGATTTCATTGTATTGTTTGGTTTTGAAAGGCCGAGGCATTCTTGTATCAGCCTCTGAAGTACATTGGGACAGCAAGTGCCTCTTGAGATTTTCCCCCTGAGGGTAGCCTGCCTGTAGGACAAGAAGGAAAATGGATGCTGTGTTGTGCCTAGTAGATTTATTCTGGCATAAAGCTGAAACTCCAAGAGGCTTTCTAGCTTTGAGGATGATGCTTTTTTTTTTTTGTCTTTCCATGTAATTTTTTTCTTGCTAAAATTTGTGTTTTGCTGCAGCTGGCAGCTCAGAAATTGAAAGTTTCTCTTCTGAAAACGCTTATCTTAATGTGTCCTCATTCTCTTCTCCCCCCCCCCCTTTCCCTGAGATGACTAGAGAAATTGGACTGCATACAGTTCTTCCTTGTTTGGCTCAGAAGTATTCTGCTGCTGCCTAAAAACGTGAGCTGCAAGTAGATGAAAATGCCTCTCTGAATTGTTTCAGGTCTGGCAGCAGGGAGGTTTTGTAAGAGCCTCACTTTCATAGGGTTGGATTTCCCCTTGTGGGCTCCTGACGCCTCTGGGTAAAGAGATGGGGGAAACCAGTAAAAAATAAGCTGCAGGACATGTCCACTCGCCTGAGGCTGCCATTGTTGCAGTAAGCCAGGCCCAAACTATGAGCAATGTAGTCTGACAACATAGCAATGCAGGTTGTGGACAGTGACTACCCCAGGCTGGGGTGGAGCATTCCCGACTCTCATGAAGAAAAGGAAACGAGGGCTGCTTAGGCTTTCAGATTCTACATCTGGGGGAGAGAAGGTCTTGCCAGGTTTGCTCGTAGATATATAGTGACCCTTGTAGTTGTGAGACAGTGACGCCTTGTGGCTGTTTTTAGTGCTAGATTCTGAGATGTACAAAATCTTTGAACACCGAGTACTTCTGGAGCAGCAAAACGTACAGTAAGTTAGCAAATGATGACTAATGGCCCTTCACAGTTGTTATGATTTTTATGGTTATGTGAACAGAAGTGGACTTGTCTGCTCTCTCTTGTCCAGGCCTTTAGCATACCTGAAAGATGCATGTGAGCATTTTCTGGGCACTTGGTAGCTATGTCAACAGCTTGTGCATACTGTTTACCAACTTGTGGCAATCTCAAGTCATGTGCTGGTTTTGCTTTAGCCCGATTATTCTATTTCCATTCCTTTTATTTATTTTAAACATTTCATAGAATCATAGAGTTGGAATAGACCACAAGGGCCATCGAGTCCAACCCCCTGCCAAGCAGGAAACACCATCAGAGCACTCCTGACATATGGTTGTCAAGCCTCTGCTTAAAGACCTCCAAAGAAGGAGACTCCACCACACTCCTTGGCAGCAAATTCCACTGTCGAACAGCTCTTACTGTCAGGAAGTTCTTCCTAATGTTTAGGTGGAATCTTCTTTCTTGTAGTTTGGATTTATTGCTCCGTGTCCGCTTCTCTGGAGCAGCAGAAAACAACCTTTCTCCCTCCTCTATATGACATCCTTTTATATATTTGAACATGGCTATCATATCACCCCTTAACCTCCTCTTCTCCAGGCTAAACATGCCCAGCTCCCTTAGCCGTTCCTCATAAGGCATCGTTTCCAGGCCTTTGACCATTTTGGTTGCCCTCCTCTGGACACATTCCAGTTTGTCAGTGTCCTTCTTGAACTGTGGTGCCCAGAACTGGACACAGTTCCTTTCTTAACTATGTTCCCTGGTGTAACTGATGCTTGAAGGGGCTCTACAATGCATTCTAAGCATTTATGGGATAAGTAGAAAAGCAAAATCCTGCATGCAACGGTGGAGGGACGGGGCAGGACGCTACAGCTTGGGAGCAAACTTCCTTAGGCTTTCCCATGTGTCTGATGGATATATGAATTGGGTATCATTAAAACAAGCCTGTAGAAGAAATTCCTGGCGGATGAGGGGCGGGGGGAGAGATGCAAGCTGGGAGTTGGAGATAAAAGAAATACTGACAGCTCAGAGCTCAACCTACCCCTGTTGTGTTGGCTGGGATTGATGGGTTGTAGTCCAAAGCATATCTGGAACGCACCAGGCTGGGGAAGGATAAACTTGAGCCACTCGCTAAAAGTTCTTCCATAGTATCTTGGTGAGGATGTGGCTAGGGCACTGCTTCCTATCGCAGTGGATTCACTGCCTGAGCCACACTCAACCTTTTTAATACAAGTTGCTGTGATTGGAAGACAAAGTGAATACAAGGGTGGTGGCCCATAGCCCCAAACCTTTTTGTGGAAAAGACGCGTGCCTGAACATGGTGTTTTAAAATTGCTGGGACCATATGATTAAAGGCAAGTAATAATAAAATTTATCAATTAAATTATTAACAGGATTACTATGCTTACTGAGTCATCAAAAACCTCTAAGCTATTTACATGAAACAGTGCATTAAGCTTCTACAACGATGTTTAGTTCTTGCCAAAGATGGGAAGGGGAAAATGCATAATTCTTTTACACATACATGTCCTTTTCCTTAAAACCCCAACCACAGAATATGTACTAGATGTTCTGATTGGCATAGTATAAGTAGATTAAGTCAATTGCTTAATGATTTCCTGGAAAGGAAATTTGCAGAATTCAGGGTGTTGCTCATATATCAGTTTTAATCTTCTAATTGCTCATGGTAATACATTTTTTTTAAGGTGTTCTAAAGTGACCCTTCTACAAGTAGGATCTTTCACAGTCATCTCGCCTTATTACTGCAAAGCAGCAAGCTTACAAAACAAAGCTCTGCACATCGGTCACCTCTATTGAAATACATCCCTCTTTAGCCAGCTAGAAAGAATCCCCATTTATTTCATAAAGTGACCTCTCAGGAATTATAATTTCAGCCACAGCTCAAGTAATAAATCTGTAGGTCTGCCAAACGGAAATCAGATTTTAAAAAATATTTTAATATTTTCCATGTAATTTTACAGGGAGAAATCTGTGCCCCTTCCTCAAGTGGGAACATCCATGTCTCATGGATGATGGAAATGGCAATAGTCCTGTTGCAACCCTCCCTAGGACCTTTTGATGAAAGGCCAGTAAGACATATTCTAGATAAATAACTGGAGTCGCGGGTTCCCCATCCCTGCTCTGATGCCATGCTCCTACTTTAATACCGAGGTCAAGAAACTTCAGCGGCAGGGGTGTGTTTGTGATACGTCTGAATATGGCAAACATAGTGGCGGGGTTGTGTGCGTGCTTGTTTCTTTGAATACACAGTAGAAGTTCTAGCTCAGCTCATGGCAAAGTAACTAAAGGCGGCTGTCCTTCACAAAACACCATTTCTTTATGTACAGTACAGTACACGCGGAGGAGGCGTTGCCTACATTTTGAGGTGCCGATCCGGGTTTGCCCTGCGTCACGTGTGAAAGGTCCCCGTGCGTGACCTCGGAGGCCGGGACTTCCCCTCCCTCCTTCCCAAGCGTCCCTGTGTGCTGGTTTCGTATCGTCCTCGGCAGCAGCCGCCGCCCGCCTACACATCCGTGCGCCGCTTCTCAGAAGCGAACGCGTAGTAGTAGCCCCAGGAAAAGGCGGCGGCGGTGGCTCGGGCTCCTCCGTTGCCTTCGCTCGGCGGAGTGAGGGGGCGCGCGAACGCAGAACGCCCTCGAGCCAGGCAGGGGCGTGGCTCGCTCTGCCGCGTCAGAATAAAGGGGGAAGTGGGCGCGGCCGAGGGAGGCAGCGAGCGGGCGGCCGCGCGCCGCGTTTTCAAGGTGACAGCGGCGGGCTGGAGCCAGAGGGCCCGCCATGAGGAGCGCATGCGCGCTGGGCCGACCCGGTGCCGTCCGGAGCCGGTGATGGGGTTTCACTGCGTGTGAGTGAAGCGCGGCTGGGGAGGAAGGGGCGGGGGCCGGCCTTGACCTCGGTGAGGACGCGGAAGCTTCTGCCCCGGTGTTTCCTGAGGGATGTGGTGGTGGGGACTTCCATCTGGGTGGCTTATACCGGTATATGAGGGAAGGACGTGGGGCCGCTCTGCCTGACAGGGAAACTGAGGCAAAGGCCTCAGTTGCGAATGGAAGCCATTATCTGGCTACTTGAGGCCTACGGATGAGGTGGAGTGGGGGGGGGTCATAAGGCAAATGGGACCTGCCACCGCCCCTTCAGTTATATGGGTGGGTGGGTGCTCTGACTGCCTGACAGGGAAACTGAGGCAAAGGGTCCCTTACCACGGAAGAGGAGTTACAGTGCTCTCTTGAGATAATTAGGGGTGGGGAGAGGCTTATTTTCTTCCCAATTCCCCTTTCTCTTCTACTTTCCCTCACAAGAGCGAAGGGAGCTGCCTTGTCTAGTTGGGCCATTGATCCGTCCAGCTCAGTGTTTTCTTGCACCGACTGGCAACAGCGCTCTAGGGGTTCAGCTGGGTGCAGAGGGTTGGACTAGATGATCCTTGCGATCTCTTCCAACTCTGCACCAGGGACCTTAAGCATGTGACATGCTGCCAAGCTATTTGCTCCCCCACCCCACAAAAAAGAAAGAAAAGCCTCATGGCGTGCTTGTGTGTGTGTGTGTTTACTTGGAAGCAATCCCCACTGTGTTCATGTTTTCTTTGTGCCTGTTACCTGCCCTTCTCTGGTTTTAGCAGCCAACTGACCCGTAAGACATTTGACCGAAGGAGGTTTCCTTAGCAGTGGAAGAAGGGTTCACTGGTTGTATTTCTGTCATGTATGCACAGGTATCCTTCCAGTAACATAGAAAGCCACATTTTTCTTTTTTAAACATAAGTGGCAAATGATTGCCACACTTCTTGTGCTTTCTGCCAGAATTGTGGAGTTGCCAGGGCTTGTTATATCAGGATATGAAACTTGATGATCCAGGCAGGCTTCTGGTATTTAGGGCTATGATTGGTGTGCAGAACATTAGTCCAGTTGTGGATAGTTGAATGATCTGCTGCTTGTGTGGGCTTTACATTTTATTTTTATATTTGTTTCGTAACAAAATATTATCCGAAGTGACTCAGGATAGTAGAGATAATTGATATAAACAGTTGTTTTCCAATTAGATTTTCGGTTTGTGAAGGGATTTGTTTCGTCTTTTGCCAACATAGCTCCAATGCAGTTGTTTGCCCCCTAAGAGACCCAAACCATTGATAAAGGGATTCTTGTGTATATATATTGAAGCAGGCAGTGAGTGCGACTCACTGTTTTTTCCTGCAGGACACACCGGTGAAGCAGATTTGCTGTGACACTACCAGGCTGAAACTCACACTTTTTCAGTGACCATATAGCACTGAGGAACATGTAGTGTTAACTTTGGCAGTGTGATATTTGGCAGTTGCCCATTGTCAATCCTCGTTCCTGGAGAGACTGTCAAACTGTTGTTTTGCGTCCTTAGTCAGCAAAGCATTGTATAAACTTTCTAAGAGTGAGTAGATAAATTATTTTGTCTGATAGTTGCTATTTTCTGTGGGTTGGAGGTAAGCAGCACAAAAAGAATGGAGAGCTGGTAGGATTAAGGCCATGTCAAACCAAGACAAGCACAAATCAGGTAAATTTAAGTAGGCATCATTCTGCCTTTTGCCCAATGGAGACTCGCTTGGGAGGAGCATACACCTCCCTAGCAAGGGCTGTATTTAAAAGCCATCACCAATCTTCTCAGAGATTGGTGCCAATGGAGGGCTGTAGCAAAGGGCTGTCTTGGAGTACTGATGGTTGTAGGTGAGCAACTGATTGGATGGCTGAGATGGTTTCTGTGTTGTGTTTTTGTTCTGCAGGATGTTGGGCATTCTCAAATTACTAGTTTTTAGTTAAAGAATGCATGAGTCAGGAAGGGTTTCAATCTTTTTTTCAGATGGAGAAAGAAACCAGTTTTACTGCATTATTGGGCATTTTTATTACTGGTGGGGTGATTTGATGACATTAATTTCAACCATTCTACAATGGTACATTTTCATAATGGATATGAGGAATGGTTTGGCAAACTACTGGCCAAGAAGAAGCTGATACTGCAGGCAAATGACTGCTGTCTATATGGATGTTCAGAGTCATGACTCCATATTACTTTGTTTTCTTCTTAAGTTGTCATTGATTATGAAGGTTGTTTTTTCAATAACTCCGTTTTCCACAACTGTGGCTTGACTTAACTCAGCTGGTTAGAGTGTGGTGCTGACGTGTAGGTAGCAGGCCCTGCCCTGCTCTTGTTTCCCAGCAATTAATTTTTGGAGAGATACTGCCTTTGAATCTGGAGGTTCCACTTACAGGTAGCTTTGTCAGTTGATCTGTTAAACTCATTTTCTAAAAACTATTGAACACAAAAATTCAAACAGCTAAGCTGAGCTTCATTGTAGCATAAGTGGTCCCCAACACACTGGACCCAGTGCAATGAAATTTTGTATAAACTATTGGGCTGTGAAAGCAAACATAGAAACCTTGTATGTGGTATGTTTATCCCCATGATCCATCAGCAAGTAACAAGCTGTTTGGGCCAATAATCATTGATTAGACTGACCTCTGTAAAATTTGTCTAATCTCTGAATTTAAAATCAAAACCATAGAATTGTAGAGTTGGAAGGGATCCTGGGAATCATCTAGTCCAGCCCCTTGCAATGCAGGAATATGCAGGTGACCTGTATGGGGATCAAACCCACAACCTTGGCATTATCGGCACCATGCTAACCATGATTCTTTTTTAGAAAACTCATGGCCACATCTTGTTGCAGCAAATTCTGTAAGTTATGTACTGCGTGGATCAGTTCTTCCTTCTGCCAGTCTTGAATTAACAGCAGGAATTAACAGTTATTAGGTTCCAAATAGTATTAAAAAGTTATTATGACAAAGAAGTTATTACCCTAATATTCAATATTTTAAAAGACATACTTAAAAATCTGAAAACTAGTCAAAACAATAGTATAAGACTATTAAATCTGCAAGAATTAATTCAATAACACAGATTTTTCCTTCTGGCCTTCCTATTCCCAAGTCTCCATACTTCATTTGCACAGTGGTGAGAGCTGTGTGTGGTGGTCCCATACAACTAAGGAGCGATTTGAATGTTCCAAGCACGCACTACAAATTTCTGTGCCATTGTATGCATGTTGGATGAGGCAGATGGGCACTGGGACAGAGTTAGTGTTTCTCTTGTGGGTTCCAGTCTGCAGAACGATCAATGTCCACAGAAGGGGAGCCCCAGAAGTCATGCAGGGTAAAGAGTTCTACCCATCACTTTCAGGTGCCTACCTGCCTCTTCGCTTTATCTTTGTTAGGATTTCTATTGCCCTAAGGAATTTACATGATCTACCCACTTGAAATAAAGTTCTCTTTATTCCAATACCGCATTGGATGATACGCCTTTTGTCTCCTATCCATTTGGCAGTTCTTTGAAGTTTGCATTTCATACAGGATGTTCCATGTTTGTAGATAAAGATCATGTCTGGATTTGCCATTCAAAATAATTACGCAAGACTACTAGTACATGTTGCTTTACTCCTTCAGAATCTCTTTGGTGTCCAGTAAAAAGAGCTGCACATGCTGAATGTCCCCAATTCACCCCCAGTCTGTGAATGAATGACTTCAGTGGTTGGACTGGGGGTGGGGGTAGGGAAACCCTGTATGAGACCTTGGAAAGCCTCTGTCAGTTGGAGTGGTCCAGGGATAGGGAAGCTCTGGTTCACTAACTGAAGTTGGATTACAACTCCCATGGATGGTCATGGGTTCCCTATCCCTGGAGTATACTTTTCTAGGTAAATGGAACAGTGCTCTGACTCAGTTTAGGGCAACTTCATATGGAATATTCTTGGCATTTTTCCTCTGCCTCCAAGCTTTGCAGTTGGGAAAGAACGAAATACATGCTCATGCAGATACCATATGATTTTCAGTTGCTGTTCAAATCTGAAAGGCTGCTCCACAGTTCATTACAAAGGGATGGGTTTATATTACTTTTAGGGAGCAGCTGCAAGCCTTTATTCTCCTCCCCTTTCTGCAACAGTCAGATTGTTGTTTTTTCTTCATTTGGGGGGTTAACTGCCAGTAGATGGTATAATGAGGTTAACCAAGATTCTATTCTATGTAACACAGAGACAAGAGGACCCTGGTGGTGCAGTGTTTTTTAAAATGCTGACTAGAAAGGCACGGCCTCTTTGCTGCAGGTTGGAATGTCTGTGGTTATGGGGCTGTACACAGTGTTGTTCCCCTCTAGAAGACTACCTATTTGTCTAAATTGGTTTGGGAGTGTCTGACGTAAGAGATCTTCTCAATCTGAATAGTACAGTTGCAAGTACAGACTTGTAGTGTGAGCTAATAATGGCCTATATATCAGCTGGACAGCAGAGGTTGGGATAAAATAGCTCTGCTCCAGTTCTACATACATGGCAATTTGTTAAAATGTGCTTGGGATAGCAGCTGTAGCCCTGGTCTCTTTAAAATCAGTGATTGGTGTGGGCAGAATTGCAGCTGTGCAGACTATAGTGTAACTGTCAGATTCCTCTCCTGCTCCCAAGTAGCTTTTCCTACTTTGAACACTCTGCCAGGTGTCTTTCCTGCTTTGAGGGGTTGGACTAGATGACCTTCGGATTCACTTCTAATTCTGTTATTCTGTGTACCTGCTTTTATGATCATTGCCCTATTAGTTGTTGGACTGCTTGTGAGTCAAAATATTTTATCAAAACTTTTAATCTCCAGCCCTTGTGCTTTCAGTAAGCCTCACTGAATGCATTGGTACTTGAATCTAAGTAAGCGTGCACAGGATCAAGCTTTGCTCACTCTATTCAAATAAGCACTATTAACTTCTTTTCTTTCAGCTGCACCACCATGCCTGGATCTCTTCCTGTGAATGCTGAAGCCTGCTGGCCAAAAGATGTGGGAATAGTTGCTTTGGAGATCTACTTCCCTTCCCAATATGTTGACCAGGCAGAGTTAGAGAAGTTTGATGGCGTGGATGCAGGGAAATACACCATTGGCTTGGGTCAGTCCAAGATGGGCTTCTGCTCGGATAGGGAGGATATCAATTCGCTTTGCCTCACCGCAGTCCAGAAGCTTATGGAAAGGAACAGTCTCTCCTACAACTGCATTGGGAGACTTGAAGTTGGAACGGAGACAATCATCGACAAGTCCAAATCGGTAAAGACTGTACTGATGCAGCTTTTTGAAGAATCTGGCAACACAGACGTGGAAGGCATTGACACAACCAATGCATGCTATGGTGGCACTGCTGCACTCTTCAATGCTATCAACTGGGTTGAATCCAGCTCCTGGGATGGTAAGTTTGACATCTCAAGCAAGCAGTATTTTTTAGAATTTGCCAAAAAAAGAAAAGGAAAGAAAGAAAGAAAGACAAGGCATACAGAGATATGGAATTTAAATGTTATTAAATGTAATCCTGTAAATAATAGTCACTTCAGGACTATGAAGTTCTGGCTGTCATGTTCTTGTGATTTCAGGAAGGCTTGATAAAAGCTAATTCCTAGTCCACTATGCTCATTCATGCTTAGTGGATATTACAAGAGGAAACCATACAGTGGTGCCCCACAAGACGAACGCCTCGCAAGACGGAATACCCGCTAGACGAAAGGGTTTTCCGTTTTGGAGGCGCTTCGCAAAACGAATTTCCCTATGGGGTTGCTTCGCAAGACGAAAAAATCTTGCGAGTCCCCGCTGGTTTTTTCCGCTTTCCCCCCCTTTTCCTAAGCCGCTAAGCCGCTTATCAGCTGTTCCGCTGATAAGCCGCTTAACAGCTGATCGCTGAAAGCCGCTAGACTGCTGTAGCGCTAATCCGCTGTCAATGGGCTTGCTTCGCAAGACGAAAAAACCGCTAGACGAAGAGAATCGCGGAACGGATTCTTTTCGTCTTGCGAGGCACCACTGTATTAGTGTTCAGAAGTAAAAAAAAAAGAAAAAAAAAAGGCAGAGGGCAGCGATCCTTTGCAAATACCAAGCAGGGGAGTAAGATTTTGCAGGAATACAATTGGCTTGTGAAAATGAGCTTATATCCCACTAAACCTGTTAATAGTTTCTTGTACTGAGTCAGCACTTCACTCATCTGTACTGATCATACTATTGGTTGCAATGCAAACTAGCTGGTGGAATCAGGTTGATTAACATATTTTGAATCAGCGACTGTAGCATTCAATGCTTATGCTAATTGGAACCTTCCCCCCCCTTTTCCAAACTTTCTGGTGACTTCTAAGCTGCCCATCTGCAATTGCCCTCAATTTTGTTCCTTGCTCAAAAATGATCTTCTTAACAGGATGTTTGTATAGAATTGTGTGAGAAGAACTTAGTACGCATTAAATATTGTGCATGTTAATTGGTGGCTGTGGGAGTTTAAGATTGACTTCTTGTAATCTTTTCCCCAGTGACTACGCAGCCCAGTTATTTGCATATTTACTTTGAATTCTGTAGGGCTTACTGTTAAGGGATTTGCTTCCAAGTACATGTGTATATAGTATTGCAGTCAATGTAGTCAGCAGTTGCCTCAACTAAAAATGGCTTTTATGCAGCTTTTTTACAGCATTTGTTTGTGTTTTTCAGGGCGTTATGCACTTGTTGTTGCTGGAGACATAGCAGTGTATGCCACTGGAAATGCTAGGCCAACTGGAGGAGCCGGTGCTGTTGCTATGCTTGTGGGACCAAATGCACCTCTTATTTTTGAGAGAGGTTAGTTTTCTCTGGCAGGCTAAATATTATTCATAGAGCAGATTCCAGCAGTATTTTAGTTCAAATGAACAGCTTGTGCAAGCATTCTTCACTTGTGAAATTCCACAAGAGCAAGCTAGTGCTAGATTGCCTTTTCCTAGATTGCAAACTATGCTGGTTTGCCCTTATGAGGAAAATTAAGCAATTTTCCAGTTCACAGAATGAAAGCCATAAACCTGCATGTGTTCACTCCTCTGCAGCTCATATGAGTAAACTGCTTATGTGAGCAGTAATCTCTGCAAGTGAGCTGCCTGGAACATCAGCCTGTTAAAATATTAACAAATAGCTATCTGTACTGCTCGGCATTTAGTATTCTAGTATTCTTTTTCCTGATCACATTGGGAAGTGGTGTAACTTTTCTGTTCACCACCACCTCCCACATCCACCAGATTAATCTTTGGTTGTACAATGTATCTTATTTTTATTATTATTATGATTTATTGAATTTATATACTGCCCTATGCCCGGAGGTCTCAGGGTGGTTCACAGAATAAAATAATAATAAAAAAACCCAATATACCCCCCCCAAAAAAAACCCACATTTTAAAAGGGCATAGGATGTCAGTCATGTTTTGAGGAAAGAAGAGTACCTTATTAATGGACTTCACTGCGGCATTTCTTTCAAGTCTGGCTTCTTTTCCCTAGGATTGCGAGGGACCCACATGCAGCATGCCTATGATTTCTATAAGCCTGATATGGTATCTGAGTATCCTGTGGTTGATGGGAAACTGTCCATACAATGCTACCTCAGTGCATTAGATCGCTGCTACACTGTCTATCGCAAGAAAATCCATGCTCAGTGGCAGAAAGGTATGTCTTGCTAGAAAATACCATTGCAGAATCAAGGTGTTTCTTTTTTCTTCTATCTTCTCAGATCCTGTCCTCTTCCACAGAATTTGGAAAACTGTCACAGACTTAAAAACCATTCTGCCAGCTATGGCAAACGACTGCACAGAATTCTGCTGCTGGTTCAGGAGAGCAGTGTATCTTGTGTTTGAATGCCTACCACAAGCACACTATAGCCCGTTGTTCACACAGCTGCCCCTGCAGCGTGGGGTTACTGCTGAAGATGCCCTATATTAGATTTCATTTTGGAAAGAATTTTCACCCTGTTCTTCAGCTGCAAAAGGCTTCCGGGGTGGCCTGTGGTGATCAGTAATAAGAGGGTCCCTGCTCTAGGCTTATAATCTAAAATAGAGAAGACAAAAAGAAAAGAGATTGGCTTCAAGGAGGAAAAAAGTAAACCTAGGCAGGCATTCATTGCTATAATATTTCTAGCAGGGAAGCTCCTTATTTGGTTGAGCCACAGTGGTCTCTTCCCCTTTGTCATCATATTCTTAAGGCAGGGAAGCACCCTTTTCTGGCTGGGGTGGATTTTTAAAGGAATTGACAATGAGCGGTGAGAATGGGATAGATGAGTAGTACAGTAGTGGAGCAATAGATAAGAAACAGCTCGGTTGATTAGGAGGAAATCTTTTTGTTTCAAGAGTGGGCAGGAAGATCAAGGCTCAGGCTATCAATGGTTACTAGCCACAGTGACTTCCATTCTGCCTTCACTGTTGGAGGCAGCATGCTGCTGAGTGGTAGTTGCTGGGACTCACAAATGGGGACAGTACTTGGGTTGTGCTTGCAGGCTTCCCACAGGCATCTAATGGGCCTCTGTGAGAGCACAGGATGCTAGGCTTGGTGGGTTGTAGTCTGATACACCAGGGCTCTTCTGAGGCCAGGTTGACGGACACAAGAGTTGGTTCCAAGCATATCCAACAGCATGGGAGTAGGAGGTAGACAAGTATGCCATAAACAAATGAGTTGTGTCACACAGTAGAAATGCGAAGGTAAGATGTGAGAAGGGTGAGAAGTTGTTGGAGCAGACGATTAAAATGTACTTAATCTCCAATACCAGAATGGGAAACCTGTGACCTTCCAGAAGTTGTTCAACTGCAACTCACATCAGCCCCACCCAGCATAGCCACTGGTCAGGAATGATGGAACGTGTAGTCCAAGTTTTGGAGAGCCATAAATTCCCAATCCCTGTTCTAAGCAAAGATCTGAGCCGATCCCAAATTTAGTTGGGATTTTAAATAAAAGGTAGTATAAAACGAATTTCATATTGCAGAAGTAAGAATACACAAATGTTAAAACTTGTAGCCTGATCTTTTGCTTGTTTACTTGGAAATAAGCTTTACTACGTTCAGTAGTTCTTTCTCCCAAGTAAGTGTACATAGGACTTAGGCAGAATAGCATCCATGTCCTGTTTCTTTTTTTTAATTTCAGAGGGAGTTGACAAAGACTTCACCCTGAATGACTTCGGTTTCATGATATTTCACTCTCCATACTGCAAACTTGTACAGAAATCTGTAGCTCGTCTGTTGCTGAATGACTTTCTGAATGATCAGACACCCACAAAAGAAAATGGCATCTATAGTGGCCTGGAAGCTTTTAGGTAAATAAGAAAATTCTTCAGTACAAGAGAGGCATTACGAAACATCCATAAACTTGTATCTGGAAGTAGTTCTATAACTAACATTGATCTATTTTATGTTTGATCTTTTTTATACAGCTCTTAAAATTTAAGGGAGTGGATCTGGAATGCCCTTTCATAGCTGCCTGAAACTTTGTCTTGATAAGGTTCATCTTATGCAAAGATTTCTTGGAAAAAATTAGGTGGAAAAGAACGTATCACTAGGTTGATTTTTTAACAATACTCGACAAACTGGGAGCAGTTAGCTTGATTTTAATATGTGAAGATAGCCTGGGGAACCCAAAGAGGATAAGGTTATTCTGCGGTGTAGCTTAATCCTAATCACCATTACTTGGAAGTAAGTCCATGTGTGGAATTTACTTCTTAGTAAGTGACTCTCTTTTGCTATCTTATTCTGTTGCAGCAAATGCACCATCAAGGCTAACACATTTCTTGGCCTTGTTTGGATGATTGTATAATAAGCTGATAGGCGAAGGAGGCTTTCATTTACACACACAACTATTTCTCTCCCCCCTTCTCCATATGACTGAATGCATTGTGGAAAGTCTGCAAAACCAGTGTTTCCATTTTGGACCAAACATGGGGAATGCCTGGATACTGGCTGCAAGACAAGCTAGCATTTTAAAAACATGGTTTAAAGTTTAAGATCCCAGTTTCTTGTCAAAGGATATTGAAGAGCTATAAAAGGTGTTAGAAAGGGTCAACCAAACTGAACAAGGGACTGAAACATCTCTTCTGTGAAGAAAAGTTGCAACCTTTGAAGCTTCTTAGTTTAGGGGGAAGGTCAGTAAGGGTGGGGCAAACATGAAAGAGGTGTGTAGAGTTATGTATGGTGTGGAGAAAGCAAATACTGCTTTCATAACACACAATGATCCTGAAGTTTGTAATATACAAGGCAAGCAGAAGGAAGAACTCTTCACATAGCACATAGTTAAATTATAGAAGATTTAGTGATGGCTCCCAACGTGGAAGTCTTTAAAGGGGATTAGACAAACTGATGATAGGACAAGGCCGTCAGCGGCTATGTTACCTTCAGGATCTGAAGCAATATGCCTCTGAACACCAGTTGCTGGGGATTGTGAACAGAAGAGGGCTATTGTACTCATGCCCTGTTTTGTAGGCTTCCCAAAGGCATCTGGCAGGCCATTTGAGAGCAGAATACGGGATCAGATGGGCCATCAGCCTGATCCAGTAGGTGTCTCTTAATGTTCAAAGGTTGTAACCAAAGTTTCTGGTTTAGAAAAAAAATGGAAACAATGGTTTTATAGACTTTTACATTGCATTGAGGCACATTGAGAACAGAAGGAGAGAAGCAGCTTCTTCAATATTGCCTGAACACGGCCAATGTGAAAGTTAGTATTGGAACTAAATATTGCAGTGTGTGACTTCAAGTTAAAATTGTGCATGTTCTTCAGTATAATAAATTGGCTATATCAAATTGAAATAGGCATGACTGAAGGAAAAGTGATCTCTTGTGTAACACAATCTGGGTGCCTTAAAAAACAACAACCAACCTGGGATAACTTTAGAAATCAAATAGAGCAGATGAGGCATGTTTATAGGTTTCATAGCCTTCTGCTCTAGTAGTCTTTCAAGTTATTAGTTTTTCTTCTAAATGCTCCCCTTGCTATCTTCAGAGATGTAAAACTAGAAGACACCTACTTTGACCGTGATGTGGAAAAAGCTTTTATGAAGGCCAGTGCTGAGATTTTCAATCAGAAAACCAAAGCTTCCTTGCTTGTATCCAATCAGAATGGAAATATGTACACGCCTTCTGTCTATGGCTGCCTTGCTTCTATCCTAGCACAGTAAGTATGAAGGAAGGATCTGAAGCTGGGTTTGAGGTGTTTGTATAATTATCTGACTGACGTTGGGTATCAGATTCCTAAAGGACAGGCTTGCTTTAGGCAATGGCTCAGCCCCACATTCTTCTTGTGAATTAGTAAAAAGCAGAGTGCCTTTGAGCATGTACAGCGTGCCTTCCTTTCTTCACTGAGTGACCAACTTTAACACCACACTTCAGAAGGAAATAATTCCCAGATATGAGTGCAACTACCAAGCAGTGCTGAACCTTGCTGCTTCTTGCCTTTTGAAACTAATTAAACACTATCTAAAGGTGATGTACAAAGTTGTTGAAAAGTCTGTGACAATTGTAACCGTATATTTGAGCTGAATGACAAAATTTAAAGCACGAAGGTGACTTAATTGTAGATTAAAACTTCTCCAACAATATAGGTAGCAACTACCTATATTGGGCAGACAGCAGTAGGAACTGTGGCTACTAAGCTGCTCCATGAACAATCTTAAATTTGCAGAATATCTGTGTGCTTTTGATAAAAGACACACTCCACGCTGCTGTTGCTGCTTCAAACAAACCAAGACTAGCACACCTGTTTTATCAACATCTGTGTATCTTTGTAGCCAGATTCTGCATTTCCTTAGTATTCACATGTACCAGAAGTTATTTGGCATAACTCACTTGTGCAAGTCCAGACTTGGCAGCTGAAGAAAGAGGGAAGAGTCTGAACACTGGTAATATTTGACTTGAGGCAGAACCAATAGCCTTCAGCTAAACTCCTACATGTTTGAAGATAATTACATGGCCAGTGGTTTCGCTTTAGCAGAAAGAGAGGAAATGATTTGAAGGCAGTACAGGATGGAGACAGCTTATTAATATTTGTGTATTAATCTTCTCTAATGTGCTTTTCACTAACACCTTGTTCTCTGGCGTGCAGGTATTCTCCTCAGCAACTGGCAGGACAGAGGATTGGAGTCTTCTCTTACGGCTCTGGGTTTGCTGCTACCCTCTACTCCATCAAAGTTAGCCAAGATGCAACCCCTGGTGAGTAAAATCACCAAGGTTTCCTATACACAACCACTTCTAAAGTTAGTGTGTCACTGACAGTATCCAGCCAGTATTTTAATTCTTGCAGGGAGTGCTTACAAGCAACATGCTGAAGAACCCATTAGCAGTAATTTATGACAAGAATGGCTTGTTGTACACAATTAAGAGTGTGCAACAAAAAGCACTGAGTCTATCTAGCCTTGGGTTATGACTGCTATAGCACAGTGGGGATGATTTATATGCTCAGTGATGATTGCAGAAATACTGTTATAAGGGAATGCAATAATACATATTATTTTATACTTCTTGAATTATCTCTGGTATTAATCTGCACAGATAGATGATCCAGTTTAGGAAATGCTAGCTTTAACAGTGTTTTTTTTGTACGATTTTGTGTTTTTATTGTTATAAATCACTTCTGGATATAGCAGTATATAAATATTTTTTGTAAATAAATAAATCTCCATTTCTTGGCAATTTTTAAGAATAGAGGAAGTTGCCACTAAAACCTAAATAGCTGGCTTAAGAAAGGTGACTTGCTATGTAACATCTTGCATAAATTTGAATGCATTGCTTGTGGTAATAATGGTGAACCTTATTGCAATGCTAAGGTGTAGCCTTGTGCAGTGTGATGTTGGCAGGCTGGTTTTGGGCAGGCTGTAGCTTGTGAGCCATTTTGGCAGGAACCTAACTCCTGTTTCTGAACAGAGTCTAGCCCAGGGTTGTGGAAGCTGTAGCCTCTTCCAGCAGGCTCTTCTTAAGTTCTTAGCCCTCCATAGGTTATTGGGTACCAGTGGTTAGGGATTTGCTGCCCAGGTGTTGCTGGGCCACAACAGATCTGGCCTCATTTCTGGCCTCTTATGAGGTTTTGAGAACTAAGGAAAGGGCGTGCTATGTGTTGATATAACAATTAATGAACTTTTACTACGGTACTACTACAGCTAGCTATATTACAAGAGGGTTATGTTGGAAAAATAGCCCCCGCTCTTTCATAGTATAATAAGAAATCAAGATGCTGCTGTTTCTAACTTGTATTCTTCATTGTCAAATCATAGAATTGGAAGGGAATTGTTGAGTTGGAAGGGACTAATTCTTTTTAGAAAACCTAAGTTACTGCTTTCTACTGCAGGCTCTTCTCTGGATAAAATAACAGCAAGCCTCTCTGATCTGAAGGCAAGGCTCGATTCAAGGAAATGCATCTCGCCAGAGGTGTTTGCAGAAAACATGATGCTTAGACAAGATACTCATCACTTAGGTAAGCGATGGTGGGATTAAGTTCGGCAAATGTCTGCCATAAATTCAGTGATAGCCTCTATTAGGCAACCGTTGATGATAAAGCAGACCCCAAAAGCTTATTTCCCTTTTTAAAATAATGAAGTTAGCTTCCAAGCCTTCTGGTTGTTGTAAGAGATGTTAACCAACTTGATGGTTACAGCTTTGACTTGAAATATGTGGGTAATACTGTCCATATTGAACTGGCAAAAGGCTTTTATTTTCATGCCAAACATGGGCTTATAAATTACGTACCATGAATTAAAACTGCAATCAAGAGGACAGCAGGACCTGGTTCTCAACTTCTCAGGTCTTCAGATTAACAACTTCATGGTGGATCTGAAAATCTAATTGTGCTGTAAGCACTGAAGTAGTTGATAAAAGTGTCTTGTGTGCCCCATTTCCACAGCTCTACCAGAGTGTGATAATGGAGGGGTGGAAGGATTTCATATTCCTCTTTGGGAGCGTTGCAAGCCTCCTGTGCATCTTCTTATAGAGAAGACAGTGAAGGCGCTTGCCTTCCCAATACCCTTGAAGCATCTGAAGATGAAGCACAACTTGCTTCAGTTCTCTGCACTTCCATGTGACATAGCACTAATCCCTTCATGGTGTCTGTCTCTCGCACAAGATGAAAGAAACCAGAACTTTTCCAGCCTGACTCTGTATGTAGTGAGGTCAAAGATTAAGCTAACACCAGGAGTAAACTCTATTTAGAGCTTCTGCGTTCTGTCTTTTTATAGCCAACTATATTCCACAATGTTCAGTGGATGATCTGTATGAGGGAACATGGTACTTGGTGCGAGTGGATGAAAAACACAGAAGAACCTATGCTCGTCGCCCCGTGCTGGGTGATGGGCCCTTGGAAGCAGGAGTGGAAGTTCATATGGGCCTTGCTCATGAGGTAAGTGTAAAAAGTCTCTTTAATTCATCCTTTTAACATCCAAGGGCTAGTGCACTCCTAATGGCGTTGATCCCTTATTTGTGGGTTAAAGACATCAGGAGTAGACCGCAGAATTGAACACTACCCCCACCCCAATCTGCCTTTAATGTGATTCATAGATATCTTGGCACTGTTATGAACAGTTGTTTAGGCTTACCAGTTTCCTTGCTTGAGCGGAATAATAGTACCCCAACCACTGTGGGCAGCTTCCAACAGATATAAAAGTATAATAAAACATCAAGCATTAAAAACTTGCCCATGCAGGGCTGCCTTCAGAGGTCTTCTAAAAGTTGTATAGTTATATATCACATTGACATCTGATGGGAAGGCGTTCCACGGGGCAGACGCCACTACCTGGAAGGCCCCCTGCCTGTTTCCCTGCCTGCCCTCTTCAGTTTCTGGTTAAGCAGGGAAACCAGTAACCCTTAACTATTGTTTAAAGTTGGTGCTGGCATACCTATGGACTGAAGCTAAGGTGCACATGGGCCTGGGAAGGAGGGGAACATGCTTTCCAGGAGGGAATGTTCAAAGATGTGGTCTGCTTCCAATCTCTTTAAAAATGATTCCCTGCTCCATTATGGGTGGAGCAGCCACAGCAAAGGGTGGCTCTTTGCTAACCTTTCCTTTTTTTATTTCTTTTTGTTACCAAAACTAAATTACAGACTATTAAGCACATGTAGCGGATGTGTAACTGCTCTTCCAGTAAGTTACAATCTTCAGTAATCTATAAACCCTGTCAGATCACACATCCTCTCCCTGCTCTTACGTTACATGGTTCTTCTCCCACTTACCTCTGCAGTCTGTCAGTCTCTTTCTTTCTCTTCCCCCACCCCTTGTGCAGTCTGCCCAACTTCCATTGTCGGGCATACAAAATATTTTGCTGTCATTGATAAAATAACAGGTATTTCCCTTACACTAACATATTTTATCAGTTCCAGCAAGATATTTTTTTAATCCTTTCTTAAGCCTGTAATATGAAATTTCACAAGTAACCTCAGCAGTCCTGTCCCAATATCTAGAAACTTTAGGGAAACCACACCAAAAATGCAAAAAGAAAAATACTTGGCACTAAGCAAGACACAATTCCTCTGCTTATAGTATTTACTTTGTAAATTCTGACTTAGTTTTTGTAGCCTCATATTCCATCTCTCTTCGTAGATTGGGTTTTCATTACATTTAGACATGGATAATGGCAGAATTTTACCCTGTTCTAAAACATGCCCAACTATTTCATGATACTGCTGTTGAAAGTTACCAAAATCATTGCAATTGATGGATACGCTATAAATCTGGGATATGATATTCTTTGGATTTTCTTCTGTCAGTGATTCCTCCATTTCAGATACTTGTCCATTTTATTGTAATCAACCCCATTACAGAATATCAAATTTGATAATATTGACACAAATCTTCAACCCAGCGTTCTCCAGCTCATGCCTTCCAGGTGTTTGGAACTACAATTTCCAATAGCCCTGACAGGTTGGAGAAGGCTGCTGTGTAACCTGACATTCTTTGAACAACTTCTAAGACGGGAATGCTGCTGTTCTCAAATTGGATCTAGAAATCTAAATATAACCTATGTTGTGTCCAACTCTGAAAACTTCTTATTGTGCAGGATAGATTCCAATGGAGAATTGTCTGGACAAAGTATTTGGAACTAAGTTACTGTTGCCTAATACCGGGGCTTTCTCAATGAGTCTTTAAACAAAATTAAAGTAAGATAATTGGCAGCTGTGCTTTTTAATAATGTGTTCTAATCTGTGGCTTCCCCCCCTCCCCACCCCTTGCAGCATATCCCTAGCCCTGCCAAGAAAGTACCAAGAATTCCTGCAAAAACAGACTCAGAAGCCGTTGCTGTTTCCCTTTCCAATGGGGAGCATTAAGAGACCTCTGTGAGGTGGGAGTTGGAAATGTTGGGGAGGGCTGGGGATGTACACGGGAGTAACTGTTAATACCCATGTTTTGCTGTACAGTACTGCTTAGTTGGGAGCATGAGAAACTGTTAATCTTGAGGCTCTGTCTTTTGATGCAGTTTGTTGATACGTAGTTAAATAACACTAAAAAAAGTTTGCTAGCTTCTTGGAACAGAAATGACCAAGGGCTCTTTCTAAGAAACAACTGTTTTAAAACAACAGCAAATGGTTCAAGAATAGGTACTTAAATTTACAGAGGGGTAGCCATGTTAGTTTGTTGCAGCAAAAAAGACAGCAGAGCCTTTTGGCATCTTAAGTTTAGGTCTACAGTTGCTTATTCTGTAAAAATATATCGCTTAATCTTTAAGGTGCCACAAGAATCTTTGTGTTTAGTTTAAGCTTGGGAAGACTTCAGTTGTGCTTGCCCTACTCTATTTTAATGAATTAATATCCAGAGTGGAGGTGAGACTTTTTAAAGCCATTATGGAGAAAAATTAATGTGACCTAAAGCTATTTGTGAGTCATTTTATCTTAAATGTTAGGGTCCTATGTGCCTTAACAGTATAAGCACCTGGTCTTTTAAATACAAGCCTTGTTCCATCCCCTCAAAACATGCTATGCATTTGAAAGGGGATAATTGGCTTGTTTTTCAAGGTGCTATTAATTGGTTCAAACCATCTTGAAAGTTGGAGGTCTGTGACATGGTTTCCAGTTGTATGCTTATAATATTAAAAGCTCCTCTCACCTCCCAGAAATCATTTTGCAAAGCTAAGAAGTGCATGCATTTGGGGAGAGAACACTCTCTTGCCCCAAAGTGCTCTTGGTGGCTACTCAGAAATAGTCAGAAAGTTAATTCCTTTTGAACCTCTTGTATGTAATCTTTTATAAAGGTTGCTTAAGAGCAGGCTTTGCCATACTCTGCTTCTACAAAAATGCAAAAGCTCAGCCCAAGAGCTGTGATTTGATCCTGAACTTTTTGCTCCTCACGATTGTTTTAGCTGTGTGGTGTGGGGTTCTGCAAGCTGTAGCTCTGAGGTCATGTATCAATAGCTTCATATTTCAACCATATTTAAAACTCCATTTCACTTCTGCAAGGAATACTCAAAAGGCTGCAATCCTCAAAGCACTTACCTTAGAATAGGCATGAACAACTTGTGACCCATTGAGTTGAACACTGCTCACCAGCTATGTGTGATGGCTTGTTGGGTGCTTGCTAAAATTGACCTGTGCTGGCTGCCTACCAGAGACTTGGGGAAAAATGGTATGTGTTGAGAACCTGGCTGGGCATATACAGGGCTTGTGAGGGGTGCCTTTGGCCTGCAAGTTGTTCTGCTCTAGAATGGTCCTGTTTATTAACATACACTTGCTGTAGTGTAAGTGCTTTGGCCATTGCAAGTATATTGGGTGGGCCTGGATGAACTGGAAGCAAAGGGAAAGACAGCTCCTGGCTTGTAAAATACATTGTGTTTACACTAAACTTACACAATTTGTCCTGTTTTTATTTTGTTTTGGAATACTTCTTAACTAATGCATACTATGCTGAGTTACAAGACACTGTTTTGGGGCTCTGTAGTTTGTTTTTTTGAAGCAAATCACTTAGGTTTGATATGGCTTGTTGGGAAAAAACGGTTTGATTTACACCACTTTTTTGTCCATTTGTGCCAAGTGCTGTGGCTATATAAAACAAAGGAGAGGATCCCAAGCTTGGTTTTGTTCACAGGCTGGCGATGTATCAAGTCCATTGCAGGCAATGGACAGGCTAAAAACAGCAGCACCAAATCTAAGGTTTATAAACCTCAAAAGCAATGAAGCAGATGCCTTGCAAAATAAACACTGAGCTATCTGAACTGCCCATGTTGGTGTAGTTATGCTTTCAAGCAGATGAGTTGTCGGTGGCCTCCACATTCAAGACTTACCCTGCTGGAATTAGAAGGGAACAGGGTGAACCTCAATATTTCCTGCCCTGCAGGGGGTGGATTGGACTTAGATGACCCTTGCAGTCCCTTCCAACTTTATAATTGTACGATTTATCTTTAGGACTCATCGCTGAACCTTAAAAAAGCAAAATCACAGATCACAATGTTACAGACATGGGAGGAGGAGAAAATCAGTGGGTAAAATATTATTTATGGGTGCTATTCAGTAGGTGTCTGCAGATGTGTATTTTCAGGACCTGCCCTCTTCCTGCGACAGAAAATTCCTTTAACTGTTTTTAATGCTGAAATTTAAATAGTTGTAACTTATCCTGGGACCTACTAGTGAAGGGCAGGTAATAAATTTAATAATAGTGTTATTACTTATAATCCAAACATAACCAGGAAGACCTTCTAAAGGATTCCCACACTCCTCAATGCATGTGAGCAAGAGTTCACCTATATTAACAGACCTTACATGCTGTCTAAACTCACCCAAGTGAAATGCACCATGTTAGTTCCAGACAGCAGCCTGAGCCACAATTCTAAGCATGTTTACTCTGAAGTCCTACTGGGACTTGCTGCATGATAACTATACTTACAATTGTTCATCTACTTGGGAGTGGGACTAAACCCCCACTAAACACAGTGTGACTTTAAACATATAATGGAATTGCACTGCACATTTATCATTTATCCTGATTTTACAGGCCAATTCCTTGCAGCAGAGCTTAAAAACTCAGCAGCCCTCTAATACACTTTACTAGTCTAGTCTAATACACTAGTCTAATACACTTTAATGTGCATCTTACATGAGGAGTTTTAAGGCATCTTTTTTTTTATTTAATTCAAAATTACAAAAATGCTAAGAACAAGAGCTGATTGGTAGCAGACAAGGAGGTCTCGGCAAAGTTTGCCAAACACCAAGACAGCTGTATTTTTTATAAAATCAAACAGAGCTTAGATGAGTGTTTGAGGCCGCGATAGGTAGACTGCTCTTTCTTTGACTCTTGCTCCCTGAATTCTGGTTGGCTGATTATATGAACCGCTTCCACAGCCCTTTTCTTTTGCACCCTGTGCAAAATAATTCGGTAGATCCCAGTTACTGAGCTGTGGGAAGCTCTCCCCCGGTTGTTCTGAATGTGCTCTTCCGTGATCCCCAAATTGTTCAAGATTTTTTTCACTTCGGCATCTTCCTCTCCGAGTGTTCCACTCCCCGACAAGTACTTTGGATCCAGTTTGAAAGGTTCCAGGGGCTTTGGATACTCCACTCCTTTCATCCATTCGCTGTTCATAATGTACTCAATGGAATAGCGTTCCGATGGAACTGGCTGCAGGATTCCCCGAATCAGCTTCTGGCAAGGTTCCGAGAGGAACGGCGGCAGGACATACATCCCCTCGAGAATAGTCTTCTTCAGTTTGCCCACTGTGTCTGCTCGAAAGGGCATCATCCCCGTCGTCATAAAATACAGAAGAATTCCGAGTGCCCAGATATCCACATATGCCCCAACGTAGCTTTCGTCCCTGAAGAGCTCTGGGGCAGCGTAAGGAGGGGATCCACAAAAAGTGTTCAATGTTTCCTCTTTCTTACTTATCGTGCTGAATCCAAAATCCCCCACTTTCACACAGGTGTTACTGGTATAAAATACGTTTTCAGCTTTCAGGTCCCGGTGAATTATGTTGCTCTCATGCTGCAGAACAAAGGATAAAAAATAATGTTTAGCTTTCATAAATGTTTTCCACTGTGCTGCAAATGCAAACATGGAAGACTTTTAAAATAAGAACGATTAGTCTTTTAAAATAAAAGTATATTTTAGCTAGTCGTGTGTACAAAACCACCCGCAGGGCTGTAGCTGGAGAAGAGGAGAAGGAAGGTATAGACCACTGAAAGCTATTCCAAGCCCCTACCTGAATGTTTAGCCTTCATTTAACCCTTCTTCCCCTGCCTCCAACATCCCAATAATTTTATAGCCATTTTGTTTGTGGAGACATGCAGAAAAGGACAAAGGCAGCATTCTGCCCAGTTGCCCTCTAAATGTTAATACAGTTAAGCAGTCAAGAGCTCTTTATCAAGCTACCTGTATGTTCTTCCTATTCTGTAATGAATCCCCACCCACATAAGATCCTCATCACAACATTTCTGGCTATAGGCCTGAAAAATCAGAGCCCTTGAACACATTACAGCAGAGCTTGCACAGACACACAAACTGCTTGCACTCCCATGGTGGTCACGTGTTTCCAGCAAAAGATATTCCACACAAAACGTACCTCAAGCTGCAGAAAAGCACCCAAAGCAAATGTTTGTTCATACGCAGGCACACTAAGCTGGAGCCACTTGCCATGTGGACATAATATTCTTTTATTGCTCCTAACAGACTGATGGATATCACAAACTAATCCTGCTTCTCTTTAAAGTGGGACACACACAGGGAAATGCAGAGCTGCTGAAGGGACCAAAATAATGAACTTACCATGTGCTTAAGAGCAGACACAATCTGGGAGAAGATGTGTTTACTCTCCACTTCCAGTAATTTCCCCTCTGTCGTGATTTTCGCAAATAGCTCCCCTCCACTGGCATATTCCATCACCAGGTGCAGCTTGGAGAGTGTCTCCATGACCTCATAAAGCCTGATGATGTTTGGGTGGTGCAGCTTCTCCATGCTGGAAATCTCGCGGGAGAGTAATCTCTGCGTCTTCTGGTCTAATTTCGTCTTGTCCAAAATCTTAATGGCTACCTTTTCTGGAATGACAGTGGTTTGATTTCATAGGGTTAGTAAGGGCAGCTGATAACATGCTTAAGGAAGGAAGAAAAGTCATATGAACAGCCTTGATCCAGCAAGCTCAAGACTATCTGTTGCAACTTGCAGGAGATCGTCAGAGCCTCAGGCAGATGGCCTTCCCATCGAGGCTACCTAAGATCCTTTTAACTGGAAACAGCACAAGCTAAATCGGACTGGTTCTGCTCTGCCACTGAGCTATGTCCCCTCCCTCTGCTACATCTTGTATAATTACATCTTAAAACAAAATTCCCATAACAGTTGGCATGGATGTAATGTACTCACCTATTAAAAGAGGAACACAGGCAGCTGTTTTGTTATTGCACAGCACCCTGGGTTCTGTTTGGATGAAGGGTGCTTTAGAAATGTTTATAATAGAAGTATACTGGGTCACCACAGTTGTCCATCTAGCCCCATAAATTAACTGGCAGCAGGTCTTCAGTGCCCAAGGGGATGTTCACATTACCACATTACAATGCAATGAAGTGGTTTGTGCTGGCAGATAAGTAGGTTTCTTCCATGCTCGGTTCAGGGGCTCGTCCCCACTTCCACTTGTCCTTTTTGACTTGCCCTTTCCCCCTTGCCCCATTCCTTTTCCCCAAGAAAACCCACTCTTTAGCTCTAAATCTGCACAAATGTTAATCTGGAGAAAACCTGAATTGCCATTTGCTACTGCTGAGCGCTAAAGAGCAGCTTCCCCCAGGGGTTGTGAGGACTGGTGTGAGAAATTTACGCATACTAACCAGGCTTTGAAACTGAAACTGAAACTTTGCTCAGTATGGCAAGAACCATGCAGAGCAGCCATCAAATCCTCTAGCAGGCCTTGGCCTCCACATATGCACAACTGTAAGCACAACCCTAAGCAGCCTCTCTGCGTCACAGGCCAAAAGGGATCTGCAGTCCACTATTTGTTTTAATTTTTGCTGTGATGAGGCAGCTGTATTTAAACATGACTTAATAAAGGAACTTGAACGGAATATAGAATCCACACTGTTTGTAACAGGACTGAGCTGTGTTGTGTTGTTTTTCTGATACACAGCAGACTACCATTCCTATCTGTGCAATTATGCTGGCTGCAGCTGAAGGCTGTTACGGCCCCAAATATCTGGAGGGTGCTAGGTTGGCGAAGGCTGTATTCAACTCTACTGATGCTGCAACCCAACACACACACACACTAGCGAGCAAGACCCACTGAGCACAGTAGTGCTCACTTTCAAGTAAATATGTATCGGATTGCATTGCGAACCAGGTTTCCACTGCAGCAAACATGATCACTGTTGCAAATGAAACAGACTACAGCCCGTTTCCGAGAGACCGTGAGTATCTTCTTGTGTTTTGTAAATTCAAAAGACTATTCTCACCACGAACTACAGAAGAGAAAAAACAAAGGCCAAGCAACACAGTGGGAAACAAAAGGCCTTTTCTCATTCTCTTTTCAAGCACAATATTTACAGAAAAAAGAGGGTAGAAGGAAAAAAGGTTCCAAGGCTAGGCAAGACCAAAAGAAGTAACAAATCAGATTTTGCACTTCATCCATGGCCCAATTTCCCCTCACCGCATTTTGCTTCTGCAGCCTTAGTTCTGCACTTTGTTTTAAGAAGTTTAGGGAGGAGAGATCAGGACAGCCTGACACTTTTAGAAGGAAAGGTTGCTATAACCTTGTCTGTGCCATCAGTGACAAGAGTCTCTCTAATCCTAGCTGCTGATGCAACCGTTTGAAACACAGCTTGCAATTGGCACGCCAGGTATCATCTGGAAAAGGAGCCAAATACTAGGATGTTCTTTTGTTGCACATGCAGGAACACAGAATTCAGGCATGCGCATGGGTGGAGCTTCAGTTATTGATACTGTTTTTAGCAGAGAGATACAGGATTCCCTCTTGTTGCTATTATTTGTTGAATTAGCATGCCACTTTTCATCCAAAGATCACAGGACAGTTTACTACATAAAAATACAAATGAGAACAAAAGCAAACCAATAACCCCTTCCCTTCCACAAACATTTAAAAAGCCATAGAATGTTAATCAGCCAAAGCCTTAGTTACAGAGAAACGTTTTTGCCTGGCGCCTAAAGATATGTAACAAAAAGCGTCAGGCAAACCTCCCCGGGGAGAGCGTTCAACAAATGGGGAGCCACTGCAGAAAAGGCCTGTTCTCATGTTGCCACCCTCCAAAACACTCATGGAGGAGGCACACAAAGAAGGGCCTCAGGTGATCATTGCAGGTTCTGGATCAGTTCATATGGGGAGAGGTGGTCTTTGAGGTACAGTGGTACCTCGGATTAAGTATTTAATTCGTTCCGGAGCTCTGTTCTTAACCTGAAACTGTTCTTAACCTGAAGCACCGCTTTAGCTAATGGGGCCTCCTGCGGCCACCGTGCCACCGGAGCCCGATTTCTGTTCTTATCCTGAAGCAAAGTTCTTAACCTGAAGCACTGTTTCTGGGTTAGCGGAGTGTGTAACCTGAAGCGTATGTAACCTGAAGCATATGTAACCCGAGGTACCACTGTATTGCAGTCCCGAGATTTATAGATCAAAACCAGCACTTTGAACTGGGCTCAGAAACTTATTGGAAGCCAGTGTAATACCCTCAAACCAACCACACCAGCTGAAGTTTCCGAACTATCTTCAGAAGCAGATGGTACATATAACACATTGCAGTAATCTAACACAGAGGTTACTAGAACACAGACAACGTAAGTTAGTCTATCCCTATCCAGATAGGCGCACAGCTGGGCCACCAGCTGAAACTGATGGAAGGCACTCCTTGCCACTGAGGCCACCTGACCCTCAAGCAACAGCAAAAGATTCAGAAGTACCCCCAAGCTGCATACACGCTCCTTCAGAAGGAGTGTAACCCCATCCAGATCAGGCAACCTCCCATCCATATGGGTCTAGGGAACCATTCACTAACAGTGTCTCAGTCTAATCTGGATTGAGCTTCAGTTTGTTGGCTCTCAGTCCATTACCAAGGCAAGACAACGGTCCAGCACATCCACCTTCAGATGTAAAGAAGAAGCAGAGCTGTGTGTCATCAGCATATTACTGACAACATAATCCAAAGCTCCGGATGATCCCACTTGGTAGTTTCATGCACCATAATTATCTTGGAAGGATAACGAGTCATCTGAAACCCCAAGAAACCAGATCTGAAAGACACACTCTCTGGAGTAGCCTGTTGGAAGTTATTAACTGCATGACTTACAGGACAGAAGTCTATACTGTCGTACCTTGGATCTTGAATGCCCTGGAACTTGGACGTTTTGGCTCCCAAACTCCATAAACCCGGAAGTGATTGTTCCGGTTTGCAAACGTTCTTTTGGAACCAGAGCGTCCAACGGGGCTTCCGTAGCTTTTGATTGGCTGCAGGAGCTTCCTGCAGCCAATCAGAAGCCGTGATTTGGTTTTTGAACATTTTGGAAGTCAAACGGACTTCTGGAACGGATTCCATTCGACTTCCAAAGTACGGCTGTACCAGCAAATAATTTATCATATTTCCAACAGGACAACAGGCTGCAAACCTCAGCGTTCCTTTCACCAGGTAAATTTCCCCTGTATATCCTACTGTTGTAACTGCTAACACTACAAAGTTAGTACACACACACACACACACACACACACACACACTGCTCTGCTCCTAAGAAATAATACAATAATTACAAGTTTGTTTAAATATAATTCAGCAATTGAGCTGGAATTTCCATCACTACATGCATTCATTCTTCTGCAGGCAACACCTCAGCTCCTGATTTGAAATGCTCAAGTGCTCTCTTTAATCCTTGCTGTATAAAGCACACCCGCACTCTTCCTTTTGTTGCCATCGCCCCACGAATCCAGTCCCCAGGAGGTGAAGGTCTGGGTTCACAGGATGGGACAGGGGAGGGGGGGTTTCAATTAATCTGATGTGGGCAAGGAGAGACTTTCTAACCCCTACAGGCACACAAACATGGTATCAGCAGGAATTGCAAATACAGAGAAAGTGACACACACACACACAGGCAAAAATATAAATGCTAAAGAGCTTCAGTGTGACTTAAACTCAGCACGGGAGATAACACATACCACAGAGTCAGACGACCCCTGAGGCACATTTGAGGCACATCCAAATTCTGGGAGCAGGAAGGCACTTATGCAGATAAAAACCATATAAATCATAGAGCTGGAAGGGACATGTGGCCTTCCAGATGTTGTTGTTGGACTCTGGCTTCCATCATCCCCAGTCACCATGGCTGGTGGTCAGGGAATGATGGGAGTTGTAGTCCAACAACAGAATCTGAAAGGCCACAGGTTTCCCTCCCAGATTTATAGTACCATCAGCAGATGGTACTCATTTCTATAATGCTTGGCCTGTGATCTAGAAATGGAAAGAAAGTGGGAGCAGTGGGGATGGGATTTGTGTATGCAGGAGAGAATGAATGTATGATGAAGGGGAAGGAGAGGGGGACAGGAAGGCTCTTCCGACCCACTTCTGGCTTCATCCCTGCCCACTTTGGGCTCTGCCCTTGTCCACCACCAGCTTAAAGCTCCTAATTTCTCCTACCCACCTAGAGAAAATTGGCATAATCTTCTGAAGGGGCTGCCCAGTCCTGTTCTAAAATAACCAACGCTCCTTGATATCATCATGAATACTGAATGGAATAGTCATTCCTGACAAAAACAACATGTCCTGGAAAACAGGTAGAGGAGGAGGGGAAGTCTCCCATCTTGGCTGTTCTCTGTCCCAAAAGGGTGTTCAGAAGCATGCTCAAAAGCGCAGCGAACTCACTTTAACTCTCTGGTCTTGGCATGCGAGGCAGATGTACATGAGCCTGAACAAGGAGAGACCAGCTCAGGACATTGCCTACAATGCTTACGCAAGGGATGGCATATTACATTGTGCACCCACCCACTGCCCCACTTGGTATCTGTTCTATGGGTGCTTCTAGACAGGAGCTGAATTTGCAAACCGATCAATGAGATGTTGCAAACAGGTTGCTTTTTTAAAAAAAAACTTACTGGATTTTCCTCAGGAAAGGATAAATCTGGATGAAATTGGAAGGGAGGGGAAGATATATAGCCTGGCATTTGGATGCCAATGACACGTGGATGCTGTAGGAACAAAAAACCTTACATGTGTCTGATGCACCAATCCCACAAACACCCATCTGGAAACACCTTGTATATATATATCTTTACACAACCCCACACAACCGCACGTTCCACACACCGCAGAGCCTACCTTTGGTCAGAGCATGGATTCCAAGCTTCACTTGGGAGAAGTTCCCACTCCCTATTTCCCCTCTGATGCGGTAAAACCCAATCCTCTTCCCCAGAGTTAACTCTTTAACCACCTTTTCATCCTGGGACATATCCAGAGTCAGTTTCTCCAAAGGCGTCAACCGGCGCTGCCTGCCCTGCTCATCCTCTGCGTAGACCTCGCTCTTTGTATAGTCCTCTGCACTGTCTTCCCGGTTCCATCTAACATACCGGTGGCTCCCTAGACCGCCATTCGCATATCCTGTGGTCATAGTCCAGGGGGCGATCACGTATCCATCGGCTTTAGCGAGCTGCTCTGCGGGAAGACCTCGGCAACATGGATGCAGACATGACAAAGCCCGTGACCATTTAAAACAGAAAGCCAGAGAGGGCTCCAAGACATCGGGCTCGGCACTAAGTTTTATTCGTGGTGTTATCTTCCAGCAGATGCATCATTCCATTTCCTCCAAATAAAACTTAGGAAGCGAAGACCCAACTTGTATCCACATTTAAGCAGCCACTTCAACAAGGGTCACAATCTGCAGGCTTAATGGAAGATTTGCAATTAAAGGTGCAAACTACATCACAAAAGCAAGGAGGGCTGTGCAAAATACAAAGGCATCCTTTTCTCACACTCTCTCTCCAGGCATACAAACAAAGTGCTTGACTCAGCGTCTGCTGCTGCTGCTTTGAATATGTCCAGGTCCCTTTGAACAGCTGACCTCATCAGGCAGGAGATGATCAGATCCTCCCTCCTTGATTCAGGTCCCAGTTCAAGAGCCGAAAGCTGCGATTCTTTCATCGCTATGTTCTTTAGCCGGCAACACTTCGGCTCCGGCTTTGAAGTGTCAGGGTGCTTCCTCGGATCCCTGCTGCAAATAACACACCTGTGCTCTTTGGCGTTGCCATTGTTGGTAGAAGGCTGGCACTGGAGGGTGAAGGCAAAGGCTGTATTGCTGACAGAAGACGAAGACGAGCGATGAAAACACCACCCTTTCTTCAGTAGCACGGAAGTCACAGCGAAGGATTAACGAACTGCAGTTACTTCACCCCTCCTTCTTTGAAGGCTTGAGCCTTCTCATAGATGTAATGTGTTCCTAAGAGGAGGGAGGTGCAAAAGAATAAAAATCAGTTAGAGCCTTTGCTTAATGGTTCCAAGCGTTCCACTGCGCAGTCGCTTTTTCTCCCTCTGTTGTTTTAGAAATCATCACCAGTTGCATCCTGCACTTTAGCACTACTCCAAGTAATCAGGGAACTTGCTCACTCTCTCCTGTTTCCTCCTCTTAACCAGGCATCAAGAGGTTGCAAGGCTATCTGTGGATCATCAGCATCCTCCAGCCCACATCAGCAAGCATCTGCTGGAGGAACAGAGCTGCTGTGCTCTCTTCCCTTTCACAAGGGCAGGGAGATAGCTTTACATAACCCATTCAATAATCCTTTCAGCAGCTCAGTCACTTCTTCGTGAGATCCAGAGGTGTACAGAGCCTGGCCCTGGAAATCTTTCAGCTGTGCTTGCTTAACTTCTTAACTACCTTAGTATTCCTATTTCCCCGACAATTACCTACCGAGTTACAATCTCTGTGGCCTTGCGCCATGGCATCTTTCAAGCCTCGTTTCCAAAATAGGCTCCTATTCCAGGGGTGGCTATAATCTGTGTCCCTCCAGTTGTTGTAGACCACAACACCCACCAGCCACAGGCAGCATGGCCATGGATGATTAGAGTTGTAGTCCAGCAACATCTAGGGACGTGGGTGGCACTGTGGGTTAAACCACAGAGCCTAGGACTTGCCAATCAGAAGGTCGGCGGTTCGAATCCCCGCCACAGGGTGAGCTCCCATTGCTCGGTCCCTGCTCCTGCCAACCTAGCAGTTTGAAAGCACGTCAAAGTGCAAGTATATAAATAGGTACCACTCCAGCGGGAAGGTAAATGGTGTTTCCGTGCGCTGCTCTGGTTCACCAGATACGGCTTAGTCATGCTGGCCACATGACCTGGAAGCTATACGCCGGCTCCCTCGGCCAATAAAGTGAGATGAGCGCCGCAACCCCAAAGTCGGTCATGACTGGACCTAATGGTCAGGGGTCCCTTTACCTTTACCAGCAACATCTGGAGGACCACAGATCATAACCAGTTCCTGCACTAGACCCAGGGTGAGGAATCTTTGGCCTGCCAGATGTTCCTGAACATCAACTCCCAGCAGCCCCAGGAAGTAATGGCCAATGGCTAAGGGGGATGGGAGTTGGTAGTTCAGCAACATCTGGATGGCCACAGGTCCCGTCTCCCCACCCTTGAGCATGACCTTCGCTCCTCCAGACCAACTGCTCATTTTTACTTGTTTGTTTTGTCTGTGAATGAGCACCAAACCCTCTGCTTACTTGAAGAACTTCAACCACTCTCCCTGCCAACTGTCAAGTCTAGAATGTGTTCCCAGAACAGTTATGGGGTTCCACCCATCTCTTTCCCTCTCTCTCTCTTCTTTCCAGCCTCTCCCTTTTTAGTGGGGCTTTAGTTTGGGATTTATTTGTAAAAATGTGTCACCCTTAGGCACGGGCAGCCCTTGGCAGTTTAACCCTTAGCCATGGATGCTAATGTAGCCTGCTTAGCTCATTTGGTGGGTTTTTCTGAGCAAAGCTAATATATATTTGACTATAGTAAATAGCACACCAGGAGACAATGATATGAGCCCAGATCAATCCTACACTTACAGTTAGCAAAGGTAACAGCAATGCAAAGATCTAAACAAAGCATCTTAAAGATTCCACTTCAAAGACCAAGCAGCTCATCTAATGTTTACCAAGAAGCTCAGATGCAGAGCGTCTTGCTTTTGCATGCACAAGGCCCCAGGATCAATCCCTGGCATCTCCAGGCAAAGCTGGGCAGCTCCCCTGCCTGAAACCCTGGAGAGCAGCTGCCAGTCAGTGTGGATAATGCTGAACCAAACAGCGCCAACTTCATATAAGGCAGCTTCCACATTTCTCAAGGTGAATGAAGTATTTATGTTGGCTTTGTTCTGAGCAATGAGAGTGGTTCCACTGCAAGGAATCAGGAGAAAGCCACAGTGGGTGAAACGAAGCATCTCTCCAACAGTGGAAACTCCTGTGATTCTTGTTAAATATCCTCTCCACAGTAGCTGTTTTACTGGGAATTGTCCTGCTGCTCAAGAACCGATTTACAGAATAAACCTTTGGATTACCCTAAGTGCAAAGAGCTAAATTAACTCCACAGAACCCTTACCCTACCAAATGCAAGTCGAGGTCCTTAGTTAAATCTGGGAGAGTAACAAATGAGGCATTTTCTAGAAAGTTTCTCCCACTGATAACTGGAACACCTCCACTGTGGCGGTTGCCCTAGGATGTGTCAAGGAAAGGGTTAAAATGGGTGTGAGGTGATTGGCCAGTGAGAATGCGAGGGGGGAGTAAAAGATAGAGTGGGAGGTTTTGAAAAGTCAGTTGAAGTTTGTCAGTTGGGAGTTGAGGCTTGGGTGTTGGAGAAGGAAGAGGGTGGAATAGCCAGTGGGTTGGTTGAGTTGTATTGTATTGTGAAAGAGTGAGTGTATTGTGAAAGAGTGTGTATCCAACACTTGTACTGTGACATAGTTCTCCAGACAACCTGTTTATTCACCATTCATCCTGAATTGTTCACACAAAGTTTACACAGTGGTTCAAATAGATCCAGTCTTCACTGAGCATTCGTTCTTAATTGTGTACAGGGCAGTTGTATGACCAATGAGCAGACGTCCTCATTTGCTTTCGGGTGCTTGCATGCCTTCCGGTTAATATTTTTACCTACCCACACTTTTCAGTGCATCTCCTTGTCACTTTCCTAACCACAAAAGGTCGGGGGGTGTTTTTTTAAGAGGATTTGTTGCACTAGGGCAACAGAGCGCTTTAATCCACTTTCATCGTGCATAGATCTCGCCCACAAAAATAATGGCAAGTCTGGAAGGCTCCTCATCTCCTGCATAGGAAGCAATACTTGTTCTGTGAACACACATGGAAGGCTCATGTATATAGCTGTGTAAGATCATAGGAGCCAATTCCTAGGGGCTGAGGCCCTTCCATAAAATATTTGGGCACTGCCATTCAAATGGTAGGGGGTGAGCCCCATCATATGATCGATTATGCGGGACAGGGCTTACCTGTCCTCCCCAATATTTTATTCAGGTTTGCACCCCTGGTACAGATGCACAAGCAGATCTGGAAACACTAGCAGATTTACCCTTGTGGACTTTTGCACAGAGACACACACTCTCTCTCTCTCTCTTCAAATTGGGAACCATTTTCAGAACAGCAGCATCCAGACAGAAAATCCCCTGACTCAATCTCAACAGAATAGTCACTGCACGTGGACAAATACAATCAGCCTAAGTAAGGGCTTTATCGGCGATCTGCTTCTCCCCTCCATCCCTGCTCCACCCCCAGGCTATGTAAGGCCTGCTATGACAGCATCATGTGTTCTGCCAATCCCACTATTGCCGCTTTTTATTTATGAAATTTGCCACATCACTGTTAAGACTCTGAAAAGCTCGGGACTCTAAGGTTTCTGACAAAGCAAAACCAGACACACAGCACTGGCTTTTCTATATATGTGGTGAAGGGGACAGAAATAGCAGAACCAGCTTAAAGGCAGTGCAGCTTAGGACAACAGTGGCAGATGGATATAGCAGAGGAGGAGACGGTTCTGCCCGCTGGCACATTCATTATTCAGATTCTATTTTTGTGTTTCTGCTTCACCACTGATGTTAATCCTGCTGCACACGCCATGTACAATTGTGAAAAGGGCACATCATGGGCAGGGCAGCATTCGTTCTCACCGTTACGTAACCCAAACACACGCCTGAGCTCCTAACAAAAGATGGTGCAGCAGTTTATTTGACAATGGCAACTTCTAAAACTGCAGGCCGTGCTGTGCGACTGAGACTTCAGACACAGCTCGCCTCCTAGGGCTTTGTCTGCTGCATTGGTTTAAGATCTGAAGCACGGAGACATGGGAAGCAGCCTCATATACAGCTCAGGATGAGGGTTTTGCCCAGCTGTGCCTGGAAGGGATTGAGCCCGAGATGTTTTGCAAAAGCTCTGCCACTGAGCTACAAGTAAATCCCTTAGCTGACTACACCACAAGCTTGGCACATTATTCATGCCCTTTGACTTGTAGGGCTCCTCTTGTAGGTTGCTGCTACTGTGCTGCCAAACTCATAGGCACAGAAGTTATGGGGTAAAAAAAAGGTAAAGGACCAGGTCGGAGCTAAACAATATAAACTGAGAGCATTTGCAGATGACCTGGTACTTACATTACAAGAGCCAGAAGCTAGCACGAAAAGAGTTTTGGAAATAATTCAAGAGTTTGGTCAAATGGCAGGATTTAAATTGAATAAGTTAAAGACTAAGGTATTGGAGAAAAATTTAACACAGGTTGAAAAAGAAAGGTTTCAGAATGAGACAGGGTTGACTGTGGTTAAAAAAGTGAAATATTTGGGTATAAATATGACAGCTAAGAATGTGAATCTATTTAAAGATAATTATGAAAAAACTTGGACAGAAGTGAAAAAAGATTTGGAGATTTGGTCAAACTTGAAGCTTTCCTTGTTAGGTCGAATTGCAGTTATAAAAATGAATGTATTGCCAAGAATGTTGTTTTTGTTCCAAGCATTACAAATAATGGATAAAATGGACTGTTTCAAGAAGTGGCAAAAAGATATATCTAAATTTGTCTGGCAGGGCAAGAAGCCCAGAATTAAATTTAAGATATTAACGGATTCAAAGGAAAGAGGGGGATTTGCCCTGCCAGACTTTAAACTGTACTATGAAGCGGCAGCTTTCTGCTGGCTAAGAGATTGGCTGCTTCTTGAAAATACAGACATTTTGGATTTGGAAGGTTTTAACAATATTTTTGGGTGGCATGCATATTTGTGGTATGACAAGGTTAAAGCACATAAAAGTTTTAAAAACCATATTGTCAGAAAAGCACTATTAAATGTCTGGATCAGATATAAAGATTTGCTGGAAAATAAAACTCCAAGGTGGCTGTCGCCAATGGAAGCTAAGGCAGTTAAAAAGTTAAATATGGAGTCGAAGTGGCCAAGATATTGGGAAATTTTGGAAAAGGAAGGGGACAAACTGAGATTGCAGAGTTTTGAGAAATTAAAAGGGAAGGTGAGAGATTGGTTGCACTATCACCAAATAAATGAAGTGTTTAAATTGGACAGTAAAATTGGCTTCCAGGTGGAAAAATCAAAATTGGAGACTGAATTGTTAGAATCCAGTACTAAGAATTTGTCAAAAATGTACAATTTGCTGCTGAAATGGAATACACAAGATGAAACGGTTAAATCAAGTATGATTAAATGGGCTCAGGACATTGGTCATAATATTTTGTTTGCTGATTGGGAAAAGTTGTGGACCACCGGGATGAAATTTACGGCATGTAATGCCTTAAGAGAAAATATTATGAAAATGATCTATAGGTGGTACATAACCCCAGTCAAGCTTGCAAAGATTTACCATTTGCCTGATAATAAATGTTGGAAATGTAAAGAAAAGGAAGGTACATTCTTTCACCTTTGGTGGACGTGCCCGAAGATTAAGGCATTCTGGGAAATGATCTATAATGAACTTAAAAAGGTATTTAAATATACCTTCCCTAAGAAACCAGAGGCCTTTCTCTTGGGTATTGTCGGCCAAGGGGTGTTAAAGACGGATATAACTTTCTTTATGTATGCTACAACAGCAGCTAGAATACTCATTGCGAAGTACTGGAAGACACAGGATCTACCCACACTGGAAGAATGGCAGATGAAGGTGATTGACTACATGGGTTTGGCAGAAATGACAAGCAGAATCCGAAACCAGGGAAGAGAAGCAGCGGAAGAAGAATGGAAAAAGTTTAAGGACTATCTAAAGAAATATTACAAAATTAATGAAAGTTAGAATGATGTTGGACTGGAAAGTAAATGGTTACTATTAGCAATGGTTAAGACAAGGAGAATAAGGAAGATTAGCTTAAATTTAAATTAAAATAAGGGAAGATTTGCTGAGTAATTGATTAGAATCTGGAATACAGAAAAGGGAGGCATGAGGAAGTCGGGGAAGAAAGGTATAAGAAATTAAGATATGAAATGGTACTTGTTTCTTGTTTCTTGTTTTGTTTTTGTTTGTTTATGTATTTGTTGTGTTTATGTTATGTTTGTGTGGTCATAAAAACTTTTTAATAAAAAAATATTATAGAAAAGGTAAAGGACCCCTGGATGGTTAAGTCCAGTCAAGGGTGACTATGGGTTTGCGGCGCTCATCTCACTTTCAGGCCGAGTGAGCCGGCGTTTGTCCACAGGCAGCTTTCCGGGTCATGTGGCCAGCATGACTAAACCGCTTCTGGCACAACGGAACACCGTGACGGAAAGCAGAGCGCATGTAAACGCTGTTTACCTTCCCGCCGCAGCAGTACCTATTTATCTACTTGCACTGGTGTGCTTTCGAACTGCCAGGTTGGCAGGAGCTGGGACAGAGCAACGGGAGCTCACCCCGTTGCGTGGATTCGAACCGCCGATCGGCAAGCCCAAGAGGTCCAGTGGTTTAGACCACAGCGCCACCCCCGTCCCTTCTTCATGCAGCTAAACTATGGAAGTCACTCCCCACAGGAGGCAGTGATGGCTATCAACTTGGATGATTCTGAAACAGATTAGAGAATTTCACAGAGGATAAGGGCATCAATCAGGCCTGTGCAGACCTTTCTGATGAATGGGGTGGGAGTCTTGTCCATGAGATCCATCACCTAATCCAGGGGTCAGCAAACTTTTTCAGCAGGGGGCCAGTCCACTTTCACTCAGACCTTGTGGGAGGCCAGACTATATTTTGGGGGGGAAATTGAACAAATTCCTAATATTCTACACCTCTCAGCTGACTGGGTACGTAATGGGTAAAACAGCCATGCTTGTCCATATGCACTGCAAGACTGCGATAGTAAAATCTGGACCTGCGTTACTGCTTACTAGTGTGTCGCGTCAGGTCAGATTAGGTCATGGGTAGGCAAACTAAGGCCCGCATCCAGCCCAATTGCCTTCTAAATCTGGCCCACGGACAGTCCGGGAATCAGCGTGTTTTTACATGAGTAGAATGTGTGCTTTTATTTAAAATGCATCTCTGGGTTATTTGTGGGGCATAGGAATTCGTTCATTTTTTTCCCTTCAAAATATAGTCCGGCCTCCCACAAGGTCTGAGGGACAGTGGACTGGCCCCCTGCTGGAAAAGTTTGCTGACCCCTGCTCTAACCATTCTCACTAGAAGCATCTCTCCTTCCTGGTGACTGCTGAAATTTAGTGTGCCAGGGAGCCTGGGTATGTGATTTTCTTAGGGTGCCCAAGTCCCCAATAGGGGCATCGGGCATCATGGAAATCACATTTCCCAGGCTCCCTGGCACACTAAGGCAGTGGTTGTAGCAATATTCCAGCAGTTAGCAGGCAGGCTTCCAACAGCTTCTCTGCCACTGCTTCCAGACCAGATAGGGGAAAGATGTCAACAGGCCAGAGGGTCTCATGGGTGCAGACTAGGGAAGTTTTCAGAACCCATCACACTTCTGAAAACATTGGGATCCCAATGACGTTTGAATTGGGCTCACAATAATTTCCCCCATTTATTTCCATATTTAGAAAACAGCTTAAATTGAGCCGGTTTTCTAAATGACTAAATATACACAGAAAATTATTCCGAGCCCAGAATTGGTCCATCACTGCACACAGCTAATGCAGACTATACCTCAAGAAAACTGAGCTTGCCTCTCATTCATTTTTAAACTCACCCACCGATGAAAACACCGCCAAAGAAAAACAGCTAGCAGTGGGGCAATCCGCACACCAATTACTGAAGCGCCAACGACATTCCTTTGACAGGCTTTTAAATCTCTGAATGCAGTTGGCAAGACTGGCTTTTAAACAGCCTGCTACAGTAATCCCAGCTTTCACTGCTTTCAACTCAAGGAGATGCAACTGTGTGTGTTTTAATGCAAAGTGAAACTGCAATTACTAGGAGTGTTTTTCTTCCTCTGCTGAAGAGGTATAAAGTTCAGAGAAGCCTTTGAAGTAGCCTTCCATGCAGTCAGCAATGGTTGCAGTCCAAAATGTGGAAGAGAGTGGGGCACCAGGTTGGGGAAGAAAGGTTTGGAGGACCAGTAGCTCTGTTTGGAAGAGAACTCAGCCAAGTCGGATCCCCGAAGCAACCCTGCTTCCCCAGCTTTTTGAGGTCAGGGATGATGGGAGATGTTCCAAGAGAATTTGGAGGTCACTCCATTGGCTATCCCTGCTCTAACCATACCAGCTCTAACCTACCCTAGGCTAACTTTACCCTAACTGGCAGTGTGGTGCTAAATCACTGATCCAAGCAAAATTTCCATTCATACAAAGTCCACAAAGAATATATATATATATATAAAAGTTAAATCCTAAGCTAGCTTTTATAAAAAGGGGAGAATTTTATTTAATTTTCAAAGCCTACAACCCAGAAAGCCTGCAAAACTATGACCTCCTTTCGTCTGAAGGAGCTCTTAGCTACTCTACATGATAAAAAACAACCAGGTGCGACCTACCTAGCATTTGAGCCTCTCATGACTGCATCTCATTACTTTTCCAGATTTTTGGTTTATTAAAGCCTTTGACGAGATTTATTCGATTCTTTTGAAATGCAGAGTTCACGCCCACATCAATGTGGGTTCTAATAAAACAGAATACATCTTAAAATTGCCTCCCCTTCAGATCGCCTTTAGTCCTTTGAAATTACTTTTGCTAATCAACCTCATGAAATACTGCAAATGTAATTTTTCGCTCCCTCTGCTTGCCAGCCTTCCTCAGTAGTGAGAAAGCCCAGCTCTGTACAGTGGACCCTCCGGATACGAATTAAATTCATTCCAGGGGTCCGTACTTAACCTGAAAAGTCCGTAACTGGAAGTGCTGTTTCTGCGCACGCATGTGGCACGATAGAGTGCTTCTGTGCATGTTTGCGGTGCGCAGAGCGCTTCTGCGCATGGCAAAACCCAAAAGTATACACTTCTGGATTTGCCACGTTTGCAACCCGAAAGGTACATATCCAGAGTGGTATGTAACTCGAGGGTCCACTGTATTTACAAGGTTCATTTAGCAGAGGGAGTACTGGAGGGTTTGGCCCCATCTGCACTATGCATTTAAAGCAGTATTGCACCACTTTAGACAGTCATGGCTTCCCCCAAATTATCCTGGGAACTGTAGCTTGTTAAGAATGCTGAGAGTTGTTAGAACAATCCCCCACCCCTCTTTGGAGAGCTACCATGCAAAAACTCTCAAAGTGATAACGTAGACTTCTCTGCCAAGCAAATAGTATGATGAACCATGAATATATTTCTATTATTTTCACTTGCATTTCCATGGTTATGTCTTCTTATAAACTATGGCTGAAACAAATGAAAACACGTCCCTCTTCTGCAGAATTATTTAGGTTTGAAACCTAGTTGAGACATAGGTTGCATGAGACTCAGCTAATGTGCAGGAAAGAAGCTCTCTATAGCTGCTTTGTTCCTCCGTGGTCCTTCTCCTTGCAGTGCTCTGCTGAGCTAAGCTAAGCCAAGCCATGGCTTAGCATGTTATCTGAACGGGGTCTCACAGTTAAGCTCTTGCTGTGCTAACCACAAGATGCAGCCAACAGCCTGTGTGTTTGTGCCATAGTTTGGCTTACCACATTGCATGAATAATTGAGCTGTAGAGTTGGAAGCTGTAGAGTTGGGACGTGGGTGGCGCTGTGGGTTAAACCACAGAGCCTAGGACTTGCCGATCAGAAGGTCGGAGGTTCGAATCCCCGCAATGGGGTGAGTGCCTGTTGCTCAGCCCCTGCTCCTGCCAACCTAGCAGTTGGAAAGCACATCAAAGTGCAAGTAGATAAATAGGTACCGCTCCTGCGGGAAGGTAAACAGCGTTTCCGTGCGCTGCTCTGGTTCACCAGAAGCTGCTTAGTCATGCTGGCCACATGACCCGGAAGCTGTATGCTGGCTCCCTCGGCCAATAAAGCGAGATGAGCGCCGCAACCCTAGAGTCGGTCACGACTGGACCTAATGGTCAGGGATCCCTTTACCCCGAGTTGGAAGGGACCACAAGGGTGATCTAGTCCAACCCCCTGCAATGTAGGAGTCTTGTGCCCAACATGGGGCTCAAACCCACGATCCTGAGATTAAGAGTCTCATGCTCTTCCGACTGAGCTAGTTCTTCAACAATAACGTTCTCTAAAGTAGTTCGCTACCTTCCTTCTTTGCTCGTGCTCTTGCAAATGCAACCATTAAACCTGTCAAAATGCTTTTTCAGAGATTTCAGCTCTGCTGGGGCCTATGGTCTGTTGATGTGTCACTGTCACTCTATGTGGCTCCCCATCGACTCAACTGCTCTGGTGTCACGCCAATGTCATAATAGGGAGCCTAATAAGCCCTGGACAACCCAGATGATGATGATGATGATTTACACCCCGCCCATCTGACTGGGTTGCCCCAGCCATTCTGGGTGGCTGGAGATACCTGGAAGCGGGGCATTGGGAAACCTCAGCACTCCAAAGTCTATGGGATGTTTAGTTCAGCCAAAGATCACGGGAGAAAGCAGCTGGGCAAAACAAAGAAGCTCCCAACAGGTCAGAAGAAACTTTCCTGGCTGCTTACTGGTGGAAGAAATGAAAAGAAATCAGCAGCCTTTTTGATCAGCAATTCCCTCCATGGCCAGGGACGAGACAAATATGATCTCCTCCCCTTACAATCTGCTGGGTTATCTGCCATATGTAGAGGGGCATCTTTCTTCTCCACTTACCATAATATAAAAAAAATACCCTAGGTGATTTAACAGGCAAGACGATACCTTTTCTATGAGCCAAGTAAAAAGATGAAAGCTTGCAAATTGCACAGAACTTTTCATACAGTTGGGTGTTCAAGCCAAAAGAGGGATGGGAAAGAGGGGAAAAAATAGCTGACTGAGCTAATGCATGGCATTACGTTGATCTTACCCAAGGTCAGAAGGCTCCCCAGCACCACCACTTGGTCCTTATATGGGAGTGAGCTGTCAACCATAGCATTTATTTGTTTAGTATCCTATAGTCTTCCGTCTCAAATGGGATCATCTGGGTGGCTAACAAATCAAAATAAAACCAACCCAGCACTAGAGCAAGTGTATGTGTGGGGGGGGGGGGAGTGGGGCTCGTTTAATTTCACTGCACACAGGTGTATTGACAATAACGGTTTATTAATTATTATTATTATTATCATCATCATTATTAAGATCCAAAGAAAAACCTGAGAAAATAGCCAGCAGCAGCAACAAAAATGAAGAGCAATCAAGAGACCAAATCCAAGAACAAGCAGATCCACAAGCCTCCCATAAAAAGACTGGTGAACCATGATCTTCTGAACCTGGTGCCTAAATACGCGCAATGGGATAATGAACAAAGGTGAAAAGATCCCAGTCCCACACTGTTCCACATGATGCAATGGGTGGGACTTCTCCCCCAAAATGCAGCACATGGGCATTTGAAACATAGCCTAAAATAAGCTACTATTGCGAAAGCCAAGAATGCACTACGCTGGCAAACTTGGACCTCCGAGCCTTAAAAAAGGATGGGTTGGATCTCTTTCTGGGTGTCCAATTGCAATCTCAAATGGAAGAAAGAGATAAAAGCCACTGAGGTCCATTTCTCCTGTGAAATTAAGCAGGTTTTTAAATCCAACACAAACAGTGCTTCCAGATTGTCACTATTTTGCTGGAGACATTAAAGTGCATACCAGAACTTTAGGTTTGTACATCCTAATGCAACAAAGCCACTTATTAAAAAACAGAGCTTTTGCGGTTTGGAATGTGGTGATGAAATGTACCAAAAACTGTGGGACGGATGAATGATTAATGGGAAGCAGGCAAATTAGGATGAATGTTCATTGTTGCATAACCACTCTGAAAACAAATCTGAATGCATGCTCACTAAAAACCAAATATAATTTAACCTCCATGTGAGCTTTGCAAAAGCAAACCAGGATGAGTGCTCAAGAAACAGGTTATCCTGAGCAGACCCTAACCCTATCATGATTTAATAACAGCATTTTAAAATGTCAACGTTCATTATTTAGCGTCTGAGAAATGCAGCACTTTTCTTTCTGCTTCCGTTCCATCACATCCACTGCACACACAGAAATTAAAGAGGTAAAAACCTTTGAAGTTAATTGCATCTGTGAAATTAAACAAGCTTTTGATCTAACGTAATTAAACGTACTTGTTAATGGCACTAAAACATTCACTATTAAGGTATGAGAAGTTAATAGCTTCTCTGTTCATCGAATCCACTGAACACACAGGAACATACCCAAACTCTGCCCTAATCCACACCAGCTACAGTTTACCATTCCATTCTATTTACCTGTCAATGTCCGCCAATCTGCATCCTGAGTGAAGCACTCACTGTATTTCTCTGTACCCAGAAACAGTTTTGATCCAAAATGAAAAATGTTTGGAGCCTCTGTAAAAAGCAAGTCAGAATCCTTTGCCCCCCAGAGTTCCAAATTATCAGAGTGACAGGCAGCCTCTAACGTGGAACGGAGCCTGCAAGCTAATACAGAGCAACCGAAGCTCTGAAATAGCCAAAGCTATTTTTACATCCATGTTAATACAGTACTTCTGGCATTTCATTCACTGACTAATCCACCCTGGATTTGCTTAATGCTGTTCCCATATCAGCCTGCCACAAGTAATGACACCTGTTTGGTAGCCTCCAAATATTATAGGGAAGCAGCAGGAGGGCTGGATATACCAGGAGGCAGGCTAAGCAGCTGTCTAGTGGCCTCTGATATTTAGGGACCTCAAAACCTCAGAGGGGGAAACCTTGTGCAAAAACTAGGTGAAGACAATCCCATTTAGTCAACGCATATATTCACTTCTAATTATAAACCACTTCCCCACTCAGTGTCTCCTAAAACATAGAAACGAACCACCCCTAGCTGATTGCTGCATTACAGGAGTTTGAACTAGATGGCTCTTAGGGTTCCTTCCATCTCCACAATTCTGTTTCCGTGATTTTGTGGGGAAACATTAAAAACATTGCAGCACACTTTAAATATAAGTTGTTGAGCAGCGGGTACCACCCCTTCCTTCCCTTACAGAATGCCCAAACTGCACCTGCCTCCCCTTACAGATATCCCAAACCATGGCACAGGTGAGCTGCAGAGGAACATGAAGAACAGAGTAGGACAGCTCCCCAGCAGCCTTCCTGCTTTGCTGTGGCTTCCCTCATTGCGCTCCGACACTGCTGAGGCCAAAGCAGCAGCGTTGGTGTGAGGTAGGCAGTGGTAGTAGAGTAGGACCATTGCTGGGGAGCTGCCCCAGCCTGCCCTGCCTATTCCTCTGCAGCTCACCTGGTCCACGCTGTGCCCGCTCACTTGCTCTGCCTGCTTGCCTGCCCAGGCTGCCTATCAGCAGCAAGACAAATTGCAGCGTGACCACGTCCTTACAATTTGTTTATATAGCTTTTTAAAAACTCAGCAGAACATCTCGAACAACAACAGAAGCCGACAAAACACAATTCACGAATGGAAATGTAGCTTATATTTATCATACAGTACAAGAGAGCCCTCGCTGACAGGTACATTTCATTGCTTTTAATAAAGACAACCTTATCCTACCCTGGAAGGTACTTTGCACATACCTCTTTAAGGCAGAGGAAGGAAAACGGAGTGTGAGACAGAATGGGAATCAGTATGAAGGATGAAGAAAAATATACAAGTTGGAAAGGAGCTCCAAACAAAAACAAAATCCTCGTTTTCTGCTACTAGCTCTCTGCTTCCTCTTCTTTAAGCAGTTACTAATCTGCCTACCCCTTGACTGCTAAATTTACTCAGGCCTGGATTAAAACAACCGAAGGCCCTCGACTAAGAGACCTTGGGAGGTCCAAATTTAATAGCATTTGATCATGAAAACAAAACCTCGTTCTTCTTTACCGTTACTAAGCAACTGGGCCCAGATAGTAAAATCTGCTTGTATGTTAAAAAAAAATTGGCAGGAGGCCATGGCTGCAGCCCACTCAGCCCATATGTAAATCCAGCACTGACTGGACCATTCCTACCCATGTGCTTGTCAACACACCCCAAGAACAGTTAAGGCTGAGGAGGCAGGACTTTCTTTTGCAAAAGGCATGCTGATTCCTCTGCAGCAAGGCTTGTTCTTCAGTGTGCTGCATTTGGTGTTGCTTTTAATAAATGATCCCACCAATTCACCCAGAACAGATGTTTAACAAACTGGCTTGTTTTTTCCCCTAGATCCTCCCTGCAATACTTGTTTTAAAAAATAAAGTTTATACACATAGTGCTGTTAATTATCTTTAAAGCCCTAAACAGCTTGGGGCCAAGATACTGAAAAACCATCTTCCCCCATGTGAACCCGCCTATCTTTCAATATCAGCTTTTTAAGGTGTGTTTGGCAGCAACATGCAAAGAGTGCCTTTTATTGAACAAAGCCTCCTATTACATTCATGGAACTTATTTGCCCCCGAGAGATTAGATTATCTCCCTCTCTTTGCTTGTGTTCTGGCAGCACTGAAAAACCATGCTTTCTCATTAAGCCCTTTGAGATCTTACTGCTGTTCAAGTTATGTTGTTCTGGCTCTTGTTATTTTTAAATGCTATCTTTAGAGTCAAGATGTATTGCTATTCCATCTTACCCATTTTTAAAATCATCACGTAGTATTCATACTCCAAAGGTCAACGTTTGTTAAGATTTGTAAATGCGGGATTCAGAATTGGGGCCATTTTCTTCTTCTTCACCTGCCTGCAGACATAATCAAGCCTCTTAACTTCTGGCACAGCCTTTAAAGTACATGGCTTATCATCAATCCACAGGAACATTTTGAGAACCAATATTTTCCCACTTGGGCAGTATGCCAGAACATCTATCTGGTTACCTCTGCTGTCAAAGCCATGATGTCTTTTGTCCCAAAGTCCCACAATGTTCTACAAGACAAGAAACCCAAACAAAAAGTTTTAAAGTTAAGAGTTGTTGCAGTGAGCTGGTGCAAATGTCCCGTTTCACCTTGGCAACTATGCAACTTTAGCGATGGCAACTTCATGGGAGTTATAGTCCAAAACACCTGGAGCACAAAAACAGCTGGAGAAGGCTGCTGTGCAGAACTATTACTACAAAGACACAATCCTTGTGGATATTTATGTTTTTTATAAAACCAGCTTAACATCTTCTTAGTGGTATTGCACTGTATTTGTGAAGTTGACAGTTCTGCATGTCACTCCATCCTCCACTGGCTTGGATTTTAAATCCATGCACTTTCCATATCAGGCAAGCCATATTTCAGAGGCTATTAATTACTCTTACAAAGGGCATTAATTAATTAGAGGGATGCGGGTGGCGCTGCGGTCTAAACCACTGAGCCTCTTGGGCTTGCTGATTGGAAGGTCGGCAGTTTGAATTCATGTGATGGGGTGAGCTCCCCATCGCTTTGTCCCAGCTCCTGCAAACCTAGCAGTTTGAAAAGCACACCAATGCTAGTAGATAAATAGGTACCACTGTGGCAGGAAGGTAAACGGCATTTTCATGCACTCTGGCTTCTGTCATGGTATTCTGTTGCACCAGAAGCAGTTTAGTCATGCTGGCCACATGACCCAGAAAGCTGTCTGTGGACAAACACCGGCTCTCTTGGCCTGAAAGCAAGATGAGTGCCGCAACCCCATAGCCGGTATAGTGCAGCGTGCGGAGGATTCACTGAGCTGGCAGCTTGGTTTGGGGGGCGGCTCGTGGGTCGGTAAAACTGTCTTCATGGGCTGCATCCAGCCCATGGGCCGCACATTGCCGACCCCTGATCTAAAACATAGCAGAGGGGAAATTTGAAAAGTGGCAAATGGGGACTGCTAGGCCCATTGTGCCACACACCAGTCTTACCTGAAGACCAGGAGAATTCTTTCATCACCCAATATTTCAAAAAGTCTCAGGAACCTGAATAAAGCTTACAGATGGCATGATCAATCAAGCCATATTTGGGAATGGTAGAAATTCGGGAGCTACACGCAGAAGAGGGGTTGTTGCGGGGCTGAGTGTGCTAAATCCAACCCCCTTCTTCCTCCTCCACCCCCTCCTCCTCAAGTTGCAGGGCCACTGTCTGAAGCAGAGACCCTCCTGAACTCATGGTGGTTGCACATGCAAGGTAGAAGCTGCGGAAAATTAGGGTCCCTACATCGTGCAAGGAGCCCAAGCAAGAAGAAGTTGGCTGCCCAGTTCACATGCTCACTACTCTTCAACCCAAGGCTAGCACACTTTCCCCATAAACTATTCTTCCCCTGCCTCCTTGTGAATGGAATTTCCCCGTTTCTATAACCCTTGAATACGGCTCCAGAACTGAGGCTAGATACAGAGGAGGGAACTGGATAAGTGAACCCCAGGCGCTCCCACAGCACATGTTTAACATGCCACTTGGCAGCAGCTGCGCCATCAGGTGCAGCGGAGGGAGAGATGGGAAGAAGGGGTGGCCTAAAATAGGGCGCATTTCATCAAACCGCGCCAGTTGCCTTGTGGCACTGCCACAAAACAAAGCACGCCAGCTGCGTACATTCAAACTACCCCCTTGGAATCGAACGCTGCTTTGTGACATTTCTGAAGCGAAGCAGGATTGGGTGCAGCAGCGCCAGTTCCCGAAACGAAAGGGTGCTTGGAAACCTCCAGTATGGTGTCCTGAGTTCCAGAGAGAGAAGGAGCAAGAAATGGAGAGGAGGAGAAGGAGAAGTCATTTGTAAGCTGCTGCTGAATCCACACTGTGTGTGAGAGAGAAAAGAAGCTGGGCTCCCACTGGCCTTATAGCCCCTTATTAGATTCTGCCCCATTGATCTGGAGTGCATTGTGGGGTGGCCGTGCAGGGAGAAGCAGGCAACAACTTCAAGTATAATACTACAGGCATGCACCAAGCCCATTAAGATGCAAATTGCCTACCCCCTCAGTTACAAGGTTTGGGCTCCTCCGTGAGATTATAAGCAAAGGGTCCTCGGTTTGAAAGAGCTGCTTTAGAAAGTTCCCATAACCCTTAGAGAATTCCCACAACCCGGCGCTGTTTTTTCACATGTGCACCCAGCAGCAAAAGGCGAGCTGGAAGGCGCAGTTCTGAGAGCAATTACTTAATGCTCCAGAGATTAGCTGTCTGCCTCATCCTGAGTCCATATTATTCAAGAGAGAACAAAGGGGAACGAGACACATTAATCCATCAGCCCTATTGCACCAACTTTCCTGTCATAGGCATTTATGAGCCTATACAACTCCATGTTCCTCCTAGGGGCAGGGGGGAGTTTATTCATAGTCTGCTGAAGTAAAGACTATGCAAGGAAAGAAGTTGCCTCGCTGCCCCAAACTGGGAGGCTGCTTCAGATGCAGCAAAGTTACAAGCAGGGTCTTCATGTGCAACTGCGGATAAGATCTGCATCCTGCACTCAGCAAAAGGGACAAAGCTAAGAATGTAAGAATATTCTACTGAATCAGGCTGAAGGCCCATTTAGCCCAGCATTCTGTTCTCACAGTGGTCAACCAGATCCTCATGGAAAGCTTGCAAGCAAAACCTGAGCACAACAGTGCCCCCTACAGCATATAAACATAGTTGTGATTCCCAGCAAGCAGTCCCAGAGGCATATTGCCTCTGACAGGAGAAGCTGACTGTCCAAAGCTACCCAACTCTGCTGTGCTTGAGAGGCAAAGAAACCTCTGGTTTCTGCTGCCATTCCCACAAACTGAGAAATTTTAGGTAGTTACAGAATGAGATTCCTTGTATTTGGTGTGTGTGTGTGTGCATGTGCTTACACACACACACACACACACACACACACACACACACACAACACAGGGAGGGCAGACTGAAGGTGCAAATATGTGAATAAATCATATTTCTTAAAGCTATGATGGTCTCTGCCATATATTCGATCTTTTATTATTATTAAATATTTTTTATTGATTTTACAATTTTAACTTCACCAAGTATTCTCCATAGAGATAATACAATTCGGGGGAGAGGGGGAATAAATGGAAAATAAAGCAAAAAATAAAACAGAGAATATAAATAATCCTTAATCATGACACATTTTCAGTATATATAAACATATTTTGGAGGTTCTCTTTAACTTGCTGACTTCCCTCCTTCTCCTTTTCTGGTTCATTAAATAAGTATGTTTTCTTATTTTTCTCAATAAGTATGGTTTCTTATATAAAACCTCTTTTTCTTATTTTTCTTATATTAATTATCAATATTTAACAAACTACCATCATACATTAATATTTCAAATTGCCTATGTTAGACTCATTATTTAACACTTGCAAATGTTTCTATTTGTATACCATATTTTTGTACATATACAATAAATGTTTCCTAACCTTTTTTAAATTTCTCACTGCCATTGTCTCTGAGCTTCTCTGTAAGCTTTGCCAACTTGCCTTCAATTCTCCAAAGGAGCAGAGCCCCTGGGCGGGTGCCTAGAATCTCAGCAGAGAGTGGGGGTGACACTCAACTTTTATAACATTATGGTTTTTTATCCTATTTTAATGTTTCATTGCGTAGGCTGCTCTGGGATTATGATGATTTAAAAAAGAGTGGTGTATCAAACAAAGAAAGTACACAAATACTGACCCCCCCGCCCCCTGATAAGATTGAAAGGAATCCTATTAATACCCAAAACACAGTCTGAGGACACTGAAAGTCCACTGCTAATACTTCCCTGGATTACAGAGTGTAATAGCCCTATATGAGCGTGTTACTCCTTTTAATTAATCCCATGGCATCGATCCCAGATGTTTCCCCCGCTGCGGCTTGATACTGATGAGCTAATCCTGAAATTAGATTAACCTGCGTGGATGAACAAATGGGGATGTGGAGTCATGGTTGTCAGGACAACAAATAGAAATTGCATCCTATTAATCCTCTCAGAAGAAATCTGCTTCCAGCACAGCAACAACACCCAGGACATGTTTCCAGCAAAGTCAATCCAATGAAATTTATTATTGTGCGTTTGTTGCTTTCATTGGGTACATGTGTAACAAAGGGAGCCCAGGTTCATTAAGCTGTAAAAACACATGCTGTAAAATGTAAAAATAATAAAAACGAGAAGTTTTTTCCATGATGGTAAACTCTAGAAGGGAGAGAGAGAGACAGGTTTGAATAAGAACTTAAGAACCACCTACAGGATCAGGTCCAGTGGCCCATCTAGTGTGAACTCTATTCTCACAAAGGCCAACAGGATGACTACTGAAGTCCTAGAGGAGCAGGTCTGCCAGTGAAATCATAAGCAGGAGAGGCAGTACAAAAAAAATTAATACCATAGGTGCATCCTCCATGAAAGGATTGTGGGTCTCTTCATCCAACGGGTTCTAATGTGTTTTTTAAAACAAAAACAACATCATATCCCTAAAAATATAATGTGTTGGTGTGTTTACTTTGAGGTGTTTGGAAGTAAAACAAATACACCACACAGATACAGTCCTCAATTCTATGCACAACATGTTTCCTGCATGCACAACAGTATTGTCCAAAACAATCTTGTGCTGAATGGATGGCATAGATACCCCTCATGCATAAGTAGTGATAGTGAGCTAACCTGATTGAGCCAGGGTCGCAGGATGCATGTCCATAGGCAACTCTTAGCTGGTTAGTAACAACTACTACCCGGATCAGATCACATTTGCCACATTAAGATGCAGAACTAACAAAAGAGATGACATATGCACCAAAGCCAAACTGAGTTTCTGTCTGGGTGACATGGTCCCAGGAACACGATGCATATCCACCACATAATAAAACTATGTCCCCCCTCCATCCACCTTTAACCACCAGGAGAGAGAAAGAACAGTAAGGAGTTCCTGTAGCATCCCTAGAGGTGGATTACAGCAAAGCTTTTGCAGACTAGAATCCACTTCAGTCGGCAAGTATAGATGCGTACACACACACACAAACACCCAGTTCACCACCTGTTCTTGATCCCAATGATTGCTTCCACAGTTAATTTGCGAGATGCACCACAGCTGCCCAAAGCAACTTAAATAGAACGCATTGTAGGCGGACCACAAAGTCCATTATTTCAAATGTGCATACAATACCTCGGGGTTCCTAATTTTGGAGCCCTTCGTCCCAAATATTTGCAGGAGTGTAGGACAGAGAGAGGAAGCTGCCTTATGTGCCCATTCAGTATTGCATCACAGTGTTATATCCTGCCTTTTACGTCTCCTCCAAGGAGCTCAAGGTGGCGTTTATGGTGTGTCCCCCTTGCTCTCCTCCCAACAGCCCTGTGAGGTAGGCAGGACTGAGGTCACCCACGGGCTTCATGGTGGCTGAGTGGGGATTTGAACCCAGGACTCAGTGCAACTGCTCTCCACCCACAGTTGCAGGCAGGGGACACCCCCACCGCCCCCAAGTCCTACCTGGAGACGCCGGGGGTTGAACCCGGGACCTTCCACCCACGGTCCTTCCCGCTCCACTCCATCCCTCAGCATGCCGCCGGCGTCCCCTTCCTTGCAGGTAAGCCCTGCTGAGCTCTGGAGGTTTCGCGCAGCGCCCTTCACGCCTCTTACCTGCCGGGCAGGTGGAGCCAGGAGGAGCAGGCAGGCATCCGCGCGCCGCAGGGTGTTCATTGCAGCCGCCACTCGGGAGCCAATGAAAGGCTCTTGCTCCGCCGCCAGGAAAGCCAAAGAAGGCGCGTGCGCGCATGGCCGGGAGGCGCAGGCACGAGTGGAAAGGCGGCGCGGCGGCGTGGGAGAGCGTGCAGAACGCAGGGAGCCCCAGGAAGGGGGAGGGAGAGCCGACGGGAGAACCAATCGGCTCGCAGGGAGGGCGTGGCCGGCCGCGCGCCTCGGGCTGGTTTCTATAGCAGCGCGTGCGCAATAGCGTGGCTGTGAAAAGGATTCACCTGTTGGGTTTCTGCCTGCCTAGTTATTCATCGTAATTGATAATAATAATAATAATAATAATAATAATAATAATAATAATAATAATAATAATACTTTCGTTTAATTACCACGCCTGTTCACCTCTGAAGGGGCTGGAGGCAGCTTACATATAAAAACAAGAAACGCCACATCGGGGGCGGGGGGAACCATTCATTTAAAAAGCAATAAGAAGTACATGAAATCTAATAATAATAATAATAATAATAATAATAATAATAATAATAATAATAATAATAATAATATACTAGTATTGTTAAGCTGGGTGGAGGGAGAGAAGAGGCAAGCTGGAAAACTGGGAGCAGCAATGCCCTCACCACCACCCCGCTCAAGGTGGGTCAATACAATATATATATATTATATAAGACTGGCTGAGTTAATTTGTCACCAGAGGCAGAAAATCCTAGAAATGCCTCTCCCTTGGCAGTAGTAATTCAGCAAACATATTAAATAACCACCCTTTACAATGTGGCAGCCAACAAGAGCTGCCACCCTCTGCCTAATGGTAGGACAGGGCCAGGTTGGGCAACCCTAGAAATTATAAGGGTGGTTGCTTTTGATATTGGTGGTAAATCAGGCATGTCCAAACTTGGCCCTCCAGATGTTTTGGGACTACAACTCCCATCATCCCTAGCTAACAGGACCAGTGGTCAGGGATGATGGGAATTGTAGTCCCAAAAGAGCTGGAGGGCCAAGTTTGGCCATGCCTGGTGGTAGATGCTGTGGCCAATGATGTAGTGAATAATAATAATAATAATAATAATAATAATAATAATAATACTAGCAGCAGCAAATCACTAGACCACACTTGTTATTGTTTGTTGCACTGTCTTAGAAGGGCTCTAGCTATGGGAGTTGTCATGAAGTGCGCCTACAGTTCAGAATCTACCGCTATGCCATTGGCTGTGATGAAAACATATTTCGAAGCCCAGATCCCAGATGCTTTGTATATGAGGTAGGTGAGGCTTACATAGTGGAGAAGGTTGACTTCAAGTTTTCCTGCAAGTTGCATCTCTAGTGCTGTTTTAAAAACAAAAACAAAAAACAGAGTCATTAGGTACAGATATACAATTCTAAGGGAAATGTGCTCTGCATGTACTCAGAGACTCTGGTATTATTTCATGCATGCTAGGAACATAGGAAACTGGCTTATACCAAGTGAGACCATTGCTGCCTCTAGCATTGTCTACACTGACTGGCGGCAGATCTCCAGAGTTTCAGAGTCTCTCCCAGTCCTAGCTGGAGATGCCAGGGACGTCCTGCATGATAGGAGGTGCTGTACTAGTGAGCTATGACCCTTCCTGTTCTGCAAAACCCTTGCAATATTCTCTCTTCCACACAAACAGAGAATGAGAGGGGCAGGCTGAAAGCAAGGAGTTAAACCCAGGTTTCCCAAATCCACAAATGTGGCACTTTATTTCTAGGTATATTTTAGGCAGAGATGTCACTGCCTAAAAATATACAGTCCCTGGGTAGGTTCAAAACCAAGGTGGATGCAGAAGTGTCGACTCTGCTCACTCTTCAAGGAATCACTGTTCCTAGAAACCATGGACAGCTCCACACACAATATTCTTTCCTAAGAAAGAATTGCTGTACAGATGCGATACTAAGCTACCAGGTAGTACAAAGTTCCTTGCACAAATCGGATGGAGACGAAGTTTTAAAAACTGAGGGTGGCTTGAAAGAGGGATCACCACTCATGTTATGTGTTGTCATTCCCACTTCTACCCCCTGCTAAGCACATATTGTTTCTAAACATATCTGAATGCAGAAAACAGCAGGGGGCAAAAGAATGCAATTCACATCATGGCAAGTAAACCCAGTCACTAAAAGAAAAACGCCAACAACATTTTGTACATCGTTTCCTTGTGCTTATAGCTTGTACTCTTCTTTCCAATGAGAGCACTGAGCAGTGGCTGCCAGTACATTATCACACACAATGGCATATCATTTCTTCCCAGGTGTGGAAGAAAACTGTTGTCCAGGAACCAATATGTGTAAACAGGAAGGAACCAGCAGCCAATATGTACTGCAAAGCAAACCCCCCCTCCACAAAAAAAGCTAGCCAAAATGGTAGTATGTTGGATTTGTACAACAGGCAGCTACTTCTTTGCTTACAGGTCGCTCCTGATCCTCCTTGAAAACACGCAGTACTGCCCTCTAGCCTACTTAAGCGTAAACACCACCTTTCCTTATACTGTAGATCCAGCGCTTGATACAGCCTGTCATTAATTTTGTACACTTCGTTATACAGTTTGCAATGCTACCAAGTCATTGGAACTCCCCCAAGTTCACATACTTTAAAAATAGAGAATTCAGATATCATTGCCTCCCTGCTCCATGCTGGTGTCTTCTGCGTTATCCTCCCATCTTTTTCCAGAGCAGATTTCCAGTTACCTACCTCCAGCTTTGAGTATTTGGTTCTAGACATACAGCCATCACTGCAGTGATGACATCAGTGGAAAAAAGGTATTGGGAAGACCATTAAGACCATTTTTAAGACTTGTTAAAATGTATTTCGCAGTAACAGCCCCATCCTTAACTTACCTTCTCTGAAGTCAGTCCTATGGAGTGTGAGAAGAGTTAAGTTCTAACCAGGAATACTTAGAACAGAAGCCTTACATGGTGGAACGCTCTGTCACAAGAGACTAGGATCCTGCGGGACTTGATATCCTTCCGCAGGGCCTGCAAGACAGAGCTGTTCTGCCTGGCCTTTGTTTTGGACTCAGTCTGACCCCTATGTTTCCCTTCCCTTAGGGTTTTGATCTATGGGCTACTTTTAAAATGAGGCTGCATTTTAAATTGCATTTTAACCTGTATTTTAAATTGCCCCCCATTATGTTTTTACTGTAATTTTACTGGTGTTAGCCACCCTGAGCCTGGCTCTGGCAGGGGAGGGCAGGGTATAAATAAAATTATTATTATTATTATTATTATTATTATTATTATTATTATTATTATTATTATTACATTGAAACTCCCAGCAGCATATACTTCAATTTACAATTTGTATGTGAAAAGTGCCTTCCTTATAAGCACCCTCAGGTGGGGTGGGGTGCACTTTTACATCACCCATGGCTCAGTGTAGGAGATAAAAGCTTTAGAAGATGGTGCAAGCAGTTTGTGGAGAAAGCACATCTCCAATCACTCTGAACTCCAGCATGGGAGTGTCTTGATGCTGGCCACAGAAGAAAGTCTAGAATTGGAGTCTTCTTTTTCCCTTTCCATTTGAATGCAGCCACTCTAACCCGCAATCTCTATGATGCCCTTAATTTATTTGCATTGCTTTTCCTGAGCATTCTGCTCGCTAGGCAATGGCTCACATTTTCAACACAATCCCTGTTTGAGCCTCTCCTGGTAAAGGTGATCCACAGGCCTAGGCTTCCCAAGAGACATGGGTGTAGTGTAGTGTAGTGGTTAGTGTGTCATGACTAGGAATTAGGAGATCCGGGTTCAATTCCCCACTCAGGTCAGAAGACCCATTGTGTAACCTTATACCAATTAACATCTGTCACCTTAACTTGCCTGCGAGGGCAAAAACATGGATGCTTGCTTGAGCTGCTTAGAGGGAAAACAGGATAAAAGTGCAGTAAAACACCTCCAAGGAGGTCAAAACCCTCACTTAAGGAAGCCCAATCCATCTGTGGTCCTCTAGATGCTGTTGGACCACAGAATCCCATCACACCCAACTACTGCGTATGCTGGCTGGGACTGATGGGAGCTGCAGTTCAACAGCATCAGGAGGGACCCATCTGATGAAGGCAGGCATTGGTGTCTCAATGATGCAGCAAAACTTTAAAGTGTTGGCCCAATGAGGGAAGGGAGGGTGGCATTTCAGGCAGCAAAGTGTCTAGTGCTGGCACTGGCAACAAACTGAATACACATATTGTAAGGACAGGATTAGCCACAGCTCCCTGAAAAGCTTACACTCCTGGACCAGCCCAACTTTTTTGTATAACATCCAAAACGGCCCTAAGAAGGAACAAATACTACATTAACTGAGAATTTTGTGGTTGGTACTGTTTTATTGTCCAATAATACTGATTAAATATTTACACTCCTACTCTTATAAATCCACAGTTAAAACACTCATACCTATGGCTTTTGATTCCCCCCCCCCAATCTTTTAAGCACAAGATCTTTCTGTAAAGGTTCAAAAAAGTTTAAATAATAAAACAGTAGCCTGATGCATTGAGCAGACACATTTACTTTGTATTTTTTTTAAACGCATTTTCTTTAAATATAAAATGTACCTTTTTTTCTAAAAATAAAAATCTGGTGATAAGATGCCAGTGCAACCTTTCAGCCAACTCATTCCTTGCTACAGATGCAGCCAAAATTTTCCTATTATAATTGGCCCTTTAAATCAAAACAAAACTGCCCGTGTTGAACTAATTCCCCCCCCCCCCCATCTTAAGTTTATTGTAATGCAAAAAACCCTGGTAGCTGACAATTGTAAACAAAATTACAAAGCACTGTACAGCAATATCTACACTGTCTCTTCTGCATTAGCTTTGTAAATGTCCTAAAAGCTTTGTGGAAGTTTAATTCCTTAGTTGTGAGAAGGCACAAGGGTTCTTTTTTTTTTTTAACAAAAAGCAAACCTGTAACACACTCTACTTCCATACCAATCCACTTCCAGGCTTAAAGACAAGGAGTGTGTTCACATGTCACAGTAAACCATAGTTAACCAGTTCAGACATAGCATTTAACCAGGGACTGTGGTTTTTTGCTCTCGCTGGAAGCGTGAAGCAGGAGAGACTGCTGCATTTGCTGTGATGCGTGAATTGGATCTGTGGCTAACCTGAAGAAGATAAATAAAGCAAAGACTGCAGCTACTGCAAAAATTAATATTAGAGGGGGAAAGGGGATAAATTGTCTGCAGTCCTTATATAATCCATCTGAATGTTGGAACCTTGCTGTTTTAACACTAAACTCATTCTCGGAAAAGAAAACAGAACTTGCTCCGGAAGTCTCTCCCAATGACAACAGTATGACCTAAATGGTACAATCTAGCAAAACTCTACTATTAAACTTCACACAAAGCTTGTTCATCTCTAGAATAGGCTTTGTTCCGTGGTTTTTTTGTTTTTTGTTTGTTAGGAAAGGGGGATTATCCCCCACCCCACCCCCAAAAAAACCTCAAGAAGGGCAGTTTAATCAAATATCCTAACTTTGGTCCACCTGTCCACTTCCCCAACAGCATCGATATAAGAGAGCCATCCATTGGTGGTGCAAAAGTCATACAAGTAAATTAACAAAAATAGTTTGGTATTACATTTCCCACCCCCCCACCCCAAATCACAGGTACTGCAGTCAACATTTCCTAAGTCTCCACCTTTTCCTCTTGCATATCCACTATTGGCTGAGTTTTTAAATCATCAGATTCTTCATGATCTGCTGTGTGTGCTTCCACCTCCTCTGCCTGAACAGGCGGGTTTGCTTCCAGCTCTCCTTGATCCACATGTCCCGATTCTACTTGCTCTATATCAGTTTCCTCTATAAGCTGCGCCTGAACCTCTTCCATTTGCAACTGGTTCACATGCTCCACGTCTAGCTCCTCCATGTGCACTTCAGCACTTTGCTCAGTCTGAATGTGCTCCACTTCTAAGTAGCTTATCTCCACCTGCTCTTGTAGCTCCGCTATTTGTTCACCTTTCACTTGATTATTCTGTATCAAGTCCGGATGCACCTGCTCTACAGTCACTTGTGCTGGATCCACCTGGACCTGGATTACAGGCAGGACATGGACTTGTTCCACTTGCTCTATGATAGTCATGGAAGCCACTGGGTCGCTGTCCACTGGAAGAATGTCCTCGGTCACAAGCCGTTCTGTGATGTTATGCATTTCTTGCAGGTGCCTCCGCAGTTCACTGCCTTGCATAAACCACACGTCACATAAGGTACAGTGGTTGGGCTTGTCACCTGTGTGTATTACCAAGTGATCCTTGAACTGATCCCAGCTGTTAAATATACTGTTGCAGACCTGAAAGAACAAAATACAACAGCTGTAGGAATGCTAACCAAAGTTCATTGTATGTCTTCGGATCATTCTTTTCAATTCAGTTTATTTCTTTAAAACCCCGGGTGGCAACAAAACAATTCCACTGCTTAGGACCTAACTTTCCCTGCATCAGCCAATTGGGCTAACTATAAATCAGTTCACAGTTACAAGCAACCCGCTAACTAACTAAATAATAGTTAAGGGAACCTCCAAAGGCATTATGCGGAACTGCACAGCGGATCTTTACACAGGATTACCTCCATAGAATGACACAACCAATGACTGCATGCATGTGCATCTAGTCTTTTGGAAAGCTATTGCAATAAGACTTATTTAGCACCTTAAACATTTTTATCATTAGTAAAATCATTATACTTCTCTCTTCTAAAAAATGTTATAGTAATGCACCTTGCATTGAAGCACTCGCCTGGCAGCTATATGTAACAAGGAATTGGAAGCAGGCGACTGGATGGACAAGCAGAGGAGAGAAAAACTGAATCCCTCCTCTGTGGCCAGCACAGAATCCAAGTGGGCTGTCCTAGAAGGGAAGCCTTCTTCTCCACGCCCATCACAGAAATGCAGCATGTTACTGCAGGAGGGATAGGACTCTCATCCCTTCTGGGATAGCTCCCAGCAGGCTAGCAAAAATATTGCATGCTTGTAACTTTTGTTGGTTTTTTGCAAGGCTGTTTAATAGGTTCTTCTGTCCATCTTCAAATGCGCTATCACTAAGCAACTCAGCTTCTTTTAGTCTGACAGCCATTCACTCAAAGGTTTGTTTTTTTGGCCTTCCTCCGTGGCATTCCCTCCCCAAGAAGGTTTTGCCTGGTTCCAACTGTTTCTTTCAGGTGCTGTACCAGACAAAGCCCTTTCTCCCAGTATTCGAGGCATTTAATACACTGCCAGCTGCCCTGTGCTTGTATCTTTAATATTTGGTTTTATTTTTATTTATTTTTAAAGTTGCAAATCACTCTGAAACAAAACCTAGTATATAAATATTTTAAAGAAAATGAATATAAACTCAACATGGAAAATTGTTTATATAGAGTTTACTATAGAGATCAATGCTTAAAAACGTTACATCTCTGTGGTGCAATCTGCCTGTGGTCTGAGGACCAACCAGGGAGGACTGTGGGTGCTCCCCATGCTCAGTGAGTAGTAAGTGGTGAACTGCAGAGTAACAACATTTTTAAAATCATGACCAGACAAGCTTTTTGCAAGAATCTTGCTGCAGGTGTGCTACACAAAAGGCAGGACATCCTAACCTAACAGCCATCCCCTAAGGGTGCTGTCACTGGAGCACATGCCAGAAAGTGAGGAAGCAGGATCTCTTGCCAAGCAAGTGAGGGAAAGCCAGAAGAATAACGTTGATTAGTCTTCTGCAATAGCAATAAAATAAAGGGGGGGGGGACTGCTTCTGTGCCCATCTTTAACAACAACAACAACAAAAATGAACATAGTGCTAAAGACAAAGTATCAGTGGGGAAAATGAAACTTAGTCTTTTCTGGAACAATCTCCACTTTGAAAATAGCAGTGTTACCAAAAATCAATTTCCCATTTCAAACTCGCCCAGCTAAATCAGCAAAATCACAAGATATTCTACTGAAATTTATTTGTTGTAATAAAAAAAACCTCCAAGAATTAAAGCAAATATACAATTCTACAATGAGAAAACAAGAGGGATTTTTCATACCAAATTTGAAAGTATACTATACAATAAGCTGTAAAGATTCTCTGGTGGACTGTATATTAGAATCCAACTTTAATCTCACAATTTGAAGAGACGTTACTAACGTCATCACTCCATAAATCATCATTGCCTAAAATACTGTGGGGAGATAGAACTTAATAAAGCTACAGCAGCTAAGAATAATTTCTTACTATCTACCAAATTCTAGATATGGTATAAAAACAAGCAGATACTAGGTCCAAAAACATCCCCATTGCAATTAGTCCAAGTAGATCTTCACTCACACCCCAGCATTAAATTTTGGAGAAACAACAAACTATTATATTAAAGCACTGAGAAGAAACAATACTATTTCAGTTAAAACCAATTCAGCTATCAGCATGGGCTTTACACAAACAACTTTAAGATAAACTCTGAAAACAGGGAGAATGGCTTTGACACATCTCTCTTCTCTTCTGACACTTTAAGGGCTCCAGGCTTCTAACTATTACTACAGGGTCCTGTGTAGCTTAGCACCACATGTTGCTGCAACAACCCAGTCCTAAGTGTTCTGCAGCAAAGCCAAACTGGAGATCAGCTCCCACAACCCCGCCCCGGCCACCTTGTCAACAACACAGGCTGTCTACATGGTCAAATTCGCTAGACCAGAATCACGATGGGCAAAATTACATACCTGACATTCATAAAGTTTCTTCCGTCCCTTTTTAGCACCAGCGCTGGACTGGCATGCTGTCAGGTGGCATTTGAGTGTGCTGTTTCGAGCAAAACGTTCACGGCAGTTTGGACACTCAAATGGTTTTTCACCTATCAAGGCAAATATCAAGGCATGACCAAAAAATGAAAATCAGGTTGCCTCAGGTTCAGCTTTTTCACTGTTACAATCTCACCTCCCCACCCCTGTAATTAGGTGGGATTTTGCCAGTTTCCCATTCCCGAACATCAGCTATCCAAGAGGAGTAGAAGTACAAGAATAAAGAGTTTAGGGACTATTAAGTAGGGTTAGATCAGTGATATTAGACTACTAAGCAGGGCCATCTTTCTGTCTTGTGATATTAGCCGTCTAGGTTGCTGTGTTCATAAACGGAGCAACATCCCTGATTATCCATCCATCTCTGAAAACAGATGATCTGCTACGGCTATCAGCCAAGAACATACCTATCCCCTCATAGATTCATCTATTCCCTTTTATAAGGTAAAGGTACCCCTGCCCGTACGGGCCAGTCTTGACAGACTCTGGGGTTGTGCGCCCATCTCACTTAAGAGGCCAGGGGCCAGCGCTGTCCGGAGACACTTCCGGGTCACGTGGCCAGCGTGACAAAGCTGCATCTGGCGAGCCAGCGCAGCACACGGAAACGCCGTTTACCTTCCCGCCAGTAAGCGGTCCCTATTTATCTACTTGCACCTGGGGATGCTTTCGAACTGCTAGGTTGGCAGGCGCTGGGACCGAGCAACGGGAGCGCACCCCGCCGCGGGGATTCGAACCGCCGACCTTTCGATCGGCAAGCCCTAGGCGCTGAGGCTTTTACCCACAGCGCCACCCACATCCCTATTCCCTTTTATAGCCCACCCTTAAGAGCACAGAAAATAAGATGGCACAGGAAACAAGCACCGCCGTGCCCAATGTGGCTCATTCACAGGTAAAAGCAGGTAAGGCTATAACCTGAGGGTGGAATTACATGCTACCTTGGCAAGCAGTTTTCCCCAAATACTGTTTGCGAAACTAATACAAGTGTGGCATTTGGGAGAGGGATGTTGAATGTCTCCAATCTTCCCTTGCAAATGCTGACACAGACACACACCCCAGGCCACTCCCCACACAGTCAGGTTTATGTCAAGCTTCAGAGCCCACCAGAGATGCATTTGCAGCAGAGAACTGGCACAAGTGAGGAACAGGCTCATTCAGTGCACATCTGCATTTGGCAATTCTCTCCTGCATAATTTTCCCATTCACACTATTCACCTTATAGGGAAATCACTATTTGATAACTGTGTGCTGCTTCATGACATGCAATTCTGCCCTCATAGTCATGGATTAGTTATGCATCATTTAAATTTTTTATTGTGTGCGTAGCATGCTTGTCTCCCACTGGAGCCATTGGAGGGCTCAACATTCCTGGATATAGAAGCTGAACGCTTTCCCTTTCTAAGTGACACTGAGCAGGATTTATAACTTACATCTTACTGAAGTGTTTAATAATAATAATAATAATAATAATAATAATAATAATAATACCCATTGCAAATTGTGAAGGGTTTCCCATTCATCTATTGCATTATCTCCTAAACCATTCAGCAGTGCTGTGGAGAAACAACTCACACTAGTACCAAATGAAATATAGTGCACACTGCAGTCAATGCACATTGTAGATCTTGATACACAAAAAGAACAGATAGGTTAAAGCTATTTATGTAACTTTCTTAGGGGCAAAGCATACTTTCCTTAACGCAGTAAGCAGAGCATTGCACAACGTCTGACTGCTGGTAAAGAAGATTGTTAACTTCAGATTGATCTCATCTATCATTTTTATGGAGGAAGCAAAGTTCACGTTTTCGTGGTATAGAGAGAAACCTATGCAGGCACTGAAGATCTGCAAATCAAAACGTCTCTTGAATACATAATCCAGCCATTCCCGGCAATAAGGGCACTGCAAATTGAATTACAGGCAACCCTCCATTTACACACATTCAATATGTTTGTGACCACGGGCCTGCATATCACACCGAACCCGGAAGTGACCCAAAAGTGTCACAAAAAGGGGCAGAACAGGACGGGCTGTTTGCAGGCTTTTCCAGTGGTGTTTCAAATGCACAGAATTTCACTGATGCGCACAGTGCCTTGGAATGTAACTCTCACGTAAATGGGGGCTGCCTGTACTGTATTGAACAATCTACCACCTAAGCTTCTGTATTCTTCCCAACTGTGGCTCTGCGTACCGGGATGCAAGAGCAACACGCAACATGAATGGAGCTGTTTTACAAACACAGGTGGTGTTTCGAAAGCCAGTGAAAGCCTTGCTGTGCAGAGCATTGCTGTCAAAGGTGGGGGGTTGAGTTCTGCAGGCACAACCTCATTCATTTATGTCAGCAAGTTCTGCTCACATTATAAAGCATAACTGGGTGGCGATACATCTAGGGCTAGGAGCATTGACCAGGCCTGGGCAATTGGTTTTATTGCACTCCTGTTCCTCTCCGATCGGTTGCTCATGCAACTTTAACACTATATACGTAATCTTCTCAAGTGCAGCCTGAGATTATCCATCTGTAAAATGCATTTAAGAAGCACTTCACAAATAATTCCTAATATATTCTTTGCTCATTCTAACTCACTAACTAGCATTAAAGCCAAAGGAAAACCCACATTATCCTCCTAACTCTTCTTCCCAATTCAGTACACTCAAAATATCCACCCGTTCATCCTTCTCCATCTCTTCTGTCACAACAAATTCTCCCTTCTCCGCACAATCCAAGGCTATCCAACTAGTTTGCCCTTCTTTAACAAATGCTATGCTTGTGTGACTCCTGCCAACCTAGCAGTTCGAAAGCACGTCAAAGTGCAAGTAGATAAATAGGTACCGCTCCGGCGGGAAGGTAAACAGCGTTTCCGTGCGCTGCTCTGGTTTCGCCAGAAGCAGCTTAGTCATGCTGGCCACATGACCTGGAAGCTGTACGCCGGCTTCCTCGGCCAATAAAGCAAGATGAGTGCCACAACCCCAGAGTCGGTCATGACTGGACCTAATGGTCAGGGGTCCCTTTACCTTTACTATGCTTGTGTGATGAATTTGTGGATACACACAGTCCTATAAAGGGGGCATTTCAATGAAAAATTAGAACTGAGTTAGCCTTCTCCAACCTAGAGCCCTCCAGAGGCTTTGGATTACAAACTCCCATCAGCCTCAACCAACATGTCTATTAGTCAAGGATAATGGAAGCTGTAGTCCAAATCTCTCTGGAGGGGGCACCAAGTTGAGGATGGCTAAACACAAACTAGTAACTAAGCCAGATATAGGCCTGGGGGAGGCAGCTCAAACTTGACAGGGCCAGAGTTTTTCCAGATCAATGTCCATTATGTGTTCCCAAATCCATAGAGACCAAGTCTGATGTCATCATGCAGTATATTTTCTATCAAAGTAGAACATTATTCTGCAAAACTGTACGACTGACCAATAAACAAATAAATTTGACAATGGGTTGAAAAAGCTACATCCCCAGTACTTCTGATCCAACACTGAAGCCACAAAAAGGCACATTTCCTTTCCACCGTTTTCACTTTGTATTTGCCAATGTGTACTGTACTTGATCTCCAAAAACGCATTGAAATTGGTTGTGGGACAGGGAGACCCTTCCAAGAGACAGTGTCAGTTTGATGAAGGAAGCAATATGCAAGAGATGATTGATTCCCATCCTCTAACAACCACAGGCACACAACAAAACTTAGGACGCTATCTTGCTGCTTTCTGATTGGGAGAAACATTCTAAAATCCCAGGATCAAAAAGCACAGCTAAGCAACTAATAGTGTCCTCTAAGGCCTCGGAGCAGTCCCTGATACATGCAGCGGTTTGAGTAAAAAAAAGAAGCTAGGCTATTTTTATCCTTATCCAGATCTCTGTGCAAGCAAGGCAAGCCTCAGCCTATCTTGAAAAGTTCTCTGTGCTTGCCAGGGGCCTTGGAACAGAGGCGGGGTTTCCTCTACAAAGAGCTTTAAATAATAATAATAATAATAATAATAATAATAATAATAATAATAGGATCAATTGGCATTTGGGTGGGTGGCAAGTTATGCAAGCCAGCCTTAAATGGTTCCTAGATTACCTTCCATTTATAAAGGCTTTAATCAACATTTACACCATTCTTATTCCACTACCAATGAAGGCTGTACAAAATGTTACAGTGAGAATCACTGTGGGGAGGCGAGAACCACAGGAAGTGGTGTGAATTGTCTGCAACTGGAAGGGGAAGGGAACTGCAGTTACCTGTGTGCTTCCGAAGGTGCTCTTTGAAATGTCCAAAGTGGTCAAATTGCTTATCGCAGTACTGACAGACGTGTATTTTTTTGCCAGGTCTCTGCTTCTTGTTAGCACCACCTTCATCAAGGTGGTAACAGGTAAGGTGCTGCTTCAATGCACTCTCACGCAGGTACCTTTTGTTGCATAGGTCACACTTGTAAGTTTCTGTGGAGTGCGTTTTCATGTGCTCCTTAAAGTGGTAAAACAACTTAAATGTACGGTTGCACTTTTCACAGTGGAAAAGGTTGTTGACGTGCGACAACTGAAGCTCCATTATCTCAATGCCTTCCACCTGCTTGCCCGTTGGATCAGATCCGTCGTCACACTCTTCCTGAATTTCACTTTTCCTCTCCCCATGGCGGAACTTGCTGGTAATATCTGCCAGGAGAGCCAAAGCAGACTCATCTGATGTACCCGTGGTTTGTATGTACTTTATCGACTGTTCAGCAGAAGCGACCTCCTCAAGTGCTTCAACGTTATTTTCTTCCACATCGATAGCCCCTTCTGTAATCTCCACCTCAATTTCAACAGGCTCAGATTCTGCGCAGGGCAGTGTTTCAGTAATAACATTGGAGGTCTCTGCTATCTTCCTCTTTTTGGCTATACTCTTATCTTCTGCCTGATCCGATTCGGGCGGCATTGAATTTTCTTTGTTCCTAGAAAAATTATACACAACACAGTGCATAACATCAAAAGGGCAGTTCTGTTCTTAAGGCTTAAGGCTAACCAGGCTTCTCATTTTAACTCAGAATCCGTAGCCAGCTTTAAATGAGAAAACTGGCTATTCCAAATACAGTTCACTGTTGCTGAAGATGTAAGTTAGACCTAGTAGCAGGAATTTATGCTCCTAAAGGGAAGGAGAGCATGATCCTGTGCCCTGGGAGATAGGGGGTAAGGCGGTACTTAAATCATCCTGGGCCTAAGTTGTTCAGCACTTTGTACCCTAGTAAAAGAACCTTGAACCAGGTCTTTTAACAGCAGCATCATTTGTTTGCAGCAGTTTCTATCATGAGTCTGGCTGTAGCATTCTGCAGTGGCTGAAGCTTCCAGAACAGACCCACTTATTTATCATGAAGACCACAGGATGATGCAGTAGTCATGATCATGGAAAGCCAACAAGAAGAGAAGCTGGCCAGTGCATCGAAGATGGGTAAAGATAGTTCTAACATGCCTTCCCAAGGCACAGTCCTCTGAGAAACCACCCTCACCTGATTTCGAGTGCTTTAATGGCTTCCAGCATCTGAAGATACTCCGCTGCTTTCCAGACATCACTTGCTTCCTCTTCCCCTTGCACCATCAGCTTGGCGGTGTACGTGAACTCAATTAAGTGACGAAATGCCATGTTACTTACACCTAATGATAGCAAAGAACAAAATGAAACCTAGGCTTTGCAAAGAGGCTTTGCTAGTAAATACCTAAACAACTGCCTTATTATTATTATTATTAATTAAATTTGTTTACTGCCCTTCATCCAAAGATCTCAGGGCAGTTCACAGCATTAAAAGCATTGAAGGATCATTTTCAACTCCGTTCAATTCATACTAGGAACAATAACTAGCCGGGCTATGTTTTATGGCCACTTCCTGCTGTCTGCTCTCAGCATTTAATAATTGAACATAATGTGTACATGTATTAACCCCATTCCACTTTGTTATATGATCTAGACCTAAGAACTGGTGGGATATGACTAGAATGAAACACTTCCCAGGAAAATATCTCTTAGTCCTAAACTGAAAGGATGCCTATGAGAATGGGAAGACAAGTGAAAGAGACATAGCAGGGTTTTTGTTTTCCTAGTTCTTTTCACGCAAGAGTTCTGGATCTAACAGAATCAGCAAGTTACCTTCTATCTCTACTAGAGGTTCCTGAGTGAAGTCTTGGAAGAATTTGTAGAAAAACTGGCTACAGGCAGCAAGAACAGCTTTATGAGCTTTAAAATGGTGACCTAGGAGGAGAGAAAGAACTGGATATAAATATATGTTAGATGGTCATAGTGGAGAGGAAAACATTTTAATATACAGCCTTCTATATTAACAAGACCAAGAACACTGCAATGTCAAGTCTTCCCACAGAGTATGTGTCTCCAAATTTCACGTCAAACAGTAGATCTAAACACACTAGGTATTTAGACCTCTTTACTGGAGGTCTCATTTGGACATGGTGATTTAACAATACAGGCAACAACTGTTTTATGCATGTCTGACTTGTGTGTGATCGTGGAGGCACGCACAGTGCTGAACCTAGAAGTGACCCTAAAAGGTTGGAATGGGGGCAGGGTGCAACACTTTATGTGGGCCCACCGAAATGCGTGGGGCCCCAGAACCTAACTCCTGTGCAAAATGAGGATTGCACGTACAGTAGTACCTCTGGATGCGAATGGGATCCGTTCCAGAGCCCCATTCACATCCTGAAGCGAACACAACCCGCATCTGCGCGTCACGATTCGCTGCTTCCACACGTGCATGACGTCATTTTGAGCGTCTGCACATGCGCGAGTGGCAAAACCCAGAAGTAACGCGCTCGGTCACCGCGAAAATGCTCAACCCGAAGCTACTTCAACCCGAGGTACGACTGTACTGAATGTTATGAAAAAGCACATCAGGATGGGATGTGGATGGTGGCTTAGGAAGGGGGGTGCAGTAGGCTGCTCCGGGTGTCATCACTGAGGGGGGTGACTGCGGAGCCTGGCCTGCAGCGAGCCCGAGCCACATGTCTCTCTTGGGGAGTGGCATGGTGGCTCAGGCAGCTGCAGGCTCCGCGCTGCCCGAAACAGCAATGTGGGGCTTGCGGACTACGTGGAGGTTCCGCGCAGCATGCTCTGCCCCACCCCCGGGTGCAGGGCATTTGTGCCACCCCGGGTGCCCAAGCAGCTAGCTACGCCACTGGATGTGGACTTTGGATGGGTGAGAGGGAAGAGAATGCAGCATCCAGTTTCTTCACAAACTAATACAGTGCACAAATCTATTTTATCAAATGATTTAGGGAAGAATTCAGCATTTCAGTTTGCTGCATACTCTTGCAAAATAGATTCAATTATCAGAAAAATCATTTTAAATTGTGAAAGGTGGTGGTAATACATATAATAAAACAAGCAGAAAAATGTTTTGCCTTCTACAATATTTGTGCAGCCTGATCTTATGCCAGTCAATTGGGAAGTTTAAGTCCTGAGTTGAATGGGACTGCAACCTAGGCAGGTTTATATGTAAGTGGCCTAAAGCTGTAAACGAAACAAGCCATGGTATTCGAATTTCAGTTGACCGTCACTCAGCTTCAATGAAACTGAACTGGCTTAAGTCCAGATGCCTTGTGCCTTAATTCAAATTATGGACGATATGTTTGTGAGAGACCCAGTTTGCGTCACGACATACCATCCACAATCAAAGTGATGTCTGTGAATTGATCCTGCTCCCGCTGTTCATTCAGTCTGTCCAACATTACTTTGTAATGTTCTGGAAATTCCTGAATGCATTCCATCGTCTCTTCGGCTTCCATGGCTAATAGATTTGTCTAGGAAAGATCATCAGTCGTAATGAGAACTCCACAGTCCATAGCCATAAATGGTTACAGTAAGCAAGGATATTCATCAGCAATAGGTATCCAGACTCAGAAGCGGGTCCTATAAAATGATGAGTAAAGTTAGAAGCACACAGTATTACACCTACCACATCTGGAGAAACTATAGCAAATACAAGACTCAGTATATAAAAACACAGTGCATAGATAGCTGAACGACATTATGAAGCCAAATGGTACAAGGGGAGATGAAGAACCCCAGTCACAATAGAACCAAGGAAGCCAACAGCAGCAGAGAAACACTATCAGTTGAGGGGAAAGGAAGTGATGGCAGTAAGAAAAGGTGTGGGTTATTGGAGAGAAAAACACTGTTGTATGGCAGGAGATTTTGGTTTCCAGCCATAGGAACCTGAAGCACCTGCATTTCTTAACTTTTAAGGTTTTCTTTTTAAAAACTGAACAGGCTAGGTTTTCATTACCTCCTTTAACTAAGTGTTTCATTCATCAGAATCATGGGCAACATGCATTTATATTGCGAATGCTACAGACAAGAGAGCAGAGGCATAGAAAGAAAAGAAATTATGCATTTGGAACTTGTGTGGCCACAGGAGCCCAGAGAGTAGCTAAACAGGTTTTGGGGTTGCAAGCTGTACATAATCCACTAAGACGATGGATTACTGGAAGTTAAAACTAAAATGGGATCAGATTCTGTACAAGCACACACAGTACATAGACAGTATGTACATACATACAAACTATACACCCACATACAGTGGTATCTTGGGTTACATACGCTTCAGGTCACACACTCCGCTAACCCAGAAATAGTGCTTCAGGCTAAGAACTTTGCTTCAGGATAAGAACAGAAATTGGGCTCCGGCGGCGCGGCGACAGCAGGAGACCCCATTAGCTGAAGTGGTGCTTCAGGTTAAGAACAGTTTCAGGTTAAGAACGCACTGCCGGAACGAATTAAGGTACCGCTGTGCATGGTGGTACGATTGCCACTTTTCTATGGCTCAATTCCATACAGCTAGGAAGTATTTAGGAATGTTCATTATGTTTATATCCCCCTGTTCCTCCATCATGGAATTCAAGGTGCCGTATGTATACTAAGTTCTCAGTGCCATCCAGGCACGGACTCAACCCAGGTCTCTTGCTTCAGCAGGGCCTGGGATCATCCAAATGAGAGATTATTTCAAATTTGTAATAGCCAGGATAACAAACACCAATTTGAAGATCCTGAGGTAAAAATAGTATTCCAGTGCTGTTGGTGCTCAAGAGATGTTGAGCTCAAAGGAGGTATGGGGCATATCAGGGCATGTTGGGGGAATTTGATGCAGTCTCCTTCATTGGCCACCCCCTGCCCCCTGCTAGCAAACGGGGCAAACAGAAGTACACCAACTCCAGGAACCAATGGAACAGAAAATGAAAAATAAGAGTGGGGAGAGGGGGCCACAGTACAGGGCAGGACTTTGGATGTGTCAGGCTTCTGCCCCATTAGGATTGCTGTGTTTTAAAAAAATCAGAATACAGGTTTCCTGTATTTCATCACCCAGGGAACCCAACTGTCTCGTGCATCATTGCGTACATTTGATTTTGCATCGAAATGTCACTGCTGTGCTGCACTTCACAGCTGTTTACCATGGATTCTCTCTGTAGTCATGTGTGTGCTGAGGTTTGCAACCACGTGCCACAGGCTTATTTCTCTCTGTCAAATAAGTATCACATGCTACATCCACTGGACTCTAATGCAAAGTTTCTCAAACTGTACTCTGCAATCTCCATTCAGGGGGTTGATGGGAAGGCTTTGGAAGAGCTGCGATTCTCTGCTCTCAGTCCTGTCTTGAAGACAAAACTGCTTTTTGACAAGGGCCAGGTTCCTTTAAAAAAACAAAACTTCTTTTGAATCTTAACCACTACTAAATTATGGTTTGATGCTGCTGTCAGCTACCTTGAGTTTCTTAAATGAAAAGGCAGCTCTTATTTCCGGCAAGAAATCATAACACCTCTTAAGCTGCAATAAAAGCCCTGCTGCTTTCCTAGCTTAGAAGCCAGGAGACCCCAGGAGCAGAACGTGCCCCTCAAACAGGCTCAGAAGCATCTCTCCTTAGGAGAGCCACACGGCACTGGAGTCCACTGGGGGCACGCACGTCGATCATCGGCTAGCCAGCCAATCGCAGCACTGGAAGGTAGAGAAGCGGGCCAATGAGCTGCTAAAGCGGGCTAAGCGGAAGGCCTAACCGTCGAGGGGCGACGAGAAGCGAAAGGGCCTCCCTGAAGGGAAAAAAAGAGAACGGAGCGGGAGGTCCCCGCACTGGCCGGCGCGGGCGGAAAGACGCCATAAGGCAGCCGGCGCACAGACCGGCGCAACCCCGGCGGCGGCCCTGTCTCCAGAGCCGTTATTACGTCATCAAATCGCGCATTAAATCGATCCCTTCTCGACGCCAGCCTCGGCCAGAGGCGAGCGCCGACCTCGAGAAAATCGGAAGGGTCCGAGAAACACTCACCCGGAGGAGCCTCCCGCCCCGCCGAGCCTCCTCAGCCGCCGCTATCGCTTCCTGCTTGCCGAAAAGCGGGGCAAGCGCCGGCCAATAGCGCTACTCGCATTCCCGTCCTGCACCGCGCGCCGGAAATGGCGAGCTCGTTGACCTCCTTTACCTGCCGGGGCGCTCTAGGGAAATTGGCGGGCCCAAGTGCATGATGGGAGTTTTGAGGTGCCTGCTTTGAGCGGCTGCCCGAGTCCCATTCGCTGTGCCGCGAGAGGCATGCCGGTAGTCTTAGTAGGCGCAGCGCTGCTGTTTCTGCTGCTGCCTCTGTTGCAGGTGGCAACTTGCTTGCTTGCTTTCTGTTAGTAAAAGCACTCTGCTTAATATTTGGCATCATTTTGCTATTTATGAATACGTATTATCTAATTCTAATGGATGCAAAACAACACCTGGACATACTGGGAGAGTTATTGGAAGAAGAAATCACATTTATTATAAAACGTTCTCTCTTCAACAGAAAATTTGACAAAGAGACGTGTCCTGTTTGCCAAACATGTATTTACCACAATTTTATTCGGTGTGCCGCCTTTCCGTAGTTAAAACCATGCTCAAGATGGCTTACAGTATGAAAAGATTTACATAATTACAAACAACAAAAGCCATAAAACAATAAACAAAACACTTCAAAAAGTACACAACCAAGCATGTGCTCAAGATCTCCTTTTAATCAAGCTCCAATGTTTTTGTGATGAATATTGCTAGTTCCTAATCTCAAAATGTTTTCTTTCCAGTAATAATAATAATAATTTATTTATACCCCACCCATCTGGCTGGGTTTCCCAATCACTCTGGGTGGCTCCCAACAGAATATTAAACAGAATAAAACATCAAACATTAAAAACTCCCCTAAACAAGGCTGCTTTCAGAGGTCTTCTAAAAGTCAGATAGTTGCTTATTTCCTTGACATCTGATGGAAGGGTGTTCCACAGGGCGGGTGCCACCACCAAGAAGGCCCTCTGCCTGGTTCCTTGTAACCTCACTTATCGCAGGGAGGGAACCGCCAGAAGGCCTTCAGTGCTGGACCTCAGTGTCCAGGTTGAACGATGGGGGTGGAGACGCTCCTTCAGGTATACTGGGCTGAGGCCGTTTAGGGCTATTTTATGCAAGCTTTACATAATAAAGTCACAGAACGTATTTATAAGCATGTTCAATGTCTTTGTAACTTTTTGCTTTAAAAAAAATCATTTCTTAAAATGTCAAGAACCTTTCAACATGTCTGAAGATTACTTCTTCATGTTTTACTTCTGCCCTGATAGTGCAATCCTCAGAAAGTATTGGATATATAACCATGTTCTAAGTACAGTGGTACCTCAGGTTAAGTACTTAATTCGTTCTGGAGGTCCGTACTTAACCTGAAACTGTACTTAACCTGAAGCACCACTTTACCTAATGGGGCCTCCTGCTGCTGCCGCGCCGCCGGAGCACGATTTCTGTTCTCATCCTGAAGCAAAGTTCTTAACCTGAAGCAGTATTTCTGGGTTAGTGGAGTCTGTAACCTGAAGCGTATGTAACCCGAGGTACCACTGTAACCTGTTCCAAGCATAGTTTTTTGAGGGGGGTGGGTTACACTGTATGATGTGTGAGTCCCTTCTAATTCCTGGATCCGGCAAGAGTTAAAATCTAATGGAGGAGCCCATTGTTGAATTAGCCAGGCAAGGGCCATAATGCCCCTAAGTATGGGTCAATTAGTATAAGAAAGGAAGTTGCTCTGTGACCCTCCCTCACCTGGCTAGTAATGAAAGTTGGGGTTTGTGGGGAGGGAGATGAATCCTTATGTACCTTCCTGCAGGTGCCAACCATCCTTACTGTGCTGTTTTGGGAACAAGCCACAGCACAGTGGCAGAACACCTGCTTTTCAATCCCTGGCATCTCCAGGTAGAGCAAGGACTGAAACCTTCCTAAACCTGGGAGAGACGCTGCGAGTTAAGTGTGGACAGTACTGAGCTAGGTGAACCAATGATTTAACTTATATATAACGCAGCTTCTTCTGTTAATGTGCCTTATGAAGGAAGCACAGTTAGATGTTTCTGCATTATTGGTGTATATTGTGGACAGTTAAACTATGGAACTCCCTGCCTCAAGAATTGATGGTTACCAAGTTAGAAAGCTTTGAAAGGGGATTGTTAGAGAAATTCATAGGGGATAAGAGTAAACAATGGGTATTAAAAAAGGAAAAGGACCCCTGACAATTAAGTCCAGTCACAGACGACTCTGGGGTTGTGGCGCTCATCTCGCTTTACAGTCCGAGGAAGCTGGCGTTTGTCGCAGACAGTTTTTCCAGGTCGTGTGACCAGCATGACTAAGCTGCTTCTGGCGCAACGGAACACTGAAACCAGAGCAGCGCACGGAAACGCCGTTTACCTTCCCGCCGGAGTGGTACCTATTTATCTACTTGCACTGGCGTGCTTTCAAACCAATTTCTGGGGAACAATAACCATAGAGGACTGTTGTCCTCATGTCTTGTTCATAGGGTTCCCAAAGACATTTTGTGTTTGGCTCCTATGGGAAACAGAATGCTGAGCTAGACAGGCCTTTGATCTGATCCAGCAGATCTACTCTTACGTTTCTCCCATACTGTGAAAAGGATCCCTAAAATGTAAGTCAGTTACCAAACTGCGGGATGGGAAATCTCCTTCATTGCTATTTATTAACATATATCCCCCACACCAACCAAATATTCATTATGCAGCAGATAGTCTGGAAAATAGGGTTCCTCTGAATATATTCAATCTATATCCAAAAGTTTTTTTTTCTATCAGCTTTTCAACCTAGGAAGGATGCCAAATGATTGCAAAACTGTTTACAGGAGCAAACATATCTCCGGGCTAGGAAATAATTTGTATCTCCTTGGCTAAAACAGTTTGTCTTTTCAGTGTGCTTGGATTCATGTACTCACTTACATCTTTTCCAACCACTGGGTGAGCCTCCCTGTTCTAGGTCAAGGTCCTTTGGCACTGAACAACTTATGCGAAACAGGAACACTCTTTAACTTGGTTTTGTAGTTTTGATGAAATGTGTACTTCAGCAAAATGAGTGCCTGGAATATTTTTCTGTGGCTCAAGCTCTGCTCTTGGAAAGTGCTTTGGTATGCATTTCCTTTTGAACTACCTCTCAAGTGTGTACTACTTGATTTCATTCATCCCAATATATTTTGATAGCCCCTTTTTGCCATTTTAAACACAAAACAGGGAAATGGGGTTGCCAGGAACGTTGGCTGTGGCTGATGGGAGTTTTAATACAGCAGCATTTGGAAAGGTTCCTCACTCCTGATTTACTCTGTGTACTTAAGAAAGAAGAGCACATTTCTTTGGATTTTCTCCATTTAGAGCAGGTTTTCCCATAGTGATTGATATTGACCCCTTTGGGTCTATAAGACTGCAAGGGGTGAATAAAGACCTAGGGGTTGAAATGAGGTTTAAATGAGCCTAGGGGCAGAAGAGAAGTTTGTAGATAGAGGATATAGTGCAAAGCATTTAATTAGGAACTATAAGCCTCAGAAATAAATGTCATGGGCATATACAGAGTGCACCTCCCTTGTCAGTGGGGAACCTCTGTATTTAATAAGAATATTCCACAATACAATAATAGTATTCCTTATTTTTTACATTTTATGATTCCTAGGATGCCTTTATCTGCTCTGTAACCTTCCAGTGGTTTGACTTCACTCCCGTAAGTGTACTCTTCCATTGTCTCCCGAGACAGACAGATGCCAACCAAGTAATGGTGATGGATGATTAATAAATGTTGATTATGTATTGATATCGCTTGACTTTATTTCATTTGCTTTTATAAGAATTGGGGTTGGGCTCCATGACAATTTTAAAAGCTCATCAAGGGGCCAATGAACTCAGAAGTCTGGAAAAACCTGGTTTACAAGGTTCAACGGTTAGCAAGAACTAATTCCAGCCTTGTTTATGAAGCCCCGATCCAGAAATAGCCCAACTGCCCACAGTGATCTGAGAGTCCTTGTTTACTCTTTTACCACAGTGGATTTCCTAGCACAGCAAAAATGTGTGTTTCACTTCTTCCAATTTACTTGACTTCCTTTTATCCTAGGAAGCATATGACGGATTAATTCCACTACTGAAGAGTCTAATTATTTTAATGAGAGTGGAGGCATTCCACTCTCTGTCCAGGCAAAGAACTGTCCAGAAGCATACAGATCTTCTTCTTAATACATTCTTTTTTTTTTATAAAAATTTTTATTGGTTTTTCAACATATAATATAAAACAATACAAAAGACAAACACTAACAAACAAACATATAAACATGTATAATTTCATAATTTTTTTCATGTACCCAATTTCAGCGACTTCCCCATGCCTCCCTTTTCTGCATCCCTGTTTTGAGCTTTTTTTTTCAGCAACCCCTGGTCTAAATTACTTATTAATTCCTTTCTTTAACCTCTTTCTTTCCTCTTATCCAATCATTTATCGCTGCAAATCTGTTATGCTTTACCCATGGCATTTTAACACTCAATAATTTTACAAGAATTTTTAAGATAAAGTTTAAATTTCTTCCAATCTTCTTCCGCCGTCTCTTTCCCTTGGTCACGGATTCTGCTCGTCATGTCTGCTAGTCCCATATACTCGATCACCTTCGTCTGCCACTCTTCCAGTGTGGGTAGTTCTTGTGTCTTCCAATACTTTGCTAGTAGAACTCTTGCTGCTGTTGTAGCATACATAAAAAACATCCTATCTTTCTTTGACACCAATTGGCCTACCATGCCCAGGAGAAAAGCCTCTGGTTTTTTGTGAAAGGTACACTTAAGCACCTTCTTAATTTCATTATATATCATTTCCCAGAAGGCCTTAATCCTTGGGCACGTCCACCAAAGGTGATAGAAAGTACCTTCAGTTTCATTACATTTCCAACATTTATTATTGGGCAAATGATAAATTTTTGCAAGCTTGACTGGGGTCATGTACCACCTATAAATCATTTTCATAATATTCTCTCTTAAGGCATTACATGCCGTAAATTTTATACCAGTGGTCCATAACTGTTCCCAGTCAGCAAACATAATGTCATGACCAATGTCCTGTGCCCATTTAATCATAGCTGATTTAACCATTTCATCCTGTGTATTCCATTTCAGCAGCAAATTGTACATTCTAGACAGGTTCTTCGTATTGGGTTCTAACAATTCTGTTTCTAACTTTGACTTCTCCACCTGGAAGCCGATTTTCCTGTCCTTCTTCTTAATACATTCTGATGGTTGTATCATTATGTTAATCTCCCATGGCCAGCCAAGGTTGTTTTCAGACCATCCTGACCCCACTGACCTGAAACCAAAGCCTTTTGGAAAACGTTCACAGGCAAACTGGGCTCAATAGCCACAACTGGTTTGAAACACTCATTGTACTCTAAATATAGGTGCTTCATCAGCATGCCACAGTCTGCTTGAAGAAACATGCCAATCCCCGCTCTGGTCTTGGCACCCACAAATTGTTGGTAGACTAGTTTCTCACAGTACTAAGGTTTATTTTAACGATTTTACGAAATTTCTATACTTGCACAAATTTACGATTGCCTGTATGTGATTGAATCCATCCCATAAAACAGTGACAGTCTGGAGGTGATCTTGCATCGCATGATTCTGCACAATGCCACAAAGCAGAGAAGAGCAAGGCTGGATCTACATTGATCTTATAGAACATTGTATTTAATAGCGTTTCGAACACTTAATGGCAGTTTTTTCCATTGCCAGTGGCTCGCTGCTCTGCAGCAGCCGCTGGAGTCAAATTTTAATAATGCATTTTTAACGTTATAAATTATTAGTGTAGATATGCTCCGATAATGCACTGCAATTGAAAGGGGTGTATGTAGCTCAGTGATGGAGTGTGTGCTTTCCTTGCAGAAAGTCTCATGCTCTATCTGTTGGGATACTGCCAGGGAGATAAAGTCCATCTGAGCCCCCAAGCTCCTTGCCGGACGATCCATCGACCTCCCGTAGTCACGCAGTACCAGCAATTTAGCGACACGAAGCCTCAGGCTTGTGCACACTCTATCAGCAGAATTCACACAGCAAAAGTTGCACAGCAGGACAGCATATTTACAGTTTATTCAGCGTAGGTCAGAACAAAAGAAGACATGACCGTCTGCTCCGACTGCTCAGGCAAACAGCAGAAAACGAAAGGAACAGATAACATAAACATCCTGTAAGACAGGAAAATACGCAGGCTGTGACACAAACATCCTGCTCCCTTTTAAGGTGGAACGGAAATATCCTAACACTATTTCCACCTAGGACTAGGAATGATTTGTCAGGAGCTGGTGTCAGGCGCAGGTCAGCAATAAAATAATAAAGCACCCGATGTCAGTGAACTCTTTATCAAAGAAACAAAGCAGCTCAGTCCTAGTTGGTTGCAGCAACCCTTCCCAGTAGCTCTTGCCCCAATGAGGCAGTTGCAAGGACTGAAGATCCCTGCCTTCCTATCATTCCCTAAGGCGCTTTCCCCAGTTTCTTCCCCAGCAGCCTAAGGCTCCATTGTCTTGCCTCTCTTTGCTCCTTCATTTCTCTGCATGCTCTGGGAGACCAGGGGGAGGCGAGCAGGTCGCAGCAGGAGGGGAAGACTCCCTGGATTCTTCAGCAACCTGCCTCATCTCTGTATCCTGGCCCCACTCCTCTCCTGCCTCCAAGTCTGCACTGTGCTCTGCCCCAGCCTCTTCCTGCTCCCTGCCTCTTCAGCTTCCAAAACCTCCTCTTCCCGCCCTGCTCCCTCTTTTCCTTCTGACCACTCATCTTCAACCCACCACCAACCCCCTGGCTCAGAGTCTTCTTCCCTTGGGGGTTCCCCAGCTGGTGCCTCCCACCACTCCCCTGTCATGATTCTAGTCTGAAATCCAGGAGAGCTGCTGCCAGCCAGTGCCAACAACACTGAGCTAGCTAACTAATAGTCTGGCTTGATAGGACAGCGACTCATCTACAGAGCTATCAAAAGAACAGAGTGTCTTTTTATATCAGATTTATTAAAGGAAAGGACAGAGTACCTTGTAGCTCTTCAAAGACTAACAGCATAACCCCCTGCATGCCTGCTCAGGGGAAAATCCCACAATAAATGTGTAGAGGTTGCAGTCTAATACAGGGAGAGTAAGATTTCCTGAAAGTTTGTGCCAGAATATACTTGTTCACTAATGTCAGAGGCTCAGGAGCAGAAGAGCAGGGGAGAGAGCAAATAGAGAGCGGAGGAGAGGAATCAGAGGGGAGCGTAGGGGAATATGACAGTGGCCCGAGAGATTCCATGAGCTTCTCCAGCGAATCAGAAGATTCCCAGGAGGGGGCGCCTATGGTAAGGGCGAGGGGAATCCCAGGGGGGACGTTCCATAAACAAGGAACCAGAGGGGAGTCCCAAAGGAGTAGCGGAGGATCAGGACCAGTTCCCCCACCAGAGCATAGTGGGGGGGAAGAGTCACATGAGTCAGGACCAGCTTCTCCTCCAGCGGGGAGAGAAGATGAGTCAGGGGTAACCACGCCCCCATCGGGGAGTGGGGAAACGGAGGGAAGGCCAGGTCCAGCTAGCCTCCCCGAAAGAGGGGCGTGGTTACCCCTGACTCATCTTCTCTCCCCGCTGGAGGAGAAGCTGGTCCTGACTCATGTGACTCTTCCCCCCCACTATGCTCTGGTGGGGGAACTGGTCCTGATCCTCCGCTACTCCTTTGGGACTCCCCTCTGGTTCCTTGTTTATGGAACGTCCCCCCTGGGATTCCCCTCGCCCTTACCATAGGCGCCCCCTCCTGGGAATCTTCTGATTCGCTGGAGAAGCTCATGGAATCTCTCGGGCCACTGTCATATTCCCCTACGCTCCCCTCTGATTCCTCTCCTCCGCTCTCTATTTGCTCTCTCCCCTGCTCTTCTGCTCCTGAGCCTCTGACAACTAATATTATCATTTAAAGCAGAGGCGTATTGTTCTCCATTGTGACCCTGGTTCAAGTCAATATGTGCTCCACATAATGGCTGCACCACAAGGGCTCTTTGAACTGAAAAGCAACTCACTGTGATGGAGGACTTGATCTCCGGACTTGCTCCACAAACACAGCTTTATTTCCCTCCCCTACCTACCAAGTTCCAGAAACCTAAAGCAAATTTTTGGACACCCGTAGAGGAGTCCACCTAATAGAGGTAAAAATAGACCAAGCAAATAGGAGCTGTTTTTCACCTATGGAGTTCCCCCCCCCATCAACTCAGTATCCTTACAATCATATTGTGATCATATTATAAAGCTGGCTTGTTGCTCTGTGAAAGTTTGCTCCCAATAGATGTAGTGTGTGACTGGGGATTTCTGAACTTTTCTTACCCAACAAGAGAGCTTCCTTTCCTTTTGGTGTCAGGTTTAAATGTTATCTGCCTTGGATACACAGCCGATGACCTTTCTGCCCCCGACCATCCTTGCTTCTCAAGAAAACAAAGTGAAATAATGAAATAAAATCTCAGATACATTTTGCTTCATTCTTCTGTGTGCTCAGAGGAAGTTTGGCAGTGGTTCTGGGCTGCAGTGTCAGCAGAAACCTTATCCTGTTTTTCTGCTTCCAACTGGCAAAAGTTCAGAGAAGTGCAACTTTAAACTAGCTCAAAAAGCACACAGTTATGTTCTTCGGGCATTTCTTGTCAAAACCTTTAGCAACCATGCAATTAGCATTAATTAAAGACAGCTGTTTTGCTTTGTGACATGCTGGGGGGTTGCATTGTTTTGATCACATAGGGTGAGGAACACTGGAGGGGATTAAAAAAATGGGCCCGATCCAAAGGGTTGCCTTCTGCACATGCATTCCCATCACTAGAACTCATACCTCCCAAGTGCCCTGATTTAACCAGGACAGCCACACTTTCCTTGAAGGCACCCTGGGCTCTGCCTTCGTTCCAAGGTGCCCCAATTTCACACCAGGGGCGGACGAGGCTCACAGAAGCAGCTCTTGTAGCAGTGGCAGCATTGTGAAGGAGCAGTTGCCGGCCTTTGTGAAGGAGGCACAAGACTGTGATGGGCTCCTGGAGCCCTCCTGCCTCCCTTCCCAAAGCCAGCAAGCACTTACAGGGCCTGGAGAAGGAGTTGGGGGTCTCTTGCGCCCTATCAGAGCACCTGCCTCTTTTCCTATGCTGGACAGAAGCTTTCTAGACTTTGGGAAGGAGGCATCAAGACCTCTGGTAGGATCCTGGAGCTCTCCTGCCTTCTTCCCAACATCAGGCAGAAGTTTACAGGGCTTTGGGAAAGAGGCATGAGGTCCCTGTCCTGATTTTTATCGGCAGAATGTCTGGAGTGTATGAGAACTTGGTTGGGACCATCCAAGCCATGGTGGCTGGGGACCATTGAGACTGGCAGGGCAGAAGGTAGGGAGACCAACAAGAGCCAGAGCCAATCACAGGCACAGCTAACCAATTCTAGCTTTCACTTCCTCTTCCTTTCCCTTGTTGAGTTCAATAAGGGCAACCTTATTGAGGAGGAAGCTGACCCCTCCACAATTGGTTGTAATTAAGAAGACAGGCAGGTGAGCAGACTGAAGTTGGTGGGGCACTGCCCCATTTGCCCAGGCAGAACAGCCTCCACTGCTTCCAATGAAAGGGCAGGTTAGAAGATTCAGGACTGGCAAAAGTACTCCAAGTACATAGCATGTGGAATCCCCCCCCCCACAAGATGCAGCGATGGCCATCAGGTTGGATGGCTTTAGAAGAGGATTAGACACATTTATGGGGGATAAGTCCATCTATTGTATCTAGCCATGATGGGGATGTTCTCCTTACAACATTGGAGGCCATATGCTTCTTAAGGAATGCTAGTTTCTGGGAGTCGCAAGTAGGTCAGGTCCTGTTTGTGGACTTCCCATAGGCATCTGGTCAATGCAACGCTTGACTAGATGGGCCTTTGACTTCATCCAGCAGGGTCCTTCTCACGTTTGTCTATTCTTGCCCAGCCCACCACCAGGTTTGGTGTGCTGGGCTAGGTGCTTGGCATCATAGATGCTGAGATCCCCCAATGTTGGGTCCAAGCTGCACCTCTGTCTCAAAGCATTTCTTTTCTTTTTAAAATCAGGACTGCCCAATTATTATTATTATTATTATTATTATTATTATTATTATTATTAGGTAATTTTCTCTAACACATCAGGAATGTAGAAGCAGTGAAGGCACGTGAAGGAATGTTAATTGTGTGCTTCATAACTAAAGTACATAGCTATCTAGAGCTCTCCACCCTCCTGCCGTGCCCCCGCCCCAAGATCCACCAACTAAAATTACCTGGCTGTTTGATTTTATTATGTAGCTTAAAAAAAGGACAATGATGGAGTGCCACCTGATCTGGTACTTTTTACTGCTTGTTTGTGTTGAAACAGGACCAATATATTTGGTCAATCTAGAAAAGCCTGAAAAGGATTAAAAAGATAAACATGTGAATTTGCAATGGACAGAACTTTTAACTAATGATGTATTAGATTTGTAACATTTATTGCATTTTATAGTTATGAAAACCAATAAAAAATAATTCAGAAATAACATAAAATCACCTGGTTGCAGTACTGGAAATGCAAGGCCCTTAATCACACTTTTGTTGTTGTTGTAGGAAGTGCAGTGTGTGGGGTGTGTGTGTGCTTTTTACAGCCAATTCTCCTCTGCAAATGCCTTTGGAGGCAAAGAAATCAGCTTCATCACTCACCATCTTTAATATATATTTTGTCTTTTCTGTCCTTGTGGCTGATCTGAAAATATAATATCTAAATTGTAATGTTTTAAAAGTCTCAATGAAATGCAATTGTATTCTCCTGAGGGATGATGTGTGGGTGTCCAATCAGATAAGCAGTTATCCTTCCTAACATTTAACATACACCTGCCTCCTTTCGTTGGGTATTAGTAGGCAATTGCTCATACTATGAATATTAATTGTGCAAACATGTTGTAATGTGTCTCACAGGTAAGATACTTCATGTCCATCAAATTAACAAATATTGAGGGATGCAATAAAATGTACTCAGTACTATCTTTATCATGGTGGCCAACCTGATACCTGTGGGAAGCCTGAAAGCAGACTTACACTGCATCAACAGTGAAGATGGAACATAGCCATTGTGGTTAATAACCACTGACAGCTTTATCCTCCATGAATTTGTGGACCTCCAGATAATGCTGGACTTCATTATCCATCAGCTCCAGCTAGTGGTGAGGGATGATGGAAGCTGTAGCCCAGCATATCTGGAGGGCCACAGGCTGTTGACATGCAGAGGGCCGGGAGGCCAGCTGGCTAGCCCCAGCCGGGCCGTCCCCTTCCAGCAGTCCCACTGCGTAGACATCGGCCTCTGCCCTGACGTAAATCAGCGACCCAGGCTTCAAAGCCAGGGCACACTATCAGCAGATCGAACTGCGCACACAGAAAAGGCGTGAGGCTTGTGGAAGCATACTACAACTACAGATTTATTAATCATAAATCAGGGCAAAGAAACATGTCGTCTCTCTCTCTCTCGTCTTCTCAGAGAGAATAGGAAAAGCAAAAGCTATACACAACGGAAGTACCCAGCAAGATGTGTTGGAATGTAAACAGACATGTGACACGCAACAGTTCCACACATCTGCTCCTTAAGGTGGAATGGAAATCTCAACACAGGTTCCCCATCACTGGCCTACACTTACGAGCTGTAGCTCTCCGGTTTTTCCAAGCCTTATCTGCAGATGCCAGGGACTGAACCTCAGACCTTCCACATGCAAAACTTGTGCTCTGTGACTTATAAATGTGAGCGTCCACCTGCACTTTGCTCAGGGATTTTGCTAGCTTATCTGCAATGGTGAGGATGGGGAAAGAGGGAGAATGCATACCTGCACCATTTCTCTCTGTGCTTCTTTTTCACATTCTTTGGTTGTGGATCCAGGCACGCTATCCCTTGGAAATAAATTATTAACAAGGTCTTGGTCTGGCAAATGCCATTTTAGGTCACCTGCTCCTTTACCTCTCAGAGGAAAAAAAAATGACCTGTTATATTTTTCCCATGCTCAGTGATCTGTAAAGGATATTGGGGGCTACGTATTTTCCTTTGCAGTATTACCTTTCCTGTTGTATGTTGCTTTCTTCAGTAGGACTTGTTTCCAAATGTGTGCAAAGGATTGCAGCCTTTACTGCCCAATTCATTTGTTTATTTGAAGCATTTTTACATACACACACTTGAGTTGGCTTAGAACCATCAAGAAGACCGACCTGCCCTCAGGCTTACCATCTAGAAGACAATGATGCTGGTCACTATTTTCAGGTGACTATTTTCAGTCACATCCTGGCAAATTCAGGTTGTGTAATTCAAGTCAATTTGGAGCTGTTGTGTGTCAAACCTATTCCTATCCATCCCCTACGCCAAAACAGGTTTTTTGTGTTAAGGGAAGTGGAATGCCCTCCCATCAGCTATTAAGGGAATAAGTAGCTATACAACCTTTGGAAGACATCTGAAGGCAGCCCTCTATAGGGAAGTTTTTAATGTTTCATGCTTTTGTATATGCTGGAAGCTGCCCAGAGTGGCTGGGGCAACCCTGTCAGATGTTGGGGTACAAACAAAACAACAACAACAACAAGAAGAAGTAAACCTCTGTTGCCACATTTCCAAATTAAGGCCTTGTTTGGAAGTACCCACAAAAGGAGAAGAGAGTGGGTAAGATAGTTTCAGACATTGAAAGCATAAGACAGAACTTTGCTTGGGGCAAAGTCTGTGAGATCCAGAATATCATGTGATATTCCTCAGAGCCAGACTTCTCAGAATCTCAAGTCAGCAAAGGAAGCTAGTACATTCAGATATGGACTTGGAACTGTTCCTGCAAACAACTTGTGGCCCACCAAACCAACCGTAACCCTTCAACCATTCTAGGAGGTGCTTGACAATCAGTGGTTTTTCCCCTCAAGAGGTAGGGGAGGGGAAACAGGTTTATTGGGCTGCTGTACATGATTGATAGGCCAAACTCATCTTGGTGAGTCAGCTGTTAACTAGCCAGTTTTAACCTCTGTATTTCATGAAGAGTTACTCATTGCACGTCCTCCAGAATGATAAGAAATTAAGATTAATACTTGCCCTGATGAATTGTCTGAACATTGTCCTATTTTATGTCTAGAGAATGCAGCTATCAAGGAGGACCATCTGGCATTATCCACCTTATCTATATTACACTGGCATAAATCTTCATTTGCTCAAGGGCTTATCTGGGGAAACCTTTCCAAGGTTAAGAAATGCCATCTTTCTTCCAATCTTCTATTTTGAGACTCTATTTTAAAAAGCAGCTTTGTGCTTTTTGTTGGGACAGAATGTGGAAGTGGTTGTACCATACTCTGAATTCTGCTGGGTTTGAAAATAAGGCACATTTGAAAATTATTCCAAAATTCAACATTCACAGGCCACTTTAAACCACTTAAACTAAACTATGGCTGACAAATGAAGGCACATGTACTTTGCTCCCCCACAACTCTGGGTGCTGCAGTGCTGCCAGGAGCTAGGCTGTGGTCTTGTTATGTCTGATCCTGGGTTCGTGGTTTGTCTTCCCCAAAGAAATCTCAAGCAGTAAGCCAAGAACAAACCGTGGATACAGTTCATAGTTCATTTGGAAGGAAACAAACCACAAGGCTACATTCAGAAACAACACTGTTCCAAACCATGGCGTAGCAGGGAGGGAAGCACTTGCGATTTCAGCAGCATGTTGTACAGTCGCCTATAAAACATAATTTAAGAAGGATATTGACAAGCTGGAATGTGTGCAGAGGAGGGAAACCAAGATGATCAAGGGTCCACACCTGGAGTACTATGTCCCGTTCTGGATGCCACAGTTTAAGAAGGATATCAACAATCTGGAACATGTGCAGAGGAGGGAAACCAAGCCTTAGAAGGGACAGTTGAGGGAACTGGGTATGTTTTGCCTGGGTAAAAGAAGACTGAGAGGAGATATGATAGCCATCTTCAAATACCTTAAGGACTGTTACAAGGGAGATGGAGCAAGCTCATTTTCTCTTGCTCCAGAGTGTAGGACCTGAACCAATGGCTTCAAGTTACAAGAAAGGAGATTTTGACTAAATATCATGAAGAATTTTCTGACAGTAAGAGCTATTTGACAGTGGAACAGTCTCCTTCGGAAGGTGGCGGACTCTCTTTCATTGGAGGTTTTTAGGCAGAGGTTGAATGGCCAGCTGTCATGGATGACCTAGCTGAGATTCCTGCATTGCAGGGGGTTGGACTAGAAGACAATCCAGGTCCCTTCCAACTCTACAATTCTATGATTCTATGGCTTTGCCCCCAAGGCAAGATGGTTCATTCTGCCTCAGTGGTGGGCCTGCCCTGCCTTTTACCCCCCCCCCCCCGGCTACATGGCAAACTGTTGGGATACCCTGGGAATCTGCTCTTTAAGTGCCACAGCTTCCTAACTGCCCCACTGCAACACAACTGGGCACAAAAGGACTTGCAGCATACTTGAACTTGCTCTTTGGGTCCCAGCCATACTCTCAAGGCAGCGTAGGGATCACAGGCAGAGAAGCACGAAACAGCTGGAATAGGTTCCTGCAATTTAACAGTCTACTGATTCAGTTAAGCTTTTGTCCCCTAAACAGAGAGATGTAAAGGAGCAATTGTTGCCAATTTAATCTGAGTTCAAGCTTTTAATTTTCTCAAGGCTGTCAAGCCATTATGCTAAGCATAGCTAAGCTGAGCAGCCCTGAGCCAAATCACAGCCTACATTGTTAACATTCAGGGAGGAAAAGAGAAATAAACGATGCAGGTTGGAGGCTGTTTGCTCCCTTTTTGTTCATTTACCAGGGACGCAAGCAGTGCCTGATTCTACAATGTGACCTTTGGGTTTTATTCCTCCCAGCAAATCACCTGTGCAAGAGAGAGAGGGGAGGATGGGAAATATTGAGCTCACCCTTGACCCTCTAGGATGAGCTGGTGGTCATAGGCTGTGTACACATTGCTGTTTACTCAGGCTCCATTGCGCTCCCACTGCTGGTGTTTGAAGCTGTGTACATGTGGTGTTTGCCACAAGCCATATATGTGCTGTAGTTTCCTGAGAATTACTGTTGTTTGGTGTGTTCCCCCTCAAATCAGCTTTGCAAACATAAGCCACATTCATTTCGCAGTTAAGCTGAGGTGTGTATATTTGAGATCACCTTTGTGAATGCAGTTTCATGAATAGGAGTTGCAGGAGTGTATGCATGGGGAAACCAAGCAGGCAATGTGCATTGGGTGAAGACATCCCCACCTCTACTCTGGTGTGCACAGCAATGTAAGAATGTGACTTGAAACACAGCCTTGCTGGATTTTAAGTTGTTAGTGTGTACATTGCCTTAGAACAGAAAAAGGAGTTAGGGTTTAAGATTGGAGGCATTTCCAGCCTATGTTTGTGTGGTATTAAATCACTTACTGGCAAATCCAGGCTGTGAAATTGGGAGGTCTTGTGCAACAAACCTGCTTTGCCCCCAAATATCAGACTTTGTGGTAAGAAAAGTGAGGGGAAAATGCAGTGGGAAGTGTGGGATAACACTCACTTTGACTGACCTGCAATGCTCATTAAACAGCCAGCATCTAACATCCCTGCAGACAAAATCAGGATGAATGCACAATAAACAGGATGTCTGGACATGCCCTTGGAGAAAAGCAATGGCTTATAGACTTTGAAACAAAAATGCACATTTTTGCCCAGGCAAATTCACCGTGAGTTTACTTTCCTCTTAATTTTGGCACAAGGATGTGACGTTCCTAGAATCCCTTTAAAGAGTCAAGTTGCAACAGGACATGGTGCTCCCAACTGTGTGACCTCACAGTGTGTTGGAGCACTCAGAGAGAGGGTCACTTCCAGATGATAGACAACCAATGGAAAACTTACGTAATGAGAAATGGCTGTGAATATCGAACATCAGTGGCATTAGTTGTCTCTCTCTGAGATTTCATTTGCTTTCATTTGATGATTGTCTCTGAAAGCAAATCATGGAAGGAAGAGGATGCTTTCAGTTCACACCTGACACAAACACAGGAGGATAAAAAGATATTTTTTTAAAAAAGCATGTTTAAACCAGCCATTTCAGTGCTCCCAGTGCAGATCAGAGGCACATTCCAGATCAGGGACCTGTGGGCGCTTTGCCTTCAGAGTAAAAATTGCTCGTTTAAGAATCATTTTCTCTCTCTCTCCCCTAATTATAACAATAGTTTGGCATTTAATTTTTTCTGTCTGCCTGTCTATTTTATCTATAGTGGCTAAAATGTGCATTTGCTTTTAAGCTACTTTCTGCCCCGTAAAAAAAGGTAAAGGGACCCCTGACCATTAGGTCCAGTCGTGGCCGACTCTGGGGTTGCAGTGCTCATTTTGCTTTATTGGCCGAGGGAACTGGTGTACAGCTTCCGTGTCATGTGGCCAGCATGACTAAGCTGTGCCATTTACCTTCCCGCTGGAGCGGTACCTATTTATCGACTTGCACTTTGTGCTTTCGAACTGCTAGATGGGCAGGAGCTGGGACCGAGCAACGGGAGCTCACCCCGTCGTGGGGATTCAAACCGTCAACCTTCTAGTCCTAAGCTCTGTGGTTTAACCCACAGCACCCCCCGCGCGCCCCACTTTCTGCCCCACATGCACACAAATAGCACAAGAGAGGCCCAGAGAGCCTGATTGTGAGGTATGAAAAACAGTGGTGTACATTCCGAAGGGTAGGCACTCATCATGGCAATCGCCAGAACTATGCCCCTTCCAATACAAAAATGCACCTCTGATCAATGCAGACATTATGTCATCAGTATCAAGATGGCCTTTTTTCCGTGCCACCCCTCCTATTTCATTTAACATCCAGCCTGAAGCAATGTTCTGGTGGACTCAAAAGCTTGCTCACTATTTTGGGACAATTTTTTTGGTCATGAAAAAAGAGGCTTCAAAAACTGGCCATTTGGACTGTTAGCCAGGTGTGCTAATGTACCTACCTCTTCCTCAACTTACTTTATTTGATGGGTTTATCTGAGAAAAATGTTAGCTACCTGGAATGCAGGGGATGGCAAATTGTGCCCAGGAGATGACATCATCACTTTCTGTGAAATAAGTGGTGGTGCTTTGTTGTTGCCCGCCCTTGTTCCTGATGAAAAAAATATATTCCAATGTTATTATTATGAGTATTAGGGCTGGCTCAATAAATTTTGTCACCTGAAGTAAACCTTGTTTTAATGGATATGCTTGCTATGAATTTTTCTTTCTTTTTTGCGTTTCAATTTCTTTGCAGTGAGTTTCCTTGGTTGTGAAAAGCAACATAAAAATCAATAATAAAAACCCAGCTAACTCATTCTGTGAGTGCCTATCCTTAGGACTGAAGATACTCAGTGCACATGAAACAGTCTCTGGGTTAGGAGAACAGAAAGGTGTATTCTGGAGAAGGGATGGCAATTTCATACTGCAATATTTTGTTGCAGATCACACTTTAACAACAACAAGGAGTGCTCTGATGGTGTTTCCTGCTTGGCAGGGGGTTGGACTCGATGGCCCTTGTGGTCTCTTCCAACTCTATGATTCTATGATTCTAAGGCAGCCAGTGGAGACCTCCCTAGGGAGCGTTTGGGGCTCCCTCGCCTGTACCCAAGGCTTTGAACCTTTGGATCAGTATTGCCAATTGATTTCAAAGTAGGCTGATACAAACAAAAGCCAGCTGTTGGGCAAGGAAATTTGCTCAGGCTCCCATATCAGGAAAGGGTGTGCATCGGGCCAAGGCAAGGACGCAACGAAACTTGCGGGCTCAGCAGATACTCCTTTCCTTAAAAACAAGTAATAAGTTTTTTGGAATTAATGTCCTTCCCACACACGTTTTGACTCTACCACCAGCTCGGAGTTACTCTGGGGAGATTGGACACTGCACCACCCAAAAAAGCCATTTTTCCTGCACATTTCTTTTTCCCAGGACGTCAGGAAAAGCTCTTGTTACTTCCAGTTAGTTAACGAAAACAAACGTTTGGCTAGGTTTCGCTCCAGGGAGCTTGCAAGGACATTGCAAAAGAGTCCCCTGAACTTTGAACCACGCCTGCAAGTGATAAACAGGCGGAGTATAAATATCAGAGAACTGCAGCTGCTAACTAGATAGCTAGATTTGTTTTCCTTGCATGGTGTAGCTGGAGAGAGCACAAGCGAAGTCGAGGAGCAGCCAAGCGAAGGGTGGGGCCCGGGTAAGTCTGTTGTTTCCTTGTCAAATTCGCTTTTCCGATTTCTGCAAAAGTCATTTTTTGTCTTTTTGTGTGTTGAATCGGGAATCGGTTTTATATATATATTGCGCGCGCAAAGCGATACTTTAGTCTACAAAGTGTGATTCCCCAAGTTTGCCTCCTGAGAGGCTGAGTTGTCAGGCATTGGTTATTTGTTTCCATAAAGGGGTTTCTGGAAAAGAATACAGTATATATATATTCTTCCAGAATGTATCGGGTTCAGAGCTGCCGGAACAGAGGGGAAAGGGGGGGGGATCAGTTAAAGCTTGACATTAACAGTGCAATCCTATGCATGGTTACTCAGAAGTAAGCACAGTCGAGTCCACTTTGCTCCCATGAAAGTGTTTACATAGGATTGCAGTTTAAGAAGTCTACGCAATGGGCATCCCCTCTCGTGCAGCCTTACAAGTAAATATGCATAGGATCAGGCTGTTGTGTGAGTCCCGCGGTTTCCAAACGCACTGTAGTTTTAGTGGGGATTGACATCAACTGGCTTTTACTCAGAGTAGACCCATTAAAACTAATGGTGGCAGCTAACTTAGACCAGACCCACTGGATTTAATAGACCAGAGTAAAAGTTAGTTGAACACAACCTTGTACCTTTGAAATAAATACATACGGGGAATGATCGCACACTTTGAATTTTGACACTTGTCTCAATTAAACTGAATATAGCAAACTTAAACAGCTGTTTGCTATAATTGCAGTGGTTCCCAAAGAAAGGGAAAGGCGAGGGGAGGGGTGGGGTGGGGTTGGAGTCCTTGAAAACAAGAAGTGGGACAGATTTATTGGGAGTCTGTTTATTCTGCTGCTCTGGAGGAGCCAGGGGCAGGAGGCATGTTCTGTGATCGGTGGCTGTTGTGGGTGAAGCGTTCAACTTGTTTTCTTTTCTTTTCTGCCAAAGCCCTGCCATGTGGGTTGGCCTGGGACTTGCCCTGGCTTTCTGTCTCCTCCCAGGAGGAGGGACGGAGAGCCAGGGTACCAGCAGCCGTTGCAGAGAGGCTCCAGAATGGCGAATCGGGGAAGAAGATCCTATGCTGGATTCCAGGGGTACCGTCACAGTGGTAGCCCTTCTTCAAGCCAGCTGATTCTTGTGCCTGTTGCAGGCTTCTAGGTAAGGACACCCCGTGTTTGCACCTGCATTTTGGTGGGGGAGTTCGGATCTTGACAAAAATAAGAGGCATGTTTATACAGGACAGGGGTGGGATTTTCTCCTTATTTTCTTTCAGATTTATGGTGTCTCTACTTTTCCATGACTCCCCAAAGTGTTTCTGCTATAAAAGTTATTTTTGGCTCGCAAACTGAAATTTCTGGCTTCACTGCTTGGATTCTGTACTGCTGTTTGTAATAACAAAACTCCCCCTATAAGCTTCATTCTTCGTTTTTGGATTTCATCCAGAGCTTGGATGAAACAAAAGCAAACCAGAAAGTGCCCAAGCAACAGAGCACCACATGTTTCATAGGGATTATATAGCAGAGTTCATTAGTGCTTTCACAACTTCATAGTTCTCTTGCACACTGTCCCATTATAAACTTCCTTGGCTAGCTTCAGGGGGACATCAATCCATTCCACTTCTTATACGTATTGTTTCTTTAGTAAATAAAATACAGCTGTTCAGATATTAGGAGTGTGAAAGTCCACAGTGCCCTGCATTCTTCAGATTGGGGTGAATGACCTCCAAAGCCTTATACTGTATGAGGGGGCGGTGGGAGACAGAACTGCTGATGCCTTGCAAAAGAGACCCAGATTGTTCAGGCTGCAGTGAGCAAGGAAAACCTGAGTTGCCAAATTAACTTCTGCTTTTCCAGTTTATTGTCCTCCAAGGGCATGCAATTTGCAGCTTCTGTGACAGTTACAGAAAGGAGGAGGGAAATGACTGATCCATTTCCACATTGTCTCCACTTTTTAAAAAGCAGCATATTGCTACTAATTTTCAAGCATTAGTATAGTGCTTTTTGAGTAGGGGCTGGATCAAAGGCTTTTTTGGCAGACATATGAATAAGTCTTTAGAATGGCAATTGCTTTTTTGTTTACTTTTAACAGAACCAGTTAAACAGTAAAGCGATTTGTCAAGGATATATTTTAAAATCTTAAATTCTTTGAGTAGGCAAGAACCACGTTTGTCCCACATGGCATTAAAATCTTCACAAGCAATAATATTAATACCACTTGGCCAAATGTTCTGTTTTCTAATCACAACAAGCAAGCAAACTCCATTGCAAATATCTCCAGAGCCACATACAGTATGTGGTAATTTGAACTATCCATAAAAGGTCAGTGTCACTCATTTCTGACAACAAGATAGCATACACGACTAATATTTTACAGTTATGTTGTTGTATGCTGATTGCTTGTTTTAAATTCTAAGTTGTCCAGAAACAAATAAATCCAGTAATAACAGTGGGAGTTTATAGATTCTGAGAAGCCACCACTTCATCTTAACAAACAATATAAACTGTCCTGAAGGAGGATAGTGCACATAAAATCATTTCTCTCTCTCTGTCTCCTATTAGATTGGAAGATCTGCAACTGAAGCTTGAAAGTGATGGCTTGGTAAATGTTTCATTTATGGTGATCAATCACCAAGGACACCATTCCCAGCTGAAATATAACCAGCTAAGAGAGAAGGTTTCGGAGCACATTCCTGTATACCAGCAGGATACAAAACAACCTGATGTCTGGACTACACTAAGTGGAAAGAAGGATGACTTCCTCATCTATGACAGGTCTGTATATAAAGGAAAAGCTAGGAGATCTAAATGGACCTCATGGGGCAAAGTTTTCCATAGCACTGAGGAGAATAGGGCTGAGAAGGCCCTGCTTCCCATCCATATCAACCTTATTTCCACCATAAATAGGATACTAGGTTGTAACCAACAGGCACACAGATAGCTGTATGTTAGGGAGAAGAGTTCTAGTAGCTTAGCTGTCCCTTGCACATGCTACTTTTTAATATATAGGTATGTGTATTGATTTTGAAAATAAGGAAGCACATTCATTTATGTGAGTCCCCATCTGCAACCCAAACATGGGTTTATTGCCTCGAGACAAACTTTGCTGCTCTTGAAGGTTTTTCTTGGCAGAGAGCTCCCTGTACTCTTAAAAGAGGCTTGAGAAGTGAGACGGTGCCTGGATTTCCACAGAAACATGCTCACAGGGAGAAAAAGTGTCATGATTTGCTGTTGTAAGAGCCCGTGCAAATGGCATTTCCACCCCTGCAACCTAGCTATATAGGATTGAGGTACTGTGAAATGCTTGCAGTAGATTTTTATGGATTATAACAGAACACAGGACATCTAGCACAACAGAAATTCATTTCTCATTTCCAAAAAGCTCCACGTTATGGGTGATAATAAACGTTTTATTCCAAGTAGATGCATTGAAATTAATGAATATGACTAATAGTTGAATGCAGTACCACCCCATGAATTTATTTCACATTGATATTAAAACCCAGGTAACTTTCTTTCTAGGTGTGGCCGTCTAGTGTATCATCTTGGTTTGCCTTACTCTTTTCTGAGTTTTCCGTATGTGGAAGAAGCCATTCAGATCACATACTGTGAATCCAAGTGTGGAAACTGCTCTTATCTGGTACTTTTTTTTTTTTACAATATTCTTTTCCCATTCTGTGTGTGTGTGTGCATTTAATTGAATAAACAGAAACCTAATCAAGCATGTTTTACCAGAGCAGTTTTAGCTTATATTCTGAACGTGATTTTTGAAAATTTTGAAAGGTCTTGGCTGCTATGGGCTTAATTTGTGTTGGAAACCTGCTGTAATGCATACATCCGATGTACTCCCACACCATTGGATTCTAACTTACATATAACCTACTGCTGAACCATTGTGCAGGCACGTCTTGACAAACTTTGTACCGGAAAGCACTTTGTGGCTCCATCTCTGGAGCTAAGTATGGGAGCCCTCCTGAAACCCATTTGGAAGCTCATTGGAAAGCCAGGATAACTGAATAAATAAATAAAATGAGTGAAATCCTACTCAGAGTAGACTCACTTAAATTCATGAACCTAATTTAGTCCTGTCCATTGACTTCAGTTTGTCTACTCATACTAGGGCTAGCATGGGGTACAACCTTTTGGCTCTACAGCCATCATGCAAATAGAAAGTCTCATCTTCTTAATGCCTCCCGCATGATACCAAAGAGCCGAAACCTGCATTTTCTTAACGAGTTTTGTGTTGATCGTAGTATTGTGAAATTTTACAAGTTGCTATGGAGAGAGAAAATTGTTAAATGCTTTACCACCATTCAATATAAGTGCATTAATTTTAAGGTTGTAATTTTACACAGCAGGTATATAAGAATCGGCTAATATTTTGCATATGTATTTAAAGAGCCACATACCTGTCTACCGAAACGGTGCATTTATGTTGTCTGCACTTTTTCCTTCCAGACACCAGAGATTGAAGAAATATGCAGGAACATTTCAAAAAAGCCAGATGAAAAGCCAGAAGAGGCAGAACCTCCTCGCTCTCAGCACGACCAGTCACCTCCCCTTGGCCATCAAGGCCAGAAACCCCATCACCGTAGACATGGGCATCGGCATAACAACCGGCGCCATCAAAATAGAGGCGGTCAGGCAGGTAGTGAGGATGTTGTAGAAGCTGCCTCACAGCAACCAGCTGTGGAGGATTCCCCCCAGAGAAAGAGGCTTTGACGAAAGGGGAATGCTATTTGCCAGAGGCAGTTGAGCTGAAACTGGCAGGAGCTGACAAGGCCCACTACAGGTAACTGATGTTGACATTGTCGGCACTTGCTGTTTGAAGATCTAAATAGCATAGCCTCCTGACACTGTCGTGGTGAGCTCCCATCTTCCTGCAGGTGACGTGGGCAGCTGTTGGCAGAGAATGTCATTGAGTCTTGCCAGTGACGACTGCCAACGGCTGCTTGACAGCCAGCAGCAGCAGCAGGCGAGCTTGCAACTTCAGATGCCTGACAGTGAGTAGAAAGGGCAGAAAACTGAGCCTGAAAAACAAACTAAGCATCTTAAGACACTAGGGAAGAGTCCTCAATGTAGAATGCATTCATTGATAATGCAGGCATTAGTATCATCAGATTTTTCCAAGTTGATTGGAAGCACTTATTGGCAAGAGCCAAAGAGAGTTAAAATACATTGAGTGACTATTACATCAGTGAGCTTCCCATCTGGTACCGTTACGTGAATGTCTGAAAGAAAGCAACTTACGCAGCTCAGTCCATGAACCAATTAAGCCAGAGTACTTGAGTTTCATGTTTTGCAACTGTAGTTGAGTGCTATTGCTTAATTGGCTTTGTACTGAGTTGTTTGGGTAAGCTGATTTGCCTTTAAAAAACAACAATGACATTCTCGTAATGGTACAGATTTTTGTTTTTTGGTGCCCATTTAAAGTGTTTGCTACATTTAGTTATCTCATCTTTCTGGTTTCCTCTTCTACCATTCTGTTTGCATTTGTGAAGACAGAAGCATAAACTATAACCTAGGGGCTTCTGTTTGATGTATAGCAACCAAGAACAGGGGAGGAGAATAAAGATGTGTTAGCTACTTAAAAACAACTCTGGGGTTTTTTTTGAAAACCAAGTAAATATATAAAAATGTGAATTTCCCCCCACTAAAACTTTAGAGTCACTTAATGATCAAACCGTATTGTAGAAGTTGATGTACTTTTAAAGTTTGTGTGTGATGGCTGATATTCCAAACAAAGGGATTTGCCAGAATTTCTAACACCCAAGTAATAGATTTTGGACAGGCACATTTAAGATCCTGTGGCAAAAAGACTAGAATAGACTATTAATCTTTTTGTGTTTTTGTGAAAGTCCCACCAAAGCTAAGTATCAGAGCTATTATGCATTTGGGGTGCAAGGTGAAGCTGTGATAGAATGAAACATGGAACAGGGTCAAAAAAATCTGTTGATCAGATTTAAGTCTTGATCAATCTATCTCACAGTTCCTGTTGGTTTGTCATTCTTGGACTGGTTTTGGTTACTTTTATAACAGATTAATGAAGCTTGTATGTTTCTCTCTAGCTAAATAGTATGTCTCATTGTTAACACCTTGTCTTTCTGAAATGAATTTTTGAGTGTTTGTGTGTGGAGGATTTAGGCATGAAAGAAAATGTTCAACACAGAAACTGCTTAGATGGTGCTTGCTGTAGTTCATGATGGTTTCATAGGGAAAGTCACTGCCCTACAAACTTGAATTTTTTTATGGTGAACACTTGTTAAGCATGAAAGTAGTTAAGAATATAACTGGAAAGCATGTTTTGTTGACGATAGATAAGAGAACTTTTAATAAACCAAAACAAGCAATTAACCTCGTGTGATACTTGTCAGTTACACTTCCTAAACAGACAACTTGTGTTTTCATGTAATTCTCAAAACTGTCAACATTTGAAATGGACACCTTCACCTTTGCCAAGCCTCTGTTCCAAGTTTCTGATGGTATTACGGAGAACTTCAATTTCCTTATTCTTCTCTTCTTGAAAATGCTGAAGCTTCTGCAAAGATTAAAGCAAATGCTTTATTTCCCATTAGAACTTGGTTCCAAGACAGTGTATATAAACAAAGGTGTCATTGCTTTTGAAAAAAAATCTTCAAATACTTTTCAAAGGTTTGTATGTATTATATGACATCCAGGCACTGAGTCAGCTTGGTGGTCCCTTTGGAAGTTAGAGCACTTATTAATTAATTCCATAGTTTTTGCCTAAAACATAGCACAAACAACGAGGACGAGACCTATGATAAGCACCTCCTGATGCTCAAAAGTTGCTACATTTCTTTCTATACCCATCTTGCCACTTCTATTCTACAGCCAAAGGAATTTTAAAAGCTTCATTTAATAATTCTGCAAAGCCTGAAATTTAAAATACCACAACCAAGGTACATTAATTATTGCATATTTTTCAGTGTTACAGAAATGGATGGGAGTTGCAGACAATGTCACCCTGATGCATGTGTACACAGTGCATACATGTCATTAAAAATGAGGGAGTGCATATACATCAGGTCAGTCTTAAAAATGAACAGAGAAGCCATTTTAGGTAGGGGATTTTCCCAATGGTTGGCACTCCTCAGAGGAATAGGAGAACTGGGCCAATGTGTTAACACTTTCAGAGATATTAATATATAGTGATGAGGGCAAGACACAACATTTAAAGTCAAATCTCATTGTCAGAAATACTGTGCGCCATCCAAGTATTTAATGAATCACAGATAGAAAGTGCTGGAAAACATACCCTTCTGTAAATGTTTTGAGGCAGTGAAGTGGGATTTGGATAGGACTTGGGCATTTTGGTCTGAAGCTTTACCAATTCAGCATTGAACTGAAACAAAAACACATGTAAGTTGATAATGGAGGACGAGGAAAAACCTATAAAAATATTTCTACTTTAACTATTCTTGAGCCAGCGTGGTGTACTGGACTAGGATGGATGAACTCCAGGTTTAATCCCCACTTAGCCATGAAGCTCAATGGGTTTCCTTGGGCCAAGCACCCCCTTGGGCCTAATCTACCTAAGAGGGTTGTTTGGAAAACTGTGTACAGTTTTGTTCACCATAATGCAAGGAGGATACTGTAGAGCTAGAAAAGGGTGACGAAAATGACCACAGGGTTGGAGAAACTTGCAGGAGAAAAGGCTACCTGGAGCTATTGGACCTTCGGGGGGGGGGGGGTGGCTTCCAAAGGGATAAGAGAGAGGTGCATAATGCATGGTGTTGAGAAGATTGAGTATTACACAGTGCATAGTTAACTTCTGGACATTGTTACCATGAGAGATAGTAAAGGCTACCAACTTGGATGGCTTTAAAGGGAATTAAACTCATGGAGGATAAAGCCAGTAATGGATACTAACCATGATGGCTGTACTACCTACGTATCAGAGATGGTGCATCTCAGCACCCCAGTTGCTAGGGGACAGGAGTGGGAGAGCATTGCTGTACTCCAGTCCCGCTTGTGGACATCCCATAGGCATCTAGTTGGCCCCTGTAGGATCAGAATGCTGGACTAGATAGACTTTTGGTCTAATCCAGCCGGGTACTTCTTATGTTGTTAAATGTAATATAAATTTATTGCCTGGGTCATGCCTGTTTTGAAGTTTATAATTAAAATCATAGGCGGCAGTGGGGAAATTTGCAACCATGTGACAAAAGAGAGTAAAGGTAGATATTAAAACATTCAAAGTATGAATACATTTTCAGTGCTGCTAGGAGCAAAAAATCCCAAAACACCTCAAAATATTTTTCTGGCTCCCACTGCTTTTTCATAAATATAACAAGGAAACAAAAATGATAAGCAACATAATTCTAATAACTCAATCTGAAACTCATTTATTTAGATTACATCTAATTAATTTCAGTGGAAATTATTCTCAATTATGGCAGAATAACAGCCTCTTATCATTTATCCAGTAAAACAACAAGCTAGGCTCTTCCTAAAAAGTTATACTTCCTATTCACAAGTTACGACTTGCATATTTGCATATACTTCTTTATAAAACAGACCCAACCTTTTATCTTCTGGCTTCTATCTTGAGTTTCTAGTGCATACTGTACCTCTATTTGCAATTTGATTATCTCATCCTGTTTTTCTTTTTCTTGTGCTCTGAGTTGTTTAGTTAATTCTAAAATCTCCATATCTTTTTTCTCTATTAGTAGCTTGTGCTCTTTCTCCATGGCTTCAACTTGAACAAAATTAAAATAATGTAGAAATTCATTACATTTAATCAAATGGCTTTAAGGTGATGAGAAGCTGTACGTTTGAAAATGTTACTCAAAACATTTGCAAGAAAAGCTGGGATAATAAATAAGAAAGTTTTTAATTTTAGATACAAAAATAATCAATATGTAAACATTATTTACAAACACCTTGGAGGAGAAGATTCATCAAAGATGATGCCGGTTAATACACAACAATTTTAGGGGATCCAGATAAGCTGGAATTTATCCACTATAGTTAATTCCGAGACTACTGTTCATTAGTGAAAAAGAACTACCGTATGTAGTACCAAATATTTTGCTTTAAAGTATGAGTAATCTCAGCATCACTCACATATAGTGTACACAATTTATGCTTACATTTTTTATTCATGTCATAGTGCAGCTTCCATTGTTCAAGCTTGTGTTCCTCCTCCTTCTTTTCAATTTCTCTCATGAGTCTATCAACCATATTTTTATGTTCCTATAAATTGATTTAAGCAATCTTTTAAAACAAAACACCCAATAGCCAAATTCTCTAGGTAGTTTAAAATAACAATACAATTAAAATCACGAGACTATATAATGTAGCATAAAGCTTTCCAGCAGCAGAGATTATAAAACAATAAGCAACTGATCTGTCTAAACAGATTTCAGTTGCCACAAAATTCCCTGAATCCTCTTTTTGTCATGTATTTGAACTACCAACACTCCTTTCAAAATTAACTTTGGAAGTAATGAATTCATTCAGAGGCCAAAGAATCCAAGGTTTCAATTTATAGAACAGGAATAATGCAGCCGCTCCCATCACCTAGTTTACAGTGACAATCCTTTAAAAAAACCAGTCATTTTAGCTCAATAAGTCTTACTTTAAGAGCACAAAAGATCACAACTTTAGCTGCAACAACTGGATTTAAGTTAATTTAACCCCCAGATTATGGGGCCAATTCACACACCACAAAGCTTGCTTGCTTTCCCATTCCTTCTGTAAAAATAACTATACTTGCCCAACTATCTGTGGGATTGCAGAAAGGAGGAAGGCACACTATGGTCTAATTCACTATGGCTAATCCATCCATTGGCTAGAGGGCTGCTGGGAGATTGTTGGTTGGACTTGCACCTCCCAGGAACATCATGCCAAGGTGAAGACCAGCCTGAACTTATCCACTGGCCAGAGAGGAGTAGCCAAAGAGGAGTTTACTCTGGGCTCTCAGCTGGAAAAACACTTGATTCCAACTACCAGTTGCCTTCAGATTGCAGAAGTGAAGGAATCATAAGGAAATGAGGCTGCCGGATCAGTTGCAGCACCTCTATCCAAGCAAGATCACCAGCAAGGGGGGGATCTATGGGATAACGAGCCTCTCATAACCAGCATTCCTAAGTATAATTAATGCACGATGGTGTTAATACCATAGAGTAAGTTGTCCCACCAGGCTTAGCTATGTCAGTTCCTCTTGGGAATAATATAGGTAACCAAGCCTTTGTTACCACCCAGTCTACCTGTGAACTTGATGTGTGAGGAAGTCTGAGGTGGTTGCTCCAATTCAGCTGCATGGCTTTCACAAGCCTCTCTTGTGTTCCTTTACCAACCGTTTGGGAACTTCTACCATTTTGTAACTAAGCCATGTTTTACTGCCTGTGCAACTTTTCTGACTGATTGCAGCTTACTCCAGTTGTCAGTGGAACAAAATTACTTTGGCTGAACTTGTTTGCAGCTTACAACTTTAAATGAAACTTGAAAAAAGACTTAGAAAATGTAAAACTGCTATATGCCACATCAGACTACTAGACAAACTTCTTGGTCAGGTGCCTTTCCAAGCCCTTTTAATAGGGGATGAACCTGGGTTTGCATTCAAAGCATGCCATGTGACTGTGACTGTGGTCCTTCCTTTCCAAAATGAAGGAGATTTCACACTTGCAATTTATTGTTGCTATGCAGGATTATACGTATTGAAACGGTTGTGACTTCCACCATGATTGTATAATGCCACACGGAATGAAGCTCTTTTGGATAGATACATGGGAACAAATGTTTGTGATGTCAGAAGATGAGCCAGAAACAGATTAAGACCAAGTATTTGAAACCAACACTCTAATCTGATTATTGTTAAGTAGCTCATAACAATGAAGATGACAATGCCGATATAAGGAAAAAAAATCAAAATGAGAAATTGACAAAAGACAACTCCTCTTTCTAGAAAGTAGGTTGATTCTCCATACAGTCTTCCATAGAAAGAACCTAAGGTTTTGAAGATAGATGCTCTCACCTGTTCATGGGATTTTAGTTTCTCTTCTAAATTATGAGCTGTGTTCTTCAGTCTCTCACTTTCATCTGTGTAAGGGAATTGTTGACAGTCAGACTGGAAGAGAAATTTTGTACAGGTTCTGTATTAAGAAAGAAAGAAAGAAAGAAAGAAAGAAAGAAAGAAAGAAAGAAAGAAAGAAAGAGGGAGGCATATATGGACTAAATAACAGCCCTTGACATCTTGAATGCTCGCTAGAGCGTATATGCATGGGGCTTTTAAAAAGTTAAGATAACTTCATCTTCTTATTCTATTGTTGGATGATCATTTTAGGAATTTGTATGGTATATATTTTTTCTTTGGCTTTTTATTGATTTTACCAGTTTGCATTTTATCTTGTTAAGTTGCTTTGAAACTTTCTTTGATATAAAGCAACTAACAGTCTGAATAACTAAATAAATGTCTATGCAAGTAAGCAAAAGAGATAAGAAGTGGAAGAGTCAGGAACTTTATAAACTCCTTGTCATTTTCCAGACCTATGCACTCACCAGCATTGTGCTGGATTATCTCCCCAACCACCCAGGTGACTATGCCAGCAAAAAAAAAAAGGATAATGACATGGAAATAACCTTGTGCAACATCTGCCAATGACGCACAAGCAGAGGTTTTCAACCAAAGCAGCATCCTATGCCAGACATACAAGACTGAGCTGTATGCAACTTGTATTGAAGAAGTTTAATAGAGATGCCTAAATGCAACTACTTTTGCTGATGCATATCTATATGCATACTGTAGTCAACCCTTGTTGGAACCTCTATTCCAAATACTGTGTTCTAGTCCACACAAGAGCAGTCTCTAAACACATTAAGAACAACATCAACACTGCAGCTAGCTTTTTTTTACCTCTCAAATTATACTGGTTTTCTATAGTTTGTTGGAGACCTTTAATCACATTTTGGAGTGTAGCACATTCTTTTAAAAAGAAAAAGAGAGAAATTGGTACACTTGAATTACTGCAATAATTTAATAATTATTAAACTGCATCATAACATTCAAAGTTATCTTAAGGTAAAGGTAAAGGTACCCATGACCATTAGGTCCAGTCGCGGACGACTCTGGGGTTGCAGCGCTCATCTCGGTACCTATTTATCTACTTGTACTGGTGTGCTTTTGAACTGCTAGGTGGGCAGGAGGTGGGACCGAACAACAGGAGCTCACCCCGTTGTGGGGATTCAAACCGCCGACCTTCCTATCGGCAAGCCCTAGGCTCAGTGGTTTAGACCACAGCACCACCCGCATCCCACAAAGTTATCTTAGTCATCAGTAATAAATACTTCCTTGTTCTGGTGTAATGAAGAAGTATTATACAGGATGCTGTCTTTCTAAATTATGCATCTTCTTTGTAGACATCATTGAAATTTTACAAGTTTGCCCACTAGTTAAGAATCAGCAAAATAATTGCATTTAAAGAGGTGTTCTCAAGTTTCATAGGGCTTCATGCAGTTTCAAGAAGTGAACACAAGATGGACCTCTGACATCCCCATATAGTTCATGCCTTCTATAGTCTACTTATAAAAATACAAAGCATTGCTTTATATTGAGATGCATGTACAGAGGAACATCTCCACGTAGCATTATAGACTCATTCTCTTTCCTTTTCCCTTACTTGCCACATAACAACGTATGCGACAACTCATATGAAAGTGATATCTTTTCTGTACCTCATAGGAAAAGCTCCAGTGGCCCTGCTCTTCCTAATCCCACCCCCTGCAAAATTGTCTAGATGAGAACAGCCAATGCCTTTGCACCTGTTCTAGTTTCCAAACCATCTCCCAGATGGAACATATTGGAAAAACGCACCTTGGAGATTATTAACTGATTTTGATTCCTTGTTTTGACTTTTTTATTTTAAAAAAGAGCACCCCATTGCAGGGGTGCCAACTTGCCCTCAGGATTGTGATGTCACACGCACTATGTGCAGACATGTGCATGTGACATTACCTGTCCGCATTGCAGTGGCTGATGGCAGTGGCTCCTCTTCCTCCTCCTCTCCACAGCCAGCAAAGCATCCTTTTCCAAGAGGAGGGACTCAGACACAGAGACAGAGACAGAGAGACCCTGCCTCAGCGTCCCAGAACCCCTCCACCTGCCGGCTTTTCTCATTGACTATGTGGGTGCCCGGCCCCCACAATGGGGCTCCTCCTATGCCCCATTGTTTACAATTTGCCCAAAGGAAATAGAATCCTAACATTCAAAAGGTGACAGTGCGCTGTTAATAAAGGCTGCTTATACGTATAATTCTGCTGTATAATATCAAGCAGGGGTGAGGCTTCTAAGCAGGCAGATCGGACAAATAAACTGAGCAGCTAAAAGACAGCAGTGTGTGGGTTTTTAGGTATTTTAATGCATGCACTTACAAAAAAATACAGGTAGCAGTAACTATTTTATATGGTGGCTGATGTAGTGCACACATGCATTACATTAAAAACATTCTGCCTTCATTGCTATTGTTTTATTAACACAGAGACTTAATGGATAAGAAATTTTAGTTGATTTTTAAAAAAATCAATTAATCATGTGATAGCATTACTTTAGGAAGACTATCCAGCACTTTTCACCATTAAAGTCATCTTGTTAATGTCTGCTCGGTCCCAGCTCCTGCCAACCTAGCAGTTTGAAAGCATGTCAAAGTGCAAGTACATAAATAGGTACCGCTCCAGCGGGAAGGTAAACGGCGTTTCCGTGCGCTGCTCTGGTTCGCCAGAAGTGGCTTAGTCATGCTGGCCACATGACCCAGAAAAACGTTGGCTCCCTCGGCCAGTAAAGTGAGATGAGTGCCGCAACCCCAGCGACTGGACTTAACTGTCAGGGGTCCTTTACCTTTATTGGTTTTTTATTTTTTCCACAACAATACAAGTAGCAAAAACAATAAAGTCAAAGGAAAACATGTCAGCATAGAATGCCAATTCACAATACCATTTTGCAAAATAAGGCACATATTTTGGTCTTAAATCTGGAATGCATCAAATGTAGTGCAACCAAGTCAGGAAGCACTGTTCCATAATCAGATACCTATCTTATGTTAATATCCTATTGCAAACTTTTAATATTTTTTAAATTGCTAGCTGGCCCTGGAACAAGGGCAGGCAAAGCCAAGGCAGAATTTGGAGGCTCATGGGCAAAGCTGGAATATCAAGTGTATAATGGGCAGAGCTTTTTGAAATATGGAGCTTATTACCTAGGGACCCCTCAGACCTGCAGCAGCCCTAATTTATGGAGAAGATTCCATTAATATCTGCATTGCTTGCTTCCATCACATTATTTATTGGAGGACTCCAGTGACTTGCTAGTCCCTGTCTAATCTAGGAATGTAAAAAACCAGGCCTTAATAAGTCAAAAGCTGTCATTGTGTTTTTATATCATTGCCTTTCTTCTCAAGATAAGCCTTTGTATTAGCAGAAGTTGGAATGGTTGGTCAAATATATCCTTTGCCATGTCAAAATATCTATGATTAAAGGCAGTTTTCCCCCAGTCTGCTCTAGCATTTGAAGCATGCTTCATAGGCTGTAAATTGTTCCATGCCCCCCCCCCACGTGAAAGTCCTTCTCAGCTCATCTGCAGATTTGCAGATCACTAAGATCAGACACACCGAAAGAACATTTATTTTGCAAAAGCTATAATCCAGACATAGCCCTTCACAGAAAAATATAATCGATTTTAAGCATTCATCCTAAAATGCTTCACACTTTTAGTACATTTTGTATTGTGAAATGAATTCTTGCAGTAAAGACAGGCAACCTATTATTCCTGTGATATATTACACAAACTGCTTTCAATAGAAAAGGGGCTTTATTCTTAGAAGAAACATCTCCACAACTGCTAAGTTACAGTTTTACTTCTATAGACTTTTTTTTTACCTACCATAGTATATAAATTAATTTTCACCTTTGTTAATATTAAAACTTCCTAGTGTTTCACCTAAGTATGCTAATAGACCTGGACAGCACTCAGTTTTCATATATCCAGATACGTGGAATCATTTTTCTTCCTAGCACACAACCTGTTGCAGGTACTAACATGATACCTGCAAAGCACTTTAAAGAGTCTCATTTGAGTGCCAGCTGCCTCAGACCCTCCAGGTGTCCGCATTTTCCAGGGACCTCCCTGATTTAGATAAGCCATCCCAGTTTCTGATTTGATCCCGGTGTTATGTACTGAAGTTCTCACCCTGGGCCAGCAGGGGGATACTGTAGATAGTTTTCACTCAGGTCCATGTCAGTTATTTTAGGCAGGAAACCCTGGGTTGTTGTTGCTACAATGTTGACAGCCGGCTGCCTATAAAAGCAGGCCAGCTGAGCTGTTTGCTGTTCAGTTCTGTCCAGCTTACAAGTAAAGAGCTGCTCTGGAGTAATTGCTGTGTCGTCTGCTATGTTCACCCACGACTTAACACCTGGAATGTCCCACTTTTCCTTAGGATGTCCCTATTTTCATTGGAGAAATATTGGAGGGTATAGAATTATCCAACACCTGAGCCATCTGAAGGCAATCTTGTATAAGGAAGGTTTTTTTAAAATGTTTAATGTTTTATTATGTTTTTATATATGTTGGAAGCTCCCAGAGTGCCTGGGGCAATCAAGTAAGTTGTGTGGGGTATAAATAGTAAAATGAGCATTATGGAATGGGACGTCCCTATTTTCATTGGAGAAATGTTGGAGGTTATGCTGTGTTCTCCAGATGCAGACTCATGGCATTATCATCAGCCACATCTTCTGCCTACCCCCTTTCTTTACTTTCTAACCCGATGATGTGTTCTGGAGAGCTTGGTTATCTTAATACAGTTAATACTGCTTAATACAGCAATGTGGAGGCTAACAAATTTATTATGCAATAAACTTTAATGGGCACAAGTCCACCTCATCAAATCTGTGGTTATAAAAACCACAGATAAGGCAAGCCAAGGAATGCTTACCTTCTTTAGCTGATTCTTCCTTCATTTGACTTGCTGTCAGTAACTTGTTTGTTTCATCTAACTGAAGACTAAGAATATTATTTTTTCCATGAAGCCCTGATATTTTCTGTAAGAAAAGTTGAGAATTCAAAATTTAACAAATTGTTTAACATTACCTTCCCATCTTCACAGTCGCTCTAAGGCCTGGGCAATAAAGTCTAGCCATGTGCTGTTTAGGCAACAATTAATTAGAGACCTGAGAGCATTAACCACAAAAAGTTAACCACAGAGCAATTATGGAAAGGTTTCATAGAGGACATACAGCTGTGTTTTGGGTGATGTCTGAATTCATCTGCTGACTTTTGTACTTTACTCTTTTTTTTTAAGCTGTTTTTCATTTTGCAATTATTTATTGTTTTATTTATTTATTTCATTTATAAATCACTTCCCATGAGGCACCCTAAAGCGATTCACAATACATATACATATATGTATACGTATATGTATATGTATATGTGTGGTGTGGTGTGGTGTGGTGTGGTGTGGTGTGGTGTGGTGTGTGTGTGTATAACAACTGCATATATAAAACAAACATACACACATATACAGAGCTTTTTTCTAAAAAAATGTTTAGGGGTACTCTCATTTTGACTCAAGAAAATCACCATTGTATAGTTTAAATCAGGAAAAATAAATATAGTAAATGGACAAAAGTACAAAGATTCACAAAATGTTTAGGGGTATGCGTACCCCTGCGTTCCCCCAGAAAAAAGCACTGTGTGTGTGTGTATGTGTGTGTACACATTGGCATAACAATTAAAGGATCTATACTCTTCTTACCTTTTCTATATTTAAAAAGCCCTCTAAAAGTGCATCAAGATTCACCACACTGATTTTCTTCATGACTGCTTAGCTGCACAATTGCCCAGCTGTCTCCTGTGTAATATACAGTGTATTTAAAGAGAAGAAAACAACAACGGATAGCAAAAACGTCTGAGCAAACATTCACAGGATTGCATTTGCTGCATTGTAAGGCCTTCTCAGCTATGAACTCATTGGATGGCACAGGAACATAGGAAGCTATCTTAGATCAAGTCAGACCATTGGTCCACCTATCTCAGTAATGTTTACTGACTAGTTTACTGACTAGGGAGCGACATTGACAGCTCTGCCTGGAGAGGCCTGGGAAATTGAACCCGGGGCTTTCTGCATGCAAAGCAGATGTACTACTGAGTTACGTTCCCTCCCTTGACAAATCACACTATTTTATATCAACCATATCATACAACAGAGATGGAGAATCTCAGGTTCGGGGGGCAAATGGGGCTATTCAGGCTTCTCTGTTTGGCCCTTGGAACTCTCCCAACTCTTCACTGGCCCTTCTTTACAAGCTCCTTAAGTGCTTTTGCCTGAGTGTCCTTGAACTCTGATAATGCTTCTTGCTTGCCTGGCTAGAGGCTAGAGAGGGGTTTGTGAGTGTGTGGAAACTAGTCTGTACAAAGGGAAAATTTATATTAAATGTTCTGCCCTCTTAACCAGCTCATGACTGACATGTGGCCCTCTGAAGGTTGCCCAGATGTGAGTTCAGCCTCCACACTGAGAAGATTCTCTACTCCATTCATACAATAATAATGATGTGCCCTAGCTAAAAAATAGGTGATTGCTTCATGATGATTTGAGAGAAGATATGATAGCCCTCTTCCAATATCTAAAGAGCTGTCACATGGAAGATAGAGCAAGCTTGTTTTCTCCTGCTCTGGAGGGTAGGACTCAAACCGGTGGCTTAAAGTTACAAGAACATCAGGAATAACCATCTGATGATAAGAACGGAGGGAAGGGAACAAACAGCTCCTCAAGTTTGCTTTCTGCGAGGTCCGTTTCTGAATGAGGTTGTTAGGATGCCGCAGAAGTTGATTCCCCAAATCCGGAAAATGCGTTTACTTATTAACATTTTCCTGCACCTTATAAATTATGCTCAGAGAGGCCAGAAGTACTTAACAGCCCCTTTATAACATGGTGACCCTGTAAAATGGTGGGGGCTGCCTTCGGGGGTCCCTAAACTCTGCTAAGCCCAGTGTGATTCAGAGTGCCCCCCCTCACAATGACCACTGATTCCCAGTTCAACCATAGGGTAAGGTTGATTTGATTCCCTGCCCCTTTTCTGGATGCAGATCTCCACTCCCTGCTTCTTGCCTGGCGGGGTGTGTGTGTGCCATTTTGTAGTTCACCTCAGGTGCCAAAATGTCTTGGGCCAGCCCTGACAGCAGGGTTTTCTGGAGTATGAAAAGTATAAAGTGCTATAATCTATAGTAGCAAAAACAAGGCAGAGCCCTGTGATTTGTTATTTATTGTGGCATCCAGCTTTCATGGCCAAAAATAGTCTTGATACACCGCAACAAGTGTATTAGTCTTTACGGGAACCAGAGAACTGTGATTCTTTTGCGGAATCTTGTTATTAACTATTATATTTTTCTACATGGCATTGCAGTTTACAAAACACCCTGTAATTCTTGTCTCACTTAAATGCCTTGTTATCTTCATGGCGGCAGCAAACACTTCAACACCAGCCAAAGCTGCCCCAAGGGAAGCCAAATATATTCCCTGCCAGGCTGATCGCTAGCATTTGTAGATTTTCTTCTTGAAATTTTTGTCCAAATGCATAAGGCATTTCTTTCTGGAATGAAATATCCCTCCAGAGCAACAGCAAGATTACTGGACCAGTTTTATATACTCAAAATCCTAAATAGGAACAAAACAAATAAGCAAAACCTTCATCACTGGTCAATCACTAGGAATGCCTGTTTATCCTCCCATTAAAAGCATGGCTCAGTTTAACCAAGTAACAATAAGATGGATACATTATTTTTATGAGAAAGGACCATCATGCATTGTGAGTTAGGCTTACAAATTTTGAACTGGTTCTTTTAGAAGCAGGTTGTTTGAGCTTGCTTGTGGCAATGAGCTGGTTTAGCCATAGTCAGCCAGAAAGTTCACTAGGTGACCTTAGCCTAATCCCTATTTTCTTAACCTACCTCACAAAATTGTGAGGTAAGAACCATGTAAGAACTTGAGTTGTTGGTTTTTTTGAGGAAAGGTGGCAGCTACATAAAAAAGAAAGAAAGAAATGGATGCTTTACCACCACCTTATTTCTATATATCGAAAGTACGGCATCTTAAAAGGCAGAAGAGCATGCTGGCCTGGTGTTTTCCTGCTCTGCTGGCAGTATTCAAAAGGATATACTTGTTCAGAATATATTTCAGAGTCAGTGAATGTGTTAGTATTGAGTGACAAATTTTATAGGGAAGAGGAAGGGTACGCATTGACTGAAGACTCAGAGACACAAGTTTGAGGGGAGGTTGGTGTTTTGGGCCATGAGGAACTTCGGCATCCTGAAGCGACTTGTCGGAAATAGGAAGCAGAGTTGGCTCGAAAACTAGGGCAAAACTAGGCTGCTACCTATAATTTTGATATATTTTTTTCTGAGACAGGTTCCCCTTTACAAAGAGAATTCCCACGAAACTGCTTCTGAGAACGTTTTCCTCAGAGTGACAGTTGCTTCCCTCTCAACAGAAAACCCACATATCTTGCTGCCCAGAAAAGGCGGGAAAAGTCTCTGCCTCAGGAACCAGCGGATGGAGCATACCACTCATGGCTTAAATGGAACGAGAGGGGTGTTTCCCCTGTGCTAGCCTGATAATAGGTTCATCTACACATTCCAAGTGGTTAGGGAAGGAATATGGACACCCCCTGCCCGGGTTTTGAGCTGCGCCCGAAAGAAACTTACCTGCACTTTTCTAGAAGAGAGCTGCCTGCACACCATACATTTAAAGCACATGCTGTTCCTAAGAATTCTGGGAACTGTAGTTTGTCTCCATAGAGCTATAGTTCTCAGCACCCAGTTCCCATGATAGATTTTTGTTGTTGATGTTCAGAACCCATTTCTTTGCATAGATCTTGTTTTTAAGACAGTACTGGTTCGGATAAAATTCATAACGTTGTTAATTTTCACACATATTTCTAGAACGGAACGCAGTACCTTGCGCACGTGTTTGGAAGCTAGCACTTCTCCATGGAGAAAGCGAATTATCAAAGCTGCATTTGAAAGGGAACCCTTAAAGTAAGGTTTTGAAAAGGTTGAGGGGTGCACTGGCACTGCAAAGGATTGGATCCTCCCTCTGAACAGCTGTTAAGCAAGAGAATCTAATCTTGTGTGGCACCACTTGCTGTTCCTTTGCAAGTGCCTTCCTTACTGGCAACGGAAGCCTTGTTTTCTAAAACGGTCAATAATGTCATTTTATAATTGAGTCTGTATATGCATGTTCACAAGCGGCAAACTCCACAACCCCAACAGTTTGTTTTCCAAGCTCAGGGAACACTAATTATGCTCATTAGAACACCTGCTTGCAAGCTTAAGCAAGTGACTGCATATTTTAATGTTTGCAAATGCTAAATGGCACCTTTCAAGGTTGCTTAATTGAACAAATTGCAGGGAACCAGCTTAATTGTTGCTAGCCAGAGATTCTAGGGAAGGGGGGGAAAAAGACCAAAAAAAGCAAACACATTTGTTATTCTGCTTGTGTTGTGGACATAACTTTATTTTGGCCTTTGTTGTCAGAAACTGTCAGCCAATGACCCTGTAAAATGGCAGGCCAAGTAATTGGGAGTTAAGTCCAGCAGTGGTAAGGCTTCCAGGATGCTGTTTAGAGCACACCATCAAACTAGAATATCACATATAAAATTAAAGAAACGTTTAACCACCCTTTTCTCATACAAAAGATCACTGACCATAGGGAGGCTCAGATGACCCTCAAAATGGGGAAGCCTGTGTGATAAGTTTTCTAGATTTGGGGTAGCCAGTTAGACATTGTCCCCAAAGAAACTTTGCATCTCCCCCCAAAATGCCATCCAATTTGTATATGGTGATTTACACGCAAAGACACAAATCTGTAAATACAGTGGTACCTTGGGTTAAGTACTTAATTCGTTCCGGAGGTCCGTTCTTAACCTGAAACTGTTCTTAACCTGAAGCACCACTTTAGCTAATGGGGCCTCCTGCTACCGCTGTGCTGCCGGAGCACGATTTCTGTTCTCATCTGAAGCAAAGTTCTTAACCTGAAGCACTATTTCTGGGTTAGCGGAGTCTGTAACCTGAAGTGTATGTAACCTGAAGTGTATGTAACTTGAGGTACCACTGTAATTTATTTAAATAGAAATTCAACACTTGTGTCTTAGCTCAGTCTGCTAGCCAGGTGCCACTCAGTGCTGATGGGCACCTTGAAGACCCCTCCTGCTCGTTCCTTTTATGGTTCCTTATCTTTAAACCAAGGACCCCTTCACTGACAGCCCTTCAGTATGGAATACTGTTCTCTGTAAAGCAAGGCTGTGCAATACACATTTTATTCTAGAATCAATGTAGCCTAATTGTCCCCCTGCCCTGTACGGTCCATACACTGTCTAATTCTATTGCATATTTTTCGCTCCTTCTGGAGAAAGTGGTTTCATTCCGAAAAACAACAGTTTGTTGCAGATTGATTCTGCATTACTTGCAATGTGTCCATCTGAAGACAGATGCAGGCCTGTCCAATGATGTTGTGAGTGGGCATATACTTCCTTCTTCACTCAGCTGGGGCAGGAACCGATGTGGTTGATAATCTAATCAAGGCGGGGAGTTTCAAATGGTATCAAGTAACCACATCCACTCTTGTGGACGGCAGGGTCTAGAACAAATCTAGAACAAAAGCCGCGTGTTGAGGACAAATTATCATGGATTGAGAAAAACTACAGTTGTGGACTACATTAGTCTGTACACAGTCTGAGACCCATGACCACTCTATTCAGATGGCAGAAAGCACCCATATGCTTCGGGCAGGCTTCCCTGTTTGCAAACATCGCTCCAGCATGTGGGCAGCTGTGGGGCAGAGACACTGCAGATGTGACATGACACTGCTCTATGTCCCCGTCTCCCCCAGCCCATGATTGTTTATCTCCATACGATCATTTATTGGGGATGCTTGAAGGAGGGTTCTCTTGACTTTTAGAACAGTTAAGAGTCAATGAATACCATGTACAGCAGAAAGGATAGAGCCTACAGCAATGTGTTACCCAGGGGTACCTGAGATGGGTGGGTTTCAGGCAATCCCTCCCCATGGGTTGAAATAATACACCAGGAGGGTTGTTAGCCCTGCGCACTGCAGTGGCCAGTATATGAAGGTTTAAATATATGCTGGTGCATGCATGTTGACCTGTTCCATGCAAGAGGGGAAGCTGATTGAGGCAGGATTCCCCCCCTCCTTGCACGCAGTAGCTCTATACCCTTACATCAACACCTCTGTCTTCACACACACTGGCCAAATGTATGGATTATGATGGTGGTGGTGCGTGGCTGTTGTGCATGTTGGCAGGAGAGGCAGGAAGAGTCTGCAGAGTCCCATGAACCCCTCACGTGTTTGCTCATTGTGCGCGCTAGCGTGTGTGCTTCACCACTGTGACTCACACATGGACACAAGGGAGATGATGTACTCCTCAGAGGGTGGCCAGTAAGTACACTGTTGCAGTAAAAATGAAGCTTTGAGAAATGCAAGAACAAAGTGTGCTTTCAGTGTCAACCCTCGTCCTTCTGTGCAACATTAGGAAATGTTGGCATTGCGTAGGCTGTGTCCTCCTGAACTCTACTTTGTTTTTTAAGCAAAATCCTTAAGTTACTTGTAGACGTGTAAGCAAAGGAGCACCCAACACAGTAAGAGTGCATTGAAAGCTTCAGCTGCCTTGGGATCGCAGTGGTAAAAGGAAGCTTAACTCTTTCTCTCCCTGCCAGAGTCCCAACAAAAACAAAAATCCTCCCCAAAGCTGCTATTTGCATAACAAGGGCAGCTCTCATAGGCACCAATGGAGGCTTCCCATTAAATACAAGTAGCAGTTTAGGAGGGGCAATTTTTCTTGAGACTGTGGTAGAGAGTGACAAAGTAAAATCCTTGCTGAGGTTTTCCCAAGACGATTTAAATTGTTTTAAAAGTGCACACTCATTGTATCAACACAATTGGCTTGCAACTACTTTGGCCCTGAAATATCTCCAATGAAGTTTCACTGGCTGAGGCTGCAGTTTCCATGGGGATGAGAGTGGAGGACTGGAATGGGACAGGGTGCATCTCTTCTCCACAACTTTTCAAAGTAGGCGGAAGAGCTTGTGTCACTTGAATTTTCTCAGATCTTGGTTGTCAGTCATGCCCTCTCTAAGCCCCACTTACATACTTGAGGATTACAGGAGAGGAAGGACACCTGTGGCATTGTGATGGTCAAAGGATAAAATATTAAATGTGTTTTCACCCTCTGTAAAGTTTGTGCAATAAAATATGCAATGATGTCATAATGGATTGAAGAAAATAAATTTATTGAAATAAGGAACACTGACAGAAGGCAAGTTAAATATAAACAGAAGGACACAAATCTTTATACTGGGGTATAATGGCTTGTGTAACCAGCAGAGTACCAAAATGACATTCTGAGATTGATTGAGGTATTTAACTAGTTTTTGGTGATAGAAACACTCTTGTCAATAAGACTTGCTTGCCCCCAAGAGAGACTCACATAAATTCAATGGCATTAGGGCCTAGAACTAAAGAAGGCAGCTGTTAGAAAAATTTAACAGCAAATTAGCAGAGTATCTAATAAACATCAGCTTAAAAGTACGAGCCAAATGCAGAATTTCCCAGTTTCAAACATTTGGAAGGCAACACATCCTTGCTCTTATTTGTGGCTTAAAATATTTATATTTGTTAAAATAGCAAGTACATAAAAAACAACGTTGACTTCTGAAGCAAATCATGATTTGTTTCTGAGCTACATTTTTTTTCTTTAGAAATGCTTATGGCAGAGTCTTCCCCTCTAATTTGCTTTGCTTCTCAAAGCTTGCTTACATGATCCAAGATGCTTGGATTTTAAAATTCACAACTGTGGTCTATAATAAAACTCAGTATTTTGTTTTCATTTACACGTGGTTTCAGGCCATGTACTGCAGCTTGCTGTGATCTGCTTTCACAGAGCTCTACTCACCTGAGACAAAGGCTGTTACTGTTGGCACAGTCTTTTGGATAATATAATGTATAATCACAGCCTGGAAGGCAACCAGACGATGCAAGAAAGGGATACTTCTGGTTTACCCCATCTGTTACCTCCAGCTAATCTCCCCTCCTCTTCCCCATCCCAACTGCTAAAGGAGACTAGTAAGATACGGTAACTACCAATAACATAAGGTCCAGCAGCATCTCCTCTTTCCTGCTCAGGATGACTTCATGGCTTTCCCTGACAACTTGGGACAGAGCTTTTGAAACCCTAAATCATCAAGGAGCCACATGTAACCACGCTGCTACTGCTTCAGTGTGATCCTAAGCAAGTTTATTCAGAAGCAAGTCCCACGGAGTTCTGTGGGGCCAGTGCTGCAATTGTGAAATACATTTTAACACATCAAACACACTGGGACATGATTCACCCATGCCCATGAGAGTTCTACTTATTTCCTCCACTCGGCTGCGCATTAGTGTGGAGATGGCAATGCAACAGCCAGCAACCGTTTTATTGGTTGAATGTGCGACCTGTGATCAAGGAACAGCAGTAGCAGGCTCTTAAGTTCTGCCTAGTTCACAGCAATGTTTCGGTATGGTACGGATTTGTACCCACAGCTCAGTGGCAGAAGGCTCCAGGTTTGATCTCTCTCATCTCCACTTTTTAAAAGAAACAATTAGGTAGTATGTTATACTAAAGTTCTTTGCCTAAACTCCTGGAGAGCTGCTGCTACTCAAGAGTAGGCAATATTGAACTAGATGCATCTAGGATGTGGGCTCAGTTAAGGCATATTTGTATGATTCCCCCGGCTTGAAGTGGGCCCTGCGTCCTGCGCCCCACAGTTCAGAACACTGGACTCCAGAAATTCTGAGCTGGAGACGCTTTGGGTCTAAAAACAGCTGCATATAAGGGCAGCATGGAGAAAGGAAGCGGGGATGGGGATGGGGGGCGTGTTTGCAGGGTCTTTGAATTTAGCCCCCAATTATGTAAACAAAATTTGAGATTGAATTATGTTAAGGCGTACCTTGAGAGAGAAAAACACAGGTAAATTGTAAATGAGGCGTAAGCAACGCGACTTCTTTAAAGCCTCTGAACAACTGACGTGCAGAATATGCTAAAGACAAACACACACACAAACTACACTGTTAACAATACTGTACTGAGTTCTGTAGCTTCATTTGATTTGGAGTCTGAGCTTTACAAACAGCCTGGAGCCCCCTGATCAGCTTCCACTGAGAATATTAGCGCTGAGAGGTCCTCAACAGTTTTTTGAGGAAAGGACTTCAGTATATATTGTGAAGCATAGTGTTGTCAAGTCACTGGCGCTTATTCGCCAGTGTGTATTTCTAAACGTCCCATAAAAGTGGATAGTGTTCTTGAAAGGCCCAGAAAAATCCAAACCCATTGTAGTTTTGACTGCTATACAAACTGTGTTATGTCTTGTTACCACAACAGACTCTTGTGACAGATCTTGTATGGTTTGTACATGTTCTGATTTGCTACATGTAAAATGCAGAAGCATGAATAGCACTTTTAAGAAACGAATAGGCCTCAACAAACTAGTGTAGCAACTAGTTCTCTATAGCTTTTGTGGAGGTATAAAAACTTTCTGTAAAAAATAATATTCTCCTTATATTCTTTTCTTCTTTTAAAGTTGCTACAATGATTGCAGCAGATACATTCCATAGACGGATCATTATAATTAAACTACAGTGTGCAGTGTAAATATAAAATATCCATGCCTGCTTGTCTAAAGTATTAAAATATGTATATTTATATAAATCAAAATAAATGTATTATTTAGCCCAACAATTCCCCCCTGTCCTTCCCAGTATTTCATTCTTCAATTCCCAGTATCAACATCTCTGCATATGGTAGAATTTTAACATAAACTTACTCAAACTGCAGAAAACACCTGACATTAGCTTTTCGAATAAAGATGATTTACGTAACGTTACACTGCCGTCCAATGCATTAAGAATGACCCCAAATCAACACCTACAAATAACAAAAGACACTCACTGCTACTGAACCAACCCCACCGATGTTTCATAAGACAATATTTACAAGACATGACAGCAATACTGTGATTGACTCAACATCTCAGGTAAACGGAGAAGGGAATGCACTAGCCGACACCCCTCTGAAAATACTGAACGCGTTTGTTTTGGTTGAAGCATACACACTCCCCAAGCCAACTCCATGCCATCGAAATATATACACTCCCCAATTCAAAGGCTCTAGGTGAGCATGGATGGCCTCCAATGTGAACACGTAGCTCCACACCAAAGTGGGCATTGAAACCCCTGCTCACAGGGAGCTCTGCATGTGTTTCAGAGCCTCACAGAGGCATGGACTGAGGAGTGGGGAAGGGGGGGGGATGGCACCACTTCCTACTCAGTCCAAGGAAAACTAGGGCAGCATTTTGTTTAGTTGGTCTGTGCTCACGTAACCACAGGACGCGATGAATTCCTTGTCTGGCACTGGGAGAGCGGTGGCGTTGAGCACAAGGCCTTGCGGAGATTGCACTACATGGATGGAGGTATAGTCTGCCACAAGCACCTCGGCACTTCCTGGCTCTTCCTGAACTGCTGCCCTCGCAGGATTCACAGCTGTAGGGGTAAGGCTCTCGGCGGTGAAGTAAGCATTTTCAGGAAAGCTCTGGTCTTGAACTTCTGGCTCAGCCTCTTTGTGAAGCGTGGTGGGGACACATTTTTTCACATCCAGCTCACAGAAATAGGCACTGTCCATGTCGAAGCTGGGTTGGCACTGGGCAACTGGTTCTTTCGGAGTCTCGCTCGGATCTCTCCCCATCTTAACCTTTTGCCCAGGGGAAAGCACAACCCTCCCTCCCGGAGTAATGTCGCTGACCAGTGTGTAAAAGTCAATGTTGGCCATTGAATTCTGGTTGCTCAGCTGGGTCTTGACAGGCAGGTTGGTCGTCTTGATAGTGTCAGCGACAGAGACATGGGCTTTGGGGTGCTCGTCTTCACCTGGGCGATCAGGCACCCCCTCAAGACCTGACGCTGGCTTCTCGTTGTCTTTCTGGTCAAGGCCCAAGAGATCCTCCTCTTTGTGGTTTGCCTTCTTGGACTGGTCGATGTCTGAGGTTCCGTCGCAGGTGTCGCTGGCGCTGAAGTCAGTCTCTGGGATATCCGGCTCACAGCAGCTGGCTCTCCCAGAATCGTCATCCCTTACGCCAAGGCAGCCTTGAGACTTCAAGTGGTCGTCGCTGAGGAGCCTGTCAGTATCCAATCCTTCGTTCCTCTCTTCTGCCTCGTCTATATCCAGCTCAATGAATTCCACCCAAGAGTCGTCTCCGTACAGTGGTGGCATGCAGCTACCATGACTGGCTAAGATGGAGTTGACTTCATCAAGTTTTCCTTTCTATAGAGCCAATTTAAAAAAATAAGGAGCAAATGTTATCTGAATGATTAAATATGCCTGTATTATATGTGTTCAACAGAAAGGCCAGCTGAAGTCCCGAACTCATAGCTGTCAACTTTTCCCTTTTCTTGCGAGGAATCCTATTCGGAATAAGGGAATTTCCCTTAAAAAAAGGGAAACGTTGACAACTATGTCCGAACTGTGTGTTAGAGCACACTAGATGGCTGGGAGAGAACTGCTAGTGTGCTGTGAAAAAGAGATCAGGTTCATACTTGAAGGCTCCTGTGTGTCATTGCCCTAGACCAGGGATGGACAAACTTGACCCTACAGCTGCTTTGGGACTACAACTCCCATCATCCCTAGCTAACAGGACCAGTGGTCAGGGATGATGGGAATTGTAGTCCCAAAACAGCTAGAGGGCCAAGTTTGGCCATCACTGGTCTAAACAACTCATTCCCAAACTTTTCCTCACATCAAATTGCTTAGGGTCTTGGTGGACCATTGTTTTGCCTGTTGTAGCAACTGTAATGTGCTGTGCCATATGCTGTATGATTTGTAATTGTGACTTTATTGCTTCTTTTATTTCTTATATGCTAAATTTTATTGTATTGCTATTTGATTTCCATAGTATTTATAGGATTCACCCCACAGCACTGGTGCTTGTGGCAAGAGTGGAAGACATGATCTCACAATCCTCAAGAAAGCCCTCACACAACCAAATTTCTTAGGTAGCACACCATTTTAGACTGTTTAGTATTGCTACAGTCAGTTACTCTGATCATTCTGAACACTCTTCCATAGCTTCCCCACAACAAATTACCTTGAAGAGGTCTGGATCGATTCCTTTAATTTTGGGAACGGGAACAGGAGGAAGAATCAGTATCTTTAACCTTGAAAAGAAATAGCAACTTTTAACACAAAGAAACCTTTTGTGGCTACAGAAGAAACACAAAAAAGTATATCATGAATAATAAAAACAAAAATGTGTGTTTTGGTAACATGTTGTTGAATACTTGGGTAGCATTTGCACAAACCTGACAATATTCCAAACTGGGGTTTGAAGGACATTTTTACCGTACTTCTTCTGTAAGAGCTTTTCTGCAGGTTATATAGAATTCTGAATTTGCAGAATTCTGGACTGCGCCACTTCGGTCTGTCGATAGGGGGCTATATTTTTGGCCTTCCCTTGAGTAAAAAGATCCCTGCATTTGGTGGGAGTGTCTAATAGGGAAGGATTTTGGAATATGGTTGCTGATTACTGCCAGGAATTTTTCCACATTAGACCAGAATTAAGTCCCCAGAGCCATGCTTCTTTATTTTATTTCTTACATTTATATTCCACCTTTCCTCTGCCTTGAAATGTGTTTTTTTAAACAACACCACCAACAACAACAACCAAGCAGTGTATACATTTTACTAAATAAGCAAGCAAACAAAATGGTACTATGGTTTCCTGTGTGGAAGCCCCTCAAATTTCTGATCAAATTCCAATCAAGTACAGATGTGTGTGCACATCTGTCACACAGACTAGTAAGCAAGTTGTCCCATAAGCATGGTATGCTAAGAATTCATTTATTTATTCCTTTAGAGATCTTGTTGCATTTTTGTATGTGCGTGCATGCACATGTTTTGTTGTCTGCATTCTAAACTGTATTTCAAAATAAAGCACCCTTCATGTGTAAAACTAAAATAGCAAGGAGAAAGGCTCAGTGTAGTCCTCTCAGTGATATACTGTTTACTAAAGGCAAGGAGCCTTAAGTGGGAAAGCATTCAAAATTATTATGGAACCCCCCACTCCCAGTTTGAAATGATACAGCCCTTTCATTTTGCATAACTTGAGAATGAATGGCTGCAAGATTCTTATCTTGAAACTGGGAGACTGAAATAATAAATGTTATAACTAGCAACGTTTTAGAAAAACAATGCGCATTTGGGTATGTGGCCAGGATGGGATTACTCAATATTGTGCAGAGTGCCTTTCTTACGAAAGTCAAAAGACATGTTGGAGAGAAATGGAAGGGAGGTCATCCAGTTCTATAAATAAAGGGTTGGTTGCTGTTGAGGATATAATTCTTCTCACTAGTGACATTGGCCTTCAGTGAAAGCCAGCAAAAAAAGGGGAATGCACAAATCATTGGGAATTAAGTCAGCATGAATTCTGGTCTTTAGCAAAGGGTGATTTGCAGCATATGAGAATTTCAAAAGTCATCTTTAGTACTTTCTGAATCAAGTAAGGTAAAGGTAAAGGTACCCCTGCCCGTACGGGCCAGTCTTGCCAGACTCTAGGGTTGTGTGCTCATCTCACTCTATAGGCCGGGAGCCAGCGCTGTCCGCAGACACTTCCGGGTCACGTGGCCAGCGTGACAAAGCTGCATCTGGCGAGCCAGCGCAGCACACGGAACGCCGTTTACCTTCCCGCTATAAAGTGGTACCTATTTATTTACTTGCACTTAAGGGTGCTTTCGAACTGCTAGGTTGGCAGGCGCTGGGACCGAACGACGGGAGCGCACCCCGCTGCGGGGATTCGAACCGCCGACCTTTCGATCGGCAAGTCCTAGGCGCTGAGGCTTTAACCCACACGCCACCCGTGTTTCTGAATCAAGTAACTGATGTCAAATACAAGGATGGGTAAATTTCTTTCTCTTGTTTTTGTTCTGTTTTGAACATCTGTTTACTATATATAACCAATGGGGATAAAATCCTCACTGGGAGGTTAAATCTGGAGGCCCTTGGAAGTTCCTGTTATTTCTATGATTCATCCACTCAGTCACCTGGCAACATGTATGGGTAACACAGCTATCACAGATGTAACACCACAGACAGATTTATTGCCCGATAACCCTCAGATATAAATACTCTGTCATCAAGTAATAGTTCCTTTGTACAGATGAGAAACTGAGGATGAGTTGCCAGGATGACACACTAAGTTCATGGCTAAGCAAGGATTTAAAGTCTGGTCAATGTAGTCTCTTCCAAATGTTGTTGGAACCCAATTCCCATAGATCCTAGCTGGCATGGCCAATGGTCAGGGATTATGGGAGTTGTAGTCCAGCAAGATCTGGAGGGCGCCATCTTGGTTGCCTCTGCTCTAGGGCAAGAACCATGCCAATAGCTGGGCTCCCAACCCTGCAATAAACTTGACTAAAGACCAATTCACACTATCAACTAGGCACAGTAAGTAGGCAGGTTGGGTGGAGAATGTGGGTTGCATTAATAATAGGCAGAAGCTACAAGGCAATTGCCTCTACACACTACTAGCCCTGAGTGCAATCCACCTCACAAATACTTCTGGTCCTTCTGCTTTTGGCGGCTTTCCAGTAGCATGGGAAATGTGTGTTGAGTTACAAACTGTAGGGTGAAGTACAGTGGTGCCCCGCAAGACGAATGCCTCACAAGACGGAAAACCCGCTAGACGAAAGGGTTTTCCGTTCTGGAGGTGCTTCGCAAAACGAATTTCCTATGGGCTTGCTTCGCAAGATGAAAATGTCTTGCGAGTTCCTGCGGGGTTTTTTTCCTCCCCCCCCTTTTTCCCAAGCCGCTAAGCCGCTTATCAGCTGATCCGCTAAGCCGCTTAACAGCTGATCCGCTAAGCTGCTAATCAGCTGATCCGCTAAGCCCGCTAAGCCCGCTAATAGCGCTAATCCGCTAAGCCGCTAATGGGCTTGCTTCGCAAGACGAAAAAACCGCAATACGAAGAGACTCGCGGAACGGATTCTTTTCGTCTTGCGAGGCACCACTGTAATTGCACATCATCTTTGCCACTCAACCCATGAGCTGTTCAATTTCCTCCCCTAGAATTGGCTCTACGTGCTAGCAGATCTTGCAAACAGCCTCGTATTCTGCTGTTTAGGAAGCTTGTATTAACAGTGCAGACAGAACACTGCAAGCATTGATCAATTAGATGAGTGGACCAAAGCTTTAATTGATAATTCTTTCCCAACTCTTTTAAGTGATGGGATCACATCTAAATTTGGACAGCTCATGGGCTGAGTGGTGAAGGTGAGGTGGTAGGATTGAGGTGGTAGGTGGTAGGATTGTCAAAGGCTCACATTTATAATTTAAGGCTGTTTTGGTACTGGTGTGTTATTGTAATAAGGAATAAGAAAGAAAGAAAGCATCAAAGAGATGGCCTTCTTTCTGACACCTCAGTGGTATCTTTTGATCACGGACAAGTGTGAAAGAGGTTATCTTCCTTCAGTATTTCACAGATATTTAGATATGGATGCATGCAAATGGATATGAATGCAAATCAATAAAATAATCGGAGGAAAGACATTTAATTATTAAATTACAATTCCAAAATCAGTTGACTAGCCTTGTAAAAAAAGGAAACCTGTGCAATGGGCACATTCACTTCTTCATATAATGCCTGCGCAGTGAAAGCCCAAAGCACATATCAATGTTAAATGCATTTAGCGTGCAGTTTTTAGAAATTGCAAATACCATCTAGTGTTTGTGTGTGTGTGTGTGTGTGTGTGTGTCTTATGTCTGTCTGTATGTTAATCATGTAGATCAGAGCTTAATGTACCATACTGTGTCTTATGATTTTGGTTTTCCCCACTCCATCTCAACTGGTTATTAACTGAAATAAATAAATGGGGGAGGAGGAAGGAAGAAGGAGGAATTTAACTCTTTCTCCCCTGCAGTGATCCTCAGGAAAATCCCTCCATGGAAGTTAATATCTGCATTGGAAAAGTATCCCCTCATAGTGCCATATCACGCTTCCATGCCTGCTGCAATCCGAATAACTATCAGCCTCCCGGCTGATGATATATGCAGTTTAAAAGCCCCACCCCTTACATATGAAATTCAAAGATGCCTTTAACATCATGTGTAGTTTGGGCTATGCTTTGTACTGGGATTGTTGCATCCAGAGAATTAGGCTGCAAGCCTTTTTATCCCCACTAATGCTGATTTCATTGCTGAGGTCACTTTGGAGTAAAGCCAAATCTGGAAGTAATTGCTCCCTTTTTAAAAAAAAAACCATACTAACATGAAAAGGTTCTCTCCTTCAGCATGGCTTGAGTCATGCTTCCTCTTGCTTCTCCTGGAACCACTGCTTTTTAAACTGTTGCCTTGAGGAGTTTTGTGTACCCGTGTCACGGAACGTTATAGAAACTGGGAATGGATTTTCTCACTGGTCTGTCTGTATTAACAGTTTAATACAACAGTGAGCCATTGGCCAAAGCTGATGTGAGCAGGCTGTTTGCATGACGTCAGTCATGAATTCACATGAGATGCACGAGCTGTGAACTGACATGAGGTTGTGGCTCCAACGTTATAGGATGCAACATGAACAGAATGTTCACATGAGCTTTCTGTTAGTGCAAAATGGACAACTAGCAGTCGAATCCAGTGGCAGGGATCCTTAGGCCTGAGGGGCTGAACGTGGTCCAGAGTAGGTTCACTGGAATGAATGGACCTATGTTACTCATGTCTGTTCATTTTAATGGGCCTTCTACGTTGAAGAGGACCAACAATGGATCCATTTTTACTGAAGCATGGGAGAAGGTTTAGGACAACTGGTTGTTCAAAGCGTGACACATTGTCAGGTGCAATCTAGCAAATAACTTACTTCTTCTGTTTAGAAAAGAGCAGCACAGTTAACATCACCATTACGCCAAGCGTACCAAAGGCAAACACCATAGGCCAAGGAAATGAGAATTCTGAAACAAGAAAGAAGCAAGAACTGTGAGTTCTTTCAGTTATTTGGGGACTCTTTAGTATTCTTTGATGATCTCATGCTGATACACACACACACACACACACACACACACAGAAACCCACATATACGGTATTTTCCATGTATAAGACGCCCCCTATTTTTGGGGACTCAAATTTAAGAAAATGGGGGGGATGGCACAGAGTTGTTGAGCTTTTTTTAAGAGGGATTGCCAAAAATCAGTCACCCGCATGCGTCACTAAATGTGCTTCTGTTCTCTCTCCGGCAGAAGCTGCCAATCGCCCACCCAATTGCCGCAGCGTCAGCCAATCAACACCAGCCATTGACGCAGCAACCAATAACACACCCAATAGCTGCTGACAGCAGTGGCAGCAACCAATCAAACGTCCACCCTATGCACTATCCATGTATAACACGACCCCCACTTTTTAGCGTAATTTTTAAAGAAAAAACCCCAGCCTTATACACAGAAAAGTACGGTATTTGTTTTGGGGTGTGTGGCAGACTTTGGAGCCTGAGGGGTGCTGCAGAAGCCCACCCTGGCGCGCATGTCTGCAGTGAGGCCAGGGCCTAGAAGTCGGGCATGAAGTGGAGATATTTCAAATAAGATCTCTTTTCCACCCCACTTACCTTCGTCATTGCATGGCACCTGGCCTGCGGAGTCAAAAGATACGTAGAGGGTGTCACTGAAGTCCCCATACATTTCAGAAACCCCTTGCGCCCGGACTCGTATCTCGTAATCGCGGCACGTCTTCAAAGAATATACAGGAAACATCGTGGCGGCCTTTGGCTCCAGCTGGAGAAATAAATGGAGCGGTTTTCTGAGCAGTCTTACGAGCAAGGCTGCTCTTTGCTCATCAGCAAAACACTTATGGGGGGAGGGGGTCTTAGAATTACAGATTCACAGAACTGTAGAGTTGGAAGGGACCCCTAGGGTCATTTAGTCCAATCCCCTGCAATGCAGGAATCTCAGCTAAAGCATCCATGACAGATGGCTATACAAGCTCTGCTTGAAGCAGAGTCCACAACCTCCTGAAGGAGTTCGGCAGCCAGGTGTAAGCAGCACTGAATTCAGGGGAGCTCATTCCAGTAATGGCTATTATTATTATTATGGACTGGGTTTGAAAAGGCATTGAATGGTACACAACTTGAATCTGATTTAAAGAATTAATAAGGGCCATAATCTTCAGTTAATATGCTGCAATTAAAAAAGGAGACAATGGACTGAAATAAATTTACATCTCAAAACAAATCGTTAATAATTTTAAAGTCAAATGTTTTCTTGAATAATGCATTAGAAACGCATTAAAGTCCAACTGAGATTGAAGCGGCTGCAATTAAAACCACCCACGACGGTTTAAAATAAGAGGCAACGCAGGGAGTAGATGAGCAATTATTGCAGCACAAAGGAGAAAATATTAACAACAACACGGAGAATCAATAATATAGGAAAGCTGTTGCGACAAAACAATTAGGGGAAACTTAGCTATTTCACTGAAAGTTCAATGTAGATAAGACGTGCCAACATTTGCAGCGCAATCTTAATCACATCTACTCAGAAGTAAGCCCTACTGAACTCAGAGAGGCTTATTCCAAGGTGTGTTAGGCCTGGATTGCAGTCTTAGGGTTTAAATAAGCTTTCCTTAACAAGTGTTGGGTTTATTTATTCCTTATGTGTGTGTTTTTATCCTGCTCTATTAGGCAGCACCATTGTCTGTGTCCTTTCCCATAACCCAGTAAATGAACGACATCAAAACCGCAGAAACTAGAAGCTGCCGAAAACTCCAGTTAGTGCTGTGCTGTCCTTGGATCAAGGGGTGACACTGTTCCACAGCTGGCTGCAGTGGTTAACCTTTTTCGGTCCAGGGGCCACACTGCACTCTAAGGGTCACATGCTGGTGGCCAAAGAAGTGTGTGTGTGGCTAAAAAAATAGCCAGACCATGCTTTTGCACATATGTGCAAAACCCACCCAGCCCAGGGCACACATGTGGAATTCTGGGTAACATATGAACTTGCGGCTCCAGAGCCAATCTCAGGACAGCAGAAGCATACATCATCTACTCCACTGTGCAGAGCCCCAATTTAGTCGGAGGGTTTCCGTTCCTTTTTTTTGCTGCTGCCACCCAATTCTCAAGCGGTCTTCAGAGGCCATAGGAAACCACTTCAGGGGCTGGATCAGGGGTTAGGTAAAGGTAAAGGGACCCCTGACCATTAGGTCCAGTCGTGACCGACTCTGGGATTGCGGCACTCATCTCGCTTTATTGGCCGAGGGAGCTGGCATACAGCTTCCGGGTCATGTGGCCAGCATGACTAAGCCGCTTCTGGCGAACCAGAGCAGCGCATGGAAACGCCGTTTACCTTCCCGCCCGAGCAGTACCTATTTATCTACTTGCACTTTGACCTGCTTTCAAACTGCTAGGTTGGCAGGAGCAGGGACCGAGCAACGGGAGCTCACCCCGTCGCGGGCATTCGAACCGCTGACCTTCTGATCGGCAAGTCCTAGGCTCTGTGGTTTAACCCACAGCGCCACCCGCGTCCCTTGGATCAGGGGTTAGCCAACCCCAAAACTTGACATTCTCTGGGGCTTGCTCCTAGTACACATACCTTCTTCCACTCTGTCTCATTGACTTCTTTGTACTGAAGCTGGTAGTGGAGGGTGATCCATCCATTCTGAACGTCTGCGGAAGGTGGAGGCTTCCAGGTGACCTGGATATCGGTATAGATGCCTATTGGGCTGGTGTTCAGAACAGTCCAGTTGAGTTCGATGGGAGGGTCTGGTATGACTGTGAATTAAAACGCATTTTTACCCCAACGAGCAAAGATCATTTTTTGAAATTTCCCAATATCCAATGACAGAAAGGAGTGCTTTTTAAAACAACAACAACAAAGCATTCCCAGTAGGTCCACAGAATGCATGTATTAGTGAGTTGGACCATTCCTGTGACTGCTAGCCCAATGCTGATGTGGCTGCTGGCCCTTCCCCCCCAATGGACACTTGTTCAGTGTTAGAAACTTAAGATATTTAAACTAGGCACCAAATGGCTCCTTAAACCAATGTTGCAGTCGCCAAAACAGAATGTCTAGTTGCCATTTGGGGGAAAGATGGCGCTAAAGTTTTATTTTTCAGATGATGGACTGACAGTGATTGATTCTCATGTTAAAAATCTGGCTAGTTCAGATGACAACCTAAGTTAAGAAATTTGAGAACCTAAAGAAGAAAAGCCACTTTATACAGGGACAGTCCACATATATATTGGCCTATTCCTACCTCTGTTTCTTAATGGTGACACGGACCATTCAATAATGTAGGAATATTTTTCACAACTGCGAGAGGGGCTGTGGGGTGGGGCAAGTGAAGGCAAGCTACAACAATTAACTATAACGTCGTTTACTGCTTCTGTACAAAAGAAGCATTTTCTTTCCAGTTGTGCAGATAACTGATAGAATTCTACAGGAAGTGGTACCAGGGTGTGAAAACAGTCAAGATCCAATGATCCCCAGGCATGCACCTCCTGGTGCCCTGGCATCTTCACTTGGTCACAAGTGGTCAATATCCAGGTGCGTAATGCACCTGGGATCTGGCTAATTTCAAACACTGGACCCTATGTAAGTACAGATGTCTGTACACAGGATCTCCTTCTTGCAAGTGGGATCTTCAAAAGAGACTGCCTACACAGGTACATATTTATGGATGTGGCCAATGGACTAAACCATGGGTAGGCAAACTAAGGCCCGGGGGCCAGATGCGAGCTAATCGATTTCTAAATCAGGCCAAATGGACAGTCCAGGAATCAGCATGTTTTTGCATGAGTAGAATGTGCCCTTTTGATTAAAATGCATCTCTGGGTTATTTGTGGGGCCTGCCTGGTGTTTTTACATGAATAGAAAGTGTGCTTTTATTTAAAATGCATCTTTAGGTTATTTGTGGGGCATAGGAATTCATTCATTCCCCCCCCCCCCAAATATATATACCGGTACTCCATCCCCCCACAAGGTCTGAGGGACAGTGGACCGGCCCCCTGCTGAAAAGGTTTGCTGACCCATGAACTAAACCCTAAGCCCTGTTTACAGGTGTTCAGTGAATGTGCGAAGGGATCATCTGAACATCCCAGACAAGCCAGAGGAGCTCCTGGTCAGTGAATAAGAGTTCAACTAGTCTTGAACCGGACTGTACACCCCTGAAAGAGTCAGCTTTAGGATTTGAGAGAATGCCTAGATCTGGATTCCCAGGTGTACTTTTGCTTAACTATGGCCACTGTGGCAAACCATGCTGGATCTGGCCCTGGTGACGTATGCTGTAGTTGTATCTCATCTGGAGTACTGTGACAAGCTGGTGCCCTCTAGATGTTTTGGAGTATGACTCCCATCCCCAGATCCCAAAGTTCCAATAAATAAAATAACATAGAAATTCAATAAAACAGCTGCCCTTACGCGATGCTCAAAATCAGCTTCCTGAAGCAACATGCCTACTTCTGCCTAATGGTAGGGCCAGGAGCTGCTTCAAACTAATATGCAAATTAACCTTTGGTTACAAGACTGCAATGGAAGCACGTAGCGGAAACATACCTAGGTCCTCCACACGGAAACATAATTCGTCATACATCTTGCTTCCATTAACCAGCCTGACACAATAAGGAACCCAAATGGAGGTGTAGGTTTTGTTGAAATAACAGCTGTTTTCACCGGCAGTTACATAATCAGGACATTCTTTCCATTCACCCAGCCTAGAAGGATAGGAAGAAAGAACTGTGAAAAAATAAGGATATTATGAGCATCCTCTCCTCCCACCCCTTTTAGGGAAAAGAGTGGCTACGTAGGGTTTGGAGCAGACTGACTGATTGATTGATAAAAGGTTATAAAGCAGAAGACCACCTGTATGTGACTTTTGCAAAAATAACAACCACAAAAAACCCAGCAACAACCCCAAGCCCTTGAAACCTTATTAACACATGTAGTGGATGTATTGATAATTCAGTGCTTCCACATTACAGCTATATGTATTAATTTGCTTACTGATGACAGGGTCCCTGTTTTTTTGTGAATGGTCACTGTTAATACTGTAATTATTGTCGTCTGTACTTTTCCATACTGACCTCATGAGATTCAGGGTCTTGGAGATCCATGAATGGCATAGGTTATGGTGTGAGGAACTGCCCCCCCCCCAGTTTCATAACCTTCATCCAGATACTCATTTCTGGTGCTATAACACGGAACACACATTTTAGACAGCAATTCCTCCGTACTTTTCTAGGTTCCTTTTTGCATACACCAATTTCACGGCTCCAGCAGCTGTTAAATGGGAAAAGTTGCCATTCTTCCAGTAACATGAAAAGGTTTCCAGTTCAGGTGACCGGCACTTAATGAACTGTGGTTTTCCTGGCAAAGCTGTATGTAAAAAGTGGAGAGGGGGAAAGAAAAGGAAAGAGTGAGTATGTTTTCAAACAGATCAAATACAGCAATCGAGGGATTAAAATAGCAACGCAGACTCCAAACTAAAATTAATGTCCCCGTGCCATGTCATTCCCCTCACATAATGGCACCACAAACAGGCATAGCCACAAATATTCCTGCTTTGTAGCATATTGACTGTGACATTTGCAGATGCTCAAAACCAGAGTTTGGCAACCTAAGGCCCATGAGCTGGTTCCGGCCCATGAGCTTCTTGGAACCAGCCCATGGTCGTTCTGTGGATCGGTGTGGGGATTCTGTGCTTTTTTTCGCGGCATCATTTTTATTCTTGCTGCGGGGACCGACTTCCGGGTCGGAAGAGCGCTGGAAATAGCATGTGTGCATGCACATGGGCGCTCCTCACCCTAGTTCCTGCACACTTCCGGGGTTGGAGGAGCGCCCGTGTGCACACACTATTTCCGGTGCTCTTCCGACCTGGAATAGCGCTGGAAATAGCTTGAGCGCACACACGGGCTTGCATGCTCCGGCCCACCGAGAGGTCTGCCAGGGAGTGGACCAGCTGAGCCTCAAAAAACGTTGCCGACCCTTGCTCAAAACATTCCACCTCTCATACCAGCTGCCCCCATGAGGTTTCCTCCATATGCTTTGACTGTAGTTCTAATCATGCCTGACCGTTAGCCATATTGGCTGAGGCTGTCGAGAGATGCAGTCCAACAATATCTGGAGGCAACCAGGTTGTGGGATGATGTTCTATACAACACCGCCCTGTGTTCCTGAGTTTCAATATTTCTAGGCTGGCTTTCAGGACAAAGCCCTCACCAGACAGCTCACATGGGAAGAACTGTAACGTACAATGCTATATTTAAATAAACCAGCACCCTAAAAAAAATCACAGCCTAGTATTTGCAGTGAAGAGTTTCTCAACCTTTTATTGCCTTTCCCCATTCAGGGCTTTCTTGTCAGACCCACCCTCCAGACTTATTTTTTATTTTAGGTTTATTCTGTACTTAACACAATGATAGTACATTAGTGGTAGATTCATTATGTGATGCTTCCACAAATGCCACCACTTTATTACTGTCTGAAGGGGCTACAGCACAACAAAAGTGGGGCAACCTCCTACCCCAAAACATTTGTGGCATGAAAAGTTACAGGATTTCAGCAGAAAGTTACAGGACATGCAACAACATATTCCCCTGGAAGCTTTTGCAGGCACAAAACAGTACTGAAAGTGGGATCATGTATGCCTACTCCAGTAGCAGCATGAGCACAAATCATCGCAAATGGCCAAGGAAAGGACATCTGGAGGGGTCCTGGGTGGTGACATGAGACAGGGCATTCTCACTGGTGTCACCTCACCTACGAAGCTCCCTCTCAAGTAATAGTCAGTCTGTCTCTACTGTAGAGGAAGTTTAGGACTCCTGCTGTCAACTTCTGTACTGCAGAGCTGCATTTGGCTTCCCAAGTTTCATGCTGTGCTGGCCTGGTTTCACAGAGTTGCAGTGTCACGGTTTTATAGTGTTATGTTAGGGTTGGCTATGCCATAATTGCCAAGGAGTGGAAAAGAACACAGCGATGATCCCAAGATAACCTTCAGAGAGAAGGTGACACACTTGCTTTCTGAATTATGTTGGCTAAATGCACAATTATTCGGTGCTACTGAACTGGCACCAGCTGCTTTGCAGCTTGTCCAGAGTGCAGGCCGCAGCTAAAACCCATGGCCATAATAAAACAAGAACAACAACAAAGAAGCAGACTCTGATGGTTTTTGCCGGGATTCTGTCCTTGGGATCACAATGGCTACATAAGCCGCTAATCCCCCGGGGACATTCTGAGCAGCCTTAATTTGTAAGTGGCAGCACACCAGAGAGGTCCTGGAAAAAGCTGTCCTTTTGCTTTGCTTTTCCCAGACTATTTTTATTTATTCATTTACATCTTTTTAACCCTTCCCAACTGGAGTGCTGTTGCACTCTGTATGTCCTGTGATATGGTGGTGCCATTAGATGGCACTTTGCAAATACAGTGGTACCCCTGGTTACGAACACTTTTGGTTACGCACGCTTCGGGTTATGAGCTCCGCTAACCCGGAATTAGCTGCTTCTGGTTGTGAACTTTGCCCCGGGATGTGAGCGGAAATCGTGTGCAGGAGGCGCACGCACAGCAGGAGGCCCCATTAGCGAAAGCGCGTCTCAGGATAAAAACGGTTTCAGCTTAAGAACGGACCTCCGGACCAAATAAGTTCATAACCAGAGGTACCACTGTAAAGCCTTATTCTGCTTTTGATTTCCAATGCAGGTTGCCTCTTAAGTCTTCACATAGTGCAGTCGACCAATTAACCCTTCTGTTACCTCTAGAGCAGGTATCGTCAACCTTCTCAGACCCAAACATGCATTTGGTGACGTATTTCTTAACTCTTCACTGTACATTTGCCTCATGGAAGTGCTCCTGTTGCAACCTTCCTTGGTTCAGGGGGACCCACCAGTTGAAGGCCAGTGCTCTAGGCCATAGGCAGTTAATCTGCGGACGGCCAGAATATTTGCTGGAACACAACTTCTGCCATCCCTGACCAATGCTCTTGTTGGTTGCAGGGAGCTGTAAACCAATCACATCTGGAGGGCAAATGGTCCTCTGCCATTTTGTGAAAGACAGAAGAGAAATGGCAGGAAAATGGTAAAAAGAAAAGAATATGGATAGAAAAACACAGCCGTTTCCTGTAGCCCTGTTTTCCAAAGCCTTTCTTTCTGCCTCAGTTTATGCAACTGTGAATCATGGACCTCAGTTTAAAAAACTACAGATGTAGTTGCTAATTATGTATTAATGGTATTGTGAATAGTATTAATAGTGTAGTTTGACCCAAAGAGGGGTAGAGAATTGGTTTGCATACTACCCTGGTCAACTCTTAATACGAGCGTTCAGCCTCCTGCTCACGAGGAAACTCTCTGGAGCCCAAAGAGGACGTTCTCTTTGGGCTCTGGGCAAGGCCCCACAAGCTGGAGGTGCAGAGGGACCCTCCCCATTTAAGCACATTTCACTTGCGTACGCAGGGCTCCACACAACCCCTGCATAAACGGGGAGTCTCCTTTTTGATATTCTATTGTTATTCTACTGGAGTTTAGCATGCACTAAGATGTGGGTGTGTGGATTTATCAAGGAAATTTTAATTTGCTGAGGGTAGTAAAAATACCAAGCAACCAAGCAACCAACCAACCAACCTTGGAGCGGTAGCAGGCAGGTTTGAAACTGAGGGGCCACTGCTCAGTGGTAGAGTATTTGCAATACGTGTCAAAAGTCCCAGGTTTAGTGTCCAGCATCTGCAGGTAAGGCTGGGAGGGAACCCTGCCTGAAGGAGAGCCACTGCCAGCCAGTGAACTACATGGAGGAATGGCCTGATTTTTTGTTATCAGACAGCTTCTTATGTCCTTATGCATGTTAATCGATGCTACAGTATTATACCCAGCTACACTAAAAAGGTAAAGGTACCCCTGCCCGTACGGGCCAGTCTTGACAGACTCTGGGGTTGTGCGCCCATCTCACTCAAGAGGCCGGGGGCCAGCGCTGTCCGGAGACTCTTCCGGGTCATGTGGCCAGCGTGACATAGCTGCTCTGGCGAGCCAGAGCCGCACACGGAAACGCCGTTTACCTTCCCGCTAGAAAGCGGTCCCTATTTATCTACTTGCACCCGGGGGTGCTTTCGAACTGCTAGGTTGGCAGGCGCTGGGACCGAGCAACGGGAGCGCACCCCGCCGCGGGGATTTGAACCGCCGACCTTTCGATCGGCAAGCCCTAGGCGCTGAGGCTTTTACCCACAGCGCCACCCGTGTCCCTACCCAGCTACACTAGGTGGCAGCAAATATTTGCAATGGTTGCCAGGTATGGTACGTTCGCCAAACCAAGTGGCTCTTTCGTGATGCAACTGGTTTTCATCACAGTCTTTTGTAACTTCAAACCAGGCAACTGAACATTCTAGGCCAGCCAGCCAATCAGTGTGAGTGGCCTTCCTGCCACAAGGGTAGCCTTGTGTAGATTAAATCACTTGCTGTGGTATGTTAGCTGGGCCATTCGCCCAAGGGTGGCTAATATATTTTGTCCTCATTTTGTCAAGGCGGATCAGGAAGCCATGGGCCAAACCCCACGGTTTTGAGCTTTGGCAAACATCTGGAATTTTTAACACGAACACACACACACACACACACACACACACACACACACACACATTTAGAGACTTGGGAAATGCTTCAATGATAATATGATGATACCAAACCTGCTTAGAGTTCCTCTCCAGATCTTGGATTGGTTGCACAACCTTTCCCAACAAAGCAGTTCCGAATTTATTCTGTTTTCTCCAGCGCACATGAAGCTAAATATTTAGGCTCACTAATTTCCAAAGTCATCACCAAAGCAGTTTCTGTGACAAAACTGGGCCTGAACCCCAACTGAAATGGATCTAGAAAATAAGTTACCTTCAAGAGTGCCTAGATCTAGTTCGTGACTACCCATTCAAGAACTTTGCCCGAGAAGGGGAGATTGGCCGGTAGTTACTTACAGTGGTACCTTGGGTTACATATGCTTCAGGTTACATACGCTTCAGGTTACAGACTCCACTAACCCAGAAATAGTACCTTGGGTTAAGAACTTTGCTTCAGGATGAGTACAGAAATCGTGCTCCGGCGGCGCGGCAGCAGCAGGAGGCACCATTAGCTAAAGTGGTGCTTCAGGTTAAGAACAGTTTCACGTTAAGAACAGACCTCCGGAACGAATTAAGTACGTAACCAGAGGTACCACTGTAGTTCCAACTTGTTCTATTTTGCCTTAGAAGATTTCAGTGTATCAACAAAACTAATGCAGCAACTACCAACAAAACTCCTGCCTCATGTTTTGGAGACCCAGATGACAACAGATCTCACAAGTGCACACACGAAAGAGAAACTTTGTCTCCCTCCCAGCCCCCCAAAAATTTAATCTAAGGTAAATATTTGCTAATGCAACTGGCTTTCTTACTGTGCTTATATAGACGTATCAAATGAAAACCAAGCAAACAGTCCAAAGTGACATTATGAATTGGTTTATTTGGTTGTAATAAAATCACAAAGTGATTTGCAGAAAGATAAAACTTTAAAAGCGCTTTACAAAGAGAAGGGAACCCTGAACTGCAAGCAATTTGAAACAGTGAGTAAAATGAACGTTCGAGCTGGTGGGCAAAAAGGCACAAGAAACCCAGCCGTTAAAAATACAAGCAGCTATGGAGGCTACAGAAAACCCTCTGCCTTATTCCCAATGATGGGTGTGGTTATGGTACACCAGATCTGATGTAAGTTCAAGATTTCTTGGCAGGATTGAGCTGATAAGCCAGATAAGCAGGTACCACATGATACCAGAGGTGCTGTTGTCAGGATTTCTTGAAAGATATTGACCCTAGACAAGAGACTGAGGCTGTGGTTCATTTGTTGAGGTCTGCCAGGGTTTAAATAGCACAAGGCTTGAAGGGTTTGGAAACTCCAACTTTTACATCATGGGGAAATGAAACCTCGGTGCAGAAGACAGCTTGAATCTCCAGTTTTAAAAATTTTTTAGGTAGCTGGATTGGGAAGGACCTTGGAAAGTTGTCAGCAGTCTGAGAAGTGGGTATAGGGATGGATAAATCGATGACCTGACTTCGAATAAGGCAGCTTCCTCTGTTCCGTGCTGTGTATGTGAAGCCTTATTTACCTAGGGATCCATCAGCCACGCCATCCCCGGACCTTGGAGGGAACAAAAGTACCAGGAAAGCAAAATCTTCTTTGGAGAAAAAGAGTTTATTGAAATCTGTGTACAAAGACATTTTGTACACAGAGACAACCAGTTGGATAGCTCCTGAAAATACACTGGCTGTAAATACATGGCATTTGGCAGGCATTCTTATACTGTAGGTACACATTTCTCCACCAATCAGCAATTGCCAACCTATAGGTACACCTTCCTTCCACCAATCACCAATTGCCAACCTATAGGTACACCTTCCTTCCACCAATCACCAATTGCCAACCTATAGGCACACCTTAGGAGGATAATCACGTTAAGCACGTTCCTTACCCATTTCCCTGTCTTTTGAGCCTACGTGGCTCCTCTTATTCTTTACTTGACCAGTGTCACAAGCCAAACCTGCTTAAGCAATCTTTATTGGAATCTAAAGCCAAAGCTTGCTCAGGCAATCTATATTGCAAACTTGACCAGTGTCACAAGCCAAACCTGCTTAAGCAATCTTTATTGGAATCTATATTGTGACAGAGCTAAACCGTCCCTTCCTTCATTCCCTCCTCTTCTTTTGGACAGCCTTCTGGCTCGTCCAAGGCAATAGGCTGGTATTCACGCATCAAAGCTATCACTCGGGGACCCATCATGCGCGACATTGTTTTGTGCACCATATTTTGCAAGCATTGCACCAAGCAGGGAATACAGAAGCAAAGAAGCAATAAAAATAAAATTGGTCCTAAGAGCATAAAAAAACATTCCTCTGAGCCACCCATTTGGCAAAAACTTATCTAGCCAAGACATATTCCATCCTTCCCACATTTGTACAGGGACGTGTGCCACCTTCTCAATACTTGCGGCTAGATTACGGATGGCTTCACCATGATCTGAAATATTGAAGCAGCATGCTCCCCCAGTCAGGTTGAGGGCAGCACAAAATCCTCCTTGTTTGGCCAGAATAAAGTCCATTCCCAAACGCAGCTGGAGGACAGCAGTGCGGGTCTCATCCAGCTGGGTAGCAACAAGGCGAAGGGCGGTGGCCGTTGCATTGGCCACAATCTCTACTACTGCCTGGAGTCGGATTATGCGATTTAGATTGTACATGGGCTCTCTGGCACCTGCTACTAACTCATCAGGGTTCCAGGAGGCCGGATCATAGTGGGCAATTATTCGCTCAGGTGGCCATTCATCCTTTCCCCACGTCTGCTTGCTCCCTGAGGCTATATTCATGATATCAACAGATCTGTGATTGCGATGGGGAAATAAGGTGGTAGGGAGCAGCCACATGGGGGGTAAAAGGAAGGCTGGATAACAATTGCCCCACCAACCGTTGGGGAGGTGGTGGAAAGCCTTTGTCCCACAAATCCAATATACAGGATCCTTGTTCTGGGTGGCCATATGGTCACCCATAGAACTAAAAGCTAAAAGATTTAAATTGGTGCAGGCTCCGCCACACTCAGTGGTATCAGTGGGGTTACACGTACACTTGCATGAGGAGCGCCCAGTAAAAGTTATATTGTGTCCAAGGGTGGCATTTTTGGTCTGGTTGACACAGAACCATCCGGGAATCCGATAAACACGGAGGGGATAGGGATGATTCCAGTATGGGCCCCACTGGAATTTACTTCCAGTATACTGGATTCGGGTCCGATTAAGAGGCAACGGAAGCAGGGGCATGCCCCCAGCCGCATCCAGAGGTCCCAAGGCACAAACAAGGCAACGGGTCCTATTCTCCTCCTTAGCTACCATTTCTGCCGTTTGCAGCCAGCGGTTGTAAGGGTTGTGGATGCCCCGCGTGACCATGATACGGGTAATGTTTACCTGGGAGATCCAGGACCCTACTTCCCCCTGGGCCAGAGCGCAGGCGGGTTCCCCAACTAGGAAGAGAAGGAGAACTGTCAGTGGGATGGAGGAGGGACGCTTCTTCCTGCAAATTCTATGGCGCTCGTGCCAGCAAAAAAAGAGACACATCCACGTGACAAGGGCAGTTGAGATAACTCCCACCCACTAACGCCAAGAATGCCAGGGCTCTTCCCACCACAGATCAGTCATGGTATGGGTCTGGAAGGGGGGTTGGGGTTACCCGGACGCTCGAGTTGGTTAGGGAAACAAGGTCGGGGATACCTCCAAGTGTCAAACCCTATGGTGTGGAGATAAAACCCCTCAATCCCCGGGGGATGATGGTACCCCTGATGGGTGGAGGATAACCTTGCCCCCCAAGGAGAGGGTACCCACGGTGGATGGGCCACTACACACCCACACGAATAGGTAGCCGCCTGTAAACTGCAAATGCTTGGTGTCAAAATCCCCACTGCTTCCTCCTCACACCATATAATGCATACTAAAGTTCGTTCAGGGTTCTGGACGTTATCAGGGGACAAAGGCTGCAAGGCTGGAACGTTGGAGGTGCTCCCGGCGGGCGCCCCTCCCATCCAATTATTCAGCTGTGCGTAGAGATATCAGCTTCCGGTGTGATATCAGCAGAGCGGTCGTCTGCCAGGCGTCTGGCGATAGTCAGCCGGAGGGAGTTCTCTGGATCTGGTGTAACTGTCCAGTCTGAAATAGCTTTCTTCACTCGAGTATGGTGGACCCACGGGGTGATGCCAGCAACCTTCACAGCAGTAGGTGTAGAAAGTAGCACAGTGTATGGTCCCTTCCAGCAAGGCTGTAGGGGGGGCTCGCTGCCAGTCTTTCACCCACACTTCATCACCTGGCTCGAACTGATGGAACCGTTCAGTTAACACACATGAGGTGCGAGCCTGGGTCCACCTGTTGAAACAGGAGAGAACTTGGGAGAGTGACTGTACATAGTTATTCAATTGCATATCTTGGTTAGCATATGGAGTTAACATTCCAGTCTTGTGGCCATAGCAATGGATAACTGCCACTGCCTCGGGCTCCCATACAGCATCCAGAAGGTTCAATAGAGCTTGTGGGTGGGCCACCTGGTTTCCTCTGGAGGTAAGCAAACCTCTTTCTTTCCATAAGGCTCCATGGGCATGTAAAGTCAGGAATGCATACTTAGAATCTGTATAAATGTTTATCTTCTGTCCCTTTGCCAGGCTCAGGGCTCTGGTAAGCGCAGTTAGCTCTGCCAGCTGGGCCGATGTTCCAGGCGGGGAGTGACTTTGCTTCGATCACCTGGTCTTCCAGGGCTACCACTGCATAGCCTGCTTTCCGCTGTCCAGTCTCAACAAAGCTGCTTGACTAATCTTTCTACAAACTCTTCATCCTCATCATCCTCTTCTCCTTCTGACTCATCAGTCTTGGGTTTGGGCTGGGGACCAGCTCCTCCCAGTGCCTGGGGACCTGGGCCTGGTGGAATTGCCTGAGGGGCAGTTGGTGGAGCATAGGGTGGAGGTGGTTTAATAATTCCTCCCTCCTCATCTTCTGGGTCTAGTATCACTGGGGGCCTTTCTGACTTCCCTGCCGGTCGAACTGCACAAACTGTACTTTGTGGGGCGTCGCCTCGGCAGGCTTTCAACCATGATGGGTTCTTTTCTACATTGGTTTTCCAAGTAGAAATGTAGGGGATCTGGTCTGGGTGGACGTTCAAGATATTTTGATACAGTGGGTTGATTAGTTGCAAATTAAGACTGCCCTCCGATGGCCAATTAGTTTGTTGGGGCCAATCAACTTCACACAATGTCCTCATCCTCTGTCTTCTCAATTTCCCCAATCATCATGCTTTGTGGCTGCTTTCCAGTTGTTTAAAAAACATTCCAGAGGACTACATTGGCTTGCCCCAGACCCCATTTTTTTTTTTTTTCCAGATACTCTGCTCCTAACAGGTTGTAAATTCTTTCACACTCCACACACTACAGCCCTACAATCGCTCGGCCAAGGGGGACACTAAGCCCTGGCCCACACTTGACAATTCAGTCACTAGAGTATCTGACTTGCAACATACAACATACAAAGCACATCAATATAGTTTCAACATGTAACACACTAAACACACCAAAATAATTTCAGCATGCAATACACAAAACACACCAAAGTAATTTTCCCTCCTTCTTCTGTTCCAAATTTTTGCTGGTGGCACTCTCCTGCACAACCAGTCCCCCCCCTTTTTTTTTTTTTCCTGGTGGCTGGCACTCTACTGCGCAACCAATCCCCTTTATTCCTGGTGGCCCACCTGCCACGCCCTTTTTTCCCTTCCTGGCTGCACTCTACTGCATAACCAGGTGAGGCTGATCAGGCCTCGCCCTTTCCGTCGGGCTGCCCTTTCCGTCGGGCTTACCTTTTCCGCTGCGGATTCCCTTCCCCTCGGCGCCGTCCTCTTTGTTTTTCTCCCTCAACAAGATGTCTCCACTGCAGGACAGTGTGGCTGGCTCCCCCCACGAAACAGGCGGGGTGCGCACGGGAGCCTGCAAACGCTGCTGAGCTGTTCACCTTGGTTGAGCCTGGCCCTCCGGTCCATATTTGGGGAGGGGGCTTATCCCGGGCGAGCCCCCAAAGAAATGAAGCCTTATTTACCTAGGGATCCATCAGCCACGCCATCCCCGGACCTTGGAGGGAACAAAAGTACCAGGAAAGCAAAATCTTCTTTGGAGAAAAAGAGTTTATTGAAATCTGTGTACAAAGACATTTTGTACACAGAGACAACCAGTTGGATAGCTCCTGAAAATACACTGGCTGTAAATACATGGCATTTGGCAGGCATTCTTATACTGTAGGTACACATTTCTCCACCAATCAGCAATTGCCAACCTATAGGTACACCTTCCTTCCACCAATCACCAATTGCCAACCTATAGGTACACCTTCCTTCCACCAATCACCAATTGCCAACCTATAGGCACACCTTAGGAGGATAATCACGTTAAGCACGTTCCTTACCCATTTCCCTGTCTTTTGAGCCTACGTGGCTCCTCTTATTCTTTACTTGACCAGTGTCACAAGCCAAACCTGCTTAAGCAATCTTTATTGGAATCTAAAGCCAAAGCTTGCTCAGGCAATCTATATTGCAAACTTGACCAGTGTCACAAGCCAAACCTGCTTAAGCAATCTTTATTGGAATCTATATTGTGACAGAGCTAAACCGTCCCTTCCTTCATATGGTGTAACCAGGGTAAGGGGGAAACTCTGGACACAAACCACTTAACTTCAAGATTTCTCTGAACCAAGCCTTCTCATGATATTTCCAGTTATTATGAGCACATAGATATATTATTTCTTTGGCATGGATCCCCTTGTTTCTTTGTCCCTGGCACGAACTAGTTATGTGAAAGGGAAGACTGAAAACCGAAGATAAGTTTTATACACAGGAAAAGGCTGGGATTGGAATCTGTTATCACAGTCATTTAAGGGGGGGGGGGAATCCATATATGTAATTAACTGGGTCATGCTGACCTCTCCTAGCATGATTTTGTTTAGAACAATCAGAAGCATGATCAGCATTCTCAGATAATGGGACCTTTGGACAACAATGTCAGAGGCAAGTGTGGAAGCCAACAGCCAAAGAACAGGCTGGCTAATTCAAACAAAATTCAGGCCAGCCTCACTTCCAGCTGTTTCTCTTGAGCTTTGTTGCTCCCCTTGGGGGTCACAGTATTACAATGACTGCTGAAGCCACACAGCTGGCAGAATTTCCTTGTTTGGTTTCAGACTCAGGGGTTAGCAACCTTTTTGGAGCAGCAAGCACATTTCGAATGGTAAGGAAGTGCTGCAGGCACCAGTCACAAAATGGCTGCCATGGCGGTGTGGCATCACATGACATAACTGCTGGGGGGTGGGCATGCCATAACCCAGAATTAGAGAGAAAGAGAGAGAGAGAGTCATTGCTGCCTCTCCCCACCTCTCAAGCGACAACCTGACGCTTACAGTGATTATTCAGGACCATGCTGGTCCTGACTATGAAGATCACCCAATATTGATTCCTCTCTGTCTCTGTTTCTCTCTCACACACACAGCAATGCAGTTACTGTCTAGCAGTGACACTGGAAAAAAAGGCACAAGGTGGCCACACCATACTTATTGTCCCTTGCACACATAGCACGCTCATGTATGCCCTGCGCATATACGAGACATGCATCTCTCTCTCATACATGCTCATACACTGCACTTACACCCAGCCACACATCTGCCCCCCCTCTCTGAACAGGTGCATTGCTCCCTCTTTCTCACAGTCCACTCGCAGAGACCACCCACCCACAAATATACTTCCTTCTCCTTTATCTTTCTCACATGTATCACTGTCCTTTGCCCAAACGCATCTCCCCCTCTCACACAGACCACACATGCATCTCTCCCTTTCTTTCTGTCCAAGTGCATCTCTCTCCACCACACACACAGAGCGTACTTGAGCACCCCTCACAACCCCACACCAGGAGCGTATTGACCAGACCAGGAGCTGCTTATGATCCTCTCTTGTCAGTATCAACTCTTTGTTAACTGGTGTACGGTGAAGGCAGATTTGCACAACTTGTGACTCCCCAAGCTGAATGCCGTCCATCAGCCATGCATTGTGACGCACCAAATGATTGTCTCATACATGGAATAAAATTAGGAGGCTTATTTGTGGCTCAAAATGTCACCTTGCACGGCTGATGGGCTTTGTTTGTCTCGATGTCTCACACAACCTGTGCAGGCCTAGGGCTGCAATTTGAAAAGGTTTGATGTCATTCAACAAATCTCTCCCCGCAGCCACCTCCGATTATTTGCACAGCTATCCATCTACCATGGCTAGATGAGATTTTAGTGGCATGGATGGAGCTTCAAAGGGGGAAATTGCTTCCAATTCAATCAGCTTCAATCAATCAATCTCCTTTATTGGCACAGAAAAAGTGCATCGTATACATGGATCAGAACACAACACAGTTAAAAAAACATAGCAGGAGATACTTTAGGATAAAACTGTCCAGAAATCGTGAGGTACGAAAATGGCTCTTAGGACCTATGGGGATGTAATTTCATAGCATCGCTCAAAAATCTTGCCACATTTTCCACAACGTCATTACTACAATTGTTCAGCAGGTAAGACACCCTTGAATTGTCAGTGCAATAAATCCCCTCCTTCAAGAAGAGAGCCAAATACTTATCATATATTTTTGCATAAAATGGGCAATAAATTAGAATATGTGTGGCGGATTCGACCTGTTTTGTGCCACAAGGGCAGTATCTTTTGGAGTATGGGATTTCCAAGAATCAAAAACTCTTGCAAAACTGCAGACGGTAAGACGTTAAATCTTGCGAGGGAAAGAGCTCTGTGTAGGTGGCGATTGTACAGCTGGTGTAAATATGGAATGTCCTGGCCAAACAAGGGTGGAATTCCCAATCCCAATGGGCAACATGTTTTATTGGCTGCACTGCAAAGGGCTTGGAATTCAGTCTCAAGGATTCTGCACTTGATTGTCCAGAATGCTTCCAATTCTGGGAGCATAAACAGCGACTCGAGTGATAGGCCACAGGTTCTGATTTTGCTCTCAATGCAAGCTAGCCATTTGGAGTGGTGGGATTCTGCCAGCATGTGTAAAGTTAAAGAAGATTGATAGGACATTAAACGTAGGCAGAGCCAGAATTTTACAGTGGTGAGCCACACTTTGGCCAGTTTCCAGACACATGGCTGTATACGGCACACAATCTGGCAGCCTCAGGATTTTGTGCAGAAATTTGGATTGGATGCGTTCCGACGATAGGTTAACTGCACCAATCCATAATGGGGTGTGGGGAAATTTGAGACATAATAAGTGGAAATATATAATTATAAATGAGGTTTGAAAGAGGGCTAGAATTTGCTGAATTCGACGGAATAAAGAGGAACACAAAAAAGAGAGATGTGAGGAGGTCAGGACAGAGGGATATGGAATTTTGAAATTTAAAAGTGGATTTTTCTTTTTTCTTCTTTCTTTCTTTGCTAAGTGTGTATTTTTTTGTTTTTCTGTTCTTTGTTTTGTTATATGTGATTGTCTGATTTATGTGATTTGATGATTTCTATGTTTTGTAAAACCCTAATAAACATTTATTTTAAAACATAATGGGGTGTGATACAGGAGTTTTGGGGCTACTTTGGCATTAAAGACCTTTAGCGCAGCTGGGACGAACGGATTCCCTCTGTTAAAGAAGAAATGGGTGATAGCCAGAGCTAGAGTATCCGCTCCGTTAAGTGTGAGCTTACAATGGCATTTTCAAGAAGCGTTATATTGGAAATGGATGCCTAGGTATTTGAAGTTTTTAACATGTTCCAACATGTTTCCACTGATCTCCCACCTATGAGGATTCCAAGATCTTGAGAAAACAAGCACTTTAGATTTTGCGAAGTTCAGTTCCAGTCTGTTGGCTTCCAGTTCTTTATGAATGGCTGTCTGTACCGGGCCATTGTCGGGATGTGTGTGTGTGCTCTTAACACGTACTGCCAAAAGGACAACTTCATGCCCAACAATTCCCAGGAAACAAAAAATGTCCATGGCATAATGAGCTGCATTCGCTTTGTTAACCTTCCTTTGGTAAGCACCTTCAAGAGGGTATTTTGTGCTAAGGTTTGGGCTTTTTCAAACAAGGTGCCAAACGAAATCCACTTTGCACCGTTTTGCAGTCAGAAACAATTTGTGAGAGCAGAAATGAGTTGCAATTGTAGCCTATCCTATATTGATCTTTCTAACTATGTTGTTCTGACACCCCTGACACACACTTCCTTGCTTTCGCTTTGCGTTTTAAGGACCTTTTCTTGCTGCTTCTCTTGTTGGCTTGGATTCATTTGGCCTTGAAAGACAGCCTTGAGAAGAAAACATATGATAGAGCAGCAAACCTGTTGCTTTGGAGCACAACTCCCTTCAGCCCCAGCTGTACTCCAAAACACCCAGAGAATGCAAGGCTGGCCAAGGCTGCCCTCCTGTATGGCATCCGCCCGATGTTGCAGGCAGCATCAACAGAGAAGCGATGGTCTTATTAGCACAAAAGACTGCAAAGTTTTCAGATTAAACAGAGCATCACATTAGCCAGTGATTTAATTAACCGGAAGGAACAGCACGTACAATGTGGGATAATGAACGCTGTGAGCTTAACCCTTCATCCTGATTTGTAAACCAAGGAGTAAACAAGTGATTTATTGGTGGGAAAGGTCCATATGCAGTGGTAGAGATATGGCTTTGCATGTCCCAGGTTAAACCCATGGCACCTCCAGCTAGAGTTGGGAGAGTCCCCTTTTCTGAAACCCTGGAGAACCTCTGCCAGTCAGTGTAGACCATACTGAGATACCTACTGTAGGCCAATGGTCTGAGTCAGGGTAAGGCAGCTTCCTATGTTTTTACTGCTGGTTTTGCCTGTCTCCTATGATCTATTCCCAAACTTGAGTCTCTGGCTTTTTGGGGACTACAGTTTCCATCATCCCCGACCACTGGTCCTGCTAGCTAGGGGTGATGGGAGTTGTAGTCCACCAATAGCTGGAAACCCTAGTTTGGGAAACCCTGATCTATATAGTGCTAGGGAAACCCTGGTTTAAGAAATACCAGCCTATCAGTAACACGGGATGGTCTTTGCATATACAGTGGTACCTCGGGTTAAGTACTTAATTTGTTCTGGAGGTCCGTACTTAACCTGAAACTGTTCTTAACCTGAAGCACCACTTTAGCTAATGGGGCCTCCTGCTGCTGCCGCGCCGCCGGAGCACGATTTCTGTTCTTATCCTGAAGCAAAGTTCTTAACCTGAAGCACTATTTCTGGGTTAGCGGAGTCTGTAACCTGAAGCGTATGTAACCTGAAGCGTATGTAACCCGAGGTACCACTGTACTACCACCACCAATACTCATTTGCACTTCCACTTACTGCTCCTCTTCAATTAAGAAAGGAAAAGGCTTGTGGATGTGAGATGCACACATTTCTTCAACATCTGAAGCTCTCACAGGCTTTTTTTATGTTTCAGTGCAGAGTTCACATGTGCAACCTCTGCCCTGCTTTGTCGCAAAGTGTGTGAGGGGGTTGGACATATTCGGTTTCTCGCTGCTGAAATGGAATACACAGGATGAAATGGTTAAATCAGCCATGATTAAATGGGCACAAGACATTGGTCATGACATTATGTTTGCTGACTGGGAACAGTTATGGACCACCGGTATAAAATTTACGGCATGTAATGCCTTAAGAGAGAATATTATGAAAATGATTTATAGGTGGTACATGACCCCAGTCAAGCTCGCAAAAATCTATCATTTGCCCAATAATAAATGCTGGAAATGTAATGAAACTGAAGGTACTTTTTATCACCTTTGGTGGACGTGCCCAAGGATTAAGGCCTTCTGGGAAACGATATATAATGAAATTAAGAAGGTGCTTAAGTGTACCTTTCACAAAAAACTAGAGGCTTTTCTCCTGGGCATGGTAGGCCAATTGGTGTCAAAGAAAGATAGGACGTTTTTTATGTATGCTACAACAGCAGCAAGAGTTCTACTAGCAAAGTATTGGAAGACACAAGAACTACCCACACTGGAAGAGTGGCAGACGAAGGTGATCGAGTATATGGGATTAGCAGAGATGACGAGCAGAATCCGTGACCAAGGGAAAGAGACGGTGGAAGAAGATTGGAAGAAATTTAAACTTTATCTTAAAAATTCTTGTAAAATTATTGAGTGTTAAAATGCCATGGGTAAAGCATAACAGATTTGCAGCGATAAATGATTGGATAAGAGGAAAGAAAAGGGTTAAAGAAAGGAATTAATAAGTAATTCAGACCAGGGGTTGCTGAAAAAAAGTTCAAAACAGGGATGCAGAAAAGGGAGGCATGGGGAAGTCGTTGAAATTGGGTACATGAAAAAATTTATGAAATTATACATGTTTATATGTTTGTTTGTCAGTGTTTGTTATTTGTATTGTCTTATATTATATGTTGAAAAACCAATAAAAAAATTAAAAAAAAGGACATATTCGGTTTCTCAAAAACGCATTTTTATGATGCTACTAATCAATTGCATGAATGGTTGGAGGATTGATGAATGGCTATACAGTGGTACTTCAGGTTAAGTACTTAATTCGTTCTGGAGGTCTGTTCTTAACCTGAAACTGTTCTTAACTAGCTAGCTTAACTAGCTTAATGGGGCCTCCTGCTGCTGCTGCGGCGCTGCTGCACGATTTCTGTTCTCTTCCTGAAGCAAAGTTCTTAACCCGAGGTACTATTTCTGGGTTAGCGGAGTCTGTAACCTGAAGCGTATGTAACCTGAAGCGTATGTAACCCGAGGTACCACTGTAATACCATTCAAATGGGGACAGTTCAAAACTGTTTACTGCCACACATATGATGCTCACCTCAAATACAAGGCGGCACATGTATTCTTCTGCGGCTTGGATTTTAGGAACCTGGGAAGCTGTCATACTGATTCAGACCATTGGGTCCATCTGTCTCAGTATTGTCTACTCTGACAGGAAGCTGCTCTCCAAGATTCCAAGTTTTACCGAGAGATGCCTAGGGTTGAACCTGGAACCTCCAGCATTCAAAGCAGATGTTCTACCACTGAGCTATGGGCCTTCTTCTAATCTCAGCTGGCACACAATTCTGCACTAAACCCCTTCCCTCCTACCCATGAGCCTTCGATCTCCTCCCCTGTCGCTGACAGCGGAAGCCAGATACTTCTCTTTCGCTTTCCTCAGGGCCTGGCACTTGCCACTTCTATGGCAGTAAGCCAGATGCCAGCATGAGGCAGTATCTAAACCCAGCCTGAAATTACCACATCTCGCATAGCTCTGAATCAGCTCAGGAACATTAGGCCACAATTCTAAGCAATCTGTCAAAGGAGTGAACATTATCAGTGCTTAACAGGGAACAATGGCACTACAAAAATGGCTGAAAATGGTTTAGAAATCATCTAAACAATTTTGCAGCACTTACTGCAATTGTCTTTTTCTGTGAAACTTTGCTTCCAGATATTACAAATTGCTTTTGAGTTATTTTAGCTTGCAAAGATGTTCAGCATTTATTTTGCTCTGGCATTTATTTCCACACGTTCTGGGATAAAGAAGCCTCCTCCAACTCTACGATTCTATGAATTCTATGAATGTCTGAAGGCTGGCAGGCATGAGTGTAACACACAGGGACAAAGACATAGTGGGCAGAGAGATACGAATAATATAGTATTTTGCAGAAACCGAATTGCAGCGGAAGAGAAACGGCGCTGATTGCGTCAAACACAGGTTGGAATCAAAATTGCTGCTTTCTTACATTCCCTATGTATGGTTCAACATCTTTCTACCTTTATGGTGTAATTGTCACATGTGCTGCAGTCTGCATCTTTCTTTTTCAGAGTTTGAACTATTAAGGCTAGAAAGAGATTTTCCCCAGATGCAAAATAAAAAATTAAAAAATCACTTCCAAAATTTATGTCACCATACAGTTTTTATTCCTAGTGTTTATACACAGAGGGGCCAGGGTGTGGAATCACCCTTGTGACATTATTTCTATTATTACAACAGCTTATATAATTATGCTCTAGGTTACTGTAGGTCCTAGGATATTGGCAAGGCCCACACTTTGTTATATGAGCTAGGAAACCGAACCGGGGAGTAAACCTGGATGGAGTCCCAGCAGCACAGGCCGAAGGGCACACGATGTAACATTCTTAGAACAGCAGGGAAATGCTGACAGATTGATCTTCACCTGGCTGCAGAAAGCAGCCACAAGGTGTGCGCCCGCTCCCAGTGCCCCGTCTTCTTTTAGATATTGCTGAGCAAGCAATTTCCAAGCACTGTCCATATGCAAAGCATCTCCCTCCCTCCCCGACAAAGTTCAGCAAAACTCTCAAGCGCTATGACCGGAATAGAAGAGGTGGCAGATGTATCTTCCATGGTGAGGCTGCAGCAAGATGCAAATGGCGCCAGTTCCACCACGTTTAAACACAGAGCTGCCCAAATCATGGACAATGTCTGCCAACCTAAGGGCCGCATTTCTTTGTGGGGCATTTTCTGGGGGCCACATGCCAATGGCCGGTGTGGCAAGAGGTGAAAAGCAGGTGGAGCAACAGATTTGATCTCCCCAACTTAAATCAGCGATTGGCTTGGGACATATATCATGGTTTCCCTCAAATAATTTATGGAATTGTGGTTTGGTGCTGTTGTTGGGAATTCTCTGCCAGATACACACACACACACACACACACACACACACACACACACAGAGAGATCAGTGAACTATCTGATCCCAGGGGTTCCTGGTGAAAGCAAATAAAATCTGGAGAGTAAATACGTTCTTAGTCACCATCTGGATACCTATACTTCTAGTCCAGGTATGGCAAACAACTCCCATCAGTCCCAGACATTGGGATCAATAGTTGGGGGTGATGGGAGCCATGGTTCAACAACATCTGGAGGGTCACAGGTTGTCCAACCGTGGTCTAGTCACTCGTCCTGTAAACTACCTCCAAAGCACTTGACACTCTCCTTACAATGTGCAAAGGGAACTAGTATAAAAACAAAACAGGGATGATCTTAATGTCAGGAATCTCAGTTATACCATTTTGAAATTTTTTTACAACCACCTCCTTTTGGCCTGTAGCTTGTGGGGATTTTATTATATGTACAATTAAAAAAACAAAACAGAATCATAGAATTGTAGAGTTGGAAGGGAGCCTGAGGATAAGTTAGTTCAACCCCCTGCAATGCAGGAATCTCAACTAAAACATCCATGGCAGATAGCCATCTAACTTCTACCTTAAAAACCACCAAGGAAAGAGGAGTTTGTCCACTGTCAAACAGCTCTTACTGTCAGTAAGTTCTTCCTGATGTTTAGTCAGAATCTCCTTTCTTGTGTTGCTTCAGGTCCTACCCTCCAGAGCAGGGGAGGAAAAAAGGCTTGCTGCATCTTCCATGTGACAGCCCTATAGATATTTGACAGCCCTATAGATATTTGAAGATGGATATGCTGAACTGGACGTTCTATTTTTAGTTCTAATTCTAATTCTATTTTTTTAAAAAAATGAGTTTATAGAAAACACCAGTTACCATGCAAAGGATTTTAAGCTGATTCCCAGGCTGTTTTCACAAGGCTGCCTCCAAACAGTACTGCTTAGTCACACAACGTAAAGGCACCAGAATCCTGTGTTATGCTTATACTTCGTAAATAACGAGATATGCATGTTGGAAGCGAAACTGTGAGGATTTATGAAAGAAATTCTCTCCAGCTGGCCTGTTTCCTCTTCCTTTCCCTTGCCAGTTTCCAAGCATCTAGCTTTCAGCTTATAAAACCGTAATTGGCAAAACCCCACTTGAGGGAAGGAAGGGAACAAACAGCGCCTCACATTCGCTTTCTGCAAGGTCCGTCTCTGAGTGAGGTTGTTAGGATGCCACAGAAGTTGATTCCCCAAACCCGGGAAATGCGTTTACTTATTAACATTTCCCTGCACCTTATAAATTAAGCTCAGAGAGGCCAGAAGTACTTAACAGCCCCTTCATAACACGGCGCCCCTGTAAAATGGAAACACGGCCAAAGTATTACCAGTCTGTTTCCTCAGTCATAGGAACACAGGAAGTTGCCGTCTACCAAGTCAGCTCAGTGCTGTCTACACGGACTGGCAGCAGCTCTCCAGGGTTTCAGACTATGCACATGCCTAGCCCTTAGGATGGAGATGACAAGGCTTGAACCCGGAACCTTCTGCATACAAAGCAGATGCTCTGTTGCTCAGCTTTTCTCACTGAAAGCTCGCTTAAAGGAAAAGAAGTCTTACGTGACTTCTGGAAAAAAGCCATCCTAAACATGAGGAAGGCTTTCTGCCAAGTCTACGTGAATGTAGTCCAGGGGAACACAGCCAGAAAGTATTTTGAACAGCCTTCACAACACACTGAAGCTTATACTTTTGCCTCATTGAAAAAGAAGTCAGAAAAAGAAGCGAAGTCGTTATTTGTCTACCCCCCTTTTTTGCACATACCGCACTCAAAGCGATTTGCAAATATGGTAGTGACGACATCACTACTATCAACATTCAACAGCAATCAAGTCAATTGCGACATACTAATAATTCAGGCTGGGCGATATATCAATGTATTGTCCAAAACTGGGTTGAAGTCCATCTCATGATATTGGTTTCATAATTTTTGACCTGGAAATATATTGCAAATCATGATGTATGTGTGGGGGCGCGCTAAGCAAGAATAACCATGTGGGGAAAACCATGAAACCAGCTCGATTCCTGCAGCCCCTGTTAACTCTGCCTACACAGCTTTCTTGCAGGGCGGCAGTGAATCACAAGATCAGGCGTGGCAGAAATCACAACGCAGGGAAAACCATGAAGCCAGTGTGTCAACATAGCTCCATTCTTATTTCAGATACTGTGATATATCAATTTATCGTGATATTTAGCTGGTGATATATTGTGATGTTGAAAACCAGACATTGGCCAGCCCTACTAATAACTAATCAAAGGTAGCAAAAAACCACAAACTGGCCAATTTCAGTAACAACAACAACAACAACAACAACAACAACAACAACAACAACAACAACAGGTAATAGCCAGTTTCTACCTATTCATTTTACTGAAACAGACAACAATATTGATAACAGTATCATTAAATGACAAATCAACAGTCATTTATCCAAGCTATCAAAAAGAAGATGATGCAGTGACAGAAAACATCCCTAGAGATCCATTTTAAGAATTATATTTTGCAAGCTGTTCATGAAACAGTGGCTAAATGCATTGTCTGGTTTTTTTTAAGGTACAGTGGGACCTCTGGTTACGTACTTAATTTGTTCTGGAGGTCCATTCTTAACCTAAAACTGTTCTTAACCTGAAGAACCACTTTAGCTAATGGGGCCTCCCGCTGCTGCCACACGATTTCTGTTCTCATCCTGAAGCAATAGTACCCGAGATACTATTTCTGGGTTAGCGGAGTCTGTAACCTGAAGCGTATGTAACCTGAAGCGTATGTAACCCGAGGTACCACTGTATTACTGATGCTTCAGTGGCCAACTTTCAGGTACATTCCTCGGAGTTATCCATGACATGTTGACTGTTGCAAAAGGGTTCATTAAATTGTGTTTTCGTCTGGAAAACAGCCAGCAAAGTCACTGGACCCATACTTGGAGGAGTAGAATCAACTTATTGTAGTTTAAACAGCTGGGTGGTCTCAAAACTTGGCAATATAACCTGTGTAAAAAAACATCAGAACAGAAGGTGGTATGGACTGTGAAATGCTATTCTTGAACAGTATGCATTTAAAAAAATAAAAATATTTAACCCTGCCCTTCCACCAAATATTATTCAGGGTGGATTACAAGACTCAGTGTGGTGTAGTGGTTAAGAGCGGTAGATTCGTAATCTGGTGAACCGGGTTCGCGTCTCCGTTCCTCCACATGCAGCTGCTGGGTGACCTTGGGCTAGTCACACTTCTCTGAAGTCTCTCAGCCCCACTCACCTCACAGAGTGTTTGTTGTGGGGGAGGAAGGGAAAGGAGAATGTTAGCCGCTTTGAGACTCCTTCAGGTAGTGATAAAGCAGGATATCAAATCCAAACTCTTCTTCTTCATAAAAACAGAGTAATAAAACCAACAGCAGAAACTCTGCCAGTAACTTAATCAGGAGATAAAAGCCATTAGAACCACCAATTTTAATTATACAGAGCAGTCAGATAAGAAAAATTATGGCCCAGGTGTACAATAGTCAATCAACAAAACACAACAAGAAGTGAGCATCACTGCTGCTGACCCTTCAAAGCCTGTGAGAAAAACACAAAAAGAGATGGTGCCTGATGAGCAGACATTCTTAGGGGGAGAGATCCATAATCAGGCCACAACCACAGGGAATTCATAAAGCCCTAAACAACTTGGGCCCTTAAGGATTGCCTGGTTTCTTACACTCCACCTCAGTCACTGGGATCTTCTGATGGGGCATTTCTGGTGGTTCCTCCTCACACTCCTGAGGTTCGGTCAGCCTTTGCTTGGCTCGTATGCTAAGTGTGTTTGGGGCGATGGGGAAGTGGGGAACATCAGAGCAAAAGAAGTGGCAAACGGTGGTGAAAAATATTAAAGAGCTTTAATGAACTAGTAAATTGCTCAGTGTGTTTTAGTAGAGACCTTTCCTGGGGCACCCAGAAACCAAATCACTGTGCCCCTAAACGAGGTTCCCACCACAATGGGTTGGGTAATTTACTACTTCATTAATGATTGCTATTTTCCCCACCAAGTTGTCTCTTTTGCTCCAGTGTAGAAGTGAAATAGTGGCTGCAGCCAGTTTTGCTGGGCTTTCTGTCCTACCTCAATGCAACATATGGTCCCAGTTCAAAACTATTTGGAAAGCCAGGCAAGTCTTTAAAAAGGTAAAGGGACCCCTGACCATTAGGTCCAGTCGTGACCGACTCTGGGGTTGCGGTGCTCATCTCGCTTTATTGGCCGAGGGAGCCAGCGTACAGCTTCCAGGTCATGTGGCCAGCATGACTAAGCTGCTTCTGGCGAACCAGAGCAGTGCATGGAAACGCCGTTTACCTTCCCGCCGGAGCGGTACCTATTTATCTACTTGCACTTTGATGTGCTTTCGAACTGCTAGGTTGGCAGGAGCTGGGACCGAGCAACGGGAGCTCACACTGTCACAGGGGTTCAAACCGCCGACCTTCTGATTGGCAAGTCCTAGGCTCTGTGGTTTAACCCACAGCGCCACCCGTGTCCCTTAGTCTTAGATTACAGTTATTTGAAGTATGAGCCCAACAGACCCTTTCAGACCAGCTCTTTCCTGTTCCCAATACAGTGGTACCTTGGTTCTTGAACTTAATCTGTTCTGGGAGTCTGTTCGACTCCCGCAACCATTCGAAAACCAAGGGCGGAGCTTCCAATTGGCTGGAGGAGCTTCCTGCACTCATTCGGAAGCCGTGGACGCCCTGTTGGATGTTTGGCTTCTGAAAAACATTCGCAAACCGGAACACTTACTTCCGGGTTTGCGGCATTCGGGAGCTGTTTTGTTCGGGAGCCAAGCTGTTCAGAAACCAAGGTATCACTGTACTCTATAAGCTTTCATAGATCATAACAGAACCTGTTTCTTCAGTAGAAGAACAGCCAGGCAGGTTAATGGATTAAAACAAGGCTGAAAAGGTGTTACTTGAGGCACACTTTAAGAAAGTGTTCAAAATTAGAGCCTGATTGCTTCACAGCAAGCTTTAAGTTGTCCCGGGGAAGCAAAGCCTTTTAAAGAAACGTGGCTGCTTTTGAACATTTCCATTTCATACTTCCTCCAGGGAGCTCAGGACAGCTAAGAAGGTTCATCCTTCCTCTTATTCTCACAACAACCCTGTGAGGTGAGCTAGGCTGAGTTGCGGTGACTGTTTCAAAGTAACAAGTATGAGTGTAGTGTTCTACTCCAACACCCTAATCAATATAGTGTCCTGCAGAAACTATTGGACTACAACTCCCATCAGCTATAGCCTGCACAGCAAATGGTCAGAGCTTTTGGGAGTTTGATGGAAAAGAATTTTTCAAACAATCTTCAAAGGAAGTCCCATGTAGAATATGTTGCAGTAGTCCAGACTGGAGGTTGCTAAGATATGTATAATGATAGTTGTGGCATAGAGAAGCAGAGTTCTGACATCTAGTTTCCTATAAACATGTTTTTTTCATGGAGGAACTTTCAGTTGTGCAAGTTCCTACCTGCAATCTAATATAGCACAGCCTAGAAAGAGGCTTACCACCTCCTCTAATTACAATGGTACCTTGGATCCCAAACGCCTTGCGAGTTGAACGTTTTGGCTTCCGAACGCCACAAACCCGAAAGTGATTCCGGTCTGTGAACTTTCTTTGGAACCCAAACTTCCGATGTGGCTTCCGCGACTTCCGAACATTTTGGAAGTCAAATGAACTTCTGGAACGGATTCTGTTCAACTTCCGAGGTATGACTGTACTGTATGTCTTGTTGTGAATATTCTAACAGCCAATCAAGACGGGATTTAAAACAAGGACTCTTCAGATGACCTGACAATACAGGAGGACGGGAACTCATGATAAAATGGGCTGCTTCAAAGTTTAAAGGTTGAACCCAAAGAACAATTTTAATCGTGTCTTAAGTAACTGGGAACATAAGAGCAGATCTGATGGATCAGGCCAAAACATATCGCCCAACCATCCCATTTTGACCGGGACATCCCGGAATTACAGAAGCTATCCTGGCTTCTGATTGTGTTCCGGAATGTCCCATTTTTTTGGTCCTGTGCTCTTGCGAGAGTCAGCCAACTCCCACAAGAGTGTGGGACCTAAAGACACGCCTCCATATTTTCAAATCGGAGAGGTGGATGCAGAGCAAGGGGGTGGGAAAGTACTTCCTTCACTCTTCTCACGTTTTTAACGTGTGATATTTTAGTGTATTTTTGGTTTCTATGGAAGCCGCCCAGAGTGGCTGGGGAAACCCAGCCAGATGAGCGGGGTACAAATAATAAATTATTATTATTATTATTATTATTATTATTATTATTATTATTATTCTCACTACACCAAGAGAGCCAGCTTGGTGTAGTGGTTAAGAGCAGTAGACTCATAATCTGGTGAACCGGGTTCGATTCCCCGCTCCTCCACATGCAGTTGCTGGGTGACCTTGGGCAAGTCACACTTCTCTGAAGTCTCTCAGCCCCACTCACCTCACAGAGTGTTTGTTGTGGGGGAAGAATGCTTTGAGACTCCTTCGGGTAGTGATAAAGCGGGATATCAAACCCAAACTCCTTCTTCTTTTTCTTCTTGCTGGCAGCACCACCATGCTTCTTCCTGTTTTCAGGAGGGGCCACATCAGGTCTGGTGCAGGGAATGTTTTTTGGGATCAGATTTGTTTCAGTTCAACCATTCGTTTACACTGGCCAGCACATGGTTATGTAGTTTAATATGCTATTGATATCCAGCGACTGAAATCGGTTCAGATAAGAGCAACATGCCACCTGGGGCCATTTTGCAAAGAAGCAATTTGTCACCAGGAGAGAAATTCCTCAACGCTAGCATTATTTCATTTCACTTTTTAAATGAACATCTTCCTTAGGACTGGGACAGCAGGAACACTCTATCAATATACAAAATTGATTCTTTCTCAGGCTCGGAAAATCTTTGTCATTTATCCCCTTTATAAAGATCTCTGTAACAGCACCTGAACAACTGACCACATGTTCCACTCTTCAGGATCTATACAAAACAGGCAACTGAACAGCTTGTAATTAAACTAAACATAAATGAAGCAGGTGGGCAAGGTCCATGAAAAACCATGGATTATTATGCGGTTTCCAGAGCAACGAGTTTCTTTCCCGCTCAAGAGTACGCTATTTATGAATGAACTTGAAATCCTGGCTGTGAAGACACTATGAAGACGCTACCTGAATATAACTATGAAGCGCTGAAGAATAGAATTTTGAAGGAGAGATAATTGGATATTGTGACAGGGGCTGATGGGAGTTGTAGTCCAAAACATCTGGAGAGCACCAGGTTGGGGAAGGCTGCTTTAGGGCATTGCTCTCCAGCTGGTGGCTTGATATTTGATTAGAGAAGGGCTGTAGCTCAGAGGCAGGACACATGCTTTGGATGCAAAAGGTAACATGTCTGCCTCAGGTTTAGGCAGTTTCCTATGCATACCTCAATTAAAGGACTGTGGTATCACCACTTCTTCCTTTTCTTATTTAGGGCTTTTTCTCATGAAGGAAAAGGAAGAAGAGGGAGAAAGACACACGCAACCCCCTGTGGTGATCACACAGGGTCCCCGGATGTTTGACGGTCTATTGATCCCTGCGCCACCACTGTGATCGCTTCCCCGCTGCCACCAACCCGTTTCTCTCGGGTACACACTGAGTCCAGACAGTTGTTAAAGTTAAATCAAACAAACAAGTTTATTTTATAAGCATTAACAAGTTGATGGTTTCAGATTATTTTTCTTGTCAGTTTCTTATCCTTAGTTTCTTTACCGGCCTATACCTTCCTAATACCTTCTAACTGATTATCCCAGCTGTTTAACTGACTCCTCTTAACAGATTCTCTCACTCTCTCACATCAAACTAGCCCAACCCACAGACTTATCCTCCCTCTCCCTTCTCTAACTCCAGACTGACTTCTTAACCACTCTAACTCTAACTCTAGCTCCTCCCCTTGGGTTCCTATTGGTTAATCATTTTACACTTAGTTAACCCTTTCCGTATGACCCAGTATGATGTCACACACCTAGGAGGGCAAATGCCACACCCCCGTTTTAGGGGCAACCAATATGTGCGCAATTGCACACCTGCGCATAATGCTGGACCCAGAAGTGATCTGGAAGCGTCATAAAAGGCGTCACTCAAACAGGGGTGGGCAGGGCAGGGATGTTTTGATTCCATGCAATTTCGCGCAAGCGCCCAACCCCTGTGCAGATAAGGGGTGGCCTGTATGCAGAGATGGAAAAGAAAAAAAAGAGAAGTTGTTTAAAAAGGAACAAACAAACAAAAAAGTTGCAGGTTGCGCCTAGATTCTGAATTCTGGGCCTAAAAAAAATAAATAAATTGAAGATCACTCTAGTACAGTTGATACTAATTCCCCACTTGCAAATAACGTATGCTGAATGTTCAGAGGTTTTGGACTACAATTCCCATCAGCCCCAGCTTGGAACAGCTGTGCTGGCTGAGGCTGCTGGGAACTGCAGTCCAAAAAATATAGAGAGGCTCATATTGGGGAATGTTGAATGGTCCCTCGCCTCCGTGGAGGCGGTGGAGAAGAAATAGAAACCAGTTTGGGGAGCCCCATGGTTTAAAAGCAAACACCGTGAAGCAAAAACCATCAGAGTCACTCTCTCACATGGCAAAGTCTGGTCTGCAGGGCTACTTAACCACTCCTCTTTAAAATGTCTCCTCTTCGCTCTCTCCCCCCTGCCTGCCTGGCATCATGTGCTCCCCCTCCAGTCTGGCACGGATCTTTCTGGTATGTTCTCTTAAATGCTTTGACACATCCTGCGGCATGTAGAGGGCATCATGTTACCAATTAATGGCAGCTACTGTCTCTTGCTTTTTCCAAATTCTGGGCTTCAGCTAATAAAACTGAAGGGGCATTTGAAGTCCTTCCTTCCTTTCTTTTATGCGTTCACGAACAAGAGGCAAGCAGATGGGAAGCATGTAATTTCTGGCCAGGAAACCAGCACACATCTGTGCAACTCGTCCATTTCTCTTGCCAGAGGAACAAGAGCACATTCAGTCGGTGTTCTTGGAGCTGAGGCTTAGCCAAGAAAAGGCCCTTTTGTTTATTTTGGTTTGATTTGTGCACCTGTCCAGCTTTTAATTATTATTATTATTATTATTTATACCCCACCCATCTGCCTGGGTTTCCCCAGCCACTCTGGGTGGCTTCTAACAAAGTATTAAAATACAGTGGTCTGTTAAACATTAAAAGCTTCCCTAAACAGGGCTGCCTTCAGATGTCTTCTAAAAGTCTGGTAGTTGTTCTTCTCTTTGACATCTGGTAGGAGGGCATTCCACAGGGTGGGTGCCACTACCGAGAAGGCCCTCTGCCTGGTTCCCTGTAACTGAGCTTTTCGCAGTGAGGGAACCACCAGAAGGCCCTCGGCACTGGACCTCAGTGTCCGGACAGAACAATGGGGGTGAAGACGCTCCTTCAGGTATACTGGACTGAGGCCGGTCTTTTTTTCTATCTGCAGCATTTATTGATCTGTCAAATCTTTTTTATCTACTGCTGCACCACCAAAAGATGAAGAATAGGAGTGTGCATGAGGACTTGGCACACCACTTAGTTTATGACATTACGGTTTATGCTCAAGGTCTCTTGGTGAAACTGACCTTTGTGCTTAGACAAATAAATTGAACTAAATTAAAATGCACAAATAAAAAAACGCTCAAGTAAAGAGTCGGTGTTATTCTGAAAAGAAACACCAGCAAAAGAAAACAGAGAAGCAAACAAAAGACCACATGACATCGAGCTTAAAAGGAAAGAGTAGCTGCACATTTCAAAATATTTGTTCAGCCACCAGAAATATTTATGGAGGGGGAGAGGATGGAAATGAATGTTCATAAGGAGTAGAGCTTGGTTAAGCACCAGAAAATAAACATCATTCATTTATGATGGTGGTCACTTGAATTCCACCCCCCCCAAAAAAAAAACCCACCCACAATTTTGTCACCATGTTTGCAAGTGGTAAAGTTGGTACGCTTTTTGAGAATGGAGAATGAACAGGGCTGAAGTGTGGTGTAAACCTCCTGGCAATGGGCACCCACACTCCTAGGAACCCTTGCTTCTTCATGATGGCACCATGCGATGATATGGTGACATCATAAAGCCAAGCAAGACTGAATGCTGGGTTCTAGTCTGATTCAATCAAGAAAGCGCCAAGGCCACTGGACCACAGCCAATTCTGAATGAGCACCATGCTCCGACAAAGGCAGACTGAAGGCTCCATCTTAAGAACTACCTCCTCCAGACTCCACTGCTCTGTAGAGAACTGCAGAGCCTTCAAGGACCAACCCTCTGAGCCAAAGGAAGGCACTCCTCCTGCATCTCATAGCTTCCATTCTGGTGTGCTCCCTGTGCCACCAGACTGGTGCTGTGTGGTGGGAGACATCTGGTTCTTCAGAGCCAGGGGAAATGGAGGGTGGTCTGGGAGCTCCTGTCTGACAGCCTCAGGCACAATGGTCTCCCTATGTCCAGCAGTCAGCTCTGACCACTGAATCGGACTTGGCTCCCCACTGGGTGCCTCTGCAGCCTCCAGCTCCATGTCCAGATCGATGCAAGAGATGGGAGTCATGACATGGAGGACAAAATGGTACTCATAGCGGTCCCAGGAGTGCAATTATTTCTACTGCTGCCACAATAATAAAAGAGGTAGTATTGGTGGCAAGCAAAAATAAAACGCCGAAAGCCTTTGTGAAATCTCCCATGTCCTCTTCTATCCTGATAAAGTTGGACACAGTGAGGCAAAGCAACAAGGCTCTGGGAGGGTGTGTGAAATTATCGTCCTGTATCCCACCCTTTGCTCATGCAACACTGCATACAACTAACTCAAGTTGTTGTTGTTGTTGTTATTTTAGGAAAACAAGCACTTTGAAAGGAGGACTGTAACAACCACTTCAAATCATTCAAGTGGCATGAACGTGGCTTCAGAGCGAGGGCAGAACTTACTATTTTTGCAGCCACTGCATAAGGCACAGCAGAATATCCTTTAACTACTGTGGAACTGGTCCTGAACAGTTTCCTCAGCCAGTCATCCTAATGTGTTGACATGATTGCAGAGCCTTATAAAATTAATCTCCTTTCTGAAGCGGCTGCCACACATCTTCTGCACATGCTTGTTGACAATTTGATAAGTGCTTTTTTTTTGTATGGGGGCAAGTTATAATCTTTGTCTATGTTGGGCACCAAGAGACCATTTCTTCAGTTAGGCCCCTGGCTTTGCTTTCTCTGGCAAGAGGCAGATTTTTGAAAGAACATAGGTGTACAACTTTTTCTGCCAGGAACATGTTTGGGCAGCTTAGCAAAGGAGCCAATGTTTTCCTCCTTTGCTTAAAGGATCTCTGTAATGGCCAGGTGACTGACAATCCCCTTACTTCCACACTTTATCCAAAATGCCAACCAGCTAACCTCTCTGTCCCAAATAATCTAACCATTAAAACTGCAGCATTAATCCCAAAGCAGCTTCAGGGCTGATGAATGATGAATTGATGAGCTCTGTTTGCTTCAGCAGGATTTATGAGTCTTCAACTAGAGCCAGGGCTTTCTCGGCCGCGGCTCTAATCTGGTGGAACGCTCTGTCACAAGAGACTAGGGCCCTGCGGGACCTGACATCTTTCCGCAGGGCCTGCAAGACAGAGCTGTTCCACCAGGCCTTTGGTCAGGGCGCAGCCTGACCCCCTCCTCTGGCAATCTGCACAGAATTTTGCTTAATGGTTGCCATCAATTTGATTTTAATTTGATTTTAATTAATTTTATAATGAATGTTTTTAGAATGTTGGATTATTTTGATTGTTGTTAGCTGCCCTGAGCCCAGCTTCGGCTGGGGAGGGCGGGATATAAATAAAATTTATTATTATTATTATTATTAAGGAGGATCACTGTCCACAGAGCATTATGGTGTGGGCAACTGTCTGGGGGCTACGTGCTAGGGGCAGGGGGTGCCAGAGGCCCCTAACAGATACAAATAGATACAAATTACAGATAACTGAGCATTCAATTTTGGGTGCTGTGAGGTTATGGTAAAAGAGCAAAATATAGCTGTACCTTGGATCTTAAACACCTTGGCTCCCAAACAAATTGGCTCCCGAACAATCGAAACCCAGAAGTGAGAGTTCCAGTTTCCGAATGATTTTCAAAAGCCAAATGTCCGGCGCAACTTTCAACTTTCAGGAGCTTCCTGAAGCCAATCAGAAGCCATACTTTGTTTTCTGAACGTTTTAGAAGTCTAATGGACTTCCAGAAAGGATTCCATTCAAGTTCCAAAGTACAACTGTGTGTCATTCTTAGCTTTGATATGGTAAAGGTAAAGGTAAAGGGACCCCTGACCATTAGGTCCAGTCGTGGCCGACTCTGGGGTTGCGGCGCTCATCTCGCTTTATTGGCCAAGGGAGCCAGCATACAGCTTCCGGGTCATGTGGCCAGCATGACTAAGCCGCTTCTGGCAAACCAGAGCAGCACACAGAAACACCGTTTACCTTCCCGTCAGAACGGTACCTATTTATCTACTTGCACTTTTGATGTGCTTTTGAACTGCTAGGTTGGCAGGAGCAGGGACCGAGCAACAGAAGCTCACTCCGTTGCGGGGATTCGAACCGCCAACCTTCTGATTGGCAAGTCCTAGGCTCTGTGGTTTAACCCACAGCGCCACCCGAGTCCCTTTTGGTATGGTAGGCTACGCAAAAGTCAAACAGTGGATTATCAAAGTTCAAGAAAACATTCTAGCCAAGCAAAAGCTTGCAAGAAAGGCATGGAGCAAGGCCAGTGAAGGTTCTGGCTTGGAGAGGAGGTGTAGCCATTGAGAAACTGCAGTCATTTCAACCAATGCCTGTCTGACTGCTGGGTGGCAACTCACACATAAGTGATTCCCCCCACGAAAAAGAAGAAGAAATACATAATCAAAAAGGGGGACAAGAGAGTACACCAATTTTCATACTATGTGCATACAGTAATTTATATGTATAGATGCAATTTTAGAAATAATCATCTGGCCATTGAAAGTTAGCACTGTTGCCAGGTGAATTTCAGAGAGCAGGGATTTATACAGCTTGGGGGCAGGGGCACAGAAAAGGACTGACTCCGTGTCCCCACCAAACAAGATTGTCCCCACTGAAAGAACATTCAAGAGAGCCTCCCCGGACAATCTCAGGCACACATAGCCTCATTTGCAAATGTTTTAATCCATACTCATGCAGCAACAGCAGTTGCAAACGTCTCCTCCAACCAGACATCTTAAATAAAGTTTTGAGACTAAGCTAAAAAGTCTCACAGACAGAATGGAAGAGTGCATTCCAATCCGTTGACCCACCTGAGAAGTCTAATGCCCCCCCCCCCGAGAACTCTGTCATTATGATTTTCAAATGCATCTATTTATCTGGTCTAAGATGAGCACTCTGACCAGACACTGCTTGTGGCACTCTTGAAATCTGGGGTTATACTATTCTGACTTCAAGATAAATGTCACGATGTTCTCCATAGCCATAGCAACATCAGACATTGCCTGATGTCTTGTATCAAATTAAAGAGGTTTTCTTGAAGCTTCCAAGCATCAAACAGATCTAAGATTGTCCACTGTTTTACAGGCATCCCTTCTAGAACTTTCTTCCCTTACACAGCCTCATACTGCCCCCCTAAAGTTAGTGTGTGTGTGTTTTGTTCAACTCAAACACAATTTAATAATGAAACATTCATACACAGGAAAGGGCAAATAATGGTCAAATTTGTACGGAGAGACAAATCTGTCTGGAGGTATGCACCATGCAAGAAATAATGCAGAAACATACAGTGGACACAAGCACAGTTGTTCCATCATTGGGATGGAGGTGTGAGGGCTCTGACAGGGTCCTAGAGTCCTCCTTCCACCTCCCCAAAGCCAGCCAAGTGCTTACCAGGGGCTTTGGGAAGGAGGTGTCAAATTTTGGCTTCACACAAGTTACCACACCACCAAGGCCCCTACTTGGGCTGAAAGGCACTGCCCAACTTTAGGCTACTGAATGCTATTCCAGTCCCTCCAGTTAACTGTACAAAAACCTAACTCCATAGGATTTTTCAGTGGATTTGCAGCCCAGGGATTTGCAGAGTTTCTTCACTCCTCAAGCTCCACCACATTAGCTGTTCTTATGCCTGGGAGTACTTCCTTTAACACCTATAGTACGCCATTCCCCTCCTTTCCCCTGTGAATCTCTTACTTCCCACACCCCATTGTCTACAAGTATCTGAAACAAATACATATATTTTCCTGTCTCCCTTCTCCTTCCTCTGTTGCCCCCCCAGTAGCACACTGTAAGCTCCTTGGGGCAGGGAATTAGTCCTCTTTAAGGATGGGAAAATACGTCAACTTCTGTTTCTTGATTTTCCTACAATTAAGTTTAGTTCTCTCCATTGGTTTGTGATTTATTCAGGAAGTTCTCATGAAAATTCATAAGCATATTTGCGCAAATTTCTCCCTCGATACACATCTCTGCAAGGCAATTCCCCCAATGTAATGCATTTTTACTGTTAATTTACATGCACATTACTCATCTATCTATCTAAACACACACACATTACATGGCTAGACAACTGCATTGAAAAATTCACCGAAGTGAGAATTTGCAAGGATAGCCGTGTTTCAGTTTGCATATTGTTTGGGAAACTGCAAATTATGTAAGCTCACCTTTGAATGTGAGCCAAATCAAATATCTCCTGGAGCCACCCCATGTCCTCTTGTAAAACACAAAACACCACGTACAAAGAGCTGCTTATGTAAATACTTCATTTTGTACCCAGATCCCAAATTACCACTGATGCAAAGTGATATTGGTAAAATCCCCACCAGCAGTCTCAGCTGCCGCTGCCAACAAATCTGGTAGCATTGGACTTCACCAGCTCCTGGTAGCAGAAAGGCTTTGCATTTTTTCTCTCCATCCCTAACAACTAATTGGGAAGCTTTTTCCTCGAAACAACAAACCTCTTCCTAATGACTAAGTGCTATGCATCTCTCTAGCAAGTTGTTTCATTCTGCATTCTGACCATATATTCTATGTGCTCAAACACTGCCATTATTTGTGCACTAGCTACAAAGGAATAATACTAACATGCATACTGACTGGACCAATTTGAAACCACCCATTATATTTCAAAAACAAATTAGAATGTCTAGACAGGTTTCTTTTTGCCTGGCAGTTTTATTTTTCTGCATTAGACAAAAATAGTAATATTAAGGATGTACATGTACAGCAGGGGAGGTGAATCAAAAGCCCTTGCCTCATCTTTAATTATGAATGGAAGGCATCTGAGCCAGTGAATGAATTAATACAGGCAGCAGGTTGGGGAACAATTTAGCCTCCTTATATTCAGCGTAAGTGAAAATTCAGCAAGGGGGATTGCTGTCTTAGCTTGTCTTTGGTAAATAAAGTAAATGAACTTTAGAGCAACCAACAGGTATTTCTTAAAAATCTATGCTTAAAACACCTTCTATGCACAACATAAAAAGATCGGTTGAAAATATCCAACAGTCTACCCCTGTAAGCCACTAAGTGGAAAATCCAGGAGGTCATCATAGCAGCCTTTTGCCAAGTGATTTTGCATGCTCAAAGTTAGATGATGGAAGAGGTAGGATTCAAGAGGAGTTTCCTGATTCATTGCGCAGCCTCTTTCTATCATGGGATTTTGAAGCAATGTCAAAAACACAAGCAACAAAATACAGAAGAGCAAAAGACTTTTTAGTTTAGGCGAGTGAGAGGTGACAGAAGTTTATAAAATCATTTATGGCATGGAGAAAGGGAACATAGTGCTAGAATTTGTGGACCTTTGTTGCAAGTGAATGTTGGAGGATACTCCCATACATTCTTATATAAACTGGTAAAGTGTTACTATCCTAATAATCCTATTGTCAGTTGCCTACTACATTCTGTATAAACTCACTCCAAACGCTATCGTATTTATTCAAACAAAGTCTGTGCATAAGCAATCCGTTCTTAAGTTGCAAGTGATGTCATATTGTCAATCCGCTGATTATAGGGTATCATATCTCTATTCCTCCCGTTCATCAATATCAATCTCTTGGCCACCATTAGGGCGCATAGAAAAAACTGTAGCTAGTCTTAATTATGGTTCAGGTAGACAAGCCAACTTCAAACCTTGATTGATGACTCTGCCTTGTTTGTCTATAGACATAGTTAAGACTAGCCACAGTTTGGTATTTGAATGTAACAATAAACCATGGTTAACACTGACTAATGGAAATTGACAGGCAAGACTTCCATGAATTTGTCTCAAGGCCTTTTAAAGCAGGCATAGGCAAAAACGGCCCTCCAGATGTTTTAGGGCTACAACTCCCATCATCCCTGACCACTGTTAGCTAGGGATGATGGGAGTTGTAGTCACAAAACATCTGGAGGGCTGAGTTTGCCTATGCCTGTTTTAAAGCCATCTTAACCAGCGGTCATGCCATGGTAGCAAAATTCCAAATAATATTTTCTCCAACTATTATTGTTTTCTTTAAGAATGAAAACGAACAACAAATAAAGGATTTTAAAAAAGATTTCATGTTACTTTAAATCTTGATAGCTAACCTGACCTTTAAAAACACACACAAGAAACCCCCACTATAAAATATTATAGAAATCACTGTTGCAATGTTTGTTCCATCATTTTGTTTGTGAAGCTCAATAAATAATACCCAGCTTCTGCCACAGAGTTTCACAATGTGCTGCATGCCTTTTCACTGTGTTGCACAAGTCCTACCTACCCCCACTAAAAGCAGAGCACCACCAGGAGGCTATGTGAATTAAACAAAGGCCTGGTTAAATATAAAAGCCATGGCCTGGCAATTAAAAACTAAAAGGTTATGCCAGGCACATCTCTCTGGGAAAAGCATCGTATACTCAACATGTAACTGTTGGGAGCCGCCCAGAGTGGCTGGGGAAACCCAGCAGATGGGCGGGGTATATATTATTATTATTATTATTAATAATAATAATAATAATTGCTATTATTATTATTATTACCTTGGCTTGTGACACCTGTATACACACACAGACACACATATAGGACCCACCCTACTCTTCTGATTGCAAATTGTTTTAACTGATTTTAATGTTGCATTTTTTTAATATTGTTGTAACTTGCCCTGGACTCTATGGTGATTAATGGGTAAGTAATCTAATACATGATGATGATGATAAGCATTATCATTATCATTCATTCATTCATCCCCCACTTTTACCCTGATGGAACTCAAGGCAGTTTACAGTTAAAAATGAATGCAGCAAAAAAAGAACAGAAAAAACCCCAATCATTAAAAACAATTAAAGATTGCTAGAAGTAAAACCATACACCTATATAAATCTATTAAAACAATATGGGTAGAGCATGGTGCTGATAATGCCAAGGTTGCAGATTCAATCTCCATATGGGACAGCTGCATATTTGTGCATTGCTGGGGGTTGGATGTACAGTAGATCATCCTCAGGGTCCCTTTAAAGGTAAAGGGACCCCTGACCATTAGGTCCAGTTGTGGCTGACTCTGGGGTTGCGGCTCTCATCTCGCTTTACTGGCCAAGGGAGCCAGCATACAGCTTCTGGGTCATGTGGCCAGCATGACTAAACCGCTTCTGGCGAACCAGAGCAGCACACAGAAACGCCATTTACCTTCCCGCTGGAGTGGTACCTATTTATCTACTTGCACTTTGACGTGCTTTCGAACTGCTAGGTTGGCAGGAGCAGGTGAGCAACGGGAGCTCACCCCGTCATGGGGATTCAAACCACCGACCTCCTGATTGGCAAGTCCTAGGCTCAGTGGTTTAACCCACAGCACCACCCACGTCCCTCAGGGTCCCTTACAACTCTACAATTCTATGAATTACAATAAAACAGCACAGCACCAGCCCTCTCATTAAAAGCAGTCGGTTCCTAAAAAGCCTGTTGCAACAAAAAAGTCTTCACCTGCCAGTGGAAGGACAGCAGGGAGGGAGCCAGTCTAAATTCTCTATGGAGGGAGTTCCAAAGTCTGGGAGAAGCCACTGAGAGGCCTTCAACTGCATCCCCACCAAGCATTCCTTTGAGGGTGGTGGGACTGAGAGAAGAGCGTCTCCAAAGATATCAAAACCCAGGCAGGATTGTATGAGGAAAGACGGCCTTGGACCGTAAGCCGTTATGTCTACATAAGGTCAAGCCGCAGGCTCAATCAGCTTACAAGCATTTCAAAACACAGCTATTGCAAAGTCTGCTAGGATTGAGACCTAGGAACGAGCCCTGGCAACAGCCCATCTCCCTATCAGAGAGTTGTATAATAATTTATGTGCCACAAACTATTCTGCAGCTCTAGCATGGGGAGTAAAGTCAAACGTCATTGGTTGCCATGGGTGGTACAGCAGTTGGCTCCGAGCAAGCATAACCTTGTAAATATCAGGAGTGCTGACCGCAGTAGGAGCACATTTACAGGGTATATTTGCATATAATGGATCCATCTCTGCAGAAGAGATTAGATGCTTTCAAAAATGCTCTTCAGCTGGCTTTTTTACTTCATCACCACAGCCATATGTATTAAATGCCTGGCAATTGCTAGTGAATTTTGCTAAAAAAAGAGAGAGAAACATAAAAATCTGATTGCTATTTAAAATATGACACTGGGGGAAATGGCCATGGAAAGTTGGTTAGTTGGAAAGCTGACCTCTATGAAGACTTGTCACACCATGAGAGCCCAAGGCTAACCTGAGTGGAGGAAGTTGGTCAAGTCTGACAGACTTCAGGTCTTGAGTACTACTCCATAGAGCGGTTGGCAGTATCAGTGACATGTAACAGTTTAGGGTGCTGACCACAGCAGAAGCAATCAGAAGGTTGGCATAACAGCGGCGTCTTTTCCAATGAGTGCATGGTCAGTTCTTTTCTCCAGCTATTGTCTGTGATCAACAAAGTCTTGCAGGATTATAATTTTTTTAATACTGGAGGAAAAAACCTGGACAAGACTGCTTATCTATTCCACCTAATAAATATGTACGCCACCCTTCAAATGTAAGACTCCAAGGGCACTGTGTAATAAACAGTGTATGCACATCACACACAAGAATTTCTTATTGTCTTCAGCCATCTCATCGGGGACTGTGATCTCTCTACCCAGTCTACTGAGGTACTGGGGGTGAGCATTGGCTTGGAACCCTTTTCACAAGCTCCTGTTCCTTCCCATCATTTCATCCAAGTGTGAACCTTCTCAACTTGCCAAGATTTCTACCCTTACTTGTCAAAAGAGCAGTAAGTGGTCGGAAGTGATCAACAAAAGAGGTTTAAAGGCTGTCTCAAGGCAAATCTAAAAAAATGTAGTATAAACACCAACAATTGGGCAACACTTGCCTGTGAGCACTCCAACTGGAGAACAGCCTTTACCAAAGGTGTCATGGGCTTTGAAGACACTCAAACTCAAGACACAAGGGAGAAACGTGCTAAGAGGAAGAAGGCACGCTTGGCAAATCCACACCATGATCAACTCCCGCCCAGAAACCAATGTCCCCACTGTGGAAGGACGTGTGGATCTAGAACTGGCCTCCACAGTCACTTATGGACTCACTGTTGAAACCATGTTTATGAAAGACAATCTTACTTGGCTATGGGTGATCACCAAAGAAGAAGACGACCTTCTTACCACTGCGGCCCAGACCCCTGCAACTGAGATCAGGGAACAGGCAACAGGTGTGCACTTAGGCGTGGATCAATGGCCCTAGATGGACTCCAATAGGTCTAACTAACCCCTCACTTCCAAGCCCTAGCAGCCCACTACTGTATGTTTGCAACCTTAGTTTCCCAACTGCCGAATAGGAGTCACAGATCGAAAGCCATTCCATGCTTATTGAAAAGACACCTGCAGTAAGAATTTGAAAGCCCTTAACTTTGCTAAAGTCTGCTAAAACGAATCAGCAATAGGCGTTTAATAATGCTAACCTGCCTTCTGATCTAAGAGGTGCAACAAAATTGACCGAGGTGCAATTAAATCCTTTCTACCTTTCTAATGAATCGGGAGTGGGGGGAATTATAATGGCTCACAGGAGAACCTCTGAAAATCAAGCACAATCAAATATGAACAGAAAACAAACGCAGAAGAAGCAATGAATCATTGCCATCTAGTTAGAGAGAGAGGGGGAGTTATTCTGCCAGCAATAGTGTCAGAAATTGATGGGAAAGTTTGCAGTCTAAAGGATTGTTGTTTTGCAGGGCAACTTTATTTACCTTACTCTGAAGAAGTGTTAAAGAGAACATAGTAATATTGTATGAAATAGACTCATAATTGGCTCATAATCTGAGAAAGAGACCCATGAATTCACACTGAATAGAAATTAATTCAGCAGCATAAAAAGCCACGAGGTCAGTCAACCCTTCCATGGTGCCCAGGAGGTTGTGATTAACCCTGAGCAAAAGGGATTTTCACAGTTGTAATCCTGCAGGATCACATCCACTCGTTAAAGGGGCTTCTATGTGCATAGAGCTACTGGGTCCTTCCAAGTGATAGAGGAAACCCCTGTGTGAAAAGCCTGGGTGTCTACAACTGTGGATTCATAAAAGCCTCTTCACATCTTCCGCTGAGTGCACAGAAGTGTGGCATGAGACCAATGGGTGATCCTGCTCTAACCCTCGGTGCATTCAGTGAAGGTGTGGAAAAGGAATGCAAATGACTTTTTTTAAAAGGACTATTTTCCCAGTAGTGATGTATGGAAGTGAGAGCTAGACCATAAAGAAGGCTGATTGCCGAAGAATTGATGCTTTTGAATTATGGTGCTGGAGGAAACTCTTGAGAGTCCCATGGACTGCAAGAAGATCAAACGTATCCATTCTTAAGGAAATCAGCCCTGAGTGCTCACTGGAAGGACAGATCCTGAAGCTGAGGCTCCAATACATTGGCCACTTCATGAGAAGAGAGGACTCCCTGGAAAAGACCCTCATGTTGTGAAAGATGGAGGGCACAAGGAGAAGGGGACGACAGAGGACGAGATGGTTGGACAGTGTTCTCAAAGCTACCAGCATGAGTTTGACCAAACTGTGGGAGGCAGTGGAAGACAGGAGTGCCTGGCATGCTCTGGTCCATGGGGTCACGAAGAGTCGGACACGACTAAACGACTAAACAACAACAACATACACAGGGGAGAGAGGACAAACTGCCTCAGTGAGGAGCCCGTGTGGAAACCAGTACTCTTCCAACAAACAAGCCAGTGGTTATTTGCCAAAAGAGCCACTGGGACATTCCCTCAGAGAACTCACAAGAAGTGGTTGCTGATGAGTGCGGGCTATAGGCAGTGGTCTGAGCTGAGCTGGGAATCAGTATGCATTGGATGAATTCAGTAGCCAGGACTGAAAAGCAACCAGGACATAGGACAGAGTAGAAAGCCAGAACTCGGAACAAAAGGGTAAGTCAGGATTGAAGAGCTAACCAGCAAATCAAGGAATAAGTCAAGAACCAAGATCAAAGTGTAAGTACTGTTACATTTTATTTTCTTATTTATCTAAATATTTTTTTTAATCCTAATATATGGTCCAAAACTCCTCCTAGAGAAGCTTACGGATAATTTAAAAGGCTTAAAAAAAAAGAAAGACATGATATGAAAGAAAAATGGATTGGGAGGGAAGAGGAGAAGAAGCCTCTGGGAAAAGTTTTTTGTTAACAAGTTCTAATGAGAAATTTTGAGTGACCCTCAGAATATCGTACATTTTGCAGGGGAAGGAACGGCAGCAACCAACTTAGTGGAGGAAAATTATTTCTCTTGTCTTTTTCTTCAGCCGACACCAGTAACATCTACCCAACATAAATTACAAGAATCCTAGCCGCCTTCCAACAAGTTCCACATAAAACTTAGAAGATGTCAGCCAACAAGGCTAACAAAACTAAACGGAACAGAAAACAGAAGAGATGCTATCGAATGCCGAACATTCCACTGGCTTCTCTCCCAAAGGAACAAGATAAGATAGATGCTGATGGATAAGCAATTCTAGGGGGTTTGGGCTACAGCAAGGAAGGTCCTAATGTGAGCCCTCAGTAGCCCAGCCTCATGGGTGGAATTCTAAGCAAGTAATCTCTACTGGACCTTGAAGAAACAGTCATAGAGGAGTACAAGGAGGAGCAGAAAAGGAAGACACAATAACCTAAGAGACTGATGGATCAAGACAGTGGCCCCTCTAGGCCAGCATTCTGTGCTCACTGTGCCCAACTAGAAACCTGTGGGAAGCCTACAAGCAGAACTTGATCAGAAGAACACTTATCCCCTCCTGTGGTTTCCAACAACTGGTGTTCAGCAACATCACTGCCTCCAATTGTGGAGGGACAGCATGGCTAGTTGTCAAGTCCTGACTCGTCTTTGAACAGCTAGCGCTGAGAAACACAACAGCAAAGAGAAGCTGTCTTGCACCAAGTCAGAACACTGGCCTACCAAGCTCAGTATTGTTTCCACTGACTAGACAGCAGCTCTCCAGGCTTTCAGACAAGGCCTTTTGCCCAGTGCTATCTGGAGACGCCAATGATTGAACTTGTGGAGTCTATAGCCTGCAAATCACGTGCTCTACCACTGAGCCTTTAAGGCAGCTGCATAGTTTTATCACAAATCTAAGAGATAGATTGTTATGGCAGCAAAGTCAGGTTTGCAGTAGGAGGGGAGGAAACCTACAGCAGATAATGATTTGTGGAGATGTAGCACACCAAAAGCTTTTTTTTTTTGCAAGGACCATCTTGTCCAAATGCTGCTTTGTTTTCCTTTATCATGTGCTCTTCCCTTTATCATGCGCTCTTGCAAAACATTTCTCCTCCAGAGTGATGAATTATTACTCTCCTAAGGGCAGCGCAACAAATGGACCAAAGTTTATTACAGAAGCAAAACAAAAGAGGATGTGTCCAGCTTCTTCCCCTGGCAAGAGATCATGTTTCAAAGGGGCCTGTCCTTGCTTGCGCTTCCATGAGCTTGCATACAGTTCCATGGGACTCATTCCCAAGCTCTTATTTCCCCTGCCTTAAATGCAGGGACAGAAAACCTTATTTTGTCAAGAGCAGGGTTACTGCCTCTCATTTTCTCTCCATTTTTGTTATCCCTTTTTCTTTCAATCTAGCTCTTCGCCTCTGCCCAACTGGCCACCTTGACAGCTCACTCTTGATAGATGTTTGACCTGCTCCCTTATGGAAGCCTACCTCTGACTCTTTCAATTTTGGTTCTCCCCCCCTCCCACTTTCCCTCTGGGATTCCCCCTCTGAAACCTACACAAAATTACCCTGTAGGCTTCTGACTCTCAGCTGATACCATACTGGTTTCTTATACAAACCGGATAAACTGATTAAGTTCAGGCAAAATCCCTTTTCAGATGTTCCGAGTCTTACCATCATGTGAAGGAGGAAAACAGGGCTCATGAGATTTCAGCGAGATCTTGCCAGAAGAAGAGAGAAGAAGAGTTTGGATTTGATATCCCGCTTTATCACTACCCGAAGGAGTCTCAAAGCGGCTAACATTCTCCTTTCCCTTCCTCCCCCACAACAAACACTCTGTGAGGTGAGTGAGGCTGAGAGACTTCAGAGAAGTCTCAGCAGCTGCATGTGGAGGAGCGGAGACGCGAACCCGGTTCCCCAGATTACGAGACTACCGCTCTTAACCACTACACCACACTGTCGCCACCACGCAACCTAGGTACATGATGCTTTAGCAGGGAGAGGGGGGAGGTGGTGGCATGGTGGCACATCCCATTTCACCTCAAGCAACAAAATGGGAAGATGCTGGGGAATGAACTTGAGACCTCCGGCATGCAAAGTGGTCCCTCAACCTCTGTACTATGGGCTTTCCCATAGACCTTGAGGGTCATCCAATCCAACTGTCCTGAAATGCGGGAATCTCAGATAAAGCATCCATGACAGATGGCCATCCAATCTCTGCTTAAAAACCTCCTATGAAGGAGAGCACAACCTCCCAAGGGAGTCCGTTCCACTGTCAATCAGCTCTGATTGTCAGAAAGCTCCTTCTGACGTTTAGTTGGAATCTCCTTTCTTGTAACTTGAAGCCATTGGTTTGAGTCCTACCCTCCAAAGCAGAAGAAAACAAACTTATTCCATCCTCCATGTGACAGCCCTTAAGTTTTGAAGATGGCTATCATATCTCTTCTCAAGTCTCTTTTCCAGGCTAAACATAACCCAGCTCCTTCAATTGTTCCTCATAGGGCTTAGTTTCCAGACCCTTGATCATCTTGGTTGCCCTCCTTTGCCCTTCAGCTTGTCAATATCCTTCTTAAATTGTGGCACCCAGAACTGGACACAGTATTCCAGGTTTTGCTTTTGTCTTGGCCGCCCATTGCCTGTGCTTCTTGTAGCACTTTGGCTTCAGGCTGGCCTCTTATCTATTGCATAAATGTGACACAGAGTTGAGAATGGTTCAGATAAATATCTTAGTAGAGTTCAGGTTTGTTCCCACCCCCAACACCCCAAGGTCACAGAATATGGCTCTGAATCTGGAGCAAATGTGTGGCACATTCCAGCACTTTCTTTCCTTGCGAACAACTCGAATTTTACTATTTGCAACAGAAGGAGGGAAACGAAAAGGTGCAATGCCTATTTCTTTCTAGTGCCTGTTAAAAACTGCAGCTATGCTAACAACAGTAGCAAAAGATTCCCTACAGCTCCTTGGCTTGGGCAAATTCCTGTGAAGGTTGATAAAAGGGGTTTTCCCCTCCCCAGCCTTTTTAGCCCCCAAGGAACATTAAGCGATCTGAAGAGCACTGTTCATCCATTCTTAAAACACATGTGAACAATGTTAAGAATAGTTTAAAAAATGTCCCACGCAAGACAGGCCGGAAAATATCTTCCTTTCAGTGCAGCATACTGGAACAAATAGACTGCGCTCCTTTGCTTGGTTCCACATCTAAGAGGCCTCTCCACAGTTTTGGCAGTCGAGAGGCATTCCAGCTGCCTGGCAAACACAGCCCCCACGTTAAAAAACAAAAATTAGCATGCAGCTTTATAAATCAGACAAGACACAAGTACTCTTTCGGGCAACTCGATATGCGGAAACCCATTCTAGTTAGTCGTACGCAAATAAATTCCACCTAATACTCCCCTCTCCAGACCTCTCAGCATCGAGCGCTTTCAGGATTGTACCTCCCTTGGAGAGAAATTATTTATCTGTTTTTCCTAATCCCCCAAGCCTCTTAGGCTCTCGGAGGATCTTGAACGGACTGCGCACGCCCTCGGCTGCTCTACAGCTGGGGGGAGGCAGGGGCCATCTTGTCACACCCCCCCCCGCAGAGTGGCACCCAGGGAGGCCCGCCCCCTCCGCCCCCCACTTTCTTCGTCCCTGCCTCTCCCAACGAATTTCTGGGCACTACAGTTTGTTAAGGGTGCTGGGAATTGTAGCTCTAGAAGTGGTAAAATACGTTTCCCAGGATTATTTGGGAGGAGAAACGTGCTTTACGAAAGAAGCACAAAGAGTAGAAGTCTTGATCAAAAGTATGTCCCACTATGGGGCTCACTCCCAGGTAATCCTCAATGTGTTTACTCAAAAGTAAGTTCCGCTCAAAACAGTGGAACTTACTTATGATAGCACTACAATATGGCTAGCCCTCTGGAAATAGCCCCCAGGAGATCACGGCCCCAATTTTGCCCCAAAACCCTGAATCTAGGAACTGTAAGGAAGATAGAAGCTACCTATTCCACAAATATATTCCATTTTAGTCAACCAAAGTCCCAACTAAATGTCACAGGCAGATAGATGCATTTAACTCATATCCACAGCTACTGTTTGTAAAATGTATACTCAAATTGTACCACTCTGTGGAGGGTAGCAATAGAGTCTGCAGGGAAGCACTTTTCACAATGTTATCACTTATTACATCACCATGACTTGAATTTTTGAACTGCCCATTTCCCCCCTATAACTCCCCCTTTTTGTGGTCTGGCTACCCATTAAAAGAAGAAATAATTCCTGTGCCGAAAAGAAGCTTTCGGTTAGGGAAAAGTTGGATTAGAGGATAAGGCAGTCCCCTCACAATATATCAGAACTTGATATATACAAGCAACAATGTTATCATTACCAGAAACATCACCTTAGCTCTCAAAATGAAAAGCACAAAAATGAAAACAAAACAACTAGTAGGTCTTAATGCCACCAGGCTTTACCAATAAGTGAGCTTTACAAAATCACTTAAAAGACAGGCAGCGAAGTACACAATCTTTAAGGTCAGTCCGTAACCCTGGAGTCACAACTGAAAAGGCCTAATCCTCGGTTGCAGATGGTTTCCTATTTCTGTCCTCTAGGGTACACTGGCCGTGTCCCTTGATGATGACCTCAACCAATAAGTTCAGGCTCATATGAGGAGAAGTGCTCTCTGAAGTACGGTTCAGCGCTAAATCATTGAACCAAGCAAGGTAAAAACAGCAGCCCTAGCATGAAAACTATGGTGAGCAAGTATCTAGTGTCAAGTACATCACACAGAGCTCAGCAACAGTGCATCAAAAGCTTTTCTTCACCAACACTCACCCTTGTCCGTGGAGGAGGAATCGCTCGCAGACACCAGTGCCAGAATAAACAGCAAGAGACGAAGATCCATGCCTCTGGATTCACAACTGTGAAAAGAGACAATAATGTCAAGCTCATTACATTAACCACTTGTAAGATGTAAAATCCTGTTTCACCCGTCTCCTAGTTTATTGGGTGGCTGGATGGAGTTGAGGAGGAGATTATAATAAACGTTATTGCCTTGTAAAATATTACTGCCTATTATACACTGTACAAGACAGTAAATCCCACTCTTGGAGGGAGGCTACTGGGCCAGGAATTACTGCAGGCAATGAACAATTTCCATGAGCTATATTGGTATAATAAGGGTATAACCATCAACAAAGAAGTCTGGGGGTGAAGATGGACCCAATTCCATTAGCGATCCATCTGACCTACCCATATAACTATTGTTTCCTGGCAAGGGGTGGGAGGGGAGTATTAAACCAGTACAGATATATGGTGTCAGTCTAGCCAATTTCAGAGAACAAGAATAGAGCGGATATGATCCAGCAAAAATTAAGCACTTTTATGTCCTGCTGATTTCAGAGAGAACACCCAGCATGTGCCTAAATCTTTCCCGGTGAAATCAATGGACTTTAGCAATGTTTTAATTCTTCTTACAATTTATTTATTTATAAGCATTTATAAACCACGTAATACTTTATTTTTAAAAAATCACTTAGTGTACAACATAGTAATAATAAACAACAACATTAAAATGGAATATAATGCCCGTGAAAAAAGGTCAGCAAAGAACCATATAAAAACAAGGTGAATGCAACCATTACAGTCCCTTTGCAGAGCTTTCCACAGATGGGGTGACACTGCAGAGAAGGCTCTGTCCCTCCTTGCCATGTAAGAAACTCCTCATGGCAATGAGACTTGGAGAAAAACCTTCCCTGAAGCTCTTAAGACACAGGCAGATTAGGATAGGGAGAGACAGTCCTTCAGGTATTTTGGTCCCAACCCATTTAAGTTCCACCACCTTGAATTGGGATTGAGAGCTGAACGGGCAGTCAAGCTAGATCTTTCAGAATCAGTATTGTGTGATCCCATCTGGCTTTACTGTTCTGGCAGCTATGGTCTGCATTAGCTGAAGCTTCCAAATTGCCTTCAAGGGCAGTCACATAGACAATGCATGGCAACCGTCGATCCAGAAAGTTTCCAGAATGTACAACTGTAGGTACAGTGAAATTGACAATTTGTATGAGAATGAGAGTAAAGTTATAAGCTAGTCCAAATAAAGTCATGAATAATGTTTGTGGGTATCCACTATTATATAGTGTAAAAGAAGGGCTAAGAACTTATTCCGTTTTGCACTTTTTTCCCCTAGGGAAAAGACTTTTGTGCTGTCCTTTGCAAATATATTTATGCATTCTCCCCAAACAACTCATGGCAAGACTTGCAACAGCAAAAAAGAAAACAGAAGAAAGCGCGTCTCAGTTCTTGCCCTTGAAAAATGAAATGCACACAGATTTCCACATAATGGGACCGATTTTGAAGGCTTTCCCTTGCCCAATGGAAACGAGACAGAACTCTTCGCCAGCTGGAAGGAATTAAATCCCTCCACAAACTTCCACAGTTGCAAAAGCCCTCAGGACTCACAGCTATTCCTCTCCCACAGCTGACAGCAGAGGCCGATGGTAAGTGGCTAAATGCCAGCAATGTCAGAATTCTCCTCATTAGATCAAGCTCAGCTATGCTTAAAACAGATGCACAAAACTTTTTTCCTATTTTTTTTTGCATTCAAAATCAAAGTGTTCTGGACCTCGCTGCATATACTGAATTCCTGGCTAGCGTTTAGACGGCGATTATGGTCACATAATGGATAACTTCTAAAACGAGGAGTACATACTGACCCAATTTAGCCTTCCCTACCCTGGTGGCTTCCAGATGTGGCTGAACTACAAGTCCCATCATCCCTTGAGCACTGACTATGCTGGCTGCAGCTGATGGGAAGTTGTAGTCCATAATATTTGGAGGGCACCAGGTTAGGAAAAGCTGGTCCATTTCAACAGCATAGCCAAAGCATAGCTTGGCTATTAGGAATGTGCTGCAAGTCATCTCTCTTTCCTCCTCAAACATACAAAAAAAAAAAAAGCAAATGCAGTTTGTCAAGCACCTCATCATAGGGACACATTTCTACATAGCCTTTATACACGCATATGTTTTGAGAGCAAAGCAAGGATGAGACAAAGGAACACGAAGGGAGGTTTATAGTTACCGATGGATTAAGGAATCTGCTTCATGGTGCATTAAAACAGAACAAATGGATGATAAATGGACCCCTCCAAACCAGTGGCAGTCGGGGTTTGTGGTATGTTCTGCAAGATGTTAAATAATGGTTAAATAACGCCCCCCCCCAATTCTGATCCAGGCTCTCCCTAGGTTGATCATGTGAAAAAGAGGTCAAGGCTCGTGCATCTTTAAAAGCAATGTAAAAAAAGGCAATTTTAACAGGTATAGTTTGCAGTGCTGGAACACTGTACTTTAAGGGTGCTTCCAGATCGTCAATATTTAGTGGGAGAGATTTAAGCACATGCCAGGAAAGTTAAGTTTGCACAGTTGAAGCAGATTAAAGGGCTCTGTTGCCCTAATGCAACAAATCCACTTGAAAAGAAAAGAAATTGACTTTTTCCAGTTAGGAAAGCAATGGGGAAATGTACTGAAAGTGCAGGATGAGCCGATGAACACTCCACAAGCAAATCAGGAGGAATGCTCATTGTGGTATGACCTCCCTGCAAACAAACTGGAACAAATAATCAGCAAAGACCAAATATAATCCAACCTCCGCATAAGTTCTGTGCAAGCAGAGGAATGTGCAATAAGCAGGTTGTTTGGAGGAGATGCGAGTCTTAATGCAATGGGTGACTTTTATGGTGTTCCCTAGAAACGATCCATAATAGCTTCTGAATTATCAAATGGGTTCTGCTGAGCATAACTTTAGGAAAAATAAAAATAAGTTAAGGCTGCAATTCTATTGGGAGCAATCCCAACAGAACTCAGTAGAACTTACTTCTGAGTCAGTCCACATGCTCTGGAATGTAGTGCAAGATATCTCCTGAGTTTCCTCGGCTGCGATTGCAGCCAAGGTGCTCTTTTTATTCTGTGAACCCGGTGCAGACGCAGAAAGGGGGCAAATTCAAGATTACTCGAGTGGCAAAGATTAGTGCATTAGCAAGCCAATCACACTGTTATTTTTAGAGAATCTATGGGATGCCTCTCATGATACCGTTTCAAAGAACAGTGGCACCAACCTCGCTGCATTATAAATAGGATGACCCCTTTTTTGAGCAGACTGAAAGACGGCCAGCCAGATGCTTAGGTCACCTAACATCATGATTCCCCCCCCCCCCAATCTGCAGAAAGCTCACAGCACAGCACTACCAAACTGGACTCTAATTCCAGAGGTAAGTCTGGCCAGGGCAATGAACAGCCTTTGGAGGAATTTTTAGAATCAGCAGGCGTTAAGCACTCATTCCTTCCTGCTCACGAACTTTCTTCTACAATGGCCCCCTCCCGACAGCCGCACATTCGTGATCTCAGCATACCTGGGTCTGCCAAGACAACATGAAGTTCCATTCTAGGGTGCTTCTAGACCGTTGCCATTTTTGGATGGGACTCAATCACCTACCAGCAAGTTTGAGTGGTGCAATTACAGCTGATTTAGTATTCTTGTGCAACAAACACACTCTCTCTCCCCACCCCCACCCCCAAAATTGGACTTTCTGCACTAAGAAAAGTGAGGAAGAAATGCACTGGAAAGTGTTGATTAACATTTGCTTGGTACAACACTGTCTAACCACAGTAACTTGGCACTGGGCTTTTAAAGTGTGGCTTTCCCTGTACTGCGGAACAGCATTCCTGTCGAGATACGACAGGCTCTCAAACAAACAATTGAGGACATTTATTTTGACCTGACTTCCCAGCTGGACGCAGGGGTCTCTGCCAGGGGTTTTTAAAATGTACTGTTTTAAAATGTATCTGTTGCTATTTTCTGTGCTGTTTTTATTGCATTACGTACATCGCCTTGAGATATGTGTGTCTCAAGGCATGTGATTAATTGATCAACCTCTCTGCAAACAAATCAGGATAAATGCTCAATAAACAGGTTGTCTGGAAGCAACTTGAGGCACTGTGCTACACTTCTCGAAAGCTTAACAGTTCCTTGTACCTCACTAGGGAATTGGTAGAATCCTTGGAATAAGCCACACAAGTCATTGTTCTGATTTTAAAACAACACCCCATCTTCTTTTCTTTGCCTGACCCATCTCGTACTTTTTCTGGTTTGCAATTCTGTTTAAAGGTGCAGGAACCCTGGCCCTCTTTTGGCCAGCGCACTGTATTTTATGCTACCTCCGTTTTAGGAAAGGCTCATTTTTAAAGGGGAAAATTGGCCTGCGTGTTAAAAGGATCTACATAATAAACAAGGAATGGGCTCCAGAATATTATTATTTTTCTCCGGGAGAGGCTGCAGAGATCCTTGGGCCTGTCAGGGAAAGGGTTTATTTACACCCTAGGCGTGTCTGAGTACTGGCTGGGCCAAAGCAGCTCAGCTGTGCCTGGGACTGGCGCCGTGCCTGGGCTGGACTCCAGCCAGGGGCACAGCTAAAGCCCGAAGAAGCAAAGCTTGAAGTCTCACTTAAGACGCACAATCTCGGTGCAGGGCTGCCAACCCCCGAAATAAAGAAATGAAAATGCCAGTGCCCAGGCAAAAGCTGGAGTGGAGCCTACTGGAAATGCTTTGTCCATATGAGGCAAGGATGAGGATCATCATCACCATCACCATCATCATCATCACCATCATCATCATCATCACCATCATCCCAGAGAGCCACCTTCCTTTATGGAGAAGGCTTCCAGGTGCCATTTGTGGTGGGCAGGACCAGAGACAAAAGTGGGTGGAGCAATGGATGAGACTTGTATCTTCAAGGACACATTCCAGCCAGGCAAAAGGCCCCCATGAGGGTACAGAGCATAGCTGTCAACTTTTCCCTTTTCTTGCGAGGAATCCTATTCGCAATAAGGGAATTTCCCTTTTAAAAAAGGGAAACGTTGACAGCTATGGTACAGAGTTAGTGCCACAGCTGACCAAGGCCAGCTAATAGGTTTGGCTCCTGGTTCCTCTTTGCTGCAGGCCCTCTTTTCCTTCTCACCCAAAACAGCACTAGGACCATCTTGGGAGAGAGAGCTGCCCACCCAAGAATGATCCTGCCAGGCTTCTCCTAGCTGCTGCCATTGCTTGCCAATCAACCAGCCAGTACTCCCCCACCCCCCTTTTGGCAGGGTCCTGTCTGGCCTTGAGCAAAGTCTAAAGGCTCAGCAACCTTGGTTTTGCACACTGACTCACTCCTGCACCAGTTAAAGCCCAGGGTTAGCTCTCTTCAGGACCTTTCCTCCTGCAATATGAACCATAACTAGAGGTCCACCAGAATTTTTTCCTTGCCTGCCTTTTGCCTGTCTCTTGGCTCTCACACAGGAGGCAGAGCAGCAGAGATGCAGGAGGAGGGGAGAATGTTCTCTGGCAGGGAACATCAATGGCTGTTCCTACTGGGGCATTTCTAAGGAACCTCTTTGCCTCTTGTGGGAGCACATGGGTCCTTCACATCAGATGCTATGGTGACCAATTGCCCATCCCTAGTGAAGACTGATGAGTGAGTAGTTCTGTCTTCAGGCAGAGATAAGGCTGAGGCACGCCTTTGGTCCCTTACAATTAAATAACTCTACATCATCATAAACTTTTACTGCAGTAGCCTAAAACATCTAATACATTCAACAGTCACTAAATATACTGTAAAACCACATCCAGATCTACTAATATTCTTCGTTGCATAGAATAAAAGGCAGATCTCATATAAAATGTACAAATTAAATCCACAAATCCCCTTTGCAATTTACCGCCAGCTCTTTTGCCCTAATTTCCTAGCTGCCAAGGCATGGAGAGCTATTTTCTAAGTTACAAAGTCATCAGCATCGCTCAGCAGCCATTTCAACCTCTCCCAGCTTTGGTTAAATTGATTTCCTTCATAAACAAAGGTTTTCTAAATTGATTTCTTGCTTCTGTATGTAGTGGACATTGTACGTGTCTTCTACATAGGGTTGCTCATACCTCATAGGGTATTTTAAACTCTACAACAGCAAACTCCATTGGTGAGTGCTGACAGGACTGTAAACAAAACAGGATACAAAAAGGGGGCATCATCAGGCTCGAGGTTTGCCCAAACACCAGTTTAGGTGCGAACAGGCTCTTCTCATGCCCAGTGACACTTCTATTCCACAAGCCAGAACTGCTCCTACTAGTAAGTGGTTCACATCGATTCCACCCCCCCCCCCGACAAAGCATTCAGTCGTTCACACAATGCAATTTCAGATGAAAGACTGGGCATGGAGAAAGAGAAGACTTTCATTAGTTCTGGATGAGAGCTAAGTGTTCTGTTGCTTTATCCTTCTATTTATAGATTCTATTCATAGATTTTGGGAGCTGGCCAAACCACATACGCCTAGTGTTGATACTGAGATATATGACAACTCTGCCCCCACCTATATCACTCTTAATCACTGGATTACTTACTAATTACCCTTGATAGTCAACTGTAGTCCCATTTCTTTCTTTCTCTCTCTCTTTTTTTTACGTGAGTGATCTTGTGCACTACAGCTGATGACCAAGCAAGTCAGGTGGTGTTTAACCAATCCAGAAGCATTTGCCCACATTGGGCAGATGATTCCTGCATTGCAGGGGGTTGGACTAGATGACCCTCGGGATCCCTTCCAACTCTATATTACTTCTATGTCTTATTTCTGCACACAAGTATCTTAAGGAATCCCCAAAGGGCTTTTTAAAGCCCTTTGATGGGTTGTTGGAATAGCTCAGTCAGTAGAGCATGAGACTCAATTCTATGTTTCTATTCTATGATGGCTTTAAAAAAGGATTCAAGAAATTCAAAGGGGATAGATGTCTTAAAGGCTACAGTGGTACCTCGGGTTACAGATGCTTCAGGTTACAGACGCTCCAGGTTACAGACTCCGCTAACCAAGAAATAGTAACAAGAAATAGTACCTCAGGTTAAGAACTTTGCTTCAGAATGAGAACAGAAATCATGTGGCAGCGGGAGGCCCCATTAGCTAAAGTGGTACCTCAGGTTAAGAACAATTTCAGGTTAAGAACGGACCTCCAGAACAAATTAAGTTATTAACCCGAGGTACCACTGTATTTGGTATGATAGATAAAGGAACCTCCATAGTCAGAAGCAGTTTATCTCTTGAGTACTAGATACTGGAGACAAACACCAGGCAGCTCTCACCTTAATGTCCAGCTTGCAAACGTGCCCAGAAGCATCAGCTTGGCTGCTTCAAAAAACCAAAACAAAACCCAAGCCTGGAATTCTGGATGTGACGGAACTTTGCTCCAAGCCAGCAAGGGAATTCTTGTTTTCTTTTGCACTCTCTGTTGTTCTCCAGCGAGTCTCAAGCGGGACGGGGAGCCGCCTCCAGTACAAATAAGGACCATAAGGAATCCTTGCCACCTACAGGAGGGCCACTGAAATGGGCGCACGCAACAGCGACAGTTTCTGTGAAGCAAGAAATTCTCACCCTGCCACTTGAATGACCTTTCAAGTACGTAGTTTATTGAACACAGCCTGCAATCAGAGCCTCGCTTTCCAGGAAGAACCAGGCATTGCAGATGTCAGCTTCAATAACAGCCCCAGCTGAACCTCACATGATCTGATAACATTCTGTCACTACCAGAAGCTGCTGCGATGGAGCTAGGTAGCTTTTGCGAAACCCGATAAGGAAACACACCACGGAGGAGCTATCAAATACTTCTTCGGAAGATGAGATGATACGGGCAACAAGGAGACCATTTCTCCTTTCAGCTGAGCCACACACACAAAGGCCTCAAGTGAAAAGCCGTATTTCTTCGCGTACAGGTTGCCTTTTCTATATCTGTTCCGTCCCCCCAATTATATACTATTAAACTCCTCAGTGGCCTCTTCCTCAGACTCACAGGGACCTCCTGCTTTACATATTGTGTGTTGTCAGCAACCACTCTAGGGAATCACAATTTGAGTGGGTGAAGAAGAGGTGCAGAGCATGATCTGAAGTAGCTGAAAGTGTTAAAGGCGCCCAGACCCGTTTAGCTGGAATGCCTTACAAGCCCTCGAAGAGCCAAGCCAGGCTTGCATGTACTGAACAATTAAAGGTGTACAGTAGACTCACCACTTTTGCGAGGGTTCGGTTCTGGGGGTCCACACACAAAGGTGAAAATTGTGCAAAGTCAGGAGCCTCCTGAATTGCCGTCCTGCAAGGGCTTGCTTACCGGGGTCTGGGAAAACTACAGTGGTGCTCAGGTTAAGTACTTAATTCGTTCCGGAGGTCCGTTCTTAACCTGAAACTGTTCTTAACCTGAAGCACCACTTTAGCTAATGGGGCCTCCTGCTGCCGCCATGCCGCCGGAGCCCGATTTCTGTTCTTATCCTGAAGCAAAGTTCTTAACCTGAAGCACTATTTCTGGGTTAGCGGAGTCTGTAACCTGAAGCGTATTTAACCTGAAGTGTATGTAACCCGAGGTACCACTGTACGAAGATGGCATAGAAATACTGTTAGTAAACAAATGAAAACTCTGCCAAAAAACGGAGCAGCTTTTTCAGCATAATTGCCGACACTAGATTTATAACAACCCCGTTTTAAGAGCTTCCCAGTTCCTGTGTTTTGCTTTACTAATAAATACACATTGCTGTAGAAAAGAGCAGTGAAAATGATCAACAGGAAGGAGCGACTCCCCTTTGAGGAAAGCTTGCACTACTTGGGACTTTTTAGTTTAGAGAAAAGGAAAGTACGATGCATGGGATGAAGAAAATGGACAGGGAAAACTTCTTCTCCCTCACTTATAATGCTAGAATTTGTGTACTGTACATCCAATCTGAATGTTGGAAGATTCGGGATGAATAAAAAAAGTACCCAGCACATAATTAAGCTATGGAACTCCCCGCCACAGCAGATGGGCTGCTGGCCTGATCCAGCAGGCTCTTCTTATACTCTTACATTTCTTATTTTGTTTTAAAGAATGGTCTTTGACTATTTCATAACCCCCAAATTAATGCATCCTTTCGATTTCCATGTAAACAGAAAGAGCTACTATGTTCTGTGTAGAACAGGATGCATCTTTGCCGGGCAATTAAATGCAGCTTAATGAATGCACTGATTAACAGGCCCCTGGATGTCTGCAAACCAGCGAGCCAGCAGAGTCTGGTGAATAGATTGCGTTGAACAAATCCTGGCTCGGCTGCAGAATGAGGCCGTAAGAGCATGAGAACTACCGCGCTGGATCAGATCGCGGAGTAAGGATTTCTGACTCATTTTGCCACCACCAGTTTTGCACACTGTGGAACCTGCGTGCCACTTGCAGTCATAAAAAATGTAAGCAGAGCCTGCCGGACCAGCACCTTGTTCTCACAGTGACCACCCAGATGGGAAACACTGAAGCAGAATACCTCTTGTGCTTCCGAGCAACTGGTATTCAGAAGCATTTACTGCCTCCAATCATGAAGACAGAGCATAACAATCACGGCTAGTGGCCATTGGTAGCTTTATCCTCCATGAATTTGTCCAATCCTATTTTAAGGCCATTCAAGTTGGTGGCCCCATCACTGCGTCCTGCAGGAGGGAGTTCCATAGTTTAACTATGAGCTGTGTGAAGAAGTACTTTATTTTAATCTGTCCAGAATCTTCAAACATTCAGCAACAGTCAAAAGGCAGAGCAAAAGGCAGGGCGGGGAAAACTCTGCCAAAATAGTGGGCCAGCAACTCAGTCTGGTAGAGCATGAGATGCTAAATCTCAGGGTCGTGGGTTTGAGCCTCATGCTGGGCAATAAGATTCCTGTATTGCAGGGGGTTGAACTAGATCAGGGGTCAGGAAACTTTTTCAGTAGGGGGCCGGTCCACTGACCCTCAGACCTTGTGGGGGGCCGGACTATACTTTTTTTGGGGGGGGGAAGATGAACGAATTCCTATGCCCCACAAATAACCCAGAGATGCATTTTAAATAAAAGCACACATTCTACTCATGTAAAAACACCAGGCAGGCCCCACAAATAACCCAGAGATGCATTTTAAATACAGTGGTACCTCGGGTTAAGTACTTAATTCGTTCCGGAGGTCCATTCTTAACCTGAAACTGTTCTTAACCTGAAGCACCACTTTAGCTAATGGGGCCTCCCACTGCTGTTGCATGATTTCTGTTCTCATCCTGAAGCAAAATTCTTAACCCGAGGTACTATTTCTGGGTTAGTGGAGTCTGTAACCTGAAGAGTATGTAATCCGAGGTACCACTGTATAATGGCACATTCTACACATGTAAAAACACACAGATTCCCGGACCACCCGTGGGCCAGATTTAGAAGGCGATTGGGCCAGATCCGGCCCCCAGGCCTTAGTTTGCCTACCCATGGACTAGATGGTCCTTGTGGTCCCTTCCAACTCTACAATTCTGTGATTCTGTAACATACAACCAGCCATGTGTATCTTAAGCTAGAAGGCAGACTAATGATCTGGCATGACCGGTTACTGCCAGAATCTGATTACGAGTCACAGCTCAGTGCTTGGTGTCTTCTGCCCTCATCTAAAGTGTGCAGCAGTAAAGCCTGAAGCTGGGTAGACAACGTGGTCCTCTCTCTAGCTGCTGCCAGCATTCCTGACCATCTGCCACACTGTCAGGGACAATGTAAGTCAAACAACATGTAGAGAGTAAACCCCCTTAAGGCTGCTCCTGGGCTGAATGATGGGAAGTGGCAGTTACAAACTTGGCAGATGTGCAGATCGATTTTTGAGGAATATGCTTTGCATTCAAAAGGTCCATGTTCCATCTCCTGTGTCTCCAGATAGACTATTAGAAACCGTTGTCTGAAAGCACAGACTGCCAATGCCCATCACTGTTGGCAATACAGAGTGAGATGGACCAATGTGCTAAATCACTCAGTATAAGACAGCTCCCTATGTTCCTTTTGGTTGGGGGGGGGGGGAGTTGAGTCCCGATGAACTCAAGGGATCTTACCTTGGAGTAAACGTAATTAAGATACACTAAGTCAAATAAAGGAAAGGCTGCAGGTGACATAATAAAACTACTTTGCATCTTATACTTTAAAAAAAAACCAAGAACAAAAAGAGTTCATTTCATTCTACAGTGGTCAATTGATTTTTTATAAATGTTTCACAGCCAGGAAACTTGCAGGCGTGTGATGATCTCATTTATTGCCCGAGGAGTTAATTTCTGCAACCGTAAACCGATTAGGGATGGTGAGGTGTCTTGGCACAATTGATTTCCTTAATAAATTCAATAGCAGCATGAACCTTGGAAAGCCAACCTTGGAACTAACCAGTAAAATACAAACATATCTCCCTCTCTTTCTCTTAAAACCCTGTTACTTTGGTTTAATGACGGGATGGTAAGCTTAAATGCTGACAGGCAAACTTTTATTCAGCATTTATTCTGATTTGTTTGCACAAAGCTCATTTAGAGGTTAGATTATGTATGGTCTTTACTGAGCATTCTCCTGATTTGCTAAGAGGAAGGTTCGTTCACGACAACCATCCATCCGGAATTGTTTACAGGTCTTCCCTCTAATCATTTGCTCATCTCACAGTTTTCGATGTGTTTCCCCATCACTGCAAAAGTCTGGTTTTTGTTTTGCTGGAGCAAGGCAAGAGCTTTAATTCACTTGAAATGCACAAACTTAAAAATATGGTATGAGCTTCAGTCCCTGCAGCAAAATGCTGAACATCTGAGACACCCTTAAGAAGGGGCTTCAAGAGATTTATTCACAAATTCTATTTTAGATCCCACTCTGCTTTTAACAAGCACTGGGCAGGAACCACTGCTCCTTGAAAAACTCAAGTCTTGCATTGGCTCAAGCCCATGTCAGGTTCTGAGGATCAGTAATATCCAAAGCAACACACTGACCAAGTACAACAATGCAATGCCAATACAAACTCTTTATATGATCTATACAGATCATTGAACAGTATGAAATATATGATATGCACTCTCTGCAAAACCAAATAAACAGAAATCTTATAAATCTCTGAAAGTCACAAAATATGCACTCTTGATGGATTCTCTTGAAAACATAGAACCAAATGAAAGTCTTATAAGTCTCTGAAAGTCTTTGTAGAATATGCAAGTGTCTGAAAGAAGCAATGGGTCAGATTCTTATCTGGTGAAAACAAGCCATAAAGTTTTGTTTTATGACGTCCAACGCTGCCGAAGTAGTCCGCAAACAGACGTAGTGAACAGTGATTCTGGATATACCCACTGTTTCGTGGAATTCTTCTTCAGCACAGCAGAAGGATACAGGAATGCTTCATAAACCCATCTATATGGTGAATGGAATTGTATAACAACAATTGCTATGGAGTAGTGGTCATAAAGTTATCTGAGGGATGTCAGGTGGACAGTCAGTGGACAAAGAGCCAGTGTGGTGTAGTGGTTAAGAGCGGTAGACTTGTAATCTGGGGAACCGGGTTTGCGTCTCCACTCCTCCACATGCAGCTGCTGGGTGACCTTGGGCCAGTCATACTTCTCTGAAGTCTCTCAGCCTCACTCACCTCACAGAGTGTTTGTTGTGGGCGAGGAAGGGAAAGGAGATTGTTAGCCACTTTGAGACTCCTTCGGGTAGTGATAAAGCGGGATATCAAATCCAAACTCCTCAAGTGGTCTGCCGCCCTGCTGCACTGGTGAAAGGAAAGGACATACTTCCTTGAGTTCGCACATCGGCCCATCTAGACTTGTCTTCACAACCTGGTGCCCTCCAGAGGTTTTAGACTACAATTCCCATCAGCCTCAACCTGCTGCCTTATTCTCCTTTGGCTCATCTAGCTCCGTACTAACCCCATTGATTATCAATGGTTCTCAAAGGGATCATTCTTGGTCCAGCTTGAAGACGCTAAGGATTTATAACAAGGGACACCGTGCCTGGAATAGTCTACTACTGGGCTCTTTCTCTAACATATGAATTGGTCCAAAACAGGCCTATTTGGGTTTTCAAAATGGAGATGTTAAGGCCTGGGGGGGAAATCTGTTTGCCCCCCAGTTTTTGGTTCCCTCCTACAGAAAAAACCTTCACATCTCTAGAAGAATCTCCAGATTTGCTGGGTTTCATTTATTGGAGAGAAAGGAATGTCTGGTAAAACAAAACAAAACCAAAAACCAAAACCACCAGTCTAGGAACTCCTGCTTGGGGCCAATGGCACATCAAAGAAACCAGAGTCCATCACTGTGCTTCTCAAATTACCCTTTCAGGAAAAGGAAATGCAGTTGATTCCTTGCCAATCAGGCAAATCTGCTTTGTGCCTGCGGGGTTATGGTTTCATGCTGTCCCATGAAAATCTTATTTATAGAAAGAAGGCTTTGAATGGTCACAGATGGTTTACACTCACTGAGCTTAAGGTTCATTTGTACTACAGAAAAAGACAGTCGTGCTTGGCAGAGGCTATCGTCACTGATTGGGTTGATAGGGCAAATATTCAATTTGCTTCCCGCCGCAGAAACTTTATTAAATTGGCTCTGCTTTTTCTCCCCACTCCCTGCTGCATGAAATACACTCAGATCATTATATAATCACTTTGGTATGCTTAATGCCGTGCAATGCTCAAGACAGTTGCTATGTCTAATATCGCTTCATACTAGGACAACCCATGGCTTTGAGTAAGGCATTTGGATTGATCTTTTGTGTATCAGGGGCCTCTCTAGACCAGTATTTATTGTGGGTGCATTCTGTAAGTGTTCTTGACTTGACAATAGAGCCAGTGTGGTGTAGTGATTAAGAGCGGTAGACTCATAATCTGGGGAACCGGGTTCGCTTCTCTGCTCCTCCACATGCAGCTGCTGGGTGACCTTGGGCTGAAGTCTCTCGGCCCCATTGACCTCACAGAGTGTTTGTTGTAGGGGAGGAAGGGAAAGGAGAATGTTAGCCGCTTTGAGACTCCTTCGGGTAGTGATAAAGCGGGATATCAAATCCAAACTCTTCTTCTTCTTCTTCTCTTCTTCTTCAGTGGACCTCACACAGAGGAGGCACATGAAGAAGGGCCTCAGAAGATGATCCCAGGGTCTGAGTGGGTTCATATGGGGAAAGGTGGTTCTTGATGTATTGTGGTCCTGAGCTGCTTAAGGCTTTAGAGGTCAAAACCAGCACTTTGAATTGGGCCTGGAAACTAATTGGCAGCCAATGCAGCCAGCCTAGGATCGGTATAATATGCTCAAGCCATCATGCCCCAGTGTACTAGCTGAGGTTTCCAAACCATCTTCAGAGGCAGCTCTACGTGTTGCAGTTATCTAACCTAGAGGTTACCAGAGCACAGACAACAGTAGTTAGACTGTCTCTGTCCAAGTAAGGGCGCAGCTGGGGCACCAGCCGAAGCTGATGGAAGACACTCAATCTGTGCCACCGAGGCCACCTGAGTTGTCTCATTAACCTCAGAGAGCGGTTTGAGGATGAAGCGCTAAGCATTTTTTTCTGAATAATTCTTCCAGAGCCTGCTTCAGTCTCCATAAACATCACCATCTGTTTCAGGGCAACGTGGTTGGGCCACGGAAAATGCAGCTTTTCATTACGCTGGCATGCAAGACAGTCAGTGCTTTTGAGCGAGTCTCCCCCTGCTTCTCTCCCTCCTAGAGCCGACTTTAAATACTGGGTCTCAGTATTTCTTAAGCATACACTTTTTCTGTATCTCACAAGGTAAACACAGAAGAAGCATTAATTTAAAGGCTGAGCGATGCTCATCTACAGCCCATTAGATCTCTGCCAATGTAGACTTATTTGCTCTCCTCATCTGTTTAAATTATGAAATTAAAGTAGCAGTATTCTAAATGAACTCAAGAAAACACCTTGCCTCAGACAGGGTGAGTTAATCTGCTATATCTTTTTCACAACCAAATTTTGAATGTTTAAAGAACATTATACATACACACTTCATTCCTTTTTTCATTTTTATAGTAATAACAGTTTTACAGTGCTGCAGATAATTTATAGTGGTATGCAAAATGTTCAGTAAGTAATACCAAAGAGATTTAACACTTAAAGTAGCCTCGTTTATGCAAAAGTTTGGACGCTATGATATTGCTCAGTATCCTTGCATTTAGGCCGGAGGACCAGAGGTTTTGAATTATTTTCCCTAAATTGTTATAAATTCTTTATTTGGTTGCAAACTAGTAGCAACTGGTATGGTTTTTCAAGATATAGATGGATTTCAAAATAGAAAGCTGTAATTAAATCAATCCAAAATTTGGCGTATATAAAAAAACTCAGAACAAAATGCTCAGCTTGAATTTTGGCGTTGCAAAGAAGCAAAATATTATCAAGTTTAGTGTATGCGTGTTTCAGCAGGGGGGTTATTGACAAATCAAGCAACAGTTACGGGGAAAAACCCAACAACAACAACCCCTTTACATAGACCATTTAGCATTTAACAATTCCAAGATCTGCCATCACAGCCATTACACAATATGCCAAATAAGATAATTGCTAACAATTTTCTTTTCTAAAAATAATGTTTTGTTTATGACTTCAAATTCTCCTTGTTATTCAAGCACAAACATCAAAATATACGCAAGACAAAGTGGGAATTTATAACAAGCACCAAAAACGAAAATCTGTACTGTTAGCTAACACATGTGCAGCCATTACAGCTGCAATCCCATGCACATTTGCCTGGGTGTAAGTCACACTGACTTCAGCCAGGATTACTTCTGAGCAGACAAGCATTGGACTGCATTGTTAATCAGTAGCAAAGTTTCAGCAGACAACACAGTAGAGGGCAGGGCTTCTTCACCGTTGATAGCGCAGAGGAGAGAATTCCTGCAGGTATAAGATTGCATGGCAATAGCTTGTGTAATAGGTAACCATGCAGAAAAGGGTTTTACAAGACCATGCATAAATAATACCTAGCATTTATGTTTGCATTTTAGAGGAAGGGCCATAGCTTTGCGTGCAGAAGGTCGCAGGTTCCATATTCAGCTTCTCCAAGGAGGCTTGGGAGAAAACCCAACAAAACAACACTACAAACTGGCTTATAAGTATAAAACCAAATTTACTAGAATAGAGATAGACTTGTAACCATTCAAGCAACAAGCATACTAAGGTGCCATGTGCAAAACAAAGCCTGGAGATACTGCAAACATGGAGTGGATAAATGTACAACTGTATCTTAACAATTACACGTGCAATAAATGTTATACAGACTGGATAAATGAACCGTTCAACAAGTAGCGCAAGTCCAATCACAGAACGGCAACCCCGTGCCGCCACAATGGCCATGTCACTTGTTAAGATACAGTTGTTAAGATACAGTTTTAGGGACGCGGGTGGCGCTGTGGGTAAAACCTCAGCGCCTAGGACTTGCCGATCGCATGGTCGGCGGTTCGAATCCCCGCAGCGGGGTGCGCTCCCGTCGTTCGGTCCCAGCGCCTGCCAACCTAGCAGTTCGAAAGCACCTCCGGGTGCAAGTAGATAAATAGGGACCGCTTACCAGCGGGAAGGTAAACGGCGTTCCATGTGCTGTGCTGGCTCGCCAGATGCAGCTTTGTCACACTGGCCACGTGACCCGGAAGTGTCTCCAGACAGCGCTGGCTCCCGGCCTATAGAGTGAGATGAGCGCACAACCCTAGAGTCTGGCAAGACTGGCCCGTACGGGCAGGGGTACCTTTACCTTTACCTTAGGCTTTGTTTTGCACATGGCACCTTAGTATGTTTGTTGCTTGAATGGTTACAAGTCTCTCTCTATTCTAGTAAATTTGGTTTTATACTTATAAGCCAGTTTGTGGTGTTGTTGTTTTGTTGTATTATTATTACTGTCACCACATTTGATACTTTGTGTATATACTTGGGAGAAAACCCAGCCTGAAAACCCAGAGAGCTACTGGCAGCCAGTGTTAGACCAGTGTTAGGAACTCAGATATATAAGCCAGTCAGGGCGCCTTAAACCTAGGTTATGGTTGCCACAACAGAATGTCTAGCTGCCATTTACCCCAATGAAATTTGTAGTAGTACAGTGGTACCTCGGTTTACGAACTTAATCCGTTTCAGAAGTCCATTCTTAAACCAAAACCGTTCTTAAACAGAGGTGCGCTTTCCCTAATGAGGCCTCCCGCCGCCGGTGCCCTTCCACTGTTCAGATTCTGTTCTTAGTCCAAGGTAAAGTTCGCAAACTGGGACACTACTTCCAGTTTTGCAGAGTTCGATAACCAAATAGTTCATAAACAGGGCTGTTCTAAACCGAGGTACCACTGTAGTAGCAGTTGTCACTATTCGTTTCGTTTCTATACCATTTTATATTTTAAAGGGGAGAAAATCTCAGCGGTTTACAACACATGAAAACATCAAATACAACAATCCAGAATAAAACAAATTCAAGCTTCAAGGAAAACAGTTCAGATCCTCCTCTGAGTGACATTTTGCTTTCCCCATATTTATCTACCTACTTAATTTATAGAGCTGCCCCATAGCAGGAAGTACTCTGGGAGGCCAGTGTGGTCAAGAATGTTGGCCAGGACTTGGGAGATCAGGGTTTAAATCCCCACTCAGTCATGAAGCTGAATGGGTGAGCTTGGGCCAGTCACAGCCTCTTAACCCACCTCACAGGGTCGTTGTCGGGATTAACTGAGGAGGGGAGTGAACCATGTATTCCTTGCAGGAAAAGGGTAGGACATAAATGCAATAAATAAGCTCTTCTGCTGCCCTGCTTAAGAAAGCTGGAGGGGCCAGTCAGATGGAGATGTCTGTCACCAACCTAGCATCCAGAGATCTCCACGTGGTCGCAATTGGACCCTTACCAGTCGCAAAATGCGCCTGGCAAATTTCCAACACTGCTGTAGACCATACTGAGCTAGACGGACTATTGGTCTGACTTGGTAAAAGACAGCTTCTTCTTATGCTTCTATATATAGTGCTTTCAAGTGCTGCAACACCGTCTTATCAGTAATTCTTACAACAGCCCTATAAGGTGAATATCATAACTTAAACACACACACAAACACACACAAACACACACACACACACACACACAGAGTGGGTCTTCCTTCTCAGTAAGCGTGAACAGGGCTGTGTTGCAAATGTTCAAAACACAGAATTGATTGAAGGTACACAGCCAAGGCAACAACAAACGAAAAACGGTGCAGTGAGATGAGCTGGCCTCCTATGGAGAGAGTTAAAGGCTGACCTTTAAAAGCTCAATCATAAATGACCGAAAGCCATGTGTGTTTTTTCCCCCTTGTAGAAAATAAGCTGCAGCAACATCTCATTTCTTTCCCTACTATATTGCTGACAAATCCAATTAACTCCCACAGGCAATAGCTTGAAACACATTATAAAGCTGTTAGACAGAGCAAAAACACCATTGATTCAAGAGAAAGTGTAGGAGTCAATGGAAAGCGTCATTAAGAATCCCAATCACTGTCTTCAAGATCAAACAACTAAAGTGCATCTTTAAGGAGGAAGATGCGCAAGCCGGGTATGTATTGTTCTGACTGGTGAATGAGCCTAGAGATTGGCGTCTTCTGATTGGCACCATAGTATGAGAAAGGCAGCTTGAGCGTCTACCCACACAAGATTTATTCATTTTGATTTTTTGCACTTAAAGGGCTTTTGTAGCAAAACCAGGGACTTATTGAAGAAATTTATCCCCTTCCCCTACAAGTGCTTTAACACTACTCAGAGTAGGCTACCACAATTAAAAGATAGCATTCCCACAAGACAGCAACAATACAAAAGAAGCCAATATTTTAAAAAATGCACTGGACACCACTGATAAAAGCCTCCGGCCAAAGGATTTGCAATATATAACTTCATATCCGCAGGAACAGCAGAAAGCAGCGTGGGAGGCTGTGCTGTGCTGTGGAAAAATTTCCAAGATGATTTCTCCAGTGCTTTAAACTTTTCCAATGCTTTTGTTTTGTCTATTTCATAAATGCATTGTTGACGATGAATAGATACCAATTGCAGATACAATATTAGGCAGCCCTGGCAGTTTCAAAGTTCTGATCTTTGTTTACCAAAGGTCACCTCCAGACTCACTGCATTTTGCAGAAGGGATGAATGTCTGTACTGGGATATTTAGGTTTGCACAATTAAAGTGGGTTAAAGCACACCTTAGCACACCATCAAACCCACTTTAAAGAAAGAAATGGACTTTTTGCAGTTAGGACAGTGATGGGGAAACACATTGAGAAGTGTGAGGTGAACCAATTACTAGCAGAAAGACGTGCAAACTACCCACAAGCAAATCCGGATGAATGTTTGTCGTTACATAACCTTCCCACAAACAAATCAGAATGAATGCTCAATAAGGACTTGATAAAACCTAGCCTTTGGATAAGGTTTGTGCAAGCAAATCTATCTCAATAAGCAAATCATCCGGAACCTCCCAAAATTCAAGTAAAATATGCATGCTAAATTTGATAATTCTCTAGGGCAACAGTTTTCCAGTGCAAAGTGTCGATTTCCCAAGGCTAGTTTGTATAGTGTAATTTGCATAGGAAAATGGAATTTCCAATTCACCACTTTCTGGAAAACCATTTTCTCCTCTTGGGTGGGAGGAGGACAGGTAAGCTTTGCACTTTAGGATTAGGAAATCTACTAACAATAACAAAACAACGAACACACATGCAATGAACACATCGCTGGAACTTATTTTAACACACCTAGAAATTGTTCCATAGGGCTGGAAATCACTTCTTACATAAATATATGCAGGAGCACCACTGGTTGTTCCCTGGCCTGGCCTGGCTCACCTGACAACATGACAAAACTGAGCCTTAGTGTGGAATACTCTGCCAACATAGATTCAGCAGGCACCTTTGTTTTAGCTTCTAAATGCCTGTTGGAAACTATTCTATTCTGCCATTCTGTCTATGCAGGCAATTAATTGTTAACTAATGTATGATTTTAGTCTTTAAAGTAGCTTTTACTGCACGGTTTTATGTGTTATTGTAAGACACACGGATATTTTTCTATGAAACAGCAGTACATCAAAAAATTTAAAATAAAATAAACAGAGATAATTGAAAATGCAAGTCTGGGAGCAAATGCCCCCCTGATTTCAAGCAACTGGAGACTAAGATCTGCTCTTTGGACCACAACAATCTGGAAAATGGACGGGGCAGGAGACATGTTGCACTCCATCAGTGACAAAGCACAGGTGCTACCCAATAGATATCTGTAACACTGAAGCAACTGCATTCTAGATAGCACTCCAGATTCCAATGGCCCCGCTACTTGGACTAATACCTACATTTGACCAATATAGAGCATTGAACCAGGGGCAAATCTGAAATCCCCCCTAAGGAAACTTTTCCTTGAATGCCTCCGGCATAACCCACAAGCACCCACTCTGCATCTGTTGTGATGTAAGAAGGCTGACTGGAAGGACCTTGAGCCTTGTGAACCATCCCAAGCCTTTAGGGATACAGCTGGTTTGAATGCTTCAAGTGAGTAAACACATAATTGGATTGCCACTGGTAGAGAGCGTAGCACAGTGACTGATTCATCTCGCGTAAGATGACACAGTTTCCGCAACAGCTACTGGATCACACCTCCTGTATGTCTGTGGAACTGTGGTACTATTTGCACAGAGACTCAACCTCACCTGACCAGTTGCAGAGTCTGGGAGTCCCCTCTTTAGATGGCAATTTTTGCAAAATGGAATAAGCCAGTACTGCTGCATTCTGCTTATTCCGTCGATCATAGCACAGGCCTGGATCCAGCGTTCTCTGACCGCCAGTGCACGGGCTATTGCACCAGTGTACAGGCGAAAATAATAGTCGTGCAATATGAAACCCAGCACTGCCAGTTGTGTAACAGGAAGTATCAGAGCTACAGCAATCTGATGCACAACCAGCCATGGGAGCCATGCTGGTTTCCTGCGCTTCCTCTTGCACAAACAACTAGTATACTACTAAGTGTACTGTATCTGACTACAGATAGAGACTCTCCCTGGAGACTTTGGCCTTCATTGTCCACCCTGGTTCCTTAACAGCCCATGGACTGACATCAAATTCAGTCGCTTAGCCCTCTTTCAACAAACCCCAGGATTATAGGAAGTTGAGGTGTTTCTCTGATTATAGCCCAGGAAGGTGCTTAATCTGATCCTGGAAACTGGGCAGAAAGAGGCTTGCCTACAAAAAACACACAAGAATAATGCCTGGCAATTAATAGGCTCTGTGGCTGCTTAAGCCCCTCTTCCAACAGAAGTCTCATTACTGCAATTTTGTGCTGCAATTTGTCACGTAGGGGTAGCTTAAGCCAGTACTGTACTTGTCCTCCCAAGATCAATTAAGCCAATTGGTCACTTGAAAACACAAAAGATATTTCTTCTCCTTGCCTCCATCCCGCTTCCTCTCTCCTAGCATCGACTGAGCTTGGTGCTCTGACTGTATCTTTCTCAGAAGTGTTTAGGGGTCTACAATAAACCAGAACTGTGCACAGTACCCAAAGTGCAATAGAACCATGCATTTGTAAAAGGGCAGTTTCATTTTCAATCCCTCACCTAATGATCTATTTGATAGAATTAACCTGCTACAATGCCAAGGTCTCATTCCTGGTCAATACTGCCAGTTCAGGTCCTAAAAATAAGGGGTGAGGGTGTTCGGAACACTTTACATGTGCACACACCATACATTTAAAGCATATTCCCTCCTCCCAAAGAATTATGGAAACTGAAGTTTAAGGGTGTTGGGAATTGCAGCTCTAGGAGGTATAAACTACAATTCCTTTTTTTATTTATTTTTTGAGGGGTGGAATGTGCATGATATATCTGCATCCTAACTTAATTTGCCATTTTACTGCCCATTCCCTTAGTTTGCAAAGATCCTTTCCAAGCTCCTCAGAATCTCCCTTTTTTGTTTCAATCATCTTGAAAATTTGGATACCATTTGATAATTCATAAATGCAGCAGAGGTGTTGCACACTGGTAGAAATAAACTCCACTCCATTAATGAGCTGTTGCATTCTGTACCAATTGCAGCTTTTGGACCAGCTATAAGGGCAGGCCCCACATAAAGTGCCCTGCAGTAATCCAATACGCAACATTGGATTGTGCAATAACCTTCCCCTGGAACACCATCAAGGTCACAGGCCTGGCTCACCCAGGCAGGAAAATGAGGTGACAAGAGCGGCTTGTGCTATTTGAGAATGCCAACGAGGGGGGCAGAGTTAGAGCCATTTTGAATGGGCCTCAACGTACCCACGGAGTACCTGCCTTTTCTATATGCCCAGAAGAATAACGTCAACAGTGCAAAATCTACTTCCAAAGCTAAGCAGGTCTGCCCCTGAGAGTTACCTCAATGAGAGACTGCCTGTGAACTATATGCATAGCTGTCAACTTTCAGATTTGAAAATAAGGGATCAACAGCCTCGAAAATAAGGGATCAGCAGCCTCACCTGTCCCGGGGACAGTCTATGGGATATCTAACAATCCGGGATAGCAGCGGGAAGCAGCGGGAAACGGCGCTGGAATAAGGAAATTTCCCACAAAAAAAGGGAAGGTTGACAGCTATGACTATATGTTAAACTGCTCTGAACTCTTTGGAGAAAGAGTAGGAGGGAAAGCATGGTAAATTCGGGTAAATTCGGGCTGAAAGCTGCCAGCCTTTCAGCCTGCCCCTGTGACTACATATCTAACAGCAGCATGGTACACCATATTAGCAGGTAATAATGCCGTGAAAAGCATACCCTGCTAATCTGTGCCAGTCATGTCCCAGTGCATGGTGCAAAGATACAGGAGATCACCACCTTGTTGGAGCTAAGCAAGCCATGCAGGCCCTCCCAGTGTCCCTATTTTCCAGGGACAGTCTCAGATTTACAGAAGCCGTCCCAGTGTCTGATTTGATCCTAGAAAGTCCCACTTTTCCACAGGATGACCCTATTTTCACTGGAGAAATGTTGGACGGTTTGGCCTGGATGTCTGGTCAGTGCCTAGTTGAGTGAACACCTATGGGTTCCATGATGGAAGAATGATAGATGTTAAGGGGGGAAATATATAAGATGTTGCTTTTAAAGGCATAACAGCTGGTCAGCCCAGTCTTTGTCAACTGGCAACCAAAGCACAAGGGAAGCTTTTGAATTGCAGGGCAATTTGGCTCTGAACATTTCTTGCAGGGAAGTTCAAACAGAACATAAAAACTTCTTTCCTCGTTTCCCCACCTCCCAACATACACCCCTATCTACAAATGACTGCCTTTTACTGAGATAATTTTCTTATTAAGGGGCTCATGCCGCTGTGCCTTTAGCAAGCAACGATAATCAGACTGTTTGAGGAATAATTAACAGACGCTTCACAGCTATTTGTACAACCAAAATGCCGAAGAGCGAAGAGCGAGAGAAGGAACTGACAACTTTCCCGAAGCCTAGAAGAAGCACAAGGAATACTTGAGAGAAAACAAAGTGAGGTACTGTAGAAGGTACAGAGAAACACCACAGGTGGCAAGCGAGGGAAGGAAGATCATAAATAAGGAGTAAATAAAGATTGCAAAGAGAGAGACGAAAATCAGGTTGGGATGCAAAAGGTGAAGGCACTTTCTGTTCCAAATACAGAGAAAAAACCACTGGCATGGTTAGATGTGAGGTTTATGCTATGGGCTGTTTGCATTCGGTGTTTTAAGAAATGTTCTAGCTACAATGGCTTTGCTCTATCTCCATAAGAACAGCTGCTTGGAATCATGAGTGAGGAAAGGGCTGTTGCACCCAGGTCATGCCAGCGTTCGCAACTCCCATTGTTCTAGGCCCATTTTGCAACAAGGAATTTCATTAGTGCAAGCAGTTTCTGAGCTCTGAGCGCAGTACTGCACCTAAGATTTCAGATTAAAACTCCAGAGTGGAAGGAAAGGAGGACCTTTTTCTGCCTCTCGACTTCCAGCCACCCTCTGAAGACTGGAGAAGAGACCCTCTTAAGAATATTAGGGGGGTGGGCAGGTGAAGCGTGGCTTTGTTTTTGTTGTCTTCAGATGAGGACTAGACCATGTGAAAAATGAAAATAAGATTTTAGCTGCAGTTCACTCATTTTCAACTTTGTATTCTTGTTATAAAAAAGTGTGCCTAGACAGTCTGTTGTTGCGCCCATAATCTAAGTTTAAGATGCCATTTAGCTCCTAGCTTCCATATCTCAGTTTCTAACACTGGGTCCTGCCTGTGGGCTTCCCAGAGGCAAGAGAACAACAATATCGGGGTTTCCCAAACTTGGGTCCCCAGGTGTTGTTGGACTACAACTCCCATCATCCCTGACCACAGGTCCTGCTAGCTAGGGATGATGGGAGTTGTAGTCATACAACAGCTGAAGACCCATGTTTGGGAAACATAGCAGGCCTCTTCTTGTGCTCCAATTCCACCCCCTTTTAAAAGCAAATTTGCACAGAGCCATGGTCGGTTTCACACAAATAACTTCCCAAGGCCCAGCTCATTGCAAACCTTATCTATTGCACTTGGCACTTTATGCTACCGAATGTCATCCTCCTTGCATACCGTTTAGTAGTATATTGTGACTAGTTATGGCGACAGCGTGTAACTGGATTCTCTGGTATCCTTGTATTTATAGTGTGGACAGGCCATTACTTGCAGAGCATCAACAACCTTGCTATTTCTGTATGGTATGTTCCCTTCTGCCACACAGACCAACAAGCCCCCCCTCGAATGGGCCCCCACCTCCAGCTCTTAAGAATTCCCTTAAAATGGTGTGCGCACAGGAACAAGGTGACGTCAAACCACCATGCTAACGCAATAATGCCATCCTTCTGGAAAGGACATTGGAGCTGTTCTGCCTGGCAGAAAGCTGATGAGAGCACAATATAAACATTGACACGTTTACTGCCAGGGCCGGCCCCAGACATTTTGACACCTGAGGCAAACACAAAATGGCATCTCCAGTCTCTCCAAGCCGGGGGGAGTAAAGATCTACATTGGGGACAAAGGTGGGAGAAGACAAGTAGCTCCCTCGACTTGCCAAGAGGACATTGTAGAGGCAGCATGTGGGCAGGACGCGGCTGCCAAGGAGGCAGAAGATCCAGCTTCCAAGGAGTGCGCTGCAGCTGCCGCTGCCACTGCCACTGTGTTAGTGGCAGCAGCGGCGGCAGGTGATGCATTCTTCAGAGGCCAGATCTACTGCCCCTGTGGATCCTGCTTCCTGGGTAGGCTGGATTTGCTTGCTGCTGTGGAAGTAACATGGCAGGATATTTATGAATGGATGTATCTTAGTGGTGATCCAGACATTAAGCAAGACACAGGATTCATCAACAGCAAGCACTTTCTTTTTGCACCAACACAATCTGATGCAAACATTTTGGGGGTGGGTGGGAGGTAGAGACAAAAGGTAGGTAAAGGTAAAGGACCCCCGGACAGTTAAGTCCAGTCAAAGGCAACTATGGGGTTGCGGCCCTCATCTCGCTTCCAAGCCGAGGGAGCCGGCGTTTGTCCACAGACAACTTTCCAGGTCATGTGGCCAACAGGACTAAACCGCTTCAGGCACAACGGAACAGCGGGACAGAAACCAGAGTGCACAGAAATGCCATTTACCTTCCCACCACAGTGGTACCTATTTATCTACTTGACTGGCAGGCTTTCGAACTGCTAGGTAGGCAGGAGCTGGGAAAGAGCAACAGGAGCTCACCTCGTTGTGCGGATTCAAACTGCCGACCTTCTGATCGGAAAGCCCAAGAGGCTCAGTGGTTTAGACCACAGCACCACCCGCAACCCTAGACAAAAGGTAGGATCATTCAACTAATGAGCCCCACTAGTGGGAAGTTCTGTGCAAGGACTTCCACTTCCTCAGCAAAGTTGTCAAGAGACCCTTATTTCCCTCACAGAGCTACAATTCCCCGAAATCTCTGGGGAAAGGGTCTGGCTGTGAAACCACACTGGGAACTGTAACTTTGTGAGAGGAGCAGGGGTCTCTTAGCAGCTCGCAGAACCTTTAAATATACTCCCCAAGATTCTTTTTGGGGGGAGAAACATGACTGTTGAAAGTGCCTTTATAGTACTTTAAACAGATGTGGCCTTAAACCCACAATGACATGAAAAGATGTTTAGGTCCACCATGCAGTTTCATTCTGCAGCTCAATCCCCGGAACAAAACAAAAACCACATGGAAGCCAGTCCACCTGCGCCTCCATCGTGGAGATTGACACAAGAGACAGGCATCTAATAACTCCAAAGTGCCATTGACACAGATCTCAGAACCCATGAGGTCAAAAAACAACATCTGAAATGTCTTTTAGTAGAACACTGTCACACTGATTTGCAGCAGTCTGTTCATTAGTCGAAGCCTGATGCACTCTCTTGTCTCTAACACCAGCTTGTCTAATAGCCTGTCAATCCAGGCACCCGGGACAATTTGGGACACCTATTAGCCACTCAATGTTTCGTAATTGGAAACTGCATCCTGTGTACCAGTGCGATGATCTGACAGGGAACAGGAGAAGATGATGAAAGACTAACAATGCTGGCCATCTCTGCTGCTATCGTTCCCTTTATTTGTGATGCTCGGACTGCAAGCGCCGTTGCTTATTTAGCCTACATGACACCACTCACACAAAAAAATACTGCTTTCTTTCCCATCAACGAACCCCCGAGCTTTCGCTAAAGTGTAACAAATCTGGGGCGCAGGAAGCTTAAAATGTCTGGGTGGGTGAGAACCCAAAAATAGCCCAATGGTGACTGAGCATGTTCAGTATCCGCGGAATGCTAACTGCTTGCTGGAAGGCAAGGGGAAAAGGAAAACTGAGAGAAAGGTGGAAGGAATGGAGTAACCGGGATCCTGACCAGAGAGCACTCCCCAATGCAACACACATTTAAAGGTCACATCTGCCCCCAACAAATCCTGGGGACTGTAAGGTACAATTCCCAGGACGCTTGCGCTTCAGATTCCGGGATTCTTTAGTGGAAGCCATGTGCGTTAAATGTGTGGTGCATTACTTTCTCCAGAAGAACAGAAGCGTAGCACAAGCATAGGATGTCTTTAGCATCCTTTAGGAGGGTCGTGAGAAAAAGTTCCATTGCACAAGCCGAAATGCTTGAGCTGACGGAATGAGTTTGTCGGGCACTGCCCAGACTTCTTAGCATGCTGCTCCAACATTGTAGGCTAGTAACTGTTATGGGCTTATTTATGAGGCAGGCTGATTTTATAAGGAGATTAGGAAGAATATATATCCTTGTTCATGTGCAAATCACGTCAGCAACCAAAACCATAATAACAGCAGCAATGTGCTTTGGGGTAGCTTTTCCTGCCTGCAAATGCCTTGGAATCCAAAGCATGAGGGGATTCATGTATTGCGCATGACCCCAAATCCTGTGCTGTTAAGGCAGAGGAGATGCATGGCTATGCTTGAGTTCAACAGGAGGGATTAATTACATGCTCCATTTAAGCATTTCAGAATGGTTTAATACCTACAAGACATCAGCAGAAATGTAATATACTCAAGTTTTTCATTTACTTATTTTTTTAAAAAAAAAAAACCACACACATGCCCACACCCCTGGAAAATGAGAAAAACCATTAACGTGCCAGAATGTCAATTGCCTGCCACGGTGTTGTGCTAAAATCTCCCACACTTATACGGCTCCGATCATTAAAAGTATTATTATTATTTAAATCCCTTCCGCTGGGAGTGATCCTTTCCAGTTACTTTCCAGACTTTGAAAAGGCATGGTCCAAATGTGTTGTAGAGATTTCCTCTCTCAACGGATGATCTATCCCTCCAGGAGTTGCTAACATGTCATTAACAGATTAATAAAGGCAGGGCAATTGCTTCCTGCTTCACTGCCCCAGTCCTGTAATAGCATGGCCAGGTGCTTGCAGGCACTGTGCCCTCTGAAGGTATGGAAGGTGATGCTATAGCTGCATCCTGCACTGATCAGTTCAGACTTCAGGGGGAGTTGGACTAGACAATCCCCACGGCCTCTTCCCACTCTATGTGTCTATGATTTGGACTTGGAGCACATTCCCAGCTAGAATTCTGCAGCCACCCTTTCTCCAAAATAGAAAAGAAGCCAGTTTAAGCACATCGCAGGCATCATGTGAGTACTTTGCCCTGCCACGGGTAGCAAACGCAGTAGCTGGGAGACTTCACCTCCCATCAGCCACAGCCAGCAGTGCCAAAGGTCAGAGGTGATGGCAGGTGTTGTCTTACCAACATCTGGCTGGCACAACATTGGTGACCCCTTGTATAACCTATGTTCATTCCTAATATTTTATTGCCCAGCAATAATTCCCAATGGATTTTGAACATGCAGGGGCTTGGAAGATGCTTCTTCCAAGTGGTTCTTGTTTTTTCTTCTTCTGCATTTTGGAAACAGAAGAGGATTTCAGCAGAGGCGGACCCATTCGGGCAAATAGGCCACTGCCCCACCAACCTCAGTCCTTCTTCAGTCTGCCTGCCTTCTTACTTACAACCAGTTGAGAGGGTGGCACTGCCCGTTGAGCTTCTTCCTCCTTAAGCTCAGCATTGCCCTTGCAGAACATAGCAGGGAGGTGGGTGTGAGCCAAGGACGTAATAATGGGCTCTGCCTGCCATTGGTTCTGGCTCCATTTATTGTTGGGTTTATTTCAGGAGTAGATCAAGGGTCACATCTCCACTTAGGCAATACAATGGTACCTGGGTTCTCAAACACCTTGGTACTCAAACAACTTGAAACCCAAACACTGCAAACATGGAAATAAGTGTTCTGGTTTGCAAACTTTATTCGGAATCCGAACGTGCTCCGTTTTGAGTGTTACGCTTCTGTTTTGAGGGCCACGCTTCTGTTTTGAGTGTTATGCTGAGGTCTGTCTGTTTTTGCTATTTATTTTGCGTTTTTTTGTTTTTGCGGCTCTTTTTGTTTTGTTTTTGTGACTGTGTGTAACCCAGTTCAGCTACTGATTGATTGATTGTGTGACTGCAGTACGTTGTTTATTGCTTTCATTTTATGGATCAATGGTCTCGTTAGATACTAAAATTGATATTAAATTGCTGTTTTAGGGGTTGTTTTTAAAAGTGTAGAACAGATTAATCCATTTTGCATTACTTTCTATGGGAAAGTGTGCCTCGGTTTTGGAATGCTTTGGTTTTGGAAGGGACTTTCAGAATGGATTAAGTTTGAGAACCAAGGTACCACTGTAAATAAATACATCCATGCTGCTCTTCCTTGGAGGAAGACTAGGATAGAAAAGTGACGCGTGTCCCTCTCTTTCTGTAATGGATCCAACCTTCTTCTCGATAGCTTTTGCTACTCCAAGATCACTACAATTAAGAGTCTGAAAAGGGAAAGAACCCAGGGCGAGCAAGGCTCCATCCATCAAGCAAGGTGACAGCAGAATAAATTCACAGAGATGCCAGCTTCTGAAAGTTTATTGACTACAAGAGGGTTGGGAATAGCATTCGCATAGCCCATTCCCAGAACAGAGGAGGTGACTAGGTAAGAATTCACTAGCAACTCATTATTTGATGTTTGCACAAGACTCTGGAGATATAAAAATGCTTAGCGTTGCAATTCTGGTTAGGAAATGCTTTTTCTCCTCAGCAACCACGTATCAATTGTGCCAGAGCCAAGACGCCAGGCTTGAAGAGCAAACCAGATCCTTTAAGGCAGCCTTTGCCAAACAGGTGCCCTCAAGATGTTGTTGGACTACAGCCCCCACCAGCCCCAGCTAGAACAGTTGTGGGTGGCTGATGGAAACTGCTGCCACACAACACCTTGAGGGCATCTGCTTGGCAAAGGCATTTCTTTTCCCTCAGGCTTTGATCTGTAGGACTGGACCCTGTTTTATTCCTCTGAGTTTCTGGGTTTTTTTTTGGTTTTTTTGCTGTTTAATTTCCCCCTAACCTCACTGCTTAGAATTCCTGCCCCCACACCAGAAAACAACACACACACACACACACTTGCCAGATTCTGCACAGCAGCATTCAAAATTCGTCAGATGATGACCTGTGCCACAAACTAGATTTAATGAACACTCACATCACAGTGCTCTCTAAATTGATAGTTATAGTCTTTAATATACTCTTTTATGCTCTTCCACATCCGTTTAATGCTTCTAACCCTTTAGATTCTTTCATATTCTTATAGTCCTTTAGGTATACCTTCTGTCTTAATACTTTTTAGCTTTCCAAAATGTTTTACAGATTCTAAATGATTGCAGCCTACTTGTGCTGGTCTATGACCGTAATGAAGATTTGATGATGAATCTTTAAGGCAGGGGTCAGCAAGCGTTTTAAGCAGAGGGCCGGTCCACCGACCCTCAGACCTTGTGGGGGGCCAGACTATATTGGGGGGGGGATGAACGAGTTCCTATGCCCCACAAATAACCCAGAGATGCATTTTAAATAAAAGCACACATTCTACTCATGTAAAAACACACTGATTCCCAGACCATCCCCAGGCCGGATTTAGAAGGCGATTGGGCCGGATCCAGCCTTAGTTTGCCTACCCATGCTTTAAGGTGACCCAAGATTCAACTGCAACCCATAGTAAAACTGTGGAGAGACAGAGCGAGAGAGACAGCGATGTCCACCAACCTAGATGGCTTTAAAAGAGGATTAGACAAATTCACAGAAGACAAGTCTATTGATGGCTAATAGCCATCCATGATGGAGATGATGCTCTGAATACTGGAAACTGTAGGAGGATAGCGTGCTCTTCTGCTTGGCTCCTGCTCGTGGATTTCCCACAGGGCCACTGGGATGCTGAGCTGGATGGGCCACTGGCCTCTTAAATCCTTATGTTCCTTCTTGTTTCTGATAAATAAAGGTCACTTAAAAAAAGGTAAAGGACCCCTGACAATTAAGTCCAGTCGCGAACAACTCTGGGGTGTGGCGCTCATCTCACTTTACTGGCCGAGGGAGCCGACGTTTGTCCGCAAACAGATTTTCCGAGTCATGTGGCCAGTATGACTAAGCCGCTTCTGGTGAACCAGAGCAGCGCACGAAAACACCGTTTACCTTCCCGCCAGAGCGGTACCTATTTATCTACTTGCGCTTGACGTGCTTTTGAACTGCCAGGTGGGCAGGAGCTGGGACTGAGCAACGGGAGCTCACCCCGTAACAGGGATTCAAACCGCCGACCTTCCGATTGGCAAGCCCTAGGCACAGTGGTTTAGACCACAGCGCCACCCACGTCCCAACTTAACACAATGCCTATTGACTAGACCTCTTTTTAAAGTTCCTTTGAAACATGGTTATTGATTGCCGCAGTCAGTTTAGCATAAACAAACATTAGCTTGGCCTTCACCTTACACGGTGTCCTGTTTTCTGGATCCCAGCTCTTTTCTGGATGTACATGCCTGGGGATTCTTGGTTCTCGACTGATTTCACACACTAGCAACACATCTTGTAGAATTCCATCTGTTATAATTTATCTGCAAAATCAGAATGACTTTCAGGAACCAAGAAGTCCTATTGAAAAATACGACTTTCGAGCTTGTCTGGCCCAAAAATGACAACCAAGGATTCTGTTTTGGCACTGTTTAAGGAGCCATTTGGCACCTAGCTTATATATACACGTGTTTCTAACACTGCTGTACATGCCTTGATAATTATGCCAACGACCATGGTTATTCACAAAAACAGTTGTTGTTAACTCAAGACCTCCAGGCAATGGTACGCCACTTAACACTATATATAATACGCTAAAAAAACGTTTCTTTCTGCTCTGTCTGCAAGGGATAGCATCAAACCTTTTTGATGTATTGCAATGAAACGGAAGCTTAAAACACGGGAAATGTGTTAAGTCTTTAAGGTAACCCAACCACCCTGTTTTTTGCTGCAGGAGACTAATAATAATAATAATAAATTATTATTTATACCTGCCCATCTGGGTTTCCCCAGCCACTCTGGGCAGCTTCCAACAAAATATTAAAATACAATAGTCCGTCAAACATTAAAAGCTTTCCTAAACAGGGCTGCCTTCAGATATCTTCTAAAAGCCTGGTAGTTGCTTTTCTCTTTGACATCTGGTGGGAGGGCGTTCCACAGGGCGGGTGCCACTACCGAGAAGGCCCTCTACCTGGTTCCCTTTAACTTGGCTTCTCGCAGTGAGGGAACCGTCAGAAGGTATAGTATAGTTACCCATCGGAAAAATTATTAAGCAGCATTCACTGGAACCCATGTTGTAGGCTGAAAAATGCTCAAGAGAGACAGCTGTGTTGTTAAGAAGTGTGCTTATCACATCCCTGGCAAATCCCTTAGAACATTGAAGACATTCGGGAGCCGAGAGTGACACGGCTGCTGGGCACAATGGCTATGTTCTACTTCCACCATAGAAGGGAGTATGCCTCTGAATTCCAGGTGCCAGGAATCACAAGGAGTGCTGGCCACTCAAGTCCTGCTTCTGGTTGGCCCCTGTGAGTGCAGAAGGTCCCAGATTCAATCCCCACCTTTCCCCAGGCTGAGAACCTGGGCAAAAGCTGTCAATCACTGTAGGCAATCCTGAACTAGATAAAGGAATGGTCTGACTTAGTGTAAAGAAGATTCCCATGTATTAAGGAGTGGGATATTTGTGGGAACAATACCAATTACTTTATGGGAAAGCATTTTTAAAAATTTGCCTGCTATGAATAATGGATAGTTGCTAGACTGCAGATTTGGGCAAATATTATGTGTCTCAATTGATTTTTGGCTTTTTTCCGGTGCATTAGGAGAGAAACGATGTCTCACTTCAAGTCAAAAGTCAGGACTTTGTTGACTCTGGTTAGGATTTTACCCAAGATGCTTTAGGATATAAAGTAGAGCTGCTGCCGATGTCCCACAATGCCATAGCACTGTTTATTTCTTATTTACGGTACAAGTAGTACCTGCAACAAAGGGCCGGATTACATTTCACAATAAACACACTTTTGTTTTTAAGTGGGCTTTAAAATGGCCACTTCTACTTTGAAGACAAAGCGGCTATGGGGCCCCGATCCAGAACATGCTGCCAGCTCACATGCTTGATGCCACCCTCAGTAGCCCTATCTTGGCTCCAATACTGTCACCGCTCACCACTTGAGTTTGCTATTAGAGGGATATGATTTTGTATACCTTTCATCTTCCAGCCAGATCTGAGTGGCTTTTCATGCAAGTGCATTTCGAGCGGGTGTAGCAGCTGTACGTCTTCAGAACCTTCAGGTACCCTCTTGGTGCTTTTGAAACTTGCTCAAGGACTTCTTTGCCTTTCTGTTCTCATCAGACTGTTTTGCTTTCTGACCACTTCGGCCTGATATTTAATTTGGCCATTTGTTTATAGGTTCATAAACAGTCAGTCTCCCTCTCTCTCTCTCTCTCTCTCTCTCTCTCTCTCTCTCTCACACACACACACACACACACACACACACACACTCTTCCTGTAAGGTTTGTCTGGTAAAATTCCATTAAGAAATGACCTTTATGTCCACCACAGGCTTTGGATGAGGTGATTGATCATCGAAAACAGAATCCTGCTAAGGGAAGGCAACAGCAATGTTTTCTTCTTTTCATCTCTTCCACACTAGGAAATAGCAGCACTCACGAAAATAATCTTCAGACTCTACATGACTGCAAACTGAATACAGCTATTAAAAGTTGACAGCAACCTGTGATAATGAGTAGGCTGCAGCCTTACACATTTGGAAACCCAGAGATGTCCATTTTGGCCCTTAGTTTCTCCAGGGGCCATGCAACGCTGCCATTCTAGCAGTCAAGGAAATTGAAATGCAACAAAACCCAATGTTAAACAGAATGTTAATTGTTGGGTCTGGCAGTCAATATTGCAACTTCAATTGTTATATTATGGTCATTGTGATATTACTCTCTTTAGGCTATACAGTGGTGCCCCGCAAGACGAATGCCTCGCAAGACGGAAAACCCGCTAGACGAAAGGGTTTTCCGTTTTGGAGGTGCTTCGCAAAACGAATTTCCTATGGGCTTGCTTCACAAGACGAAAATGTCTTGCGAGTTCCTGCAGGGTTTTTTCCCTCCCCCCCCCTTTTCCCAAGCCGCTAAGCCGCTTATCAGCTGATCCGCTAAGCCGCTAAGCCGCTTATCAGCTGATCCGCTAAGCCCGCTAAGCCGCTAATAGCGCTAATCCGCTAACCCGTATTCTGCACACCACTTTGAGCACAAATGTACAGTGGTGCCTCGCAAGACGAAAAGAATCCGTTCCGCGAGTCTCTTCGTCTTGCGGTTTTTTCGTCTTGCGAAGCAAGCCCATTAGCGGCTTAGCAGATTAGCGCTATTAGCAGCTTAGCGGGCCTAGCGGATCAGCTGATAAGCGGCTTAGCGGCTTAGCGGATCAGCTGATAAGCGCCTTAGCGGATCAGCTGATAAGCGGCTTAGTGGATCAGCTGATAAGCGGCTTAGCGGCTTGGGAAAAGGGGGGGGGAGGAAAAAAACCTGCAGGAACTCGCAAGACATTTTCGTCTTGCAAAGCTAGCCCATAGGAAATTTGTTTTGCGAAGCACCTCCAAAACGGAAAACCCTTTCGTCTAGCAGGTTTTCCGTCTTGCGAGGCATTCGTCTTGCGGGGCACCACTGTATTGGTGTAAAATGCCACCAGTGTGTGAACAGGTTAACCACAACTCTGATCACAATAAGTGATATGGGATGGAAATGGCTGCAGTACTGGGGAGTTTTTTTGTGGGGGGAAATTCAGTCACCAACCTTCATTAGTAGCGATAAATGGATGCCAATTGAACATATTAGTTAAGCTTGACAGCTCCAAAGCTTTTAGCTTTGTTTACTAAAAATAAGTCAAGCAAACACGCTAATTTAGGGCACCAAGACATTTTCAGATACAAAATTGACCTTTTCCTATGCAAATCAAGCCAATCCCAAATTTTCCTGGAAAATCCACATCACTATCTATGACTGGACTTCTGCCCCTGTCTTATCAACAGAGAAGAACTTTTCTGGCAGCAGTTTCAGCTCCTCCAGCTCTAGCATCTAATAGGAGAAACCTGGGGTTGGAGTCAAATGCTGGAGAACGACCATAGGCCAATGGTATAGTACATGCCCTGGAAACAGAAGGCCCTTGGTTCCATCATTGGCATATCCAGAAAGACCAGATGCAAGGTGATGGGAAATACAGTATCTCTGTCTGAGACTCTGGAAAGCAGCTCTGTCATTCAGGCCACACTGTAAAATCGCCATGAACAGTCATGGTGTCACTCCCAAAGAATGCTGGGAACTGTAGTTTGTTAAGAGCGCTCAGAGATGTTAGAAGACTCCTATTCCCCTCACAGAGATACAATTCATAGAGTGGATTAACAATTGTTCCCTTTGCCAGGGGAGCTCTTGAAAACTGTAACTTTATAAGGGGAATAAGGGTCTCCTAACAGCTCTCAGTACTCTTAACAAACCAAGATTCTCTGGGGGAAGCCATGATTGTTTGAAGTGATGTAATGCTGCTTTAAATGTATGGTGAACGTGGGCCTCACAGCAGACAATACTGGCCCATGGTCTAACCTGGCACAATACAGTGGTACCTTGGGTTAAGAACTTAATTCGTTCCGGAGGTCCGTTCTTAACCTGAAACTGTTCTTAACCTGAAGCACCACTTTAGCTAATGGGGCCTCCTGCTGCGGCCGCGCCGCCGGAGCACGATTTCTGTTCTCATCCTGAAGCAAAGCTATTAACCTGAGGTACTATTTCTGGGTTAGCAGAGTCTGTAACCTGAAGGGTATGTAACCTGAAGCGTATGTAACCCAAGGTACCACTGTACAGCACAATGTGCATGGCTGAATCTGGCCACAGCTCCCAACCTGTCCTTTTAAAAGTCCTAGGCCACCCGACTTCCGGGTTAGCGCCATCGACTAATGGCGGATTCCCTCTGAGCTCCGGAGGGAATCGGCTCCGCAGGATTTGGTCTTGCCGCTGCGGCAACGCGGGGACCCTCAAAAATCACAGGCGGTGAAGCCTGTGAACCTGGTGACTCAGCGGGCACCATTTGCCCCCCCCGACCGGCGAAGGAGCCTTTTTAAAGGCTTCGGAATGGGGGACGTGGTGAGCGGCGCGGTGCTGAGAGTCGACTGCTTCTCCTGCGGAGTGAAGCCGCATTGCCATGGTCGGAGAGCGCTGACTTCTTCTTGTGAACAATTGGATTCTAAAAGTAACAACCCGTGAGTACTACGGAAATTGGAACTGTAAAGAATTTTTTTTTTAAGAATTAGGCACGATCGGGGAAGGTGTAAAAAGGAAGTCTGCCTCCCCGTCTTATAAACAAGTTAAAGCAAGGACCTGCTAACTAAGGTCGAGAGAACCTCTTTTTTCCTTCTTTGGTAAAAGACTTTAATTTCACGGTTTGGCAGTATAAGAAATCTTGCTGGAGGATAAAGTGCTAATTTTGGGAGCTGAAGTGCCACCCTCCCGGACCCGGGAGTGTTCCGCGAGAGAGCCTGTTGATGAGGTACTAAAGAGTTTGACAGCTGTCAAATTAGCTGTCAAGACGGAAAAAGAGAACTTTGTTTCTGTTGCTTCTGCTGGTTATATCTGTTATAATTTTGTTACAATTTGTTGAAAACAAGGAATAACTGATACAAACTAACTGGATTTTTGGATTTGAACTGGAATGAATATTAAGAAACCAAAATCCCTCTAGAGGGGGTTTTGGGACATTACAAGAATGTCTGGAGGAGGGAGAATTCAGGCTGAATTGGACAGAGTCTTTGTTCTCTTGGGAAAGTTACAAGGCCAAATTGATGTTTTGGCTATAAATGTTACAACTCTGGACTCAACTGTAAACAATATCATTGAATCTGATAAGGATTTGAATCAGGAAGTTTATTCAACTGAACAGAAAGAGAAACTTGACAACTTTGAGAATTTGGAGAAGGAGACATATGTTGTCCCTGAAAAAAAGGAAGGAGGAGCTGTAATTCTGCAGATGATGAAGGAGGACTTGAGGTCTGGCATGATGGTAATGAAGGAAAATAAGAACTTGATGTGGAAAATCTGGCCTGAATTGGAGATTGAAAAAAGGAGAGATCTCTTTATGTGGAGATCTGAAGACCTAAGGATTACAAATTTGCTTAAGGTGGAGGTTGGAGCCTCGGGGACATTTGGACTTGAAAGGAGTAAGAAACAAGATTTGGGCTCCACTTTTAAGTATGGAGGACTGGTTGGAAGAAACATGGATCCTGAAGGGCCAGAGCTTCTCCGAGATTTGGTGTTTAATTTTAAGGACTATCAAAAAAACCGGCAGAGAGGAATTGAGAGAGAATTAAGAGCCTCAGATGTGAGATCTCCAGGCTAATACTAGATTAAGACTGATGGACATTTGTTGGGGACTGAAACTAGGAAAGGGTGGGGTGGGGTTTGGGAATCCAAAGGGTACATAATTATAATGTGTTTTGTTTTTATTTTGTTTTTGTAATGTGTATGAAAAGTGGGAAATTCATGGAAGGGAATTTGGGTCGACTTTAGAAAGAATGTTTTAAGAATGTGTATTGATGTATAAGTATTGATGTTTAAGTTTGGATAAGGTAAAATTGGTTTTTTAAAATGAACTAAATTAAATGAAAATAAGGTTAGCAAAAATAAATTGAGGAAATGGATGAAAGAGAAAAAGTAAAATAATAATATGTTAAACTAAGTATAGAAATAGGTTAAAAATTATGGATAAGGATTTGCTGAATTAACAATTTGAACTGGAATACAAGAAAGGGAGGTATGAGGAGGTCAAGGAAATATGTTATTGAAAAATAGGTATTGTGAACTTTATGTGTTTTTAATCTTTTTTGCTTTTTCCTTTTTGATTCTTTTTTATTGTATTAAATTTGAAAATCTTAATAAATATATATTTTTTTAAAAAAAAAATAAAAGTCCTAGGCCACCCATCCTTCCCTATGCCTCCACTGCCTTCCACCCAAAGAGGCTGCTCACCCTTTTGCACCGTTTAGATTAGAACCGCTTTTCCAGGGGAGTGGGAAGCAAGACAAAACCCAACAACATCCCTCTGACAGAAAAGAGAACAAATGGCCAATGTGAAGCACAGAGGCAGCTGGGCAGTTCTGCAACATGATTGCACTTAATGAGAACAATGACCCCATGTACCCAAATGTCAATATCCTTTTCCAAGTATTTCAGAAACTGGATTCATTATTGCTCGTATTGGCAGGGTTTGCTAATTTGACAATGTCAGAGACTGGGGAGAGAACATTCTCGTTTTGCAACAGACCGCAGGGACCATCCCCACAGTTGCCCAATCAGAGCTCTGGACCGGATCATATTTATCTTTGCTAAGTCTTATAAACAACAGTTAGGACTGAAGGTAGGGGTGCAATGAACGGCTTAGCCCAGACCTCACAGTTATTACCCTAATCCCCTGGTAAGCACCATGGGGATACTTTACTGACTGAGAGCCAAGCAAAGCCTTAGTTTGCAGTCTTGATGTGAATCAGCAAGACGGATTGCCACAGGCGACTCTGCAGTGCCATTCTAATCTCGCTGCTGGAACCTGCCCAGAATCCTCTGAAATATTGAGTGTTTTGCCACTTGCCTGGAGATAAAAGTCAGATTTCTGTCTCTCTGGCTTTCGTGCATTTCCTAAAACATTGCTGCACACCACCCCAATCTCTGAGCGGTGTGAGATTCCAGGGGTTCCAGATGCTTGCCCAGGGTTCATGTTTCCTTTCAGGAATGAGGCACAGCAGTGACTGTGGTGCTTTTATGATATAGACTCTCCTCCCTGAAAGAGAGGGGAGTGGTTGTGGGCGGGAGCCCGAGCACCGCCCAGCAGGGGGCGTCGCCCCCTGCCTCCAGCTCACCTGGCTGGCGCTCACGCCTCCCCCGATGGCCACCCAACCAGGTGCCGTGGAGGGGGCGTGTTCAGCAGCCTTTTGCTGCAGCGCCAGTCTCTCCCTGGCCTCATTCCTCTCCTCGTCCCGTCGCTTTTATGATATATGGTTTATTTACACATATATACAGTCTGAGCCTATGATGGGGGGACTCACAGCATCAACACCCCAATAAAGTCCTGCTTCTCCCATAGCCACAGCCTAGAATTCCAGGAGAAATCAAGAATGGCTCGCCCTCTCTTCCAGTCCACCCTTCAGCTTTGGCATCCAGCTTCTAAGCTCAACTCTGGCCTTTTCTTCTACCAAACCCCACCATCTCACACAGAACACCTTTCCTTTGTTTCCCTTAATGGCCCATCACCCAGGCGATCATCTCATCAGGAAGCCAGCCTGGCTTATTTTTTTAAGACTTGATGGATCCAGAGTTTAGGAGGGTCTCTGCATACAGCCTATTCACCCACACCACACAAACAAAAACTTTGTAACACTGTGTTTGCTTTGGGATGATTAAAAAAAGCACACACACACACACACACACACACACAAACACAAATAAACGATCTCTCGAAGGACAGGCACAGCTACATTTTGCTATGCTGCAGATGTACATTGTCCATCCTGCTTACAGTCCCTGCATCGTAGGCTAAAAAACTGAATGCGGTATTCCTGCATACCAGATATAAACACTGGCTCTGGTGTAGCCATCATGGGCAGTGAGATGCTTCTGTTCTGGCTAAGCAGGCAACATTCCTAATCCTTAGACCTCCTCTGCTGTATCTGAAGACCTAACCACACACAACTGGGAAAAGAGAGTGCTTCCCCCCTTATCTAAACAGTAACTGTCACACCAGGTAGGAGGATAATCCTTACTGAAATCAGAGTCGGCAAGACAAAGCTTAAACTTCACCTTCCTGAGCACTGCAGTGCAGACGACTACCTCCTCCAAGCAACTGGTATTTCATTTTGTTAAAAGAATACGATGTGATTGCTAATCATGCAGCTAGTGCTACCTGCAGTTTCGGTCGTGGCGCACTTGCACAAGTTTTTGCATACAGATTTTGCAATCTATGCCAGCCAGAGGCAGGCTCAGGGTTAGGAAGCTATCCTATGCCGAATCAAAGCATTTGTTTGTTTTATTAAAGCTGCCTTATGGGATAACTCCTTACAAACCACTCATTAAAAACCCCGGTATGTCTAGCTCAGTATTAGCTTCTGTCTACAGATTCTATTACTGCCAACTTAGCAGTTCAAAAGCACGTCAAAGTGCAAGTAGATAAATAGATACCGCTCTGGCGGGAAGGTAAACGGCGTTTCTGTGAGCTGCTCTGGTTCACCAGAAGCGGCTTAGTCATGCTGGCCATATGACCCGGAAGCTGTACGCCGGCTCCCTTGGCCAGTAAAGCGAGATGAGCGCCGCAACCCCCGAGTCGGCCATGACTGGACCTAATGGTCAGGGGTCCCTTTACCTTTACTTTACAGATTCTATGCAAACTATCTGGCAGTGGCTCTCCCTGGACATACTAAGGATTGAACCCAGAACCTTCAGATGCCCTACCCCTGGCACCCTAACAAGGTCCCCCTGCTTGGGGGGAAGCTTCATATTCTATGCTAAGAAGCTTCTTTCTGATGCATTCTACGATGAATCCCAAAGTATGAGCAACCGCAGCTGACTCTAGTGTCCTGCAGCCTGAAGTAAGCTAACTTAGTTGTGAGTCAGCTGCACTAAAACCTCCTAGAGCTCAGACTCCTGTTGAATACAGCAAAGAAGGTGAGGCTCCCTTCCTTCTCTCTCCACGCCCTCCAGATCATCAAATCAATCACATTCCCAGTTCAGCTTTAAATCTTTGCTATTTTAACTTCCATGCAAAGAACGCCAAGCTTATTACTGGATCAGAGATACATATACAGTGCGCTGTGCAAAGCTTAAGAGGGTGGAAACAGCTGACACTAGGCAGAGGGAGGAAGGCAGAGGGAAGCCTACGTGATGTTTGGTACCAGTAACCTCTTACGGCGCAGCTTTCCAGCTTCTAAGCAGGAGAGCCTGGCAGCCGCATGATGCAATTACTGGGTGGAAGCTAATCTTGCCTGCATACTTTGGACTCTACTCGATTAGCAGAAAGCTTTTTCCTGACATATTTTGGACTTCTTCTTTTTTTAAAAAATAGTTTTGTATTGAAAGATTTTCACGGACAACAAAGATACATATGGCAACTCTGTTTTCAGTTCACATTGTCTTTTCTACAGGTCAGTTACATTTGGTGTGAAATATTGCTATTGTAGGCATTTCGAGTTGGAGGGAGAGAGGTGGGGCGTGAGAAGGTGGTAACGTTCTTTCCTTCTTTTGCAGAGTGTATATGTGGAGTTCTGTGTCAGCATCATGTGGTTCTTTAAAGGAAAATAAAAGCTCTGCTGATACGAGTAGTATTGTTTCTTCCACCCTTTTCTTCCACCTATTCTTTCTTCCACCACAGATGCATTTTTACATATTATGGATTCTATCTTGATAAATACTTTGGATATATAAACGGAGCGGTTCTTTTCTTTTCGTGAATGTGAACCAGTGTTAGAAATTCATACATAAAGCTAATAGACCAATGGGACCTTAAACCTAGGTTACAGTTGCCACAACAGAATGTCTAGGCATCTTTTTCCAATTTTTAAAAAACTATTATTCTTACTATTGTTATTATTTATTACTATTTATTAACTATTTATATTTTAAAGGAAAAATCTCAAAGTAGTTTACAACACATTCAAACATCAACTATACAATCCATAATAAAACCCACATTCAAGCTTCAAGGAAAGTAGTTCGGATCCTTCTCTCATTGACATGTTGTTTTCCCCATATTTATTTACCTACTTAATTAATATAACTGTCCTATAGCAGAAGTTCTCCAGGAAGCCAGTGTGGTGTAGTGGTTAGAGCGTCGGACTAGGACCTGGGAGATCAGGGTTCAAATCTCCACTCACTAGGTGAACTTGGGCCAGTCACAGCCTCGCACTCTACTTTGCAGGGTTGTTGGAGAGATTAATTGAGGACAGGGGTGAACAATGTATTCCTTGAAGGAAAAAGTGGGGTATACATGCAATAAATAAGCTCTTCTGCTCACCTGCTGAAGAAAGCTGAAGGGACCAGCCAGATGGAGATGTCAAGCACCAACCTGGCATCCAGAAATCTCCATGTGGTCACAACTGAACGTGCCTGGTGCCTTGGGAATTTCAAACACTGATTTGAACTTTTTGTGTGTCCATCATCTGTAGTTTGCTCACAACTTTGTACTCGTCGAAATGCCATGTATTATTTTCCTATCAAACTCAGATTTACCATTTCTGCAGAAATCTAGTAAGTCTACCAATCTAAAATCTACCAGCCATGACAAAATTAAATTTAAAGGAGCCCATGACAGTGACCAAAGAAGGAATGTTGAGTACCAGTAATATTCCGATGCAAGTTTTACTTAGAAACAAGTCCCACTGTGTTTCATGGGGCTTACTTCCAGTATAGGAGACTCTTGAGAGTCCCATGGACTGCAAGAAGATCAAACATATCCATTCTTAAGGAAATCAGCCCTGAGTGCTCACTGGAAGGACAGATCGTGAAGCTGAGGCTCCAATACTTTGGCCACCTCATGAGAAGAGAAGACTCTCTGGAAAAGACCCTCATGTTGAGAAAGATGGAGGGCACAAGGAGAAGGGGACGACAGAGGACGAGATGGTTGGATAGTGTTCTCGAAGCTACAAAAATGAGTCTGACCAAACTGCGGGAGGCAGTGGAAGACAGGAGTGCCTGGCATGCTCTGGTCCATGGGGTCACAAAGAGTCAGACACGACTAAACGACTAAACAACAACACTTCCAGTATTGCAACCTAAGTTTCTTTGCTAGAAATAAACCACCCCCCACAGGTAATTAGATAATCACGGGGGCTGTTTGGTGGGATTGTGCATTGTCCTCCACTCTGCACAACAGTTAATTCAGCACCATCACTTAGCTGTGGGCTGGGTGAGACTTGCATCCTCTGCAATGCTGAATGTTGTGGTGGGAAGCCTAAGAAGGAATTTAAAATTCTCAATCACCATTATCAAAATAAAGTTAAATTTTGGAATAAACTGCTCACCCATGTATTTATCCCAGCAGGTTTCCTACAAAATAGCAGTGCTAGATTCCACAAAAATCTTTTATTTTGCTGCATTTAAAGCAGTAAACAGGCATAGCCTGCAATTCTAAACACAGTTATTTGCCAGAAAGCATGAGAAAATTGAGGCCTAAACAAGATCATGTTTAAATTACCCCTTTGGGGGCTTGCCATTCAGGCAGGATGATTGTTTATCAAAAGTGGCTGCAATGAAGCAATCCAGCCAGCACCCAAACACAAATTACTATTTAAAAACCAACAACAACAGCCATTTACAGTTTTTGTTATTGCAGCCTATCCTCAAGGCAACTTAAAACAACACAAAATGCATTAACACAGCAAAACAACAAAGCACCCTAAAATGATCTAAAACAGTGAGGAATAGGGGCTTCCTAACAACTCTCAGCACCCTTAGCAAACTACAGTTCCCAGGATCCTTTGGGGGAAGCCATGGCTGTTTAAAGTGGTATGATACTGTTTTAAATGTATAGTGCGGATGGGGTCCTAATGTGTGCCATTTCAGAAGGCATTGTTTTTCATCCACAAAATATTTACGGGAAGGAATGACAAGAGGAGGCAGAAGGCAGGCAGGCACAAGTTTGTTTATGTTGTATAGTAAACATAACATATCCTTGTAGCATGCCTGAGCAGCCTGCCAGTACTTTGGAGCAGTATTGTAATTATTTTCCGGCACTTCCTGACAGTAGCAAGGTGCAGCTAACAGCGCAGCGAGTCATACAAAGAAAACAACACCTGTTGTGTCTTATTATTATTATTATCATTATTAGCCACTAGTTAAAGGTAAAGGTAAAGGTACCCCTGCCCGTACGGGCCAGTCTTGCCAGACTCTGGGGTTGTGCGCCCATCTCACTCAAGAGGCCGAGGGCCAGCGCTGTCCGGAGACACTTCCGGGTCACATGGCCAGCGTGACATTGCTGCTCTGGCGAACCAGAGCCGCACACGGAAACGCCGTTTACCTTCCCGCTAGAAAGCGGTCCCTATTTCTGGGCACATTCTGGGTAAAGGTAAAGGGACCCCTGACCATTAGGTCCAGTCACGGAAGACTCTGGGGTTGCAGCGCTCATCTCGCTTTACTGGCTGAGGGAGCCTGGTCATGTGGCCAGCATAACTAAGCCGCTTCTGGCGAACCAGAGCAGCGCATGGAAACGTCGTTTACCTTCCCGCCGGAGCGGTACCTATTTATCTACTTGCACTTTGACATGCTTTCGAACTGCTAGATGGGCAGGAGCAGGGACTGAGCAACGGGAGCTCACCCTGTCGCGGAGATTCGAACCGCTGACCTTCTGATTGGAAGCCCTAGGCTCTGTGGTTTAATCCACAGCCCCACCCGCGTAACTCCACATTCTGGGAATAGCTGCCTAAACCAGGTAAGGGTAGCCGATGGGTCTCAAACCCTCGGTGAGCCAGGGACTTTCCCTGCATGTGAAGATAGGCCCCGTGGATTGAGCTGATGCAACTAGGCCTGGGAAGTGATATATAAAGATTTGAAGAGAATGTTGAAAATGACTTAGAAGCTATGGTTCTGAAAGGTAAGGACTTAATGGATTTACTGGGCAAAGGACTTTGTTTCAGTATCTGAGAGTGGATGCCAAGCCAAGACCAGTCCATCCCCATTGAAGGAAGAAGCCACTGCCAAAGAAGATAAGGAAGATTGGCAAAACAAACTAATGAACTATGCAGGACATACCGGATAATTTGAAACCCAAGAAAGAAAGGACATTGATTTTTTCTCTCTCCTTTTTGTTTGTTTTTTTCTTTTAAAAAAGGGGGAAATGTTTAATGCAGGCTTCCTCAACCATGGCCCTCCAGATGTTTTTGGCCTACAACTCCCATGATCCCTAGCTAGCAGGACCAGTGGTCAGGGATGATGGGAATTGTAGTCTGAAAACATCTGGAGGGCCGAGGTTGAGGAAGCCTGGTTTAATGCACATCTTGCAAGCTTTGTGTATAGGTTTTACATTATCTGAATTTTTAAAGGGCACTTGTAACAACATGAATAAGGTTTTAAAAATGGACTGCTAAGAATATAAGACCTTATGGACATGCATGAATAAGTATAAAATAATGGAACCAGGAGGGGGAGGGGAGGGGAGTCAATTAAGATGTATGATTTAAATTCTTGATTGTGATGGGGTTTTTTTGTTATTATAAAATTAATAAATTGTATCTAAAAAAGAAAGAAAGAGGTGAATGGTCCAATAGTGGGCCCAATGGTCAAGAAGGTGGTTTCTGCACATGGGATATAAATGCAGAAAATGAATAAATGAATAGATTTGGTGGAGTTTGTTTCTTTAATAATGAGGTTTAAAGAAACCCCTTTCTCCACATTTCTTTATGACATTGAGCACCAGGTGGTCAGGAGCTCTCTGGCTACATTGCCGCTCACAACTGTGGGTGTTTCATACTCCCTCCCAGGTTGAAAATGTGCTTTGTGTAGATCTTCTGGAGCAAAGCAAAGCTTTGAAAGCCTAGTTGCAGCTACAAGGGATATGTTGTTTTCCTCATTTCAGAGAGCCTCACATTTAGAAGAGACAAGGATGCTCAGAGCTAAGCAAGCCCGGAGTTGGCACACATCACATTTTCAACACATCTTGGCAGTGGGGCAGCTTTTAAAATTTTAAGTTTCAACAGAAGATGCCTTCTTCTCTCTTCTTTCATGTACTAATTTACCCAACCTCTGTAAACAGAAGATTATGAAACCTGGCGTTCTGAACACAAACTGAGATCTTTGGGGAGCTTGTTACCATAGCTGTCAACGTTTCCCCCCTTTTAAGGGAAATTCCCTTATTCCGAATAGGATTCCTCGCAAGAAAAGGGAAAAGTTGACAGCTATGCTTGTTCCATGTGACAGGGAACCTGTGGCCAACTTGATGTTGTTGTCTACAATTTCCATCATGCCTTATGTTCCCAATCTATGCCAGTGCTCTGCAGGCGAGGACCTCCTGCTGATACCATCTTATCAGGAGGTTTCTTGCGCATAATGTAGGAATTGCCCCTTTACTGTGGTGGCACCTATCCTTGAGATTTCCCTCGCCTTGAATACTAGACGGGCGCCATCTTTTCAGCACCTACTGAAGAAGGCCTTCTGTCAACAAGCCTTTTAACCCAAGATTTTCCCCAGACATCGGAATTGTTTTATAGAAATTTTTATTGTTTCAGTGCTTGTTTGCCTCCTGTGGGATATAAATTTAGTAAATAAATAAATATTCGCTTTTTAAAAGGAGCATCTCAAAGAAACCTCCACTTCACCACTTATTAAAAGCCAGCCTGTTTCAGCGGGCCTTTGGCCAAAGTCTGTGCCCACGCCATAATTTTAAAGTGCATTCAAAGCACATTACTTCCCTCAAAGAATTCTGAGCAGTGCATTTTAACCCTCGCGGAGTCAGAATTCCAAGCAACCTTTAGTAAACTACAGTGCCCAGAATTCTTTGAGAGGGAAATGTGTTTCAAATGTGCTTAAAAGGCACAGTGTCTACACAGCCACACAGGGTGCTGTTCTGTTACCCCTGATGTGCAGTTAAATTTTTCTTGCTCTGCTTTTGTTTTCCTGCTCGGTCATTTACTTTTTATACACAGTGTACATCTTTCCTCTTTGATTGATTAATGAATAGGTAACATTTTCCGTATTTTTCGCTCTATAAGACGCACCAGACCATAAGATGCACCTAGTTTTTAGAGGAGGAAAACAAGAAAAAAAAATATTCTGAATCCCAGAAGCCAGAACAGAAAGAGGGATCGCTACACAGCGATCCCTCTCACTGTTCTGGCTTCTGGGATAGCCGTGCGAAGCCTCTTCAGGGCAGGGGGAGCCTTCATCCTGCTGCCCTGAAGAGGCTTCACGTGGCTATCCCAGAAGCTAGAACAGCGAAAAGGAGTGCTGCGCAGTGATCCCTCTCGCTGTTCTGGCTTCTGGGATAGCTGTGCAGCCTGCATTCGCTCCATAAGACGCACACAAATTTCCCCTTACTTTTTAGGAGGGGAAAAGTGCGTCTTATAGAGCGAAAAATACGGTAACTGCTTGTATACATATATTTTTCTACTTCTGGATTTTTTTATATTCTACGGTACCTTTGTAACATGCAAGTCCTTTCTGGTGGGAGGGAAGCTGTCTAGAAATATATGTATAATTCTAAACAAAGCAAGGCATTTGGTAGATTAATACAGGTGCTTCTCCAATGTGCTGTCCTACGTGCAGTGCAGCAGGTATCTCAAATGTATACACCTCTGCTTACATTTTCAAATCAGATAGAAGCTGGTTTGCAGGAAAACTCATCGAACAGCAGTATTTCTCAAGGAACAACAGGATACATATGGATTGGCATTCCCTTTTAGGGGGTGAAAGTTAATGTTTGCAAAATTCTTCAGTGAGGGGGTCTTAAAAATATGTTTTTGGGTATGAGGAATTCAAATCTGCTTCTATTTTTGTGACTGGACAACGTTTAGCTTGCTAAGTCTACACCTGATGAAGAAGCACGGAAGATCCTTTCGGAAAAACCAACACATTTTAATTTTACCGTCTGAAAATGTCATAATGCTAAATACTATAATGCTAAATAGTAAGCAGATAAATAAATAATATAGATACAGAACTGCAAGTACTTCAACAATCATTTTTAATGATTTCTATGAAATTGTACACAGGTTTTACCTACCAAGTAAAACTATTTTTTTTTAAATTTAACCAAAACATCTTTTGAATTCCCAACTAATGTCACAACTTTTGAGCCCACCCACCCCCTCATTTTGGGAGGCTGAGAGCTGGAAAATTCAACACGCCCTAATCTAACATGTGCTCTGCTTTGAACACCAGCAGTGGGAGTGCACTGGAGCCAGAGTAAACAGGAATGTGTGTACACAGATCTCAATGCTGGTGGACTCACAGAAAATCTTTTCGAATCCAGGTTCAGAAATCTGTGTAACTTAACCTTCCATTCCTTATCTCACCATAGCTCTGTGCGAAGGTTCCCTTTGTGATTATTCACTACACAATTACACACTGCACAAGGGGAAGAGCCTGTTGCCCCCGTCCCCCATCCTGAAACCCCTTTTGTTATTCACACAGCCCCCTGTGCTGGGGACGGAATGTCTGCAGAGGGCAGGAGCGGGAGCTGAAAAGGCTGACTTAAGAGGCTTGATCTTCCATTTTATATAAACCATCTTGAGTAGAGAGGGGAAATCCACCTTCTCAGTGGTCTAAAAAGTCTTCATGGGCACGATTCTACCAAAGGTAGGCACTTCAAAAACCCCACTGTTGTTGATGGACCACAAACCTATTTGTATTTGTGTGGAAGTAGTTACCACCGCATTCAATCGAACTGCGTTCAATATGCATAATTGTGTCCTTAATTATGCTTATTTCTCTCCATCCCATCGAAATCTACTATACAACAGCACAATCACATTCGCATTTCTTCAGAAACAAATCCCACTTGTGCTCAATGGCATTAACTCCTAGGTAAGTGTGAACAGGCTTGCAGCCTCAGCGGTGCTGAACTTTCACCGGATTGTGACCTCCCAGCTTTATTTGTGCGAAAGCAGACAAGAGTAATTATTGTAATTGTGGGTAAAGTGCAACTGCATATCAATTACCTATCAATGCAATCTGTAAGCCCGTCAATGAAACTTAATTTCAGTTTACCTGGGGAATCTTTAATAGCGCCGAGTAAATGAATACCCTTAACGACACAATGTCTGGATAGAAAGACTGTAATTAAGCTGGCAGCTATACCATTCTAGCTAACATCAGTATTCAACATTTTATTGGTGCCGACAGGCGACATTAAAGCTGTGATTCTATGCACTTTTACTTAGCCTCACTGAACACAGTGGAGCAGATAGCTCAGCCGCTTACAGCATGAGACTCTTCATCTCAACGTCTGGGTTTGAGTCCCATGCTGCACAAAAGAGTCCTGTATTGCAGGGGCCTAGACTAGATGGCCTTCTGTGTTCCTCCCAACTCTATGATATCCAAGGAAACATGGATTGGGTTGAGCTGCAAGGATATTTGCTCCTTGGGTGCTATTCTGCAATGGTGCTGTTCTGCTAGGCTGGGCATTCTGTGAGCTGGGACAAGAGTGTGTTGAATTTGGGGGAGATGAGAACGGACAAGAATTCATATAAAGTTGGTGGAGGGACGCCAGTTTCATATCAGGTGCAATAAATCCCACCCCATCCAGAACAACAGGTGAGGTGAGCTAGTTTGTCAAAAACTGGTCTAAAAGTGAAAAAGCCCTCGTAAGCCATGCAACTAAGCATCCCCATCGAAATCTACCTTTGTTGCAATAGCTCTTCTGGCTTACAACAGCAAGCAACACCCCGAACCCTAAACAAGCAAGCAGACAAAAGTAGAAGTCAAGGAGAAAAACCAAACAAACAAACAGCCACCACGAAGAGACTTGTGGCACTTTAAGGACTACTACCGCATTTTTGACGGTATAAACTTCTGTGGACTAATCAAAGAGTCCTGAGACAAGCTGCAGTCCACAAATGATTCCGCCGTCAGAAATGTGTTACGTCTTAAGAGGTGCCACGAGACCTTTGTTGTTCCTGTTGTAACAGACGTGACACGGCTTGGAGGGGGGGGTTTCCACCCGAAAGAAACCTCTATTTCCACCTAACAAGCGGCATCGACCTCGCTTCAAGCTGTCAAAGCTGAGAGGAAAAGGGCGCCTCTTTCTTTCAGAAGGAGGGGGCGCTTGCTACAATTCTCAACTACTGAGAACAACCGCCCCCTCAAAAAACAACAACCCGTGTATCTCCCTATAGTAGCTGGCCTTGCAACTTCCCATTGCCCGAGGAAGCGAATCCTGCCCGCCAGTTCCTTCGCTCTCCCCAACTTCCTCGAAGTTTGCAATCAACAGGCTTCGTTTGCACGTTCACCTGGGACAAGGCGAAGTCGCTGCGCACTCAAGAAACTTTGCCTTCCAGCGAGCGAGCGCGATTGGAAACGCAGGGATCGTCGGAGGCGGAGAGCGCAGAGGAAAAGAGTCGCTCCAACCTCCAAGCCTCGGCCAGGCTTCCACGACGGAGATCAGATTACCACTTGCCTCCCGTGGGGGCTGAGGGAGGACGGGGAAAGTCGACCCCCTACGGGGGAAAACGCGAAGGAAACCCCAGAATAAGAATGCGCCCCTCGTGCGCCCTCCTTTACCTGCCTTGCCAATGAGGCGCAGAAGTCCAGCGCGCTCCCTTGTCTTCGTGGACGCTGCGCTCTCGCCAGGGCAGACAAACAGCTACGCCCCTGGCTGCGCGTACCCCGACCCAGGCTGCCGGGATCTCACTTGTCGCCCCCAAGGCACCCTCCTCTTCTTCCGCCGCCGCCGCCGCCTCGCCTTCTTCCCATGGCCGTAGCCGCCGCTGCTGTTGGAGAGTTGGAAAGCGTCGCTCTCCTGGAGAGAGTTGCGCCTGGAGGGAGAGGCGGGCTTTATGTCCGCCGAGGGGAGCGGCTTCTTTTAAGAAGGGATCTGCTTGGCACTTTCTGCTCCGGGCGGAGGGGCGAAGCTGGGGGGCGGGGGCGGGCTGGCTGCGAGGCAGGGAGGAGGCGAGCGCTGCGTTCTGGCAAGCTCGGGTTGCTGCCCAGCCCGGGAGGAGGTGCATCTCTTTTTTGCCTGGATCCCCCCCCCCCGTCCAAAATAATTTCTCTGCCCTTCCCACCCTTTTCTTTTTTCGGGGCTCCACCTAGAGAGAGAACTTCGCGACTGCAGGGCTTGTATTTTCCCATTCCGAACCGAGGAAGGGTCTCCACGGTGGACATTCAAGTTTGTTTTACAGTTTTGTTTTTTAAGAGGGGTGGGAATATATACTCGATGCCGTAGAATTGCAGAGTTGGAAGGGATGCCTAGATTCAACTAGTCCAACCCCTACAATGCTGGAATCTTCGGTCCCATGTGGGGCAGAATGAAAGCAGGATCTGCCCATCTCCGTTTCTTTACATTTCATTTGCGCCACCGATATAGCACTATTTATTGCATTGTATCCCGCAAGGAGCTCGAGGTGGTATACATAGTTTCCCCCCTCCGCATTGAATCACCACTGCAACCCTGTGAGTTAGACACATACAGACGAAGCTGCCTCGTACAGAGTCAGGCTGCTGGCCCATCTAGCACAGACTTATCCACACTGACTGGCAGCGGCTGCCCAGGATTTCAGGCAGGGACTCTCTCCCAGCCCTACCCGAGGGTTCCCAGGATCGAACCTGGTGCCTTCTGCATGCACAGAAAATGCTCTGCCACTGAGCTATGTCCCTTTCCGTATGTTTCTCCCCACTTATGAACCAGTGACCTTTGCATGTGAAGCAAGCATGAGAAACCACTACGATGCAGAAACTGTGCAGGTTAGGCTAAGAGGTAGCGACCAGCCCAGTCACCCAGAGTCACCGAGTGAGCTTCATGGCCAAGTGAGGATTTGAACCCGGGTCCCCCAGGTCCTGGGACACAGGTGGCGCTGTGGGTTAAACCACAGAGCCTAGGAATTGCTGATCAGAAGGTTGGCGGTTTGAATCCCCGCGGCGGGGTGAGCTCTCGTTGCTCAGTCCCTGCTCCTGCCAACCTAGCAGTTCAAAAGCACGTCAAAGTGCAAGTAGATAAATAGGTACCGCTCCGGCGGGAAGGTAAACGACGTTTCCGTGCCCTGCTCTGGTTTGCCAGAAGCGGCTTAGTCATGCTGGCCACATGACCCAGAAGCTGTATGCCGGCTCCCTCAGCCAATAAAGCAAGATGAGCGCCGCAACCCCAGAGTCGGCCACAACTGGACCTAATGGTCAGGGGTCCCTTTACCTTTACCCCCAGGTCGCACCATAACCATTACACCATTGCTCGGATTGCTAGGTATAAAGATCAGCGAGGGGAAAACCTGTGGCCCTCCAGGACATTTCTGTACTCATGCCATTCTTGGCTTTTGTTAATTTTGAAAAACACAGGTGTCTAGTCTGATTTCAGTATTGCAGGAACCAGTTATTCCTCAGAAGCACCTTTACCTGTGGCCAGCTTCACTGCTACCACATCCTCAGTGCCAAGAGTTGTAAGAAATGCAGTCCTTTCATTATATTCATTTTGCACCAACAGAAGCAAAAAGAGGGGAGATCTCTGCACCATTGAGTGGCTTGCAATCTAGACCGAGGCAAAGGGGAAATAGCAGGGGAAGGAGAGGCAGGAATAAACAGAGAAGCAGTGTGGGGTTAGCTGGCACAGTCTGTCATTAGCTCTGGCTCCACCTACTGTTGGCCTCCCTGCCTTCCATCCCAAAGAACACCAGGCACCACCACCAGCAGCCGTAAACAAGGTTATTAAATTATACAAATGGACATAGGGCTATGTACCAGGGAGAGTGCTCTTGCACTCAGATTCTGCTTTGGGACTAAGTCAAGATAGCAAACTGACTCTCTGAAAGCAGGTCCTTATGCAGCCATCCAGGCACAACAGCTGGCTTGGGGAAACCCAGATGTTTGCTCTTCCACTCCTCTCACAATGCATTTAATAATGCAGCTAAATAAAATATGTTGTATCCCAGAGTGAGCAACCTGCAGCCTGTAAAACTTGTTGGGACTCTTAGCAGCTTCAGCCAGCATAGTCACTGGTTAGGGATGATGGAAACTGTAGTCGCAACAACATCTGCCGGGCAGCAGATTCTCCATCCCTTGTGTAACTGTACTGCAGATGAGCAACCCTTTTAAAAACAGTGTTAGAAAAAAAAGTAATCTGCTGTGTGGTTTCCAAAGGGTTAATTGACCCAATAAAGCTTTGCAGTAAAATTCTCTTATCCATTGCAAGGTGAAGATAGAAAAACAGAAACATTCCTTCGTCTCAGTTCTGCCGCACATTGATTAGGGACCAAAATGCCCTTGGAATTATCTTGCTTTGGCACTCTCTAGATTCACGTATAAGATGCACATCCTGACCACATTTTGACTAGTAGTACGTGCTGGAGGATGTACATTACGCATGTAAAACGGTGTTTTGTTTTTAAAGGAAGGAAGAAAAACATGATTATTGTGGGAATGTACAGAAACTGTTAAGTGGTACGAGGTGTCTGAAAAAAGTGTCCTTCAAAACTGGAACACTGTAGATTAAAAAGAAAGAAAGAAAGAAAGAAAAAGACACAGACAAAGCAAGTACTTTTAAAAAAGCGTATTCCTGAGAGCCACCACATTATTTTGCAATGGTCAGGGACAGAGAAGTGAAAACAATACTTACAAGGACATAATTTTCTTTCAGTGTCATTAATACAAAAGGAATACCAGCCCCAGCTTTGCTTGTTGCAATCACCTGCATGGATTAAAATAATCATTTCGAGGGGCATGCTTTAGAATATTCTCTCTCTCTCTCTCTCTCTCTCTCTCTCTCTTTAATATATAGTTTTATTTATTTTCCTTCACAAAAGAGAGAAAAGGATACAAAACTGAAATCCCAATTTGCCCCCCCACTTTCCGCTCCAGGACAGATCAATCTAGTTAAGTTTGCTAAAGTCTAGTCTGTGATTTCAGTAGTTGCCATTCTTCAGGATTATCAATAAACCACCGTATTTTTCACTCTATAGGACGCACCTTGTTTTAGAGGAGGAGAACAAAGAAAAAAAATTCTCCCCCTCTCTGCTCAGCGCCCCTTCAGCAAAGCGGCAGGAGAAACGGAGCCCCTTCCATTTCTGCTCCTGCTTGGCTGAAGGGGCGCTGCGCAGCTCTCCCTCTCTGCTGAAGCCAGGAGAGTCTTGCTCTCCCGGCTTCAGCAAAAGGAACCCAAAGTCTTTGGAGCACAGCGCGAGTTCCCGCTGTGCTCCAAAGGCTTCAGGGATAGCTGCCTGAAGCCTTTGGAGCACAGCGGGACCTCGTGCTGCGCTCCAAAGGCTTCGGGCGGCTATCCCTGAAGCCTGGAGAGCGAGAGGGGTCGGTGCTCACTGACCCCTCTCACTCTCCAGGCTTCAGCGAAAGCAACGCGTAGCCTCCGGAGCATGGAGGGAGCGCTCCCTCTGCGCTTTGGAGGCTTCGCATTGCTTTCACTGAAGCCAAGGAGCCTGCATTCGCTCCAAAGGACACACAAACAACAAAATCGTCTACATCATTTCTTTTATTCAATGCATGTAATCTCTCTGTTAATTTTTCTGATATAGGAATAGGCCATACATTCTGTGTCCGGTGAGAGATACACCAATGTATTTCCTTTTTCCTTTTTTAAACTTTTATATTTTAGTAATTGCTTTCCTTTTAGTAGTAGCACTCCTACTAGAGGCACAGAATTGGAAAGGATTGGAACATCCATGCTTTAGATTATTGATCACTAAGGGTAGGGGAAGAGATCCAATTCAGTTTGCATTTGAAGCTGAATCTATCAAACTTGCACTTTCTGAAGCAATATGAGAACCAAACCAAAACCATCCTTCAAAATTCATACTTGCAGTGTCGTTCTCCAACTAACAATGTTTACAAAAATGCATATATTCTAGAAAATGTGCCTAAAATGAATGTAGGATACTAAAATGAGTTATAATAAGAAAAATTGGTTACAAAAATGTGTACATTAATCAAAAGTGCATCTAAAAATGTGTTTATCCGCACTAAAATGCTGAAGAATATTGATGTGGATTTTTTTTAATGCAAATGGCTGCAGAAATCTGGAGAGCTGAATCTAACACTGGAAGAATGAGAAGTATTGGGAAATTTTTAATGTTTGACGTTTTATTGTGCTTTTATATGTGCTGGAAGCCACCCAGAGTGGCTGGGGAAACCCAGCCAGATGGGCAGGGTATGAATAATACATTTTAAAAATCATTACTATGAAACAGAGAGAAAATAAATTGACTAGCCACCCAATCCTACATTGGTTAACTCAGCAGTAAGTCCCACTAGAGCTCTCTTCCAGCATTCAAAATATTGCATGAGGGCTGAATATAGGTAGGGGACGCAGTGTGGCATTCTCACCCCCCACCCCTGATAGTCTCCATGGGTGCTGCCCTGTGGCATTTATTCAGACATCTCCAGGGAGATTCTAATCATGCTGCCCCTTCAGTCAGTAAACCTTATTGCACTGGGTTCCAAATTCTAACATTGCTCAACTGAAATCCCCTTCAGCGCACTGCCCAGTGTGCAAAGGTCAGGAAAGTAGCCAGAGCTCACAGGGGCAATGGGATGAGCTTCACTTTAAGCCTTTTCTTCTGAACACAAAAAGAGGGCTTCAGTTTAGTGAGGTTCAATCCTAAATAACTTTGCATAGGATAGCAGCCGTAGTTCTGTCTCTGCGAAGTTCAAATTGATCCCAGTGGCCATTGCTCTGGGAAACTTATAGAAACTTTGGCCTAAGTGGGCTTGGGACCAGTTGTTCCTCCCAGAAGAGAGTCCATCTGTGGCCATTCCACCTACTCATTTATCTATGTTGTATAAAACCTCTGTTGCTAATTGGCTGAGTTGTTGTGACATCATGGAATATACGAATATCCTGAGCACTCAGACAACAAATCCACAGAATATTTGTATTCCAGCTTCTTTGAAGAGGAGTGGTCGGTATGTCTTGGATTAAAGTCAATTAATCTGTTAAAAACACCTTTATTCAATGAAGAATGTGCACCTGATTGATCAGGCAGCAGTGGTTTTCTCTTAGAAAAAAATATTAAGGCAAGTATGAAAAACTGCCAATGGAAAGCGCCATCTTAAAGGAGAAACTGACTGTTTCCTGCCATCTAGGTAAAACGGATCCTACAATACATAGTGTATGCATCATCTTTTAAAAGATAGCATTGTTCTTCTAATACAAGAACCTCAGCAGATGTAGTTTTTCCCCATTATCACACTTCCATGTTAGCAAAAGCATATTTTGTGGGAGGGAGGCAATGTCCATAAAGGGAATCAGTTGTATGTTTTTATTACACATGAGTGATCTACATGCAGTTCTTAAAAATATTGCTCAGAACTGGGTTCCTCCTCTGTAAATCTTGAAAGAGCCCTGTGATGGTTTTGTGAATGAAGGAAGAAGTTTCTGCTTCTCCAGCTGAGTGCTTATTAAGTTTTTCAGCTTGCTGTTTCTAACAACTTATACTTTAGTTTCTGGAGAAGCAATTTACGAGTTCATGCCATGTCTGAGGTTCTAAAGCAGGTGTGGGATGTAATCCACTGGGAGCAGTCAAGTACAACATTCCTTGTTTTGCTAGAGTGGACATGCAAGGGAATGTTTGGTCCAGCCAATCTAAACTTCCTGTTCTTTCTGGCCTGGAGCATCCTTCCTTGCATGTGACTAGTAGGTGGGTGTGACCTTTCCAGACCTGGTAAAAGTCCAAGTCATGCCGCTACCTTTCTCTCTTTTTGACCTTCCTGTTTGCCGTGTCAGCTTCCTGCATCACCTGGACTGTACTGCTGGCTGCCACAGCAGTTCCCCAGTTTATCTCCCATATGGGGTAAACCTGTTTGTAGATGTTTGTAACTTTAAGCCTAAAGCCTGCCTTCAGGGATCACACTGTGCTCTGCCTGTTCGCGAGTAAAACTCCTTTTTTTTTACTTATGAATAAGACTGTGGTGTCTTTATTCTTTTAGGAGGGATTCCAAAGGGGTCTTACCAGGAATATTAGAACATATCTCAATCTGGACAAGCCAGATTGAATTGCTTATTGTTTTAAGAAGCTCACACGAGTTTGCAACCAGCTTTCTGCTGCGTAAGAAGGGAAATACACTCTGCTAAGTGAAGAAACTTGCTAGCGCAAGTTAGGAAGGATATTAATAAACAATATATCCTCTCCTACCACCCTCAACATTCCCATAGCAGGCCCAATGGAATATTGTCTTTCTTGCAAATTGGGAATTGAGAAATACTACCGAGAATATGTAAAGCCAGTTAGTTAGCAGGCAGGACGTTTAATCTAATAATGTATTGTTGCATGTCACTGTCAATTTAATTATATTATAAAGGTTCTGAAGTGGCTTACAGTAGAGATGGGGAACCCGTTCCATTCCCATCTGGGAAACATTTGGGGGACCAATGCCAGTGGTGGTTGAGGCCAGAGACAAAAATGGGCGTATCAAGAAATGTAAATATTGTCTTTGTTATATTAAGCGAGTTCAGGGTTCTACCCAGTAGAATGAGTTCTACCCAGACAACAGCGCTCAAGGAGCACTGGTGTGGGATGTGCCCTGGGAGTGTGGCTAATGAGGGTTATGGCCTGAGGAGAGTGTATCTGAGCATATGCAGTGTGGCTTTTCCATTTTAAACGCTGACTGTGAAAGCAAGTGACAGTGGGACCGAAACGAATATAGAAGGTCTTCTCACATGATCACTGAGGACATGGCAGCTGTAGCAAGAGCGCTCAAAAAGTCTGCATGAGTAGGCTCCCAGCCTGCGACTAGTTTGATTATGTGCAGGGACATTTGCAGCAGAATGTCAACAATTCACTGCACATCCTGCTCTCAGCGCTCCTTCTGCAAATGCCAGCCTCCCAGGCGGCATAGCAGTACCTGACAAACATGAGCGGAGGCAGGTGAAATCACAAGCAAATTGGGTGGTTGTGGAGGGAACACCATGAAAACATCCAAGCAGGAAGCTGTTATCTGAGTGAAAAGAATCGCTCTTTGTTACAATCCCCTCTCCTGTGTGCTGTGGCTCTCAGTCAATAAAGGTGGTTTTCTTCCTGCTGGGCAAGTCTTATCTTTCTAATTTATTACCGGAAGGTCCTATTTAATACCCTAGCAACAGTCAATGGCTGCTAGGAGTCTTGCCCCCGCCCCTCGTCAGGGACCCAGCAGGAGACACCCAAGGCAAGATATTTCCCTCCCTCCCAAATAAAATTTTATTGTCATTTTAACAGTTGCAATAAAAAAGCATCGGTAGCAACAAATATGCCCAGTAGGATAATCTCGTAAAGCATTCAGACAATACTTATCTGATAATATTGTCAGACTCCATTGTAAAGTATTATATCTTCTGCATACACCTTCCTGTGTGGAGGGTGGACGAAGGGTATTTTCCTTTTCATTTATCAAAGAGAAAGAAAGGGAATCCATTTCACCAAAATTATCCTTCTCTGAGGTACCTTTGGTTACCTTCTTAAGGCAGGTGAGGTGTTCTGAAAGTGCAGCATCCCTCAAATATTGTTTATCCAGATTTCAACTGGGACTTCAGTAGTATTTCCCCATTGCTGGGCAATTGCTGAGCAAGCCGCCATTAGCAGAAAACATCAGCAATGTCTACGCAACATGATGACCATGTACATACTCGATAAACAATCTCAACTAAAGATTTCATTTTGTACTTCTTATGGTTTGAAGGAATTCTATAAAGATTGTTTATTGCGTATGTACATGGTCATCGTGTTGCCTAGACATTGCTGACATTCTCTTTGCAACACAGGGGTTTGTTTTGTTACTATTAGCAGAAAACAAACTAGGTCCTTAGATTTAAGATTAACATTTAAGTTTAGGTCTAGTGATAACAGTGCCAGGGCTCAACTGGGCATAATATTCCATAATATTGATGATTGGACGGAAGATCTTATCCCAGACTGAATAGACTATCTTACAGCCCTTCCAAACTTGAAAAAAGGAGTCCATCCCTCTACAGCCTTTCCAACATGAGGGGGAAATAGATGTGTTTATTTTTGCAAAGTGGTTTATAAATTCTTAAGCAAATAAATCCATGGTTCCCAACGTGGGGCACAGGTTACGCACGGTTTCCAGTTACGAAGGGACCTCCAGAATGGATTTCGTTCGTAACCAGAGGTACTACTGTAATAAGAATTACTGTATATGTCACGCGGGGGTGGGGCATCAGGATTTTAGAGATGCTTAGGTGGGGCATGGCCAAAAAAAGGTTGGGAACCACTAACATAAATAAATTGTCATTGCAAATTTTAAACGGCATTTTTAAAAGATCTGGATTAGTAGCTGCTGTGTTATACTCTATCTTTATTGATAGTTGATAATGTATTTGTATTGAGGAGCAGGGCACAAAATGAGCATAAAAACAAACAAGGATTCTTTAGCTAAAACAGAGTAAGTGTGAGGACAATACTATACTACTTTCAGAGCCTCAATGAGGGGAATCAAAATGATACCCAAATGTGGTATCAATAGGTGAGGTTGCCTGTGACTAGACTGTACCACTTAAGACTATAGAGCATGGGTGGGCAAACTAAGGCCCGGGGGCCGGATCTGGCCCAATTGCCTTCTAAATCCGGCCCGCAGACGGTCTGGGAATCAGCATGTTTTTACCTGAGTAGAATGTGTCCTTTTATTTAAAATGCATCTCTGGGTTATTTGTGGGGCCTGCCTGGTGTTTTTACATGAGTAGAATGTGTCCTTTTATTTAAAATGCATCTCTGGGTTATTTGTGGGGACTGCCTGGTGTTTTTACATGAGTAGAATGTGTCCTTTTATTTAAAATGCATCTCTGGGTTATTTGTGGGGCATAGGAATTCGTTCATTCTCCCCCCCCCCAAAAAAATATAGTCTGGCTCCCCCACAAGGTCTGAGGGACAGTGGACCGGACCCCTGCTGAAAAAGTTTGCTGACGGCTGCTATAGGTGGTATGATGCTGCTCCTTACCCAAAAATGCTATACAGATACATTCCTAAGAGAATAGAGAACCTGTCAAAGAGAGGACTGGGCTAAAACTCTTCTCCCGGACATGACAAGGTGACATTGTAATCAGTATTGTGTAACCCACCCACACTGCTGTCTACTTCTTTTCATATTGTTGCTGCTTGAAGCCCGACTTTCAGAGACAAAATTGCTAATCCATTTCAAGGTCACATACAACTAGTTATTCTTTAGAAGTTAAAGAACGCAAGTAAATATTGAAAAAGGACTTTTGGATCAAAATCGTGCCACCCTGCCACACTTGCCTTTGTGTGGAATAAGCAGCCTTAAATGGAGTGGTTGCCTCGGAGCAGAATGACCTGATTGCAAAACCAATTTTAAAGTCTGGCAGAAGTTTGCGAAGTCAACAAATAGATATCAAACAAACTGCTGCTATTTTGCAGGTGGGATTCAAGCAGATGCGGCAAATTTGGGGTGTGCAATTAAAGTAGATTTGTTGCTCCTGCACATCAAGCACACTTTTTAAAAACCCTGTGCTTTTTGCAGCAAGGAAAGTGTTGGGGAAATGAACAGGAAAAGGATAACAGATGCTGGATGTGATGTCATACAGCCGCCCAGCAAACACCGGAATGAATGGTGAATAAGCAGTGGCAAAGCCATAACTGCCCCACTTGCAAATATGTGCAAACATATCAGGATGAATGCACAGCAGACAGGTCATCTGGAGGGGATGGTAATTGGGTTTCAGACACAGGCAACAAATATTCAGAGAAAGTTCAGTGACTATTCTCCCAGCCAGACACAACAGCAAGAGAGATCTTAGGAAACATTTTAGGAGCAAATGTTTCAGCCATAATTTGGGCTTGTATAAGATCCTGAATTAGCCTGTGAGGAATTTGTTCGACGTTTTCCCCTTTTGTTTCAAAATCAATTTGCCCCATGTTGTGGGAAGCTGCTGTTTCATAAAAGTAGACCCTTAAGATTCATGGAATTAGTTTCCTGTTTCTTTGGATCCTGGCCTATGAACTACAAAAACTGCAAGCAATTATTGAGTAGCATCTGTTGTCATGGTGGCTGCATACCGTGGTTGGCAAAAAAGGCTTTGATTCATCAGTGAGAGCTTTAGCTGAGTTTTCTCTGTGACAGATTTTCAGTGCTCTAGGAAAGCATGTATAAGTGTTTAGGCTAGAAGCCTCTGAGCCAAGATGGGTGAGCTACAGTGCTTGGTTATAGAAGACAGCATAGCTATATACTGCATTCATACAGCGGTTTATTCTGTTTCCCTAACTTTAATTTCTGTATTATATCTGAGTTTTCACATAAGGTGAAAGCCAGTCATGGAAACATAGCAGAATCTAGTGGACATCTAGCACTCATTTCCATGAAATTGTTTCCAGGAATAATCCATTTGCAAGCCCATTAATCCAGAAAATTGCAGGAATCAAGTAACAAAATTTGGTGTGGTATACCATGTGTCAAGGGCATGTTGAGTTTTTCAACTTTCAAATTCTCAAAGTGAGGGGTGCTCAAAAGTTGTAACATGACTTGGGAATTCAAAAGATGTTTTTGTTAAATTAATTTGATTTAGTTTTGCTTGATAAGTAAAATGTGTGTAAAATTGAACAGAAACCATTAAAAATTATTGCCAAGTACTTGCAGTTTTTATTATTATTATTAAACATTGCCTGACATGTTCAGAGGGTAAAATTATTTTTTTTTCATTTACTGAAAGCAGTTTATGTGCTTCTTCATCAACCGTAAACTTCCAAGCTAAATGTTGTACAACCACAAAAATAATAACTGATTTGAATTCCTCACACCCAGAAACATATTTTTAAGACCCCTCACTGAAGAAATTAGCAAAAATTAAGTTTCACCCATTTAAAATGACAGCATACCATTTTGGGGGCAGCATACCATTTTTTCCTGTTGTTTTCATGGATGAATCATGGGGGAACAAAAGCATGTAAACAGTGGGAGGTAATGATGTGTCCAATGATGTTCATTGTGTCACACTAGCGTGAATGAAATTAAGCATGACCTGCTGGTAAATTGGTCATAAAGCTACAGTTTCACGGTGCAACAGGTACTGCACTGTGAAATATATGTTCAAAAATGGGCAAAAGTACTAGCATCAAAAACAGGAAAATCAATGCTTAAGATGCTAGATAGATGCTGGGGAAGATTCTGATTTTCTTGTTGTTACACAGGGAGCTATTTCTAATCTATACGTTGCAGCTATCCTGGAGTCAATGAAGTTCAGGTCTTTGTTTGCTGTAAGTCTTCCCATAAGAAGGTTTCTGGAAATGATTTTTATATGTTTATTTTATTTTCCCGCCCCCTGCCTCCAAGCTAAAGTATTGATTGTATTCTCGGACCACATATACTGCCGGGATGACATTATACTGCTGTTCTCTTGGAACAGGAGAGCCTAGAGGCCATTTTATGATGGATGAGGAAAAGCATTAAAAATGGATGGTGCAAATGCAAGGCGATGCAAAACTGAATGAGACTGCAAGTGCTTTAGGGGAGAAGATTTTAATTCCAAATCTAGGTACACCCCATAAAGTCAAAACCTCCTCCTACATTTCTATTAGTATTTTTCTGTTAGAGACCAAGGGAAAAAAATATAAAGAAGGACCAAATGTGACAATCTAACAGGAAGAATAACTATCTTAGGCTGAGCCAGCACCTACTACTTTTCCATACGTATGTTTCAAATGCAGAAGACAGAAGTTAGTGCACTTTGTTCTGACCCAAGAGCTATCCCAGATTGACATTCCACTTCTGATTATTCTGCACTTGAAACAGCTAATTAAAGAAGAAATCCTCATACTGTTTCGTCTTCTGTCCAAATCCCTAACAGGTGTTTCATCAAGAGGAGGAGCCTGTAGTTTTGCTCCAAAGTTCTTACTGGGGGAAATTCAGTAGCAACTCTAAAAGGTATCAGCAACTTTCATATTTTGCAACTATGGCAGCTCAAGTCCTGCTTGCAGGTTTACTATAGGAAGGTGACCAATATGAGACCAGGAAGCTGCACTAGATGGGCCTTTGGCTCTTCTGATTTTATGAAGTTCTTAATAAGAGAATAGCTTAATGACATAGTAGTCTGGTAGCAACTTACTGTGTCCCTGTGCTTTCACGGTAAATGCCTGATTAGGGGTACGATGTTCCTAACAATCCAGAATGCTGCCCAGAACAAACAGAGAGAAATGCACCGTGCTAAGGACTTGCACATAGTGGCAGATGGCCTAAGGGACTTGAGCTACCTGGTGGAAAATCAAGTGACCCCCACCCCCAGCCTACAATCTGGCCTTCTCTAGTAAAAATGTAATCTAAGATTTCTACTGTGAGCCCAATTCGTTCTTGGCTTTGAACCGAATTCTAATCAGGAGTCACCCTGAGCATGGTCTCCTCGACCATTCTCTACTATTTACCATCCATAGTTGTGCCAAGTGACCATGAGGGTGAATTATTATCTTGGAGATACCATAGAAAACCAGTTGTTTCAACGACAAATGAAAGCGCTAACTCAACAAAAGCATTCGGCAAGGGTTTAAGTTCTGCTAGGGCAAAACCCGAGATTGGAAGTCATCACCCCACCTCAGTGCTGGCCAATGAATTACTTCCAAAGTTTGGGCTTTAGCAACCAGCAAACGTTTACTGCAGTCTTTGAGATCAGTTCAGAGGGCGCTCTTGAATATATCTTTCCTATCTCACTCGTTTTTTACCCATAGTCCTCATACGGATATGGGTGCCATCTTAGATTTCAGTATTCAGTGGAGATGGAAGAGGGAAGTCTATGTATTTGGCAGTGTAACAAGGTAGATTTCAGGAGTTACTTATTGGATAATCAAGGCTACATCTAAAGCAATGACAGTTGTTAGGAGTGTCCTGTTCCTTTCACAGAGCTACAGTATCTTATGAAGAGAGCCTCCTAACAACTTTCAGCAAGCTGCAGTTCCCAGAATTCTTTTGGAAAAGCCATGGCTGTTTAAAGTGGCATCACAGTGGTTTAAAGGTATGGTTTTAATGTGGCCTTAATCAAAACACCAACCTTAGCTCCTCATTCACTGGCTGTAAAGCCACCTCACTTCTCAACACAGGGGTTGGGCTTCAAATTTCACCCATTGCACCAGGGAAAGAAGTGAAGTCACAACACATGATACATTTAAAGCACTGTGATGCCACTTTAACAGTCATGGAGAACCCAGGGAACTGTAGTTTGTTAAGGGCAATGGCCCCATAGAGCTGCGACTACCAGCGCCCTTAGAAAACTACAATTCCTGGGATTCTCCGTGACCAGCAAAGTGGTATAATAGTGTTTTTAGTGTATGGTGTGGATGAGATTGGTTCAGGGCTGGCTGAAGACATTTTGATACCTGAAGGGAAAGGACAAGATGGTTAGTCTGAAGGATGGAGACCTGCCCAAGCTCGACAATGAGCTGAGTGGGGATTTGAATTGATGCTCTCCCTGGTTCAGCACTCTAACCAATATACCAAATAACTGGGCTGTTAGCTTTATGGCCATAATCACATTCAGCACAACATTTGTAGCATTGGCTTTCTATACAGCAGGGTCAGGGAATCTTCCGCCTTCCAGCTGTTCTTGGATTTCAGTTGCCATCAGACCAAGCCAGTTAAGTCAGTCCTTGCAACTGCCTCATTGGAGCAAGACCTGTGTGGAGAGTTGCTGAGATCACTAGGCCTGCACTGTTTTGGTTTCTTCTAATAAAGAGCAAACTTCACGGTCACTGTGGTTTTTTTATTGCCGACCTACGTCTGGCTCCAGCTCCTGACAGTATGCTGCAATGCCCATCATCCCAGATGATTAGCTGTGGCTGATGGAAGTTGGAGTCCAACAACATCTGGAGGGTCATCCTTGTCGAAGGGCTCCTGGTCGACCACTGTAGGAAGCAGGATGCTAGACTCAATGGTTACCTTTACAGCACATTTGAGGCAAATTTCCCCCTCAAAGAATTCTGAGCACTGTCGTATTTTTAGGAATGCTGGTTACCCTCACACTATATATATAAGGGTCTGGTGACTTCTGTTTCAGTGTATCTGAAGAAGTGTGCATGCACACGAAAGCTCATACCAATAACAAACTGAGTATGAAGGAGCGTCTCCACCCCCATCGTTCAGCCCGGACACTGAGATCCAGCGCCGAGGGCCTTCTGGCGGTTCCCTCATTGCGAGAAGTGAGGCTACAGGGAACCAGACAGAGGGCCTTCTCGGTAGTGGCGCCTGCCCTGTGGAACGCCCTCCCATCAGATGTCAAAGAGATAAATAATTACCTGACATTCAGAAGACATCTTAAGGCAGCCCTGTTCAGGGAAGTTTTTAATATGTAACGCTGTATTGTTTTTAACACTGATTGGGAGCCGCCTAGAGTGGCTGGGGAAACTCAGCCAGATGGGCGGGGTATAAATAATAAATTATTATTATTATTATTATTACTATGGTGCTACTGGAAGGAATTTTTTTATTTAGGAATGCTGGTAATTGTAACTCTGTGAGGGGTAAACTCCAGTGCCCAGAATTCTTTGAGGGAAGGAATGTGCTTTGAATGTGTTCTAAAGCTATAATGTGTACACAGCCCTTTGATCTAGCGGATCTCTTTTATGTTATTCTGTTACTTGTGCAGCCTCCCCCAACCTGGTTCCTTCCTGAAATTTTGGACTACCACCCCCATCAGCCCCACACAACATGGCCAATGGTATATTGAGGGTTGAAGTCCAAAACATATGGAGGGCACCAGGTTGAGGAAGACAGAAGAGATCTGTTTTTCTGTCACTGCAATCTTTGTGGATACACCGTCTTTTAGAGTTCCTTAGTGATCATGTAGCTAAAGATCCAAATGCCAATATATTTGTATTTTTCAATGGAATGCCCAGCATTTTCCTCCCAGCTCTGAAAATATTTTTCCTCTGCAGCATTGCACTTTGCAGTTAGGAACTGAATAGTCCTCATACTAACACAGATGCAGAAAGCTCACATCTGCACCAGTGTATAATGGGCAGAAATTACCATCTGCTGGATCTCGCTGTTTCAAAGCATCCTAGTTTTTCTGCAAATTAATAAATGGCTCCCATGCTTTTTGAGAAAAGAATCACACAGCTAGTGTTTTATGAACTCAGATATATGTTTGAGCAGTGGAAGAAAAGCCTGCTGCTGAAATAAAACTAAGTAGGAGGACAATATTTGTTTTATGATAAAGGGTAAGGTTTATGCTTTATTGAGTGCCAGGCTCTCACAGCACCTGCAAACAAAGTATGTACACCAAAATCCCCACTATATATTAGAAAATCTTCAGCAGAGGAGTTGCTCTTCTGATTTTCAGTTCCCCAGCAAAAAAATAAATAAATGACCATGTCCTGGACAAAAAGAAAAGTAACATAGGGATAGCCTCACAGACAGCCATCTTTGAGATCAAGTGAATTCACACTCTTGGTTATATTGTTCTGACATCATCTGCTTGCGTGGCGAGGCCCCATGACCACCCTGTTCCCCAAGGTGCAAATAACTAGACAACACACAGCATATTGGTTTGGGATCAAATAAGGACACAACTTTATGGGTTACAGATGTGGAGGTTTGGCCATAGGCACTGAGGTAAGCAACTGTGTATGTCACTCCTCTGTCCGCTGGGAGTGTTTCTAAGGGTGAAGCCAGCTTGGGGGGGGGCACACTGTCTATGACCTACATCAAATCAAGGCATCTCCTAAGTGGTCCCTGTTGGAGGAGTGGTATGGTCCTAGTCCCCATCTGGGCATTGGACAGGAGCCACTCTTCCCAGATCCTTTTAACAGGATACCCTAACCCGCAGAGGGGCAGGCAGAAGCTACAACCTTCCCCCCAACCAAAACAAGGCTTACCCAATGCCTATACTCTTTACAAAGTTGTGACAATTGCTATGAGGTAGGCGAAAACCCACATGGCAGAGCCAGTTTGCCAGATGGGGGGAAATTCCTGCCCGACCCCTAAATCTGGCTACCATCCACAAAAACCCTAATCTGAGGGTGGGCAGGTGGGAGAACCAGCATGGTGAGAGGCCAAAAGGCCCTGCAGGCTGGGCATTTATTCTTGCTCTGGGAGCAGTGCCAAGCACCGCTACTGGTCAGTTGGCACCGCACCCAGGGGAACACCCCCTAAATTCCTGCCGCCACTGGCCAATTCAGTGGCAGCAGAATGATCCAGCCTGCAATAGGCCAGTTCACAAGGGTCCTCTGCAAACTGACATATCACCTTAACAGTCATGGTGTAATGAAGTGGTGAGGAAACGGCCCTTTTTTAGCCAGGCAGTGCTTCTGATTTTCCGCAACCATGCCCACTTGCCCTACACCTTGTGACACCAGCTGTGAAGACACAGCAGCGAAGGAACAAACAGGATCTTAAAAGTACGGTGATACTTGTTCCTCGACAAGTGTGGTACACTGACAGCATTCTATTCCACATTATATTTTAGCTTTTCCATGTCATAAAAGCCACTTCTGGGAAACTAATGGCATATAGTCCATATTTAGCGATTGCTTTTGTGTTATTTGATTCCAGAAAAATTTCCATTTGCAGCCCCCAGAAACCCAGAAAAAGACAAAATTTGGGGCAGTATACCAGCATACAGTCCTTGCCTGCTGTTGTCCTGGATGATTCATGGAGGAAGAGAACCATGCATGTGCAGAAAGGATAATAATAATAATAATAATAATAATAATAATAATAATAATAATAATAATAATTTTATTTATACCCCACCCTCCCCAGCCAAGACCAGGCTCAGGGCCGCAGATGGGAGAGTAATGAACTTGTCCGATGATGTTCCTTGTTGTGTCATGCAACACTCACTGGAGTGAATGAAATTTAGTGTGACATGCTGGTATATCAGTTAGAAAGCCCCAGTTCTATAACATAGCAGTTGTGAAAGCAACATTGGAAAACAGAAGCACTAGCATTATAGTCCAGAAAACCAATGCAATATTCCCCACGTCTGAATGTACCACTCGTCTCCCAGTAAACAAATCAGAATGCATGCTCAGGAAAGAGCCAATGTGTTCTAACATCCCTGCGCATGTCATACATACAAATCAAAGGTAAGGTAAAAAGGGGTCCTTTACCTTTTACATACAAATCAGGACACATGCATACAAATTAGGCTATATGGAAGCAACCTAACACTTTGGTCTTCTGCCAATACACAACTTGGTTACCCCAAAGGCATCAGTCCCAAAAAGCTACAATCCTCAAGCTGAAATGGTGGGTCCCTAGTACAGTGGTACCTACCTCTGGTTGCGAATGGGATCTCTTCTGGAGGCCCATTTGCAACATGAAAAGAGCGCAACCTGAAGTGCCGTATCTGCTCAGGTGCGCAGTGCGATTTGGCACTTTTGCGCATGCACAGAGCGCAATTTAGCGCTTCTGCGCATGCGCGAGCGGCGAAACCCGGAAGTAACCCTTTCCGGTACTTCTGGGTTGCCGTGGGACGTAACCTGAAACAATGTAACATGAAGCAAACGTAACATGAGGTACGACTGTAGATGAATTTTCCATCACCAAACGCTCTTCTGAATTCTTCAGTTAAAGTTTAGCTAGGTTGTGTGTGTTTTTAAAAAAGCCTTTTCAATTATCTGAGAGTATTTGCAAGGCAGAAGCAAATGCTCGATAGAACGACAACACGGAACATCAGCCCCCTTTGTCTCCCCAGAATGACAGGAGTTGCTAGGATGCACTAATACCACCAGGCCAATTATATTAGCAGCATTTATGCCAGCTCCCCACCACCACCGCCCTTCATTCCTATCTCCCATTTTGTTTCAAATTACAGCAATTACTCCACAAAAGGTTTAATGCTAGCTAGCACTCTTTATTCCAGTTGTTCTCAATATCTTGATCCCAGAGAGAACCAATCAATGGGGGCTATTTCATCTCCATTCTGTGCAATCTTTGTGTGCAAATCCCCCCCCCGGCCCCCATTCAGCCCAAGCTACTGAAGGACTGCATTCACTTCCAGAAGCGAAAAAAGCAATAATTTCACGTTCCCAGGGCCAAGTATAAAAATGACATAGTAACAAAAGAATGGCCTTGTTGAATCAGACCAAGGCCTATCAAATCACGGGATTTTGTACCCAGCAGCAGGCAGGCGGATGTCTTCTGCCTGAAACAAAAGATAACTCTGGCAGGTACCATCAGGGAAGGAAGATGCCCAGAGTCTCATTCGGAGGAATACAGTGGCACCTCGGGTTACATACGCTTCAGGTTACATACGCTTCGGGTTACAGACTCCACTAACCCAGAAATAGTGCTTCAGGTTAAGAACTTTGCTTCAGGATGAGAACAGAAATTGTGTTCCGGCGGCGTGGCGGCAGCAGGAGGCCCCATTAGCTAAAGTGGTGCTTCAGGTTAAGAACAGTTTCAGGTTAAGAACGGACCTCCGGAACGAATTAAGTACTTAACCCGAGGTACCACTGTAAGGGGGAGCAAATACAGCCAGGGTTGGTTACCGCATTTTGAAATATGTGAATTAATACACATTCCCACCTGAAAAGCCCACCCCATACCCCGTAAAACTGTTAACTCCAAAGTCCGAACAGGTCTCTGGAACATCAGAAGCAGGAACATGCTAAAGATGTCCATTCCCTCTCCCCCCCCCCACAGACTCATCCAGAAGATCACGTGTTTATTGGCTGCATCTTCCAGTCTCCTTGCCTGGCCTTGGTCCTTTATCGAGCAGAATACAGAATCACAGGGGCAATCCTTTCTCTTACCAAATGTTTTGTTTTGTCCTGGTGTGTAATGCGTATTTTGGAATAACTTTGCGTAGCCACAATATAGCAATTTATCTCTTGCAAAAAAAAGCCTAACTCCTTATTTGGAGCTTTATTTTTAACAAAATAAATAAATTAAGGATTAGGCACATCCATGGAGGGCACTTCCGTCAATAGCTATTAGCCACGACAAGAGAGACTTGCAACAAATATTGCAGCATGGAATGTTCCAGTTCAGGGCTCCAGCCAGGCAGCAATCCCTCCTTTCAAGAGGCTTCCATATCATCACTTGTTTATTGTCTGTAGGCCAAATATACTGGAAGTGAACCGAGCATTCCATTCCACTTTCTGCTTTGAACTTGAAACATAGGACAGTGTCTGGAACAACTTTGAGTCCAGTATTCACAGAGGCTCCATAGATACTTCAGTAGTAGAGTATATTTGATCACCGTTGCACACCACCCCAATTTCAAAGCTGTACGAGATTCCAGGGGTTCCAGGGACTCGCCCAGGGTCCGTGTTTCCTTTTGGAAATGAGCCACAGCAGAGACTGTGGTGTCTTTGGTCCTGTATACCTGAAGGAGCGTCTCCACCGCCATCATTCAGCCCAGACACTGAGATCCAGTGCCGAGGGCCTTCTGGCGGTTCCCTCATTGCGAGAAGTAAGGTTACAGGGAACCAGGCAGAGGGCCTTCTCGGTAGTGGCGCCTGCCCTATGGAACGCCCTCCCAGCAGATGTCAAGGCAATAAACAACTATTTTACTTTTAAAAGACAACTGAAGGCAGCCCTCTTTAGGGAAGTTTTTAATGTCTAATGCTGTATTGTTTTTAATATTCAGTTGGAAGCCGCCCAGTGTGGCTGGGGAAACCCAGCCAGATGGGCGGGGTATAAATAATAAATTATTATTATTATTATTATTATTATTATTATTATTATTATTATTATTATTATATACAACCTGAGTCTTCGGTGGAGGGGTTTTGTTTCTCCCACAGCTGCAGCCTTAGATCCCACAAGAAATCAGCCATCATGTCCTGACCTTCTTTCCAGCTTGCCATCTTTACCAGCCTGCAACCTTATCCTTCTAGGTCCCATCCCAGCCAACTCTCAGACTACTTCACACTCTGCCTTTTTCTTCTAACGAACTCTGAGTTTGCCATCTGGCACACAGCCCCCTCTCGTTGGCTTTCCTAATGGCTCATCGCCTTAATTATGTTCTCCTAATGGCCCATCACCCCAGGCGATTTCCTGAACACAGGAATTAGGAGTTTGGCATCCAGTTTAACTCTCAAAGACTTGGTTAAATGCACACAAACTACTGGACCCAGGAATTATGGGGAGTCTGACACCTACAAATTTAGAAGAATACACTTAGCTATGATGCAGTGCTACAGACTAGCTATTCTTTCTCCTCATCTTATATTTGCAGTCTTCAACGTCTCAGGAAAACAGTTAAAAAAGTATTCCAATTCTGTGTACAAGATATGGGGTGAGGAATTGTCCCCTAGGGACTTTGTGATGTAGAGTTCAAGACTCACATGCTGCTTTTATGACATGATATTAATAGCTGGCCTGTGTTGCCTGTGATGCTGCTGCTTAAGGAACAACCAGTTCTTTGTGCACTTTGTTTTTTGGTCAAAGGTGCGTAGCATTGATTTGACACCTTGGCAAATATAAAGAATTGAAGAATTATCATAATGGTAAATAAAAGGGTTGGATGGTGAGGCTAGACTCTGGCCTTTCCAAGAAAAGTCAAATATTGCTTCATTTAGGGGCCAGGTTATACAAACAAAAATGACATTTTTTGGTGGGAAATCTGGGGTCAGCAGTAAATTTGTAATATACAAATCAAGACGACCCATCATTAAATCAAAGGCTGGTGGCACATGTCCATTCTTCCTCTATGCCACCTGTATAGCCTGGCCTTAAGGTCACATTGTGACAATGCTTAATGTGAAACCTGCTCTTCAGAGGTTATTTCTATGTGGTTATAGATATGTTATTGATAACTATTTGTTGGATTTATCAGTTAGATCAGGTGTTGGCCGTGGCCCCCGGCCTGGTGGAACGCTCTCTCACAAGAGACCAGGGCCCTGCAGGATTTGACATTTTTCCACAGGGCCTGCAAGACAGAGCTGTTCCACCAGGCCTTTGGTTAGGGTTCAGTCTGATTCTTTTATTTCTGTATAAGAACAAGCATGAAAGAGGCCTCCTAGCCCACTCACAGGTCCTTAATAAGACCAGTGGTGACAGTTGGCCCTGGAGAATATTAACCACTCTCAATTTTACCCGTGGACTACCATCTGTCCAGATTTTCATTTGCTCTGAACTAATTTTAAGATGTATTTTAATTAACTGATTGCCTGTTTTTATGTCCTTTGTATACTGTGTTAGTTTTATGATGTTAGCTTCCCTGAGCCCGGCTCCGGCCGGGGATGGCGGGGTAGAAATAAAAATTTATTATTATTATTGGTGCCTTTGGGCACCAGTATATCCACTACCTCCTATGGTGCCCATGAAAGGTCCCCTCAAAAATACACAGTGCATGAGAGAATGCTTGCTCTTCCTGATCACTTTGTGTTTGCACTTATTGCAATCTTCTGCATTGAACATACACCTTTAAATATGCCGCTGGATAACAGCACTGGACACCTGCCCTCATTTCTGAAGAGAGTAGAATTGCAAAGAGCTTCTCTCTGTGAACGAGTGTGACAATGGCTGATACAAGCGCTTTTTCCCATCAGTAGAGGGGATGCCTGCACCATTTCACAAAATCCTGTATTCTTTTTTTTTTTTTGCTCTTTTATATATGGCCGCCATTTTGTGTTATGCCACATACCTGTGGCAGCCATTTTTTGACTAGTGCCCACAGAACTTTTTCGAAATTCCAAATGTGCCATTGCCCCCAAAAGGTTTTGATTGCCGTGGGTTACATTAATTGATTTAAAGCCTCGTTTAAGTCAAGCCAGAAGTGAATGAAGTACAGAACTGGGAGCCATCTGCCAGTTGCCCTGAGACTGCAAAGCAGAAGGGGGGGGAACACTCCGGCCCCATCCATCGGTCAGATGACCCAAAGGTCCCTGGGAGTCTGCCTTCCTTGCTTCTCAAGAACATTGTAATAGCAAGGGGAATACTCTGTTCATCAGCCATATAGAAGGAACAGCTATAGGGTGCTTTTCCCCCAGCTCGTCTTGCCAGAAAGGACACTTGACTCCAATTGCCAGTAGCCCTAGGGCTACAGAATCAAAGGGAAACATACACTAGCCTTTGAAATCAGCTGGAGGGCCTGCCGAGCTGTGTGTGGATTTAATGCACTGGAAGCTGATCTTTTAGTGCAGGAGAAACTACAGTATGCGTTGAAACTAACATTTGGAAGGGACCCTCACTATGCTATAATGTTTTACCTGCCTGCTAAATACTATTTTATTTCAGCAGGTCTGACCAGATACATAATTTAGCTATTTACGAGCCGAGATAACATATTTTTAAAATTTGCCAGTTTTATCTGTATATTATTGCTAGGGATGGGAAATACGTTTTATTCGGTTTGCACTGAAAAGCAAACAGACCTAATTTCCACTTTCTGAAACAATATATGAACTGAAGTACAGCCATCCTTCAAAACTGGAACTTCTTCAATTTTTGCAAATGCAGTTCTCCAGCCAAGTAATTTATATAAATATGTATTTACTCTGCTGAAGTGGGCATAAAAATGCACATAGCAGTGAAATAAAATAGAAAAATGCATTCTGCTACGGAAAGTAAATATCAGGGGAAATGTGCTTTGTCAAAATGTGCTCTGAGGTAAAATTGCATAGCAGGAGAAATTTGCACAGAGGTGCTGGTGAATTTTCATGAGGACTTAAAAAATATCCACAAACTGATTTGCGAAATGTCAAGTACTGAATACTGGAATGAAAGAGAAGCTGAAATTGACAGATTCACCCTTCCACACATTGTTAGTTGTTTTATATATGCCACTTAGAGGGTTTAAACACGCACAACCTGAGTGACAATTTATTTAGGAAGTTGTATTAAACAATTACAACCTGTGCAAGCCATCTTAATAATCATTTCACTGAAAGGTTTCGAACTAAAGAAGCCTTCTAAATGGACCTTTGGCTGTAGATTGGGGTTGGTGGTGTTCTACTTTTAATATTAAATGGGGGGGGGAGAAGGAAGGGAAAGTCTCTCTCTCTCTCTCTCTCTCTCTCTCTCTCTCTCTCTCACACACACACACACACACACACACACACACACACCCTTACCAAGACTGTGAGCAACTTCACTATTCAGCTACCTTTTCCTATGTAAACTGCTTTGAGAACTTCTTGTTACAGGAAATATAAAAAAATATTCTAAATAAATAAATCTCTGGAAAAAAAGCAATAGCAGTCCCCACTTCACCGAGAGAGAGAGAGAGAGAGAGAGAGAGAGAGAGAGAGGAAATGTATCAACAAAATGGAGGACAAGGGTAAATATTTGTATATTTGTAAATTTTCATGTGCTGATTTATATGTATAAATTTAGATTTAGAAACAACTGCTGCTAGTAAAATAGAAATAAAGTACAACTCACCTTATTGGGGAAGGCAGCAACCTGCTTGCCAGCTGCTGTTGATGGGCAGTTCATGACCCCTCTTGTTTTGCTTTTCTGTGGCTCTTTAGTTTTGAACCAGACTCGGGCCCTTTCTGTACCTTACATTTGAAACAGTATCATAGCACTTGAAACAGCCGTGCCTTCCTTCAAAGAATTCAGGAAAGCATAGTTTGTTCAGGGTGGTGAGAGGTCTTACAATTCCTTCCTCGCAGCGTTACAATTCCCTGAGTTCCCTGAGGCAACCAATCCCTCGCCCCAGGGAACTCTGGGAATCGTAACTCGGTGGGGGGAATGAACGAATGAGTGAATTTTTATTTGCGTCAGCCATCGGCCATAGCAATAAAACAGCAATATGATATACAAAGAATAGAAATAAAAAGTCAATTATATAAAATATATTTTAGGGTTTTGAATCAATAGTCCAATAGTGGATCTTATTCTGATTCTCCCAGCTAAAAAGCTTGCAGCCTTTGCTGTCACCTGCTCATCTTGATCTGCCAAGAGAAAGGACACTGTGGCAGTGGCTGGGTGACCCGGAATGGACATTAAAAGAGGGGTGATAATCTCATTCCTCAAGTCTTTATAAAGCCAGAAGGGCATGCGCCACCGATTCAGTACTGCCATCTCCACAGGGACATAAGCGTTTTTCGTGTGGGATCTGTTGAAATCATCCCTCAGGTACAGCCGAGGGCAATACATTCATCTTGCAAGAGTAAAAGCGCCCCTATATTTTGGAATTGCTAGGCTATGCAGATAGGGTGCCAGAGAGTCGAAATGGGAAGGTGGAAAATAGTCATACCATGGGGGGAATGAATGGGGTCTCCTAAACTCTGAACACCACAACTCCCAGGATTTTTATGGGGGAGCCTTAACTGTTCAAAGTGGTGTCATTGTGCTTTAAATGTATGGTGTAGCCCAGGACTGACTGAGTTAACCTCAGATGTTGCAGCTGGCTGACCCTGCGAGCGGATTCAGGAAAAGTCAGCCAGCCAGCCAGCTTGGAAAGGAAGCGTTTATCCAAACAACAGAGTTTGTGCACTTAGCTGGCTTGGATCCAGACCCCCTTCCCCACCATAGCTGCAGCAATGAAAACACATTTCCCCTTGCAGGCATGCAAACCTCCTAAAATTATACATTTAAAAATGTATTTTAAAAGTTAAGGTGTTGGTTGTGGAGCTTCCATGGGCGGGGCGGGGGGGTAGTCTCCTTGCTGGTTGTATGGCACCGAGCAGACACCTAAATGTTGCTGACTTTTGGTCCCAAAAGCTCTTCCTGATTTGTTGAGCCTGTGTCTGAGTTGCTTTGAGCCACTGCTGTGTAGAGGCAGCCTTTGCAGTGCCGCTGTTCTCCTCTGCTTGTGGAGGACTGCGTAGAATGGTCTGCTGGAGAGTCCCTCTACTGCATGGGTGGGCAAACTAAGGCCTGGAGGCCGGATCCAGCCCAATCGCCTTCTCAATCTGACCCACGGACGGTCCAGGAATCAGCGTGTTTTTACATGAGTGGAATGTGTCCTTTTATTTAAAATGCATCTCGGGATTATTTGTGGGGCCTGCCTGGTGTTTTTACATGAGTAGAATGTGTGCTTTTATTTTATTTAAAATGCATCTCTGGGTTATTTGTGGGGCATAGGAGTTTGTTCATTCCCCCCCCCCCAAAAAAAATAGTTTGGCCACCCACAAGGTCTGAGGGACAGTGGACCGGCCCCCTGCTGAACAAATTTGCTGACCCATGCTCTACTGGGTCAAAAGGCCTTTCAAGCCTTTACAGATTTAGGAGGCAGACTTGAAAACAACAATCCAGATCTTCTAGTGTTTTGCCAACCTCATAACCCTGAATTCTCCTTTGTGCATTTGAAATGAACATATGGGGAATATATTGGACAGAAGATCTCATTTTGCACTCTGGCTAGGAATTGAGTTGAATATTAACAGTTTGGGGAAGACCCACCACCTGCTGCTGCTGCTGCTACACACTCACAGTCCTTTCTATGGCCCAGAGGGCCAAACTAGGCTTTATTTCACCCCAAAGGCCCAGTTTGTCAGGGCAGCAAACAGCACCCTCTCCACCCCTTCCCAAGGCAAGATGTAGCATACCCAAGGCCAGCAAAGGTTTGTTTGTTTTTGCACACAAGACTGAAAACTCCACGCCTCTCCTCTGGCATTAAAAAATTCAACTATAAGAAGTGAAATAAGGGACAATGTGCTGCAGAATATTTTTCAGCAGGATACAATGGGCATGCACCAACAGGATACAAAGAGGGATGTCTACCCGAAAACCTTTGAAAGTGGACTCATGCATAGCTGCCCCAGTGCCATCATGAGCACAAATCATCATGAGGTGAGGGGCTCAGAGTAGACTATAAAATGCTGAACAAATAGTATTACCAGCTTCCTGCATTTATATGACGTATCTTGAGACATTCCTACCCACTGTCCAATAAAGAAATATGAAGACGTTAGGATGAGTATGCAAGCTGTTCCCTGTTGACTTTTTTGGGATGCTTTAGCTGAGTTTTCTGCATTGCAGGTGGTTGGACTAGAAGACCCTCGGGTCTCTTCCAGCTCTACTACGATTCTATGATTCTGCAACTTTCCTGTTGCCCTCCATTGAGCAACTGTGAAGTGGGGAGTCTCCTATAGTTACAGAGGATCCCCACACAGTATAGAAGGCTGGAGAATCCGAGCTTCCTCTCTGTCCAAATTGTTCACACTTTGCAGTGTTATACACTGGTACAAAGACCCTCCAGTTCTCTCTCTCTCTCTCTCTCTCTCTCTCTCTCTCTCTCTCTCTCTCTCTCCCCACTGCATGTTATAAATACCAGCAGTGCATCTTCTTTCAAAAATTGTCAGTGGTTCAGAATTTCCGTAGAAGCTGAGAATGAAGTCATGCTGATAATGTAAGACTGATGTGCAATTATGGAACAGCATCAGATCACAGAGAAAAACACTTCCCATGCTGTTGTGCTTATACACATTTTGGAAGAGCCACATGGACACAGCTAGGCCAAATCACTGCTGTTGGGAAACTGAATATTAAGCCTTGTCCCTTTGGCTTTCGCAGCCTGCCTTGCTTTCTTGAGAGTTTCTTTTCCTGCCATTCCAAAACCCCACCCCCTGCCGACACACAAAGAGCTTCCAAGAGCCGCTTTGGATTTTATTTTCTAGCTTTCATTATCTAACTACTTTCTTAAAAGGAAATAACCTCTGCGCTCCCCAGCTTGTGCTTTGCCTCCAGCATTGTATTAATAATGGAATTTCCTAATGTAAAAATCAAAATCAAAGCAAAAGCAGGACTGCTCAGCATTGCTCTGCAGAAGCTTCCCCCAACTTGGTGCCCCCCCAGATGTTGGAACTACAACTCCCATCATCCCTGGCCAATAGCCAACCTGTCTGGGGCTTTTGGCGTGGAGTCCAACAACATCTGGCAGACACCACGTTTGCAGAGATGTGGTGTGTAACAACAAGACAAGAGGCTTGTGACCAGCAGTTTTATTACGGCATACATGCTATTGTAACCCAGAATCCACTTCATTAGATTTGCCTGGTGTTCTTTTCAGCTGGCAGGCTTGTTTGTTGTCTTGTTAAATAAAGTTCCCTCCTCCTTTCCTCCATTGTAGAACTCAAATGGGGTTCCTAAGTGCCCCCAACCCCATCCAGGCACAGGCCAAATTCTTTCCTGCTTCACGTGCCCTCGGGCATGGATGCAGAGGGGGAAATGCAAACTGTGAGGTTGATATAGCCATGATATGCAAAAAATACAGTCTGTGAGAATTTTATGTAAAGCTCAAGATAAGCGATGTGTCCGTTTACAACAATGATAGTTGATGAGGTTGAGCATGTCCTTGACGTACCATCAGGCCTTTGTGAATTAAGACACACATGGCTAAGACTCAGGGATAAGGAAACTGGCTGCAGAGCGGCTATTCTCTGGAGAGATTCCCAGCCGTGATTCCTACACTGCAAGGCGGTTGGGCTAGGTAACCATCGGGTCCCTTCCAACTCCACAGTTCTATGATTATGTGAATAAATTGTGGGAAAGCTTGAAGGTTCATGTTTTGTGTTCACGAAAGCATTTAAAGCTTGAGTGGAAATGGAAGAAACATAACTCTTACAAGAAGCAATCTTCGGTGGGCATAAGAAGGAACTTGATGGACTCAGGTATTATTTTCTCTGAGAACTTGCAATGCAAGGGCGAGGACAGTAATTGCTGGTGCACAATTCTGCACACAGGAAACATGCTTATAAATCAGAAAAGGAAGTGCAAGATTGGCTTCACTATTATCAGATAATGGAGGTTTACAATTTGGACAAGAAAGTTGGTTTCCAGGTGGAAAAATCTAAATTGGAAACAGAATTGCTAGAATCCAAAACGAAGACTTTGTCAAAAATGTATAACTTGCTGCTGAAATGGAATACTCAGGATGAGACGGTTAAATCTGTAATGATTAAATGGGCACAAGACGTTGGACATAATATCATGTTTGCTGACTGGGAACAGTTGTGGACCACCGGGATTAAATTTACGGCATGTAATGCCTTTAGAGAGAATATTATGAAAATGATATACAGGTGGTACATGACCCCAGTCAAGCTTGCAAAAATCTACCATTTGCCCGACAATAAATGTTGGAAATGTAAGGAAAATGAAGGTACATTCTTTCACCTTTGGTGGACGTGTCCCAGGATTAAGGCTTTCTGGGAAATGATATATAACGAATTGAAAAAGGTATTTAAATATACCTTCTTGAAGAAACCAGAGGCCTTTCTCTTGGGCATGGCTGGCCAAGTGGTGCCAAAGAAGGATAGAACTTTTTTTATGTATGCTACAACAGCAGCAAGAATACTCATCGCAAAGTATTGGAAGACGCAAGATCTACCCACTCTGGAAGAATGGCAGATGAAGCTGATTGACTGTATGGGACTGGCAGAATTGACGAGCAGAATCCGTGACCAGGGAGAAGAGTCGGCTGAAGAAGACTGGAAAAAATTTAAGGACTATTTACAGAAATACTGTAAAACTAAGGAAAGTTAAATGGTGTTGGATTGAAACTGAGGGGTTTCTAGCTGTAATGATATAAAGGAACATAGATGGGGGAAAAAAGGGGTTTGAAAAATAAGGTAATGTTATAAGCTGTAATGCTTTAAATGAAGGATTTGCTGAACAAATAACCTTAATTGGGATACAAGGAGGAGAAGTATGAGGAGGTCTGAGAAATTTGTTATTTAAAAGTATGATATATGAACTTTATGTTTTTGTTAATGTTTTTGTTTGTTTTGTTTTTGTTTGTTTGTTTAAAAAAAATTGGAAAATTTAATAAATATTCTTTATAAATCAGAAAAGGAAAAGCTAACTGCTTCTAGTAGCACTTAACAAAAAGGCTGTAGAAACTAGCTCATGTGGATGATCCTGTCATATTGTTCTGAGTGGTAGAGTTGAGCATCTGTAGTACACAGACCTGTCCTGTGTTTACTGTGTAAGATTTGTCATGTTAATCTGGTGGTCTAACTTGGGTTCAAATTCAGCAGTCCCGTGGATCAAAGTGTAAAGAAGCCTTCCCAAGCTGGTGCCCTCCAGATGTTCAGCTTCTCATTGGTCACAGCCAGCACATCTGGAGGGCAACTGGTTGACAAAGGCTGAAGAGAAGCATAACTAGTGGGAAAGACCACATACGCAGGAATACTTTGTTTACTGATACACAATGCTTCTTGAGTCTGCAATCTTCAGCACTTGTTATGCTTTTCTCCTTCTTGGGAGAATAAACCTAGACAGCATCTTAAAAAGCAGAGACATCACCTTGCCAACAAAGGTCCGTATAGTTAAAGCTATGGTTTTCCCAGTAGTGATGTATGGAAGTGAGAGCTGGACCATAAAGAAGGCTGATTGCCAAAGAATTGATGCCTTTGAATTATGGGGATGGAGGAGACTCTTGAGAGTCCCATGGACTGCAAGAAGATCAAACCTATCCATTCTGAAGGAAATCAGCCCTGAGTGCTCACTGGAAGGACAGATCGTGAAGCTGAGGCTCCAATACTTTGGCCACCTCATGAGAAGAGAAGACCCCCTGGAAAAGACCCTGATGTTGGGAAAGATGGAGGGCACAAGGAGAAGGGGACGACAGAGGATGAGATGGTTGGATGGTGTTCTTGAAGCTACCAGCATGAGTTTGACCAAACTGCGGGAGGCAGTGGAAGACAGGTGTGCCTGGCGTGCTCTGGTCCATGGGGTCACGAAGAGTCGGACACGACTAAACGACTAAACAACAACAACAACAAGTCCCATTTAATTCAGAGAGACTTCTAAGCGAACACGCATAGGATCAGGCCATAAAGTTCTGATTTTATATTTACAGCACACCATGTCTGCTCAGTTGTAAGTCCTGAAGTATTCAATGGGGCTTACTCCCAGGTTAGCAGGGTGAGGGTTGGCTGGTCCCCCTTTATTTCTCTGCTTTCGTTTCTCAATTGGATTCAGTTTGGCTAGTAAGCTGAATGTATTATTCATTGCCTAGTAAGCTGAGGTGTTGCAATTGCTGGGTTACATTTTTTCACATTCAAAATAATAATAAAAATAATGTTTGGATATTGCTCCAGGCTGTTGCGCAACAAATATATTCCGCTTTTATTCATATCTGGAGCACAGCAAGGAATCACATGGATGCAATGTTTCTGTTTTCTTGCATGAATATGTAGTTGGTTGATCAGAGAACCTCTTTCAAGAAATATAAGATGAGCTGATAAAGAGATGCTTGGGAATGAGGTAATTTTTAAAGAGTCCTATTGAACTTTTACTCCATTGCACTGCAAGCTTAGACAAGGGTAGGGAACCTGCAGGCTGAAGCTGAAATTTGTCATGTGAGTTTGAAAATTCACCAGCATTTTAGTGTCCATTTCTCCTAATGGACATATGCTTGCTTGCAGTTTTGCCCAAGCTGTGTGTGTGTGTGTGTGTGTGTGTGTGTGTGTATGTATGTATTTCACAAAATTTATATACCACTTGGTTGTAAAAAAAAACCCCAAAAAAAACCCTGAGTGGTTTACAAAAAAGATAAAATTATAAAATTATCACTGTGGAAAATTACCAACTACAATTTAAATCTTTTGAAAAGTTAAAATAACCAGAGACTAAAAACAGATGAAGAGCATATGCTATTTTCACTAATGGATGCATTTTGTGCTCACTTTTCCTTAAAATATGCACATTTCTGGTACACATTTTCTCATTAGAGAACTGCATCGCAAAATTCAGAGAAAATTCCATGCAGATCTGCGTTCTGGCATGCACACTGTTTCTGGAAGCGGGCATTAGGGGAAAAGCGTGCAACATGCAATGTATGCATAGCATATACAATGTTCAAAGTGTGCTGCAAAAGGAAGCATCACACCACGCATACTATGTCGGCATATGTTGGTTGCTCAGGCACTTTGCATCAAGAAACCCCTCTCTTGACCTTTATTTTTGGCTTTCCATGCTCTCATCTTGGCGATCAGCCCAAAGGATAAAATTTTGGCCCGTAAAAATCTGGCTGGTCTGCAAGTCTGCAAGGAGATCGCATAGCAGGGCCATCTGCACTCTTCGTTTCTTTCCTGTAAGGGCAACAGCTGTGTGCGCACACGCTTGCTTTGATGTTAAAATAGGGCAGCAATGGAAGATAAATAATATGCCCATACCTGGTGGGGAAATGGCACAGAAGGAAACAAGGGCTTACCTCAAGGGGCTGAGGAATGAGGGTCCCCACACGACTGAGGGGGCCTACCTCCCTTAAAACAAATATTGAGGGGGCCAAAGGGCTTTCACCTCCCTAGAGTTGGCATGCCTGTCAGTAAACAAGCCTTATGTCTGAATTCAGATATAGTGAAATAACTGGTGTCACTCCTGGTTGTGTTGCTGGCTCTGGAACATGCTCCCATTTGAGGCCTAATTAGCACTGACCCTGCAATGCTTTCAGTAGCAGGTTAAAGCTTTTCTGTTGTTGGAGTCTTTTAAGCTGTTCAGTTTGCCCTGTTGTCTTTTTATTCTGCCTTTCAGTCCTACTTTATGATTGCATTTTAATGTTTTAAGGTGGTGTGACTTCCTTTGGTTATAATTATCATTTGTCACCTTGATAGCTTTGACGAAAGGCAGCTTACAGGCATCTTAATATACTGGTATTTAAGAATACCAGTAGTTTGCTACAGAAAACAAAAACACGCATTTTGCAGTACAATTAGATGAGTCAACAGACATCTCAAAGTGTGCCGTTCTTCTTGAATATGTGAAGTATGTATGTGGGAAGAAGATATTGAGGAAGAAATGTTGTTCAGTTAAGAGCTGCCAGCAGCTATTGTGACAAACAATATTTTAAAAAGCTTTGGACAGCTTTGTTTTCAGGTTGTGTTTTCTTTTTTTGTTCAGACTTTAGTCATTGTTTGATGAATCTTATTTTCCATTGGGCTGATTTTATGTAAACTGGCTTGGAGGTTTCTATAGATGCAGATGAAGCACAAAGTGGGCAACAAAGGATCATGGCCAGATCAATCTCTCTATCTTTTAGTTTTTTATTTATACTTTTCAAATTTATACATTTCATTAATTTTACAATCCATTTAAAATTTCAAAATTTTACTTCCATCCCCCTCTTTCTGCGGTTCCTTAAATTTATTTTTTCTTATCTTCTGCATATCCAAATTCATTTAACAAAACAGGAACCCCCACCCCCACAAACACATTTAAAAGTGTATCAGATGTCCAGCAGCTAAAGGCTTGGTTGAAGAGGAAGAGGAACCTGGCACCTAAGGGTGTATAATGAAAGCAACAGGTGAGTCTCCCCAGGGAGAACATTCCACAAATTGGGAGCTACTGCAGGAAAAGCTCATTCTCATGTTGCCACTTATAGAGGAGGCACAATGAAGAGGATAATCACAGGGTCCAGGTAGGTTAATATGGAAGCAGTCCTTGAGGTTTTACAGTCCTGAACCACGACCAATAAATTTGCAAGTTTGTTTTTCAGTTATGAATGCTTGACGTTAATATATCTTAAATAATAATATTAGCTCAGTGGTGATTAAAAAAATCATTTTCCACAGACATGCTCTTGCATTTATCATATTCATATCATGTGAATAATGTGAACATAAAGCACATCTTGTTCTATGTTTATTGTTTATGCATATCCATTCAATTATTGTGGTTCTAATTCCTTCAGGACCTTCCATTGGGAACATTCACTTGAGAGCATATTTATAAGCAAAAGGTGCAAAATTAAAACTCGTTTAGTTCAAAATAGGAGTAGATCCATACCAAGAAATGTTTAGGCATTATCACTGCATCACCACGACAACTTTAATGCATATAATCGAAGTGCAAGTTACTAAAAGGGCTTAGGTAGTACAAAAAATCTTTGCGGGAGGGACCATTTCAGAATTTCACCATTTTCTTTATTGATTTGAAGGCAACAGACAGATATATTTTTTTTTTAGCACTTGGGATAAAAGTAGGCAGAAATTCACAATTCAGGCAAGTTCCAGTTGTCGCAGCCCAGGGTAATTGGTTTAAGAGTTCTATTAGCTCGGCCTATTAGCCCAGCCATTTGAACTTCTGAAGGAGAGTGTGAATACTGCCCATTTCAAACATGATGCCTCTTTTCAAAACCCCACAGCTGGCAAAGCAATCAACCAACACGGCCAGGATTGATTTTGTCTTGGCATCCTGTTTGTCTTGGCATCTCTTACGCTCCTGCTTCGATTTTAGCTGAGCGTTTGGACCTTGGGAGTTTGATTGCTTATCAGTGTACTATGGTCCTCTTGAGACACTAAAAGATTTCTAGAGGTGGAATTGAGCCAGTAGGAGTGCTGGGTTTGATTGGGAACAGGCTCCAACTTTGTAGCAAGAACATGTGTTGCGTGCAAAAGGTCCAAGTTCAAACTCTGGCATCTCTGGTACGGGTAGGAAGATTCCTGTTGATAAGTTTCGACAATACTGAGCTCGATAGGTCAGTGGTCTGACTTGACATCTGGCAGCTTCCTGTGATTTTTATCTATTTATTTATTTACAGCTGGCTTGCAATAAGTATCTGGGACCTTCAAGGGCACTCAGTTTGATCTGGGAATTTAACACAGGCTTAGTAGTTGTGCTGCCTGATTCAGGAGACTTTTTGCTCCCAATATGCTCTGCTTGAATATTTATAAATACAGTGGTACCTTGGTTCTCAAACTTAATCTGTTCCGGAAGTCTGTTCCAAAACCAAAGCGTTCCGAAACCAAGGTGCGCTTTCCCATAGAAAGTAATGCAAAACGGATTAATCCGTTCCAGACTTTTAAAAACAACCCCTAAAACAGCAATTTAACATGAATTTTCCTATCTAACAAGACCATTGATCCATTAAATTAAAGCAATAATCAATGTACTGTACTATAAAATAAATAAGACAGTATTGTAGATGATAAAAATAAAAATAAAATTCCCCCCTTACCTGCACTGATGATAGTCATTGTTTGGGTGGGGGGCTTTTATCCATTTCCGCAGTCTCAATCAATCAATCAATAGCTGAACTGGATTTCACACAGTCACAAAAACAAATTAACCGAAAAATCCTCAAAAAGAAAAACGCAAAATAAATAGCAAAAACAAAAGCACCAAACTTAATCTGTTCCAGAAGTCCATTTGACTTCCGAAATGTTTGAAAACCAAGGCTATTCAAAAACCTATAAGGCTATTTGATTGGTGCAGATGCCCCAGAAACAATAGCCAACAGCCGCATCGGACATTCGGCTTCCGAAAAACATTCAAAAACCTGGTGTTTGAGAACCAAGGTACCACTGTAAACAGGTGTTACAAAGACAATGTAAGTCTTTGGTGCTCCTTCATTGCAAGAAAACAGGCCCTGTAAAGAGTCTATCTTGGAACCTACTGCCACTTTGAAAAGCAGGGTGCTGTTGATACAAAGCAAAATATCCTGAGTTAATGGTGTTCTTGGAAAGGATGATTTTTGCCTTTCCCCTCACTTCAAACCAGTACATTGGTGTGTGAGCAGCTGTGTGTACATGTAAACACCCCCCCCCACACACGCACACACTTCTGCTGTTGCAGGTGCTATCATTCTGAATGTGAACCTTGCACAGAATTATTTAGTCCCCCACTTGCTGGATGCGTTCAGACTTAATGCTAAACCATGGTTTGGTTTTACAGCAAAGCGTGTTCTCCTTCATGGAGAGCACGTGTTGCGGTGGGGTCTGCTGAGCCACTCCTCTGTTACCAGGCAGGGTCTCTAAAGATGGCCTGGGGCAGTGATTGGTTCACTGGGTTGCTGGGGTAAAAGTTATGTTGCAATTTTGATGGGAGGGGTAAAATGTTTAAATACTCTGCGCGCAGCCTGGAGCTTTCTCTTTGCTGCGTGCAACGGATCACCCGCCCACCCGCCCTTGAGTAAGGGGTTGTTGCTTTGACCTTGCTATGCCTGTCATGGGGTCGTCTGCCGTTGGGGCAGGGGCCTGGTAGGAATTTTGTCCATCTGGCTGATTGGCTGGGCCATTTGGTTTTTGCCTACTGCGTAGCAAATCGTCACAACTTGTAAGGTTGTGGTTCGGCATTGGTTATAAATTGGTGGAGGAGGGGTTAGGATAGGCTGGGCCTGCCCCTCCATGGTTGCTGCGGAAAGGGAATTCCGTTAAAGGAATCCTGGGGCTTGCCATCTTTTCGTCCAATCCCTGGAATGGGACTAGGGCCGGCAAGCCTTCGGGGAGCATGCGGGTGAGAAGTGAGGGTCTGTGACTCAGCTCCATTTCTCCCCGACTTGCTTTCCCCCGCACTGTCTTTCGGTGGTGCCCGGAAGTCAGTTCTGTCCCCAGGCAGGGGGACAGATAGTCTTAACCAATGCCTAAACAACCACTCACGGTTTTGTATTTAAATAAAGTTGTGGCCAAAATTATGCCAAAAACCTTAAACAAAAATTAAGTGTGCGTTGTGAGTTATTTGGGGGGTGGCTTGGGGACCTTGGCACGCAATGAACTGAGCCTGAGCACAGCTAGAGGTTGTATACTGTCTCTCTTCCACCTTCTCCACTCCCTCAAAGCAACAATCAGTCATGGTGCTTGGAGTAGACACTTCATATTCTTGAGATTTCTTGCTGCCTTACCTAAGTGTTTACCCAACACTGATCTCTAGATCAGAACTCACTTTCACAATGCAAAATAGACTATGCGCGCATCTGTATTATATTCACGGGGTGTGCTCCAAACATGGAGAGACATGCTGCAATCAATTTTGTTGCTTTATTGCTTCCATAGTTCAGCAGAATTAATAGGTTTACAGCTCTAAAGGAATGTACTGAATGTGGTAATTTGAAACAAATGTTTGGAATATTACCCAAACACCAGCTCAGAAGGCTTCAATGATGCCATACTCTTCTCCTGTTCATCTTGAACTTGACCCAGATAATGGTGTACATTGGAAATTATGCAAAAATTATTTGTGCAACATCTTCTCCAGGCTTGCCTCCTCATATTTGATCTGCTGCAATACAATTGATATTCTATCAGATTGGATGATTAGACTGCCACAGCAGCAACTTCCAGATACAGTTTGATGTATCTTGAATGTGGTCTATCACAGCAACACACATAAAAACATACTGGTCTTGGAAGTTGGAGATTCCTTGCTTCACTGCCTGAACAAGCTCAGTTATAATCTGTGTTAGACCTTTCATTACTATCTGGTAGCTTTTGCTACCTGGGTGTCGGTATTACTAATATCTTGTGTACGTTGCAGAGAAGAAGCTATGTCCTCCTGGTAAAAACTATTAGAAAAGAAACAGCAGAGTGGGAAACCTTGAAATTAACTTTGCTTGGCCAAACTTTTGATCTGAAAACAATGTTACTTCCTAAGGTCCTGATAAAAATACCAGAACTATTGTTTTGTTTTTAAATGCAAGCTTTATTAGAGAAATTTAGCAGGAACGGTAAACGTTCTAGGCTAAGCAGGTCATCTCTTCATCATTCCCATGGAAAATCTTTTTTTTTTACTTCCTAATTTAAGACTATAATTTGAAACTTGTCAGCTGGAAGAACTATTTTCATGTAATTTCATTTCTCATTCTTTCTCTCCCCCAATCTTAAATTCAGTTCTCCACATTTTCTCAACAATCTGTGATTTTTTTAAACAAAATAAATCCTTATTAAAATTTGTCAGTGCTTGAGTGCGGATCTCATCTAATACACACAGTTTTGTATGTAGTTTGGACTAGCATGCACATTTTGCAAGCAATCTCACACAATATTATCTGTTTTGTAACCTATTTTCATTAATATAGGCATCCTAGGCACTTTCCCCTGATAGGTATGTGGGTTTTTTTGGACATATTTTTTGACTGGAGAATGATATCACAATTATGATGGGTTCTCGCTGTGCTTTGGTTCAAGAAGTGCAAATTAGGTCATTTCTCATTAAATTGCAAACACAGTTGAACTTCTACCCTATGGCTATATGCAGGTATGATCTTTGGGAACTTTGGGAATGGCCCCAAGTTGTCCACCCCCCCCAATTTCCCAAGGATCTCTGACCAGTTGCAAGCATCTGTTCTACAGCTAGTGGATCATCGACTCATAGAATTGTAGAGTTGGAAGAATGCTACCTATCTATATGCTTCTGGATGTTTGTTAGCCGTTCATGTACCTTGCCACTGGTTGGCATGGCAATCAATCTACAGCAAAACAGGCAACTAGCTACCCTTTTCCCCTTCCTACAAGGGATAGAAAGGCCTTTTCATCTTGGCTTTCAGGGGCCTTTCTTCTTATTCTTCTTTGCATTCTCCAACTTGATCAGTTTTTGCCTCAGGCTAAATTGTTAGGACATCTGAGGACATTTTCCTATTAACCGTGGGCTGAGGAGATATATATTGAAGCTTTTCAATCTCAGCAGTTCTCCTGACAGATAATACTGAGTCACTTGAAGAGATGGGTCGCAGACGGAAATTAGATTCGGTCATCTTGAACTAATGAAACTCTAATGACTTACGCACAACAGTCCAAGATTTGAGGTGCAATGTGTCCTAAGCCTGATTTTTCAGCATGCTGGCTTGTTGACTTGCCCACGCTGAACCATACATGTTCACAATGAAAGTCTTGATGATTGAGACTCTGCAAAGGGGGCAACCATTGAGACAGGCATCAGATGGCTTTTCTCTCTCCTCCCGAAAACTTTGAAGAAATTTTTCTGTTTAAATGTGACTGGAATTCATATGGGGTGGAAGCTGTGTACCAGGATTAGAGGGCAGAACAGCGCCATCAATAAAGACTGTGATGGAACTAGAAATGGACGAATCTGTCACTTTCAGTTACTTTTAGTATCTCATTTTCCCAGCCTTAAGATCTGCTCTCTGATTTCCACATCAGTTTCCAGATGTTGTTGCTGCTCTTTTTCAAGCCTTCATGAATATTCACAAGCATTCGATTGCCAATTTGCTCCAATACGCATATTTATGAATGCAGTTTTGCCTCATTCTACACATTAAGGCAAAGCGATTTCCCCATATACAATGCATTTCATGTTATTTTCACAAATATACACCGTTTTTTGTGCTCATCACTTGGCTGGAGAAGTGCAAATTTCAAAAGGATATGAATCAAATTTCTCCCCTCACCACCAGCCAGAAATAGTTTTTATTCCAGATGAGATACATTTTACATTGCTGTTGATGATACCCCAAGGGCTAGATACTTTCCCCCTATCTCACTTAAAAGGACAATATCCTGCACGATTGAGAGGGTATGTGCAGCCAACCAGACTTTACTGTAAAGCCTTTAATTGCTATACATTTGCAATTCTCCAACAGGGCTATTCAATTAATTAATTAGGCTGTTTGTGTTCCTTTGAATCATATTCTTTCAGCACAATTGGGGCTTCTCTCCAAACACATACCCACACACATTGCATAATGGGCTGGATTAATCTCACCTTTCAGTCTATGTATGTTGGCCATGTTAATCTTTCATTACTGCCCACATGACAGAATATTCAAAAATTGCTCGGTCTGTTTGGAAGCTTCCATGCAGTTTTATCATTTTTGGTGGGTGCCATGCGGTGTTCATCTATACGAAGCTGGCTAATGGTTTTTCAAATGGCTCAGCGGGAACCTATTACATGTGGGTGTCAGCACTGAAAATGAGCACTGAATTAATCTGTTACTCTGGAAAGAAAATGAGAAAAAGCCTTAATTACGTCATACGTTTGGTTAGCCGTTTTTGCAGCAAGAATTCTCTCAGAGTCTCTCAGCACCCAACAGGTGCAAATTCAATCCTTAACTTCCATGCAGCTTGTCTTTATTGCCTTTTATCCTCAGGGCAGACCTTTCAGCTACGGATCCCCCTGAGTCTGCAGATCTCATTTGGCGCCCTCTGCCCTTAGACCTGGTTCCATTCATACCTGTAAGCAATGGAGAGAGATAACCTATGATTTAGCTAATTCAAATGGAATGAGCCCTGGGTAGGTGTACCTCAGTTGCAGGCTGTCCATGGGAGTCCAGCAATGGCACAGGAACACACAATGGTGTGTGGTAGCTGAAGTTAAGCAGCGGTGGAGTGAAAAAGTGATGTATAAAGTATAACAACAACAACAACAACAACAACAACAACAACAACAACAACATTTTATTTGTATCCCGCCCTCCCCAGCCAAAGCCGGGCTTAGAGTGGCTAACAACAGGTAAAAATAGCACAGTGTACATAAAATCGCACAGTCAATTAATTAAATACATTCTAGAATCAATTCATATATATAATACAATAAATAGTATAATACATATAGTATAATATAGTATAATAAATAAGTATCTGATTCTACCCCGTACATAAAGGTAAAGGTAAAGGTACCCCTGCCCGTACGGGCCAGTCGTGTCCGACTCTGGGGTTGCGCGCCCATCTCGCTTAAGAGGCCGAGGGCCAGCGCTGTCCGAAGACACTTCCGGGTCACGTGGCCAGCGTGACAAGCTGCATCTGGCGAGCCAGCGCAGCACACGGAAACGCCGTTTACCTTCCTGCTAGTAAGCGGTCCCTATTTATCTACTTGCACCCGGGGGTGCTTTCGAACTGCTAGGTTGGCAGGCGCTGAGACCGAGCAGCGGGAGCACACCCCGCCACGGGGATTCGAACCGCCGACCTGACGATCGGCAAGTCCTAGGTGCTGAGGTTTTACCCACAGCGCCACCCATATCCCCCCCCGAACATAGCTGGGGTTAAAAAGACCACAGAAAAGCTGGTCAGTAGTTGTTGTCCCCTTCCACAAGAACAAATTTTAAAACAAGGATGAGACCTGCCAGATGTTGTTGGATTCTAACTCCTCATCGGTGGTCAGGCATGATGGGAATTGTAGTCTGATAGCATCTGCAGAGCCACAGTTTCTCCATCCCTGGTTTTGTTACATGCATGATCGCAGCAACGTCAAACGGGATTTCACCTGAACCCCCTCATGCCCTGGAAAAGAAGTGTGAAGGGATTGTGTTGGGTACTCCTTCTGTCCAACACTTGCTGGCCTTTTTATGCTCGAATCCTGCTTGCTGGTTTCCCATAGGCCACAGTGTGCTGGACAAGATGGGCCAGGGGCCTGATCCAGCAGGCTCATCTTATGTTCTTGTGAGAAAGCTGATAGCTAGAAACCCGCTGACGCTGGGTACTATTGCACTATCAAGCAGCAAGCAAAATTACTATTTATCCAACAGAAATGCTGCTGCTCTCATACAGCTCTTCACTCGCAGCGTGGATTTCTTTCAGACTGGAAAAATCAATCTTTTGGCATCACTGAGTCATCATTAAATTATAGAAGATTTTATCTTGTGCATATCATCTATTGTGTATTTATGCCTCGGAAGATGCAATCTCCGCTACAACGCAGCAAGTGTGAATATGGCTGATTAATCTGAGCAAGAAGGCAAGCACAAAGAACTCTGCTAAGTGAATGATCTCCAGCAGCGTATTTCACTCAGGGACTGGGGAAGAAGGAAAATAAAGACTACTGTGAGCGTTTTGCTGAATTTATTGTGTTAAGAAACACTGAAGGGTTTGAACGGTAAATTATCGAGTCTGCATGCATGCACCTGTTCATTCCATTTCCCCAACATTTGTCTAGCTGTTAATTTCCATATTATATTTGAGCTTTCATGTTATGTAAAAGCCGTTCCTGGAAAACTAACAGAATACAGCACATGTTCAGTGCTCATTTCCGTGTTATTTCGTTCCAGAAAAAAATCCACTTGAAGCTCCCTTAACTTGGAAAATCATTGGAGTAAAATTATGGAATTTGGGGTTCTTTCCTGCAGCTTCCGGTGTCGAATCCTGGAGGAACAGAAGCACGCATGTGTGGAAAGAGTCAGGGAACAGCTGTCCAAGGGTGTTTTTTGTTGTGGATCACCATGCCCACTGGTGTGACTGAAATTGGTGTGAATGAAATTTAGCACTGCATGACGGTACGTCGGTCAAAAAGCCACAGTTCCATAACACAACAAGTATTGTGGTGTGAAAGGAACATTAGAAAACGGGCAGAAGTGCTAGCATTCTAATCAGGAAAACTAACACAAGCAACACCCTCACCTATACTTCAATATATAATATGGAGGGCCACTCTCTCTCCCTTTCCCCTGTTATCTGGTTGATATATTTGAACATAAATGGGGGGAAGTTTCTGAGGGGCAAAGGAAAGCTTCTAGCATTTATCTGTATTTCTTTAGCAAATATTACATAATGCATCTGTGAAGTAATTGGAGGCTGGTGCTACCTTCATCTTTGCATCGCTGTGGATGAAATTAACCTCTACAGTGACCTTTTTTTATCATTCTCTTTCATTAAATCAGCTAAGGCAGTCTGTAGGCTCTAGCCCCTGGTGAAATGCCATAATGTCTATTTGCTTTTATAGTTAAATTGAACCCCAGTATTCAGAGCTTGGGTACCCAATGATGGGGTTGGTCATCATCTTCAAACCCTGCAGGGGAGCTTCTGAAAACACATGTGGCAGAGATTGGCTGCTGTATGAAACAAAATTCTGGACAAGATGGATCTATCAGTAATGGTGAATGTAGGTAATTTTAGTCTCTGGGCTAAATGGTTTAGGGCAGTCTGCTCTTTAGATGGTAATTTACTTCATAGTGTGGTAAGGCAGCCTGCTGCATATTTGGCAGGGCGGGGGGAGAATCTTCTGTTCATTCTGCTGAATGGGGTCCTGGGCATTAACCCACTAAGTCCTGCTTTAGTGGTACCATTGGACCAGATGCATTAAACAAAAACTTGTTGAAATGTATATGCTTGTGTTAATGTTTGCATTGATCTCATCAACCATGCTTTAAAGCATGTACCCTGGACTCTTCAGAGTTCACCACTACCACCAGAACTTCAGAATTGGTCCGGCCCTCCTTGACTGGTTTTTGTTCTCTTGGTAGCCTTCAAACCACAAACTGCTCTCAATTCAAGCAAAGCAAATGTACTCCCACAGACGTTAGTGGCACGGCAGTCAAACTACCAAGGAGGATGGTTTGTGAAATACAGACTTTATGTTCCATTTCTTCTGGCTTGTTTTCTAGATGTCATTGGCCATTCCTTGTCAGTGGTGTGAAAAATAGATTAAAACATTTCCCCCAAAATCTTTTTATACCATCAAGCTGGCACACAAATGACTGAGCTCTGACTCTAGGTATTTTGAGTATTTTGACAGCGTAATGTGAACTTTTCCTTTAAAAATAAATCCCTGGGGATGTAGGCAGAAATAAACAAGGTGTTTATCAAATACACCAAGAATCACAATGGCATTGTATTGTTGCTAGTGTTCTACCAAGAAAGCTATGTTACCCGAAGACTTGTTGCTGGTTCAAGTGGTAAGGTAAAGGTAAAGGGACCCCTGACCATTAGGTCCAGTCGTGACCAACTCTGGGGTTGCGGCGCTCATCTCGCTTTATTGGCCGAGGGAGCCGGCATACAGCTTCCGGGTCACGTGGCCAGCATGACTAAGCCGCTTCTGGTGAACTAGAGCAGCGCACGGAAACGCCGTTTACCTTCCCACCGGAGCGGTACCTATTTATCTACTTGCACTTTGACATGCTTTCGAACTGCTAGGTTGGCAGGAGCAGGGACCGAGGAACGGGAGCTCACCCCGTTGTGGGGATTCGAACCGCCGACCTTCTTCTTTTTTATATATATATGATTTTTATTAATTTTCCAATAAAAACAAATTTATAACATCATTAAACATCAGAAACTCATCACACATCTTTTTTTCTTTTAGACTTCCATCAACATGTCTGATAATTTTCCGTAATTATCACAAATCTTCACATTTCTTAATTTATATTGCACTATATATATATCTTCTCTTACCATGTTATTTAAACAATATTTCTATCAAACCTTCTTAATGAACCGCTGACCTTCTGATTGGCAAGTTCTAGGCTCTGTGGTTTAACCCACAGCTCTACCCGCGTCAAGCAGTAAGTAACCACTAAAGGCGAAATTAGTTCTTGTTGGCATCAGTCTGTCTCAGGAGACAATGCGGGTGAAGTAAAACGGTTGGAAGGTTACCACGCCAGCTGTGGCTGTAGAGACTGTTGCGGGAGAGACATGTTTTGTTGCAGATGAAGGCACCCGGTTGCGCTACTACAGATGCACCATGACATTTCTTCTCACTGCGCTCCTCCCAGTGGCCATTCCTCCTCTGGTCACTGCTATGGCTGCATGACCTGACTGCCTGTCTTCAGGCACTGTAGTTGTCTGCAAGGATGGGTTTAATGCTGACAGCCTTCATGTTATGTTTGCAGACATCTTTGTTATGCAGGTGGGACATGGGTGGCGCTGTGGGTTAAACCACAGAGCCTAGGACTTGCTGATCAGAAGGTCGGCGGATCGAATCCCTGCAATGGGGTGAGCTCCCGTTGCTCAGTCCCAGCTCCTGTCCACCTAGCAGTTCGAAAGCACGTCAAAGTGCAAATAGATAAATAGGTACTGCTCCAGCGGGAAGGTAAACGGCATTGCCGTGTGCTGCTCTGGTTCGCCAGAAGCGGCTTAGTCCTGCTGACCACATGACCCGGAAGCTGTACGCTGGCTCCCTCGGCCAATAAAGTGAGATGAACGCCGCAACCCCAGAGTCGGCCATGACTGGACCTAATGGTCAGGGGTCCCTTTACCTTTACCTTGTTATGCAGAGCTGGTCTGCTATAGGGTCGAATGACTGAAGCCAGCTCCCCGTAGAGCACATCCTTGGGAATCCTGCCATCTTCCATTCTGTGGACATGACTAAGCCAGTGTAGATGTTGCTGAGACAGGATTGTGGACAAGCTGGGAATATGGGCTTGGGAGAGCACACCTGTTGTTTGAGAATTAATGGTGCAGAGACACAACTGCATGTTCTAAGTGACCCCCTTTTTATATGTTGCTATTGTTTACTATGACTTTGTTTTATGATTGTATGTTTATATATACAAAGGGTAATAAAAATATTGAAAATATATTTCTATGACACCTGTGGGTGTATTTCTCTGCGCCCGCTTCCTGATGTGTAGCAAACCTGCTTTGTTTATTTATTTTTAAAAGCACACCCCACCTTTCTCTTACTGTAAATGGCATTCAAGGAAGCTTCACAAAATTTCAGAAAAGTCATAAAAGCACAAAGCAGAATAGCAAGAACTGACATCATAAAAAACTGAATGGAAAAATGCTCTAGGTCCACAGTCAATAAACTATATCCATAAGGCAAATTGGGCAGGCAAGGCTAATGAAACAAAAGCCAGATGTCAGTGAATTAAATTAACAGTCAAAGGTCCAGATAAAGGAGGACAAACTTTTCCTGATGTTTAACTTTGCCTTATCATATTTTGCGGGGGCACCAAATGCACCAGCAGAACACAGAGTCCTGGTGTCTTACCACACATGGCAGAAGTGGGGAACTTGCTATAGGGACTGTCTCCCACCCCACTTGTTGTTGTTTAGTAGTTTAGTCGTGTCCGACTCTTCGTGACCCCATGGACCAGAGCACGCCAGGCACTCCTGTCTTCCACTGCCTCCCGCAGTTTGGTCAAACACATGCTGGCAGCTTCGAGAACACTATCCAACCTTCTTGTCCTCTGTCGTCCCCTTCTCCTTGTGCCCTCCATCTTTCCCAACATCAGGGTCTTTTCCAGGAAGTCTTCTCTTCTCATGAGGTGGCCAAAGTATTGGAGCCTCAGCTTCAGGATCTGTCCTTCCAGTGAGCACTCAGGGCTGATTTCCTTAAGAATGGATAGATTTGATCTTCTTGCAGTCCATGGGACTCTCAAGAGTCTCCTCCAGTACCATAATTCAAAAGCATCAATTCTTTGGCAATCAGCCTACACTCCACAGCAAAACCAAATTTTACATGGTGGTTCCTGAAATCAAGGTGCAAATTTTCATCTATATCTGGATACAACTGAATGTAATCTTGCAGCGAGATGGTGGACTGAACCTTTCACAACAGCATGGATTTCTGGAATTTCCTTGAAATTCCCAAGTAGCACCAGGTACGAGAATGCTAAGTTTTGGATGAGTAAGGAGTATCCCGCACTCTGAAGCTCAGAAAAATTGTGAAACTTTTCCATCCAATTTGGTCTCCACGTTTTGTTTGTTTGCTTGCTTGCTTTGCTTTCTTCACATCGATCCCACACGAGACATTAATTTTTTTGTCAAACCCATTTCAAAAGAACAGGTTCGCTGAAATGCCCCTTTGAGAATTTTTGCAAAACAAGTTAAGAAGGCTATCTGAATCTCATGCTGCTAATTGGAATGCCGTAATGCCGTGCGGTGAAAATGCTAAACGCTGTCCAGGGGGTTTGGCGGCACTTAATAGGCTTGTGCTTGAGATAAAAATGAAGCTATTAAATCCGCCTTGTTGCAACTTGCCTGACATAATTCAGTTAGGCTGGAAATTTGTTCAGTTGGACAATATTCCTTTATGGGAAAGAACACGCAGCCTGTCCAATTTATCATTGTTTTCAGGAGCTGAATGTTGCTGTTTATCTTTTATTTTATTAAAACATTTATATCCCAGCACTGTAGTGCAAAATCACCACTTGGGGCAGCTTAGAAGGCAGAACATTGCAATTCCATGAAACAATATATAAAACAATTGCAAAAAGAGACTGACGGGGCCAGCAGTTTCAAAAAACATGCAAAAATCATCTGACTTCTAAAATTGAAGCCTGTTGAGATTTTTTTAAGGGTGGGGGGAGTGAGTGAGGGGAGCACCCACAAAGTGTTTCATAATCTGGGTGCAGCCATTGGGAAAGAGGGACAGGCCAGCTTTCAATTTCATTTCTCCAGGACAAGTACTGGTAGGTTCTCTACCACTGAGCTATAACCCTTCCACAAATACCTGGCAGCTCCTTGAACACACCTTCAATCTATTTTGGAAGCAGGCATCTCCAGAAAAGAGGGGAGATCTATAAGGTGGAGTGGGGAATCAGTGATTCTGCTCCTCCTCCTCCTTGCTGTCCTTGCCTGTTCACATACTTGCTCTAAGCAAGTGAGCAGTGAACTGTAGGTGGGTTCCCACAAAGCAAGACGCAGTGATAACAGCAAGAACCTTTATTGAAACAGGGGTGCCCAAACGTTTTTCAAAGAGGGCCAGATTTGATGAAGTGAACATGCCTGAGGGCTGATTGAAGTTGTTGAGCTTTTTTTAGGGTTTTACCCCAGGAGATAGACTGCCACAGGAAACAGACTTTGGACATGCCTAAACTAAGAGAACTGGACAACAGGGGCAAATCAACTGCTTATATACATTTCTGAAGGCCTGGGCCACTCCCACTCCCAACATGATTGGCTGTCTAAACTTCCAAGCTGCGAATCATGACTCAAGAGTTTAAGGGCCAATGGCAGAGGCCCATATCCTATTTTTTTCTGTGATTGGATATCATGTATTGATTCAGAACACAGAGGCTCAGAATCCTTAGTCCAAACTCAAACTCAGGCAAACACAGACCACTGAATACATAACAAGCAGCAATGAGAACAAGAAGGAGGAGGAGGAATAGTCTCCTCTAACCCCTCTGGGTGGCTGCATGGATTGGGCCCAAATGAGGAAACTATGAATGGGCAGTGGCAACCCAGGGAAGAAGGACATGGACTCACTCAGGGAGGGGGCCTTCTGAGGCCATCTTGTTCCAGGGCCTCTCAAAACCAGGAGCCAGCCCTGACCGTAGCAGCTCTTAAAAAGGGCAGCTGACAAACGCATAACAAACGTCCCAACTAGGGTTCTGGCTTAAAAGCGTCAAGCAGAAGGATTGTCTCAATTAAAGGGTTCTGGAAGAAATGAAAACAGACACAGCTCTTGAAATAGTAGCGGCATTCCAGGCATCACTTGAAAAAAAACAACTTGAGGCAGATTATGAAACACACTGCATTCTGATGTGTGAGGAGGCCAGTTGAGTGGAGCCAAAATTTCTCCAAGAAATAATTGCCCAGTTTGCTTGTTTTTTAAAAATCTTTTTCAATCACCTGCTGAAATGATCGAGAATTTCTGCCCTCTGGAGAACATTCTGGGAAGTTCTAGAAATATTCTGTTAATTTGGGGTGCAACTCTGGATCCGGTTTGAAGGTTGCTTAATATTATTTTAACACTGCCGAAGGAAGCAATGGGCTTGGCCCCTAATCCTTTGTGTCCCCCACTCTTAGTTCATTGTTCCCTTCAACCACTAGTTTCACTCAGCACTGGCTATGATTATATTCACACTTTCCTGGGAATAAGTGTCCCTGAACTTGGTTCTGAGGAGACATGGAATAGTACTGTGAGTCAAAATTTCTTGGGAAATGTTTTTTGTTTTTGTTTTGTTGCTGCTGCAAAATTCAGTGCCCATTTCCAGCTATGGCTGGTTGACCAGCTACAACCATTCCTGGACCAAGACGGTCTGGCATCAGTAATTCTTGCTCTGGCAAGTTCACATTTGGATTATTGCAAAGCCCATGATGTGGCGCTGTTAGTGAAGTGAAGAATGTGGCTGCCAGGTTATTAGCAAAGGCAGAGATGGGAGATTGTAACATCAATCCCAAAAGAACTGTGTTTTCTGCCTGTGAACTACTGGGCCTGATTCAAAGTGTTGGTGATGCTTTATAAAGCCCTAAATTGCTCCAGTGCCTCCTGCAGTACTATCTGACTCCATCCCTAAGATCAGGTTTGAGTATGTTTGTGAATGTGTGTGCTCTGCTTGTGGTCCACTCAAGACGTTTTGGGGGATAGTTTTGTATAGGTAAAGGGACCCCTGACCATTAGGTCCAGTCGTGACCGACTCTGGGTTTGCGGCGCTATTCTCGCTTTATTGGCCGAGGGAGCCAGCGTACAGCTTCCGGGTCATGTGGCCAGCATGACTAAGCCGCTTCTGGCGAACCAGAGCAGCGCACGGAAACGCCGTTTACCTTCCCGTTGGAGTGGTACCTATTTATCTACTTGTACTTTGACGTGCTTTTGAACTGCTAGGTTGGCAGGAGCAGGGACCGAGCAACGGGAGCTCACCCACTCACAGGGATTCGAACCTCCAACCTTCTAATTGGCAAGACCTAGGCTCTGTGGTTTAACTCACAGTGCCACTTGCATCCCAAGCAGTTTTGTATAAGAGACATGTAAAAGTGTGTTTTTCATTGCGAGTCCTCACCTTTGACCTCCCACTGGGGTTACAACTACAGTGGTACCTCGGGTTAAGAACTTAATTTGTTCTGGAGGTCTGTTCTTAACCTGAAACTGTTCTTAACCTGAAGCACCACTCTAGCTAATGGGGTCTCCCGCTGCCACCGCACCGCCGCTGCACAATTTCTGTTCTCATCCTGAAGCAAAATTCTTAACCCGAGGTACTATTTCTGGATTAGCAGAGTCTGTAATCTGAAGCATCTGTAACCTGAAGCGTATGTAACCCGAGGTACCACTGTATTGCTTTGTTGCTAGATGTCCATTGAAGATGTTTTCTATTCTCTGGGGTCTTTCCAGTTTGATATTGTGATGTTATCCCTAAAAGCAGTTTGAGGATTTGTGTTTTTAATGATCATTACTTTATAAATATTTTAGTTTTTATGTTTTATTCAGTGACGTATTTGGTTCATTTTTCTTGTGCGCCTAAGCTCACAGGAGGATTCAGTTACAGCAATAAGATAATCTCACACCCCCCACCCCCAATAATATTTTAAGCAAACAAAATGAACTTGTTATAGCATCTAGATCAAGGGAAGTAATAGTGCCACTGTATTCTGCTCTGGTCAGACCTCACCTGGAGTACTGTGTCCAGTTCTGGGCACCACAGTTCAAGAAGGACACTGACAAACTGGAACGTGTCCAGAGGAGGGCAACCAAAATGGTCAAAGGCCTGGAAACTATGCCTTACGAGGAACGGCTAAGGGAGCTGGGCATGTTTAGCCTGGAGAAGAAGAGGTTAAGGGGTGATATGATAGCCATGTTCAAATATATAAAAGGATGTCACATAGAGGAGGGAGAAAGGTTGTTTTCTGCTGCTCCAGAGAAGCGGACACGGAGCAATGGATCCAAACTACAAGAAAGAAGATTCCACCTAAACATTAGGAAGAACTTCCTGACAGTAAGAGCTGTTCAACAGTGGAATTTGCTGCCAAGGAGTGTGGTGGAGTCTCCTTCTTTGGAGGTCTTTAAGCAGAGGCTTGACAACCATATGTCAGGAGTGCTCTGATGGTGTTTCCTGCTTGGCAGGGGGTTGGACTCGATGGCCCTTGTGGTCTCTTCCAACTCTATGATTCTATGATTCTATTCTATGATTCTACATTGCCAACATGCATTTGGGACCTGAGTGACTAATCAAGGTTCAATACCATCCATGAGATAAATTACAGTCACATACCAGGCATTTAAAGCACCATGAGAGTACTTTAAAGAGTCATGGCTTTCCCCAATGAATTATGGGAACTGTAGTTACAGTAGTCATGGTTGCTGAGAGTTGCCTATTCCCCTCACAAAGCTACAATTCTTGGAGCTCCCTTGGTAGAAGGATTGATGATTAAACCGCTCTGGGAATTGTAGCTTTGTGATGGGACTAACAACTGTCAGCACCCTTGACAAACTACTGCTCCCATAATTCTTTGGGGGGAGCCATGACTGTTTAAAGTGGTGTCATAGTTCTTTCAACGTACAGTGTGAAAGATGCTCTTGGGAGTATTTAGAGGAGACCCATTAAAGTTAATGGACATGGCTATCTTAGGTTCATTAATTTAAATGGGTCTACTCTGAGTTGGACTTTAATTAGCTGCAACCCTCTGTGAGCACATTGGCATAGCTGTCAACGTTTCCCTTTTTTTTAAGGGAAATCCCCTTATTCCGAATAGGATTCCTTGCAAGAAAAGGGACAAGTTGACAGCTATGCACATTGGAGAGCCCCTGTGCAGCTAGATTGGGGTGTCAAAACTTGATTGAAGGCAACCAGTTTATCATTACCATTAATTATACAGCTATACAGAAGATGTGATACGGTTCACTTCAAAATACATCTGGAGTTAATGGAAGGGAGTGCAGGAGTTCCATGTTCTGGAAACTAGCGTGAGACAAATCATTATCTTTCGACTCATTTAATGAAAAGGATTTAATATCATAAGGAACAGTGTCTCTCCTCCCACCCCAGTGAAGATCCTTGCATTGTATCGGGGAAAATAGTGAGTCACGCATTTAAGCTTTTTTTTAAATGCTTTTATTAAAGATTTTCTTGGGTTCCCAAAGTACATACATCATCTCCATTTTCAGATGGCTCTCATCTGTCTTCAAGCTCCTCTTGCTTGACCTTTTAAATGTCATTGTAGTTGAGAACTTTATTCTTATTAAACAAGACTTTGTTTGTGGAATGCATCATCTCTGGAGTTCTCTGCCTGCTGCTTAAGTGCTTGATCTCTGGGACAAAGAGGAGGAGGAGGAGGAGGTCCACGAAGGGAACTATGTCCAAAGATCTCAGGGCCTGCACAATGGGGACACCTTGCCCACTTACCTACACAAGAAAAGGATGTGCAAAAATGCCTTGTATTTGGGAAAACTTATTGCAAAAACATATATATGCATCAAAACTGTGTTACAATAAAGCGTCTTCATTAGGAGAAATTCACACCAAGATGCTGATGAATTTTCATGAATATTTAATTTTCCTTACAAAAAGTGGAGAACTGCATTTGAGATTTGAAAAATGAGACACAGAGAGAAAATGAAATCGACGGATTTGTCCATTCCTAGCCGCCTCGTGAGAGTAAGCTTAGCCCTGCGACCACTGAAATTCTTTAGGAGTTCAAAAGCGCTCTGGGAATGACGGAAGCCTTTTTCGCAGGGAAATAAAGCTTTCAGGGGGGGGAAACTGATGGACATCTTTTGAGACAGCACTACCAAACACCAGGCTGTGCAACCAGCTAGCAAGCAAGAGGGTCATCTCTTCATTTTGCACAAGAGAACAACATTGCTGTAGCAATTACCTAATTATAATCACAGCTATTCAGACCAGACAGCTCACAAGCTTTGAGGGTAGATGGATCTAGCCTTCATAACTAAATCTGAAGTATTTCCAGAAATTAATTTCTCTTAAGTATGACACATGGAACAAAAACATATGATTCACATCCATCAAGTGTTAGGAATTTTAATTTATTATTTTAAAATTTTAAAAGTTAGCATTCTTTTTTCCTGCTGGGTTTTAATGTGGGTGTTGGGTAAGTGTGCTCTTTGAGGGTACAAAATTAGTACATTTTAACCAGCTTACTATTTCAAGTCATATTTGTTGCAACAGTTCTTTTATTGATCACACATTTTTGGTGGATGGAAATTAAAGGAAGCCAAGTACTGATCCTTTTTTTTTTTTTTTTGAAGTAGTTTGGGGAAAGTTTTAGTGATTTGTCTTCCCGTAGAATAGAGGCAACAAGTCACCATGAGAGTGAAATGGAAAGCACACACATGCAAAAAGATTTTCAGAGTAGACATGGTTAGGACTGCACTGTAAGCAGATGACTTTTAAGATCTCTGCATCAATGAGGTTTGCAGTGTTGTCCTATGCGTAAAATTTAAGCATGCCAGATTTTGCCTCTTGCATCCTCTCTGCGGCATCTGAATCCTGTTTGGTTTTTACTAAAACCACATCATTTCTAGACAGTCAAGTGGGAGAGGTTGTGTGTGTGTGTGTGTGTGTGTGTGTAATAGAGAAAGAGAAAGAGAAAGAGAAAAAGAGAGACCTTTCAGCAGCCATTTTGTGTTAGGCCACACCCTGTGGCGGCAGTTGTGTGAAGGGTATCTGTGGCACTCTTTCAAATACCTGAATGTGCTCCTGGGCTCAAAAAAGTTGGCAACCATCATTTTAAGTCATTATTGTGAGAAGAGCTAGCTTGGCTGCCAAAAACCTAGCACGTGAAGTCAAAGCTGTGATTGATGAGTACAAGTTGTTTGGGCACCAGGCTTTAGGAATTCCTCTCTGAGGAAATAATTCTGAAGCACACATGCTGCTGATATTTTTTCTGTAGCCCACAAAAACATGCCATAATAAATTTGTTAGTCTTGAAGATAGCACAAGGCTTCTTTTGGGTTACCCAGTGCTATTTTTCTAGAAAAAGAGGTGCAGAACTCACCACGTACTTGTCCCTTATTCTCTTAAAATGGCAATTGCATCCACCTGAGAGGTGCCGGAACTGAGTTCTGGCGAGTTCTAACTGGTAAAAAGCCCTGCTTCCCAGGACAAGGGGGCATGTTTTGGAAACTTCACCAGGGTCCCCAACCACCTTAATCCACCCTTGCCTGGGCCTTAGCTTCTCTGCCCCTATGCCCTCTTCCCACTTACAGCCCAATGCATCTCCCATAACCACACAGTTTCTCCTCCAGGAGCTCGTAGAACTGAGAGGACAAATGCAGCCACCAGCAAGCGACCTCTGTGAGTAGCAACCAGCAGCAGGGGCACAGCAAAGTCTGCCTGTTACCTACCACACGATGCCCGCAAGGAGGATAGGGGGCGCAATCCTTACCTTGCCCCGGACGATGCCAACGCATGCTACGTCACTGCATTTGGGAGCCTTCTGCTAGCTGCTGTCAGTAGGCAACCTGGCTGCTATCCCACCCATCTGTTCAATGGGTGAAAGGTTGAATACTGCCCTGACAAAGAGAAGCATCACTTCGAGACCAGCAGCTGGTGGGAGGCTGGCACAGCCAGCAAAGCTGGGTGGAGGGAGAGTTGGACAGAGGGATACCTCCACTAAATCCCCCATCCACCTCAGGCCCACAGAAAGGGGGTTCTGGATTGCTCTGCCAGTTTGGATGCTTTAAAAAATACATAAAGCACATTTAATGCAGAGCAACACTGTCGTCTCCCGAGGGCACATTTGGCTTATTAGCAACAAGTATTGCAGCAGCAAAGAGACGCAGGTGGCGTTGTGGTCTAAACCACAGAGCCTAGGGCTTGCTGATCAGAAGGTCAGCGGTTCGAATCCCCGTGACGGGGTGAGCTCCCGTTGCTCGGTCCCTGCTCCTGCCTACCTAGCAGTTCGAAAGCGCATCAAAGTGCAAGTAGATAAATAGGTACCGCTCTGGCAGGAAGGTAAACGGCGTTTCCGTGTGCTCCTCTGGTTCGCCAGAAGCAGGTTAGTCATGCTGGCCACATGACCCGGAAGCTGTACGCCGGCTCCCTCGGCCAATAAAGCGAGATGAGCACCGCAACCCTGGAGTCGGTCACGACTGGACCTAATGGTCAGGGGTCACTTTACCTTTACCTTTATTGCAGCAGCAACAGACACAGCTATCTCCACCCGTAGAAACTCTTGTTTGATTATGTATTATGTGAATACTGGTTATTCTACTGGTTTATGCCAGGAGTGTGACAACAGAATTCCACCCAAGCCTTTGTCACAGTCTGAAGGCTGATGTGGTTTTCTTTCTTATCTCTTCTTCCGCAGACCAGCACCCTGAACCGAAAACATTTTATCAGTTAGCAGGCAAGTAAATCTTAGACCTTGCAAGCTCGAGGTGTAAAACATAAACAAGCTTCCATAACCTTAAAACACTTTTGGAGAAAATTAGAGAACTGGCAGACATACAAATGCTATCGTGTCCCATGAAGATACTGGGGTGATCGTTTTAAACACTGGACAATTTGCCAGAGGTTGCTTCTTCCTGAGCTGCGGATTTGAGAAGCTGGAGAAGATGATGGGATGCCCATTCATCTAAAAATGTTGAAATAAGTCCCACTGTGTTCAGTGGAGATTATTCCTCGAGTGAATGTGCAAAGGATTGTAGCCTTAAATGTAAATTTCAACACAAACTGAAGTCCTAACCTTGGATCCATCGGCACTAAACATTTAAAGCATTATCATACTGTAGCAGGACCCCCCCCCCAATCATTCAGTTTGTACAAACTTCACACACACTCACACTCACACACTACATACGCTATGCTTCTGTTACAAATTCATAGAAAATCAACCATACATCGGATTTGCACTGTTCCACTTTTATTTTACTCCATGAAGGAAGGACTACAAAATGGGGAAGGTTTGATACAGGGCAGCCATAATCCCTTGAGCATACCAGCACATCTGCAGGAGCCCTGCCCAGTTGCTATGCCAACCCTGATGGTCCTAGACAGAAGACCATCAAGATCACAAAGAACTTGCATATGGGAGTGGATTCAGCACAGACTGGAACAAAGGACAATAATCAGCTCTTCCCTCTGGGGGCAGGAAACTGCAAACTCCCCTCTGTCACCTGGAAAGTACTCATGGGGAGGGGGAAAGGGGGAACCAGCCAGGTGACAGGACACTCAGGTTACCACCACAACTCCTCCCTCACCCCCTCCCTTCTGTGATGTATGTATGATGTTTCTGGGGGGTGGTCTTGGTCTACAGGGTGGAATTTCAAAAGTCTTTATAAGGCCTTGCACACTATTTTTCTGGGTCCTTCCTCTCTCCTGCAAGTGAGGGGAGCACCCTGTTGCAACAGTTCAATAAAAGCCAAGCCTACAGTCTGCTGTTTTGCTCCAAGTAATCCTGGTTGGTGCCTTTGTTTTTGTCCAAGGGAGCCCTCGGATTTTTCCGTTAACAATACCACTTCAAACAGTCATGGCTTCCACCAGAGAATCCTGGGAACTGTGGTTTGTTAATGGTGTGGAGAGTTGCTAGGAGACCCCTATTCTCTTCACAGTGCTCCCGAGAAGAAAAATGGATTGTTAAACCACTCTGGAATAAAATAACATGGAACTGAGCACTAGACATGCACTATGTTGCATTCGTTTTCCAGAAGAGGCTCTTAAATCACACAAAAGCTGAAATATAATGCAGAAATTAAAAGTTAGGGGGGAATTGGGGAAATTGAATAGAACTGCCGGATGACTGCAGCCTGACATTCTAATCGCTATACCACAGTGGGGTGAACCTGGGAGTGCACGTGCGAAGGGCATTTTAATAATTACAGGATATCCACATATGCCACCCAGAGTTTGTTGGGAGTCCAGGTAGGGTAAAATCCAATAAATAAATATGGCTCTCAGGTGGTCGCTCATCCAGACACCCCACAAGTCCAGTTGGCTCAGGGATGGGGAATCTGTAGCCTCCCATCAGCCCCAGAAACCAAGGCAGTGAACAGGGAGGTAGGGCTTACAGTCCCAGAACAACTGGAGGAATGCAAATTCCCCAGTCCTGACATAGCTTCAGCATAAAATTCATGCCTTGCTTTTCCTTGAGTTTCCTGCCCTTTGATCCCTTCTGTCTTCAACTGCAGTACAAGCAAACCTGCTTGGCATCGTCTGATACAGACAGTTCTGCCACAATCTGAAAGGCTTGACTTAGACAACTTTGCCATCTCTGCGATTTTAGGTTTCTATGGAACAGTTGCTTTAGCTCTGATTCCCCCTCTTTTGATGTCTTATCCCTGGTCACAATGTTTTCTTGCTTTTGTCTGTGGAGACACGTAGGTACAAATGGACTAATCTTATGTTTTGACTTTGACTCAGTTTCTCCTTCCCCCAACCTTAAATTCAGTTGTTCACATTTCCACAGCAGTTTGCTTTTTTTTTTTTAATCCTCATGAAAATTCACCACCATTTTGGTGCTAATGTCTTGTAATATTCACATGTATACATGTGATTTTGCCTAATATACATGATTTCTCAAAGCAATTTCCCATATTGACTAGTTATATAAAAAGTGAGCCAGCCAGTATTAAGAAGAAGGCCAGTCCACGCCAACCATTATCATACAGTTATGGCTGCTTCTGAAGGCCAGAGGAAGAGAATAAGCATACACATACTGCAAAATCTAAGCAACTTTTATTGCAAGGCCAATGGCAAGATGGTTTCTGTAGGAGGCCCACATCTGCAGAGCACAGTGACTGGCTCAACGGGTGAGATGATCTTTCAGGTACCCTGCTCCCAAGCTATATAGGGCTTTAGACACCAAATCCAGCACCTTGAACTTAGCCCATGAGCTAATTGGCATTCTGGGCAATCAGTGATAAGCTGAAGCAGGTTACTGCAATACGTGCATGTATCACAGGATTAAAGATCCTGATATTTTTCTGGAACACCAACAAGAACTTTTTGAAACCATGCTTTTTCCTTTGGCAGAGACACATTCTTGATTACCAATGACTTGGACAAGCACGGCCAAAGGTTCTGTTTGCTCTTCTTTTTTTTAAAAGTGAGTGATTTATTAAACCAATTCGATCAGACGAAAACCAAAGAAAACTGTCTGGGAATAGAACAGTGATGACTCATCCAAAGGTAAATGTGACCAGACGTGAACCAGCTAGCTCTTTTTTCTCCCTAGCTAACGCATCATAAGTTAAGCTGACATTTAAAGGATTGCAAAGGCTGATATGGAATAGGATGAAAAGAATTTAAAGTCTAGGCTGCTTCTGCCACGTCAAAGTGCCGAGGGTTTGTTTAAAGGAAGAGTTTGCTTAGTACACTAAAATGCAACATTCTGGTCAACGTGTACTTTCTTGTGCCTAATCATCATTTCTCTGGGGCCAGTGCAGAATCACAGGTCTGGCCCTGCCATTGGGTAGACTGGGGCAGCCACCTCATCTGGAAGACGCTGGGAAATTTAGAAGGGGCGTCACAAAAAACATGTAGCGCAAAGATTAGCATGCAAGAATATCTACAGGATTAGAGAGTATTTCATATATATATATGGTGGACCAGGTGTCACCCATTTTTTTCTGGGCTATTTGGAATTTTGAGAAGGTGTAGCAAACGCCAGTCTCAAAATGAAGTGGACTGCCTTGGAAGGTGGTAGACTCCTTCAATGGAGGCTTTTAAATAGAGATTGGATGGTCCTCTATTTAAGATTTTGGAGGCTCTCAGACAAGGCATCCTCTAAGGAACTGCTTAACATGGAAGAGATGGGAAATGCAATTTATCTCCCATCGCCTTACTCATATGATAGGTGTGCTTGCAAACACATGTTTGCATAAAGCATCATAAATCAATGTAATGCATTCATTTGTAATGTATAAATCAATGTAATGCATTGACCTTTGCGTCCTGTCTTTCTTTGATGGTGGTCCATAACGTTGCTGTGCACCTTAAGGATATGGAAGCACCCTGATAGAGTACTGATTTCAAGAAGGGAAGGGAATCAACTGCACGACACTGAGGAAATATGCTGGATGTCAAATTATCATGTTAAATCCAAAGACATTGATTTATGCTTCACTTGATCAGGTAGAATTTACCAGTTTGTAACATGAGCTTGCCACACACAGCTAACGAAGCCATTGATGGGAAGTTTCTGTTTGGTGGTGGCAGTATTGTTTATGCCAAGCTTATGGTCAATCCTTTGCAAAACAAAAATAATAATCTTCCAGTTAGCACATATGTAGACAATTAATTAGTCCTGGCTAAATTCCATGTGGGTAATCGTTATCATCAGAGCCAATCTCCATTATAATAGTGAGCTTGGATGCTGTTTGGTTTGAGCAGCTGTAAGGCCAACATTAACAACTGCCAGCTTTGAGTGCAGGCAAAACATTAGCTGGCTGTGATGTGCAATTACAGCTACAGTACACTTGCAAATGGAATTTTGACATTTCACTAAGCCTCCACTACAGAGCTGCATATGGTGATGTGAAGAATTCATGTTGCCTCAGTTGTGAGAGGGCGGACATGTTTCTCTTTCCCTGCACAAGGCTCTCCTACATTTAAATAGTGCCCATGTTCACCCGTAGCTAGAAGGCATCACCTCCTGTGCCGATGTTCTGTTCCTTAGGCTAAAAAGGGTTCCCTATCCACTGCTTACACAAATAAATAAAAACTGAAAGTGTTCATAACAGTGCAAGCTTTTGCCTGTTCACTTTGATGCAAGCCCACTGTATGTTCAATGGGCCTTACTCTCTGGGAAATACTTTTAGAACTTCAGCCTCAATAAAAAACAACCAACCACATTAAAGGCTATCAGTCAATGAATTGTGGCATCAGCTTTCACAGTTTGTCAGATTTGTGTTTGTTGGCTGAAATTCATTCTCACCGATTTAATTTGCAAGAGCAGATATACCGGAATGTCCCGTTCTGCAATGCGAATGTCCTAGTACTGGTGATAAAATGGGGTCAGGTCAAATTAATAGCATGTCTACCTCTAATCCCAAAAGCAAACAAACAGTGTGCCTTTTGAAAGGGGGCTGTAAAGTGAAACTTCTTACAGACCAAGTGAAGACCAGCCTGGGACTACAACTACCATCAGCCTCAGACAGCACATCTGTATGCATAACATCTGGAGGAACCTAGATTGGGGAAGGCTAAGCAGACAACACTGGGCTGGATAGACAAATAGCCTGAGCTTAACCCACCTTCCTGTGTGCTTTTTAAAGAATTGGATTACACTGTGGACCAACATCATGCATGTAGTAATTATGGAATAAAAAGTCCGTCTTTGTAGGGATATTGTGGGACATGGGATCTTTTAGAAAATGTTTCGTATTTCAGAAATAAATGCTTTGCTCCACTCTGGGTGTTTGAGTGTGTATAAAAGGAGGATTCCATTCTTAAAAAACATTATCTTAAATGTAGGATTAATCCCACTGATCATCATCATCATCATAATTTATTTATACCCCGCCCAACTGGCTGGGTTTCCCCAGCCACTCTGGGCAGCTTCCAACAAAACATTAAAAATACATTAAAACATCAGTCGTTAAAAACTTCCCTAATGAGCCTTCAGTTCAGTGGAATCAAGAATGTGATTGACATAACAAGTAATATAATCTTTTGGTACAGCAAATGTCAACATTTTAATCAACTCTGTGATTGAGACTGATTACATTTATTCACGTTTGCTGCATCTCTGTGTTGAGCTTTTTCTGATTAGCAGATGCTATTCAACTTGCTGCAAGATCTGCTACGTAAAACTCACTTCTGAAACACTTCATTATATCAAAATTGCACATGTGCCACAAGACAGCATTCATTCAGGTTTCTTACGATGATGAGATGAGCGCACAACCCTAGAGTCTGTCAAGACTGGCCCGTACGGGCAGGGGTACCTTTACTTTTACCTGGGACGCGGGTGGCGCTGTGGGTAAAACCTCAGCGCCTAGGACTTGCCAATCGCATGGTCGGCGGTTATTTCTTTTCAGTGACAGTGTGAATTGTGAGAGCTATCTATATACAGTGGGATGGGTGTTTCTCTCTCTGAAACATGAAGTACACTTGGCAAGTATTTTCTTTTCTTTCATGTTTGATGCTGTAGCACCCTGCTTGTGATTAACGCTTAGCTGGAATGAAATATTCAACGCAGCAATAGAGAAATTAAAATAATAATTTATTTGTCAGACAAATAAATGATAGGCACAGTGGAATATGGTTACCAAAGCTCTGCCCACTCCAGCCCTGATGGCCAGCACTTATATTTCCTCAGCCCAGCCCCCTTGCTCCTCCTTTGATACACCCATTTCCGATTACCTTTTATGGGAGACAAAGAGCTATATTTCCTTCTATCCATAAATGGCAGACAAGTAGCCATATATCTTACATTTGCCTCGACAAGGCACCTTAATTACCAGATCACCTTTTGCCCCTTTTCCCCTTCATTCCAAAATAGATGGCTAAAACAGATGGCTCATGGTATTAAATTTTTGTCTAAACAGAGATCTTGGGTTCACATTCTCACACACCATCAATGAAATAAGAATCTAACATAAGAATCTAACATTTCTTACTTTCTAAATCCTTTGCATAATTACATTTAAGCCAACAAATCTCATACATTAACATAGATAGCTTTTTAGAAGAAAAGGCATTTTCAAAATAAAACCTCTTCAGTTTACACCCCCCTTTCCCAGCCAGCTGCTTTTCCCATTAGCTCTTGCCCTTTAACCTTAGGAAAATGTGGCTAGTCTCTAATGGGAGGCACATGGTATTATTTTCTGTTAAACAATAAATCTTACTATTTACAAACTCTTAATTAGTGTTTTTGCAGCTTGGTTGTATTCTGTAATATGTAGGGTCAGTATAACCTTTGCTCCCAGCCTGTAATTCCCTTTTACAACTTTGAGAATTTTGGCTCCTGCTATAAATCAGGGGGGCCCTTGTCCAGGAGGATAAACATCTGCCAAAGTACTTAGCCAGCTGCTTTTCTACCCTGGCATGAAACATTTGCAAATCTTTAAGCTCATTTTAAAATACAGGCCTTGATCAGATGCCTCAATGCTGTTAAATCAAATAAGGGGGGACTGAAGGTTTTATGGTCATATCTGCAGGCTGTTGAACTAGATTATCTTTGGGGATCCCTTCTAACTCTACAATTCTATGGTTCTATGATATTTGGGGGAGGGGAGGTAATCCTGGCGTTTATTTTGCTCTTGGATTCAGTTAGTTTCAGAATCGAGGATAAACTTCCAGAGTTAATGCAAAATGAGCACTCATGCTTTACATCATGGGTGCCCTTTGTGGGATGGCGCTACAGTTCCCAGGGAGCTTACTGGAAAACAGGGGCTGGCTTGCCTCTCAGTGTTAATTTTTTGAGGTTCACGCCCAGCTTCAGTAATCAAGTTTCTTGCTGGGAGGTGGGGCCAGCCCCATTTATAAATAGGGGGTGGAGCAGACAATAGCCAGGCAGTCGGCTCTGGAGATTCACGCTCCCTACCTTCCCTTTGTTTAATGTTTCTTGTTTGCAGGTTAACTTTTTCTTCCTGTTTAGCTGGTGTTGCGGTCTTTTGACTGGTTGCTGTTGAAGGACCGGGAAGAAATTTTCCTGCTTTGGCAGGTTTTATCTTCCCTGTAGCAATTCGTCACAACTTTGGCGTTTATGGCCTTGGGTGGAATCCTTTAGTCTTTTCTTCCCTATATCGGGGGGGGGGGCGTGAAGTGGTGATCAACCCCCTGCGTCAGCAATTCCAGGGTCTCTCTCTTAAAGGGGTTGTATTTTGGGTGTCACTGGCCATACACTGAAAGGTCGTCAGTGAACTACCCTGCTTGCGGGGATATGGGGTCGGCTGCTTGCTACACTTACGTCCCACAGAGCACCCCCCTATCCCATTTACCCTGATGAGCCCCAGTTCCTCCCGGCTGAGGGGCTGGGAGGGATACACGCCCAAGGCCTAAGCCAAGGTCTTTCTACATTTGGAAGTTTAATAAAGTTGTGACCTAATTTTAATTCCATATATGTTGTCAGAGTCTTTATTCCTTCCTTATGATCCCTGGGGGCTGCGGCTTTCGCCGCATCATCACACAATACATTACGTTTGTTAAATGAGCCACCATAGCTGCTAGAGGATCCTGAAATTTTGAATGCCGGGCTTTTTAGATTCATCTACACATGTACTATCTGAAACCAAAGTGGCACATTGGTTGCTAGGTGTGAAATATTTCAGCATTATTTTCAGCACTCCCACCTCACTATAGTATGCTGGATAGACAGCAGGGCTTAAACTTCAGCCTCAAGCATTTGAAATGCGTAGGAACTAAAATCAACACCAAAACATCTGCCTGTTATATGTAGGAGGTTTATTACACATCAGTGAAGATGTTTAGTGCAGTCTACACTAGGGCAATGGATTGCAGGAAGCATGTAACCTGCTGGCATTCTAACTTAGCAACAAATTTTACAACATAAATATGCTTGGGAAAACCCCTTGCGAGGCAACATTCATTTAGTTGTGCAGATTTTGTCTGGACAGAATTGCAACACTTTCCTCTGAACCAAATTCAGGCCTTTAAGTTCTGCCTGGTCCTAGTCTGCTGTACAATATATGCATGTTTACTTGAAAGCTAATCACACCAGGCAACATAGAATGAAATCCAAGACATGCCTACTTAAAAGTCAGCCCCATTGTTTTCAGTGGATAGAAATGCATGGGATTGCAACCCCAGACCTTCCAAGTGTCCCTATTTTCCAGGGACAAACCTGGACTGACAGAAGCTGTCCTGGTTTCTGATTTGATCCTGGAATGTCCCACTTTTCCTTGTTGTTGTTTAGTCGTTTAGTCGTGTCCAACTCTTCGTGACCCCATGGACCAGAGCACGCCTGGCACTCCTGTCTTCTACTGCCTCCCGCAGGTTGGTCAAACTCATGCTGGTAGCTTCGAGAACACTGTCCAACCATCTCGTCCTCTGTCGTCCCCTTCTCCTTGTGTCTTTCCCAACATCAGGGTCTTTTCCAGGGAGTCTTCTCTTCTCATGAGGTGGCCAAAGTATTGGAGCCTCAGCTTCAGGATCTGTCCTTCCAGTGAGCACTCAGGGCTGATTTCCTTAAGAATGGAGAGGTTTGATCTTCTTGCAGTCCATGGGACTCTCAAGAGTCTCCTCCAGCACCATAATTCAAAAACATCAATTCTTATTTATTTTTTAAAAAAAGATATTTATTGAGATTTTGCACCTTAATACATTAAAAAATCAAAAAAGAAAAAACAAAAAAGGTAAAAACACATAAAGTTTACAATCCGTATTTTCAATAACATATTTCCCTGACTCCCCAAAACCTCTCCTTCTTATATTCCAATTCAAATTGTTAGTTCAACAAGTTCTTATCCCCAATTTTTGACCTTTTTATATTTAATTCATTTTAGAAAAACCAATTTTAACTTATAAACATCAATATTTGTACATCAGTGCTCATTCTTAAAACTTTTTTCTAAAGTCGACCCAAATTCCCTTCCACGAATTCCCCAATTTTCATACTAATAACAACAACAACAAAAAAACAGATTATAATTGTACACCCTTTGGATTCCCAAACCCCACCCCCCCTTTCCCGGTTTCAATCCCCAACAAATGTCCATCAGTCTTAGTCTACTATCAGCCTGGAGACCTCACGTCCGAGGCTCTTAATTCTCTCTCAATTCCTCTCTGCCGGTTTTTTTGGTAGTCCTTAGTATTAAACACCAGATCTCGGAGAAGCTCTGTCCCAATAGGGTCCATGTTTCTTCCAGCCAGACCTCCATACTTAAAAGTGGAGCCCGAATCTTGTTTCTTACTCCTTTTAAGTCCAAATGTCCCGAAAGCTCCAACTTCCACCTTAATCAAATTTGTAATCCATAGGTCTTCAGATCTCCACATAAGGAGATCTCTCCATTCTTCAATCTCCAATTCAGACCAGATTTTCATCATCCAGTACTTATTTTCCTTTGTAACCATCATGTCAGGCCTCTGGCTCTCCTTTGTCATCTGCAACATTACATCTCCTCCTTCCTTTTCCTCAGAAACAACATATATCTCTTTCTCCACACTCTCAAATCTCTCAAGTTTCTCTTCTTGTCCAGCTGCATGAACTTCCTGAGTCAAATCCTTATCAAATTCAATGAATTTGTTTACTGTTAAGTCCAGAGTTGCAACATTGGTAGCCAAAACATCAATTTGGCCTTGTAACTTTACCAAGAGAAGAAAAACTCTGTCCAATTTAGCTTGAATTTTTCCTCCTTCAGCCATTCTTGTAATGTCCCAAAACCCCCTCTAGAGGGATTTTGGTTACTTAATCTTCCTTCCAGTTCAAATCCAAAAATCAAGTTAGTTTGTATCAGTTCTTCCTTGTTTTCAACAAAATATAACCAAATTGTAACAAATATATCCAGCAGAGACAGCAGAAACAAAGTTCTCTTTTTCCTTCTTGACAGCTAATTTGACAGCTGTCGAACTCTTCTATATCTCCTCAACAGGCTCTCTCGCGGATCACTCCCGGGTCCGGGAGGGAGGCACTTCAGCTCTCAAAATTAGCTCTTATCCTCCAGTAAAATTACTTATACTGCCAAATCGTGAAATTAATGTCTTTTACCCAATAAAGAAGAAGAAGTTCTCTCGACCTTAGTTAACTAGTCCTTGCTTTAAATTATTTACAAGACGGGGAGACGGACTTCCTGTTTGCGCCTTCCCCGATCGTGCCTAATTAAAAAAATTTTTTTCTTTGCAAATCCAATTTCCGTACTACTCACGGGTTGTTGCTTTTAAAGTCCAATTGTTTACAAGAAGAAGTCAGTGCTCTCCGACCATGGCATGCGGCTTCACTCCGCAGGAGACGCAGTCGACTCTCAGCACCGCGCCGCTCGCCCCGTCCCCCGTCCCGAAGCCTTTAAAAAGGCTCCTTCGCGGGTCGGGGTGGCGCAAATGGTGCCCGCTGAGTCACCAGGTTCACAGGCTTCAGCGCCTGTGATTTCTGAGGGTCCCCACGTCACCGCAGCGGCAAGACCCAAATCCTGCGGAGCCGATTCCCTCCGGAGCTCGGAGGGAATCCGCCATTAGTCGATGGCGCTAACCCGGAAGTCCGAAAACATCAATTCTTCAGCGATCAGCCTTCTTTATGGTCCAGCTCTCACTTCCATACATCACTACTGGGAAAACCATAGCTTTAACTTTGGACATCCCTATTTTCATCAGAGAAATGTTGGAGGGTGTGGAGTTATTGCGACCCCCCGAACCAAGGAGATACATAACTATACAACCATTAGAAGACATCTGAAGGCCCTTGAAAGGCCATCTAACTCCAAGTAACAGACATCACCACAGTTTTGGAGGGGGCAGGAATAGGAACTTGTAATTCCATGCAATGATTAGTGGCATTTGGTAGGCAACTAGTAAAACATTTATCTAGTCAGTTGTTGCTATAGCAATACAAAAATATTACTTTTGGACAGTTCCGTTCAATTTGGATTAAGCACACTAATAACAAAAGGAAGTGGATTCCCCCCCGCCATCAATACTCCCGAGCAATTACATCTCTGCTTTTATTGAACATCAATCTTCTCTTTCTCGTGCTGAGCGAAGGTAAACAAACCACTTCATTTTATTTTGTTCTTCCCAGTTAAATGGAAATGTGTTTACTTCCAAAAGGCTGAATTTAAGTAATTTGTGACTCCAGAACATTTTATTCCGAGTGTGATGGTGTCAAGCAGTCTCGGCATTCTAGACATTCTCCCCCCCCCCCAAAAAAAAACCACCCACACACCACTGAGTAAATAAATCATATATATAGACTAGTCCAATCCCAGCATTTCTCTCTCTCTGTCTCTCTGTCTCTCCTTCCTCCAAGAGGTGAACAAATACACTTTCTTACATATCAAAGACAAATGTCACATAGTTAAAGTTCAGGATTATTTCACTGTGGAGGAGCAAAGGTCATAGCAAGCCTCGAAAGAATTAAACAAAAGGGAATTAACACAGCACTAGTTTACAAGAAAGTTTAAACAAGAGGAATACACAGAAGGTTATCGTGCCCCAAAGTCCACTCTATCACAATTGAAAAAGGATGAAAAACACAGTAGCAGCAGCAAATCTAAATGAAAGCATCATTTAGCATGATTCTTTGTGTGTGTGTGCCATCTCCTAGAGGACGTGGGAGCTTCAGCCCCCACAATAAAGTATTTGAGGGGGTTTCCCCCTCCGCAAAGTTGATAGGCGTTGCCATTCAAATGTTGTGTGCGCAGTGCATCACGTGATTGATTATGTGGGGCGGGACTTACCTAGGCCCTCCCCAACAATTTAAGTTGGCACCCCAGTCTGCTTGCAAGGCAGATGCTCTACTGCTGAGCTATGTCCCTGCCAACCATTTTATGTAGGTCTCTCTGTGCTGAGGAAATACTTTGCCTTCTGAATTTGTGCTGTTGAAGGCACAGGAGCTGTGCCAAAGAAAAATCTCAAGCTGCTGCTTACGTACCCCTCAATTTAAGAAACAGGTGGCAGGTGGTGTGTGTGTGGCCACTTAAAACTGGGGACAAAATAGACCCTGAATCTCCATGTTTTCAGAAGCTCTGAAAAGAAGCTAACTACAAGTTATGTTAATGACAAGTTTAGCAACCGCGTGAGTCCTAAAAAACAAAATACCAGGTGTGCAGGGGGCGAGGGGGCACTGCAGCACAGAGAGATGGTTTTAGTCTTCTCTCAGCAGCCAAAATCTTTGGAGAGGGTTCCTCCACCACTGGGTGGTAGTAGTTAATGTTATGCATTGAAGTGCTCACCCTGGCCGCCAGGGGTATTGTGTATATAGTTTTCACTCAGGTCCACGTCAGTTAATTTAGGCGGGAAACCCTGGGGTGTTGTTGTCACAATGTTGGCAGTCAGCTGCCTATAAAAGCAGGCCGGCTTAGCTGTTCAGTTCAGTTCAGTTCCAGCTTACTATAAAGAACCACTTGGAGAAATCTCTGTGTCGTCTGCTTTGTCAACCCACTACTTAATAGTTACCACGTTTGCAGTTGGGAAAGGGGGGCTTAAACCAGTATGCTTTCCTTGCTGTTATTGGTTATCCCTCCAGCCAGGGGGCTGTCAATCAGCCCAGGAATATGGGGAAGAGGCAGAGGAAAGAAGCATATGTTCTATTATTGGGGAGGCTTATGGTCCGTGGCCATCCAGGTGTTGTTGAGCTCCAACTACCATCATCTCAAGCCAGCATGGCCAATGGTCGGGAATGTCCAACCACATTTGGAGGGCTCGCCTATATGCTGATCACACTTGCAGGTTAAACAGTATAGCACAGGAACAGGCAAACTGGGCCCTCCAGATGTTTTGGGACTACAACTCCCATCATCCCTAGCTAATGGGACCAGTGGTCATGGATGATGGGAGTTGTAGTCCCAAAACATCTGGAAGGCCGAGTTTGCCTATGCCTAGTATAGCAGATCCCTCCATGGAAGCCAGCGATGGGTGGCTCAAATGCAAAGATCTGAAGGGATTACTGGTCCTGCAATTTCATTTCCTTTTTTTTTCTTTTTCTTTTTTGCACCCATACCAAATAATTTTATTTATTGATTTCGCAAAATTGATATATTGTTCGATTGTAAGAAAACCTCAAAGCAGTTTACAAATATGATCAAATTTGGGCCATAGAACGGGTGGTGGGGTAGCCTCTCCCCTGCCACCAATGCTGTTTCTTTCTTTTTTTAAAATATTTTTTATTAAGGATTTCTTGTTTTACAGAAGTGTAGTGCCTCGTATTTTTTCTTCTTCTTCCATGTAACATTTTTACAAATCCGTTTCATTTGTTGAGGCATTAGGGGGAGAAGAAAAAAGAAAGAAAAAAGAAAGGGGGGGTGGAGAGAGGGAAGATGGATGGGGGTGGGGTCGGGTGGCGGTGTTTCTATTATGTTTAATGTATGTAGAGTTTGGTGTCAGCGTTGCTTGTGTTGTTCACTTGTGTTCCTTTGGTGGTGAGAGAGGTTGGGGTTGGCCTAGGGTGTGATTGTTTGCTTGTGATTGGCTGTGGTGATCTTTGTTTTCGTGTGTGAGTGAGGTGTGTGTGTGTTTTAGATCAGGTTAGCCATATTGATTTGTATGCTGTTGGTGGATTATTGTCGTTGTCCTGTTGGGCTGTGTATGTGATAAAGGGGAGCCATACCGGGGTGAAGGCGTCTTCTTCTGTTTGTCCCCGTGTCAGTTTCAGTTTATTAGTTAATCTTTCTAGTAGGGCTGTTTCCCATACTATTTGGTACCATTGGTCCATGCTTACTCCTGACAGGTCTCTCCAGTGTCTGGTTATGGTGTTTCTGGCTGCTGAGAGCAGGTGGGTTATGAGTTCTTTGTGGTGTAAATGGGCATTGTTGTCTTGGAAGATGTTTAGTTGGGCCAATTCTGGGGTGATGTCTATTACTTGCTTAGTTATTTTACATATTTCTTGTATGGCTGTTATCCAGAATAGTTGAATTTTGGGACACTCCCACCACATGTGGAGGTATGTGCCTGTGGAGGTGCACCCTCTCCAGCATTTTGGTGAGGTTCCTGGGTGTATTAGTGCTAGTTTCCTTGGTGTTAGGTACCACCTGTAGGCGAGTTTCAGTGTGAGTTCTTTTCTTTTCGTTGATATGGATTTAAAGGGGGGTTTAGACCACATTCTGGTCCATTGAGTGGGGTTAATCTCATAGCCTATGTCATTATCCCATTGTTTTTTGATTGCGTCTAGGGGATTTGCGGGGTTTTGGAGTAGTATTTTGTATATTGCGGATACCGTCTCTTTACTGTTTCCCTTTGTTGTTAGGAGGAGGTTTTTGAAGGTTGTCAGGGGCCTAGTTGCTGCTGATTTTACTGTTGGGTTGTTTAAGAGGGCATGTAGTTGGTGTCGTGTTAACCAGGTCATTTGGGTGTCTTCTAGTTTGTCTTGTATTTCTTGTGTTGACAAGGGTTTGTTATTTTTATAAAAGTCTATTAGGTGATATAAGCCTTTGGTTCGCCAGGTTTTTATCTGGAGGTTTTGTGCTGCATGGTGGAATAATGGGTGGTACGCCAGGGGGATTAGTGGGGATGGGGTTGGGGATAGTTTGCCTATTTGTGTTTTCCATGCTTTGAGCATGGTCTGTGTGTACCTGTTAAGTGTTGTGGGAATTTTCTTTAGTTTGTTTGGGAGGAGTGGGTATGTTGTGGTGCAGGTGTTTTCAATTGTGTCCCTCTCTAGGTGTACCCATTGTTTTGTCTCATCTTCTAGTATATATGGGATTATATGGTGTATTTGGTTGGCATTGTAATATGCTTCTATGTTGGGGATTCCCCATCCTCCTTCTGAGGTGGGGAGGTGCAGGTATTTGGGGTTTATTCTTGGTTTTTTATGTGAGAAGATGAAAGAGTGTAGTTTTCTCTGCCAACTGCGAAGGGGGATCCAGGTTGGGAGGGTTTGGAATAGGTAGGTTAGTTTTGGGAGTGTGATCATTTTGATCATGGCTATTTTGTCTGAGAGAGTGAAATTCATGTTATTCCATCTCTTTAGGTCTTTGTTAATTTGTCGCCACAGGGGCTTGTAGTTGTGGAGGTACAATTTATTGAGGTTTCTGGTTATTTGTACCCCTAGGTATCTGAACTTCGTGTGGCAAAGTTTTATTTTGGTGACCTTCATGAGTTCTTTTTGGGTGTGAGGAGGGGTGTTGAAGCACATAGCTTCTGACTTTGTAAAATTTACCTGTAGGCCCGACACCATTGCAAATGTGTTGAGTTCTCTGATTAGGGAGGTTGCTGTGCTTATGGGGTCTGGTGTTGTGACCATTAGGTCATCTGCAAAGAGCCCTAATTTATAGGTTTTGCCTTTTATTTCCACTCCCTTGATGTCTGTGGCTGCTCGGATGCGGATTGCTAAGGGTTCCAGAGCCAGGATAAATAAGAAGGGAGACAGTGGGCATCCTTGTTTCGTGCCTCTTTAGATAGCTGTAGTATTAGAATCCATATTGTTAGTTCTGCATTTTGCTGAGGCTTGGGAGTATATTTGTTTGAGGATTTGTAGGAAGTTGGGGCCAAATTTCATGTTAGTTAGTACTGCTAATATGTATTTCCACTCCAAGCAATCAAAGGCTTTGAGGATGTCTAGGGACATAATTGTCAATGGGAGTTTAGTTGCCTTGCTGTGTTCGATCAGGTTCAGTAGTTTCCTGATGGGGTCTGTTATATTACGGCCAGGGACAAAGCCAGTCTGGTCTGGGGCTATTAACTTGTGTAGGAAGATTTTTAGGCGGTTGGCCAAGATTGATGTGAACATCTTGTAGTCTTGGTTTATTAATGAGATTGGGCGGTATGATTCTACTTTGAGGCTATCTTTTAGTGGTTTTGGGATGGAGACTATTTTGGAGTGGGTCCAGGTTTTGGGGATGGGGCCCCCTTTTATGATGTCGTTGAATAGGCGGGTCATGTAGGGCATCAAGGGTTCTTTGAATTTCCTATAGAATTCTGCTGTGAAGCCGTCTGGGCCTGGGGCTTTGTGTGGTTTCAGGTTTTTGAGGATCGCATCTATTTCCTCTGGGGTGATAGGGCTGTCCATGAATTCCTGTTCCTCATCAGTTAGGGTAGGCATGGTCAGTCCTGCTAGAAATGTTCTGATTTCCTTCTCTGGTGGGTTATGGGAGGTGTATAGGTTGGAGTAGAATTCTGCAAATTCTGAGGTTATGTTGCCGTCTTTTTTGGTGATGCAGTGTATTCTTGTTTTGAGCTGCAATTTCATTTTCAATTTCCACTGTTGATGAAGCATGCCAAGGACTATGGGTATGAAATCTGAGACAACGGCTAGACAATGCCTTCCTGGTTTCTAGCTTTTGTTGTGCAGAGAAGGTTTTTATACGGACACATTTTCAGCAGCGGGAGACCCTTGACTGCTGTCTGAAAAGAAGCTGCTAAGGTACTTCAGGAACAAAGAAGTACTGGGGGAAAACATCCAAATGCTTCTGGTTGCCTGAGAATTGTACCTTGAGCTTATTCATTTAGACAAGGCTGTGGCTTAGATTTAATTTTGTATGAGAGGTTCAAGAACACTGTTTGTTGGTAACAGAGAAACTCCTCAAGGTCTTGACAATGTAATCAGTACAGTTAGTGAAGCATTTTACACAACTGTTGATCCCCAAATGCCTTCATGTCGCTGATTTCCATTATAATTATATAATAGTGAGTTTGCTTTTTATTTTAAGGTGCTCCTATCCATTTACATTTTATTTTTTATAATAATACTGGCTTCTATTCACTTGGGTGGTTGTGCTTTGTTTGAATGCCTCACGAATTCTTTATCTTTGTCTTTCCTTTCAAAAGTACATATATTGACCTTGCTCTAGAAATAATTGTGCAGCACAGATTTTTACTGCTAGATCACTACATCTTCCCCAGCTCCTCACACCTGCTGTCACATTGGGAATTTGGGTTTCCCAGACTCTGAATAAATCATAACCCCATGTTAGTGTTTCAACCTCATCCACTTTTGACAATAGCCCCACCCACCATTGGGAAAGAGCCTGTCCCCACAATAAATTACCCTAAGGAAGGATTTCAACAGGTGCTGAAAAGACAAAAGAGACAGTGTCTATCCAGTATTTAAGAGTAGGGGATTCCAAAGGGTAGGTGCCACAAGACTAAATATCCAATTCCTATTTTGTGTGGAAAAGACCTATTGGTAAGATGGTTTCTTCAGGAGGTCCTCACCTGCAGGACAGGTGTGTATAATAGGTAAGGTGATCTTTCAGGTATCCCGTTCCAAGATGTATAGGGCTTTATGCACCCAAACTAGCACCTGGTACCTAAATGGCAGTCAGTGCAGTTTTTTCAACAGCTGGATATCATGTTGGTACTATCCTACCCCAATGTGCCACCACATTTTGCAGCTTCCAGACCAATCTCTATGGCAAGACTGCATTGCAGCAATCCAGCCTGGAAGTTATCAGCACAGCAGCAGTCAGGATATCCTGGTTCAGAAACAGCTGTAGCTGTTGAACCAGCTGATGCTGGTAGAAGGCACTCCACTCCTAGTTCCTGAGGTTGCCTGGGCATCTATCAACAAAGATAGATCCCAGATCACCCCCTGCAACTACAAACCTTTGGATGGGTGCATGAGTGCAGACTTGGGAACTGTTAAGTTGTGGGTGAACATATCAGACGACACAGCGATTCTTCAAACAGCTCTTCTTTATTCAGATGCCAGAACAGAACTGAACTGAAGAGCTCAGTCAGCCTGCTTATATAGAGCTCCAGAACAAGGTAACTGTTGCAACTTTCTAAAACTATCCAATCACTGAACGTCACTTTGATCCTTCATTTGCATACAAACTATCCAATCACTGAACGTCACTTTCGATCCTTCATTTGCATAACTATCTACAGTATCCCCCTGCTGGTCCAGGGTGAGAACTTCAGTACATAACAGGAACCATCCACCCACAGTGCCCCATCTTCCCGGGACTGAGTTTCTTGACTCTCATCCAGCCCACCATGGAGTCCAGGCATTAGCCCAGGGCTTGCGCAACCTCTCCTGGTTCAGACGTTACAGAGAAACAGAGCTGGATATCATCAGTGCACTAATGACACCTCACCACATCTCCTAATGACTGCTCCCAGAAACTTCAGATAGCTGTTAAACAGCATTGGGGACAAGATGGAACCCTGAAACACCTCACAGGTTAGCACAGCCAGAGGGCTAAAAGACAAGAGCCCAATGCTATTCTCTGAAACCAACCTTGGAGACAGGCTTAGAGGAACTGTAGAACAGTACCTCCAATATCCTTCCCACTACAGTGGTACCTCGGGTTAAGTACCTAATTTGTTCCGGAGGTCCATTCTTAACCTGAAGCACCACTTTAGCTAATGGGGCCTCCTGCTGCCGTCGCAGCACGATTTCTGTTCTCATCCTGAAGCAAAGTTCTTAACCCGAGGTACTATTTCTGGGTTAGCGGAGTCTGTAACCTGAAGCGTATGTAACCCGAGGTACCACTGTAATTTGTTTTTATATATATAATTACATTTTCTGTTTTACAGTTTAAAGTACTCGTTTATACATCCTTAACATATCAGTGACTTCCCTTCTTTCCATGGTTCATTTTACAAATCATAAATCCCTGCATACTTTACAGAAACTATACCATTCAGTATTCCATTATTACATCCATCATAACTTGTTTACACTGTTGAATTTATCTTAATGCTGTCAGCATTTTCAGCTGTACACAGTTATTTCCCTTATATTCAATAACCATTTTCCAATCCACTCTAAACGTATGTTCTTCTTGTTCTCTTATTCTATATGTTAAACCATCCCACTAATTTGGCTCAGAAGGATACCACGGTCATTAAGTGTCCACAGAGAGATCGAATAAGAATAACAGAATTGCACTTCTACTGACAAAAGCATTTATCATGAATGTACAACCCATTCAGAGGAACGGGGTGTGGGTGTGTACAGTGTGTACATACACACACACACACACACACACACACACATTAAAAAGGACATCTAAAAGGGCCCAGTGTCTCACACTCATTCTCTAACACTCCAGTATTCAGACACACACACACACACACACACACACACACACCCTCCACTCTTAGCTTCTCCCTCCCCTGCTCTCCAATGACTCCATTTCCCTCCCCCCAAGTCTCTGACAAAACCCAAATTTTCCAGAGCTTTTGATTTTACTTCTGTGAAGCAGGAAGGAGCCATGCTGTAAGGGGACCCAGAGAAACACAGGTAAAGTGCTAAAAGCCCCAACAGCTTGTGCATAGCTGTGACTATGAGCACCCACATACCTAGAGCACTGTGTGTAAATCTGCTTATTTCCTGGTTCCCTGCAGACTTTGGAGAAATATCAGCTTGTTTACTTCATACTAGTCCTTGCTATATGTTAGGTTTCTATATATGTCTGTGCGCATGCACGCACACATACATTCCCTGGAAATTATCACTTCCTGAAATGAGATGAGAGAATCACACCAACCATCAACCATAATTATGGAAACCAAATAATTTGTTTCCAGTGCAATTTACCATTTGCATTTGGTATGATTTTGTGTAGAGGCTGGTGCATGCCAGGTACGTTATGTGAGTGCTCTTACTGTCATTATGCACCTGGGTAATGATTTCCATGAACACAATTACCCAGTAGCTCGCTCAGGAATAGATGCATTTTTGAAATTTAATGTCATCTTTCCTCTGCTATCTCATATAGGCAATACGTTGTTTAACCAGAAGAATTCAAGGGCAAGGGTGTAATATGGCACAAAATCTGGTGCCCTCCCAACAAATATTTCTTGTTGTCACAATAATTCCTTTTGGTACAGTTGCGTTTTTAATGGCTCTTCCCAGTAAGTACCCAAATAAATAAAAATTTTAAAAATTATTATTATAATTTTGCGCCCCCTCAGCTTAGCGCCCTGTGTAGGGGAACTGCCTGCAGCACCCTAAATCCAGTGTTGCTGAAGGGCCTACTTACTCCTCAAAACATAAATCTGATTTACGAGTTCTGTGATAAATTATTTGGTCTAAATCTTGTAGCCTCACTTGCCAATTACAGGAGGTGGTGTTAAAATTTAGCATTGTGTTTATGCTGATACAGGACCCTCTTCACATGCACACCTAGTAAAGTTTTGTGTGTGTGTGAATTGGGAAACTGAGAGGATCTGCCACTTTTTTATACATTAACACCATACGTTTAAACAGTGCTTTTTTCTGGGGATACGCAGGGGTACGCATACCCCTAAACATTTTGTGCGTCTAATTTTGTCCTCATTGAGGGGCAGTATTTCAATATGAGTAGGGAAATGAGAGTACCCCTAAACACTTTTTTAGAAGAAAAAAGCACTGTGTTTAAAGCACTATGAAACCAATTTAAATAGTCATGGCTTTCCCCAAAGAATTCTGGGAGCTGTAGTTTCTTAAGGGTACTGAGAGTTGTTAGGAATTCTCTGTTCCCCTGGCAGAGCTACGATTCCCAGAGTTCCCTGTGAAGGAGAATCAGTTGTTAAACCACCCTGCGAATTGTTAACTCTGTGGTTGTCTGTATAGGAGCATCGCTGTGTGATAATGTACTAAGGCAGTCTGAGAATTCAGGGTGCCCACTGCTAAGCTAACTTACTAATGGGTTTCCTGTTTCCGGTGCGACAGGAATGAAGCCGCTTCCAACACCGCGCGAGAGACACACACACACACACACAGATAATCAGATAATGATGGGGGAATTCCATTTTCTGTTGTTTTTTTTAAATGATATTTATTAGAAGTTTAAAGATTACAGAAAAAAGAAGAAAACAAAACAAAAAATTAACAAAACATACATTACAATACATAAAAAACAAAGGGAAAAAGAACATAAAAACCAATACAACAATAACAATAAAAAACACACATCCAATATTCCATATCTTTATCTTTCATTTGCTTGTTTCATCGACCTCCTCACACCTCCCTTTTTGTATTCTAGTTTAGTTATTTGTTTCAGCAAATTCTTTCCATCTTTCTCAATTTTTATTGGGTAATTTATCTTAACAGTCTAACCTATTAATTAACTCAGCAAATCCTTTCCATCTTTCACTATATTCTGTCGTTCAATTTACCTTATAATAATAATAATAATAATAATAATAATAATAATAATAATAATAATAATTTATTATTTATACCCCGCCCATCTGGCTGGGCCTCCCCAGCCACTCTGGGCGGCTTCCATAAAAACCAAAAATACAGTAAAATATCACACGTTAAAAACTTCCCTGAACAGGGCTGCCTTAAGATGTCTTCTGAATGTCAGGTAGTTGTTTATCTCTTTGACATCTGCTGGAAGGGCATTCCACAGGGCGGGCGCCACTACCGAGAAGGCCCTCTGCCTGGTTCCCTGTAGCTTTGCTTCTCGCAATGAGGGAACCGCCAGAAGGCCCTCGGCGCTGGACCTCAGCGTCCGGGCAGAATGATGGGGGTGGAGACGCTCCTTCAGGTATACTGGACCGAGGCCGTTTAGGGCTTTAAAGGTCAGCACCAACACTTTGAATTGTGCTCGGAAACGTACTGGGAGCCAATGTAGGTCTTTCAAGACCGGTGTTATATGGTCTCGGCGGCCGCCCCCAGTCACCAGTCTAGCTGCTGCATTCTGGATTAATTGTAGTTTCCGAGTCACCTTCAAAGGTAGCCCCACGTAGAGCGCATTGCAGTAATCCAAGCGGGAGATAACCAGAGCATGCACCACTCTGGCGAGACAGTCCGCAGGCAGATAGGGTCTCAGCCTACGTACCAGATGGAGCTGGTAAACAGCTGCCCTGGACACAGATTTGACCTGTGCCTCCATGGACAGCTGTGAGTCCAAAATGACTCCCAGGCTGCGCACCTGGTCCTTCAGGGGCACAGTTACCCCATTCAGGACCAGGGAATCCTCCACACCTGCCCGCCTCCTGTCCCCCAAAAACAGTACTTCTGTCTTGTCAGGATTCAACCTCAATCTGTTAGCCGCCATCCATCCTCCAACCGCCTCCAGACACTCACACAGGACCTTCACCGCCCTCACTGGTTCTGATTTAAAAGAGAGGTAGAGCTGGGTATCATCCGCATACTGATGAACACCCAGCCCAAACCTCCTGATGATCTCTCCCAGCGGCTGCATGTAAATGTTGAAAAGCATGGGGGAGAGGACAGAACCCTGAGGCACCCCACAAGTGAGAGCCCAGGGGTCTGAACACTCATCCCCCACCACCACTTTCTGAACACGGCCCAGGAGGAAGGAGCGGAACCACTGTATGACAGTGCCCCCAGCTCCCAGCCCCTCAAGACGGTCCAGAAGGATGTTATGGTCGATGGTATCAAACGCCGCTGAGAGATCCAGCAGAACTAGGAAACAGCTCTCACCTTTGTCTCTAGCCCGCCGGAGATCATCAACCAGTGCGACCAAGGCAGTTTCAGTCCCATGATGAGGCCTGAATCCCGACTGGAAGGGATCCAAATGGTCCGCTTCTTCCAGGCGTGCCTGGAGTTGTTCGGCAACCGCTCGCTCAATCACCTTGCCCAAGAATGGAAGATTTGAGACTGGGCGATAGTTGGCCATCGTGGCCGCATCTAAAGATGGTTTTTTAAGAAGCGGTTTAATAACCGCCTCTTTCAGCGGGTCTGGGAAGGCTCCCTCACGGAGGGAAGCATTCACCACCCCACGAAGCCCATCGCCCAGTCCTTCCCGGCTAGCTTTTATAAGCCAGGATGGGCAAGGATCCAGGAGACAGGTGGTTGGTTTCACTCGTCCAAGCAGCCTGTCCACATCCTCGGAGGTAACAGATTGGAATTGATCCCACTCAACTTGACTAGACAGAACTCTAGCACTCTCCCGCCCCGGCCCTGCTCCCACGGTGGAGTCTACTTCTTCCCGAATCTGAGCGATTTTATCTGCAAAAAACTTTGCAAAATCATTGCAGGAGAACATGTGGCCCATACTGGGCCCCGATGTTGCAGGTGGTTCCGCTAAGTTGTGAACCACCTGAAAAAGTCTCCTGCTGCTGTTTTCTGCAGATGCAATAGAGGCGGTGAAGAAATTCTTCTTCGCCGTCGCTATCGCCACTTGGTAGGCTCGACGTTGAGCTCTAACCTGTGTCCGGTCAGATTCGGAATGAGTTATCCGCCACCGGCGCTCTAGCCGTCTCAACGATTGTTTCATTGCCCTCAGATCCGTGGAAAACCACGGGGCTGTCCGGGCTTATGTCCTTAATTTATTTTAACCTTATCTTACCATAAAATACCTTAAAGCTTAAAACGTAATACTTATTTATACATAACTCCTTATATCATTTCTACTAAAGCCAAATAGTTTCATTCCAACATTTTTCCTAATACTCGTTAATTTTACACTAATTCCCAAAATAAATTTTTAAAAACTTTCTTCCAATCTTCATCCAACGTCTCTTCTTCCTGGTCTCGGGTTATGTCAGTCCTTACTGTCCATTCCATCTAGTCCATCAACCTGGTAATCTTATGTCCGAGGCTCTTAAGTCTTTTCCATGTCCCTTCTGCAGATCTTCTTGTTTATACCTGCACTTTACCTTGTCTTTTGTTGATCTCTTTCTTAGTTTCTCTCCTTTCTCATTGAGGAGTAGGTCTCAGGGAGACTCCAACCCAAAAATATCTCCATCTCCCCTCAGCAGATCAGCCCATTCCCCACAGTGCCATTCCCCACAGTCAGCAGTGTAGTCCAGAAAGTATTTAAAAGCATGTTTCAAAGTCCCTCCAAAATTAAGAGCCCCCACAACTCCAGACCCCCCCTGGCCCACTCCAGATTCAATCTTCAAGAACAGCGGCTTATGCTCCTGCAGGGCCTCGGGTCTCTCCATTTGTGTTACTTGAGGTTCAGCAGCAACCTCCTCCATTGTCTTCTGCATTTGCACTTGCCCTGTCAAAACAGGTTCCTGGGTTGGTTCCTGAATGGTTTCTATATAAGTATTCGCTGTTTGTCCAAAGTTTTTGACTGCAACAGTCATCAAATCCATCTTCTCATGCATCTGGTCCAACAAAGCACTTGTCTTGCAAAAATCAAGCACCAAAACTTCTTCTAAACACATTTTTATTCAAGGTCAGAGTCTGGTCCCACAATCCTAATCTCCACAGCTGTGAAATCCCCAGATCGACTCCAGCAACAATTTAACAAGCTCCCTCTAGAGGAGACAATTTCTATTTGTATCCATCTTTTGAAAGCAGGTCCAACAAAAGAAAATTACTTTCATTTTTCAAATTTTTTGTTTCTTTAAAATGCAAAAGGCAACATTGGAATCAATTTGTTTCTCTTCTTTAACTATCTGTCAAAAAACGTTCCATTCACAGTCAATGAACGTCCCCAAAAATTTCTGTCTCTGACACCCCGTTCCCAGGTTTGAGACGGTGGAAATTTATCTTTCTTTACTCTCTCTCCTGCAGGCTTGAACAATCAAAATTCCCCCTCTTTTCTCCTGCTTCCAAGAGGGGTTTTGGTGGTTAAAACTGAAGGAAATTTAGACCTTTATATACGACTTTCCAGACTTTAGCTTGCACAATTTTTGCTTTAGTCTATTTACAAAAGCGGAAGGCGGGCTTCCTGTTTAGAACCTCCCCGCTTCAGTGCCAAATTAAAATGTTTCTTAATCCAATTTTCCGTTCTACTCACGGGTACTTGTTTAGAGTCCAATTGTCCACAGGAAAAAGTCAGCGCTCTCCGGCAACGGCTGTGCGGCTTCACTCCGTAAAAATAGCGGTCGATTCAAAACACTGCGCCGCTCACCCCACGTCGCTTCGGATCCCCCAAAAAGGGTTTCCCTGCGAGTAGGGGAGGCGCTCCTGGTGTCAGCCGAATCCCACGTTCCCAGGCTTCCTCCGCCTGGGATTTTTTAAGGGTCTCCGCCTTCGCCGCGGCTGCAAGACCCGATTTTCGCGGAGCGGGTTCCTCTCGGTCAGAGGAACTCCGCCATTGCCGATGGCGCTAACCCGGAAGTCTTGGGAATTCCATTTTCTGGATTCTTATCTTATCCGCAGTTTGCCATCGCAGTCTGGCACTCGCTTCCCCATGGAATGTGAGGGCAGGCAAAGGCACTGGGTGCATGGAGCACTCCGGCTGCTGTGACCCTCACCCCAATCCAGTTCCTGGAAGCACAGGTTAATTGGATTTTAATTGGAGTAAACTACAGGTGCATGCCAGAGACAACGAGGTCAGAAACTGCAAAAACAACCCAACTACAAGGATGTGAATGGTTTGGATTGAGAGCGGATTTCATTCAGTGAAGAGATGATATGGGGAGGGGAGCCCCCAGTTTGCTTACTTAAGGTTTTTCTCTACATTTATGATATGGCAACACACACACACACCCCGAATGCAAGTTTTATTTTAAAATATCTGCACAAGTGAGGATGGAAGAAATTGGAATATAATATGGAATTTAACAAAATTGGAACTTCGTGTTTGAGAGAAAGGAAATGAGAGGGAAGGGGGGAAGAAATGCTGTGCTTTTAAAATATAGAGCAAAATCCTCCCTAACCTCCATTATCCCCAAAGGAATGTGTTTTAGATAAGGATAAATGGCCATAAATCAGCGGCAAGGAGGAAAGGAGTCGACTAGCTGGGAGAATAGAAGTTTTTGGATTAACTATCTGCAGTCTGGATTCAGACCGTTCTTCCTAGGCTGAAAAAATGGCAAAGACGGCTTGTTTACTGGAAGCTGAATCACAGGACGAAGTGATGCTGTGACTTTTGGAAACTGTGAGATAACAGCTTCTCCTGAGACATGACATGAACCATCAACAGTCGCAGGAATAAAGGATACACCATATATGGATGGGAAAACACCATGGGGAAAATTGCCACACACAGGAAAGAATAAGGATTGCAGCTAAAGTTCCTCACTTGAAACTTTATAAATTACCTATTATGCCAACACGAATTGAAATCACAAGATTGTAGCTGTTATATAAGGGATCATTATATCTGAATAGAATGTAATGGAAATTATTAAAATTTTGGAACGCAGAAAAAATGTAGAAGAATGAACTCATCAACTCTAGCATGCAAGGGGGCCAGTTTAATTAAATTGTATAATTTTGACATTTGAATAATTGGCATTAATAATTGTATTAATTGGATAGAATTTGTATTGTTACAATGAGGATGTTATTGGAATATTGGAAAATCAATTAAAAATATATGTATTTTTTAAAAAGTTAACTTACTAATGTATTGGGCCTGAGGGATGCACAAAACCACTTATAAAAATCTGAACGCACCCTGAGGAGAGCCAGCAGACATATATATATATATAGAGAGAGAGAGAGAGAGAGAGAGATATTTCCTGTTTTACAGAAGTATGTGCAATGTCTCTTTTTTCGAGTTACATTTTCCACAGATCAGTTTCATTTGTTGAGACATTAGTGTTACATTAGGAAGAAAAGGGGGAAAGAAGTGAGTGGGGTGGGGTCAGGTAGCAATGCTTCTATTCTTCTATGTGTGGGGTTTTGTGTCAGCGCTGCCTGTGCGGGTTCTCTTTACTATTTGCTTGCATTCCTTTGGTGGTGAGAGAGGTTGGGGTTGGCCTAGGGCAGCGATGGCCAAACTTGGCCCTCTAGCTATTTTGGGACTACAGTTCCCATCATCCCTGACCACTGGTCCTGTTAGCTAGGAATGATGGGAGTTGTAGTCCCAAAACAGCTGGAGGACAAATTTGACCATCATTGCCCTAAGGTGTGGTTGGTTGTCTTTGATTGGCTGTACTGACACACACACACCAAACCCGAAAGTCAGTTGCCCTGTTGTTATCTTTTCATTCAGCAGCCTAACAGCCCACGGATAGAAGCTGTTCTTTACCCTGCTGGTGTGACTAATCATTCTATATCTTCTGCCCGAGGGCAGGAGATCAAGAAAGTGCCGGCCAGGGTGTGAATCATCCCTGAGAATTTTCCTCACTCTCCTGAGGCAACGTTCTTCCGCAATGTCATCCAGCGGATTCACAGGACAGCCCATAATATCTTGTGCTGTATTCACCACCCTCTGTAGGCACTTCCTATCAGTTGGTGTCAAACCAGCGTACCACACCATGATGCAGCATGAAAGGACACTTTCTATTGTGGTCCGGTAGAAGGAGATCATCAAATATTGATTGACATCGTTCTTTCACAATACTCTGAGGAGATGGAGTGTCTGTTGGGCTTTCTTAACCACCTGGGTTGTATTGATTTTCCAAGTACCGTATTTTTTGCACCATAACACTCACTTTTTTCCTCCTAGAAAGTAAGGGGAAATGTCTGTGCGTGTTATGGAGTGAATGCCTACGGATGGTGGGGGGATCTGCTGCAGTCGTGAGAGGATCCATGGTTCCCCTTCCTTCCCTCCTCCGTGGCTTGCTTTGAAAAAGCAAAGCAAAGCAGGAGAAGAGCCACTGAGTGGGGAGGAGAGAGGGACAGAGACCCTGCTTGCTTTAAAGGAGTGTAAGCGGCTCCTGTCCGGTTGGCTCCTTTAAAGCAAGCAGGGTCTCTGTCCCTCTCTCCTCCCCACTCAGCTGGCTAAATAGCAGCAAAGTTTTTCAGCGAGCTGGGGAGGAGGGAGAGAAGCAGAGCCCGCTTGCTTTAAAGGAGCAAAGCGGGAGAGGAGAGGAGCCTTCTCCTCTTATACCCCTCTTCTGCATTATTAACAGCATCCTTCTCCACCCACCCCACGCATGTTCCTTGTCCCTTGAGTTCTTTTCCTTCCCTCCCCACTTAAAACGTGGTTACAAAGCACGGATCCACATGGATCCTCAGGATTTTTGCACTGGGTCACCCCAAATTCACAATCAGATCACATAGCATGTCCATGGCTACAGCTTGCACCCAAAAATATCATGCACCCACTGTTGCCTGGGGCTGCAGTGGTGCAAAAATGTGGTTACAAAGCATGGATTCACATGGATCCTCAGGATTTTTGCATTGGGCTACCCCAAACTCACTGTCAGATCACATGTCTGTGGCCACAGCATGAACCACAAAAATCATACATCCACTGTTTTGTTTAGAATATTTTTTTTCTTGTTTTCCTCCTCTAAAAACTATGTGCGTGTTATGGTCAGGTGCGTGTTATAGAGCGAAAAATACGGTAAGTATGTTATAAAGGGGAAGGGCATCTTCTTCTATTTGCCCCCATGTCAGTTTCAGTTTGTTGGTTAGTCTTTCTAATAAGGCTGTTTCCCATACTATTTGATACCATTGTTCCATGCTTACTCCTGACAGGTCTCTCCAGTGTCTGGCTATGATGCTTCTGGTTGCTGAGAGTACATATTCCAAACCCTTCCAATCTGGATTCCCCCAGCCCAACTTCGCAAATGAGCCAGCAGACTTTTAAACAGGAACATTGCCAAGCTGCTATTCTCCCATAGGGAAATTCATCTTTGGGTTTGTTCCTCTAAATGGCTTCAATTTAGTTTGATGTTACCACTTGTCAAGTAATACGCAAGCCCTACCTTCCACAGTTTCCAAAGTTAAAAGCACTTGTTTTGGTTCAGTTACCTCATATGCTAATTCAACTTTCAGCAAAAACGCCCACAGGAATAAACACTGGCAGTTTGATGCTGCTTCACAGACTTGCTAATGGCGCTTATTTAGAATATCGTTGTTAAGTTTGTTTGGTATGCTGATCCTTTGGGAGACTAAATCGCAAGCAGAGGGAATCATCTGCTAGCAAAACAGCACATTGGAAGTCTACCATTATTACAGCCTCTCTGGTAGGTTTGGTCTATGAGAGGGATAGTCATGCCCAGTGATGCCAAATCTGGAAATAAGAGATTCTGGTTCCTAGGCAGAGACTTGGGTGGGATGCCTATGGGTTATGCGGCAAAGTCTACCCTGAAGAGATCTTGCAATGCTTTCAGAGAAGGATTTATTGTGGGGTGGGTGCTCAGACAAGCATTTCATCATTTTTTGGGGAGCATCCACACAGGTTAATGCAGTTTTATCCTTCTGGGGTAGGGTGGTGGTAGAAGGAATCCTGTAAGTTTTTCGTGAAAAAGTAGACTGTTGCCAATCCCCCATTTTGAGATCTGAATGACACCTTACAATATGAAGCTCCCTTAGACAGGAGGCAGAGTCAGGACCTGACATTTTTTGGTCGGTCCAGAGGATGAGTCTATTGTACAAAAAGTCAGTCAAAAGGGATCTAAAACCAGACTTTTGTTTTTTACAGAACAAGCCTGCTCAACTTTCTCTACTCTGCCCCTATTCTGAGTGCACTTTCTGTTTCTTCTTGGTTGCCGTTTCCTCAATCTTTCTCCTTTGTAGGGAACTCCACGTTACACTCAGTGAGGGAACAATCTGTGTACCTATGTACACAGCTAAGCAGTACAGTTGTACCTTGGTTTTCGAACAGCTGAGTTCTCGAACGTTTGGGTTATTCCAGTTTGCGAACTATTTTTGGAAGCCGAATGTCCAGCGGGGCTTCCGCTTCCTGCAACCAACCAGAAGCCGCACTTCGGTTTCCAAATGTTTTGGAAGTCAAACTCATAGTTATGCACAAGGTCAATGAATCTATAGTATCCCCCATATGCACACACACAACAGCTACACTAGGGCTGCCAAATGTCCTGGGTGTATACAGGATTCGGCCCTCAAATTCTCAGCAATTGGCAAAACATCTGGGAAAACCTGGACGAACAGCAACTCATTCCGAAATTGTTGTTTTTGCAGAAAAAGTGCTTTAAAACTTCAGAAGTCCCCCCCCCAAAAAAGCTCAACAACTCTTTCACACATTCACACCTGAATGCAAAATGCAGATAAAAAAATCTAGCTCCTTTTTATCTTTTCTAAATTCTGTTCTTCACTCCTGTGTAACATAGGTGACACCTGGTGGCTGGGAAGGAGGTGCAATAGTTTGAAGACTTGCTTGCAGGTAAAGCCTGAACTGCATAGTAAACATACTTCTGAGTAAACATAGGGTACTCTGTTGTGCAGTGGAGTATCTTTTGGGAGCCCTTAAAATATCAGGAGCCAACTCCGCAACAACTTAGGAGCAGGGCTGTTCCGGGGGACAGCATCCCTGCTGAGACACAGTAGGTGCCCCCAGCTTGTACTTTTGAGACACAACTGAAGACTTATTTGTTTCGACAGGTTTTTCCAGCTGGCCCAAAAGGTGTTCATTTTGTATAGTTTAAAAACCTAGCTTTATTCATCTTTTTGGTACATTGCTTTTTTATATAAGTCACCTTAGCCTTGAGGGGAAGGTGATTCATACTTACTTACTTACTTACTTACTTACTTACTTACTTATTTATTTATTTAACAAAACACAATAATATAATTTGACCGTAGCAAAACCTTCAGGCAGTTTAAAAGAAATATTAGAATAATCAATTTAAAATCATTTAAAGACAATTAGCAGTAAATTAAAACACGTCTGTATCTACAACTGTTACAACTCCCCCCTCCTTCCTGTGGGCTGCTTTGTCTATTGCCCTACACTAGTGAAGTCTACTTTTATTTTTTTACATTTATACCCCATCTTTCCGCTAAGATGCTCAAGGTGGTGTCTATGCCTCCGCCAATCTCACTACGGTCTTACACGGTAGGTTAAGACGAGAGACAGCCACTGGCCCAAGTGAGCCTCAGGATTCGAACTCTCATCTCCCAGGTCCTAGTCCACCAACCACTATTCCACACTGGCTCCAACTTCTGCAGGAAGACTTCCTACTTCAGGGGAATGGGCATAGCAATGCAAGGCGGTGGCAGAGCTTAGCTATATATGTATGTATGTATGTATGTATGTATGTATGTATGTATGTATGTATTAGGCTATAGATTATGCTGTAGGCACGTACTCAAAAGAAAGTGGCTTGTGAATTTGGGACCTTTTAGTTAATAGGAGAGACACGGGTGGCGCTGTGGGTTAAACCACAGAGCCTAGGACTTGCCAATCAGAAGGTCGGCAGTTCGAATCCCCGTGACGGGGTGAGTTTCCGTTGCTCGGTCCCTGCTCCTGCCAACCTAGCAGTTTGAAAGCACGTCAAAATGCTAGCAGATAAATAGGTACTGCTCCGGCGGGAAGGTAAACGGCGTTATCGTGCGCTGCTCTGGTTTGCCAGAAGCGGCTTAGTCATGCTGGCCACATGACCCGGAAGCTGTACGCTGGCTCCCTCGGCCAATAAAGCGAGATGAGAGCCGCAACCCCAGAGTCGGCCACGACTGGGCCTAATGGTCAGGGGTCCCTTTACCTTCAGTTAATAGGAAAAGCAAGTAAGAGTGGGCACACACGGCGTGGAGGAAGAAAATGGATGGAGAAAGGTTGTTCTTCCTCTTTCACAATACCAAAACTTGGGGATACCAAATACACAATACCAAAACATGGCCAGCATGTCTTTAAAAAAAGGTTAAGACCAAGGTTTCCCAAACTTGAGTCTCCCGCTGTTTTGGGACTACAATTCCCATCATCCCCAACCGCTGCTCCTGCTGGGTAGGGATGATGGGAGTTATAATCTAAAAAAACAGCTGGTGACCTAAGTTTGGGAAACCCTGGTTTAGACAAATTCATGGAGGATAAGGTTATTGATCACTGCTGGCCACGATGGCGATGCTCTCCTGCCACTGCTGCAGGCAGAATTATTAACTACAGCTAACTTTTGGAGGTCCATTTTGAGTTCTTCTCCTTTGTTTTCTTGTATCCAGTGCCACGCCTCCCTTGTTCTGGTTTTCATTTAACAACTGGCAACTTATCACAGTAAACACACATCACTGTGAGAAACAGTAGGCACACATGAAGAACTTTATCCACCTAAAGATATGGTGAAATTCTCCTTGCCCCAAGTGGGCATGCAGTAATGTGTATGCGATTGAATGTGTTTGTAAAATGAAAATCTTTTCTACAGTCGGCCAAACTCAATGACCTTCAAAATACCCCCTCTGTATAAGCGAACATTTAGTAGGGCATTCAACCTCATAGCTTCATATGACCAAGGAGAAAACTTCCATAGTATTTTTTTCTTCCTGCAAGGTTCCAACAAAAAGAGTAAATAGAAAGTGCTGTGATATCGTTTTATTTGTTCTCTTTCACCAATCCCAACCCCCTTTTTCCTCCTGAGAAAGCAATATTTGTAGTTTCCAGAAGAACTGGGTTCAGAAAGACATTGCATTGTATTTCAAGTTATTGTGTTTGGTTTATACCAGCAACGGTTTTCTGTTTTGCAGGTGTGAGTTAGAGAACAAGAGGTAAGGTTTGATTGATTGTTCCCAATGAATTTGACCAGAGCAAGTTTCTTTGTTAAGATGTTTTAAGTGGTTTTCTGAGACATACGGTAAGAGAGAGAGAGCGAGAGAAAGAAAGAAAGAAAGTTTTTGTATGGGTTTTACATTGACCCCTGAAGGAAAATCATTTTCGGAAACATGTTGGGCATTAACAATAAACTTGGGTGGGGGCACATGGCCAACTTTTCTCTTATGTGCACTTGATAAAATGGTCATTCATATTCTCCACTCCAAGAAATGTCCATCAGTTACCCGTCTATTGCAGAGATTCCACTAAACGTGTGCATTATGGTCCAGAATTACCTGATTAAAAGCTTGACATTCCAACTTGCATTGGATACTGTCAGCACCATCAACAGCCTAACACAACTAGAATCCAGCAAGCCTGGCATCACCACATGGCATCTTTGGGCAGCTGCCAGTCCCCGTCCCCCACCTTACTTTTTAAATAAATAAATCTGGTGCTCAGGATTGAGTGCCTACCATCGTAATTCTCTCGTGCTGCCCCAAAGCAATGTTACATTGAAGTCATTGTGGGAAATTTAAATGGCAGCAGCCTGGCACCTCTCAGAGGAGATTTACTACTGGATAAACTTGCCAATGGGGAGGGGCACTAGCATAAGAGGAGCGCCACCACTATGCCAATGCCCCCCCCAAGGTATAATCCCTCCCTTTTCTGTATTATCCAGTCTGCATTTTAAATAGCAACAGGTTTAGGGCAATGTTGGTCCGTGTTATGCACAAAAACCTCTTCTCAGCTCGTGTCAAATTAGGGAGAAATTGTGCCCACCTCAAGTCTTGCTTGTAAATAAGGCATTTGTTTTCTTTTCTTTTAAATCACACTGGAATTTGTAAGCATGCCTGATTTACTGGGCATTTTTACATTCGGTTTCTTCCAGTAGCCACTGAATTCCATCTACCAGTCCACCCAACGTGGAAACTTCAATATCCTGAACCTGTAAAAGCCAAGAAAGAAGCAAATGTCAGTATCTTACACAAAGCTAAGGTGCTTGAGGTTTCAGCTTGATCGGCATGGAGCTGAAACAAGAGTTTGGATTTGATATCCCGCTGTATCACTACCCGAAGGAGTCTCAAAGCGGCTAATATTCTCCTTTCCCTTCCTCCCCCACAACAAACACTATGTGAGGTGAGTGGGGCTGAGAGATTTCAAAGAAGTGTGACTAGCCCAAGGTCACCCAGCAGCTGCATGTGGAGAAGCAGGGAAGCGAACCCGGTTCACCAGATTACGAGGCCACCGCTCTTAACCACTACACCACACTGGCCTGCTTTCTGCAGGCATTACCTTTGTGAGCGAACTTCCTGTGGGGTGAACTGTTTTACACCATTTATCTGGCAGGCATTGGCTCCACCAGTCACCAGCTAAAGCCTGCTTTCCCTTGGCAATGAACAACTCACGATGTACCTTAAGACTGCCAATCGGCAGCTGCATCTCTGCCTGTCCCACACCTGGTATCACATATGACATGTGAGCAGGTGAGCACAGTGCAGGGAAAATGCCCTTGTGGACTAAGTCTGGCCTACAGGCTGCTATAGACATACAGCCGTACCTTGGAAATCGAATGGAATCCGTTCCAGAAGACCGTGCGACTTTTAAAAACGTTCAGAAAACAAAGCATGGCTTCTGATTGGCTGCAGGAAGCTCCTGCAGCCAAGTAGACGCTGCGGAAGCCCTGTCGGACATTTGGGTTCCAAAAGAACGTTTGCAAACCAGAACACTCACTTCCGGGGTTGCGGCATTCAGGAGCCAAAACGTCCGAGTTCCAGGGTGTTCAGAATCCAAGATACGACTGTACAGTGGTACCTCAGGTTAAGAACTTAATTCATTCTGGAGGTCCATTCTTAACCTGGGGTACCACTTTAGCTAATGGGGCCTCCTGCTGCCGCTGCGCCGCCACTGCACAATTTCTGTTCTCATCCTGAAGCAAAATTCTTAACCCGAGGTACTATTTCTGGGTTAGCGGAGTCTGTAACCTGAAGTGTATGTAACCTGAAGCGTCTGTAACCGAAGATACCACTGTAATCCTTTGTTTAAAAAAAAAGCCATCCTAGGTACAGGCCAGTTCTGTAACCTACAGTTAAATTCTGTACAGATCTACTCAGAAGTCAGTCACATTGGGTTTAACAGGGATTACTCCCATATAACTGAGAATAGATTGGCAGCCCCAATTTACACCAGAACCTATTGTCAATCTGTTTCATAATTCCAAAAGTGGAATGCAGGCTGGGGCAGACACTTAAACAAAACAAACAATAGCAAAATAATAATAATAAATGCTACCATCCATGGCCGCGGGCCAAGCAGGTTCAGCTGCAGCTGATGTGCCATGTAAACACAAGGAATCCTTTCGATCTCAGCACAGGAAACGCAGGACAGGACAAGCAGTGGCCTATCTGTAGGGCCAAGGACTGGGTCAAGCATTGCTGCCAGCCAGTCAAATTCAAGTTGACGGTTGTTTCCTGCAAAAAGAGAATGAGGAAGATAAAGGCTTTGCCACCCTCTGCCAGCTGTACCCTAAAAGCTATGTTGGCATCATTCAGAAGCCCTTACGTTTATTTAGTTTGTAAAGGTTTTCATTGGTATAAAGCATATACACACAACTAACTATACAGAATACAACAGATCCCCCAACAGATTGGGTGGTATAATATAATTATTCCTTTTTGACCCACACAGAGCAAAGCTCCTTACTTTTATCAACCTCGGCATCTGCAGCATAGATGAACCCATCAATTTGTCTGCACATGTTTTTAACGGGCTCGATCAGATTGTAATGCGTTTTCCCATCAACACTGGACTCCGTAGAGAACATCTTGTTGACAGGATCAGTGTCCTCTTCCTTCGCTCTGAGTCTTTCCTTGCTGGAAAGAGAGGAGAGAAACCAGTTTCTTCAGATACTATGCACGAAGGAAGGGAGGAACTACGCAGAACTGAACTTGCTAAGGACTAGTGCCTTAAGAAAGAACAGTGTAGTCTTTTGTACACATCTAGGCAGTTCAAGCAGACGAACAATTCACAGGTCTACTCTGGCTCTTGGGGATCCAAGTTTCCACATTCCTGCTGAGTAAACAGAGCAAATGAGTCCATATCCCAGATTGTGGCCAAAGGTTTCCTTGGAATAAACTTGCAAAGAATAAGCACTTCTTGAAATGGGCTTGCTCTCCTCTTGAGACAATCCAATTAGTGTTTGAAAATTCCTGTGTGAATCTAGACGATGATAGAATCTAGAATTTTATTCTTTTGGGACAATCCTATCCCTGTTGGAATACCGTTACTCGAGAAGAAAAAAGCAAGCAAGCGAAAAACAGCACCTTGGATAACAACTTACCTAGTTTTTGTATACAATGTCAGAATGGTGAATTTCTGGCCATTCGAACGAAATGTGACCCCTGATCCTATCCCTGTTTGAAACAAAGAAAGAAGAAATGAAAGGCAAATAATTTGAGAGCTGGTAGGTTTTCAGAAGATCATATATGAATAATAATAATAATAATAATTTTATTATTTGAATCCTGTCCATCTGACTGGGTTGCACTCTGGTCAGGCAGCTTCCAATAAGTATAAAAGCATAATAAAACATCAAACATTAAAAATGGCCCCATACAGGGCTGCCTTCAGATGTATTCTAAAAGTTGTATGGTTATTTCCTCGACATCTGAAGGGAGGGTATTCCACTACCAAGAAGGCCCTCTGCCCGGTTCCCTCAGAGACAGCCTAGTGTGTCATTTGAAAGCATGAGCTTTAAATTCCCCAGATATAATAGATTGGCACTGATACTAGGCAAACTGAAGCAGCTGCTGTTTTAAGTGTCACAGACAACAGTGTGGGTTTTTTTGTTTTGTTTTTAAATTGTGCAATAAATTATTTAGGCTCTGCTTCAGAGAGGGACAGAAGGGCTTGTGTGAATTTTCCAATTCAGGTGCCGAAATAACTTGACCAACCTTGGCTTTGGGCATGTGGACAAATAGGCCAACTTGATCCTCTACTGCTTGGTCCTGTCAAATCCAGTTAAGTCCAGTCGTGGCCGACTCTGGGGTTGCGGCGCTCATCTTGCTTTACTGGCCGAGGGAGCTGGCGTACAGCTTCTGGGTCATGTGGCCAGCATGACTAAGCCGCTTCTGGCGAACGAGAGCAGCGCATGGAAACACCGTTCACCTTCCCGCTGGAGCAGTACCTATTTATCTACTTGCACTTTGATGTGCTTCCGAACTGCTAGGTTGGCAGGAGCAGGGACGGAGCAACAGGAGCTCACCCCGTTGCGGGGATTCGAACTGCCAGCCTTCTGATCGGCAAGTCCTAGACTCTGTGGTTTAACCCACAGCACCACCCGCGTCCCCTTGTCAAATCTTAGTCCTCCATTAATTCACAGAACCACCAACCTGGCCAGCATGCTTTAGGAGAGACAATGGGTCAGTGACAAGGCACAATACCTGGCACCTTCCGTCAGACCGGCCCAAGACATGACGCTCCCTGAGACAGCAAGACAACCCACTGGGCCATCAGCTGAATCATACTTTTTCAAAGGGTAGCTTGGGGTCTACAGGGGGCAGGCTGCATAAAACACACACACAAACCTCCGATCACTACCTCCCCACCAGCATTTGCCACCTGAAGCCTCTGCCTCTCTCTGCCTAACGGTAGGGCTGGTCCCACTCTGCCTCCAGCTGAACCACGTTCTGTAGCAGGGTCAGAAAACATCCCACACAGTATAAGAAGGCTTCAAATGTTCACCGTGGCCATTTTCGTTTGCTTGCTTAAAAGAAAAGAAAACGACGTTACCGTGCATTTGTCTAGAAGGTCTACCGGCCAGCGGCAAAATATGTGGGCTCGCCATCATTCTGTGCACCAAAGAGTCGTCCAGGTTTTCTAAGCCAGGCCCAAACATTGCAAAGCGAGGCTCTGCCTGCGTGATCAACGACTGTAGAAAGGAAGTGACGGATCCGTAATAGGGCCGGCTGGCTTTCGGACATCTTTTACGCCTGGAGTAACACTTCTTGTACCTGTGTAAAAATTAAAAAGCAACAACCCACCCCATAATAATGAAAACTGATTTCCAAATCTTAGGAGGAGTAAGGCAAGACTCAGCATGAGTTGAAGGGCCCCACACAAGAAACACACGAAAATGCTCAGTGCTGAGAACTCAGAGACCCCAACAGATTTTAATGATATACGAATGGGCAAGTATATAATTGATGCCAAGAGTTAAAGAATGTTTACAAAAAGAGGAGTAATTTTAGAATCAGGCTTTAGCATGAAATTGTACCTTTAAATTACTTATTACTGAAGAGTAGTCCATTAATTTATGCTATCATAAATCCTTTTCCTTTTTTTGTGTATATATATATATATATATATAATGGAGGCATTCAGCACAATCCTTCATATGCCTATAAAGACGTACATTACCTATATGGAATTTTAGAGGATACTTACGCAGCCATGTAGTCACATGAGGCAATATTATGAAGTTCAAAAATGGATTTATTAAATATGTTTGCATCAGGGACTGACTCCCAATCAATAGAATGACAGGAAGGAAGATCGCGGATGAGAAAATAACGCCATAGCAGGGGATCCTGGATTGTTAGCTTCCAGTAGTGGTTGGTGCTTCCCAAATTACTCAGATCTTTGGGTGTGAGGAAGGACATAATGTATAATTTCACATCTATCTGGAAAATAAAATTTAAATATTTATTCATAAATCATTTAGGAAACATAAAAACTTAACAGTAGTCCCTGACAAAATTTCCTCTTCACATATATAAGAATGCATATTTTAAAAACAAGGTTTACTGCAAAATATATGCTATCAGAACCAGGCAGATCTACACCATGCATATAGAACCCATGAATTCTCTGAAAGAATCTTGGGAATGGTAGTTTTCCCCTTACAGAGCTATAACTCCCAGCACCCTGAACAAACCGGAGTTACCAAGATTCTTTGGGGGAAGTCATATGCTTTAAATGTATGGTGTGAATCTGCCCAGCAATGGACCTCCACATAAAAATAATAATGGCATAATAATATATACAAATAAGTCCCTGATCTACCTAATAATGTCTCAAAACAGCCAGACATCTTTAATCACTGGATCCAGCAAGTATTAGAATTTAATCAAGGCTAGTGGTGCTAAACAGGGTGCCAGACATTTAATGCTTGGGTCCAGCAAGTGTGAAAAGCACATCAAGCCAAGTAATCGCCTGGGTGATGGACCATTAAGAGAGCAAAGGAAAGGGGTCTCTATGCAAGATGCCAAATGGGTGGGGCCCCTCCTCCAGCTCTCAGATAAGAACAAAATCCTGAGTTTGAGAGCACCTTTCACTGTGATTCGACCTAGAGGAAAAAGCTGCAGTCTGGAAAGGGAAGAAGAAAACCCACAGAAGATTTTTGCTGCAATCCAAGGCTGTGGTTATGGGGAAAACGAGACCCTTTTGTTCTGCAAACTCCTCTATCGTAGGCTCAGGTTGTATATAAACCCGATATCATAAGGACACCGCAATCTCAGCTGTGCCACATTCCCAAAAGGAAACACAGACCCTGGTTGAAAAGGCACTGGGACCCCCGGAGTCTCACAGCCCTCAAAGACTGGAATGGCACGCAGCAAAATATTGTTAGAAAAGTTGGGTGCCACTCCCACTCTCTGCATGATTCCAGGGGGTTCCAGGCACTCACTCAGGGTCTGTGTTCCTTTGGAGAATTGAAGTCATAACCGAGACTGTCGTAGCTTTGAGAAATATGCTTTATTCACCTGTTTACACCTTCAAGTGTGCATGGAGGGAGTCCAGATCTTACAGCATGGTCATTTCAAGAGGGGCTTGTTCCCCAAGCCATGGAGTCCAAGGCATTTATCCTAATTCTGCTGTTCCTAACAACTAAGCCTCCTTTATTCAGTTGCATTCTAATGGCCAACTCTTTTGGTGCTTTGAAGTACTAATGGTTAATCTCTCTCCCGCCAGGTGTCACCTAACAAAGGGGTTCCCCTTACTTCATCAGCACCGGTAGATTGACTGGGATTAAAGACTGGTACACACTTAGGACATTTACCCAGGTTTACTCTGGGTACGCGGGTGGCGCTGTGGGTTAAACCACAGAGCCTAAGACTTGCCGATCAGAAGGTCTGCGGTTCGAATCCCCGTGATGGGGTGAGCTCCCGTTGCTCGGTCCCTGCTCCTGCCAACCTAGCAGTTCGGAAGTACGTCAAAGTGCAAGTAGATAAATAGGTACCACTCCGGCGGGAAGGTAAATAGCGTTTCCATGCGGTGCTCTGGTTCGCCAGAAGTGGCTTAGTCATGCTGGCCACATGACCCAGAAGCTGTACGCCGGCTCCCTCGGCCAATAAAGCGAGATGAGCGTTGCAACCCCAGAGTCGGTCACGACTGGACCTAATGGTCAGGGGTCCCTTTACCTTTACCTCTTCACATGCTAATTGTTGATGCTCATAAGTCTACAGATTCCAATAAACATGGATCTTGATGACATTCTCAAGATACAGTCATTACACATAAACTCCTCAACCTCCTTGCATAACTCCCTTTCTAATACATAGAGACTGTCTTATAACATATCCCAGTTAGAACACAGAAATTTTACTTAAATCCTAATATTCACTAAACCTAAACATTTAGCACCACAGATCTTTATAATATTAAAGTAAAATAAAAATTGGAAAGTGCAAGTGCCAGGCGTCAAAGGGGCGGGGCCGTGAAGGGACCAATGGGAAGCCGAGCGAACAGGAAGCTCCGACGGGGAACTTTCGGCAACACTCGCCGTTCGCCTCGCTGGGATGCGCCAGGAGGGCTCGGGGCGGCGGCGCGCTTACCGGCAGGGCCTCCAAGGCGCTGGGCGTCGTCCTCTGCTTCTCCTCCTCCTCTTCCCCAGCGCGATCGTCGCTCTTCGGGAGCCTCCCCGGCTCCTGCTGCCCCCACTTACCGCGCAGGACGCGCAGGCTGCTTCGCAGGAGCGTCTCCAAGCTCTGCCACTCCCCGCCGCCCTGCGCCATCGCTCCGGCAACCCTCCCCGTCTCTTACTTAGCTACGATTCAGTACCCCTGGCCCTGCAGCAGCTGGGATCCTGCGCCCCTTGGCGTCGGAGCCCGGATCCCACCTGGAGGTGGGTCTCAGGAGGAGGAAAGCGGCGTCCGCGCAAAGGCGAAGCGCGCGGTAGCTCCCGGCGGCCGCTGCTTGCGCGCAAGTAAAGTCTGGCGAAGAAGCCGCGCCCCCCACCGGGATTCCACCTCCGGTTTGTTCCGGAGGCGTGGGAGGCACTCGGGCCACCTCCCCTCCAGTCCTGCTGGCAACTGCGCGCTGCTGCTCCGGATTCGTGGCCCGCGCCACATAGTCCTGGGTTAGCGCGCGAGCATTGCAAAAAGCCAAACCCCCGCCTATTAAGCATTCGCAGCCGCGTGGAAGTTCCAGAAGTCGTGGTGCAATAAAAATACGCTCCAAAGTACGCATGAATAGTGGTCAAGGGTGATGGGAGTTGTAGTCAGTAACATCCGCTGGTTGGCTACAGTGGACATGGAGCAAGCTTCGTTTTCTGCTGCTCCAAAGGGTAGGACACGAACCAATGGCTTAAAGTTGCGAGAAAGGAGTTAGCTCAATCGGCAGAGCATGAGACTCAAGTCTCGGGAATGTGGTTTCAAGCTCCACGTTGGGCAGAAAATTCATTGCAGGGGGTTGGACTGGTTCACCCTTGTCCTCCCTTCAAACTCTACAGTATTCTATGACATGGCAGGAGTCACCAACACTTCCACAAATCTATTCCATTCATTATCTCCCATCTGTTTCAAACACGTTAACCCATCCCATCCTCCCTACTTTTCCCCCTTCCATTTTTTGCCTCTCTCCATCTTTAAAAAGAACCAGCAGACTTGGATTTGAACATTGTGTCAAAATGATACAGAAGTGCTATCTGACCTAATTATGACTACAAAAATTACAATTGAAAAAAAAAAGACCTGGAAAAAGAGCTTCTATTGTTTTTGAATGGCTCAAAAAGGTCTTGTCTCTTGTGACAATGGCTAAATTAACCTACTATAGGAGAATGCAAACTGGCCCACTAAATTAATGGAGAAAGGAGTGTTCCTGGTATACTGGAATAATACAGTAAGTACAATGACAATGTACAACCTTACATTGTTTTCAATTTATTGAAATGTTTTTAGTTGGGTTTTCTTTTGCAATGATACATTTTTATTTATACAAACTTAAAAAATAAATAAAAAGCTTCCATTGCACACCAACCTTTTTTAAAAAGCCTAAATGTTGCAAGTGGAAGACAGTGATTTTCGAGGAGGAGCTGTCTGCCCTGCTGTCATCCCAAATTGTCCCTCCCATGTCAATTAGGCCCTCTAAAAACCTGGTGTAGGATGCAAGCATATATTTATTGTTAGCCCTGCCCTGCAGCATGCAACAGTTCCAAGGTGGGAATTAAACCATGTTAATGAATAAGCATTAAATGGGAAGGTTATTCTGTTCTCTTCCACCTAATCCACGTAGAAGAGGAAAGTATGAACAGGCAGCAAAATACAAAAAGGGTTGTCAAAGCACAAAACATCGCCAGAGCAGCCCAACAAGGACTGAGCGCATTCAGTGGCCACATGATGCTGAGTGGCTGGGAGAAGGAAATATTCTAGAAAAGGCAGACACCCAGAAAAAGAGCACTTCACTGAGACATTGCTGCAGTTTTCACTTCTCTGCTGGGGAGCAGAAATTCAGCAACACTGAAGTGACTCCAGATGTGGTAGCAACCCTATAACTCCTGCAAACATGGAAATGTCATCTAATTTTTATTTTGTATCCTTGTGTGCTGCTTATCTCTGTCCATGGGGCTGATGCCAAACTGGGTTTCCTCCAAAGTCTTAGGTATTTTCAATGGGTAAAATAATAATAATTATTAATAACAGCAATAATAATATATAACTGCAGCTACTTGGTAATCATTTTTAGTTATTTCTACGCAATTTCGCATGTGTTTTATGTACCAAGCAAAGCTAAATTATATGGATTTTAACCAGAACACCTTTCTTTGGTGCTGCTAACACAGCAGTTTGAATTCACTCCCCGCCCCAGCGCACTCCATTGTCTCTAGACGGATGCCAACAACTTAGGTTTACCTGAAACTCTACCTGGAGACCTATACTCTGTCGGCAACTGGAGCAGCTTCAGAAGGATTACTGTAAAGTAACTTGTACGGCAGTTTCGTAAACAGTACAGAAATTAAGTCAAGATATGCTCTGAAATGTTGTGTATTTGTTTAAAGGCACAAATTACACCTTCAGGTTTGCAAGGAGCTATACAAGGTTGCCCCCAGTTTTCTGGGCACACCATCCGCTTAAATCAGGGACAAGGAACTGCCAGCCTCTCTGCCAACCCCAGCCCACAACACCTTTCTACCTGGCCTCAGGTGCCTCCAGCTAGGCCCCAACCCCCTCCTCTGCAACTCCCTCCATCTCCTCTGCTGCAAGCCAGCCCCCTGCTTCCCAGTCCCTCCCTCATTCCGCTCAGCAAAAGCGATGGCTGCTGGGAGGAGAGTTGGGAAGCTCTAGTTGCCATTCTTTGTGGTCAGGCCTTCGAGCTCCCTGGTGTTTTCTTGTCTCTCAATTTTCTCCAGCAAAAGTCGAAGCTGCTGCAAGGAGAATGAGCCAGACAAGACACTGGGAATAGGTAGGGGAAGCATCCTTGGCACCTAACCCAACAAACATTCCTGTCGCTTCAGAACTTCCAAGGCCAACCGTGGTTAAGTGAAGATTTGGGGGAAGGGGAAAAAGTAATTTGTGGGGAGAAGGGAAAAAAAGCAGTGCTCTAACCACCCGTGTCATGTGGTCCCCAATGGATTATTTGCAAGGGAATGTAGCCTCTAAAAGGAAAAATAATGTGTGTCCCCCATTTCTCAGTGGCCTTAAGTCAATTAGGCAGAAAACTGCTTAAAATAGTCCAGTATGAGCTTTGCGTTTTTGGTATCCCAGTCATGCAGTCTCAACGGTCCTTCGCACACAGTTATGTATTTCAGGAGCACTTTCTCTCCCGTCTCTCGATGGTCCAGAACTTCGCTCTGTGAGCTTCCGGGTTGCTCCCTGCTCGATCCTGCCTCTACGCTTCGACTTCGTTCCTTAACTTCTCTGCAGTACTTCAGTCCCCAGTAGCACATTTCTCCACAGTACATCATAGCCAGCAGGTGGGTGTCGCTAAATATGCCTGCCAAAGGTAGGGAAGAGAAGCAGCTGAAGGTGAGATATATATATATATATATATATATATAAATAAATAAAACAAAAGTCAGCATTTAGTTGAATTATTCTGTCCCTCTTCACAAGTTCTGTAGTGTGCAGCATAAATTTCCCAAGATACTGGTCACAGGTGGCTTATTCCAACTGGGATACCAATGTAGTTCTTGTGGAAAGTGGAGTGTGCAAGCCAGCGGCCCATGCATGGAACAGTAAACCATGGTTTAGCATTGTGCCTGATCTGGGCTCAAGTGTGGGTGTAAGAGGTCCATTGACAAAAATCTCACAACTTACTCAAGGGTGATACTTTTTTAGACTGTGATAAAAGAAACAAAAATAAGCTTATTGTCGCATCAACTGTGTTCTTTTGCTTTCCTGTTAGGATCATTTAATGTAGAAGATAAGGCAGGTAGTAATATATATCCTTTACTTGTTCCTATTTGGTTTCTCAATCAGTTGAGAATGCTTTCTTCCTACTTAACCAACCACCTCCTAAGGTAGGCAAAAAATAATCAAAATTATAGATGGGGCCTATGGAGGGAAAGATAATGGGTGGCTTAAGACAGTTTATATCCAAGATTATCTTTGATTTGTGGTTCTTTAAAACAACCCCTCTAAAAGAAAAGTAGACCCAAAAAGCACCATACGGAATATTTACCTTCATGTATTAATCTAGCCGTGTCTGTGTCTTGAAACACAAAGTCCTCAATGGGGTGATCAGAACATCTGAACTCAAGCATCTTCACCAAGTACTGGATTCCTTCATTAAGAAACTGAAGGAGAAAATATAAGCACTGTATTTTATGTATTTAGTCTCAAACATCATTTCCACATTCTGAAAAAATGTCCCCCGCCCGCCCGCTTCTTCTAGTCACAAAGCTGAAAAAACAGTACTAAATATGACAAACAGGACTCAGTCATGGCATGAGAGCCGTCGGGTGCAAAAGAACCGCTTAATTTACACAACTCCTAAAGAAGGCAAACACAAGCTGTTGCTTTAATACTGAGCCAGGCGACTGGACTTTACAGCGCAGAATTATCTACACTGATTGGCAGTAGCTGTCTGGTGTCTCAGGGCTGGGCAAGACTCCTGTCAATGGCAAAGATTGAACCTGGACCTTCTGAATACAAAATACGGGGTCTACCATTGAGGTACAGTCCTTTACCTAAGTCAGGTAACCTTTCAAACCTCTCTCGTATACTAAGGAAAAGAGACAAACATTAAATTGTAAATTAAATCTGGACGAAGATTGGCAGGATCTATGCAATCCTAAACATGCTGGGCTTTATTTACCAAGTTTGCACGACGTCAACTGACAGAGCAATCCTAACCCTGGCTGGGCAGCAACAAAGCATGATGGACTGTTGTAGCCATGGCTGTATCCGCAGTCCTGCTGCTCTGCTGGGCAGGACTGAAGGCAAAACCTTGCTCTCTCCGCCGTTGTCTCAAAACAGATGGGTGCCAACAACAACTTTTTAAGCAGAAAGGGATTTACCTTTTTGAACAAATCGGTCTTATTCATCAACCCCTCCTTCCTTCCTTTCACCGTGTGGCAAAACATGTAGAGTAAGGCTCCTCTCCTCCAGTAAAGACATTCCAGCAGTTCTACACCAAGCACTGCGAGTGGCTGGAAATGAATAAATAAATCAGATATCCACATTAAGATGCCTAAACCTTGAATAAAAAGGGCAAACATAGCATATTTGGAAATGAGTTGGTGGAATGAGTTTGAGGTTTTTTTAAAAAATAGTGTTTCATATCTTTTAATATGAATGTCTCCAAAAGGCATGAAACAAATCAGATTTGTATGCTGTATCCACACTCTCGGGGATTCAGATTCACAAGACACAGGAAACCCAACTGTTTGTAGAACTACATATATTGAACAGAGCTGACTGGGTGCATAACTAAAACTCTTCCACACGCAAAGCCTGTCTCAATTTATTTCCCCCCTGGGCTTCCCTCATTGCATTATCTCCATTATATTCAAACACCTCAGGTTACAAACACTTTGGGTTACAGACTCCTCTTTTACTGTGGCGAAATAAAACAGGCAGGCAGGGTTCTATCAGAATGGGTGCAATCCAATGTGTCCTTGAGCAAATCTTACTACAATGAAACTTACTTCTGCATGAAACATGCATAGGATTTGTGTCACACTGCCTTCCAGTAATCTAGCTAATGAGTAGAAATGCACTGAGGTAAAATTATAAGCAACAGGTGCTTATTTTTAAATGTATAATTTCATTTTCTTTTATTAAAATTCAATCTTAAGGCAACTCAATGGGTGGTATTTAACTAAGTTTTACTCAGAGTAGAGCCACTGAAATTCATGAACATAACCAGGTGAGTTTCATTAATTTCAGCAGGAAATTACTCAGAATAAAACTTAGCTAAATAGCACCATAAAACTTTAAATTAGGTTATGTTGCCTTTATTTAGATGCAGGCCACTGTATTGCATTATCCTCTCACATCTTAGGGACACCACCACCAAAACAAAAATTCTGGCTTCAGGCCTGACAACAGTGAATTTCGCTAAATAAAAGTTAACACAGTTCAACACAACCACCGGGTGTCAAGTCAGTACTTATTGCTGATAATACCACTGGATGCTATAGGCTGAAAAATTCAAAACAAAGAAAATGGGAATACAATCTGAGCAGAGACACTGAAGGTAAGAAGGCTTAGAGGTTGTTTTTGTGTGTTACATGAAATTTAAAGAAATACAGGCAAATGAGACTTAACACTTGGTACTCACTTCTTGAGATGTACCGCTTTCATCGATCATGATCTCTGGCTCTGAAAGTGCGTTGATTAGATCCTCAACTTTCTGCAAAGAGGACTCCTCTGGAAAGTCTTCATCGACAAGCTGGTTCTCCTCAAAATATGTGATATCCAGGACGGCCTTGGAAAAGGTGGAATAATATCAGCACCACAATCTGCAACCTGTTCCGTCCTTCCTAGTTGACCGTTCACCTTGTCCAAGTAAGCTCTGAGTAGTACTATGTTAATAGTAGGTCACGAAGAGTCGGACACGACTAAACGACTAAACAAAGCACCGTATTTTTCGCTCTATAGGACGCACCGGACCATAGGACTCACCGGACCATAGGAGGGGGAGAACAGGGGGAAAAAATTCTCCCCCTCTCTGCTCAGCACCCCTTCAGTGAAGCAGTAGGAGAAACGGAGCCCCTTCCATTTCTCCTCTCGCTTCGCTGAAGGGGCGCTGCGCAGAGAGGGAAAACTGTGCAGCGCCTCTCCAGCGAAGTGAAGCCTGGAGAGCAAGAGTGTGCACCGACCCATCTCGCTCTCCAGGCTTCAGGCAGCTATCCGCAAGCCTTTGGAGCGCAGCGGGAACTCCTGCTGCGCTCCGAAGGCTTGTGGATAGCTGCCTGAAGCCCCCGGAGCGCAGCCTTCGAAGCCTCTGCAGAGCAGCAGGGTGCCTTCACCCCGCTGCCCTGCAGAGGCTTTGTGCAGCCATCCCCAAGCTAGAACAGTGAGACGGAGCGCTGCGCAGTGCTCCGTCTCACTGTTCTGGCTTCGGGGACATCCATTGGAGCCTCCGCAGGGCAGGGGGGTTTGTTTTGCGCAGCTAACCCCAAGCTAGAACAGCGAGATGGAGGGCTGCGCAGCGCTCCGTCTCCCTGTTCTGGCTTTGGGCTTAGCCGCGCAGCCTGCATTCGCTCTATAGGACGCACACACATTTCCCCTTAATTTTTGGAGGGGGGAAAAGTGCGTCCTATAGAGCGAAAAATACGGTACCATGTTAAGGCAACTTTCTAAGAAGGGGATTGAAAGCAAGTCCCTTTTACACTCCCCCCTCTCCCCTGACCAGACTGCAAGGATTTTTAAACCAGAAGTTTACAAACCACAGTGCAAAGGATGGATTTGCTAATGCCAGCACTGGGCTGGATTCAACCTGTACAAGTATTTTCATTGCTGTATCCTGTAATCCCTTTCCGAAGATCAGGATAGCATGTTAGCGGGGGGGGGGGGCGGAACATGCATCACTGATCATTGGAAGACCACATTTACCTTCAACACTTCCAGGTCACCAATATCTTCTCTGTAACCTCAGAATTTGAAAATTAAGCATCCTGTGGTGGATATTAGCATAATAGGTCTGCTATTATTCTCTGCCTTGACAAATATACTGATGCAATGAATCAGCTCAGCACCTCAGTTTTAAGGCTGTTCTGGAAGGGGTCAACTTCAGTGGTATAAGACATGTTTTACAAGCAGAAGGTCTCAGCTTCAGTCTTTGGCATTTCCAGTAAAAAAGGGATTAGGTTCTAGGTGGTAAGAAAGACCTTGTAATGTTGCTCCAATCGGAGTGGGCAAAGCTTGACTTTATCAATAAAAGCCTGATAAGGCAGTTTCCTATGTGCCTGCTCTACGCTGGCAAGAATTTGTGCTAGCAAGTATTGCTGTGTTTATCAACCACTGTCTTAAGTCATCTCACTTATATCTGGGGCAAGCAGTCTGAGCAAATCTAAGAACATTGAAGGTCAGAAGTTATCATGTTATGGCTATATAACCTGTCAGGGAACTGCCATCGGTTCAGGAGGGAGAGAGGAAAAGCCGGATGGATTACAGAGAGAGCCCCCAAAGATTGTGGAAAGCAGCTCCTCCTCGGCGGGGGAGTGGAGAGGAGCTGCAGGGTTCGGAGGAGACGAGGCATTGCCAGGACACCTTGCCCAGGCAAAGCGGGGAGGGGAGAGGTCCACTGTTACCCACGCCCTCCTTGCGCAGTAAGGTTTCGTGCAGAGAGGGGAGGTGCAGACTGGGCGTCAAGAAATTACTTTGCTGGGGAAAGTTTAAGCCCAGCCCACTCACAGATTCTGCCTGTGAATAAGTTAGCCACGGGAGAGTGGCGCTCCGGACAGATAAAGTTTATTTTGCATCAAAAGCAAGGCTTCACAGCCGAGCAGGGAGGTACTTGTCTGCTTGCTCTCGAGCAACCCCTTGGAAACCTAACATAACCGTATCCAGTGCTTTTTTTCTTTAAAAAAATGTTTAGGGGTACTCTCTTTTTGACTCAAGAAAATCACCATTTTTATAGTTCAAATCGGGAAAAATAAATACAGTAAATGGACAAAAGTACAAAGATTCACAAAATGTTTAGGGGTATGCGTCCGTCCGTCCCCCGAAAAAAAGCACTGACCATATCAAGCCCTCTTAATTTCTTTAAAATAAAATTAGAAAATTAAACAGTAACAGTAACTAGAATATATAACTGCTCTACAGTTTAAGCCACAGAAAGATCAAGGCAGAAAACTGCATTTAAGCAAATTTACTAAGTCAATGGAATCACAAACGTAAGCTCATCTTAATCACCATTAAGCTAGTTTTTTATTTGTGTCACTGAAATTTGACAACAGCACCTCAGTTTATACATACAAAATAGGGTAAATAAATAAATAAATAAATAAAAATAATATTTATATCACACCCATAAACTAGTTCATGGACTGCCCTGTCTGTTCCTTTAAACATAAAACTCTAAGATGTATTCACAGTGCTATTAACCTTAACCCCATTCCAGTTTAACCACAAACAAGCATTTATTTCATATTGACTTTCACTGGGAAATTCTCTTATTCGCCAGTAGAAACCATATTACAGTTCACATATTATGAATCCTATTGTCCAAGCATGCTTAAAATTGCAGCCTAAAGAGCCGAAAATTCATCACTGCACAGTACCTGCGTATAAAGTTGCAAGAGTTTGGAAAGTGTGCCATTTTCTCCAGGTTGGTTACAAAGGTCCGTCAAGTTTTCCAGTGTAGCAGAAGCTTGCATTAAGAAGGGATCTGTTGATGAAAAGAGACAAAGACCTTATCAAAACACAATCCATATAAGACAGTATTTCCCCCACAAACATCATTGAGATATTACAGTATTCAGAACCTGTAAAACATTAGTGGTTCATGCAAAAGCTTCTGCACGACCCAATCCTGAACCACAGGGGTGCAAAAGTTTCCATGCGGCCCAGAGTCCCCAATGTGGGGATCGAAGCAACAGTCTCATACTGAGCTACAAAGGTGCCACAAAAAACTTGCCTGGCTAGTACAACAATCCATTCGATTTTTTAACCCTTTCTGTATCCATGACCCCCAAGAAATTAGAAGGGGCTCAACTGTGATACAGAACCCCAACCCCAAAACCATCACAACATAGATAATGAATGAGAAACCCTTTACAAATCCAGGAGAAGGCAGCTGCTCTCAGTGGCAGAGCACCTCCTTTGCATGCCAAGGCCTCAGCTTCATCCAGTTAGGTGCCTTCGACTGAATCCATCGGAGAGCCGCTGCCAGCCAGTGTTGGCAACAACAAACCATATGTGCCCATGGTGTGGATCAGGCAGTTTCCTACGTCCTTACGTTTGCAATCCTATGCAGACCTAGACATCTAATCTGAGGAGACGGCCTTGCTTCTGGTTGCACCTCCATGGGCATATACAGGTTTGATGAGGTCGTAAGCTACTGAAGGTAGCAGGGCACTTTATATGTCCAGCTGTCCTTTGTCAGCAACAATTTGTCGCTGCTTTTTGTGTTGAATATATACTATATGGTAATTAATGGATCTAATAGGTATCTAAAGCCATTTGCACGTTGCCATGCAACCAGTGCAATAAAGGTCCGTATAGTTAAAAGCTATGGTTTTCCCAGTAGTGATGTATGGAAGTGAGAGCTGGACCATAAAGAAGGCTGATCGCCAAAGAATTGATGCTTTTGAATTATGGTGCTGGAGGAGACACTTCAGAGTCCCATGGACTGCAAGAAGATCAAACCTATTCATTCTTAAGGAAATCAGCCCTGAGTCTCACTGGAAGGACAGATCGTGAAGCTGAGGCTCCAATACTTTGGCCACCTCATGAGAAGAGAAGACTCCCTGGAAAAGACCCTGATGTTGGGAAAGACGGAGGGCACAAGGAGAAGGGGACGACAGAGGACGAGATGGTTGGACACCCTATATATAAAGGTAAAGGGAACCCTGACCATTAGGTCCAGTTGTGACCGATTCGGGTTGCGGTGCTCATCTCGCTTTATTGGCCGAGGGAGCTGGCGTGCAGCTTCCAGATCATGTGGCCAGCATGACTAAGACGCTTCTGGCGAGCCAGAGCAGCACACAGAAACGCCGTTTACCTTCCCGCCAGAGCGGTACCTATTTATCTACTTGCACTTTGTGCTTTTGAACTGCTAGGCTGGCAGGAGCTGGGACCTTAGCAACAGGCACTCACCCCGTTGCGGGGATTCGAACCGCCGACCTTCTGATCGGCAAGTCCTAGGCTCTGTGGTTTAACCCACAGTGCCACCCGCATCCCAACCCTATATACAGAAATGAGCAAACTAGTGATATTTTAGGGAGCAGGCTAGCAGGCGGGGCCCATTACTTACATCATAGGAACCTACACAACACAAAACACTGTTGCTGTATCTAGGTTTTATTTTATTTGTGTGTTTTTTCTTATATTTTGGAAATGTACACCCAGTTTTTTACCTTTTTTTGCAGGCCCCCAAGAGAGTGGGGCCCTAAGCTATAGCTTGCTTAGCTTATACGTAAATCCGGCACTGGGCACATACCCCACAAATGCTGTCGGCGGCGAAAAAACCCAAGAAATGGGAGGTTTTTAATTAAGAAAAAACATACCCTAAAACCAAGGACCGCCCAATTAAGCTTAAAAGGGAGAGTGGGAGGCTCAATGCAAACAGGAAGCGCTTCTTCCCCGCAGCGGGTTTCGCAGTTTTAACCACCCCGCTCTTACCCTCGGCGGCTTCTTCGCTTTGGCTCGAGCGCTGCAGCCTTCCTTTGAGCGCCGCAAGCCGCAGCCGCAGCTCGGCAGCGAAACCTGCCCCGGCCATCTGGAACGCGCGGAGCTCGCCTCCCAGGTCCGGACTGGCAGCTGCTACGCAGACCACGCCTCTTTCTTTCTTTTCCTCGTCACGTGATATGCTCCAGCCCAGAGAAGGAGGTGGAGGATCGCGCCGCGGAGGCTTTGTAGCCGCGAGAGATGGGAAAAGTATAGAGGTGGTCAACTTGCCTGGATTCCTGGGTTTTAAAACCGCTGAGGCCACTTCCGGGTTTTGGGACGCGCACGCGCACATCCCCAGCCATCGATACTGCAGATCTTGGTCCGGATTTAATTCACAGTGGAGCGTTTGTCTCTTTTCCTTTACAAGATCGGTTTGAAAGGTGACCTGACTGTAGGTCTAAAAGGACTATACCGCCTTTTTTGGGGGGGGGGAGTTGTTGTAAAGTCAGCAGCCCATTTGCACCCATCAGCTCTGGCGCCAGGACAGGGTCCTGTTTGTTTTTTGATCTTTTGAGTTTGGAAGTAAGAAAAACAAACTTGAACGCTCTTTCAAAATGGGGGAATGACGTTCACAGCCTAAATATATAAAATGAACAGCACTTAATTCCCGCCCCCCTTCGGTTTCTTGAAGATGCTTGAGTTCAGTCAGATGTACGCACCACCCCATTGAGGACTTCTTGTTACAGACACAGATAAGGCTAGATTAATGATGAAGATAAATACTGTATTTCCTCCTCTCTTCTTTCAGAGGAGCTGTTTAGAAGAACCATAAACCAAAGCTATCTTGGATATAAACTAGCTTAAGCCACCCATTACCTCTGCCTCCAAAGGCCCCATCTATAATTTTGATTATTTTTCAGCCTACCTTATGCGGTGGTGGTTAAGTAGAAGGAAGCATTCTCGACTGATTAAGAAACCAAATAGGGACAAGTAAAGGACGTGTACAGTATTTCTACCTGTGTCTTACCGTCTTCATCGATTAAATGACCCTCACAGGAAAGCAAGAGTTGATAGGGCAATAATCATCAAAAGTAAAAACATAACCATTAAAATTTCTAGGGGATTTTATTTGCATTTTGGAGCAGGGGGTGGGAACCGTATTTTTATTACACCACGACTTCTGGAACTTCCACGCGGCCGCAACTGCATCGCCCATCGTGGGGATTTGGCTTCTGCAACGCGCGCGCTAACCCAAGACTACGCGGCGCTTGGCCACGAATCTAGAGGCGGAGTCACGGGGGGATGCGGGGCGCGCTCCGCCGTTGCGCAGTATGTCCCAAAAGAGCCACCGTAGGGCAAGGGAAGAGCAGCCCTGCCCCGCCCCGCCTGCCCGCCCTCGCGCCGCTTTGAATTGACTTTGAATTCAAAGCCACGCACGGAACGCTGCCCCTCCCTCCGCTCAGCAACCGTCACTTTCCTGTCGTTAGCAGGCGGGGTTTACTCTCGTCGGCCTTTCGGGCGCCCTCTGCCCCGCTCGCTACGTCCTGTCAGGGCGAGGGAAAGGAGGCCCGGCGGGGCCTTGTCCCAGGCCAGCCCGGGCGCTGAGGAAGGCAAAGCTAGGGCGAGCGGGCAAGGGATGTCGCCGGTGCTACCACAGCAGCAGCCACCCCGCCGGCTCCCGCTGCCTCTGTTCTCCTCCTGCTCCGCGTGTCTGATCTGATCTGTGCCGGCGGCAGAACATTATATTTGCGCTGGCTGCAAGGGTGACTGGCGTCCCCATGAGCTGCGAGGCTACCGACGTAGGAGGCCCACGGCATTGCCAGCTTTGTCGTCGCCCTGGGTTTGTTGTTGTTTAGTCGTTTAGTCGTGTCCGACTCTTTGTGACCCCGTGGACCAGAGCACGCCAGGCACTTCTGTCTTCCACTGCCTCCCGCAGTTTAGTCAAACTCATGCTGGTAGCTTCGAGAACACTATCCAACCATCTCGTCCTCTATCGTCCCCTTCTCCTTGTGCCCTCCATCTTTCCCAACATCAGGGTCTTTTCCAGGGAGTCTTCTCGTCTCATGAGGTGGCCAAAGTCTTGGAGCCTCAGCTTCAGGATCTGTCCTTCCAGTGAGCACTCAGGGCTGATTTCCTTCAGAATGGAGAGGTTTGATCTTCTTGCAGTCCATGAGATTCTCAAGAGTCTTGACCACCGGTATAAAATTTACGGCATGTAATGCCTTAAGAGAGAATATTATGAAAATGATTTATAGGTGGTACATGACCCCAGTCAAGCTTGCAAAAATTTATCATTTGCCCAATAACAAATGCTGGAAATGTAATGAAACTGAAGGCACTTTCTATCACCTTTGGTGGACGTGCCCAAGGATTAAAGTCTTCTGGGAAACGATATATAATGAAATTAAGAAGGTACTTAAGTGTACATTCCATAAAAAACCAGAGGCTTTTCTCCTGGGCATGGTAGGCCAATTGGTGTCAAAGAAAGATAGGATGTTCTTTATGTATGCTACAACAGCAGCAAGAGTGTTATTAGCAAAGTATTGGAAGACACAAGAACTACCCACACTGGAAGAGTGGCAGACGAAGGTGATCGACTATATGGGACTGGCAGAGATGACGAGCAGAATCCGTGACCAAGGGAAGGAGACGGTGGAGGAAGATTGGAAGAAATTTAAACTTTATCTTAAAAACTCTTGTAAGATTATGGAGTGTTAAAATGTCATGGTTTAGGTAAAGCAGATTTGCAGCGATAAATGATTGGACAAGAAGAAAGAAAAAGGGTTAAAGAAAGGAGTTAATAAGTAATTCAGACCAGGGGTTGCTGAAAAAATTTGAAATAGAGATGCAGAAAAGGGAGGCATGGGGAAGTCGCTGAAATTGGGTACATGGAAAAAACTTATGAAATTATACAGGTTTATATGTTTGTTTGTTAGTGTTTGTTTTTTGTATTGTTTTATATTATATGTTGAAAAACCAATAAAAAATTTATTAAAAAAAAGAGATTCTCAAGAGTCTCCTCCAGCACCATAATTCAAAAGCATCAATTCTTCGGCGATCAGCCTTCTTTATGGTCCAGCTCTCACTTCCATCACTACTGGGAAAACCATAGCTTTGACTATATGAGCCTTTGTTGGCCACTGCCTTTACCCGTGTGTCAGATTTCAAGGCCTGTATCCTGGAAACCAGATGGCTAACTCTCCACGATGACCTGACCTGCCTTTTGCGGGACCCCTCCCCCTTTTCCCTGCTCAGGGAAGTTTTTAATGTGCGGCATTTTAATGTATTTTTAATCTTTGTTGGAAGCCGCCCAGAGTGGCTGGGGAAACCCAGCCAGATGGGCGGGGTACAAATAATAAATTATTATTATTTGCTAGGATCCCTCTTAGTCCCAGAATAAAGCAGCTGAGAAAGAAGAAGAAATGGCACCACCCAAGCTGCAGCAGCGATGCCCTGCGTGCCCAAGGCTTGTGAGAGTTGGTTGCCGACAGCGGCCATACAAAACCAAACCAAACAACTGCATGCTTTGCCGAATTTTAAAAATCCACCTGGACACCATTTTTAACACTGAAATAGAGGTTGTGACCTTGGGGGCCAGTCACTTCCTCTCAGCTGTACCTACCTCACAGGGTTGTTGTGGGGGATACGATGGAGAGGAGGAGAAGTACGTTTGCCGTCTTTGGAGGAAGAGATGAAGATAAATGGGGTGGGATGGGTAGGTAGGTGGATAGGAAGACAGATTCCCCTCCCCTTTCAAATAACTCAGTGACACTCTCAGGATACGGTCATGGCGGCTCATGAGACCCTCAGGATCAGCCAGCTTGGCAGCGTATTGTACTAAGTCCCAAAGTGCACTTGGAGCAGCCATGAACTCAGCCAGGTGGCAGCTGACTCCAAAGCCAACTGAAGGCGTTCTGGAATTTCCCTGTCCATGCATGGCCCCCATTGTGAGTTCACCAGCCCAAGGTTCTCCAGAACGCCCATTGGCTGATCTTCTGGAGTAGACAAAGATGCCCTGGGCCCCTAAGGCAGTGGCATAGAGAGCCCTAGTGGCTGGCATCTGCCTGCCACCTCCCCCTCAGCTGGCCTCCAGCAGAAGGGTGCCTGGGAGGGACACAGCGGCTCAGGTGCCCTGCAGGCCCTGTGCTGGCTGCAAAAGCAGTTGGGGGGGGCAGCGCCCGAGCCACTATATCCCTCCCATGCACCCTCCAACTCACAACGGGGCAGGGTGCCTTGATGCACCCCCCCCAAGGAAAAACAGCCCAGAGCAATGGCCCCCTCCCCCCCCATGCTAGGCCCCTGGGTAGGTAGGAAGACAAGCAGGTTCTTCTCACCTTCTAAAGAATTTCATGCTTCTGCTTTCCAGCCCCTGGCTGCACCACTCGTTCATTTCATGCAGGTAATGGAGGGCAAAAAAACCCCAAAAGGCAAGTGGCACAGATGCAAATTAGCACAGCCATCATGATGGTGAAAGGTGCCACCCTGATGCCTTCCTCAGAGACACTGCGTGGTTCACAGACCTCAGGATTGTGTGCTGCTGCAGCTGTGTCCGTGAGGCTTGTGCCCAAGCTGCTGCATCCCTCCCAGGCACCCTCCACCCGGAGGGCAGCTGAGGGGGAGGCGGCAGCCTCACACTGCTTTTTCAGGCAGCGCAGGACCTGCAGGGCACCCAAGCCACCACGTCACTGGAGAGCCAGCCACAGCTAGCCTCAGTGACACTTTGGATGGGCATGCTGGTGAGTCTGGGAATATCCCCCCACCCAGTTTAGGATATTCCACCATTCTTCAGCAGAGTTTCTTTTCTTTCAACAATGTTTCTTTTAGCAATTTGTTCACTACAAGTACTGTATATGTCAAACAAAACTTTAATAATAAAGAAAATTGTAACATAACATACTATCTGAAAGAAACTAAAACAGCATCATGAGGCAAGAATGGCAGTTGGCAGTTGGCATTTGGACTTAACCGAATACCCGAAAGGAGGGGCTGATTCCAGAGCACAACACATAAGCCCTGCCCACCTGATGCCAGACATCCTAATAAATGTCACAAATGTTACAATCTTTTCACTGTGCCTAATTTGAATTAATAAAATTTAGTTTAGCCATAACTTCTCAAAACTTTCTTTCATTTCAACAAAGGCTTTGCTAAAATATCAGCTGTCATTTCCATTGTTGGACGATACTGCATTTCAATAAACCCATTCTGGCTCAAATCTCTTATTGTATAACATTTTAGGTCTATGTGCTTAGTACGTGTATTTACCTTCTCTGACCGCACCAATTTCAGACAACCCTGATTGTCTTCCATAACCTTAATGAGCTTAGAATCTGGCATTCTGAGATCCTCTAAATTAAAAAATGGGTAGGCAAACTAAGGCCTGGGGACCGGATCCGGCCCACGGACGGTCCGGGAATCAGTGTGTTTTTACATGAGTAGAATATGTCCTTTTATTTAAAATGCATCTCTGGGTTATTTGCGGGGCATAGGAATTTGTTCATTCTCCTCCCCAAAATATAGTCCAGCCCCCCCAGGCTCTGAAGGACAGTGTACCTGCTCTAAGCCATTGTGCTTCACACATTTCTGAAGCAGAAAAATACTCTGCTGTCATATGACTTCCACACAAACAAATGGGAACAAATGCACAGTAAAACTCACAGTCTAACCTTTGCATAGCCTTGGGCCAGCAAATGTGGATGAATGCTCAATAAACAGCTCATCTAGAGGCAGCCTTTGTTGCTTTTTCATTCTGCACTGGATTACTTATGCATGAATAGAGCACATGAAATGCACACTATGTGAGGTGGTTTGAAAGTAACTGCCAAATAAGGTGTTTTGTATACCTGAATGGATACTCAAAGTTATCATAAGAAACTTAGATGAATGCTATATTGTGGCACACGTGCAATTTTGATATAATGAAGTGTTTCAGAAGTGAGTTTTAAGTAGCAGATCTTGCAGCAGGTTGAATAGCATCTGCTAATCAGAAAAAGCTCAACACAGAGATGCAGCAAACGTGAATAAATGTAACCTGTATCAATCAGAGTTGATTAAAATGTTGACATTTGCTGTACCAAAAGATTATATTACATTTTTTTAAAGGATTCCACGTCCCACAATGTGCCTACAAAGCCATACTTTTTATTCCAGATTTACTACATGCATGATGTTAGTCCACAGTGTAATCCAATTCTTTTAAAAAGGACACAGGAAGTTGCCTTATAAGATGCTCAGGCTATTTGTCTACTTAGCCTACTACAATCTGCCCAGTGTTGTCTGCTTAGCCTTCCCCAATTTAGGTTCCTCCAGATGCTATGCACAGAGATGTGCTGTCTGAGGCTGATGGGAGTTGTAGTCCTAGGCTGGCCTTCACTTGGGTCTAAAAGAAGTTTCACTTTATAACCCCCTTTCAAAAGCCACACTGTTGGTTTGCTTTTGGGATTAGAGGTAGACATGCTATTAATTTGAGCTGACCCCCTGACCCCATTTTACAACCAGTGCTAGTAACATTCACATTGCAGAACGGGACATTCTGGTATATCTGCTCTTGAAAATTAAATGAATGAGAATGAATTTCAGCCAGTAAACACAAATCTGACAAACTGAAACTGATGTCACAATTTATTGACTAATAGTGTTTAAGGTGTTTGGTTGTTTTTTATTGAGGCTGAAGTTTTAAACGTATTACTAGAGAGTAAGGCCCTTTGAACATACAGGGGACTTGCATCAAAGTAAACCTTAAGAGGCACATACCTTATGAGATGGTTGTTAAGTAGGAAGGAAGCATTCTCAACTGATTAAGAAACCATAGTAAAGGTAAAGGGACCCCTGACCGTTAGGTCCAGTCGTGGCCAACTCTGGGGTTGTGGCGCTCATCTCGCTTTACTGGCCGAGGGAGCCGGCGTACAGCTTCCAGGTCATGTGGCCAGCATGACTAAGCTGCTTATGGCGAACCAGAGCAGCGCATGGAAATGCTGTTTACCTTCCTGCCGGAGCGGTACCTATTTATCTACTTGCACTTTCGAACTGCTAGGTTAGCAGGAGCTGGGACCGAGCAACGGGAGCTCATCCCGTCGCGGGAATTCGAACAGCCAACCTTCTGATTGGCAAGTCCTAGGCTCTGTGGTTTAACCCACAGCGCCACCCGTGTCCCTCAAGAAACCACAGAGGTACAAGTAAAAGGACGCCTATGTCTAGCTGGATCTTATCATCTTAAACGTTATATGATCCTAACAGAAAAGCAAAGGAATATAGTTGATATGACAATAATCATTAAAAATTAGAAATATAATTAAAATTTCTAGAAGGTTTTATGTGTACTGTATTTTGGAGCGGGATGTGGGGACCATATTTTTATTGCACCACGACTTCTGGAACTTCCATGCGGCCGCGAATGCTTAATCAATCGCGGGGGTTTGGCTTTTGCGATGTTCGCGCTCTAACCCGGGACTAGAATCCGGAGCAGCAGCGCGCAGTTGCCAGTGCGACTGCGGGGGAGGCGTCCCGAATGCCTCCCACGCCTCCGGAACAAACCGGAGGCGGAATGCCGGTGGGGCGCGCGGCTTCTTCTTCGCCAGACTTCCCCTTCTTACTTGCGCGCAAGCAGCTTCGCCTTTGCGCGGACGCCGCTTTCCTCCTCCTGAGACCCACCTCCTGGTGGGATCCGGGCTCAGACGCTAAGGGGCGCAGGATTCCAGCTGCTGCAGTGCCGGGGATGCTGAATCACAGCTAAGTAAGAGACGGGGAGGGTTGCCGGTGCGCCCCGGAGCGATGGCGCAGGGCAGCGGGGACTGGCACAGCTTGGAGACGCTCCTGCGAAGCAGCCTCCGCGTCCTGTGTGAGCAGCAGCCGGGGAGCCTCCCGGAGAGCGACGATTGCGCTGGGGAAGAGGAGGAGGAGAAGAAGAAGCAGACGACGACGACGCCCAGCGCCTTGGAGACCCTGCCGGTAAGCGCGCCGTCGCCCCCGAGCCCGCCTGGCTCATCCCAGCAAGGCGAACGGCCGCCGCTTCCAGCAGTGTTGCAGAAAGTTCTCCGATGGAACTTCCCGTTCGCTCGGCTTCCCATTGGTCCCTTCACGGTCCCGCCCCTTTGACGCCAGGCACTTGCACTCTTTATTTTATTTTATTTTAATATATTGCTGTGCGTCACCCCCATTCCAGGGGTTCCAGGCACTTACCCAGGGTCCGTGTTTCCTTTTGGCAATGAGGCACAGTTGAAACTCTGGTGTCTTTATGACATATACCGGTATATATGATAGGGGCTGTTGTTATGTTTTTATGCTTCCTAAATGATTCCTAAATATTTAAACTTTTTTTCCAGATTGATGTGAAGTTATACATTATGTCCTTCCTCACACCCAAAGATCTGAGTAATTTGGGAAGCACCAATCGCTACTGGAGTATAACAGTCCAGGATCCCTTACTATGGCGTTATTTTCTCATCCGCAATCTTCCTTCCTGTCGTTCTATTGATTGGGAGTCAGTCCCTGATGCAAACATATTTAATAAATCCTTTTTTGAGCTTCATAATAGTGCCTCAAGTGACTACATGGCTGCGTAAGTATCCTCTAAAATTCCATATAGGTAACGTACATCTTTATAGGCATATGAAGTTTTGTTCTGTATGTCTCCTAATCTTTTTAACCAAAAACATAACAGATTTAAAATAGCATAAATTGATGAACAGCTATAAACATTCAGTAATACTAAAACCTGATTCTACAATTACTCCTCTTTTTGTAAACATTATATAACATGGGATATCAATAATACACTTGCCACTAATATATCATTAAATTTTATGCCACCCCAGATTGTGTGTTAGCAGATTGCCTTCGACAGTTAGTGTATGCCATCATAGAATCATATTACAGTGGTACCTCGGGTTACAGACGCATCAGGTTACAGACTCCGCTAACCCAGAAATAGTACCTCGGGTTAAGAACTTTGCTTCAGGATGAGAACAGAAATCGCGTGGCGGCAGCGGGAGGCCCCATTAGCTAAAGTGGTGCTTCAGGTTAAGAACACTTTCAGGTTAAGAACAGACCTCCAGAACGAATTAAGTTCTTAACCCAAGGTACCACTGTACCTCCATTGTTTACAACACAGCCTTTGCTTAAGGGTTCTTTGTTGCTTCCCTCTTGACCATAGATGGCAATATTTTGATAGCATAAGGATCCATGGTCAGAGAACTGAGTTTGCTATTAGAATATATTCAAAGTGTTGGTTTTAAGCAGTGCTTTTCCCCCAAGAAAAAATAGGTGCTGGTACTCACCATGAAGTTGTTAACAGTAAGTGTCACAGTAAGTTTGAGTACTTTCAAAGCTAACAAATGTGCACCTCACTCTTCCTTGTCCCACCTGGTTAGCTTCAGCTGCATTAACAGTGCTGAGCATTTTTAATTTTTTTTAATTTGTGGGACCTTTCAGCTCATGCTGAAAAACTTGTCTTACTCCTTTTAAGGTTTTACAATCAGTTTTCATTATTATGGTGTGTGTGTGTGTGTGTGTGTGTGTGTGTGTGTGTGTCCCCCCCCGTGTATATATACACACACATTCTATATACACACAGGTACAAAAAGTGTTGCTCCTGGAGTAAAAGATGTCCAAAACCCAGCCAACCCACTTCCGGATCTGTCACTTCCATGTTACAGTCGCTGATCACACAGACAGAGCCTCGCTTTGCAATGTTTGGGCCTGTGTTGGAAGTGCTGGACGACTCTTTGCTGTACAGAATGGCGGTGTGTCCGGAGATTTGGCCGCTGGCTGGTTTTCCTTCTGGACAATTGCATGGTAACATGATTTCTTTATCTTAAGCAAGCAAACAGAAAGGGCAATGGTGAACATTTGAAGCCTCCTTATTCTGAGTGGGATATTTTCTAACCCAGTTACAGAACGCAGTTTAACTGGAGGCAGAGTGGGGCTGGCCCTACCATTAGACAGAAAGAGAAGAAACAGCTTTTCAAAAATATATAGTACTTATCTAGTAGTGCTATATTGTTTAGGAGGGACAATGGGTCAGTGGCAGAACAGAGGCACTGTGTATTCCAATAATAATAATAATAATAATAATAATAATAATAATAATAATGATGATGATGATAATAATAATAATAATAATAATAATAATAATAATAATAATAATAATAATAATTTTTATTTCTACCCTGCCCATCTGGCTAGGTTTCCCCAGCCACTCTGGGCGGCTTTAAACAGAATATTAAAAACAGAATAAAATTTCAAACATTAAAAACTTCCCAAAACTTCTCCTCAGATGTCTTCTAAAAGTCAGATAGTTGTTTATTTCCTTGACATCTGGTGGGAGGGCATTCCACAGGGCGGGCGCCACTACCAAGAAGGCCCTGTAATCTCACTTCTCACAGTGAGGGAACTGCCAGAAGGCCCCGGCGCTGGACCTCAGTGTCCAGGCTGAACAATGGCGGTGGAGATGTTCCTTCAGGTATACTCGACTGACACCATTTAGATCTTTAAAGGTCAGCACCAACACTTTGAATTGTGCTTGGAAATGTACTGGGAGCCACTGTAGGTCTTTCAGGACTGGTGTTATATGGTCTCGGTGGCCACTCCCAGTCACCAATCTAGCAGTCGCATTCTGGATTAGTTGCAGTTTCCAGGTCACCTTCAAAGGTGGCCCCACATAGAGCGTGTTGCAGTAGTCCAAGCAGGAGATAACTAGAGCATGTACCACTCTGGCAAGACAGTCCGCAGGCAGGTAGGGTCTCAGCCTGCGTACCAGATGGAGCTGGTAAACAGCTGCCCTGGGCACAGAATTGACCTGCACCTCCATGGACAGCTGTGAGTCCAAAATGACTCCCAGGCTGTGCACCTGCTCCTTCAGGGGCACAGTTGCCCAATTCAGGACCAGGGAGTCCCCCCCACCTGCCCTCCCCCTGTCCCCCCATAACAGTATTTCTGTCTTGTCAGGATTCAGCCTCAATCTGTTAGCTGCCATTTATAATCTAAGAACTTAGAAGGATGTGGGACGCGAGTGGCGCTGTGGTCTAAACCACTGAGCCTAGGGCATGCCGATCGGAAGGTCAGTGGTTCGAATCCCCGCGACCGGGTGAGCTCCCGTTGCTCAGTCCCTGCTCCTGCCAACCTAGCAATTCGAAAGCATGTCAAAGTGCAAGTAGATAAATAGGTACCGCTCCGGCGGGAAGGTAAACAGCGTTTCCGTGCGCTGCTCTGGTTTCGCCAGAAGCGGCTTAGTCATGCCACATGACCCGGAAAAACTGTCTGTGGACAAAACGTCTGCTCCCTCGGCCAGTAAAACAAGATGAGCGCCTCAACCCCAGAGTCGTTTGCGACTGGACTTAACTGTCAGGGGTCCTTTACCTTTTTAAGAACTTATCAGTTTTAAACAGGTCTCAAATTCTTCACCTTTCTTTTCTTCTTTCTTTGTCTCAAACAGGGATAGAATTAGGAGTCACATATCATTTGAATGGCCAGAAATTCAATATTACACTGTGTACAGAAACCATGTAAGTGTTATCTTGAAGCCTTAGATTAGCAGTACCCGGAGGTCCAGCGGTCCGCCAACCCCGTGGCCAGAGGGGAAAAACAATTCCAGAGACTTCTTGGTCAGAGAAAAGAGATTTATTGAGATCTGCGCAGAGGCAGCCAGTGGAGTCCTCTCCAAAGACTGGCTACGCCCAATTTCACATTTGCAAACTTTCTTATACCTTGAAAACACCCTTCCCTCCCCCAAGCTTCCCCAAAACCTTCTCCAATCAGCTGGCAAGTTTTAGCTTACTTCCTTATATGGCATATGGCTATCTAAACGCCCCTCCTTCCCTTGTTCGTGTGTTCTTCTCTTGCGTTACTGCATCAGAGAGCATGTGCAGAGAGTACTGCAGTTTCTACTTAGCTGAGAGAAAAAACAGGAAATGGGCTTCCCTGCTAGCCTGCAGAAAGAGGAAGCTGGCCTCTTCCCTGCCAGCCGCTGCTCGCTCTCTGCTAGCCGGCAGAAAGAGGAAGTAGCTCCCAGCTTGCAATTGCGGTTTTTTGCTAGCTGCTTAACCACAACTGCAGAAGTTAGCTTAGGTGCAGATAGTATTGAGATTAACCCTTTCAATTCCCTCCTCTTCTTTTGGGACAACCTATCTCCTAGGTTCGTCCTGGTCTCTCGGGTTTATAATCCTGGGGAAGAGCAATAAGGGCCATGATTCTTTTTGCATCACACCTTGTAAGCATTGCACGAAGCAGGGTATACAGAAGCAAAGAAGCAGAAGGATTAACAGCGGCCCTGCTAATAATACCACAATATGCCTGAGCCAACTGCCATGAGGCAGCCAGGAATATAACCAACCCCATAGATCACCTCCTGTAGTTTTCAGCGGGTTCCTGGCTATCATTGTTTCCATGTGATCAATGGTGGCTGAAATATTATCTAGGACATATCTATTTTATTGCTGAAGGGCCCACTGATACTCATGCTCTATCAGCTGCCTTGCTTTTTGGGAGGTTGTGTCCCACCTCTCTGAGGAGGAGCCTATTATCTTAACCAATTTTCCCACCTGTCCTTGTGGATGCTTAATACTCTCATGATTTCTTCCCAACATACTGTATCCGAAAGGGGCTTCTCCCTCTACATATATTAACATATACCCACAGGAATATATCCACCCTTGCAGAGGCCTGACATACGGAGTGACTATATCAAAGAGTTCTGGCCCCAATATCAAAAGTCCTGGCGGTGCCTTAAATTTTGCTGGGGAAAAAAGTCTCTACGTTGGGGACGCTGCCCGCGGGCGTCCCTCCCAACCACTAGTCCAGTCGTCTGGCGCTCTTCTGGAGATGGTTAGCTTCAGAGGATCATCAGGATTTGGTGTAACTGTCCAATCTAAAATAGCCTTCTTCACTTAAGTGTGGTGGACCCAAGGGGTGAGGTCAGCAACTTTAACAGCAATGGGCCTGGGTCCACCTGTTAAGACAGAGAGAAAATCTCGGGAGAATTACTGCACATAATTATTAAACTGCACATTTTGACTAGCATGGGGGGTTATTGCAAAACTGAGTGGACAAAAGCTGGTCCATTGTCAGATCCTATTGACCTAGGTAGCCCATAGCGGGGAATGATCTTCTATAACAGGCACCTGGTTACCTCTGGAGGCAAGCAAACCTCTTTCCTTCCAGAAGGCTCCATGGGCATGTAAAGTCAGAAATGCATACTTGGAATCAGTATAAATGTTTATCTTCTGTCCCTTTGCCAAGCACAAGGCTCTGGTGAACGCTGTTATTTATGCCAGCCGGGCCGACGTTCCAGGCGGGAGTGGCTGCGCTTCGATCACTTGGTCTTCCAAGGCTACCACTGCATAGCCTGCTTTTCGCTGTCCAGCCTTAACAAAGCTGCTTCCATCCACAAACCATGAAGGCCAGTGGGGGTTTGCTTCATCTTTGAGGTCTGGCCTGCTAAAATATTCTTCATCCATTACTTCAATGCAATCGTGCATCTGCTCCTCACCTTCTCCTACCGGGGACAGGGTAGCTGGGTTGAGGGCGGTGGTGACCTGAAACTTCAAACGCGGATGCAGCAGTAACATCTGGCACTTTCTCATCTTCGCTTGGGAGAGAAAATAGGTACCCTTCATGTCAAGCAAAGCTGGGACTGCATGCAGGGTCACACAAATGGTGTCTTGGCCAAAGGTGAATTTGTCTGCTTTGTTTAGTAGGGTGGCTACTGCCACAACTGTTCTCATACACGGCGGTAAACCTTGCTCTGTAGGCGTCAGGCGCTCAGGTACCCTTCATGTCACTGGCTGTTGCCAGCTTCCCAATTTTTGGCACAAAACCCCTTTCGCTGTCCCTTGGTCCTCATCCACGAATAGAGTAAAGGGTTTCTCAGGGTTTGGGATGCCAAGCGCTGGGGCTTGCTGTAGTGCCCTCTTCAAATCCACGAAGGCTTGCTGTTGTTCTGTGCCTCAAACAAAGGGGTCTCTCTCAGTTCCTCTGGTTGACTCATGTAGAGGCTTGGCAATGATGCTGTAATTAAATATCCATATCCTACAAAATCCTGCAGACCCCAGAAAGCCACAGAGTTCCCTACGGTTCTTTGGCTCTGGTATCAGGATAATAGCCTGCTTCCTTTCTTCACTGGTAACAAAAGGGTGTTCCACTGTGATTGGCATTGCCTCAAGATTCTATGTTGGAGCAGTCGCTCTAGATGCACCTACACTCCTTCAGTCGCCCTTCGTGGGATGGGATACTTATTTACTGCAACAGGATTGACAAATGGCTTGGGCTTCACGATTATTGGTGGGATATTCTTTGCCATTCCTAGGGGGTTCACTTGTTCCAGAATACTGGCGGGGATGGGTCCCTCCTCTTCTTTTACCATCATGAGGCGCCAGTACTCCCTCAGGGGTGCCTCCACAACCAGTTCCCCAAGTGACATAGTGGACAATGTGGCTTCTCCCGATGGCTTAAAAGTAATTTGGGCTTGCAACTTTACCAACAAATCTCTTCCTAATAATAGAATAGGGCATTCTCTCTTCCAGTGCCCTTCCTGTCGGCAGATGGCGCACTGATTCCTCCCAAGACGGCTTCGCCCTCCTCCCCGGGCACTTCCTCTTTCCTGAGGGGTGGGTGTGGTAGCCTGTAATGCCGTCAACTTCCTTGTTTGATACTTCTCCTTTTTTTTTTTTTTCTGGGCCTCCTCATCTCTCTGATTGCAAGAGGTTTGAGCTATTTCCAACATCTATTCCAGCCCATGGCCGATGAACCCCTTATGCTTCTGGATTTTTTTCTCTTTTTTGGCGAATATCGGACGCTGCCTGAGCTACAAAGGCAGCCTTTATAATGGGGCGTTGGCAATATCATCTGGGTTCTCCTCAAAGGTAGGGTTCTAATTTCTCCAATTGCACACATCAGCACTTGAAAAAGGCACATGTTGGACTGTATAAGTGCATGGTGGTGCTTCCCCACCCTGTCCTGGGGGGGGCTGGTGGGTCATACACTCTGCGTAGAGGCATCATTGCAGTCCCACCCTTTTTCTGTGCCTTATGGGACTTATGGAGGGACGCCCTGGTTGCTGCTTCTATCCATTTCTTCTGGCATTTCTTCCCTTGTGTTGGGGAGCATCCTGCTGCTGCCAACAAATGGGAACTAACATCCACTTCTTTCGCATAGGGTTGTACATACTGTTGCAATCTCAATTGTCTGATACTGTGTCCACATTTTTTCCTTTCTTTGCTAACTCAATTAGTCCCTTCATAAACTCCTCATCATCCTCTTCCTCTTTGCTCTCTAATTCATCAACCTTGGAGGGTTCAGGCTGAGGGCCGGCTCCTCCCTGGTCCTGGGGCCCTGGGCCTGGGGGATTCGCTAGAGGGGCAGTTGGTGGAGCATAGGGTGGCGGCGGTTTAATGACTTCCCCCTCTTCTCCTTCCGGATCTGGTATCACCGGGGGCTTTTCTGACTTCCCTGCCGGTTGGACTGCACACATTGTATTTTGTGGGGCGTCGCCTCGGCAGGCTTTCAGCCACGGTGGATTATTTTCTACATTGATTTTCCAGGTAGAAATATAAGGGATCTGGTCTGGGTGGACGTTCAAGATATTTTGATATAGTGGGTTGATTAGTTGCAAATTAAATCTGCCCTCCGAGGGCCAATTAGTTCCTTGGGTGGGCCAATCAACCTCACATAATGTCCTCATCCTCTCTCTTCTCAATTTGAACCCAATCACCATGCTTCGTAGCTGCTTTCCAGTTGGTTAAAAAGCATTTCAGAGGACTACGTTAGCTTGCCCCAGACCCCATTTTTTTTTTTTTCAGATACTCCGCTCCTAACCGGGCTTAAGATCCTTTCACACTTCAACCACTACAGACTGTGACTTGGCGAACTCTCGTTGCCAAGAAATGCACAGCCCTGCAATCGCTCGGCCAAGGGGACGCTAAGCCCCGGCCCACACTTGACAATTCAGCCACTGGAGTATCTGACATGCAACACACAAAACACACCAAAATAATTTTCCCTCTGTTTCCCCTTTCCCCAACCTTACTGGCGGCACTCTACTGCCACCTCTGTTTCCCCTTTTCCCTTTTCCCGTCTGGCGGGGCGGCACCTTATTGCCACGGCCAGTTCCTTTGTTCCTTTTCTGGCGGCACTCTACTGCTCACAGCCAGACCCTTTATCCCTTTTCTGGCGGCACTCTACTGCTCACAGCCAGAGGAAGCTGATCGGGCTTCCTACCACGCCCTTTCCCTTAGGGTTACCTGATCCGCTGCGGACCCCTCCTTCGGCCGTCCTCTTTTCTCTCCCGACTGGGTGTCTCGGCTCAGGCACAGCGTGGCGATCTCCCCCTACGAACTGGCAGGGTGCGCGCTGGAGATTGCGAGCGCTGGTCCCGGTTGCTCACCCGGTCGAGTCTGGCCCCTCGGTCCACCTTTCGTGGGGTGGGGACCTCATCCCGGACGAGCCCCCAAAATGAAGCCTTAGATTAGCAGTACCCGGAGGTCCAGCGGTCCGCCAACCCCGTGGCCAGAGGGGAAAAACAATTCCAGAGACTTCTTGGTCAGAGAAAAGAGATTTATTGAGATCTGCGCAGAGGCAGCCAGTGGAGTCCTCTCCAAAGACTGGCTACGCCCAATTTCACATTTGCAAACTTTCTTATACCTTGAAAACACCCTTCCCTCCCCCAAGCTTCCCCAAAACCTTCTCCAATCAGCTGGCAAGTTTTAGCTTACTTCCTTATATGGCATATGGCTATCTAAACGCCCCTCCTTCCCTTGTTCGTGTGTTCTTCTCTTGCGTTACTGCATCAGAGAGCATGTGCAGAGAGTACTGCAGTTTCTACTTAGCTGAGAGAAAAAACAGGAAATGGGCTTCCCTGCTAGCCTGCAGAAAGAGGAAGCTGGCCTCTTCCCTGCCAGCCGCTGCTCGCTCTCTGCTAGCCGGCAGAAAGAGGAAGTAGCTCCCAGCTTGCAATTGCGGTTTTTTGCTAGCTGCTTAACCACAACTGCAGAAGTTAGCTTAGGTGCAGATAGTATTGAGATTAACCCTTTCAATCTGAGGTGTTTTTTGCTTGCTTGCTTCCCCACCCCTTCAAGTAACAGTATTCCAACGGTGATAGGATTATCCCCAAATAAGAAAATTCTAGATCTCCATCATCATGCCAATGCATGTGGGAATTTTCTAATAGTAATAGGATTGTCTGAAGATGAGAGCAAGCCCGTTTCAAGAAGTGCTCATTCTGTGCACGTTTCTTTCAAGGAAACGTTTGGCCACAGTCTGGGACATGGCCTAATTTGCTCAGTTCACTCAGGAATTGGGGGACCTAGATTACTAGGAGCCAGAGTAGACCTGTGAATTGTTCGTTTGCTTGAACTGCCTGGCCTAGATGTGTACAAAAGACCACACTGTTCTTTCTTAAGGCACTAGTCCTCAACACCTTCAGTTCTGCATAGTTTCTCCCTTCCTTACTGCACAGTATCTGAAAAAAAAACCCAACTGGTTTCTCTCCTCTCTTTCCAGTGAGGAAAGTCTCAGAGCAAAGGAAGAGAACACCAGTCCCATCAACAAGGTGTTCTCTGCAGAGTCCGGTGTTGATGGGAAAATGCATTACAGTCTGAACAAACATTTAAAAAACGTGTGCAGACTAATGGATGGGTTCATCTATCTTACATATGCTGACACTCATGAAAGTAAGGAGCTTTGCGCCATATGGGTAAAAAAGGAATAATTATGTGGCTATACAACCCAGTAGGGTCTAAGAATGGGGGATCTGTTGTATTTTCTATTGTTTTTTGTGTGCATGTGCTTTATACCAACAGAAACCTTTTAAAAAATAAAATAAATAAATGTAAGGGCTTCTGAATGATGCCAACATAGCTTTTAGCGTACAGCTGGCAGAGGGTGGCAAATCCTTTATCTCCCTCACTCTCTTTTTGCAGGACACAACTGTCAACTTGAATTTGACGGGCTGGCAGCAATGCTTGACCCAGTCCTTGGCCCTACAGATAGACCTCTGCTTGTCCTGTCCTGCGTTTCCTGTGCTGAGATCGAAAGAATTCCTTGTGTTTATATGGCGCATCAGCTGCAGCTGAACCTGCTTGGCCCGCGGCCATGGATGGTAGCATTTCCCCCCCTTTCATTTGTTTAAGTATCTGGGATCATGAAACTGATTGACAACAGGTTCTAGAAGCACCATTCCACATCGTGTAATTGAGGCTGCCATCCTATTCTCAGTTACGGTATATGGGAGTAATGCCTTTTAAACCAATGGGACTGCCTTCTGAGTATAAATGCATAGAATTTCACTGTAGGTTACAGAACTGGCCTATACCTTTTATGCCTTTTTCTTTTTTTAAGGGTTGGTCAAATTCATTGAGATTATGTCTATAGCAGCCCACAGGCCAGATTTGGCCCAGAAGGCCATTTTCCCTACACCGGGCTCACCTGCCCACACCTGACGCCATCAGGAACAGGTAGAGATGCAGCTACCAGCACGCAATTGGGAGCCGTAAGGTGCACCACCATTGCCAAGAGAAAGTGGGCTTCCAACACTTGCTGGATCAGCAGTGTGAACCCGTTCACCCCACAGGAAATTCGCTCATAGAGGCAATGCCTGCAGAAAACAGGCCTTCATCTCTTTGCCAATCAAGCTGAAGCCTCAAGCACTTTTGTTTTGTGAAAGATACTAACATTTGCTTATTCCTGCATTTCACAGGTTCAGGACACTGAAACTTCCACCTTGGATGGACTGGTAGATGGAATTCAGTGGCTACTGGAACAAATCAAATGTAAAAATGCCCAGTAACCAGGCTTGTTTACATTCATTCACATATACATTACTGCATGCCCACTTGTGGCAAAGGAGAATGTCACTATGTCCTTGGGCATGAATGGGTGGATAAATTTCTCCCTGGCACATGTGTGTGTTCACAGTTTCTTCCACTGATGTTTGTCTACTCTGATAAGTTACCACTTGGTAAATGAATACTCAGGCCTAATACTCAGACATAAGAGTCCCCCACTACAAAACTCTATCAAATTGGGATTCATCTTCACTTTACTGGCCCCCATACAGTCCACCGTAGGTTCCAGGTCCAACACCTTTGCAGGCGGAAAAGCACACCCAGTTCAGATGGAATGGGAAAACAGAGCCGTGTGTCATCAACATACTGATAATATACTGATAATATTTTTTATAAACAGGCGGCCCTGTTTAGGGAAGTTTTTAATGTCTGACGCTGTATTGTTTTTAATATTCGGTTGGAAGCCGCCCGGAGTGGCTGGGGAAACCCAGCCAGATGGGTGGGGTGTAAGTAATAAATTTTATTATTATTACACTATGCCGTTTCAAAATTCATAAACAGAAGACATTTAATATGTGAATGGAGTCACAAATGAATAAGAATCAAATAAATGTTCCATGAACACGAATGGTAGGAGTGGTAAGTCACTGTCAAAAGATTACTGAAATGGAGGCAGAATGCCTTTCCACAGTCAATATCCTACAAACGTGAGATGATGGGTGCTCCAAATGTCGCAATAGGGTGCTCCGAGCACAGCAGCAGACAGAACAGTTCTTCCAGGATAATGAACAGTTTCAATGATAACAGCTAACAATAATATGAAATGAAAACCATTACATTCAAATACAGTCCAGTGAAAGAAATGACAGGCCTGCATGTTAACCAACCAATGATAAATACATACCAAATCAATAGTCCCCAAAGGTACATCAGATGGCCATGGATCAGGTATCACTAAAAAGTGTAGTAAGCTGATAATGAAACAGACTGAAGAGAGTCTTGATCACCTGCTTTCTCCAGGGGCACCTACAAGTCAGCTCCGAACTCTCCTGCCTGTGTCTAGTTGAGGTCTGTGTGTAGCCCTAATCTTTATGAAAAGCCCTCTAGATGTACCTCAATCCAACCAGATTAATCATTCACACATAGCAGCTCCTTTGCCAGTTGAGCTCTTGATTGATGTCAGGAGAACAAGGCTGGGAACATACCTGTTGAAGGCTTTCGAATTGGCAAAAGGTTTCGTGACTGCAATTATAGTACTGCAATGTGTTCAGCAAATCTAGAGTTTGTTGCAGAGATTGCTGTATTGAGCAGGGCAGGACTGGATCAAGGCATTTTTCTGCCTGAAGCACTTTCCTGCCTTTTCCTGAGAATCCTTAAGGACAATATCACCATGCAGCTTATATATAGAGTGTAACACGTACGATGTGTTACATGAACAGAGTAGAAATAATCCTTTGAATATTGTATTACAGTCCAGAAAATCCTGTTCTTGAAGGTTTTATCAGACATGAATTGGCATGTTGGTTGTCAGCTGCTAAGAGGATTCTGCTTATAACAGTGCTACTGTCTTAGCTTCAATCTCATCATCTTGTTATGTACTCTTCATGTACCGATTTCCCCTGCTAATAGTAAAGAAACCAGGGATGATCGGATATGGCCGTTGTCACAGATCATCTGTGACTAGCACTGCAAGGAGCAGAGTGCAGTGGTACCTTGGTTTAAGAACAGCTTAGTTTATGAACAGCTTGGATTAAGAACGCTGCAAACCCGGAAGTAGGTGTTTTGGTTTGTGAACTTTGCCTTGGAAGAAGAACATGTTTCACTTCCTGTTGAGTGTGTTCCGTTTGTAAATTGAGTCCCCCGCTGCTATGGGAATGCACGCCTTGGTTTAAGAACGCTTTGGTTTAAGAACGGACTTCCCGAACAGATTAAGTTCGTAAACCAAGGTACCACTGTAGTTATATTTATATCCTGGCTGTCGTCCAAGGAGCGTAAGGCTGTACACATGGTTATCTCCCCTTTCCTTTATCTTCACAACAACCTTGTGAGGTAGGTTGTGCTGAGAGATGGTGTCTGACCCATGATCACCCAATTAAGATCACAGCTAAATGGAGTTGTGAATGTGAATCTCCCGTAACCAAGCACTAACCAAATGAAAGGCAGTCCTGGACAATGCAATACAAAATATATGCAACATGACAGAGACACATTCATGCAACTGGGCACAAAAACATCTTCCATTGTTTTCAGAAAGTGCAGCTAGTAGGATAGCATATATAATGAATTGAATTTGTTATTTTCCCCATTCTATTGACTTTTGTGCATATTCTTTGGCTGGAAGGCTGCGTCACAAAACTGGGATCAATAAGAGTTTCAAAGGATAGCTGTGTTCCGGTTCAAGAAGTGCAGATGAGGTAGCTTCTTATTAAAAAAACAAACAAAATCAATTTATTCCTCCTACTCTACTTGGAATCCCTTTTGAGCCATGATTCTCCATGGGTGACCTTGTGTAACTAATGATTTATTTGCCTAAGCAACCAAATTGCGTGTTGGCAGTTCAAATAAAATGAATTGAACATACACTGCAATTCATTCTTGCAACATGGCAGGAAAAGAAAAGTAGGAATAAAAACAAAATGTGTGCTCCATCCGAGGAGATGAATTCGGGAAAATTCTCATGACTATTCATTCCTTTAACACCGTGTTTTCCTTGGATTGTTTCCAATACTGCTATGACCAAGTTAGTGTTCTAGTGGTTTTGATTAAGGTTTAAGAAAATTAAGACTAGTGTCTGTAATGATTAACTTCTAACAGGTTTAACTTAGTTCCTTCCATCACATTAACTCTGGCAAATTATCCCTGTTCAGCATAAGAAGTTCCAAACTCCAGCTACTGTTCCCTGCAAAATGTATGATTTTTAGTTTGTTTTTGCTGGCCAGTGTTACAATAAAACTCAAAATGGTAGTGGAAAATCCACGTCAAACGTACTGTACATTCTGGAATGGCAAGGATGGGAGTATGTGTGTTCAGTACAGTATGCACTTAATTTTTAAAAGGCAAATATGATAGCTACATCTAATTTAATTTGCAGCTGTATGTAGAAAAAGAAAACTAGAAAAATTGATAAATTTGATTTTTTAAAGTAAAAAAATCAGTTCATCATATATATCCCAATTCTTTTTATAACATTATATATTCATTCTCCATCTCTTCAATTCCTATTTTTCTTCCAGTGTATTGCATCACTTAATCTCCACTGCCAGCAAACATTAAGAACAGAGATGGGTAGATTGGGTATTTCCACGGATAATAAAAAAAACTAGGAAGAAGTTCAAAAATGTTAGAATATAGGATTAAATTTAAAAATATCAGTCTACAAAAGCTGGTCAGACTGCTGAGCAGCGCAGAATCAGATGTGTGAGTGGATAACTATGCAGTCAACTATAAGGAAGATTTTAAATTCATAACCAGGTCCACTGTGTAACAGGCTCAAGGTTCTTATCCTACATTAGCTGGTTGTAATCACAGACTCATAGGACTGGAAGGGACCCTGAGGATCATCCAGTCCAACCCGCTGCAATGCAGGAATATGCAGCTATCCCTTATGGGCATCAAACCGGCAACCTTGGTGTTACCAGCACCAAGCTCTAACCAAGTGAGCTATCCCCAGCTTTGGTAAGTCAATATTCATTTTCCCCGTGTTTCAGAGTTACAGTATCCATAGTGCCCACCTCCAATCAGCGGTGGAGCAAACTGATCGGGCGACTGGGGTTGCGCGCATGCCCTGCGCCCAGGGGCGGGGCCAGTCAGGGCAGGATGCTCCGTGGGGCCTCCAAGGAGTCTGGCTGTCTCCTCCCACTCAGCCACCCTACAGTTGGGGGAGGCAGTGGGCAAATTTTTGGGCAGCAGGGAGCCTGTGCGTGCCCAAGACACTGCGTCACTCCCAGGAGAGACGCATGGGTTGGACGCGCTGCAGGCCCCGTGGTGATTGTAACTTAGAAATCAGCCCTGAGTGCTCACTGGATCCTGAAGCTGAGGCTCTAATACTTTGGCCACCTCATGAGAAGAGAAGACTCCCTGGAAAAGACCCTGATGTTGGGAAAGATTGAGGGCACAAGGAGAAGGGGACGACGGAGGACGAGATGGTTGGACAGTGTTCTTGAGGCTACCAGCATGAGTTTGACCAAACTGCGGGAGGCGGTGGAGGACAGGGGTGCCTGGCGTGCTCTGGTCCATGGGGTCATGAAGAGCTGGACATGACTAAACAACAACAACAACAATATGCATTGGCAGCTAAGAAGATCAGGAGAAAAGAACTAGATAAAATAGCAGTCAATTGCAAAGGTGATTCGGACATTTAACCTGGCACATTCTACCTGAGAATTCCTTGCTATTCTATCGTATGCAACAAATAATTCTTAGGAGACGTGATCGTGGTTTATTGCATCTGCAGTGCCTGATGTCTTTATGGTTATTGTTGCTTTTCTTTTTGTTCCCTTTGTGAATGATGCCATGGCCTTTGGCCAGTGCAATAAAGTTGTTGTTGTTGATGATGATGATGATGAGTGCCGCCCGGCATTTTGTCACCCCCCTCGGTAGTGACACCTGGGGTGACCCGCCCCCACCACACACCCCTTCCTCTGCCCAAGCCTCCCAATAGCCATACTGAAGCTGCAAAAGAGGGGCTTGCTAAGGAAATTCATGCCAGAGGCTGAATTCAAACTAGGGGCTTCCTGATTCATAACTCTTAGCCGCTAAACTGCACTGATCTGACTAAAAAACTGAAAGGTGCCACAACTACGGCATGCCTGATATTTGGGAAACAGTTTTATCAGCCAATGTAGATGCTTGCTCTCATGTTTCATTTGTGCGTATTGTTGTTTAGCCATAAAAAAGTACCATTAGAAGGAGCCATGCAATGACTATGCATAACGCGCATTAATTCAATTGCTTCATTGCACTGGCATATTTAAACTCTGAAACCCAAACCCTAATATTCATTTGACTCCTGCTTTTCCTGAAAAATGACACCATGACATATGACTGCAGGGTTCAAATGCTAACTTCAGGCTGTCAGATGTCTGTTGCTGACTTAGAAGCTGACTGCTCTAAGCCGGGGACGGACACATCTTTTATTTTTGGGCCCTGTTCTGTTCTGCAGACAGTAGCCTGAGTGACAGAAGGGTATTCTGCTGTAAAGATGATCGGACTCCGTGATAAAATATGTGCTCCGCAGCTCTAGGGGTGCTTCATAGTGATTGAACACATTTATTTGGACGTAGCAGGGACATTAAACACAGGGAAATCCAATGTAAAACTGCACAAAAGAGGTCTTTTGCACATACAACTTCTGGCAGGCCAGACTTCAAGAGGTTCTCAGAGGACAGACCATCACTAGGTTCCTTTAATCAAGGGGTGAAACACCCATCCCAAAAGGGAGATTAGCCCCTTGAAACCCCCCAAACATCAACAAGCTAAGGCAGGGATTGTTGCACTACTCTGAAAGTGTAGCTCTGTGAGGCTCTAATTCTGAACAAACTACAGTTCCCAGAATTCTGGGGAGCAGAGACTCTTAAAGTGGTACTATAGTGCTTTCAAAGTATGGTGCAAAAGGAGACATGTTCTTATTTCACAACCTCACTAGGAAGCATATTCCAGGGCAGAATAGTTACATAAAGGTCTGATTTCTTTGTTGTTTTAATGCAATCTGCAGGAACAAATGGAAGTTATGATTTCTGAGAGCAGATTTTGCTGAGTTTGCATGACAAAGCCGAACAGCGTTGCTGCCAACTGTACAGGAAAAGCCCAAAACCTCACTGCTTTTAGCTGAGGTTTGATATGCAGAAATCAGGAGTAAAAAATTTCATAGGATGCAGGCAAAATGAAAACCTGCTAATCTTTGCAGAAATAAAAGTGCTGCTACAGGGAGCAGCTACAGGGGCCAGTTCACAAGCAGGCAACCTAAAAAAACCAAACCACAAGGATCCATTAAAATCCACTCCTTAATTTTATTTTGTCTTTGGAAGTTCGCCCTATCACTTTACAACCAATTTACTCAGAAATTAGCGCCACTGATTTCATTGGATCTTACATCCCAGTCATTGCAGTGTGTACTCGGAAGTCTTAGTGAGCCCAATATGACTTACTCCCAAGTAAACTATGTCTAACCTTTTGCATCCTTAGTCGTCCTTAGCCTGCTTTATTGAGTGAAAGCTCCATTCGTTTTTACTCTGTAGTACAGTATTTAAGCCTATATTAAGTTTTTTCTTTGTATTACTGAATTCATTCTGTGTTTGCTAAATGGCTGATTTTCGTTATTTCGAATTTACTGACACGATCTGCATTTTGTATTCCCAGGGTGCTCCGTTGTGCCGTTCCGAAAGTTTGCTGCGAGCTGCTCCTTGTGGAAAAGCGGCAGATAAGTCAAATCAACTAAACAACCAAAACATTCGGCTCGGTCGGGGGGCATCATTAGTACAATTGTATATTTATTAAATTTGTATACCATCCTTCGTCCGAAGATCTCGGAATAAAACCACAAAGTACATAACGAAAACAAGAGGAAAACCAAACCAAACCATCCTAGAAACACGTTTAAAAGGACACAGTCTGCTAATCTGTAAGGGCGCCGTTCCTGGGAGCAAGCGCCACGGAACACAGAGCGCGCCCTGTTGCATCTCCAACTCCCAGGCCAAGAGGCGCCTCTGCGCCTCCTCCAAGGAGCCGGTGCATTTCTTCAGCCTCCCGCTTGGTTTTACAAGGGGTTAAAGACGACGTCAGACGCCGAGCCCCCTAACCCTCCCCCAGCTTCGCATCCCATTTGACAGGCGCGCCCTGCTCTCTCTTTTTTTTCCGGCAGCCTCGCGCCGAGGGGGTTGGGCATCAGCCGCCGCCACCGCCTCCTCCTCTTCTCCTTCTCCAAGGCCGCTGCTCGCCCCGGCTCCTTCCTGCTCGCCTTGCACGCCGCGAAGCGCACGAAGATGGCGGCTCAGAGCCTCCTGGCCCGCTTTGCTCGCTGCCTGCCCGGCTCCGGCACGGCGCAGCTTCTCCGTCGAGCCCCGGCCAAGGTAAGCAAGCGCGCGGCGATGGTTGCAGAGGACCCTTCTGCGGCGGCTTGGTGCGCGCTTACTCGCAAGGAAGCCTTTGCAGCCTCTGCAACTTGGACCGGCTCGCCGGCGCAGCTTGAGCCTTAGCAGGAGATCAGGTTTCGCTCCATGTGATGCAAAAATCCTCCCCCACGAAGGCGCAAGAGCAGGCCAGGCTGCTTCTCTCCGCCACCTGCCCCACTTTTTTCTCCTGGCCACTGGGCAACCTTTCGCCCCCTTCCCCCCCAAACAGCAACGCGTCCCACTGACATTTCCATGCCCTCTTGCTCTCTAATCCGCTCGCCGGCCTCCTGGCTCCCTTCCCTTTGGCCCCTGGCCGGCTCTGAACCGTGGATGAACCTCCTGCTCGCCTTTCCCTTCAAGGCTTGTTGCGCGCGAAGGTTTCCTTGCAAAGGCGAAAGATTCCCCCGCGACGCGCGGCAGAAGGAGCGGCGCGCCTCTCTCCTTGCGCCCCTGGGCTGACCAGGCCGGAGGGGATCCCTACCTGCTGAGCGCGCGTCCTTCAGCGGAACAGAGGCGCCTGTTTGTTTAGCTGACCTTGAGGAAGAAGGAAGGGAGCGAGCTTTGCTTGCAGGCCCGCTCTCTGTCCCTTTCTGTCCCCATCCCCAGGGGCCTGGCTGGCTAAGTGACTTAGGATAGGAGCAGGCGGGCTGGCGGTAAGACAGGCCTAGCCAGAGGTCTTGCATCTTTCATTAAGGCGTTCCCTTACGCCTCTTGGAAGATGTGGAAACACAGAAACAGGTACGTTCCAAATAGAACTGGTATAGTCAGGTGGGGCCAGGATTTATGTTGGGGAGTGAGGTGGCGGCAGGAGACCCACCTGTCATCACCCTCTGTCTGACTGCCTAGCCGATTGGGAATGAAATGTCTCAACAACAGTTGTTTTAAAATACTTTCTTTTGACCCCAAGTGCTCAGGGGGGAAAACACCTGTCAAAATCTTTCTACAATTTCTGCTTTTAGTTAAGTATTTTTGTTTGTTTATTTTATTTCCTTGGCTATTTATTTCCCATGGGTGCAGTTGCACAGTGTGATTGTTTCTCTCCTCCCCTCCACGCCCTTCAAGGAAAGCCCCCCTAAATAAACTGGGAAAAAGCTAAATTAAAAAAAGTTTTAAAGAGCCAAATAGCATGCAGAAAGCAGTGAAATTCTAAAGTTTTTGTGTTTTTTAAATGTTTGCTCCCTGGGGCTGATGGGAATCGAAGTCCTAAACATTTGTTTATTTGTTGCATTTATATCCTGCCTTTTCTGCAAGGAGCTCAGGGTGTTGTATATGGTACTCTCTCCTCATTTAATCCCCCAAAGGGAATCTGGAGAGGGGGCCTGGTTGGCAAAGGCTGGTCTAGGCTAACTGGCCGTGTTTCTGGTCTGGACTGTGCCAGCCCTACCTAGGGACTGAATCAGGTACTTTTTGCATGCAAAACAGATGCTGCCTTTTGAATAAGAACATAAGACAAGCCTGCTGGACCAGGCCCATTCAGTCCAGCATCCTCTTCTTACTGACCAGATGCCAGTGGGACATGAGCAGAAGAAGTGGTATTCAGAGGCCCGATTCCTCTCACAGCAGAGGCAGAACAAAAGATAGCCTTGACTTGTCTAACCAGTGCCAGAATTAGTGGGATGCAGGTAGTTCCCCTGCCCAGGGTGCCAAGCCGAGGGGGCACAAAACAGCAACAACAACCCTATGTTTATACAGGTACCTACTGAGAAGATCCATAAGAAAGCAACTGTACTAAAGACATTATTACAGTGGTACCTCAGGTTACATATACTTCAGGTTACAGACTCCGCTAACCCAGAAATATTACCTCGGGTTAAGAACTTTGCTTCAGGATGAGAACAGAAATTGTGTGGCGGCAGCAGGAGTCCCCATTAGCTAAAGTGGTTCTTCAGGTTAAGAACAGTTTCAGGTTAAGAACAGACCTCCAGAACGAATTAAGTTCTTAACCCGAGGTACCACTGTATTGTGAAAATAAGCAATGCTTTTTTGGGGTGGCGGCGGCAAATTTTGTCCTTGCTCAGGGCACCATATTTATTACCAAAGTCCGCCCCTGGTCTGATCCTCTTCTAAAGCCATCCAACTTGGTGGCTGCCATTGCCTCTTACGAGAGCAAGTTCCATGGCTCTGCTTCTAGTCTCCTGCTTTGGGAAGGAAGACAGGGTGTGTCACTAGGGAGGGAAGCAATAGCATAGGCTTAGCTGTGTTGTGCCATAGACTCAGGCCCTCTGGGCTCTTCTGCTCTTGTCTAGAAGTGCCACAACTTTCAGCGGTCTGCGCTGGAGGTTGGCCATCCTTGTTCTGCAAGTGAGCATCTAATCCTGTGCTGGTACCTAGCAATCTCTTGTTTACTGGGACGCTGCTTCAGGTGTTGTGCCCTGTTCTAGATTTCCTGACAAGGCAATGGAAACCTTGTAGGCCAGATTTAATGTCATACCAGTAGATGCCACAGAATTCCCCTCCCTCCCTCCTCATTCTGCTCTGGGAGGATTCCCCAGAGGAAGGTTAAGTAGAAGTCCTTCATTGGATGCCACAATTCAGTGTCACCCAGTGTTTTTAACATGCTAGACACAACTTTTCTCAATGTGCATAATAATATTGGCTCACAAAGTTTCCATATGCAGAAATTTGAACTGCTGCACTGCAGTATAAATTGGAGGCTGGCTGTAGCTCTGTGTCAAAGGAGAAATGACTTTGACCTAGTCGGCACACTTTGACTGGCTGAGAGATGTGTCCTTGTTGGAGAAAGGGTTGCTTGGGGTTTCTGTTGTTGTGCCAGTGTTGATGAAGCATAGCATGTGACTTTCCATGCCGGGGAGAATTGTTGGCTGGTTCTTCTTAAAGTATCTTGTGCAGAAGGCAGCCAGAAGCTTCTGGTTAAGAAATCCTGAGTGCTCCATTGCTCATTATTTCTGGGGTTTATTAGTAAGGAAAATGAGTTCCTCCCCCCTCCTATTTCCTGTCCCTGTCTCTGTTTATCTGCTTAATATCTGCTTAATAATTTGTCTACAAATATGGCATAATTTTACATATTTGGTCAGGACAGGAGACATCTCAAATTTTTGTAAATAGGTAAGGAGTAGTGCAGATGTCATAGGATTACATGGAGGATGTGTTGTTATTAATCAAACTTACTCCTAGGTAAATGGGTATATAGTATAGCAGGCACCGCCAAACTCAGCCCTCCAGATGTTTTGGGAGACTACAGCTCCCATCATCTCTAGCTAACAGGACCAGTGGTCAGGGATGATGGGAACTGTAGTCCTCAAACATCTGGAGGGCCAAGATTGGGGATGCCTGCAGTAAAGTATACACTGTTGGATGGATTTCCCCCCTAAATTGATTTTTTAATTCTGAATTTATTGTTATTCACGTTTTATACTGTATTTTAATCTGGTTTTTGTTGCATCAATTAAGTGTTTTAAATTTGTTGTTAGCCGCCCTGAGCCCGGTTTTCTGAACCGGGAAGGGCAGGGTATAAATAAAAAATTATTATTTATGATTATATTACAAAACAGGATTGTACCCTCTGGGCCAAGCACTTCCTGCAAGGAAGTAACACGTAGAGCCAAACCAAGCTGGATTGAAGTCCTGCCAATCAGTTGATGTCACCTGCTCATTGGGTGATGTTGCTTGATTGACAGGTGACAATGGTTTTTGAAAAATGGCTTCAGAGCCCAAAATGGAATCCCTGCTGGGCCAAACTGGCCCATGGATTGGAAGTTCCCCACCTTGCTGTCTAAGACTACATTTCTAAGATCATTTATTAGGGAGTACTGTATGTTTCATAGAATTCAGTAGAACTTGCTGCTGACTAAATATACTTGCACTGCCAGGAATCTGGTTTATTAAGAAGTTTACCTGGCGTTGCCATTTAGAAACACCCACAAGGTGACTGACACGTAGTTGAAATTCCAATAGAAAGGGTTTTAACTTCAGTAGAATCAACATTTTACTGTGTTGCCCTAGCTACGTCTACTCAGAAGTACTGTAAGTCCTGTTGAATTGAATGGAGCTTACTTCCAGGTAAGTAGGGTTATGATTGCAGCCTTAGAACCTTTGATAACTTAAGACTTTGTGTTGTTTACTCAGATGGCAAAACATTTTCAAAAATAATAAAGAATTGTAAATAAATTTTAAATAGGAACAAAACTCAATTGTATGCCATTTTACAATACAGCATATGTTTGTATGACTAGACAGATCCTTGTTTATTTAAAAAATATTTATATATTGTTCTTTATAATATATACCACATTAGTTTTACTATTTAAAATGAAACACTCAGCCTTGAAGTTCGCTGGGTCACCTTGGGCCAGTCACTAACCTACCCTCCCAGGGCTGTTATTCTATGAGGATAAAATGGGGAGGGGGAGAACAAAGTATGACACCTTGAGCTACTTGGAAGAAAGATAGGATATGAATGGAATTTTTAAAATAAATAAAATAAAATAAAATCCATAAGTATCCATGTCTGCAGAATCAGAATGAAATTTAATGGCTTCAATGGAATTTACTTCCTACAGGATTTTAGCCTGTGATCTGTGGCAATTGCTTCTAAGTTAGTCTTTTTAGAATCTTAACTCTGATTCTGCAAGCTTGGGAAGCTAAGGCATTTTGTTGAAATCTGAAATATACTCACCCTTGCCCTAGTTGCATGTCTAGAGAAAACATATTTCCTAGGAGTTGCTTAAGATACTAGTACTGTCTGTTCAGACACTGTTTTCTTTAATTAAAAATGTGGCCAGACATATCGAGGACAGACCCCTAAATGTGGTTTTGGAAATTCAAGTTTACAATATGTTTATTGCTTAAGAGTATCGGTATTTGTAATAATACCCTTACTTCCAAGCTGCAAAGAATAAACAAAGAATTTAAATCTTTCCCCTACTGTCCTTCACCTAAATACAGTATTTGCTAAAGTGATTCAGAGCTCATATTATGCAGAGAATGGCTGGAACTGCAGTTCCTTCTGATGTTTCAGGGTGCATTGCCTGAAAACTTTCAAGCACAGTGGCTAGAAATTTGCTCTTTTAAAAAGGAAGGAAAGCAAGCAAGCAGAGATTATTGGGAAATTCAGCATCACATTTATTAGTCTGGTTGTATAAAATGGCAGCATACATGTCGTTTTGACCATAGTGATGTACACCCTTCAAATCTAGTGTTACCCATGAGCCTCTAGCATGCATTCTTTGCACTTTCTGATCAGCGCAAATTCCTTGTGCATATCTTTCTAAAAAGTGCTGGTGGGATATCCTTTGTTACTGCGAATGAGCACCTAAGGTTGTACCTTGACGCTTTCTCCCCTTTGTTTCTTCTACTCTTTCTAGAGCTGTGGCTGCTATTTTTCAACAAGCAGCCGCCACAACACCCAGTTTTATAATGATCCAGTGGAAGCAGTAAAAGACATACCCAATGGGGCCACTCTCCTCGTTGGTGGTAAGTACTTCAGAATCTACTTGCTCTTTGCCAAATGAATTACTTGCTCAGTTTTATAAATTGGAAACATTTCTGCTACTCCATGAACATAAATGATAGGCTTTAGGTTTTCAGTACTTCAGACAAAACATACCGTATTTTTCGCTCTATAAGACGCACATTTTCCCCTCCAAAAATTAAGGGGAAATGTGTGTGCGTCTTATGGAGGGAATGTAGGCTCCTTGGCTTCAGCGATAGCAATGTGAAGCGTCCGAAGCTCAGTGGGAGCGCTCCTGCTGCGCTCCGGAGGCTTCACGTTGCTTTCGCTGAAGGGTAGGTGTCCCTTCAGCTAAGGCGCAGCGCCCCTTCAGCTAAGCGGGAGGAGAAATGGAAGGGGCTCCGTTTCTCCTGCCGCTTCGCTGAAGGGGCGCTGCGCAGAGAGGGGGAGAATTTTTTTTCTTGTTCTCTCCCTCTAAAACAAGGTGCATCCTATGGTCGGGTGCGTCCTATAGAGCGAAAAATACTGTAATACAGCGGTACCTTGGTTCCCAAACTCAATCCATTCTGGAAGTCCATTTGACTACCAAAACGTTCGCAAACCAAGGCATGACTTCTGATTGGCACCGGAAACAATGCCAACAGCCAAAACGGAGATTCGGCTTCCAAAAAACATTCGCAAACTGGAACACTTACTTCCGGGTTTGTGATGGTCTGGAGCCGATTTGTTTGGGAACCAAGCCATTCAGGACCCAAGGTACCACTGTAAAGGATTTCTAGGCAGTTGGTAAAATGAGGGAAAGGCTGTAGGTCAGTGGTAGAACAGCTGGTTTGCATGCAGAAAACCAGGGTTCAAACCCTGGATAGCCTCTGCCAGTCAGTGCTGGTAATACCACACAGCTTCCTATGTTCCTGTATAATCGGATTTAACCTGACTCCTTTTCCCTTGCATTCTTCTATAGAAGCCTTCTCCAAACTTGGGTCCCCACAAATTGTTGGACTGCAACCCTCATCATCCCTAGCCAGATTGGCTAAGGATGATTGGAGGCCAACAACCATCTGGGCACTCAAGGTTTGTTCATACTTCTCTGCATGCAGGGAGCGAGGAGTAGAGCTGGGCTTCCCAGCCCCATTCCCAACCTTTGGGTACCTTGGGGTTCTGCCCCATATGTATTTGGCCAAAGGTCTGGAAGGAACCTCTGTGTACATGGGTTCACTGCACAACTTGGAACCCTGATTAAACTGGGTTCTGACCTTGTGGAACGGCTACATGCCTACACCTGTATGTCAACAGAGGCCTTTTTCAGACCTTCTGCCAATTGTGTGAAGATCATGGGGTAGAGACAGTGGGTGTGGAACTGCTTCCCTTCCACGCATTCAATATGCATGTGATTTAGAAGATGAGAAAAAGGGCTTCTACTTGGATTGGACCAGGATGTTGGGCTTCTGCCTCTGAACAGGAGCTGCTACCATCATTGGCTTCAAGGAACCAGCCTAGGAGACACACCTAGTGCTTTAGAGCTTCAAAAACACCTGCGCCTGCTCAGACTTATTGTCTTCAGTGGGTTTGTGTATCTATGGGCTTTTCAGGGATGGTGTTAAAATGATGGGGAAGCAAGCATAAAACACTTTTACGAGTAACGTTTCTAGGGCAGGGTGAGGGCTTCAGAATGCAGAGTTCTCACGTCAGGGCATTAAAAATACTTAAAGCTGAGAGCTCTTAAGACTATAAAGGGCTGTGGTTTGGTCTCTGCTGACTTCAGAACTGTAACTTTATCACCAAGAGAATTGCTCTAGAAGTTGAACAGCCCAGGGCAATAGAAAGATAAGTAAAGTAAGCATTGTGTACGTTGTTTTATTGTTGTGGAGGGAGAGTCGTTATATAGGCCAGTAATTTCACAAAGGGGAGACCAGTGCAGAGTTCAGTTAAGAAGGAAGCTGTGTTGGTCTTGCCCACCTGTCAAAGTTAGTCTGCAGAGGTGAGGGAGAAATGAACTGCTGCTTTCTGCAGGTTTGAGTGTTTCCACCCATGGTTTCAGGTGCTAGTTGGTTTTTTTGCCGCTTGGCGAACCACATCATTTGATCACAACACTTAGATTTAATAGGATCTGTGTGTTTTGGGTCGGCTTACTAGTGGGCTGAAATTTGTGGTCTCCATTGGCCCTTCCCATTCCCCATATCTTCTGGGTATGCAAACAAAAACGGGGGTTGTGTTGGCTTTGAAGACCAGCATAATATGGGAGAGACCCCTTCTTCTGGGTTGGAAGGTGGGGTCCATCATGTGCTGCTGAAGAAGGTCCTGCTTGAGGTGAACGAATGGTTGATGGTGGGTCATTTTTGCAATGGAGATGTTCACTGCTGAATAATTTGTGTTGCATAGGTTTTGGGCTCTGTGGCATCCCTGAGAACCTCATAGGAGCGCTGTTGAAGACTGGTGTAAAAGGGATAACCGCTGTCAGTAACAACGCAGGGTACGTGTGCATCTGTTCTTGGAATAGATTTTGTACAAAATCTAATTGGGATTCTCTTTATGCAACTGGTGATGGACCGCAGCCCTTGTATGTGTGAGGAAGCACCCTGGTTTTCCCTCTGGAGGAACCCACATTTCAAAATAGAAGACTGTTTTGGCATAAAGCGATATATACATTTATACAGTGGTGCCTTGGTTCTCAAATTTAATCCGTTCCGGAAATCCGTTCCAAAACCAAAGCGTTCCAAAACCAAGGCACGCTTGGATTAATCCGTTCCAGACTTTTAAAAGCAACCCCTAAAACATGCATTTAACATGGATTTTACCATCTAATGAGACCTTTGATCCATAAAATGAAAGCAATAAACAATGTACTGCAGTCACACAATCATTCAGTAAGTAGCTGAACTGGGTTCCACACAGTCACAAAAGCAAAACAAAAAGGGCCGCAAAATAAATAGCAAAACCAGACAGACTTCAGCGTGACACTCAAAACGGAAGTGTGGCACTCAAAATGGAAGCGTAACACTTGAAACAGAGCACGTTAATCTTCCGAAAAAAGTTCACAAACCGGAACACTTACTTCCAGGTTTGCAGTGTTTGGGTTCCAAGTTGTTTGAGTACCAAGGCATTTGACAACCAAGGTACCACTGTAATTAATAATAACTTGAAATGTTGAGGCTGGTACTTTGCTAAATGCATTATATACAAGTTCAATAAGGGCTGAGCTGCCGGTGGCTGTGCCTGGTTACATTCACATAAGCAGAGCACCGAGACCTGCATTTTCATTTAAATTAACTTTGTCCCATGTTATCAGTGTTAGCGAGTGTTTACAAAACACCAGAGGGATTTGGATGCTTGGTGTAAAAGACCTGAATCTGGTTAAACATTAATAAATAAATAAGGTTTTCCCTGATACTGCTATTTACAGTGTAGCTAAATGATAAGATCATGCTGATATCCTCTATAATCAAAACACTTTTAGTCTTTTTTCATTACCCAATTTGAATGTCATTGCTGGAAACTTGACACAGTACTTGGAATACATGAAATGCTCAAGCTTTTCTTGTGATGCTGAAGAATATATACGCACAAGATATACATATATCTATAGCTATGCACACTGTCCAGATAACTTTTTGTTATGGGACGTCATGCAAATTGTGGAAACAAAGAAAATAATGTTTGTTGCACGCAGTGTTAATCTTCTGCAGTCCTTAACATATTCCCCCAGTTTTGTGTCAGATCTATTACTTTTCTTTTGACTTCAGTCATATATTTTCTTAATGCGTGTCAAAAGGGGACAAAGGGCATATGGGGTCACGATGACCAATATTGGCTAAGTTCCTGGGCGACCTATTTTAAATTCTGCATCCCTTGATGCTGGCACCAGTTTCAGCATTCCTGAGTGCCTGGCTCAACCAGTTGCTCTGCTGCCCTACGCTACACCTGTGAAGAAGCTCACTGAGGCATTTTCCCAGGGCTCGGGTTCATGCTATTTGTATGGGAGTTCTTGTTGTTGTTAATTAAATTTGTATATCAGTTGGCAACTTCTTTGGGCTTCTGGGCACATTTGCAAATGAGTGAAATCAGAAAGCACAGGTGCTACAACCACACACACAATCTCTTCTCTCTCTCTCTCTCTCTCTCTCCCTCTCTCTCTCTTTCTTCTCCTTCTTCTTCTTCTTCTTCTTCTTCTTCTTCTTCTTCTTCTTTCCCCTCACCTCCAAAAAATAAGATTGCATTTTGGTTTGCAGCCTCTTTCTATGCAACACTGGATTGCCTATGGATTTGTTTGCTTTCATTTCACCTCACAACGGCACCCAATTCTCACCTTGAAATAAATGGAAATACATATTCGGACCAGCCCAACTGGTCCTAAATTATTTTAGCATATTTCACCAGATGTTAACTGTGTTTATTTTTGAACTGACACTGTCAACCCTACACACTTCAGAACAACAATTTCTTTTTATAGGGAGAAGGTTACTTCAGCATTCTGGCAGGTCAGACAGTCCCAGTAATAATTCCTAACATACAGAGGCTCTGAATGTTCACACACTGTCGACAGGGTTGTTTGCTATTCAGGCGACAAACGAGGAATGGAAACATGGGAGGTTTTCCAACCCTGAAGTCAGCCACTGCATTAGAACAGTCTGTCATGCATGAGAGACAAAAAGATTAACCTTGGCTTGCAGCCCCTATTAGATGTCGTTTAAAATTTATTTATTTATTTATTTATTTGGTTCTTCGAATTATAGTTTTACAATCACATATTCAACATGCAACATAAAAACAAGATTCCAAAGAATCTCCTGGACTTCCCTCCTCCCCTTTGTGGGTCCTGCTGTTAGCCATTCCTTCCTGAATCTTTTATAGTAATCCATCTCCATAAAATCCAAAATTCACCATTAAACTACAGGTGTTATTCCAATCCTACTAACAATTTTAACTGTTTACAATGGTTTTTAGATAAGTTATAAATTTCTCCCATTCTCTATTAAAATGTTAGTCTTCCTGATTTCTGATTCTTCCAGTCATTTTTGCCATTTCGGCATAATCCATCAACTTAGTCTGCCATTCTTCTCTGGTTGGGATGTTATTTTTTTCCTAGCCCCTATTAGATGTCATTTGCTAGGCTTGTGTTGTGAGTATTGTGACTGACTGCATGATATCCATAATGTATAACATGAAGGAGGGGACCCCTAAAAACTTGAGGTTTCCTTTTCTGTTGTGCTTCTATTACCTTCACCCTCAGAGTGACCAAGAAACAGAAGCTGCTCTAGGAAAAAGAGAGCACACGAATGAACTGAACCAAGCTGGGGTGGAGAACCTTTGGCTGTTCAGTTGTGGTTGGCCTTCAACTCCCAAGAGAGCCCCAGCCAGCATGGTGGTGGCCAGGGATGATGGGAGTTATAGTCCAGCAACATCTGGAAAGCCGCAGGGTCCCCATCCTTGGCCCAGAGCAGGGCTTTCCAAACTTGGGTAGAGACAATTGTTGGACCCCAACTCCCATCATCCCTAGCTAGCAGCCACTGGTCTGGGATGATGGGAACTGTAGTCCAAAAAAACAGCTGGAGACCCATGTGTGGGAATCCCTGGCCTAGAACACTGGTCTTCAACTGGTGGGTCTGGGACCCACTATTAATCCCATTTGGGTCTCAAGAGGAGCACTGCCGGCATGCAAGTACAGTGGTACCTCTGGTTATGAACTTAATTCGTTCTGGAGGTCCGTTCTTAACCTGAAACTGTTCTTAACCTGAGGTACCACTTTAGCTAATGGGGCCTCCCGCTGCCGCCATGCCGCCGGTGCGCGATTTCTGTTCTCATCCTGAGGTAAAATTCTTAACCCGAGGTACTACTTCTGGGTTAGTGGAGTGTGTAACCCGAAGTGTTTGTGACCCAAGGTGTTTGTAACCCGAGGTACCACTGTATTATAAGGCTAGGGCCAGGTGACCTGGAGGCTAAATGCACCCTCTACCAGACCTTTCCACCTGGCCCTCGGGACTCTCTCTAGACTGCACCTCTCACCAGCCCTGCTCTGCACCCCCATTTGAGCTCCCCTTGCCTGTCAGGAATGTGTTCTTGAACTGTGGTGATGCTTCTTGCTTCCCTGTATGGAGATATAGGTCTTAAAATACCAACAACACCCACTGGCTTCCTCTGCGTGGCTGGAGCGCACGAAAGGTTAGAACCGCATCTGTTGCTCCGCCCATTTTTGCCTCGGGCCCCACCTACTCTTGGCACGCGGCCCCCAGAAGGTTGTGTGCAAGGGAACATGGCCCTCGGCTAATACTGAACAAAACATGTATTTGTGACCCTACGGCATCATTGCAGGGAGTTTTACCACCCCTGTAATGTGCAGATGCCGAAGTTACAGCTGCATTGTGTGCAGCAGTAGAATCCACTATAATTATCCTTACTGCTGTTTGCTGCTATTTCCATATGTATACAGTGGTACCTCAGGTTACATACGCTTCAGGTTACACACTCTGCTAACCCAGAAATAGTGCTTCAGGTTAAGAACTTTGCTTCAGGATGAGAACAGAAATCGTGCTCCGGTGGCGCAGCGGCAGCAGGAGGCCCCATTAGCTAAAGTGGTGCTTCAGGTTCAGAACAGTTTCAGGTTAAGAATGGACCTCCGGAATGAATTAAGTACTTAACCTGAGGTACCACTGTATCTGAATTAGTGATGCTGAGATCAAAGTAAGTAATGCAGGCTGTTTGCTCTTGCTCCCTGCCTGTGAGTTAAAGTGGTTTATCTCTCTCTGTGTGTGTGTTTCTGTGGATGGAGGCGTGACTTTGCTTAGGGGCACCGACAACTCTTTAGGAACATGATTCTCTGATCTTATCGGCTTCCATAAGCTCATCTTTGCAGCGTTGTCTGATGACCCCTTCCAGCCCCGTTTCCTATCTGATAATTATTGGATGATAATTTCCCTGTAGTTCACATCTGGCAGTTTAAAAGCCTTGGGGCAGCATTAAATCTTGCCTATCCTACCCACTCCTGTTCCTGCCATTGTTTGCCAAGTCAGTTTCACGATGGATTGAGGACAGTTGTCCCAGCTGGCCATAAAGCAAGTGGCTTATGGTGACTTTTATGACTTTATGGCTTGGAAAGAGCAGGAGTTAGGTAAGGAGCCTGCCTTGCATGATATTTTGCCGGATGGGCCAGTCCTATAGCCTAGGAAGAGCAAGCGAGCAAATTGAAAAATTCTATGTAATTATTGAATTCTGAATTACAGTGTGTCCTCTATCCAAACTGTTGTCCTCACACTGAAGAAGATAATACACTCACAATTTCCATTCCTAGCACCCCCAGATTTAGGTGGGGGAAATAATGCCAGTTGGTGTACACCATTGTTTCCCAAACTTGGGCCTCCAGCTGTCTTTTTTTGAACTACAATTCCCATCATCCTTCACCACTGGTTCTGCTAGCTAGGGATGATGGGAGTTGTAGTCCAAAAAATGGTTGGAGACCTAAGTTTGGGAAACACTGGTATTGATCAAAAGTAAGGAGCCTCAGGACTGGGGTGGGACAGTAGAGAATGTGACCTTCCAGCCCTCCTTATCTGGACCTCAGGACTCTCACCAGGGCACACCTTCTCTTGCAACTTGACACCGCTTACTGTCTTTGCTTCATCCCATCGTTGATGTTCTTTGCCTTGAACTCTGATCATGAACTCTTGGTCTCCTGGGTGGAGGATAGAGAGGGGAGAAACTAGCTTAATGAAAGTGATATTTACATTCATTCTCCATCCGCTGTTGACTCTGGTGCTGCCCATCTCTAGCAAGTGGCCCTTGGAAGGTTGTCAGAAGGGGAGGAGGCAAAAAATGGTCCCCCACTCCTAGTACAGTCGTACCTTGGTTTTCAAATAGCTTTAGTTCTTGAACGTTTTGGCTCCTGAACGCTGCAAACCCAGAAGTGAGTGTTCCGGTTTACGAACTATTTTTGGAAGCTGAACGTCCGATGGGGCTTCTGCGGCTTCCGATTGGCTGCAGGAGCTTCCTGCAGCCAATCAGAAGCCACACTTTGGTTTCCGAACATTTTGGAAGTTGAACCGACTTCCGGAAGAGATTCTGTTCGACTTCTGAGGTACGACTGTATAGACAAATGAATTAGGTGCATGAATGGTCTGCCAGCTTCCTTTTGTTACTGACAAGATGTAAGCACAAACTGATTGCCTCATGGCCGGTCCAGCTGTGCGATACAATTAGTGCCACCTAGTGATGGGCCTTTGCAATTCCGGCACAGAGGCACTTGTGCAGGTTATTACATACAAAACTGAAAGGGTGATGCCAAGTATGGCATATCTATCTTATTCTCCCTTTTGGAAGGCAGTGTGGAATTTTCATAATATTCTGTGGCATTTGTTTTGTTGTAACCGTCGCCCAACAACTTTTTCTGTGCAGGGTAGACAATTTTGGGCTGGGACTCTTACTCCAAACGAAGCAAATCAAGCGCATGGTGTCGTCCTACGTTGGGGAGAACGCAGAGTTTGAGCGGCAGTATTTATCTGGAGAACTGGAGGTTGAGCTTACGCCACAGGTAGAACACCTTTCTTAAGGGGCTAAATATTTTTTAAGAAAATGTGTTTCGTAATGAATTTATAGATACGCAAGCAACAAACACACACACATATATAAACAAAAATGGAATACTAAAGCAAGACACTGAGCAGTGCCATCTAAAAATTAACAACAGGAAATGCCTGAACATATAAATACATTTTTTAACAGGCCTGTAGAACACATCACAGCTGATTCTTGGATTTGGCAGGAGAAGGTTTTCCAGATAATCGCTGCTTTGGAAAGAGACTGCTTCTGCTTTGTCACCAGATGTCAGCCTGCTGGCTGTGGCCATTTAAAACAGTTATACCTAATAGAGTGAACCTTGGCTTCTTGGCCTGTTCTGGGTGGAGTTAGACTCCCCTGGAAGGAGCAGGTCTGTAGCTTGAGGTTTATCCTGGATCCAACATTTTCACCAGAGGGTCAAGTGGCCTCGGCTCGGAACGTCTGTTTTCAGATCCTGCTGGTTCACCAGCTAAGGCCCCTTTTGGACAGAAATGAGTTGGCCACTGTACTACTCCAGACTAGATGATTCAATGTGTTTCATGTGGGGCTGCCCTTGAAGAAAAACTTGGAACTTCCACCTGGTCCAACATGTGGCTTCCAAGGAACTTATGGGAGCTCTTGAAGCTACCAGCATGAGTTTGACCAAACTCAGTGGAAGACAGGAGTGCCTGGCGTGCTCTGGTCCATGGGGTCACGAAGAGTCGGACACGAATAAACGACTAAACAACAACAACAGATTGGGTGGGTAGATAAGAATTGTCAGAGACAGGTTTGTAAAGTACAGATGCTGCCATCTTGTGGATCAAACTTAAGTATGGAATGAATTTATTCAGGCCTTTCTGAGATCAAGCAATTTTTTTTGGTAAGGTTTGCAGGTTTGCTGGCATGTTGAATTTCCTAGCAACAAAAAGTACTGTATCCTATCCATAAAATAGGCCACCGTTGCAATGGTGGAATAAAGCAGGTCCTAGCCAGATTAGAAATTGTCTGTCGCTCTGGCAGGATGTTCTCCCATAAAATATTTTCATGGACCCTTCTTCCTCTCTCTGTTGTCTCTGGGTTTCATGTCACCGTGGGATAGGCAGGAGTGGTTCTCCAGGCCAGGCAGCAGAGTGCTAAGAGAGCCTGTGACGTCAGAGCAGGCCAGCCAATGAGATTCGAAATCCTAAGGCCCATGTGCACCTTCCGTGAAACCAAATCCCTTAATGAGTGCTGTTCTGCATACTTTTGCATTCAGATGGCAGTACATGCCGTTTGAGGGAAATTGGAGCTGTTTGGTGGGAAGCAGGCAGAAAAAGTCAAAGGGGAGAAAGCAGGAGAAGTAGGGAGTTTGAGAACAGGATGCTGGACTAGAAGGGCCATTGGCCTGATCCTGCTGGCTCCACTTACGTCCTGAACAACCTGGGAATCTCTCTTGTTATCGGTCTCTGTACTTAACAGTTTCTTTCCTTCTAGGGCACCCTGGCTGAGCGCATTCGAGCAGGAGGAGCGGGTATCCCAGCTTTCTTCACCAGCACGGGGTACGGGACTTTAGTGCAAGAAGGAGGGGCTCCGATCAAATACAACACAGACGGTACTGTTGCCCTTGCCAGCGAGCCCAGAGAGGTAAAAGATCATGCTTGTGTGTTTTAATGGTGGAACTAGGGCAGCGCTAGGGGACCATCATTCTTGGGAAGAGAGAGTCCATAACAGACAGAGGGCCTTCTCGGTGGTGGCGCCCGGCTAGTGGAACGCCCTCCCATCAGATGTCAAGGAAATAAGCAGCTATCCTATTTTTAAAAGACATCTGAAGGCAGCCCTGTTTAGGGAAGTTTTTAATATTTAATGCTGTATTGTTTTTAACAATCGATTCCCCAGAGTGGCTGGGGAAACTCAGCCAGATGGGCGGGGTATAAATAATAAATTATTATTATTACTATTATTATTATTATTATTATTATTATTATTATTATTATTATTATTATTATTACCATGTGAGGCTTTTGACCAGTTAGCATCAGCCATGCCTCCATCCCTGTTGATTGGCATTCTGCAAAGGAATAATTTAAAATGCCAACATGGGAAGGAACAGTTTTCAAGATGAATAACTTTTCAAATATTTCCTCCCGCTCCCGACTTCTCACAGGTGAGGGAGTTTGATGGGCGACACTATATTATGGAAAAGTCGATAACAGGGGATTTTGCTCTAGTGAAGGCGTGGAAATCTGATCGCGCCGGGAACATTATCTTCAGGTACAGTATTGCACACAGAGCAGATGTGCTTTTCTCCAAAGCAGCAGTTTTCAAAGGGTTCTCCAGGAAATCTTGGACTTCCTTTGGAAGCTCACCAGAGTATCCTGAACGTGAAGATCAGTCATGTTGGACAAAGCTGACCCATCAGTGTGCAAATGCTCTTCCCCTGAAATACGCAGCTCCAAGGGGCTTTTTTTTTCTTGTGTTGGAATGCACCTGCAGCTCACATGGGGCACATGATGTCCACTTGACTTGTATAATAATTTAAATTTAATTTAAAAGTTGTTTAGCCCACACTTCAGGGTTGGCTTTTTTTGGTTATGATTAGGTTTTGAGTGTGTTAATGCAGACAGTTTTCACCTAGAGGGACCAATGGTCTGACTCTGTTTCTTATGACCTGTGAAGAGTGGAGATTTAGGAAACATAAGGATTAAATAGACGGAGAATGAATTTATAATGCTGTAAAAAAAAAAAATAGGGTAGATCTGAATTTTTTAAAAAAGAAATCTGCATTTCTTGTATCATGCAACTCTAAACACCCAAATTTGGCGACCACAGGGACTCATTTAGCATTTACCATATTTTTCGCTCCATAAGACGCACCTGACCATAAGACACACCTAGTTTTTAGAGGGGGAATGCAAGGGAAAAAAATTCTTTAAAGGGAGCGCTGAGCAGAGCCTGTATGCATCCCAGGCTCTGCTCAGCGCTCCCTTTCACGAGCCGCAAGGAGCGTGTGTGCGGCGCTTGCAGGCTTTTCCCCAAGGAGGGAGAAGAGCGCGGCTCTTGGGGGCTTTTCCTCCTGCAAAAGCCAGGGATAGCCCCGCGAAGCCTTCGCAGGGCACGGGGATGAAGGCTCCCTCTTGCTGTTCTGGCTTCTGGGATAGCCGCGCAGCCTGCATTCGCTCCTTAAGACGCACACACATTTCCCCTTACTTTTTAGGAGGGAAAAGGTTTGTCTTATAGAGCAAAAAATATGGTAATAAAGCAAAGGTGTCCAGGAGGGGGCAGTGGAAGCCCAAACATTTTTTTTATGTTGTATGATAAGCTCAGGATAGAGAGAAATATCTAGAAAATAGGATCCTTTGATTCAGTTTTGAGGCTGCTCTACCAAGGCTTAGAGTCTGTGCCTTAGACCATCATTTGAGACACATTATCAGAAAAACTTGACACCTCCTGTATAACGGTGGGATTGACCCCGTTTGCTCTGGTCACCAACCCCCCCCCCCAATTCCCTTCCCCCTCTTCCCCCATGTACAACACATGCAAACAAAGACAGCTCATTTCCAGGAATGGAGAGTTGCTCTTGCACTCACATCCTCCTTACTGGTTTCCCATAGCATCTGGTCGGCCACTGTGAGAACAGAATGCTGGACTAGATAGGCCATTGGCCTGATCCTGCAGGCTCTTCTTACGTTTTTATATTCTTAAGCATATGTCTGATTTTTATATAATGCCCCCGCCCCCTGAAAAAACAACCAATATTGTATTTGCCATGGGCCTTGGTTTGCTAGTGGGAATCATCTGGGTAGAAGGCAATGAAGTATTTCTGCAGTCAATTCTTGCTCTTCCCCCATTCATTGGCCAAATAGGTGTCACAAATGATGTGCAACTTGGATAATCTCCTTTCTCCCCTCCACGTTGCAAAATGTGCCCTGGATGTGCATCCTGTTGCCCATATTATTTAGCTGGGAGTAAACACTGCTGAAGGGACGTGGGTGGCGCTGTGGGTAAAACCTCAGCGCCTAGGGCTTGCCGATCGCATGGTTGGCGGTTCGAATCCCCGCGGCGGGGTGAGCTCCCGTCGTTCGGTCCCAGTGCCTGCCCACCTAGCAGTTCAAAAGCACCCTTAAGTGCAAGTAGATAAATAGGGACCGCTTTATAGCAGGAAGGTAAACGGCGTTTCCGTGTGCTGCGCTGGTGCTGGCTCGCCAGAGCAGCTTCGTCACGCTGGCCACGTGACCCGGAAGTGTCTCCGGACAGCGCTGGCCCCCGGCCTCTTAAGTGAGATGGGCGCACAACCCTAGAGTCGGACACGACTGGCCCGTACGGGCAGGGGTATCTTTACCTTTACCTAAACACTGCTGAACTCAGTGGAACCTACTTCCCAGTTGACACTTAGAAGGAGCACATTGCAAAGTCCCCCCCTTTCTTTAAACAGTAGCACACATGCACACAAACACACACTGCATGGTAAACAAGCCTGCAATTTTAAATGTGTTCTTAAACATATCCTATGTATGCAAAGATCTATATGTTACCACCTTACTGCTATCTTCTCCCTCCTTCCTAATTCCTTTAAATTTAGGTTGACCCAGTGCTTTCCCTGATATTACAGTAATATAACAGCCTGAATGTGAGCAGAAAATACTCTCCTATCTTTTGCTTTCAGTTAACTTTAGCTTCCCCTTTTCTCTGCCTCAAATAGGAAAACGGCAAGAAACTTTAACCAGCCCATGTGTAAAGCTGCCAGAACAACTGTAGTAGAGGTAAGGTCAAACAATTTTTACTTGTACTTCAAAGCTTGCAAGGACTCCGTACAGATCTTTGCGAATTGCTCAGATGAAGTTGACAGATGCTGTATACATGCATAACTGAAACCAGGCGTGATGTTCTGCTCCAGTTGAAGATGATATGCCTTTACCTGCAGCAGGGATAGAAGAGGGAAGGATTTTAGAGAAGCCCAAACGATGACAAGCTGTGGTATCATTTGCGTGAATGTAAAACCTGAACACCTGTTTCTGGTAAACAACTACGAAAGGCCTAGTGCTCACCTGAGGCCTGCAGGCTGAAGGTGGAGACCCCCAAGATTTAATGTTCCTCAACCTAAACCTAAACCTAAACCTAAACCTAAACTTCCATTGCATAGAAAGCGATATCAGCAGGGACGATCGCAGTCCTCAGAGTGGTTTAACAGTCTGTCCCTCTTCCCAGGGAACTATGGGAATTGTAGTTCTGTGAGGGGGAATAGGGGTCTCCTCACAACTCTCAGTACCCTCAGCACACTACATTTCCCAGGATTATTTGGGGGAAGCTATGGCTGTTTTAAAACAGCATAACGCCACTTTCAGGTATAGTGCAGATGAGATCTTCAGCAGCTGTATGCTGGCATACCAGTCTTCCCGTGCTTGTGCTTATGTAGCCAAAACCTCACTGACGCTCAAGGGAAGAAGTACCCAGCAGACATGAAGTAATAATTATACGCAGGCAGAAAAGCAAATCTGTAGCTAAAATGTATCCTAGAGGGTGGGGAAGCAGCCACACAAAAATTAAATGTTGTAGAATACTGACAGACTGAAAAATGGGGAAATGGGGAAACTGAGAACTAGGTAGCATAAGGGAATAGAATAGACTGGGCAGAACAGGCTTAAGCGAATATATAGATTATATAGAGAGCTATATAACCATCTTGTTTTCTGGATGTCAGTTCCTGGTTCACACTGAGAAGCTATTTTTGGACTCCCCCAGACAGCCTGTTTATTGAGCTTTCACTCCAATCTGCTTGTCCAAAACTTACGCAGAGGTTATTTTATAAATAAAATTTGTTTCTCACCCTTTCTCCCAAATGAGCCCAGGGTGGTATATGTCCAATTTTTCACTTGAGCTTTCAATCCGATTTGTTTGCAGGGAAGATTTATGACTGTCAGCATTCATCCTGATTTTCTGGTTACTCTCCTAGCCCCAAAAGATTCTGTGGTGGTGGTGGTGGTTTTTTAAAACAGATTTGTTGAGCCAGGGCAAACAGAGCAACTTTGAGGCACTTTTAGTTTCACAAACCTGAGTTTCCAGTGTGCACTTGTTAACCCTTCTGCAAAACAACGGGTGTTCTGAAGGCCGTAATTATTTGATTGTCCCCAGGGATGGAAGAGAAAGCTGCCCTTACGCATCTAGAGAGAAGTTGAAGAATTTTGTGTAGCTAGGATTGGGCACAAGTATACCCATCCCATGGAGTTTTCTTGGCAGGGATACTGGAGTGGCTTGCTGGTTCTTGCTCCAGGTGGATCACATTTGGTCAAAACTCTCCACTATGACCTGTCCATCTTGGGTGGCCCTGCATGGCATAGCTCATAGCTTCTCTGAGTTATTCAAGCCCCTTCGCCATGACACGGCAGTGGTCCATGAAGGGATCACCTTGCCAACAAAGGTCCGTATAGTTAAAGCTATGGTTAAAGCCAGTAGTGATGTATGGAAGTGAGAGCTGGACCATAAAGAAGGCTGATTGCTGAAGAATTGATGCTTTTGAATTATGGTGCTGGAGGAGACTCTTGAGAGTCTGATGGACTGCAAGAAGATCAAACCTCTCCATTCTTAAGGTCGTGAAGCTGAGGCTCTAATACTTTGGCCACCTCATGAGAAGAGAAGACTCCCTGGAAAAGACCCTGATGTTGGGAAAGATGGAGGGCCAAAGGAGAAGGGGGCGACAGAGGACGAGATGGTTGGACAGTGTTCTCGAAGCTACCAGCATGAGTTTGACCAAACTGCAGGAGGCAGTGGAAGACAGGAGTGCCTGGTGTGCTCTGGTCCATGGGGTGACGAAGAGTCGGACATGACTAAATGACTAAACAACAACATACCCATCCCGCCTCAAATGAAGAGACAAACCCCAATGCAGAATATAAACAGCAAATGGAGATAAAAGTTCCAATGCAGTCCAGGGAAGATTGAGCATGCGGTTTTCACATGCTATTATTTTCTTTTTGTATCCCATTTGTAGAATACTTTGTAAGTGGAATGGTTCCTTACCAAAGGGAAAAACGAAAGCTAGGATAACAGAAGCCTAGTTTTCCTCCTGATTTTTGAGATCCTCATTCATTATGGAATAGTTGGGAGACTGGAAGATGAGGTTTGATTTAGCAAGGAAGAGGAACAAAGGGGTGGGGGTGGGGCTCAGATCTGAGTGCAGAAATGCTCTTTCACCCACAACTAATTAAGGAAATGTAATTAAAAACCCTGCAATGTATCTTTGGTTACTTAGCAACGCCATTACAATGCTGCTATCGCAGGTACAATGGACTTTTATTACATTGTGGGACAGGAATGAATAGCTCCATTAGTCACCAAAAATTGTGGTGTTGCTTTCATTGTTAACGAGGAGACGCTGAGAAATGGCCATGCTTATAAATGCACACTCTTATATTGCCGATAACAGTCCTGGCTCTTGTGTCCCAGAAACTCTGCTTAATTCTAATTCTACCTCGCAAATTTGAATTCCGAGATGCGCTACACTGACTACGCATCAGACGGGAAGCTGCAATAGGGGCTTTGGCCTACCAATGAGTTTCTTCAAACACAATTCAAAGTGTTGGTGCTGACCTTTAAAACCCTAAATGGCCTCGACCCAGTATACCTGAAGGAGCATCTCCATCACCATCGTTCAGCCCGGACACTAAGGTCCAGCACCGAGGGTCTTCTGGTGGTTCCCTCACTGCGAGAAGTGAGGTTATAGGGAACTGGGCAGAGGGCCTTCTCGGTGGTGGCACCCACCCTGTGGAACACCCTCCCATCAGATGTCAAGGAAATAAACAACTATCTGACTTTTAGAAGACATCTGAAGGCAGCCCTGTTTAGGGAAGTTTTTTATGACTGATGTTTTATCGTGTTTTTAATATTCTGTTGGAAGCCGCCCAGAGTGGCTGGGGAAACCCAGCAAGATGGGCGGGGTATAAATAATAAATTATTATAATATTATTATTATCTTGTCCCTTTTTTCTAATTCAGGGGTAGCTAACCTGAGACCCTCCAGATGGTGTTGAAATCCATCTCCTATTAGCCGTAGGCAGCATGGCCAAAGGTTGGGAACGATGGGAACTGGAGTCCAACAACATCCGAAGGGTCAAGGGTTGCTTCCTGGATCGTGTCCAAGCTTCCACACAATCACTTTTCCGCATCAAACATTACAGCGTTGGCCAGTCAAAAATGCTTTTATATACTGGTGTAAGATATGAATTTGCACCTGCTGAATGGATGAACTTGGGCATCCGTCTTTAGCGGCTTCCCAGCTGCAAGGACACAAGAATTAGCCTTTTGTGTCCAGGAAATTCCTGTGGCAATTGTCACTAGTAGTGAATCTTTGCACACTTTCCTGCCAAGAGCAAAGGTTTGTACCCAAGATTCCCAGATGCACAAGGTTGCAGTGCTTCATGCAACTTGGGAGAAAAGTAGGATATCAATACATACATACAACAACGACAACAACGTATTTGGCCATGATGCCATCTTGGTCTTCCACATTTCAGCCTTAGGAATCCATCTAGTTACTGTTTTTAGAGCTCTGGTTCTGTTTTTCCTCTTTCATAGTTTAAGGTGGGGGGTAGAATTAATGGTTTGAAAGGTTTATTAGAAGGCTAGAATAGAAAGACATTTTTCCTTTGGTGTTCTGCTGGGTACCTACTGCTGTTTTGCAAAGTAAGGCAGGAGGTAGAGAGGCTTGGCTGTTTGCTTGCTTCTGTCAAATTGGAAAATGGTGCGTTTTGTTGCTCCCCCCCCCCACGGTGCTCCTCAATCCTATTTGGAGTTTCTGTGGGGAAGAGTCTTGCTGTGTTCAGCTATTATGTTGCAATGCGCATCTTGATTTATGATGAGTTTCTCCGACTGGCATTTCAAAACGCTTATTCTTTTATAAGCCCATGGGGACAACCCACCTGCTTAAATAAATGTCTTTGGTGTTCTTAGCACATGGGGTGGCAACATGTGCATTCTGCACATGTTATGAATTGAAGTGTCCCAAACTATACGCTCAGAATAAATGCGTGCTCATATTTTTTTTTGCTTTGTAAAATCCTCCTTGCTTCCAAGAAGTAAAGTGAAAGATCATGGATATATGAAGAGAAAGGGAAAATAGTTTTTTCTCAAATATTTTCCCCTTGGAAAGGCGTCGTATGGAGAGAAGCCTCCTAGTGACTGTAGTAGCTGCTAGTTCTCAAAGCAGCTACAGGCACAGTTGCACCTTCAGGTCGCACTTCTAAGCCATCGCCTTGGCTACATCTTTGGTTAAAGAGAGGACCATTGCACAGTACCTCACTGTGTTGCTGGAGAGAACAAGAAAGTTAAATACTGGCAGGGGACTTCCCATCTGGCAATTAATAGCAAGATCTTGCACTGCTGAGAGGCAGCTGAGGTGGCTTTCTCCTCTAGCATAAACATGTGAACATTACCTGCTTGGCTTCAGGCTCTTTTATACTAGAATATTCAGTGTGGAAGCTTTGGTGGGGTGTTAGGAGTCGGTGTAGTATAGTGGTTGGCCTGCTAGACTAGGAAAGGAGAGACTGGATTTTAACTCCCCACTCTGCAGTGAAGCTCAGTGGGTGATCTTGGGACAGCAAACTACCTTGGGGAATGGGTGGCATAAAGTATTTTGCCATGGTTGTTCTTGGGAACCACCTGACGCTCATGACTTAAAAGCATGCTGTACACATGGCACTCAGTGTGTTTAGACACAATCTGTGCAACGCTTACTTGCAGAACCAGGAAGTGGGTAGTAGAGAAAGTGAGACTTCCAGTTAAAGGATCTAAGAAGAAGAAGAAGAGTTTGGATTTGATATCCCGCTTTATCACTACCCGAAGGAGTCTCAAAGTGGCTAACAATCTCCTTTCCCTTCCTCCCCCACAACAAACACTCTGTGAGGTGAGTGAGGCTGAGAGACTTCAGAGAAGTGTGACTGGCCCAAGGTCACCCAGCAGCTGCATGTGGAGGAGCGGAGACGCGAACCCAGTTCACCAGATTACGAGTCCACCGCTCTTAACCACCACACCACGCTGGCTCTCCCAAGCCCTCACCTTACTTCATAAATTGAGAGCTCTTGGAGCTATGTAACTCATTGTTGCTACAAAAAAGGACCCGGGGACTTACCTCTTCAAAAGGAACTGAAGGGCCCTGCCTGTTGCCATCTGCTAATCTTTGTGTACTGTGTGCACCCTCTGATTTTTACCCTTTTTGTTTTTCACATCTGCTCAGGTAGAAGAAATTGTGGACGTTGGTTCCTTTGCCCCAGAAGATATTCATGTCCCCAAGATCTATGTCCATCGTCTCATCAAAGGGGGAAAGTATGAAAAAAGAATTGAGGTAAGTTTTAACGGGTTGGGGGCCACCCTGTGTGTTTGCCCATGCAGCCTGGGCACATTTGTGTTTCTGCTCTTATTTTGCATAATTATGGGTTTTGCTAGTTACAAGGAGTGATGTAACCAAGCACGAGTGATACTGCTTAGCCGCCTCTCTGACTTCTAAAAAAAATCAACACACACACACACACACACACACACACACAAACACACTTCCAAGCATATCTTCATCCTGAGGGGCTGGAAACTTGTTTTTTCCCCTCACTTTTTTTGAAAAAAGCAAAAGCTGATGATCTCATCGGAGCTTGAATGTATAAGCAATAAAACATTTTTTGTGCCTCAGCAGACACCATGCCATTTTCATATCCAATTATAAATGAAGGTTGAATCCCAATGCGACCCACTTAACAGAACGCATCCTCAGCACTTCATTAATTACATCTGAATTTCACTAAATAGCCCCCCAAACTGCAGCTGTGTCCAACATCCTTTGGTGAGAAATAGTGGTTGAGTTCTGAGCTCACGTTTAGGATCCGGTTATTACCATATTTTTTCATTGGCAAGAAGCCTGACCTGCCACGCTAGGTTCTGGGGGTGCGAAGATGCTTGGCTGGTATGTTATGTGCGGGCATGTGTGCCCAAGCATTCCTCAGTTTTTTAGCTTGGCTTATTTAAGTCAGCTGAGACGCAGGTGGCACTGTGGGTTAAACCACAGAGCCTAGGGCTTGCCGATCAGAAGGTTGGCAGTTCGAATCCCTGCGACGGGGTGAGCTCCCATTGCTCGGTCCCTGCTCCTGCCAACCTAGCAGTTCGAAAGCACGTCAAAGTGCAAGTAGATAAATAGGTACCACTCCAGTGGGAAGGTAAACGGCGTTTCCGTGCATTGCTCTGGTTCGCCAGAAGCGGCTTAGTCATGCTGGCCACATGACCGGGAAGCTGTCTGCGGACAAACGCTGACTGCCTTGGCCTATAGAGCAAGATGAACGCCGCAACCCCAGAGTCGGTCACAACTTGACCTAATGGTCAGGGCTCCCTTTACCTTTACTTAAGCCAGCTAGAGCTCTTGTCTCTGTAAGTGCACGCCTCTTCTCTGGAGAATGGGTGTCGTTTGAGTGACCTTGGTGGGGGTAGCCAACTTCAGTTGCTTCCAGTCAGCATGACAAATGGTCAGGAATGACAGGATATTTTGGAGGGTACCATCCTGACTACCTCATGCCAAGAGGGGATCCTTTGGAAGCCTGTTGAGCAGATCGTTGTGTTTCACGTTGCTGGTGGTGGGGCCAGGTGGCTTTCATTTCTTACGATTCTGTTGACCTATTATTAGAAGTGGTTTCCATACTGTTTTGCGAGGAATGCTGAGATTAGGGAAGAGCTGCAATTCAGAGCTGGCACTCATGATTTACATGCAAAAAGGTTCAGTCCTTGGCAATCTCCAGCAACTGTAGAGATCCCTGAAACTCTGGAAAGCCCCTGCCAGTCAGTATTAACTGTGTTTTGGAGGTTTAAGTTATGTTTAAAATTTTGCACAGTGTATATTTTTATTGTTGGCAGCCGCTTTGCGACCTACCTGGTGGAAATAAATAAAGTAAAATAATAAATAAATGAATGGACCCATGTTGTGACTCTCTGTATAAGGCAGCTCCATGGATAGTTTCAGAGGCAAGGAAAAACTTGAATGGGGAAGGAACGCAAGGGCAGTGTCTCGCATCAATCTGCACACCCTCTATAACCTGCCCCAGAACTCTTTGCAGAGCACAAGGGGTCTGTGGCAGATACGGAACCATTCCTCAGCAGGCATATCCATAGGGAAAGTTTTGTTGTTGTTGTCTTTTAGTCGTGTCCGACTCTTCGTGACCCAGTGGACTAGAGCACGCCAGGCACTCCTGTCTTCCACTGCCTCCCGCAGTTTGGTCAAACTCATGCTGGTAGCTTCGAGAACACTATCCAACCATCTCGTCCTCTGTCGTCCCCTTCTCCTTGTGCCGTCAATCATTCTCAACATCAGGGTCTTTTCCAGGGAATCTTCTCTTCTCATGAGGTGGCCAAAATATTGAAGCCTCGGCTTCAGGATCTGTCCTTCCAGTGAGCACTCAGGGCTGATTTCCTTAAGAATGAATACATGAACATAGAAAACATGAAAAACCGCCCCTTGTGATAAAACTCTTGTTATAGTGCTTTGGTTCCAAGGCAAGGTCCTAAGGGCACATGATGCAGCCACCTTGCTGAAGGTAAGTAGACCAGTACCTGGACAGGAGATCATTTTGGAACCTCCATATATGTCACTTTGAGCTCCAGGAAGGAAGGAAGGAAGGAAGGAAGGAAGGGAGAGAGAGAGAGAGAGAATAAATAATTAAATGCATCTTACGTGTGCTGAACGATAGCACTGCTTACCTTTCCCTTTTTCCTTTTGAGTCCAAGCATCAAATATTATTCCTGATTCTTCTTCAGCCCAATAGGAGGCTGGGTGTAGATCTTCATTATTGCACAGCCAAACCATGATTGTTTTCAGTTTTTCTCCTGTTCTCCAGACCGGCTTCTCCCCTCCCTCCCTTCGACGCCACTCCCCCCCCCCAAAAAACCTCGTTTTTAAGTGTTTTATATCGTCTAGACCAAAGTTACAGCGGGGATTAATTTTGGTCTGCTGAGTTTTGTAATCCTTCTAGGGATCTGCCTTGTCAAAACAGGCGATGAAACGGCAAGCTCCTCTGTTTACTGTCTTAAGAGTGAGAGTGCCTATAAAAATTGCATCTACCTTGGAGGCTCTGGGCTCGCTTCTTCAAACGTAAATTGGTCTTGGACGGAATGCGGTTATCCACCCGAGTGCTGAGTGAGGGTTCCAGTATAAAGCAGATTTAGCTTAGAGTGCCTGGAAAAGGAAGATAGTTTATCATATTAGGAGAGGAATAATTATGGCTATAATATCTGGCCTGGCTCTGGCTGGGAGAGCAAAACATCCCAAGGGAAGCCTAATTCCGATTTAAGCTGTTATTAAACATATCTTCGCGTTTTCTTTATGCCTCAGTTTCAAAAGTGAGAAGAAGCAGAGACTTGGGCCAAGATGCAAGTCAGAGTTTTAGATTCAGATGCTTTGAATGCATGGATATAGTATACAGCCGTACCTTGGTTCTCGAACGCCTTGTGACTCGAATGTTTTGACTCTCAGACACCGCAAACCTGGAAGTAGGTGTTCCGGTTTGCAAACTATTTTGGGAAGCCATCCGACGCGGCTTCCACGGCTTCCGATTGAGTGCAGGTAGCTCCTGCAGCCAATCGGAAGCTGTGCCTTGGTTATCGAACATTTTCGGAAGTCAAACGGTCTTCCGGAACAGATTCTGTTCGAGAACCAAGGTACAACTGTATAAGCATCCTGGTAGCAGTCTTGGTAGCGTCCTGGTAGGGACGCGGGTGGCGCTGTGGGTTAAACCACAGAGGCTAGGACTTGCCGATCAGAAGGTCGGCGGTTCGAATCCCCGCAACGGGGTGAGCTCCCATTGCTCGGTCCCTGCTCCTGCCAACCTAGCAGTTCAAAAGCATGTCAAAGTGCAAGTAGATAAATAGGTACTGCTCCAGCGGGAAGGTAAACGGCGTTTCCGTGTGCTGCTCTGGTTCGCCAGAAGCAGCTTAGTCATGTTGGCCACATGACCCAGAAGCTGTACGCCGGCTCCCTCGGCCAATAAAGCGAGATGAGTGCCGCAACCCCAGAGTCGGCCACAACTGGATCTAATGGTCAGGGGTCCCTTTACCTTTACCTAGCAGTCTTGCTGCTTCCAGGCTTCCAGTTCTGAGATGCATGCAGGAGTGCCCTTGCCTCTGTCTGCAGGATTCTTGTCTTCCTGGAGGGAAAATGTAAAGATGCGTAATTTCTCATCCTCTCTCTCGGAAATCTGTTCTGCCAAATAAAAGTCATGTGCCTGGAAAGTGAAATAGGGCAGGGGTTTATTTAAGCAACGTAGATAAATGAAAGACTCTGAAGGATTTTTAAAACCACTGGTCCTAAGCGGAAGCACTTCAAATGTACCGATTCCCCACGGATGTTGGGGAGCTTATTCCGACTGCAATTGAAGTACTGAGCTCTGCTTACTGGGCCAATTCACATCTTTCCAAGCCAAGTCCATTTTTGGCTTGGGAGCTGCTGAATGTTTACTCCAAACTTCCTGTGAATTTATGCAAATGTGTACCACCAGAGGCGTTATCTTCAGAAGAAGACGAAATCAGCAGCATTGCTGATTATTTATTATTAATTTTAATAAAGCACTGTTGCTGTTGCTACTTTGCATTCATTCTGTGTCTGATTCATTGTTTTTCTTGGTTTTCATTTTTTCCCCCTCACTGTGCTTAGAATTCTTAACTTTTACTGCCTCTCTTCCTCATTCTGCTTCAGTTTCACACTGTTTTTTATAATTAAATAATTTTTATTAATTTTACAATTTTATATTCATTACAATCATCATTATCACAAAGGAAAAAAAACATATAATTCCCAATCTCCCCCCTCTTGTGACTTCCTCAACTTCCTCTTCTGGTTCTTTAAAGATTTGCTTCCTCTTATTTTATTCTACCTTAATATTGTAATCTTTAAATTAAATGTTATTATATTCTTATCATTTTTATACCATAATTCTTTTCACATTACATCTTACACTTCGTTATTTTCCAATTATTACATCTTAGCTTCTGTGTTTGTTTTCTTAATTGTGTTTACTCAAACCCTGCTAGTGAGTCCACTTCTTTACAATGTTTCTGTAAATACAACATAAACGGTTCCCAGTCTTTTTGGAAATCTCTATTGTCCTTGTCTCTTAGTTTTCCAGTTAGCTTCACCATTTCAGCATATTCCATCAGTTTATCTTGCCGTTCTTCTTTCATTGGTATCTTGTCATCTTTCCATTTTTGGGCTAGTATCCTAGCCGCTGTTGTAGTGTACATAAATAGTTTCTTCTGCTCTTTTGGCAAGTCTGCTTCAGTTTCACTCTGGAAAAGGCTTCTTGGACATGTGGGTTTGGATAATGGGGAGTACCAGTGGTGGTGTCTTACCTGCCCTGATCCACCATTGATAATGTGTGTGGTTTTTTTAATGTTAGCCCTTCCTTGGGTTAGGAAGGAGTTGGCATGCTGTACGAAACGGTAACAGCAGATGGCAACCTGGAGCAGCACTTTAGTTTTGCAGCAGAAGCTAGAAGAGACTTTCCCTTAGCAGTGCTGCCTTGGTGAAATGGGCTTCTGTTGCTCAGGCATAACCTGAGGAAGGACCAGGCAAGTGTGTTGTTCACTCACCCAAAGGCTGTGTTCACAGCAGTTGGTTTGGGGAGGGTCCATATAGCTCAGTGTTTTTCTATAACTTGGAAAGTTTCCCTAAAAGGTAGAGTATAAATTCATCATGTGAGTGAGTGGCTGGTGGAAGAGGCGTTTGATTTTGTTGGCATTCTAATGAGAAGCTGATTTGAATTTCTTGAATGGATAGGCAAACGGAAATGCCGCTAGCCTATGAAGTTTGCACTTCTCCAAATTTTGCGATGCAAAATGAAGAAACAACATGCAAAAAATGCAGTAAGTTAGGGAAGATGGTTTTGCCTAAATGTGTGTATTGAGTCAGGACTGCACACAAACATAACATTTGCTAGCAGAAATAAGCAGTGAATGCTGGTGAAATTTTCATGAGGATTTTTTTTTTTTAAATGCACAAATTGTTGTGGAAATGTGGAGAACTGAGGGAAAAGGGAAAACTTAGAGAACCGAAAATGACAAATTTGTACACCCCTAAGTAGGCACATGTTTGTAACTAGAAGGTGCAAGTTTCTCAAACCCCAGTCTCTGGGGGCAGCCTGCGGCCTTTGCCCTAACTTCATGTGTGTGGTGGAAGACTGGACCGAAACCGAGTGGGATGTCTGTACCAAAATGGGTGAAATTCTGACAAGAACAAGATGTCCCTCCTCTAGCAACCTTGCATGATGGGGAGGAAATGGAGAAAGGGAATGAAAACGAGGTTGCCCTGTTCTTTTTGTTTTACTCTGCCTCCACCTGCCCCTGGGCCAGAGGGACAAATCATTTGACCCGGTATAAGGTAGTCTCTTTACATGACCTGCTGGGTAAAGTTTGTGGAGAAGTATAGACTCAGAAATGTGGTGAGCTGAGTTAGCATTGGTGCAAGGGGAAACAGAACAGCAATTGCTGTCTTTCTGTGCACCAGCACACTTGCTTGTTCACAATAAGCGATAGCTTGGTTTACATTAGATAGATAAAACTTTATTTGCATTAGCCAATGGCCATAGCAACAGCAAAACATTACAGTATACGCAGAAAAGGAAATTCCTACTCAAACTAAGGAGAGCCTCTTTATTGCTGGTCAAAGTCTATATACCTCCTTGACAGAAAAAATCTACAATTAAGGCCACTTGGGCAGATTTAGAGTCCTATATAGAGTCTCTCAAATCCATCCATCCATCTTGTTGTTCCGCTCATTATTGGTGGAGATTTCAACGCACGCATGGGTGCTAATGATGACAGCTTATACACCCCCTACAGCCAGTTTCTGGACTCTGACATCCATTTAGATACAGGCACTGCCCACCTTTCTAAAGATCTTAGATGCAACTACCCAGGACTTTGCTTAGCCCAGGCCGCAAAGCGGAAGGACCTGCTAATATTACATGCCAATATAGAGAGGGATCACCCTGGGGAATACATCCAATTCACAAAGTTTGGCAGTAGTGTCATAGATTATATCTTAATCTCAAAATTTGCAAGTTTGTCACGGAGTTCCAAGTGGGCTATAACATTAAAAGCGACCACTTACTCTTAACTCTGGCTTTTGCAGGTCTGCTCCTCAACAATTCTATTGTAAAACCGCAATATATCCCTAATGCAAATCTTGGCATATCCTCAGCTAAAAGAATCAAATGGTCCCCCCTCCTGAACGCAGCCCTGACTCACGTTCTTCAAACAGCTGAGCTAAAGGACATCCATACTGCGATTATATCGGCTAACTCTGCTGCTGAGGCCATGAAACTATTCAAGACACTCACAGAAAGGCTGAAACTACACTTAACAACTGTGATCCAAAATACTGCCACAAAAAGGTTAACGGAATTTGCCACCTGGTTTGACTCTTGAGTGCAAACAGGCAAAGGGACACCATCAGAGAGCTTACCGTAAATATAGGAGCTCCAGGTCGCCTCTCTTATTTACTGCAAACGTTTCTCTTTGTTTACGTTACGCGCAGATCAGGCCAGTGTTTAGCATAAACCAACCCAGGCCATCTTAAAAATGTTTCTTACTGCTTCAGGGTGCCTGAGGCCTGCCTTTACCAACTGTGATATAATATATGCTGGTCCTTAATGTTCCACGAAAGAGTGCAGCTGTCACCACCCTTTTCACTCTGCTTGCTTTTCTAGAGGTTGTCGCTACGCAAAGCTGAAGATAGCAAAGGCAAGCAGAAGAAAGATGGCGATAACGTAAGAGAGAGGATCATCAGGCGAGCGGCCCTTGAATTCGAGGATGGCATGTACGGTATCCTTTGGCTGTGTGGAATGCAGTTGCTTTTTAAAAAAATCATTTTCGAGGCGCATTTGAATTAAATAAATTTGTCTACAGAATAAAGAACTTGGATCCGTTTAACCTTGACTGATCCGTTTAAGCTAACCTGGGTATTGGAATCCCATTGCTTGCCAGCAACTTCATCAGTCCAGAAATAACTGTTCATCTACAAAGTGAAAATGGAGTCCTTGGCTTGGTAAGAATGGGACACAGGCAACGGGAATCAATACACAACACAACCGTTTGACTGGAAAGTTGATGCAAGTGTTTGTTTTGTGTTTTAACTAGGGACCTTACCCATCTGAAAGCGAAGTTGACCCTGACCTCATCAATGCAGGTTAAACTCAATTTTTGTCTTCCTTTCACATATTTATACTGCCCACATATTTATAACTTCAAGAAGTTAATGGGGAGGTGGGAGAGGAAAGCAGAGAAACAGAACCATGGACAGCTTCAGATAGCTTCAGATAGACTTCCAAAATGTTTGGAAACCAAAGTGCGGCTTCTGATTGGCTGCAGGAAGTTCCTGCAGCCAATCAGAAGCCGCGCCGGATGTTCGGCTTCTGAAAATCATTCAAAAACCGGAACACTCACTTCCGGGTTTCAATCGTTCGGGAGCTGATTTGTTTGGGAGCCAAGGCATTTGAAATCCAAGGTACAATTGTGCAGCATTTGAATGTCTCTGGCATGCTAAGCTTAAGTAAGCTATAATTTCTCTGCAACCTTTATATAAATATATTTAAAAGGTTGCAGAGAAATTAAAGCTTACTTAAGAGCCAGCATGCCAGAGACATTCATACATACGTGTGTGTGTGTGTGTGTATATATATAATCTGTGTCTAAAGGAATGTCACAAAATTTTATCAGAGTCGCTGGCAAGGATCTTTGTTCGCAAGCATTCTCCCTTGGAAGAGTCTACTTGAAGTTTGGAGGGACTCTTGTCATTTGTGTTTTATTGCTTTTGTCTTTCTGTTTTCCTCACCCCCCCCCCCCCGAAAAAAGAGTACAGTCATACCTCATGTTACGTTTGCTTCGGGTTGTGCGTTTTCAGGTTGCGTCCTGCAGCGATCCGGAAGTACCGGAAAGGGTTGCTTCAGGGTTTTGCTGCTCGTGCATGCGCAGGCGTGCAAAATGAGTCATGCGCATGTGCAGAAGCGGCGAATCGCGGCACGCGCAGACACGGGTTGCATTCTGCTCATGTTGCGAATGGGCCTCCGGAACGGATCCCGTTCGCAAATAGAGGTACCACTGTAGAAGCTTTGTGAAGCCCTGTTGTGTGACACAGACAGCATCGATTCCCAGCACCACCCTGGGATTTTGCCTGTTGGCCATAGCAAACTTAACACTGAGTTTCTTCTACAGGCAAAGAGACGGTCACCGTGCTTCCAGGGGCTTCTTACTTCTCTAGCGATGAATCTTTTGCAATGATTAGAGGGTATGTAATGAAAAAACCTAATTTGCTAAATGTCAAGAGCACAGGCCCAGCTGGTGCCCGAACTTATTAGTAACCCACACCAAAGTGACTATCCGTCAGTCTTCTGCGAAACAGCAAAATAATTAGTAGCTGGGTGTTGGAACTCAATAGATTTAGCAGCTGGGTATCAAACTCAAAATAGTCAACTCGGCTGGTGCTGTCAGTTGTCAGGCCAACACTTTTTTTGTACTAATCTTTTGTGTTGTATGAACAGAGTATTAAGGGTGATTTTGTGGTACAGGCTGTGCAGTGATGTTCTGTTTTTACCGTTACCGCCTTGGTGTGTTGTTTAGCAAATGACGAATGGTACCAAGTTTGGCATGTAGATAATTATCCCAGGCCACTGAGTTCAGTGGGACATAATCCCAGGTAATGACACTACCCTTATATCTGCCTTACAATTCAATGGATCTTACTCCTCGGTGTGGGTATAAGATGGCAGCCTCAACGTGCATGGGATTTTAGTCTCGCAGCTATCCAGCGGCGCTTGATTTTTAAGCTATTTTTCTGCCCTTGCTTTTATAGAGAGGTACTGTTGGGATGCGGGTGGTGCTGTGGGTGAAACCACAGAGCCTAGGACTTGCTGATCAGAAGGTCGGCGGTTCGAATCCCCGCAACGGGGTGAGCTCCCGTTGCTCGGTTCCTGCTCCTGCCAACCTAGCAGTTCGAAAGCACGTCCCTGTACAAGTAGATAAATAGGTACCGCTCCAGCGGGAAGGTAAACGGCGTTTCCGTGCGCTGCTCTGGTTCGCCAGAAGCGGCTTAGTCATGCTGGACACATGACCCGGAAGCTGTACGCCGGCTCCCTCGGCCAATAAAGCGAGATGAGTGCCGCAACCCCAGAGTCGGCCACGACTGGACCTAATGGTCAGGGGTCCCTTTACCTTTTTACTGTTCAGGAATGGTTAGAGGGCTTGTAGATGGAACAAACAAAAACTGTGCCAGAATTTCTGATGCCAAAAGCGTGCTCGTTTCTTTCTTTGTTCCTTTTATCAGGGGACATGTTAATCTGACAATGCTTGGAGCGATGCAGGTGTCTAAATATGGTGATCTAGCCAACTGGATGATTCCTGTAAGTAGATGGAGAAGCGTCCTTATTATATATTTGCATCATGCATTTTATTCGAAGTGATTAGAAGCGTCTTTTCATTTCACTGAAATGATGTGTTCTCAACAATAGTAAAAATGACTCCTTTTGGATGCATGCAATGATCCCAATGCTTTGTTTTTGTTCTGTAATTGAAGAACAACTTCTTCCTTTTTTTACATATAAAAAAATCCAGCATCAATTCATAAGTTCTCGGAAGAGCAGGGGAGGTGCTCACGACTCCTTCTAGCAAAGCATGTTATTGTGTAATCAAAGTAGAGAACGGGCTAGTAACCTTCACCTACCAATTGAGGATTGGAAGCTGTCTCATAACTGGCCCATTTAGCTCAGTATTGTCTAAAATGACTGGCAGTAGTTCTTCCTGATTTCAGATGGCCTTACCTGGAGGAGCTGGGGATCAAACCTGGGACCCTTTGCATGCAAGGCAGATGCTTCACCATTGAGCCACAGCCCTTCCCTAAACATCTTTGGTTCTCCACTTTGTAATCTAGTCATTCCTAGGCACATTGGCTTTTTCAGCAAGGAATCCAGCTGTCCCTAGAGAAATTGGCAAAAGCCTAAAATGTAGGTGACAGAATGAATTAAATCAATTTCCAGAAGTAAACACACATGTAATGTAGTCACCATCATCATCACCATAATATGGGCTGTTTGAAAAACTGTTTTTTTCTTATTGCAAGGATTTCCTTTTCTTAGTGTGTATGACTGTAGTTCAGAGTCTATTCACCTCCCACTGAGAACTTGCAACTTGTGATATTTCACTCTCAGCAATTAAGCCTTTTCATGCAGCCTCGCCTGACACCAATTTAGGGATCCTGGAAAAAATAGTCTGTTTCACTCTTGAGGCTTGAGCAACGAAAGATGAATCTAACATAATATTTAGGCCCTCTTTGCTTTGCTTGGAATCCGAAAGAGCAATGGCTTCTTAAGAGTTAAACTATCTGTTGAATGTGCTCAGATATTTGTTGGGAGACCATCTCCTATCAGCCCTATCTGAATGGCCATAATTTCCTTCTGCTATAAACCTGCTGTTAGTGTTTAAGATCCTCACTATAGTCTAGTTTCTTAAAAGAAAGTCTGCCTTGGGCTGGAGTCCTATTTATCCTATTTATGTCCCATTGAACTTCTGATTAAGCATGTAGGTTTGAATGAAATTATTCTTTCTTATTATTCATGTGAACAGTGGGGCTATTATTTTTGAAAGAATGGGGGGGACCCCAGGCTACCCCTATACCCTCACCCCCCAGATTTGAAAGACCAAACCATTTTGCAACACAGCAGCACCAGGGGGTTCCATTTGAAAGTGATAGTCAAAACTCTGCTTCCCTATAATTGAACCCATTCGTGCATCTGAAAGAGCTCTCTTTTCAGACGAGATACACCTTCATTTGAAATAGGAGGAAAACAATATGTTCTGACATAAAACATGCACAAGTCATCATTTTTACGATTTGCAGGAGGTGTTGCCAACCCCGTAGTATGTCCATTTTGAAAAGGCTTGACGTTCACTAGCAATTTTTCCTTAATCAAACCAACCAACCAACCAACCACAAAGCACAATTTTAAACTGGTTCTTTTGTGATGAGTTATCTGGAATGGCTGCATCAAGAAGTACATTTTGTGATGAATTGTGTGCTCTTCTGGGTGGAACCCCCCCCCCCGACAGAAACGTTGAATATGAGGCTGTAGTTTCTTTGACTAATGATGCTTTTATATTGGTAAAATAGCCCTGAGCCATTGAAGATCACACTTTAAGAGCAATGGGGTAGGGGTTGGAGGAGAGATTAAAAGTGATGGATGAGGTCTCCTAGGGATTTATTAATATTAATACCATAAATACTGGTGCTGCTGCTCTGATGCAACAGCAAATAAACCACTGAACCAGTGACAGATGCCCTGAGGCTAACTGTTGATGAATCCTGAAGAATAAATTTGGGGAAAGTTCTACAGTCGGCATGCAATCGCTTCGAAACTTTCTGCCAACTTTTATCAGCTCTCCTTGTATTCAGAAAGGGGTTCTTGAGAAATGCCTGTTCCTGGCAGCTGCTTCTCCTGGGCAAAACCATATTACTGAAGATGCCTTATGACGAGGCTACCTGCCATGGCGGCAGGCACCCCAAGGAACCAGGCAGAGTCCTTTCTAGCCTCCTTGAATACTTCTTTGTAGTGCTTATTGGCAAAGGGCCTTAAAGTTGCTTTCCTGTTCATCTCCACAGCAACCCCATGGGACAGTAAATATTGCAGGGTGGGGAGAAAGTCACCTCATCGTGACTCTTCCGCTTCAGAAATGGTAGACTAACTTACAATGACAAACCTAGACAGCATCTTAAAAAGCAGAGACATCACCTTGCCAACAAAGGTCTGTATAGTTAAAGCTATGGTTTTCCCAGTAGTGATGTATGGAAGTGAGAGCTGGACCATAAAGAAGGCTGATTGCCGAAGAATTGACGCCTTTGAATTATGGTGCTGGAGGAGACTCTTGAGAGTCCCATGGACTGCAAGAAGATCACACCTATCCATTCTTAAGGAAATCAGCCATGAGTGCTCATTGGAAGGACAGATCCTGAAGCTGAGGCTCCAGTACTTTGGCCTCCTCATGAGAAGAGAAGACTCCCTGGAAAAGACCCTGGTGTTGGGAAAGATGGAGGGCACAAGGAGAAGGGGATGACAGAGGACGAGATGGTTGGACAGTGTTCTCGAAGCTACCAGCATAAGTTTGACCAAACTGCGGGAGGCAGTGGAAGAAAGGAGTGCCTGGTGTGCTCTGGTCCATGGGGTCACGAAGAGTCAGACACGACTAAACAACAACAACAAAACTTACATCCCAAGTAACTAGAAATAGGGTTACATTATACATGGTATTTTTCAGGTGTTGAGAGCCTCCCATTTGTGTGGAGTGGGTACAATGATGGAAGTCGTATTCCAATACCACCTGAAAGACACCACATTGGCTACCGTAAACGGAGAGGAAGAGGGTATCACGAACTCTTTTAAAGATTACTTATCTTAAGAGTTATTATCAGAGTCAGAAGAAAGAATGCATGGTGCTGCTTACCAGAAGACACAGATGTGGTCTAAAATGTCGCTCCTTTACAGGGTGTGTATTTGCATTTGGTTTTCCATAGATGCCACAAGACAAGCAAAGTCAGATACATTAATGAATGCATCAATTTATTACAGTGGTACCTCGGGTTAAGAACTTAATTCGTTCGGGAGGTCCGTTCTTAACCCGAGGTACCACTTTAGCTAATGGGGCCTCCCGCCGCCGCCTCATGATTTCTGTTCTCATCCTGAAGCAAAGTTCTTAACCCGAGGTACTATTTCTGGGTTAGGGGAGTCTGTAACCTGAAGCGTCTGTAACCTGAAGCATGTGTAACCCGAGGTACCACTGTATCTTTAGAGGTCAGTGTAAGCCAAGACCCTAAATAGGGGGTAGGAGAGCTGAAAAGAATTTCACATTTGCCAACCAATGCGCCCCTTTGGTTTCAGATAGTGCATAGGAAGAAGAGTCTAAAAAGCCCAGGACACAAATTTCCACAGCCCTCTAGCAGCTATGGTGGCTCATTTACCGGAAGTGATGTATTTAGATTTAACTCTGGAAGTGTATACCCAATTCTGACCAAACCAGGCCTCCTATGTATATTTTGCTCTAGGAGGCTTAGTTTGATCAGAATCTAGTATACACTTCCAGATCTAATGCTAAATACATTGCTTCTGGTAAATGGGCCAGCAGAGGGCCGCGAAAATTTGTGTCCCAGGCTTGTTAGACTTGTCTCCCCATGTACTATCTGAAGCCCAAGGGGCGCATGGTTTGCCAGACATGAAATATATTGGCATTATTTTCAGCTCTCCTACTGGACTATGAAGCTTTAAGGAGGAATTAATTTCCCAAATTGGCATGAAAGAAAGAGCAATTCCGCAGTGGAACCAATTACCTCAAAGGGATGCGCCCTCTCTCTCTCTGTGTGTGTGTTTTGGAGGGGGGAAGGCATTACTGTTTTGTTTGCTATTACGTTATGCATTTGTGTAGTTTTGTGCTGCAAACTGCCCTGTGATCCTTGGATGAAGAGCGGCGTATACATTTAATAACTAGAAAATAAATAAATGTTCTACACTCCGTAATGGGGAGGTCTTCAAGCAGAGCCTGGCTCTGTTGGGGATGTCCTAGGTCTCACGCTCCACCAACTGAGCTATCACGGAAGGATAAGCTGCATGCATCCAAAGGTGACCCCCCTATGGATCATTTGAGGTTTTCCCACTAATCCAGCAGATAATTTCTTCTAAAGGAAGCCTTTTTAAGACCGGACTGTGGCTTGCCTCTTTGCCCATGGGAACGTGGGTGGCAGAAAGGTCCAAGTGAGCATGCCATTTTCATAGGCACAATTTCGAGTCAGTTCTGGGGTCTGTGGTGTATGTCAAGAGTGGCAAATGGCATGAACCTTATATGTTTATCTCTGTAAATAACTGTTGGTTCAAAAGCAGGATTGCTCAGACAGCACTGCGACAAAGGGAGGGAAGTGTCACATTGTGGATATAGGATACCGTATTTTTCGCTCCGTAAGACGCACTTTTTCCCTCCTAAAAAGTAAGGGGAAATGTGTGTGCGTCTTATGGAGCGAATGCAGGTGGGAGGCTCTGCTCAGCGCTCCCTTTAAAGAATTTTTTTTTCTTGCATTCCCCCTCTAAAAACTAGGTGCGTCTTATGGTCAGGTGCGTCTTATGGCGTGAAAAATATGGTATATGCCCATCTTTTGGAAGCTTTGAGTGTGCAGGTGTTCAGATTGGCGTTTGTATATCTTTCTGCATTGCACTTGAAGGATTTTTGAACCAGCTTTATGCTTTTATTCCTTGTACTGCTGGGGGGGCGTCGGTGGGGGGGATGTCAGCATAGTAATTTCCTTGCATTTCTTGCTAAAGTTCATTGGGCTCTTCTTTCCTCCTCTGCATTCCTCCAGATCTAATCTATCTGTCGGAGATAGCAATATGATGACAATAGTTCTGTAATTGTACCATTCTGAGGCTGGTAGTCACTTGGGGGGAAAATGACACAGCAAATATATATCAGGGCAATTCATCTTTGGTTCTTTTCAGTCATGTACTTTTTTATTGAGGAAATGGGAAAACAAAGTACTCAAGCACAAGGGGATAGCTTTTGTTTTTGTTTTTTTTAAAAAATAACTCAAGCTGCGGTAGCAGGAAGTGGATATTAATATTGTTTACATTTTACACAAAGTGCTTTACATACAGTACAAAAAAAATTTATATTTGAAACATACTGACTTGGGGAAGAAGGAAATTTTGTTCAAGGCGTCCTTACGGTTTGTTTTTCATGACTTTCAACGATTTCTAAAACTGCAAAAATAACATTGTCGAACACTTGTTTGTGTGCTGCTATTTTTAAATCTTTGCAATTTCTTCCACAGAAGGAGAGTATGAGTAGAAACTAGCTTTAACACCTTACCCCAGTGGTTTTCAACCAGTGTGCCGTGGCACCCTGGGGTGCCTTGAATGATGGTCAGGGGTGCCGCGGGCAACACTGGCATCTGTCCCTCTTTCCTTCCTTCTCTCCTTCCTCTGATGCTCTCTTGCATCTCTGCCTCTGCTGTTTATTGCAGCAGCTCCGGCTACAAGCTCCTCAGGTGAATGGTGCCTCTGGGGCTGGCCAGGGGGTGCTTCCCAGGTCCCTGTGGGGCAGTGGGGCAGCTCAGAGACCAGGGGCTGCAGCTGCGGCTGCCCAGAGGACTTCCAAGGAGAGGGGAGAGGAGGCTGAAGGAACTCTCCACAAGGGAGGGTGTTTGAAGAAGGGTAAGAGGCTGGTAAGAGGGACGACAGAGGACGAGATGGTTGGACAGTGTTCTCGAAGCTACCAGCATGAGTTTGACCAAACTGCGGGAGGCAGTGGAAGACAGGAGTGCCTGGCGTGCTCTGGTCCATGGGGTCATGAAGAGTCGGACATGACTAAACGACTAAACAACAACAACAAACAAGAGGCTGCCAGCTCTGCAGGCGAAGGGTGACATAACTGGGCTCCTGAGCCCTACAGAGGTGCTGCAGAAAGAATGTAGTTGGTCAAGGGAGCCGTGGACTCACAAAGGTTGAAAACCTCTGCCTTATACGATGCAGAGCCAGCTCTGGTTAGCTGCTGCCTCAGTTCTAAACAGGTTTATTTGGGTGTGGAGCTGTTCATTGGGGAAGGGTCTTGGCTCAATGGTAGTGCATCTACTTGCATGAACAAGTTTCAATCCCTGGTATCTCCAGGTAGAACTGGGAGAGATCCCTGCCGCAAACCTTGGAGGGCTGCTGCCAGTCAGGGTAGACTTTCAAAGTGTTGGTGCTGACCTTTAAAGCCCTAAACGGCCTCGGTCCAGTATACCTGACGAAGCGTCTCCACCCCCATCATTCTGCCCGGACGCTGAGGTCCAGCGCCGAGGGCCTTCTGGCGGTTCCCTCATTGCGAGAAGCAAAGCTACAGGGAACTAGGCAGAGGGCCTTCTCGGTAGTGGCGCCCGCCCTGTGGAACGCCCTTCCAGCAGATGTCAAAGCGATAAACAACTACCTGACATTCAGAAGACATCTTAAGGCAGCCCTGTTCAGGGAAGTTTTTAACGTGTGATATTTTACTGTATTTTTGGTTTTTATGGAAGCCGCCCAGAGTGGCTGGGGAGGCCCAGCCAGATGGGCGGGGTATAAATAATAAATTATTATTATTATTATTATTATATAGACAGTACTGAGTTTGATGGACCAATGCTGATCCTGTCCCTGCTGAACTTTCACACAATTGGGCCAATCCAAAGGATCAGCTGTTTAGATATGTCAAGGCAGTCACATGAGGCTTTTGGCAGCAGCGCTTGCTTGGCGGTCTTCTGCTTCACATAAAACAAATGGGAATTACCCTTCAAGTGAATGTGTGGGATTGTCATCTACATGTTGGGAAAGCACCCAGTCCTTCCTCCTGAAGGATCCTGGGAAATAAAGTGGATTAAATTAAATTCGAGTTTGCCATTTTGAAATGACTGCATTTCCCAAACAACAATGCACGCTAAGCGGTTGCTATCAGGTTTGCAACTAAGTTGAGCCTTTCAGTGGCCTAGCAATATAATCCAAAACTTTTGGTCGCACAACCCATGTGTGCTGAAGAATTACAGTTATTTGGAGACAAGATGCAGTTCCTCGTTTTGCCCATCCATCATCTTTCCCCATAAATAATATGGGAACACTCTCAAAATGGTATGCTTGTGATATGTAGAGACTTGGAGATGTTATGAAGAATCATTTATTCAGAGAGAAACTAAAGGGACTGTTGGCTTAATTTTGCATTTTGTCTGATGCTTGTTTTCCAGATTCTGTAGATTAAATGCATCAAAGCAAAGAGTGTTGGTATATTGAGCTGTGCTGTTGACACCTGTTCTTCTTTTTCTTTTTTGTGTGAAATCTTGTGTTTTTAGGGTAAGATGGTGAAAGGCATGGGAGGCGCCATGGACTTGGTGTCCAGCTCAAGAACTAAAGTGGTCGTCACTATGGAGCACTCTGCAAAGGTAATCTTTTTATAAATATTCTCTTCTTGTGGATTTCTCCTTAGACTGAAAACATACCCTGGGTTCTGTCCAATGCTGTGTGCACAGAGTTCCAGTCACACAATGGGTCTTCTTCTTCTCCTCTTGTGTTTTCCTCCAACTTTCTGGAGCAGGTTTTCAGGGTGCACGGGTTGTGGGGAGGAGGAGAAAGTTTTGCTGCATGAGTGGAAGAACAGATTTAAAAGCACGTGGCTACTAGCCATGATGGCTGTGCTCTGCCTCTACAGTCAAAAGGGACATGGGTGGCGCTGTGGTCTAAACCACTGAACCTCTTGGGCTTGCTGATCAGAAGGTCGGCGGTTCCAATCCCTGTGACGAGTTGAGCTCCCGTTGCTCTGTCCCAGCTCTTGCCAACCTAGCAGTTTGAAAGCATGCCAGTGCAAGTAGATAAATAGGTACTGCTGTGGTGGGAAGGTAAAAGGCATTTCCGTGCGCTCTGGCACTTGTCACGGTCCTCTGCGCCAGTAGTGGTTTAGTCATGCTGGCCACATGACCTGGAAAACTGTCTGTGGACAAACGCCAGCTTCCTCGGCCTGAAAGCAAGATGAGCGCCGCAACCCCATAGCCTTTGACTGGACTTAATGTGCCCAGGGGCACCTTTACCTTTTACAGTCAAGTGGCAGCAATTGCTTCTGAATACCAATTGCTGGAAGCCACAGAAGGGGAGAGTGGCTTCCAGCTTGCAGGCTCCTCATAGGCATCTGACTGGCCATTACGAGAACAGGATGCAGGTCTAGATGGGCCACTGGCCTGATCCAACAGGCTCTTCTCGTGTTCTTCTGGCTCCCCACAAAGAATCATGGGAACTGTAGTTTGTTAAGGTTGCTAGAAACCGTAGCTCTTTAAGTGGGAAACTACAGGTCCCAGGATTCTCTTGGAGAGATCACATGCTTTAAACGTTTGTTGAACAAACTAAGACCACACTGAGAGCCAGTGTGATGTAGTGGTTAAGAGCGGTGGACTCGTAATCTGGTGAACCGGGTTCGCTTCCCCGCTCCTCCACATGCAGCTGCTGGGTGACCTTGGGCTAGTCACACTTCTCTGAAGTCTCTCAGCCCCACTCACCTCACAGAGTGTTTGTTGTGGGGGAGGAAGGGAAAGGAGATTGTTAGCCGCTTTGAGACCCCTTAGGGTAGTGATAAAGCGGGATATCAAATCCAAACACCAGTGCGTGGTGTGGATCTGCCAGATTTCTGCCGTCCTAGTGAACAGCGGCATTAAATGTGGCCCATTGTTTCTGCATGAGGTTGTCCATTGCCTGCTTTCTCGCAGACTCCTGTCTGCCAGGTGTGGGGGCCCTATGACCCTCCAAATGTTGCTGAACAATAACTGCCACCACCCCTGGCCATTGACCATGCTTGCTGGGATTAATGGGAGTTGTAGTTCAGCCACATCTGGACAGGTAAAGTTCTCCACACCTTTGCTGTGCTGTTTCTATCCTGGAATAGATGTCCTCTTTCTTCATCTCACTAATTCCCTTGCATCTTAAAACAACACCACCACCACCACCACCACACAAGCTTGCCTTCCTGACCACATTTCTGAAACCTTCTAAAGTCCTAATAATAATAATAATAATATTTATACCCCACCCATCTGACTGGGTTTCCCAATTTTGCCTCTTCTTCACTTGCCACCATAAGCAATCCATATGCTTTTCCCCAGTCTCCAGCCTTCTTAGCTACTTTCTGCAGCAACCATTCCTCCCTTCCCCATCAGTGAGCTTCCTTGCAATGGTGTTTACATGGTGGTGTAATGTCAATCTATGGGGAAAAATGTCAGAAATAAAATGGGCGCTGGTAGGCTTTACACTCTCTCATCTACCCCCACCCCCAAACCAATCCCTGGAAAATTACTAAATATTGTCCTGAAGGTGGGCGAGGAGAGAAGGGAGCCATTTTGGGACAGTCTTGAGTTAAAACCACCACCCCCATAGATAGACGTGATTTAGAGTATAGTATGCTTCACAGTTGAGGGGTGTGTTGGTGTTTGTGCAAATGGACCAATGGGAATACGCTGCAGAATGTAATACACATTTTAGAAATAATAATGCTTTGACCCTTGACCTTCAACCTTTGGGCTAAGCATGAGTTCCCTTATTAATTGCTTGTGGGGAGATTTGCTAGGACGATGTTACAAAGGCTAGTAAAGGTAAAGCGACCCCAGACCATTAGGTCCAGTCGTGACCGACTCTGGGGTTGTGGCGCTCATCTCGCTTTATTGGCCGAGGGAGCCGGCGTACAGCTTCTCGGTCATGTGGCCAACATGACTAAGCCGCTTCTGGAGAACCAGAGCAGCACACGGAAACTGCCATTTACCTTCCCGCTGGAGCGGTGCCTATTTATGTACTTGCACTTTGACGTGCTTTTGAACTGCTAGGTTGGCAGGAGCAACGGGAGCTCACCCCGTCGCAGGGATTCGAACCGCTGACCTTCTGATCGGCAAGTCCTAGGCTCTGTGGTTTAACCCACAGTGCCACCCGCGTTACAAAGGCTAGGCGTTGGCCAATATCTCTGTTCTTCTATTCCCATTCTGGCGGCTATTTTTCTGTAGACGCGGCTTCAGAAAGGTTTTAACCAGTGACAGTAAGATCATATTTAACTGCAGTTAAGCAAGATCATATTTAACTGCATCATTCTGCAATGCTTGGGGGTCACAGCGGCTGCCTGGAAAGCAGTCTTCTTTCCTCAAGCCTGAGCATTTCAATCTCCCCGGGATGCTTAGAAGGAGATATTGCATGACCTTAAAGGTATACCTGATGGGTTGATGAACACTTTTCTATAAAAATAGCACAGATGAATTGTTCCTTTCCCGGGAACAGAACTTGGAAGGTCCTTGAATTAAGCATTGTCATTTCCCCTTAAATACCTGTCAGTTTCACTCAGGGGGGCTAGCTGCCTTGAATGCAGAAACAGATGTTAACTGGTAGGAATTGGAGTGAAGCAATTGTTCCTTGACATAAAGTGGGGAGGGGGGAAGAATAAATTTAAAACCCATTTTGGTAGGCAGAGTTGACACCACTGTAAAATTCGTAAAATCATTACAGTTTAAAGGGACAATGCTTGACGACCCAGAAAAGCAGTTTTATTTTATTTTTTTGCAATTGGGGCAACCTGCAAGGAGTTGGAGAGAGGGCTCGATTTTGCAAAAAACATTATAGGCAACAGTTTTTTTTGTTTTTTTATGTGCCAATCATAAGAGAACAAGAAGGCAAGAGTAGGAAAGATTTTAGGATTATCCCAGATGCCCCTGTCCTTTACAGTGTTGCCTGTTCCTGCATATAAATGAGGACATACCATTGCAACAGTATATTGGGACAATTTCTAAAATTGTTATCACAAAATATGAGCAGAGAATGGCTGTGTATCGTTCTAGGCAATGCTACTAGGAAACTTCAATATTCCTGGGGCACAATTTCCGGGCACAATTCAAAGTGTTGGTGCTGACCTTTAAAGCCCCAAACAGCCTTGGTCCAGTATATCTGAAGGAACGTCTCCACCCCCATCATTCTACCCGGACACTGAGGTCCAGCACCGAGGGCCTTCTGGCGGTTTCCTCACTGCGAGAAGCCAAGTTACAGGGAACCAGGCAGAGGGCCTTCTCGGTAGTGGCACCCTCCCTGTGGAAGGCCCTCCCACCAGATGTCAACGAGAACAACAACTACCAGACTTTTAGAAGACATCTGAAGGCAGCCCTGTTTAGGGAAGCTTTTAATGTTTGATGTTTACAGTATTTTAATATTTTTTTTGGAAGCCACCCGGAGTGGCTGGGGAAGCCCAGTCAGATGGGCGGGGTATAAATATTTTTTTTAAAAAATATTGATTGATTGATTGATTGATTGATTGATTGATTGATTGCTTGCTTGCTACTACTGGGGAAAATGCCGTTTTTACTCATAAAGTGAAGCGGCATTAACAGAGCTATTTTAGAAATATACTGATAGTATTAGAACCTGCTTCTGTGTGGTGAATCCCAGAATGCACCAATAATTTCTGGCCAGGCAGCCAACATGATTCCTTTTAACACCAATGTTGCTGTCTGCTCCCTTCCTTGAGAAGGGACATCACAAGCATGGAAAGGAACTATATGGTCTAGCTGTGATTTTTGCATTGCTGGGGGTTGGACTAGATGACCCTCTGGGTCCCTCCCAACTCTATAACTCTTTGATTCAGTGATCTGCCGAACCCATGTGATTCCTATGTCTGTGTTTCATGGTGTCCCGGAAGTGAGCAGGAACGGGGAGTGCAGAAGTTATTATCGTATGGCTATTTTTATCTATAAAATTTGCACCCCGCCCTTCATCCGTAGATCTCAGGGCAGTTCACAGCATAAAAATACAAGACAAAAACACAAAATTCGTAAGGAAAGCAAAAACAAAAGCAAAACAAACCAATAACTCCCACCCCCTTCCACAAACACATTTGAAAGGATATAGGATGTTGCAAACTGGTTGAAGAGGAATATAAAGATGTATAATGAAGGCTCCAGGTGAACTTTTAGGCACATGATTCACTTGAGTGTATGCCAGTCCTGTTGTGTATACCTTGTTGAGTAAGTCATCGTTACCCATGTCACTAAGGACCTCGGAATATTTCAGCAATGAATTCGTGAGTCTTCCACAACAGGTCCAAACACAGTGGAAGCTTCTGAGCTGGAGGTAGCATATATTTGTCTCAATCTGAAGTTACTGACTGCAAGTCCTTTTGAATTTCAAGCAACCGGTTTTCTCCGACAAGCTGATCATTCGTTTGTATGTGTGTGTGTGTGTTCACTGTAGGGCAATGCCCACAAGATTTTGGAGAAATGCACTTTGCCAATTACGGGAAAACAGTGTGTGAACCGCATCATAACAGAAAAGGTAGGTTATCTTACGTTCGTTGCACTTCTGATCCATCTTTTTTGCTGAGCGGCATTTTTATATTCTCGATAATCCTGTAATGAGGGTTTGAGTTGCCGATGACTAACATTTGGATTTTAATATCCCGGCTCCCTTGATGAGAAGGGGTGTTGCAAACCTGGCCCAGGAAGAAGATGCAGATGTCTCTCACACACTATCAGCTCTTGTAACTGTGCAGCAGTCAAGCTATATTTTCCAAATACTGCAGTTTGCATAGCAATCTTAAGTCCTTACTTCATTTTATTTAAGGCATTTATAACTCCATCCAGCCAAAAGTGCTCCCGAAAATCAGTGCTAAGGTGGAGGGAATTGGTATTTATCAACTTGAAGCATTGGCTCCTTTCAGCTAGCAAGGCTCCCTTCCTTTCCTTAGACCGAAACAATTTGCATTTTTTTCCGAACCTGCAGGCTGTGTTTGATGTCGACAAGAAAAAGGGACTGACACTGATTGAAATCTGGGAAGGGCTGTCTGTGGATGACATCAAGAAAAGCACTGGTGCTGAGTTCACAGTAAGTCATTGTCTGGCTAACATTGCAGTTGTGTTTCTTGGCTCTGAGGGAGCTTGGTAAGAAAGCAAAGATCAGCCCAAATGAAGGTTTATTTATGCCGCTTGTCCATGCTGCAGGTGCAAAGGACTGCTGCAGGAGTTTGTTCTGGAGAGGTTTCTGGTGCTTTTGGAGAGGGAAGTATGAAAAAAGGTTCAAACACACACACACACACACACACACACACACACACACCAGGTTCCATTTGTTTGGTAGGATTTTATTTCTTAAATAATAATAATAATAATAATAATTTTTATTTATACCCCGCCCTCCCCAGCCAAGGCCGGGCTCAGGGCGGCTAACAAGCAATAATAAAAACAAGTTGAATGAATACAACTTAAAAACAAGATTAAAATATAACAATTAAAATATTGAAACATTAAAATATTAAAATGCAGCCTCATCACAGGAGGAGAAAGGAAAAAGAAAAAAGAAAGAGGGGGAGGGAATCAAATTGGCTCCAAGCCAAAGGCCAGGAGGAACAACTCTGTCTTACAGGCCCTGCGGAAAGAAATCAGATCCTGCGGGGCCCTGGTCTCACGAGGCAGAGCGTTCCTCCAGGCCGGAGCCAGTGTTGAAAAGGCCCTGGCTCTGGTTGAAGCTAATCTAACTTCCTTAGGGCCCGGAACTACTGGGGTGTTGCGGTCCCGTAGGTCCCGTAGATCTGAACAGAGAATTGAAAGTGGGTGGAGCAGTGAGTGTAATTTTTACCTTTCTTAGTTTTTTCACACACATATCCCGACTGATTCTTGCATGAGTGGATGGAATTTGAGGACACATTCCATCCAGCCCAAAACACCCAGGATGCAAAATCAGTTCCAGTGAGGGCTGTGGCCTGGGGAAAGCTCAGAGTGGGTATCACATTTAGTTACTGAGATACATTTACTTTCCTACTTGTGCTGTACATTGAATGGAGGAGACACCATCTTCTGTTTTGCTTCAGGCCTGCTCTGTGTGTATCTGTATTCACGCATAGATTGAAAGTGGAATGAAGTGAATATCTTGCTTTAAGCTGGGAGCGTTCGGTTCCCAACCAGCAATTTGCTCACTTCAGGGACTGCTTCAAAGAGAGAAGCCTCAGGGAAGTCCTGGAAACTTAGCTTACTGCTAGAACCCTGTGAAACTTAATTTATATCTCTTGTTTGAAGCAGGGCCTGTACACTTTGCACCAAAATGGCTCCCCTCAAAAGAAGAGAAACCACGCAGCAGCACTGTGGCTTCTTTGGAAGGCTGTGACTGAACTTTCTGATTTTCACAGCTTTATTAGAAAGAGCATCCTCTAGGCAGCATGCACAGCAGCCTCATAACAAGGGAGGAGTGATTTACAGCCTCCTGTCTTTTTTATGAAGCTGATATTATAAGCAGTCCGCTTGGGATTTTGTTGGGCCCCAAAGACAAAACTTTGACTTTCCCTGTGCCCTTAAATCAGATCTGCTACAGCTTGGCTTCAAGACAGATTGTCCCACCAGGGCGATTTTCATTTGTACGTGTCAAATTTATCATCTGAATTACAACGCCACCATGGGGGGAAAAATCGACCAGAATGGAAAGCTGTACCTGGATAAATCGGATATGTTTTGTTTGTTTTTAAAGTGAGCAAGTCCACAAACAGCAAGATTCAGCTGCTTTATCTTCCCGTGGAAGCTTGGTTCTCTGTCAGGGGACACAAAAAACCATTAAGGTTGCAGGCCTGTACTCACTTCGTGGGAGCAGTCCCCATTAACCTCAGTGGGGCTTACTCCCGAGTAGGTGTATAGGACTGCACTGCAAGGCCAAATACACTGGCTTCCAGAACATAGATGGAGAAGTTTGGTGTGTGCAGTAGAATCCTTAGTTCCTCCAGCTGTTCTCTTTCTCATGTAATCATCACATTCTTCTTTGCAATTGCTAGCATCGATCATCTGTCATTAGCGCACCTGTGGCTCATAGATCAGCCATAGTAGGAGACAGAAAAGATGATTATTTCAGAGAGTTGGAAATGGCATTTGACATGGCCACATCGATGTTGGGGCAAAATGGCAAATGGAAACTGAATCTGTAAAAAAAAGAAAAGTCTTTCTCACCCCTGGTACAAATCAAAACGGGCAGGACGGAACCTAGGAAGATGCCTTATATCAAGTCAGAAAAATGGTCCAACTAGCACACGGGTGGCGCTGTGGTCTAAACCACTGAGCCTCTTGGACTTGCTGATCAGAAGGTCGGCATTTCAAATCTTCGCGATGGGGCGAGTTCCTGTTGCTCTGTCCCAGCTCCTGCCAACCTAGCAGTTTGAAAGCACGCCAGTGCAAGTAGATAAATAGGTACCGCTGCAGTGGGAAGATAAACGGCGTTTCCATGCGCTCTGGCTTCCCTCACAGTGTTCTCTTGTGCCAGAAGCAGTTTAGTCATGTTGGCCACATGACTCGGAAAGCTGTCTGTGGACAAACGCCGGCTCCCTTGGCCTGAAAGTGAAATGAGTGCCACACCTCAGTCACCTTTGACTGGACTTAACCATCCAAGGGTCCTTTACCTTTACCTTTTTTACGCTGGGTGGCAACAGCTTTCCTGGATTTCAGGTGCAGGGGTCTCCCTCAGCCTGGAGACACCGGGGCTTGAACCTGTGATCTTCTGCGTGTGTGTTCTCTGTAGACATAGGATGTCACGTTGTCCAATCCTGAGCTCACTGTGAGACCACAAAGTGTGCATGGATTTCTCCTGTAAATCATTACATGAGTATTCTGGTAGACATAAGTGATGTATGGTATTAATCAGGAGACAGGGAACCATCTCAGTCCAGATCTTGATAGCCTTCAGCTTCCATCAACTTCACCCAGCATGGTCTCTCCTTGGTTTCTGCATAGTCATTGCTGAAGGACTTGGGAAGTTGTCCAGCAACATCTGGAAATAACATATTCACCATTCCTGCCCATGATACTCTGATATCTCATTGGGAACAGGGATCATGGCGCTGTCAAATTCAGCATCTATATAAATGGATAATTGCCAAGAAAATCCAGCATGGTCACATTTTGATTTCGAAAGAAGAAACTTCCAAAAAGGAGGAGAATGATTAAAAAGGAAGCTGAAAGGCAAAATGGAGAGGGTCATATCTCTCCAAAATACATTCTAGATGCTCAGCTAGAAGGTATACTGCATATGGCACCAAACTGCATTATTTGTCTGTTGATTTTTCTTTTCTTTCATCACTAGGTTTCGCCAAAGCTCTCGCCAATGAAGCAGATTTCGACTTGAAAAGTAGACTGGGCTTAACATCCACGCTTCCAGCGAAGGGGAATCAAATGTCTGTTTTGCAATTATGCATTTTAAAGAGGTCTTTGTAAAGTAGTTTCTTTGGTAGTTAGCGTTCAGGCTGACTATGTAACTAGAACTATGTAAATGTTTATTCGCAAGCAACAGTGCAGTTTCCAAAAATAAATCCTAGCTGGTACCTAGATATTTATAATTGCCACACTGCAGGTTTGACTGCAAATAAACACTGGCAAGAGACAATAGCCTGTTTTGGATGATCCTATCTTGGTTTATGAAGCGGAGAAACACACGAGCCTTTTCTTGGAGCATGCGCAAGCCACAAATCACCCAGAAAGTCTTTAGTTAGCCAAAGTTTCTTTTGTGTGGGTGTGAGCAAGCCAGGATCTTCAGCCACAGCATGGCTTAAGACCTTGAGTTGTTCCAAAGCTGGTAGCCATAGTTTCCTGGTTTGGATGAAACAGGCGACTGTGGTTCAATAGAAGCTCCATGCTTTGCTGCGCAAATGGGCCGCAGGTGTGGGCAACAGGCTCATGCATATCTCTGCTTAAGCCGAGATAGGATCAAACACATCCAATCCCTTGTAGATGTGAACGTTAATACTGTAACTCTGTATGGAGGCAGAGGTCACTTCCACGCACAGAACATGCTAATTTGCAAGTGCCTGTACGGTAGGCTGCAACTGCGCACACACAAAGAATGAGGTACAGGACAAGTTGTTGGTTTTCAAACATGTAAATAATCAGATGTTTGGATATTCAGGGGTTCTACTTACAGAAGTTTGCATAGCTAAAAACCTGGGCAGGAGGAGCTGTTTATATTCTGTAATTGAAAATCCGTGTTTTGTTAAACCACCATGTTTCTGGTCTTCAGGGCTGCAAAGACAGGCTTGAGAGTCTGTGGGCTCTTCCTGCTGAAACCTCAGAAACCAAGGAGAGACATTTGCCTTTGAGATTTCCAGCAGTAAGGGAATTGGGCTTTGTGCTCTGCGTTAACTAACTCCTTCCCCTTCTTCATAAATAGCACTTAGGACACTTTTGTGTTGAATTTTCAGAGTAGCAGTAAATGAAATGCTAGCAGAATGAGGTATGCAAAATAAACAGAGGGATGCAAATTTAATTTGCATAAATTATGCAGGCCACAGAATGCAGCTGTACTTTATACAAAATTTGGGTTACCTCGGCATAGGATTTTCATTATTTAAGTTCTATAGACAGCCCTAGGTTGCATAGGAAACATACAGTGAGTTGATAAGCTTTCAGATAATGGAAGTTTGTTGAAATGGAAGCCATTGTCCTGCTCTCATGGTTAATTTTTTTAAAAAACTGACTTCTTAATAAATGCATACAGAGTTGCATGTTTACAGTTAGTGTCTGGATTCTGCCTTCCCCTTGATATCAACAAATCATTCGCACAAATATCTAGCAACGCAGTGGGAGCAAGGTAGGGCCTTTTTACGGCAGTTGCTGTGCCATTTATCTGTTTGTATAGTAACTATGCCACCCGAAAGTGGACCTTTCCCTCCATACCTTAAAATGGTAGCAGGTCACATTTCTCTCTTTTTGCCCTTATCAGTTCCAAAGATGGTGGAAATGTACGAATTGGATTGTAAAGATCTTATCTAATACTTGATTAATAAAGATTCCTAAAAGAAAAAGAAATTACTGGATGAAAGCTACATATTAGAACTGGGGCAACTGAGAACCAATGTCGTATAGCAGGCATAGGCAAACTGGGCCATCCAGATGTTTGGGACTACAACTCCCATGATCCCTAGCTAACAGGACCAGTGGCCAGGGATGATGGGAGTTGGAGTCCCAAAACGTCTGGAGGGCCAAGTTTGCCTATGCCTGTGGTTTTCAACGTGGAAGACTTAGTTTCAAGTCCCTGTTTAGCGATTAAGCTCTGCGTGGCCTTGGACAAGACATTCTCAGCTTAACCTACCGTACCTTAAGGGTGGCTGTGGGCTAAGGTGCCATTCCTGGAGGAACATTGATGGGGCTCTGATTTGCTGGTGTTTGGCTCCTTCTCTGAAGACGTTGGTTGTGTTATCTCTCTCTCTCTCTCTCTCTCTCTCTCTCTCTCTCTCTCTCTCTCTCTCACACACACACACACACACACACACACACACGTTTCCTCAGTAAGGCTCAATCACCACCCCATCTCATCTTGCTCAAACTTTGGCAGTGGTGGGGAATCACAAAAGTGCCATGGGTGGTGTCCTTTATTAATGGTCCCCTCCTTTTTTCTCATAAAGGTTACATCAAGCACAATGGTGTCCTAACTCCCTAAGTTTCCTGCGTGAGTTCAGACTTCCATGCCTTGATCCATGTCGACCTCCCTCCTTCCCAAATATCCTGTGCTTTTTTTTTCTTTAAAAAAAAATATGTTTGGGGGTACTCTCATTTTGATTCAAGAAAATTACCGGGAAAGGAAATGAAGCTGCCATTGGAGGTGGTAACAACGAAAATGACAAATCACCGTGCTAGATTCCGACTCCTACTTCACACATTAAACACTCGCTTCCGTCTGAGACTTGGGAAACACAGCGACAGGAAATGAGGCCACCATCGGGGGTAGCAAAGGAACTGATGATTCACCGTGCTAGAGAAGAAACAGAAATTTTAATTTTTTTTAGTTTCTTCTCCTGTTAGAATAACAAAATGTTTAGGGGTATGCATACCCCCAGAAAAAATCTCTAATCTGGCAATCTCTAATCACCATTGCCAGAAGCCACCACTTCTTCCAGAATCAACATCCTAGGGCCCTGCAATCCTACAGAGTTTAGGTATTTGCCCCAAAAGAATAATATTGAAAGCCCAACTACAGTCATACATTGGGCTACAGACACTTCAGGTTGTGCGTTTTTGGGTTGCGCACCATGCTGAACCCGGAAGTACCGAAACGGGTTACTTCTGGGTTTTGGTGCTCGCACATGCGCAGAAGCACAAAATCACGCTTTGCACATGTGCAGAAGCGCCGAATCGCGACCCACGCATGCGCAGACGCGGCGCTGCGGGTTGAGAATGTGCCTCCTGCACGGATCACGTTCGCAGCCCAAGCGTCCACTGTACTGTACTATTCCTCAGGAGCCTAAGGATGGATATTGTATTATTATTATTATTATTATTATTATTATTATTATTTATTTATTAATTCAATTTTTATACTGCCCATTATCAAAAAAAATCCCAGGGTGATGTACAATGTTAAAAACACATAACAGAGCACCAACAATAATACTGACATGCTTTCGTCAATGCTGGATGACCCAAGATCATATTAGCACGTGCCCCTGCAGTGCCATCATTTTGTGTGACTATCAGGGGGAAATCAACTTTACATCTTGACAGCCGATACCTCCTTTTATGGATGATGGTATGCATGTATGGCAGTGCTTCCCCCGTGCCCCCAAAAGCACTTGCAGATTTCTTCTTAAAGTATACAGTTACGGTAGTGGTCGTGACAGGCTTTGGGAGGGCTGTAGCTCAGTGATCGGGCATCTCTTTTTCATGCAAGAGGCCCTGGGTTCATTCCCTGGTATCTCCAGTTGGAGCTGGGGAATCTGAAATCCTGGAGTGCTGTGGGCAGGACTGGACTAAGTGGACTTTTGAGGCAACCACCTATGTTCCTGTGGAAAATAAAATGAGAACTAGAATTTTTCATTTGTCCTTCACAGCATGGGAATTGCTAAATACTTAAACGAGATGCAGGCTCATCATGACAGACATTAGCAGGTCCTAGTATAGTGGCACCTCAGGTTACATATGCTTCAGGTTATAGACTCCGCTAACCCAGAAATAGTACTTCAGGTTAAGAACTTTGCTTCAGGATGAGAACAGAAATTGTGCTCCAGCAGCGCAGCAGCAGCAGGAAGCCCCGTTAGCTAAAGTGGTGCTTCAGGTTAAGAACGGACCTCCGGAACGAATTAAGTACCTAGCCCGAGGTACCCCTGTATACAGATGTCCCTGGGCAGCTTAAGTTTGTAGATGTCAGGCTTTGGGGACTCTGCGTCCTCCCCCACTTTGGCTGTAGATAAGCAGGACAAAGTGAACAGAGCGCCTTACAATTTAAAGGGTTTTTAATAATCACAACAAAAGAACGAAACATCCGTACTCAAAATAAAAATGTTCCTAATTAAGGATTCCACCCACTTCCCCCCTAGTCACTTCCATCTTGCAAACTGATCTTGCAACCTGCTTTATATGTCGCCACGTTATCTGCTCTACGTGACCTTGGACTGATAGGCTGAATACTTTCCAGCGAGAGAGAGTCTGTTATATATCATTTATACCCTGCCCATCCAGCTGGGTTTCCCCAGCCACTCTGGGCGGCTTCTAACAAAAGATTAAAAATTCATTAATACATCAGTCATTAAAAACTTCCTTAAAAAGGGCTGTCTTCAGATGTCTTTTAAATGTCAGGTACTTGTTTATTTCTTTGACATCTGATGGGAGGGCTCTCTTCCTGTTCTTCATTTTACTGTTCGCCCCCCAGTTCTTCCTAACTTCGATCTTCTGAACTATGTCCCTCTGCAAACCACTGTTCCAAATCTATACTGATCTACTGCTCCTGGGCAGCTTAAGAATCCAGGTCGGGGGGGGGGGAGGCTCCCACCATTTTCAATCACCTCAGACAGTAGCTGACTGAACTCCCACCAACCCTGCGCTTTCCAATGTGCCCAACTGCCCTAAAAGCTAATAGTTTAGAATCACGTTTAAATGGAAGGAAAGAGGCAGGAAAACCAGTGGCCAATGGGCACATCTGGGATGTGGAGAAAGTATGGAGAAAATAGCTGCTGTGGGAGTGTGGCGTGGCACAAAATGGCTGCTGGTTGTGTGTGCAGGAGAAGCAAACGAACTGAGTCTTTCCTGAATTGTGGATCATTGAGAAAATATTTACTGAGACCTTTCTCTGGGGCCAAAGGTACCATACTGGCTACAGGCACATACTGTGGGTGCCATGTTGGTGACCCTAAAGTCAATTACTTTCTGAAAGAAAACGGTTACATTCAAAGAACTGAAGGCATCCTGCTTGGTCCGTGGTGCTTTCCTGCCACTGTCCCACTGCATCATCATCATCATCATCATCATCATCATCATCATCTATTTATACCCTGCCCACCTGGCTGAGTTTCCCCAGCCGCTCTGGGCGGCTTCCAATCAAGTGTTAATACAGCATATACAACAATACAACCTCACACAAGACACCTGACCAGTTCTTGAGGATTTGTGGATACTGTCCTGGAATAGAATATGATGCAGGATGAGATGGGAGAGGAAATCGGCAAACACCCCCCCCTCCTCGCTTATGTGTGCAGAAATGCTTTCTGATGGCCTTGCACAAGGGGCTCATTGGATCCAAGTTACTGAGTGTAAAAAGAACTGGTGACACACCACAAAGATCCTTGGGAACAAGAAATTTCACGAGGCATAAAAATTTAGCATTTTCAGTTCCAATAGCTCCCTGGTAAAGGTTTGTCATGCAGGGTTACCAACACAACAAAGCCATTCCAGCTACAAGTCAATGCCTAATAGAAAATCACTGAGAGAAATATGGCTGTTCTCTAAATACATAGAGAAAGGCTATACAGCAGATATACCTCTTTCCAGAGGAAACAGATACCAAGTGGACTCTTGGCAACAATAAAGACAAATGCCTTGTTGCTATCAGTATTAATAGATCTGTGCTGGGTGTGTGTGGATAGGGAGAACTCTCCTATCCTGTTGAAATGACTGAGAGCAATTTTATGCCTGGGTATCTGTGTGAAGATAAGTTTGCTGCCCCATTATTCAATTTGTTGGTTAAGAACAGTGAGAACTGTGAAGAACTCATTTTACAGGCGCCATTTCTCGTGTTCTAGCAAATTGATGGCTGCCATTATCACATAAAAAAGGCCCATTTTGCATTATTCTCCTGTGATTATGCGACTTGGACTGAGTGATTTAGAAAGCCTTTTTTAAAAAATAAAAGGGCACAAAATGCTCAAGGTGAGATGGGCAGAAAGTGCATTTCATTGCTTTGAACTTAATGTCACTTATCTAAGAGCAGTCCAAGGTTGAGGTTATTGTCTCCAAAGATACTATTTAACCTCTCCATAAGCACAGGATACCCAGTGTCAGTGCTTCTTTATTTTTAACCGTCTTGTATTCCGCCGTTGTATGTATGCTCTTTCTTACTCCAGCCTGACAACTTGGCAACTGTCAAAATTCTTCCTGATCAACACAGTTATCAAAGGACAGCAGGCTGTGAGGATCCAGTGAGTTGCAATGCAATCCTATGCAATGCAATCCTATGCATCTCCATGCAGTAAGTTCAATGGCACTCACTTTCAGATGAGGGTGCATTATCAGTCACTGGACATCTGTGCTTGGCAATGCTACATCAGTTGAATTTCTACTGCTGGAAATGCAAGTACAAGGTGGCTGTTTCCATCTCTAAACAGCCCTAACCTATCCGTCAGCTCATATTTTCCATGTTTTGGTTAAGGATTGTAGGGTCACAGCCACACTATGCATTTAAAGCAATACTACAACACTTTAAACAGTCATGACTTCCCCCCAAATAATCCTGGGAACTGTAGTTTTTGAAGAGTGCTGAGAGTTGTAAGGAGACCCCTATCCCCTCCAAAGAGCTACAGTTCCCATAATGGTTTAATAACACCTCTTCCCAGGAAAGTGGGAATTGTAGCTTCAAGTGGCACAGGGGGTTTCCTAACAACTCTAAGCACCCTTCACAAACTACAGTTCCCAGGATTCTTTGGGGGGGACACCATGACTGTTAAAATGGTATCATAATATTTAGAGGGCGGTATTCAACCAACTCATCGCAATAGCACATTGATTACCACTAGGACAATGTTTCCCAGACTCGGGTCTCGAGCTGTTGTTGGACTACAACTCCCATCATCCCTGGCCACTGGTCCTGCTGGCTTGGGACGATGGGATTTGTAGTCCCAACAACAGTTGAAGTCCCAAGTTTGGAAAACACTGCACTAGGGCAACAGGGCCTCCCCAAATCTGGTACGGAAGGTTGGGGGAACCTGTAGAACATATTTAGGGGGAGAAGTCCAATTGCACAATGGAACCCTTAGTGCTACTTTGAATACAATCCACAGTGTGAATGTGGCCTAGGAAAAATGCAGCATTGCCTCCAGGGATTCGCTGCCATAGTTCCTCCCTGTACTCTTCCAGGAGACCCATGATGTTGCTGAAGAACCCCTTCCTTTTCCTGTGTTATATATTATTCAAGTAGGTTCTGTGGCTAATCCTCTTCTCCCTTTGCCCTCTGTTTACTCAAGCAGGTGAAATTTGTGGTAGAATGCGTTCAAGGCTTGTAATCCGGGGAGATGAATTCAGACCGCAATAAAAATGAAAGGGCTACCATGAGGGAGAATCGTTGTCAAGCAATAATGCTAAAGGAACCTTTGTTTTGCTGCGCTATTGATCATCATGTCAACGTGTAATCCATGCTTTGTGAGAACCGGGGCAATCATGAAACACTTTGTATTTTGTTATCGTCCTGCTTCACATTTCACAACGCAGATGATTTCACAACGCAGCTTCATTTTTCTCTAAATCTCCATAAGGATGTGGAGTGACATTTGTTGTTGGGGGTTTTTTTGGGGGGGGGGGTTATAGAGAAAAACAAGTGAAATGAGTGCTTTCTTTAAAAAACGTGGACAGTTCTACCGCCAGCAGAGTTTGACATTTCAAATAAAGGGGGGGGGGAAATGAAGATTTCTAACACCGTCTGCTTGGAAAACAGAGCAGTAAAAAATACAGAAACAGAACTGCAGTGAGGTGAGGGTTAATATTAGGAAGCAGAGCCACCTGCTTCCTAGTGGAATGTAGGCGGAGTCCCCTTTGTGCTTGAAAGTGGCTATTTGAGTTAGTAGGAGGTATCTAATGGACTTGTTCCATTAGTGCAAGGATTTACGCTTGAGCAATGGTACTTTCCCTGTGCGCCTCCATGCGCTCCCCAAATTGGCTCTGGAGAGTTGTGTGAACCCCCCTAACAAATGTCGGGGGTAGGTGTACATGCTTGCACTAATGGAACAAGTTACTAAGCACTGTGTTGTCTACCACCCCCTGGAAATGAAAGGCTTGGTAGTGTTAATATCAAAAATAATGAGCTGGTGTCTTCGGTGGAAGCTATGTAGAGAACGGCTCTAAAATGTTACAAGGAGAAATGGTGGTGGTTGTTATAGAAATTGCAGTCTCTCCTTCTGGAGCAGGGCTGTGAAACCTGTGCTTCTTGCTAGACTCACAACAGCCTCTACCCAACAGTGATGAGAGGTGACGCACCACCTTCCCCACCCCAGTGTAGAACTAGGGAGCCAGGAGAACCCACATTTAATCCGACTTGTGCAATGAAGCAGGATCTCAGGAAAAAAACTTAATCAGACCATTGTCCACCTAGGCCAGTGTTGTCCACACCAGGAAAAGGCCAACATGGTGCCCTCTGCCTGTTAGATCACAGCTCTCATCTTCCCTGAGCGTTGGCCATATTTGGTAGGCACTGATGGGGACGCCATACCTTGTGCATACATACATATTCTAATCGCAGCTGAAGAGAGTCTGAGCAAACTGTAAGTCCTAATCCAAGTCAGTGGGTGGAAGTTGCTTGCCTGCCATTGCAAGCATAGGGCGAGGGAGGTAGTGCTGAGCATCTTCGGCTGGTAGGCTGCAGTTGCCTTGATGGCAAGCGAATTAAGAGCATATTCTGTTGGCCGATCTAGCTCAGTACTGTATACAAGGAGAGTTTGGATTTGATTTCCCGCTTTATCACTACCCGAAGGAGTCTCAAAGCGGCTAACATTCTCCTTTCCCTTCCTCCCCCACAACAAACACTCTGTGAGGTGAGTGGGGCTGAGAGACTTCAGAGAAGTGTGACTAGCCCAAAGTCACCCAGCAGCTGCAAGTGGAGGAGCGGAGACGCGAACCTGGTTCCCCAGATTACAAGTCTATCGCTCTTAACCACTACACCACACTGGCTCTCAAGGAGAGGCAGTGGCTCTCTGTGGTTTCAGATTAAGATCTCTTCCAGTCCTACCTGGAGATGATGGGGACTGAACCTGGGCCAGGCAGATGCTCAACCACTGAGCTAAGGGGCAGCCTGGCAACTGCTGCGGGTACAGCAAGGAAAAAGGCAATTCTGCCCTCAAAATTCTGCTTTCTTGCCAGTGTTTCCGACGCCTGCAGGTAACAGCCGCGCCTCTCTGGCAAGTAAAAACAGAAAACAGTTTCCTTTTACCGCCTGCCTTGTTTTAGCATTCAGCACCATTTGTAGCTTGCTTTGGCTGCGCCCAGTTTGAGTAGCTCTCAAGCAGTTCAAAACGCAGCCTCATCTGCATAATTACCAGGAGCCTGATGATGCAAGTTCGGATTCTCAAACGCACGCTGCTCAGCAAGCTGTGAACACGCAGACATGAATGCTGGTTGATTTTCATTGGGAAAAGTGAGCCAGCAAGGTGAGGAATGATAAAACACAAAGAGGCATGTTTCCTGCTAATCACATTGTTATGTATTATTTCTGTTGCAAAAGCTTCCAGAGGATTCCATTGGACTCAGCACTGTGCCCAAACTCTTTATAGTTTAATATTTGTGAGCAGGAACATCTACTGCAACACTATTTGTGTGTGTGTTTCTGAGTTTGGTGCGGGGGAGGAAGTAGGCTGTGTGCAAGATTCTTCTAGCTTTCTATGTTGAGGCGATAGCCTGGGCGATGGGCCATTAAGGGAAACAAAGGAAAGAAGCTCTGTGGGAGATGGCAAATGGGTGGTTAGTTAGAAGGACGAAGCCAGAGTTTGGAGCTGAGTTTCAGTGATGTGACCTAGATGGAAAGAGCCTGGAATTGAACCTGGAACTTTCTCCAAGCAAAACAGATTCCCTACTAGCTGTGACCCTTCCCTAAATAAGAATGTTGCGTTCCCAGAGTATGCATGCATGTACTATTAGCGAGTTGTAGGACTGCCCGTGTCTCTCCTGAACAAATCTGCAATTTAATTTCTAACCCAGTAATGCGAACGAGTAATTTTGAATCATTCAATTCACTTGCCATTATCTTGCAGCGGTCAATAGTGACCTTAACAAACTTCGACGAAAAGGCAGCAGGCTGAAATACTATCCATCATCCAGCAGTTTCTCTGCAGAGCTAAGCTTTGATTACCACAAGCATTTGATATCAAATGCAAATGTTGTTACCTTACTTGGCAGCTCTCCACGTATACTAGGCAGTGTTTCTAGCACCAGACTTTGAAATACGGCACCATTCTGCTGTTTTTTGTAGTTGTAGGCTAAGAGCCAAAGACCCTTCTAAGGTATGCCCATGCCCTTGCTGTGCTTGGTGGAACTTGACATTTTCTTGTAGTCTGGCATGCCCCAGGGCTACGTTGTAATTGGCTCTGAAACACCTCTCAGTTTCCAAAGAGATTTGTCGTATAGCAACGTGTACATACTAGTGCCCTCCAGATGTTGTTGACCATGCTGGCTGGAGCTGCTGGAAGTTGAATTTCTAAAATACCTGGATGATGCCATGTTGGGGAAGATTGCTATATTGCATATGACAGGGGTGGGGAAAATCTGCGACTCTCAGTATGTTGTTGCACCACAATTCTCAGCAGCTCCAGCCAGCATGGCTAATGGTCAGGGATGAAAGGACTTGTAGTCCCAACAACATCTGAAGGGCCACTAGAAGCTGCTCTTTGAGAAGCAAGTCTGATGTTCTTCAGGCCTTTGGATCTAAATCCTAATACTTCATTCCTGTTTGGGGTAACTAGTGTCTGTTTTGGTTCATTAACACGCCCTCTGTGGGGAATTGTTTCCTTAATAATATCATTCAGAGTAATTTTCCAAAAGGCTCTTGAGTACAAATAAAATGTCACCCTGTGCTCCTTTGTCTATTATGTTGCTATTACTATTTTTTAATGGATTAATCATAATGGGTTTTTTCTTTCTTTCCCGAAGTGATTATTAGATTGCAATCCTGAATTCATTTGCATTATACAAAGAGCCCAGACCGCTGAACTCTATTATCTGAATGCCAGGAAAAGGGCTTGTAGTATTATTTAAACACCCTCACATCTGATGGGAGTTGTTATGTTGGATAAATTTAAAAGGGGGTTCATAGACTGGAGGTATCCCTCCCTGAAACACAAAAGAAAAGAATGCAGGCTTCAAAAGAAAATATAGGCCTTTGCTGAAACACAAATGCACATAGTGACGGCCTCAAAAATAAAGAGGAGGCAGCGAAGAACCACATCCAAAGCAATGTTTTTTATACACTTCCAGATTACACACATGATTTCTACCCACCCATAAAAGGATCACAGCAACCTTAATAGCTGCAACTCAACGGCATCATCCTGAACCAATCAAAATCATTGATCAGCCCTCGTCATAATATCATGTGATTACACATAACCATTTTTCAGTGCCTTTCCTCATGAAGACTTTGACTAATTTTCCTGTTCATTAAATGTCTCCCAATATCCTCTTTCATCTGTGTACAAAACAATTCAACATTAATCACGATTGTGTCCTGGAATGGACATTCGCTATGTACAGTACCTAAAAGCAGCTGGTTTGTACTACAAAAAAGGCAGGCAGAGGGGCCTGTTTAGTTTAGCTAGGCCATAGGCTTAAAAGAAAAAGGAATCATCAAAATGATACAGTTTAAAAAATTATTATTTTCCCCCAACAGTTATATTCACCATTCAGTTAGTACTTGAATATACCTCAAAGTGCTACTCCCTGTTAGGTTATAGTGCTGTGGATCAAAATGGCACTCCACACACGAAATTCCATTCTTTTCCCTACAATGTTAGGATTACCTACCCCATCTTGTGACATGATGTTGTTTTGCAAGCGGCTAACGACATTATTTGCTTGTTTGCTTATTTATATATTTCTGCATTCACCTTATATTCAGTACATATTATATTCACAGGATGGCTAACGAAGTACAATAAACACAATAAGATCAACAGAGAAATACCAACGAGCGTGTTTGGGGGACAGGCCATAGCTCAACAGCAGGACACATGCTCTGCATGCAGAAGGTCCCATCAGAAACTGAGACTACCCAACTGACTAATAGTCTTTTCTTAGAAGGTGGGATTCCAGCAGTTTTATGAACCTCCAGGTCCCCAGGGTTCATGAAAGCCATAATCTATCTCAAGTAGGCTAGCTCTATAAATAAATGAAGATTGCATAGACAATGAAATACGCTTTGTTAGCCTTTTTATTAGGGATCTATATATATTCCTCATCTATTAATGAAACAGGATGGAGCAAGAGGAAGGCTGGATTAACCAAGTCCATCATCAAACCCAGCATCTTAATCTTAAAGCAGGCAGGCAGATCTGCAGAGCAGTGATATGCACATGTGTCAGATTCATCTGTCACTCACTTATTTTAAAAACCTTCCCTTCCCACCCCCACCCCACCCTGACTGCATGGAGAACTCAGGGTTACTTGGTCACTTCTCTCAGCCAGGAACTCAAGCCTGTCAGGAAAGGCTGGTGGTTTTCTAATGGGTAAGAGGACATATACGAATTATATTTAATCCTCTACAGACCCACATGTGTGGGTTAACTAACAAAGGGGGGGGGGGAAATGGCTGGTGCCTGTTTTAAAACTATGGGACTAGCCCATAAAGATCCCCAGTAGCAGAGTTTAAATCCCATTGTTAGGGAGATTAATGAAGCATAGGAATAGATTATCAAACCTCCATGATGTTCCATCTGCTTGAGGCAACTGGCCCCCTCTCTACCCTTATGCAATGAAACAGACTACACTTCGAAGTAAGTTTAAAATTGTTTTACTTACTTAATCCAAGGTCACAGTCATGCATTATCCTTTGTGCAGCAATATGAATATGTAGGTAAATATGTAGGTAAATGCTGCTGTTTAGGGAAGCTTTTAATGTTTGAAGTATTACAGTATTTTAATATCTTTTTGGAAGCCACCCAGAGTGGCTGGGGAAGCCCAGCCAGATGGGCGGGGTATAAATAATAAATTATTATTATTATTATTATTATTATTATTATTATTAGGTATAAAAATACAAAGGCAGCCTCAGATACATGTTTGAGGCAGGGAGCTAAATTGAGGCATGTCTGCCTCCATTATATGCAGAGAGAAAGGGGGGGGATAGAAAAGGAAACGAGCCTTACTTCCTCTCAGGAGAAAAGGGGGCATAGCATCGCTGAGCCTACTCTAGAAATTTAGAACTCTGTGGTCCTTAACCCCTTCCCTTACTAACTAGCATTGTTAGGTTTGCAGATCTTCCACCATTTCTACAACAGATGCTAAAATAACACTCAGACTTGGCATTCCTCAGGTATCCCCATGAGATCTGCTCTGGTCATTAGCTCATCCAAATGGCGCCCCTCTGGCTGTCCTTAGAAACTGCAGTTCTCAGGCAGGATCTGTTGTGGTCCTGTCTCTGAAACCCTGGACAACCACTGGAAGTCAATACAGCAGACTGATATTGAGCTGAACGGTACAATGGCTCAAAAATGCTTTTCCTATACGTGAACCATCCATCTTACCCATTAGAGCTGGTTGGCAGGCCACCATTCAGATGACAACAATGCAGAAGAAAACGACCTTTGCTGCTGGAAGGTGTCTATTGGTGTGCTCCTGTTTAAGATTAGGAATAGCACACTCAACCCCCCACATCTCCTGGTAAGGCTGGGGAAAGACTGAAGAGCCACTGCCAGTGAGTGTAGACTGTCCTGAGTTACATGAACCAATGGTCTGATGTGGTGGGAGGCAGCTTTGTTGTTTAGTCGTGTCCAACTCTTCATGACCCCATGGACCAGAGCACGCCAGGCACTCCTGTCTTCCACTGCCTCCTGCAGTTCGGTCAAACTCGTCTGTAGCTTCGAGAACACTGTCCAACCATCTCATCCTCTGTCGTCCCCTTCTCCTTGTGACCTCCATCTTTCCCAACATCAGGGTTTTTTCCAGGGAGTCTTCTCTTCTCATGAGGTGGCCAAAGTATTGGAGCCTCAGCTTCAGGATCTGTCCTTCCAGTGAGCACTCAGGGCTGATTTCCTTAAGAATGGATAGGTTTAATCTTCTTGCAGTCCATGGGACTCTCAAGAGTCTCCTCCAGCACCATAATTCAAAAGCATCAATTCTTCGGTGATCAGCTGAAGGCAGCTATGACTGCTCAATTCCCCTTTCGCACATATATAGAAGAAACACATGTTTGAATGGATTCGCCTTGTTGCTTGTTTCATATTCTTATCTGCTGTTTTGTACTCTCTCTACTTGAGAGCTATATTCCCCACCCCGCCAAAAAGGGGTATTTTGATTATGAGCATGTGTTAGGTTCAAATTAATGTTTCTTGTGTTCTCCGATAGATGTGCATTGCAAGAAACATGGCATTCCATATCTGGAGCGCAGATTGTCAGATTGTCTCCTCGTATCAACTTTCTGGAATACAAGAATCCAATTCGAGCTGCTATAATTGCGAGAGCATAAGGTTGCCAGGAATAGCAGCTGCCGGACTTATCCGTTGACAGGCATCTTACTTATGAATTATTGCATCTTTTGCAATACCCACTTTGGTGCATTTTAACCAAGCAGGCTGTTCTCCCTATTGGCCAGATTCTCACAGCTCAGACAGAGCGTTGGCAGTTGTCTCATAACTTGCACCCCTTTTACTTGCAGTTTTACCCGCAATTATGCATGGTGTGTTCCTTCAATGTTTTATTAGGATAATTTGTGTCCCTCCCATATATCATAAAGACACCACAGTCTACGCTGTGCCTTATTTTCCAAAAGGAAACACAGACCCTGGATAAGTGTGCTTGGAATCCCTGGAATCTTGCGCCGCTGTGGAGATTGGAGTGACATATCTACATATTTATGGAGGTAGATTCAATAAATAAAGGAGATTGCAATGGGAAAGTCAGGCCAATGACAGCATGATTCACAAAATTTAATGGAATCAATATAAACAAAACTGCATTCATCTGGTAGCACACAAGTGACTCTGATATGAGCAGTCCATCACAAGTGACTCCGATAATAAAGTCCAGGATGTTTATTGATAAATCATTTAGCCCACTCAAATGTTCTTATTTTGTTATGCACTCCCTACATCGAAGAAGTGAGTCGTTCTAGGGGAGGGTTAGGGAAATTGTGGCTAAGGATGGCCAAATCAGTCAGTGCCAGTTTCTCTCAGTTTTTCATTTATCCAAGCTTAAACTCAGTTCTGTACATTTCCAAGCCAGTCTGCAAAGGTTTTCTTAAAGTCCTCCCAAAAATTCACTGGCATTTTTGTTGCATTTATCCTAATATACATATTTGTATGCAATTTTGCCTAATAGAAGCCTTTTGCTAAGCAAAATGCATATTTTGTATGTTATTGTCATCACAACAGTGGGGTGTAGTGGTTAGAGTGTTAGACCAAGACCTGGAAGACCAGAGTTCATAATCCCCATTCAGCCACATAGCTCACTGGGTGACCTTCGACCAGTCACTGCCTCTCAACCTAACCTACCTCATAGACTTGTTGTGGGGATAAAGTCAGGAGGGTAGAATCATGCATGCCACCTTCAGCTCCTTGGAGAAAAAAGGTGGGATATAAATGCAATAAATTATATAAATATAAATATATAGTATATGGACCTTTGCCTACATCGCTTTGATGGGGAACCTTGCTGTGAAATTGGGGAAGGATTGCATTTTGGTTCCCATTTTGTAAAGTGTGAATTAGAAAGATTTTCCTTTAAGTGCAAACTGAATCAAATTTCTTGCACAACCCCACCTTGTTGTTCCTCATTGTTGGACTTCCAACTTCCATACACTTAGTCCATCAGCCAATACTGATCTCAGAGTAATAATTTCCAAAGAAAGCTTCCAATAACACCCAGCAGCAGCATTATGCACGAGCTATAATCGCCAAATGCTCTTCAAAGACAGCCCCATGTGGAGCATGTCTCAATACTTTATCCTGGACGTGACCAAGCCATGTGTCCAGGTTGGCCTTCTCTAGGGAGGGCCACACCTGGAACAATAGCCAGAGCAGTATGCCTTAGCATTCCTGGGCACAGCCACAATCTGGCTACCATAACATCCACACTGGACCTGCCATTTTGCTGCTCACGCATCGCATAGATATGTTGCAGAGGTGCAACACTCTGGTGCGGGGCACTGGTGCACCATCACAACCAGAGATGACGTATTGTGTAAATAATAAAGCATATATCATAAAGACACCACAGTCTCTGCTGTGCCTCATTTCAAAAGGAAACGCACCTGGAACCCCTGGATTCTCACACAGCTCGAGATTAGGGTGGCATGCAACATGAACATGGCACATCTCATCTATAAAAGTAAATGCTTGCAAGACAAACTCACCACATTGTGCTCTGCTGGAAATATTTTGTTGAAGGACTGAATGTCATAAATGTCTGGAAGGAAGAGTTGGCTATCACCTTTCAGAGATTGTTGATGTTTTTCCAAGTCAAATGATGATTTCAGATATAGAATCACTTATCTGCTATTTAAAATAACATGTTCTCCACATTTAATCCATGTGACGCACATCACTTCCCCCAGATAATATGATCTTCCATAATATGAATATTTGATATAGCATAGTTTAAGCAAGATGGATGGGGAACCCTTGGCCCTTCAGATGATGTTGGACCATTGCCGGTTTAAAATTTTGTAGCGAAATAATGTCAAGAGAAGAAAATGCATATATTCAAAGACCAAAGTGAGAGAGAAAAGGAAGCAAGATGGGTTTAGAGCCATGGTTCCCAACATGGGGCACACGCCCCACAGGGGGGAAATTTGATTTTTAAGGGGGGCAATTTGAGAATGAATTATTAACACATGAATAGTTGGCTTTTTGAATAATAAGAATTATATGTCACCGGGGAGGGAGGGCATCAGGATTTTAAGATGCTTAGGTGGGGCATAGGGACACTGGTGGCGCTGTGGTCTAAACCACAGAGCCTAGGGCTTGCCGATCAGAAGGTCGGCGGTTCGAATCCCCGCGACGGAGTGAGCCCCCGTTGTTCTGTCCCAGCTCCTGCAAACCTAGCAGTTCGAAAGCACATCAAGTGCAAGTAGATAAATAGGTACCACTCTGGTGGGAAGGTAAACGGTGTTTCCGTATGCTGCTGTGTTTCACCAGAAGTGGCTTAGTCATGCTGGCCACATGACACAGAAGCTGTCTGAGGACAAATGCCGGCTCCCTCGGCCTATAGAACGAGATGAGCGCGCAACCCCAGAGTCGTCCATGACTGGAGCTGATGGGGGGGGGGACCTTTACCTTTACCTTTAGGTGGGGCATGGCCAAAAAAAAGGTTGGGAACCATTGGTTTAGAGGAAGTTGGATGGTTTCTAAATAGAAGTGAAGAAGAAGAAGAAGGTTAGAATGGATGCATTGATCTTTAAGTGACAAGAAGTGGCATGACAACCAGCCCTGAGCATGACATGCATACGTAAAATGTATAATCACGTGGGAGGAGCTAGGTGTGCTCAGCCAAATTTCAGTCAAGTCCAAATCTAAAGATGCTCCGTTGTCAGACACCATGCAAGATTCCTTTACAGGCACTGCATGATCACGGTTGCCAATCACAGGGAGTACCTGTCTGCATTCAGCCCCCAATGTGTAGACAGTGAGGTGGGCAGGATTGGCAAGGGATATAACGGAGGGGAGCAGCCTGTACACACAGCCCTATTCTCTCTCATTGCAGTCCTAAGGATGCGGAGAGAATACTGGCCTAACAAGGCTATTGTCTGGATGGATGGCAGCAGGGGCGAGGAACCTCAAACCCAGGGGGCAAATGTGGCCATCAAGACTTCTCTACCTGGCCCTCAGAACTCTCCACAGCTACACCTCTCACCAGCCTTATTTCATATCCTCCTTGAGTGTTTTGGCCTAGCTGGAGTGTGTCCTTGAATTCTTGGTTGCCTGGGGGGAGGATAGAAAGAGGTGTGTGACTGTGTACAGCCTACTGTACAAAGGGAAAAAATTCTCCTTTTTTGAGTCACTTTTGCTTCTAGTGCTGCCCACCTGCAGACAACCCCTGGGAGGCTGACCGGAAGGGAATGCCCTCAGTCTGAAAAAGGGTCCTCGCCTCTGGATTGCAAGTTTCTTCCCAGGACAAGAAGCAACAGAGATCGTGACTCATTATAACTGTCGCATATCAGTTGCCTTTTTTTCTGATACCAGAGTCCCTTAGCCACATGGTGGCATTTGCATCAATGTCTGTCGCTTGATATATCGAAAAATAAAGGCGTCCATGTCAGTGTGTAATGCTCCTCGTAACTGCCTTGCCATTTACACATACCACCCGCAGAGACAAAAACTTGCGCAGGAGTTTCATTGCCTTGGCATTCTCTGGCCTCATTAAACCTCTCCTTACCTTCTCCAACGTTCTGCAGATGCAGCTGTCGTGTTAACTCAGTCTCTGATCCTATTAAGCTGTCGTTCTGAAGGTGGCGACAGACGTTACCCCCATAGCAGCCTTTGCTAGCCTGTCCCGTCCCCCCCCCCCGATATACAGGCTGGGGCTGATAAGACTGAAATCCAAAATGTCTAGACAGCATTATGTCGGCAAAGGTTGTTCTTGGACTACAACTCCCATCACCCCCAGCCAGCTAAGCCAATGGCTAAGGATAATGGGAGTTGTAGTCTAACTGCATTTGGGAACCTCAGGTTGAAAAACAATGGACACTAATTGGCAGCACCTATCCAGGATTTCAAGGGACGTGGGTGGCGCTGTGGGTTAAACCACAGAGCCTAGGCCTTGCCGATCAGAAGGTCGGCGGTTCAAATCCATGCGACGGGGTGAGCTCCTGTTGCTTGGTCCCAGCTCCTGCCCACCTAGCAGTTCGAAAGCACGTCAAAGTGCAAGTAGATAAATAGGTACCGCTCCGGCGGGAATGTAAACGGTGTTTCCGTGTGCTGCTCTGGTTTGCCAGAAGCAGCTTAGTCATGCTGGCCACATGACCCAGAAGCTGTACGCCTGCTCCCTCGGCCAATAAAGTGAGATGAGTGCCGCAACCCCAGAGTCGGCCACAACTGGACCTAATGGTCAGGGGCCTCTTCACCTTTACCTTTATCCAGGATTTCAGCCAGGGGGTCTGTTTTGGAATAAGACCAGCGCTTCCTGGGAAACAGGCCATGTTCGACAACTCACTTTGTAGAGCCATCCACAGTGGAAAACTCCAGCTTCCTCATGAACTGCAGGAAGATATATTGATATCTCAGTCATAACTTACTTGAAAACTTAGGAGTAGGGGAAAAGGGGGTATTTCAATTTCCTCAAAGAGCGTGCGAGCAAGAGTGATTGAAAATATAGCCAAGGAGGTCTGACATTATGTGTCAGTGCAAAATAAATTTAGTAATAACCTGTCAAATGATCTTCCCACTGCACAGCAAGCATTCTGACTCCATCATGATCACTAATGTACACAACACCTGGGTTTTTTGATTGGCAGTGGGTTTAAGCAATCTTACAGGGTGGGGTGGGGTGGGGGGAGACATAGGCAAGGAGAGGAAATTTGTAAAGATCCATTGAAGTTAAGGAATTGCCAAAGCAAACCCACATTCTGGATTTCTAAAAGAAAAGCAAAGAGGCTGAATGGTTTCTTTCCCTATCTCAGCAATTTGATTATGTCACATCTGGAGCTCAACAAGAACTGTCTTAATTCATGCCAGGAAACAAACAATTTGTGGACCACAATTATCAGCACGGATGTCAGGGAATAGCAGGACGCTGACGAGTGTGGACTCGGGGAAGGGGGGCTGGAGTCTGAGTTGGGAGAGTTGGCCACTGAGTTGTGGGGGAACTGTACCAGCCAGGAGGCCAGAGTCAGAGGCAGGGAAAGCTTCAGAGATGGAGGGAGGGTGGAACATTGGCTGAAGAGGCAGGTTGAGTGAGTGAAGGGCTGGGTGTTTCCTTACCCTCTCCTGCACCACTGTCTCCTAGTACCAGGAGGGGGTTGAAGAGGGATGAGCAGAGGACGTTTCCACACAGGCAAAGTCTCCGGCTTCATGTGTGCAGCCTGTTGGGGGGTGGGGAGGTACATAAATTGGTGGAGGGGGAGTAGCTCCCTGTCACTGCAACCTGGGAGCACAGACCTGGGAACAGCTGGCTAGACTGGTGTGGGAGGGTATGCAGAGCCATAGAAGTGACTGTGTCATCTTTGACAAGCGAACCTGATTTAGTGGTTTCACTTGTGTATTGGACTGCAACTCCTATCAGCCCCAGCCAGCATGGTTATGTATATGGCTGATGGGAGTTGTAGTCCAAAACATCCGAAGGGCACCACATTGGTGAAGGATGGTGCAGTGTGTTATTTCTCAAATTTGGGTCTCCAGCCGTTGTTGGACTACAACTCCCATCATCCCGAGCTAGCAGGACAAGTGGTCAGGGATGATGGGAGTTGTAGTCCAACAATGGCTGCAGACCCAAGTTTGAGAAACAGTGCTGTAATGGAAGGACCCTTGGACGTGATAGAGTGGAGATCGGAAGATGTTGGCCTGGAGCAAAAATAAAGACCCTTTCCTGCCCATTGCATTTTGATTCCCACCATATTGGCAGATACTCCCATCAGCCCCCAGCCAGTATTTTCAGAAGCTGAAGTTCAGCACCACCTGGAGGGCTTCTGGTTCCCCCTTCATGGTCCAGAAGATGCTTAGGGCGACGGCTACTTATTTTGCAAAGATCAAATGTGGATTCTTCTATAAAAGCCTCATTTGGTCCTTTCATTGCTCTGGTCTTGATATTCGCCACTTGATCTTTCCAAACAATAAACAGCAGTGACAAAACAAATGTACGTCCAAGCTGCATCAGATATGGGAGAGAGGAGGAGGCAAGACATGCCCGCAAGTGAGTGCTCTTTTCATTATTCTGCTCCGCTACCTTCCCTTGGAAGCTGGGGCGCTCAGATCTCACAGCTTCTATTTAAAATGATAAATCAGAAGCATTAAGCACAACGGATCTCACGCGCAACGGACAGCATGAAACCGAGCCTGCTCAGCTGCCCAAGCAACCTTTCGGAAATGTCAGCGCCAGCAGAGTTGGAAGGGGGGGGGCATGCGATGGCAATGGACTGAACTCCAGAGCCGTGGAATTTTGGATGCTCCATCGTTTGACACCCTTCAATGCTGAGCTCTTGTCTAATCATGACAGAGGGCTGTTTGGCATGCTCCTTGCCACAAATGCCTGCCGTCTCGGAGAAACGGATTCCTCTCTCTTTCTCTGCAAATCAGGAGCGGGGGAATCTCAGACCCAGGGGACAACTGCAGCCCTGGGATAGCTCAGCTGGTACAGCATGAGACTCTTCATCTCATGGTTGTGGGTTCGAACCCCACGTTGGGCAAAAGATTCCTGCATTGCAGCAGGTTGGGCCAGATGACCCTTTTGGTCCCTTCTGACTCTACAATTCTGTGTTTCTCTAGGCTTCCCTATCTAGGCTTCCCTATCACTGGCCCTGATTCTAACCTGGGGCATTTTTGCTTAGCTGGGATGTGTCCCTGAACTTGGATATAGTGCCTCTTGCTTGTCTGGATGAGGGATGCAGAGGGGTGTAGAAACTAGCTCGCTGTAGAAATGTAAAATGCACATTGATTTGTCCAGCCACGTTTGCCTTTGCCCTTGCCTACTTCTGGCATGTAGGGACACGGGTGGCGCTGTAGGTTAAACCACAGAGCCTAGGGCGGAAAGGTAAACGGCGTTTCTGTGTGCTGCTCTGGTTCTCTAGAAGCGGCTTAGTTGTTATGTACACACTAAAGAGAGGAAGGGATGTGGGTGGCACTGTGGTCTAAACCACAGAGCCTAGGGCTTGCCAATCAGAAGGTTGGCGGTTCGAATCCCCACGATGGGGTGAGCTCCTGTTGCTCGGTCCCTGCTCCTGCCAACCTAGCAGTTCGAAAGCACGTCAGAGTGCAAGCAGATAAATAGGTACCGCTCTGGCGGGAAGGTAAACGGCGTTTCCGTGCGCTGCTCTGGTTCACCAGAAGTGGCTTAGTCATGCTGGCCACATGACCTGGAAGCTGTACGCCGGCTCCCTTGGCTAATAAAGCGAGATGAGCGCTGCAACCCCAGAGTCGGTCACGACTGGACCTAATGGTCAGGGGTCCCTTTACCTTTACCTTACTTCTGGCATGTGGCTCTCAGAAAGCTGCCCAGAAGGGAATGTGGCCCTCAGCTGATAAAGGCTCCCAACCCCTGCTCTAAAGCATACCTTCCTATAGGACCGCTCACTGTAACAGAAATGCGGAAGACAATTGTATTTCAAGGAGTTAGGTGGCATGTCCCTTTCCCTTTAACATCCCCAGTTTGAGGTCTGCTGAATTCTTGTGTTTCACACACCTGTCGGGAGTTTCTTGGGTTCTTCTGTGTTGCAGGTGCTGGCTGGATGCCCGGCTGCTGGTAGTGGGAGACCCTCAGCCACTCTGTATTAATCCCATCTCAGGGTCCTGGGCTAATCATGAGTAATGCCAGGTCCACTTGATTACATCAAGGCAGGCTATAAAAGCCATAGGTGGGAGGGGCCCGGGGACCTTCTACCCAGATCAAAGGACCTGATGCTGGGAGACCGACGGTCGGGGTCTTTCTCCTGCTGCTCTACCTGGGGCTCCGGGCAGCTGAAGGGGAGATTGGGTAGCCCCTATTGGGTATGTTTTATTTTATGCTTTGCATGCCTGCTGTTTATTTGTTAATAAAACTGTTTTGGTTCCCCTTCCACCTCCTCATTCCTTTTGTCCTGATATCCTTGGAAAGAACTGCTGTATTTGGCAGCACACTCACCTATCTTGGTGGGTGGTGTTGCGGCCAGGCATCCAAGCCCTTGTGATGATCTGGCTCGGGGATGTGGGATAGATGCCCCCTTCTGCTCTTGAGCCAAGGGTGGTATCTGTTGTTGGCATGCAGAGGGTTGCAAGGCCAGCTGGCTAGCCCCAGCCGTCCCGCTGCGAAGACCCATCAGCCTCTGCTCCGACATAAATCAGCAACCCAGCCAGGGCACACTATGTCAGCAGAGTGAACTGCACACACAGAATAGGCTTGAGGCTTGTGGAAGCATACTACAACTATGGATTTATTAATCATAAATCAGGACAAAGAAACATGTCATCTCTCTCTCCGTCTTCTCAGAGAGACAGGGAAATGCAAAAGCTATACACACAACGGAAGTTCCCAGCAAGCTGTGCTGGTATGTAAACAGACATGTGACATGCAACAGTTCTATGTCTGCAACTAAAGGTGGAATGGAATTTTCCAACAGTATCTGTGACACTTTGGGAGAAGATGACTAGGCGAGACAGACAGCAAGCCTTGTCCTGTAACAAGAAAGCCTCACCCAACCTCAGGAGAATGGGAGTAGCTGCGGAGCCTCAGGCGGAATGGCTGGACAAGAGAGATGATGAATGGTTCAAAGCCAGTCACAATCACCTCCCAGCATCAGCTGCCGGAAGTGGCCACCTCATTCTCTACCTAATGGTAGGGCTGGCCCTACAAATGAACCAGGGATGTTTTGCTCGCAAAGCTCCTGTTCTAGTCTTGTTCTGCGGCAAGAGGCTTCGTCCTTTTAAAAGGTGTTTTTCGGTAGCACACCAACTGCTGGCAAAAACACAGAAGTATTTTGCAGTAAATGCTTCGTACAACCACAGGCCAAAGCTTCAGTCTCGAACCGATTGATGCAGAATAAACAGCCAGGGCAAAAAAGGGGCTTTTAGCAATGGGTTCATCCTTGAAACAATCATCAGGGATGTACACACTTGCAGGTCTAAAAATAAGCTTGGCCCGATCCCAGTTTGCATGGTTCTTAATGGATTGAAACCGAGATACTTTAGGGACTACGCTACCTCTACAGACCGTTCAAAAATAATCCTGCATTTTCGGATAATCTAGCTGTGGTATAGATTTTTTTAGCTGTTGGGAACGCTGTGTTTCTCACTGCAGAACCTCCACCACAGAGGTCTTTGCTGAAAAAGATTCCAGGGCAGATGCTTTCCTTCCATGGAGCAGTATCCACGGAACAATAGTCTATCTGCATTCAAAATCTTCAAGGGTATCATGGCCAAACAACACATGGTTTTGGGGTGCAGTGGGGGAAGGAGGGATGTGAATTGCATTCAACATTTTGCCTCTGCATAGTGATGTCACAGTGCAAATCACCTTCATTCCTTTTTATTATTAATTTTTTTAAATTAAAATTTCAACAAAAAATAACAAAAATAAAAAACAAACAATCACCACAACCACCACAAAGAAAATTATACACAACAACAATAATATCAGATCGATAAAATGGGATTCTCCGAATCCTGTGACTCCCCCCCCCCGTTCCTTAAATTCCCTTTTCAACTGCATGTCATTTCTATTCCAAATTATTTTTTCTACCTCAAATTCCCTACATGAATTCTAAAATTACAAGTGTTCTTAAAATCCTGCCAATGTATTAACCTGTTTACAATACTTTTGCAAATACATAATAAACATTTCCCATTCTTTTTTAAACTTCTTATCATCTTGATTTCTCAGCTTTCCAGTTAGTTTTGCCATTTCAGCATAGTCCATTAACTTGGTTTGCCAATCTTCTTTGGTCAGGACAGCTTCCTCTTTCCATCTCATTCCTAATCACTTAGAAATGTTTCCTAAGCCGCTGTGTTTTCAGCTGTACAGGCCAGTTGCCTCTGTATTTCCCCCCTTTCTCTCTGTGTGGTATCATCTTCTGCTTCTTCTTCTTAATTTTAATTAATCCCTCCAGTGAGTTCTCTGGTGGGATTTCTCTGTCATCCGTCTCTCCATTTTATTCTCCTAACAACCTGGGGAAGTAGTTTAAGCAAAGAGGCAGTGCTCAAGGTCACCCAGCGAGCTTCATGGATAAGTGGGGATTTGAACCCTGGTCTCCCAGGTCATAGTTCAACACTCTAACCACTACACCACACTGCCTCTTCATGCTGCCGCTTCAGTATTAATCACCCTTCCCCTGGGGATGCTTTTTGGGAGAAAAATTATATCCCTAGATCTCCACAGTTTGCCCTTTAGTTTTCTGCCCGCTTGTGCTAACAAGTTCTGCAAAATCGATGTGGATTTTATGTTCTTGACACACATTATTTTTCACACAGAATCACAGAAGGGACATTAAGGGCCATCTAGTCCAACCCCTTGCAATGCACGAATCACAGCTGACAAGTTGCCACCCAGTTTTTCACAAGCGCTCCATTTAGAATCCCAACCTACGGAGTCTTCTTTTTTTTATGTGCCTGCTGCTGGAAATAAAAATGGGTCTTTTGCTCCTCATTTACTCCACGGAGGAAAAAATGGCCGTGTTGAAACGAGCTGTTAAGAATGAACAACACTGAAAAGAATAGATGGTGCACACTGATGAAATATAAAGTAATATTGTAGCAAAAGAGCTATTGTGTGGAATAAAGTAAAGAGGGGCCATTATTTGCCTCTTTGATTGCTTTCTAATGGGCACTGATGGTCAGTTGATGTTCCTCAAAATAGCTAAGGATTCTTCTTCAGTGGTTTTTCCTAGTTTGAAGATGAGCTTTTAATGAGCCTTGGTCATTTCTGGTTATGACAAACCCCTATGTTCCTGGAAAGGATGTAGAGAGAAATAGTTGTGAGGAAGAAAGTAGCCAGTGACCGAGACCAGAAATCTGATTTTGATCAGGCTGGGTGCATGATGAGGCACAGTCCTAAAGCGCTCATCCTTTTACTGAATAAGTTATTCATTAATTGCATTTTGACACAAAACTGGTATCCACCTGTGTATATCAAACAAGACACAGCTTTCAATGAAATGAAAAGACTCATACTCAAACATCGGCTAATCTTTAGCTAATTTTTTTTGTATTTTTTTTTGTAATTGATTTCATCTTGATTTCATATTGTTAATGATGGTTTCATGTGTATTTGTTTTTAATTGGCTGGTGGATTTTAGTCCCAATTAGTCCCATAGAAACCAAGGGAACAAGCTCACCACAACAGAAATCCAGGTGCTTTTGATGGGACTTGCAACTTGATCCTGAACATGGGGTGGTATTCAACTAAGTTTTACTCAGAGAAGGCCCACTGAAATTAATGAACATGACTAGATTAGGTCCATTAATTTCAGTGGGTTCTCTCTGGATAAAGCATAGTTGAATGCCACCCACAGTTACTTAAAGTCCCATTTATATACTGTAAATAGAACTTGATTTCAAGTTCCATTTATATTAGGGCCAGGATTTTGTTGCTGTCACTATATTGCCCCCATAAGACAAACACTGATGATCCATCAACTTTAGGGGGCTGAAGACAGCTCGTCCCTGTCAATATTTGTCGGAAGGGGGCCTGGCTCCCTCAATGTTGAGAGGACCTGGTGTGTGTGTGTGTGGTGTCACGTGTGTGGTGTGCATTTCATGTTGCAGGTCCAGCGGCCAGCTCCTCTAGAGTGCTCGGCCTCCTCTGTTGCTCACGCATTGCGCATGTGATGTCTTTCACATACATGTGACACGCACTGGGCCCCCTCAATCTTGGAGGCAACCTGGTGCCTAAAGGTAAAGGGACCCCTGACCATTAGGTCTAGTCGTGACCGACTCTGGGGTTGCGGCGCTCATCTCGCTTTATTGGCCAAGGGAGCAGGCGTACAGCTTCCGAGTCATGTGGCCAGCATGACTAAGCCGCTTCTGGCGAACCAGAGCAGCACACGGAAACGCCGTTTACCTTCCCGCCAGAGCAGTACCTATTTATCTACTTGCACTTTGACGTGCTTTCGAACTGCTAGGTTGGCAGGAGCAGGGACTGAGCAACAGGAGCTCACCCCGTCACGGGGATTCAAACCGCCGACCTTCTTATCGGCAAGTCCTAGGCTCTGTGGTTTAACCCACAGCGCCAGCCGCGTCCCCATCCTGGTGCCTACACCAACCCAATAGAGAAGTCTCTTTATTTCCACCTTGCATAACAGAACAGCCTAGCTCTAGCAGTCTTAGCTGACATGCCTTGATGGTCCATCCTTGACCGCTCCTTCCTCCCTGCATGCCAATTCATTAAAATGCAGCTACTGCTACCCAAGTCGCCCTTGAGAAGTTGAATTCCCAGTCATTCCGAGACAACCTCATTTTCCTTACAGAAGCCTCCGGCTTGGGCCTCATGCACCCCCCCCAAAAAAACCTAGCTATTCATCATTTTCTCTTTATATCCTTTAACTTCAGGAACTGTCCTTGACCACTATGTTTCAGGCACAGTCCCCTGTCAGCAGCTGGAGCGACATTTGGCAAAGAAGATCCTTAACCAGGTCTCCTTTCGCTTTAGATTCAGCTTTTAAGGCACTCGGCTAGCCGGTCTTTTTAATTGGCACCGGGCCATGTTGATTTGGATTTCTGCAACCCTTTCAAAGAATGGTCTTAGCGGATCAGACAGGTGTCTCCTAAGTCCAGCAGTCTGTTGCCAGGAGCAATCTCTCTGGCTGGAGAAAGGCAGTTGTTTTTAAGAGATAAAATTGAAGATGGTTTGGGAGAAGCATTGCCTTCCATGTTGTGTACACTTTTTTTTGTTCCCCCAGGCATCTGCAAGTCCAAAAGCTTCTGGGGGATTTTGAAATGATACAACACCCCTGCAAAACCTGTTTACCAGAGGCCGACATGGAGTGTGTCTGCTGCTCACCTGTGGGCTTCTGTTTCTAATTGGTATCCTGCTTTCTCGGTTCAAGTGTGTGCTGCCTCTACGCCCAAACACCCGGCCAGTTCAGTTTCTCAGCATGCTGTTAGGGCAAAAATCAGATCAGTAGAGTCAAATGAAAGTATATGCAGGTCCCCGCTATCCAAACACTCATTATACAAAAAATCATTACGCATTATACATGCACACCACAGATACCCCAAACAGCCAGACCTGCAAGTAATACTGTAAACAAATAAGAAACCTTAAACAAGTATTACATTTTTTGTATTGCTGGTCTAAAGCAGTGTTTTGCCAGAAACCATGGTGTGAGTGAGTACAGAGGCAGCATTTTTTCCTTCCTTGTTTGCCTTTTGCAAAGTTTCAAAGGGTTTTCCTGGTTCTCCCCCCCCCCATCATTTTGGTGTCAAAATTCTGTTGTATGGAACTTATTAGAAATTTTCCCATGGGAAAATGGGTGACACCAGATGGGTGACACCTGGCTTGAGAGCAGTACATGTGAAAAGGATCTAGGAGTCTTGGTTGACCACAAACTTGACATGAGCCAACAGTGTGATGCGGCAGCTAAAAAAGCCAATGCAATTCTGGGCTGCATCAATAGGAGTATAGCATCTAGATCAAGGGAAGTAATAGTGCCACTGTATTCTGCTCTGGTCAGACCTCACCTGGAGTACTGTGTCCAGTTCTGGGCACCACAGTTCAAGAAGGACACTGACAAACTGGAACGTGTCCAGAGGAGGGCAACCAAAATGGTCAAAGGCCTGGAAACGATGCCTTATGAGGAACGGTTAAGGGAGCTGGGCATGTTTAGCCTGGAGAAGAGGAGGTTAAGGGGTGATATGATAGCCATGTTCAAATATATAAAAGGATGTCACATAGAGGAGGGAGAAAGGTTGTTTTCTGCTGCTCCAGAGAAGCGGACACGGAGCAATGGATCCAAACTACAAGAAAGAAGATTCCACCTAAACATTAGGAAGAACTTCCTGACAGTAAGAGCTGTTCGACAGTGGAATTTGCTGCCAAGGAGTGTGGTGGAGTCTCCTTCTTTGGAGGTCTTTAAGCAGAGGCTTGACAACCATATGTCAGGAGTGCTCTGATGGTGTTTCCTGCTTGGCAGGGGGTTGGACTCGATGGCCCTTGTGGTCTCTTCCAACTCTATGATTCTATGATTCTATGAATTGTTGATAATTGTTGACTCATGATGCAAATGTTCACCTAACAAACAATTTCTTCAGAACGCATTATGTTCATGTAGCGAGACTTCAGTGTATACCAACAGTTCTGAAACATGCCAATCACAGTGGTGATGAATGGTGGGTTATTTCTCTTAGTAAGAAATGCATGCCTGATAAGCTCTAGTTTCAACAAATATGACAGATCTCAAAGAGAGCAGGGGCGACTCCAAACTGTCAGTATTTTGTGAGAGGGATTCAAGCATGTACTGGAAATTTAGGTTTGTGCAGCTGAAGTGGTTTAAATGTAACATATATACTTAGAGAGCCAGTGTGGTTTAGTAGTTAGAGCAGGGCTCAGCAAACTTATTCAGCAGGGGGCCGGTCCACTGTCCCTCAGACCTTGTGGGGGGCCGGATTATTATTATTTTTTGGGTGGGGGAATGAACCAATTCCTATGCCCCACAAATAACCCAGAGATGCATTTTAAATAAAAGGACACATTCTACTCATGTAAAAAAACGCTGATTCCTGGACTGTCTGTGGGCCGGATTTAGAAGGCAATTGGGCCGGATCCAGCCCCCGGGCCTTAGTTTGCCTACCCATGAATTAGAGTGTTGGACTAAGACCTGGGAGACCAGGGTTCAAATCCCCACTCAGCCGTGGGTGACTTTACAGTGGTACCTCGGGTTACATACACTTCAGGTTACAGACTCTGCTAACCCAGAAATATTACCTCGGGTTAAGAACTTTGCTTCAGGATGAGAACAGAAATTGTGTGGCGGCAGTGAGAGGCCCCATTAGCTAAAGTGGTGCTTCAGGTTAAGAACAGTTTCAGGTTAAGAACAGACCTCCAGAACGAATTAAGTTCTTAACCCGAGGTACCACTGTATTTATGTTATTTCACAAAATCTATACACTGCCTGAATGCTTAAAAAAACACCTCAAAGCAGTCCATGAAGAGAACCAAAACAGTTTACAAATAGAATCGGGCCAGTCACAGTGCCTGTCAGCCTATCCTGCCTCACAGGATTGTTGCGAGTATAAATGGAAAGAAAGAGGAAAACATGTTCTCTACCTCGAGCTCCTTGGAGGAAAGGTGGGATTTAAATGAAATAAATAAAATAAAAATGCAAACTGTCTTTTGCCGTTACGGAAGTGAGAGGACCAAGTGAGGTTGCGGGGTTGGGGGAGGCAAGCTGCAAGATCGACTGCAGGCACAGGTTAAAAGCAGCAACCGAGAGTCTGGAAGGCCAGAGTCAGGCATGTATAACCCAAGGGCCAGATTTATTTTAGGGTGCGAAGCAAAGAAGCCCAAGATTTCAGAAGGCTAGATTTCAGAAGGCTGCAGAGGCGAGGCAGGTGGAGATTACCCACAAGAGCCTGGCTACTCTGGCAGCTAAGGAGCTAGGCCAAGCCTAATGCCATTCTTATATAACAGGCACATCCAACTTCAAAGAGACTGTGATCTACTCCCACCATAAATAAACTGGCAGTGATCTACCCATTGGATTGACCAGAGTTGTTCAGCTTTTTGGGGGAGGATGAGCAAAAAAGCTGTTGAGATTTTTATGGGGAGGGTGAACCAAAGTTCTTGAGCTCCCCCCCCCCCCGGTTTTTTTTTTTGGGGGGGGGGCGATTGATCAGGATTCCACAATCGACCACTGACACCCTGCGATCAACAGGTTATCACAATCAATAGGTTGTACATGCCTGCTATATAAGGTCAGAAGGGCCGTGATTGACTCTGCAGGTCACCTGATCCCTCTGAGCTTACCAGCTGCCATCTCCTTTTCTGCCAGTATCAAGGTGATGCTGAGGAGCAGCAAAGCCCAGGCCAAACATTCTGTCTGCCTACAAGCTGTTCTGGTGGCACAGAACAGGAACACACCTGGTCCCTGCTGTCAGATTCCCTGGTTCAAGCCCACCATCACCTTGCACAGGTCAGCAGATCTTGTAAAGACTACCACTAAATGTCATTTTTTCAGACACTTATCATGCCTGCCAGGGGTGTGAGCCCGACTATCCTGATACAGATACCTTAGTGTGGGTGAAGCTTTTAATATCATACAGGTTTTTTAATTTTAAAGGTTATTTGCTAATGATGAATCATCCCTACCTAATACAGAACAGCCACTTATATTATTCCCCTGCCTTCTCTTCGTTCCTCAGTTGTCAAGAATAACTACCCTCTAAAATGGCTGGCTATAAGGCCAGTAGTTACACATCACTGTGAACAATGTCCCTTTCCCCCCCAACCACCAATCCTTGATGTTCTATCCTCTGTTCTATTGTAATAATTTACGCCAGTAATTCTTACAACACTGCACAGTATCAATACCGGGGTGCCTTCAGGGTTCATGCCCCTTCTATTTCACAACAAATAAAGGTTGTCTCAAGTGAAGCCCATTGAGCTCATCTTTTCACGCACTCTTATTTTGTTATTATCCCTTGTGTATTCATTTGCCACTCATTCAATACTGTGTTTGTGTGTGCATCTATCTTATCTATATATCTGGGTTACTTTTTATGGCAAGCGGAACAACCGATTTTGGTGCATGCTATTTTATTTTCCCAGATTGATTTGAATATTTCTTCATTCTTGGGGCATTAGGCAGGGGGAAAAATTGGCCAGTAAGGGATATTATGGGGAAATAAAATGGTATCTGACAAAATCAGCTCTGCTGCTGCCAGTAGCCACTAACCAATTTTGTAGAACTGCCTTCCAGCTGAGGTCAGACAGGGCCCCACCCTGCTGAATTTCCAGTGCCTACTGAAGATGACTTCTTCTTCTTCTTCTTCTTCTTCTTCTTCTTCTTCTTCTTCCTCCTCCTCCTCCTCCTCTTCTTCCTCTTCTTCTCCTCTTCCTCCTCCTCCTCCTCCTCCTCCTCCTCCTCCTCCTCCTCCTCCTTCTTACAGGCATTTTAATTAGAGAAAATTTATAGTTTTAACTAGTGTCCAGAGCACTGTGTAGTCCTGTTATGCTGAATGAGTTTCAGTTAGTAAGGCTCTAGGATGGCGACAACTGCTTGGATCCCTTGAAGATCCCTAGGACAATATGGCAGGGGGGGAATGACAGGGACAGTCCTAGTAAACAGGAACCGTTTCCACAAACGTTATTCTTATCTTCATATTGCAGACTGTTGGTGGTATTGGAGGGGAGAGATGGCAGAGGCACTTTGCCAGAGATGGTGCTAATCAGTTTCAGGGAAATGCTGGGCTCGTATTTTGAAGGCCGTTCTGTAAACTGCGACAGCGCTCTGCACACCATGCACACAGATGTGGGGTGTGACTCAAACTTCATTTTGCAAAGAAAAATAGTGAGGCCATAAAAAAAAGAATAGTGACAAATGAAGAGGAGATGGCAAAAGCGGTCAAGGGCTGCATGTAGTCCAGATTCAGAAGCCATGGCCTGGAGAATGAGGGCAGCTGTCAGGGACAGGTCCTTCAGCACCCTGGACAGATCCCTGAGAGCTAACTACACACTACTTTTTCTGGCCTGCTCCTAAATTTAAGCGAAAATGCAAGGGGATAAACACATTACAATCTAACATAGGCTCAGAGGCATGTGGGTGAGTGACTAGTTAAGGTCAACAGGCCAATGAGCTTTAGAAAGAAGAATCAACTCTTTTCTCTCTCCTTGGGGACATCACCTTGCATTTTTATTTTTATTTTGGGAAAAGGTGGTCCCCACAGACAGTGAAGCTCCTTCCCTGTGGGGGACAAAAGAAATATATCTGGGGACCAAAGAAACATATTAGTCACTGTGTTTGTACAATGTGTCATACCATTTCCCAGATTAGAGAAGGGTTTGTTATGTTACTGCAGCGCTTATGTTTCTATTTTCTCTCTTCGCAGCAATAGCACAATTTGTATTTATACTCTGAATCATATTTTCTCCTCACCTTTCTGAAGGGTGAAAGGAAGGGGGAGGGAACCGGAGACAATTTTGGAGTGAGAAATAAGAAGCAGGTATAAAAAGGCAGGAGGGGAAGCTGAGGTGATGAGGAAGGGGGTGGGGGGGAGGAATTCACGGGTTATGCCTTTTGATTCCTGTTTCTTGGCTTCTTTAAAAACATAATATGGAAATGAATAATGCCGGCATGTATTCTAGGTTTTAGGAATCCATGCTTGGCAATATGTACAATTTGCAAGGGAACAGAATAAGAGCTCTTCCGGATCAGACAAAGGACCTGTCTAGTCCAACATACTGTTTCATGCAACTTTTTTAGAAAAATGCTTCTTGCAACAAGAGCATGCCAAATTTTAACATGCCACATTAAAAAAGACCCACTATTTTTGTTTCTTTCCCAGGAGGTCTGGCCGCCTCCACAATAGCACCTATGGGTGGGCCACTGGGAGAAGAGGATTCTAAATGAAATGGGCCTTTGGTCTGATCCTGCAGAGCTCTTATGTTCTTCTTAGGTAAGAGCAAAGCAGAAATTGCAAATGTACACAATTAGTTGGTGTGAGCTTGTTATGATTTATTGGCTATAATTCTGTCAACGGGGTGACAGACCTGCTGTTGAAAGCTTTTGAACATTTCAGTGTTTGGGGAATTTGGATCACACACAAAATATGAAGAGCACCTGATATCAGCTCTTGGTTTTAAACCAAGCTACGGCCCTTGATTGTAAGGGGATTTTATTTGGCAATAGGTCAAGCCTTCTGTACGAATCTGTGTGTGGGAGTATTGTCAAAGTTGTCATCTATCTCAGTACAGCTCACCAAGAGGATACTTTTCTTTAAGCTATTTTAAATCCCCATTGAAGTTTCCACATTCCTAGGCTGCTGAAAGAAAAAGGTCACTTGCCACAAACTGTATTTCTTCCGCAGCTCATGGAACACAAGGTGTTCCCCGTGAGATCTGGCACTTACCTTTGCAAATCCCTGGCTGCTGCTATTTTCTCATGAGCAAATAAATAAGGACACAAGCTAGGTTAAAAAGCATGCATAGATAGATAGAGCCAGGTCTATAATTTGCTGCGCCAATTAACATACTGCTGACTCCTGGAGGGAATGCAAGAGAGCCGCTGTTGCTTTTTTTGCTTTTTGTGTGCAATCATTTATTGTAGGAAGGTGCTATAAATAGAGTGTGGATGGAATGTATGAATGACTTAATGAGGAGAAAGTAGGGTTGGTCCAGAAGCTGGGTCAAGTCAATGCTTGAGACTTTAAAAAGCTGTTTCATTCCACTCATTAAAAAAAAAAAAGGCAGCCTCAGCCTCACAAATATCTAAACAAACAAAGTTCACAAATAAGAATGCTAAATACTAAAATACACTTCTGATGTTGCAGGACTATAAATCCCACCATCCTTGGCTTTTTGGTATTCTGACATGGGCTGATGGAAGCCCAACCACACCTTGAGGCTCCACAGATTTTGTGCAAAAGTGACAATAGACCAATGCCTTTTAAAGGGCCAGCTAAAAACCACCCAAGAAATGAGCAAGAATGGGTTAAATTCTAGCATCTTATAAAACTTTATAACTTGGAGTGTTTTTTTTAATAGCTTTTCAGGGAAAGTGTTTTGTGTATGGGGGTGAGTGTTGCCTACTTTTTTGCCTATACTTTATTCTCTCTCTCTCTCTCTCTCTCTCTGTGTGTGTGTGTGTGTGTGTGCATGTAGGGGCTTTGCTTGCTAATTAGAAAAAACAACAACAGAGCACTGCCAGTTTTTCTTCAGTGAAATGAGTATTTTGTGGTGCCCACATCAGTTTCTTAGATTTCCAGATATGACCTGGGCCCAAAAAGGGCTGTGGACTTCTGCGTTAACATATAGAGAGAGTGCCAATCTAGCATGGAGATAATTTGGACCAAGTGAATAATTCCTTCTATGGGGCTTTTTTTCAGATCAGGAGACATGGGCAGCTGGGCAGGATGCAGAATGTTGAAGAGATCTTTACTGGAACGAAACACACACACACACACACACACGCACCAACCTTGGCCACCTTGCAACAATAAGGTAAACCGCACATCAATCCAATTCCAAAGAAATGAACCAGGGATGATTTCAATGTTGCAAATAATTTCAAAGTGATAATTCCATCTGGGCAAACATTCCAGCTTACCAAACAGAAGAACGCGCCCTCTCCTTCCTCTACAAACTGTTTTAGGGGTTCTCCTGACCACCCCAAGCCAATTTTGTGGGTTGCAGGGGTGCATGGGGTGAAGAGAGGGGAAAAGCCCTGTTGCACAAGTGGCAGCCCTTGCATAGGGTTCCTGCTGATGCATCTCATTAGCTGACTCCTGCCCTGAAAATAATGAAGAATAAATGAAGAAGAAAAAAACTTTTGAAAAACCAGAGGACAGATTTTAGCAAAGCACTTGGAAAACAGGAGGGCGAGTGGATTCAGCACCTGGGTCAGCAACTTGTTATGGTAAATACAGTGGTACCTCGGTTTACGAACTTACTCCGCTCTGGAAGTCCGTTCTTAAACTGAAACTGTTCTTAAACCAAGGAGCGCTTTCCCCAATGATGCCTCCCACCACCGGTGCCCTTCCACTGTTCGGCTTCCGTTCTTAGACCGATGTAAAGTTTGCAAACCGGGACACTACTCCCGGTTTTGTGGAGTTCATAAACCGAATAGTTCGTAAACAGGGCTGTTCTTAAACCGAGGTACCACTGCACACCTTTTAAAAAGGTGTGCTTAAACTGGTCATTTTCATTCTGGGAAAAAATGCAGGTGCAGAGCACCTAAACTGATGTGTTCCTGATCTTCATTGGGGCTCAGCATTGGCTGCGTGCAGAAATCCCCTCGACTGTTTCTTGCCCTCTGGGGGCAATAGCAGCACCTTCAAGGGGATGGTGGTAGCAGGAAACTGCTGGTCAGAGCAGATAATATCAAGCTAAGTTAAACCAATGGTCCTTCCTATGGTCCTCTGAAAACAGAACTACCACCTACCAATGTTCATTCAGGAAGCTCAGAATAGTTGGTCTAATTCATTCAAGCTCATTCAAGAGATGTACTCCCAACACTAACGGCAAGTTGGTTTTTGGCATGAATTTCCGGTGCTTCTCTCCAGATAGGTGAGCAAGAGAAGAAAGGCACTGCATGTTATCAAAGTAGAAGAAGAGGAGGAGGAGTTTGGACTTGATATCCCGCTTTATCGCTACCCTTAGGAGTCTCAAAGCGGCCAACATTCTCCTTTCCCTTCCTCCCCCACAACAAACACTCTGTAAAGTGAGTGAGGCTGAGAGACTTCAGAGAAGTGTGACTAGGCCAAGGTCACCCAGCAGCTGCATGTGGAGGAGCGGGGAAGTAGCTATTTACACATGTGAGTAAAGTATTTGCAGAGTTATTTCTTGCCGTTTTCCTACAGGCATCCGGTTGACCACTGTGACACTGGACTAGACTGGCCACTGGCCTGATCCAGCAGCCTCTTCTTATGTTCTTATGGCTAGTGGAAAAGCATACCATAAATGAACGAAATGAAATATGCAAACTTGGGCTTCATTTATGGAAATGAAGTAAAAGAGGGATCAAGAGAGGTTGCTATGCAACTGGGTGTTTTCATTAAATTAAAAAAAGGGAAAGTATGCTCTTGATAATATATTTGACCTAAAAAGGAGCAAGTTTAGAACTGGTAGTAATGAGGGATTCCTGTAATAATTATATTATTTCTAGCTGAGCTGCAGAAAGATTTGGCCATTATTTTACAAAATAGGACTAGTGCTATAGTCTTTAATTACAAGAGCTTTGGCAGCCAGGAATGAAGCTAGCTAATGGAAAGGAAAAATAATAAGTGGATGTATTTAATCCATTGCAAACACAAGGGTAATAATCAGTGTGGGAAGTATCCATAGCTCTCAGCCTTTAAGATGGGCTCTTATGCAACCCTAATGAAAAATGGTTTTGAAATGTGCTGCAAAACCCTTTGGAAATGGGCTTGCAGCAGGGGAGTTCCCCGGTGGATTGGGCCCTGCGTTAATATTCTAGTCCTAACACGTTCCTCTCTGCCAGGAAGGTGTGATGTTCAGCAGATCAAAGAAGAAATAGCAGCTGCTTTGCATGAATAACAACAGTTTTAAACATGTTTTCATTCAAAAACTGAAAAGACTTATTTAGTATTCAGTTGCAGCTTTGACTATACAGGACAAAAAATGAGAAGAGAGGCAAGGGAATTAAAACGGAGCAAGGCTTTGGTGTCAAAAGCGGTCATGACAACTTTGCTACACCTTTAGATTGACAGACTAACAGCACAATCCAAACCGTGTCAGAAGAGAGTTTTGGATTTGGTATCCCGCTTTATCACTACCTGAAGGAGTCTCAAAGCGGCTAACATTCTCCTTTCCCTTCCTCCCCCACAACAAACACTCTGTGAGGTGAGTGGGGCTGAGAGACTTCAAAGAAGTGTGACTGGCCCAAGGTCACCCAGCAGCTGCATGTGGAGGAGCGGAGACGCGAACCCGGTTCCCCAGATTACGAGACTACCGCTCTTAACCACTACACCACACTGGCTTATTGGATTTAATAGGGTCTTGGCATTAAGGATTGCTGCCTATTTTAGCTGAGATGCTAAGTTATCCTATTGCCATTGGATCAAATGGAATAAAAAACAATTTTTCTAAAAAACATTTTTTATCATTGTGGGTGGGTGTGTTTGTACATTTTCAGAACTAGAGAAGAGTAATATTACTTTCTGAACATAAGAAATGCCTACTGGATCAGGCCTTTGGCCAATCTAGTCCAGCATCCTGTGTGGTGTAGTGGTTAAGAGCGGTGGACTCGTAATCTGGTGAACCGGGTTCGCTTCCCTTCTCCTCCAAATGCAGCTGCTAGGTGACCTTGGGCTAGTCACACTTCTCTGAAGTCTCTCAGCCCCACTCACCTCACAGAGTGTTTGTTGTGGGGGAGGACGAAGGGAAAGGAGAATGTTAGCCGCTTTGAGACTCCTTTGGGTAGTGATAAAGCAGGATTTCAAATCCAAACTCCTCCTCCTCTTCTTCTTCTCCTCACAGTGGCCAACCAGATGCCTATGGGAAGCCTTCAAGCAGGACCTAGGCAGTCTCCCTTCCTGTGGTTTCAAAGCAACTGGTACTCAGAAACCTTCATCATAGCTAGGAGCTTATCCTCCATGATTTTGTCCAATCCTCTTTTAAAGCCATTCAACTAGGGTGGCCACCACTGTCTCTTGTGGAAGGCAAGTGAAATACAGTCATACCTCGTGTTGCGCTTGCTTCAGGTTGAGCATTTTCAGGTTGCATCCCGCAGCAACCCGGAAGTACCGGAAAGGCTTACTTCCAGGTTTCGCCGCTCGCGCATGTGCAGACGTGCAAAATGACACCACGCACATGCGCAGAAGCGGCGAATCGCGACCCGCTCACGCGCAGACGCAGGTTGTGTTCTGCTCATGTTGCGAACAGGCCTCTGGAATGGCTCCTGTTCGCAACCAGAGGTACCACTGTACTTAGAAAAGTCCCTTTCAGTTACCGGTATATTCCTCCATTGGGTGCAGCCTGGAAGCTGCAGCTGGCGAAGAATCCCAGCTGCCGGCTGGGATGTCTCCCAGACAGAATAGGACACCTCTGCTGGGAGAATTGCACTGGCTGCCAAGATGCTCCTGGGCTCAGTTCAAGGTTTTCCTTTTAGCCCTTTACATCTTGGGGACAGGTTACTTGACAGGCTACCTGAGGGAGTACCTTTGCTCTGTGTACCCCAACCTGATGGGGTATATTAGGAGTTCTTTATGCCCCAGAGGTACAACTGACATCAGCTAGAAACCAAACCTTTTGGCTTCCACTCCATCTCAATGGAATCAGCTTCTGGATGAACATAGAGAATCACAGCTTTTAGACAGTGATTAACAATTTTTATTTTTGTTTTTTTAACAGGCTTCCCCTGAAGAAACTCAGCCATTTTGTATTGTATATGATAGATAATTTTGTAAGTTGATGCTTTTAAGATCTGTGTTTTAGACTGTTGCATGTATTTCACATTCTTTCTCGTGTGTGTGTGTGTGTGTGTGTGTGTGTGTGTGTATACTTGTTGTTTTGGGATATTTCTGTCGTTCAGAAACACTTGTTGGGAAGAAGTTTATAAATCCTTAAAATAGATTGATAGGCACACATACCATTATGCAGACTGCAGAGAGTTTTTTTGTTGTTCATATGTTTGTCTGGCTTATCTCTTGGCTAAGATGCTTAACACTGAATGACATCCCCTCAAGGAGTTGCAATATCATGTAATTTGTTGGGTGCCTCACATTCTCTCTCTCTCTCTCTCTCTCTCTCTCTCTCTCTCTCTCTGTGTGTGTGTGTGTCTGGGTACCATCTTATTCCGTAAAGAGTTCCACCCTTGGCCCAGAAAAAAAGGGCAGGGGACTGGTGAATTGTGGGACCTGTAGTTCCTTAGCACTCTCCTTTGTCTGTGTGATTGAGGGAATGAAAAGACCCTTCTCCTTTTAATTCCTCAGTTGCTGCCACCACTGCTTCTCTGCCACTGACAAGGACAACACAATGCGTGAGGGGAGAGAATTCTGTGGACCTGGAAGCACTGCAGGGATGGGTCCTCTGGTGGTGTGCAGAAGGAGTGGAGACAGGGATTCATCCCTCAGTGCTACAGTTTTAGATCTGAGCAGGGGAGCAGTACCAGGGGTTGGGAGTTTGCCCACTCCCTTTGGGGCAGGCTTTCCAAACTCCCAGGGTTCTTCTTCAGGCAAATTCCCATGATGTTTCTAATTCTAAGATCCTGATGCTCTGGAATGGAGATGTCCAATTTAGCTACTCAACACGGACAAATCTATATTTGTCCTTTTAAAATGTGTGGTGGAAATGTGGATTATTGGGTTGTCTGTTTTTATTATGTGTTTTGTATACTGTGATTTTATGTCGGGAACCACCCTAAGATCTATGGGTATAGGGTGGTATACTGAATGAATGAATGAATGAATGACTGAAAATATTTTTGTCAAAAATAGAAGGCAAAGACAGTTCTAAGATAGTGAGCATCCGAGTAGACAATTCCATGAAATGAAGAAAGACACAAACCTTGTGTGAATGATATTTTCCCCACTCTTGCTAGTAGAAATTTAAAGGATCATGTATTCACAGACCACAATAGCACAACATGACAACAGCTTCGTGCTGTCTTTCTTTGTTGATGCTAAATGCTCCCTCACCCAGCTGAAACACATTCTACCTGAATGGGGAGACTGCTTGTTATTCATCACTGTCAGCAGGGTATAGAGAATCCTGGGGTAAATTCTAAAGTGACACCTCTAAAGAATGGCAAATGTCCTGATTTTGCTTTTGTGTTTGAGCCCAGGGAAATGTTTTCAAAGAGCAGTCCCCAAGGACAAGCATGTTTCTTGTATTATTATTAAATGTTTTTAAAACCACACTTAAGGGAAATTGCGGAGGGCATCCAGAGCACTGAAATTACCTTTATGAGTTGCATTAGGCTTGCCACTTGAAAGGTGACTGCCCTCTCCATGCTAGATTGACAAAACAGGTTTAAACAAAACAAAACAAGAAAGAACCCTGGCTCTTATATATGCGATCTGCACTGTTGTACTTCCTACAGCCGAAGGGACAAGCCCTATTTACACTCTTCTGTGGCTTGCCTCTTCAGCTGCGGGGATTGCTCTGTCACCAGTGTCAACAAAACTCTGGCTATGCATGAGATTCTGCCCCATCTCTCACTTCTTTGGATTAAAACTCTTCTATTTTAGCCCTTGGGGTGCAGGTGGCGCTGTGGGTTAAAACACAGAGCTTAGGACTTGCCGATCAGAAGGTCGGTGGTTCGAATCCCCGTGACGGGGTGAGCTCCCATTGCTCGGTCTCCGCTCCTGCCAACCTAGCAGTTTGAAAGCACATCAAAGTGCAAGTAGATAAATAGGTACCGCTCCAGCGGGAAAGTAAACGGCGTTTCCGCGCGCTGCTCTGGTTCACCAGAAGTGGCTTAGTCATGCTGGCCACATGACCCGGAAGCTGTACACCGGCTCCCTCGGCCAGTAAAGCGAGATGAGTGCTGCAACCCCAGAGTCGGTCACGACTGGACCTAATGGTCAGGGTTCCCTTTACCTTTACCTTTACCTTTATTTTAGCCCTTGGATATCTTGACTCGAGGATTGTCCAGACATTACACTGAACACAAGCACAAACTGTCATGACTTGTGTACAAGCATTTGTGTGAAAGGGTGTACACTTGTTCATTTGTACAGCTAAACTATGGTGTGCAGACGCTGTACTTTTTTTGAACGTGACATGTAAAAGTACAAGGGTACAAGTGTTTAGCCGTTTGTGTGCACTGCTTGTACACTCCTGGATGGTAGACACCCCACAAGAGATTAATGCTGCCATTACCTCTAGTTTCTGGTGGTCTGGCTGCATCCTAAATAACTATGTTTATTTAGTTCATCCTGACACCAGTTCTGTGGATTGGAATAACTTATTTTAAGAATAGGAAATGAGGCCAGGCAATGATGATTTGCTTATGGTCAGTTACTCAGTACACACTAGCTGTTCATGATGCAGACTCAATTTTATAGAATTTTAGAGTTGGGAGGAACCACGAGGATCATCTAGTCCAGCCCCCTGCAATGCAGGGATCTTTTTGCCCATCGTGGGGCTCAAACCCATGACCTTGAGATGAAGAATTTCTTGTTGTTACCAGCTGACCACAGATCCATAGCAGCTCTTAATAACCATGCAGCACGATTAGAAACATTTGATGAAGACAGGCTGTGAAACAGCATCTGCCAAAAAATAGACCTTTCTCTGGCCTTTTCACCCTTAATAAAACAAGATACTTTGTGATTCCATAGGGTATCGTTTGAATGTCTCTTGCGGGAGACATCTAAATACAGCAATGGCATCAATCAATAATGGGCATCCATTGATTTGATTTGCTAAATGAGGATGTGCGTAACAGAGAAGGTAAAATATTAGCTTGGTAAAAGAATACAATGTTATTGACTACTGGGGCTAAGACTAATAAGAGGCAGCTGTGCACAGCTCTGTGCCTTTTGACGAGAGGATCAGAAAGGAAATTATTCCTCTCTCGTGTTAAAAGCACAGATAAATGGGCCAGTTTAGTGCATTTATGAAGGCTGTTAATTAGATGCATAGAATTACAAAGAAGGATGCTTTAGTGCTGCCCAGGGATATTTTAAGCAGAGCCTCCATGGCCTTTTATTGGCTAAAGTTCTGCTATGGGTCCTTGTTCTTACTATCACTAGGGGACAAAAAAACTAGGTAGGATCGGATTGCTGATGGCTGCGGAAAGCTGTAGCTGATGGATGAATTGACAAAATGCATATGGCTTAAAATCTGTCGCTGTTGTTATGAAAGTCACTGTTTATTCAGGCACAGGAGTCAAACCTTGATGAGAAAACCCAAAAGCAATTCACAGTCAGTGCACAAACAACAACACACAGTTAAGAGAACCCCGTGTGAGAGGCGGATAAGGGGAAATCTCACAGGTTGAGAGGCTGTGAAAACAGAGGGCTGAGCTCAGGTGAAAGATGGAAGGGTTTACCTTCCTCTGGAGAGGATGAAAGTGATGAGATAGGATCTTGTAGTTTCTTTTTCTTCTTTCTTTGGTTTCTTTCTTTTCTTTATTTCTTGTAGGTTAGTTTGTTCTTTTACTCGCATTGTGAAAAAATCATCAATAAATTCTAAACAACAACAACAACAACACACCAGCTTCTACCACATTACTGAATCAGACCGTAATATTGTAAGAACCCTGCCGGATTATAATATAAGTAATATATTTATTTATTATACCCCGCCTTTTTCTCTGTCAGGGACTCCAAGTAACAGAACACATGGAAGAGATGCAAAAGGGTGTGTGGGAAGCGAAGAAACCATCTTGCAATGAATTACCCTGACCAGTTGGGGGCAACAAACAGAAAAGCAACCTGCTCTTGGCACCCTGGCTTCCCTCCTTCCTTTCTTCATCAATGTTAGTGTTGGGTCTTCCTTTTGTTCCCCTCATTGACTCCATGATATGGCCACAAGGAAGCTTGCGCTTGGAATGGCTTTCTTTGCCAGGAGTGGGGAAAAACCTTAAGACACTTCATCTTTTCAACCAGCAGTCTTTATACCAAACTCCCAACAGTGTGGAGGGCTAGAGGTGAAAGTGGATGGAACAACAGATGAGATTCTTACCTTTGAAGACTAGGCTACCTCCTAGCCATGCAAAAGCAATATGTTTTCTACAAATGCACATTTCTCCATCCAGACAGGCAAGAGGCATTATTGCAGCTCAGCGACCAGCAAAAGCACTTGAGGGGGCTGGTCTATGGCGAGCTACTGAGTCCAAGGTCCTCTGCCCCTGCTTCAGACATTTGCTCTGGGCATACTGACACCAGTGGGAGGGGCTGCCCTGTTCGTTTTCTCTCTCTGGAACCTTAATGTCTGAAAGGGGGCTTTTGTCTTATCTGGATTGAGCTCTACATCAGACCCAGTATCCGTGGAGTTCACTGTGCATGCTGCAAGCATCGATTTATAACTCCCTCGTGCGGCTTTCGTGTAGTTTAGGTACAAATCTGTTTTTATAAATATTTCACTCTCATCATAGCAAAATCCCCTTAACTGTCTCTTTCCACTATATCACTCCTTCCAAAACTCGGAACATCTAAAGGCGGTAATCCTTCAAAGCACGCTCTGTAAGCCTCTGTTTCAGTTTGGGGAGCTGTCCTTTACCGAAGAAGAAGAGAAAGGTTCTGAACATGGAGAAAAACTGTGTTGTATTTTTCCACATCTGCCAGTTGGATTAATAATGGAGTGCGGTGGCATTTTTCAGGGACCATGTGTTCCATGAAAGATACCACTAAACCATATCAGTCTGCCTTGCTGATTGAATTGTTGCTGCAAGTTTCGATCCAAGAGCATTTGAAAAAATGCTTGCAATTTGCCACTTAAATGGGCCAATACCATGAACAGTTGCTTTAAGATGAAGGCACATCATACATCAGGAAACCACTGATTCTCTAGCACAGCTGCAAAGACTCGCTCCAACTTTCACTCTTGCTTATTACTCCTGACTTTCACTTTCACTCATGCCATCTACGTATTATCAGCCCAACTTCTGTGATGGGTCCAAGGCCACAGGAGGGCAGAAAATATTTAGGACAGGTTTCAGTACAACACCAGGGAAGTATCTTTCCCTGCCTTGGCTACATAAGACAGCCAAAGGAAGTTTGGGTCAGGAGAGCAGCTAATGCCTCTCCCTTGAGGAAACTCTAGTTCCATCAAGCCTTAAAGTGCTTCTGGTTAGACTCTGTGTAGACTCTCCATTTTGAAGAATTCCCTGCCAGTGTTGAGTCTTCAATTTTTGGACTAGGTGTCTGGCTATGTGGTAGCAAGTCAGCTTCAAAGGTTGTCAGATGAAACAGATGCACATTCCAGTCCAGCTTCAGGAATGATTTTGGGGGGAAAGAGACAACTTCAGCCATCCTGGTAGATGACCTCTGCTCGGAGCTATACAGGGAGAAGAGAGCTGTTGTAGTCTCCCTCCCAGTGCTCCCCACTTTTCTCATTTCCAACTGCATCATATTTATTGGATGCAAAGGCAACATTAAGAATTTATGAAGGAACAAATGAGAAAACTTGAACACACAATTCTTAGATAGGGAAATGCAGAAATGAGAAAAGGGAAACACAAAGGCCAAGTGAAAGAAGGAATGCAGGAAACGGCCTTGTTTCAAGTCCATCTAGCTCAGTAATGGCTGTGGCTCTCCAGGGTTTTAGACTCAGCAGAGATTCCTAACCCTACATGAAGATGCTGAGGTCTGAGCTATGGTCCTGAGGCAAGCTTGCTCTCTTCTGCCATTACTTCTCTGCCATTAGCTTCTCTGCCATTACTGACCTTCTGATTGGGAATAGACTTTTAAAGCGCCTCAGAGACATTAGGAACATGAACACAGGAATTTCTCTTATACTGAGTCAGACCGTTGGTCCATGTAGCCCAGTATTGTGACTACAATAACTGGTAGCTGCTCACCAGGGCTTCAGATTGTGGGATGTGAAACACAAGAGCAGTCAAGTACAACATGTTTACACATGGGGAGGAATGTTTGTCCAGCCAGCAGGAAACTTCCTGTTTTCTTCTGGGCTGGGACAGGCTTCCTCTGCATGTGACTGGAGGTGGGTGTGGCCTCACCTGTGCAGGTAATGACAAAAAGGACAGGGCAGGGCAGCCATCTCTCTCTATCTTACACCACATGCATCGAAGAAACAACATCTACTGAGCCAAAGATGCCCTCTTGGCTTCCAGCCAAGAGAGGACAAAGGGACTGTCTTCTTATGAGATAGATTCCAAGTGTATGTTACTTCATTAAGCAGCAATATCAGGTAACTTGGATCGCCCACTTCATATGTTTCTGAGATCTCTTTCCGGTGTCCCGAGATGCGTCTCAGGTACAGCCCTACGACTTGAGTTCGCCCAGCCCTCAATTGTAAAACGAGCATGGAGTCGAGCCATTTCCTATAGCTCCCATCTACTAGCATCGGATGCTCGAATTAGAGGTGGTTTTTCCAATCTGATCCTAAGAGATATTCATAATTCCCCTTGGAAAACTACAATTAACCTCAAACTCCACTCTCTTTTCAATCTGAATTGCAAAACTGTTCTTAAATTAGAGTGTATCAGTCCGGCGGCCCTACCTTCAATTAAAAAGAAGCTACAGCAACTTGACTTCTCTAATACAGCTGCCGATGCAAGAGGGCCGTGTTCAGGCCTAGCCCTAGCTATTCCTCCCCCTGCTTCACAATTTCTTCGGAGGCCAAGCGAAGGGCCTTTACCTGTGCCTGTCTCAACTGTTTTCCTACAGCAGTTCTGTCGGGTCGTTATTCCAGAGTCCCCATTGCAAACAGAACATGCACCTGTAATGACACGGCTCTGGAGACCATGGAACATGTAATGCTCTTCTGTCCCAACTGGACAGATGAAAGATCTCGGTTTTTAACTCCTCTCATGAACAAGCTTCATCTCCCAATCCAGCCCTGGATAGTGTCCCTTTTTTTGCAGGATTCTGATTGTTGGATTACCGAGATGACAGCTAACTTCTTGCTCAGTGTGATGAAGAGGAAAGCGGCACTAACTTCTTTTTTAACACCACAGCTGCAGTCGATACGCTGCACAATCGAACGAAGTTCCAAGTAGCTTTATTGTACAAGGTCAATGGAGCTAGGAATAAATCCGAGGAGCTGAAGGACCCCTTTAACGATCCTCCTCCACCCTCAGCAGTTTTTTGGTCTTTTTGTTTTTGTATTATCGGTCACTCGATGTTTTAAATCCCTTGTCGCTTCTGTTATCTCTTTTTTTCCCCCGTAAGTATTTGCCCAGGACAATATCTACCTTTACCTCCCCACCCCCATTTTACGTTGTTATTTCTATGTATATCATGCTATGGCCACACGGCTAATGCAATAAAATCTATTGAATTGAAGCTAAGTCTGCCTTCTGGGATCTGTTTGTGAACAGAATGTGAGTAAACTCTTTTTATACTTTTGTAAAAGACTGTGTCATCTCTTATATTTTATGAGGGAATAAGGGGGAAATACCAGAACAGTTATTATAGAGGCTTTAGCAAGCCTGAGCAAACGTATCAGTGGCAAAGTTTAAAATAAGGGGAATGTTGCTCTGCTGAAATTGTGGAACTTGTTAACACAAGTTGGATAAGGATATAATCAGACAATATATCCTCTCCTGCATCCCTGAACATTCCCACACAGATGAGATGCATTTCCAGCATTGCTTGAGGATGCCAAGTTTTGAACCTGGGACTTTCTGCATCCGAAACAGATGCTCCACCACTGAGCAATGGTCCTGAAGAAAGGGCGATCTCTTCAATGCAGCCATTTCAGGACACTGCAAGATAGGTAAGTCAAATTATTTGTTCATATAGCCCAGTAACGTCTGCTCTGACTGCAGCAGCTTTCCAGGGTCTCAGGCAGACTTTTGCCCGTCACCTGGTCCTATTAACTTGTGGTAGCCAAGGTGGAACTTCAGATGTTCTGCATACCAAGATAAATAAGACTACAAAAATTCTGCAGGATTAAACAAAAGCCTATCTAGTTTAGCATTCTGTGCCCATGGTGGCCAGCCAAATGTTGAGTGGGAGCTCACAAGCAGGATATGAGCACAGTAGCCCTCAGTGCCCCATCACTTAGCTATAGTCTCTCCCATACCTCTCCCTTCATTGCAAAGGTTTGATTGATTGACAGAAGGGCCAGAGGACCAAACTAGACATAGCATTGGGGTTCATTCTTAGGCTGCATGTGCGCACACAGATTTAATCTGCCATCTCAGTTTGGACTGAGACGGCATTCAACTGCACTGCATTCTGCCTTTCCCTTTTCCCTTAGTGCAGGGAAGGCTGGGAGTGAAACCTGGATCTGAACTTGCGTTGCCAAATTGGTCCCCGAACATCTGTTGGAATTTCTGATGTCTCAAAATTCTGCAGAATATATTTATTGATAGAACACATCTGACACTTCTCTTCAGAGCTACACTTTAACAAAGGCATGAAAGACAAGGGGAGAAATTCAATGTAGCACTAAGGAGACCACTCCATTAGTGAAAATATTTCTGTTTGCCTGGTGGTGCGATCTTCCCTCTCACCCAACCTGCACCCTGTTCTGGAGGTTCCAGCAAAAACTCTCAAGGAGGTTGCATATTTAGACAGTGAAGGGTGTGGCTTGCATACCCTCCAACATTTCTCAGATGAAAATAGGGAGGTTCCATTCCACAATGATAATTTTACTATTTACACCCCACTCATCTTACTGAGTTTCCCCAGCCACTCTGGGCAGCTTCCAACATATATAAAACATAATAAAACATTACTTATTTTTTTAAAAAGACTTCCCTATACAGGATTGCCTTCAGACGGCTTGGGAGTCAGATAACTCCATACCTTCCAACATTTCTCCAATGAAAATAGTGACATCCTAAGGAAAAGTGGGACATTCCTAGATCAAATCAGAAACTGGAATGGCTTCTCTAAATCAGGGATGTCCCTTGAAAATCGTATTCTGGTCCTGAGGGACAGAAAAAGAAATTTGCAGAGCCACTTTTGTCCCCTTGGTCTGAGGTTCAAGACTCTCTGATTTAGAGCTTTGAAAAGATAAGTCCAGCGCTTTGAAATTGGTTCCAGAAACTGTCAGTTTCTGTGTGTTGCCACTGTGCAGTGCTCTTGGAGTCACAGGACTCTGTTTATATTCCTGGGATTCCAGACTGTTGGAAGTCTCACGGAAGACAGGAGACGGATGTGATGTTACTGGTTTCCTGTTCCTTTGTTTGTTCAGTTGCTCTTTGCTTTCACAGAGAGAGGATGTATTTTTCTTTGCTGTCTGTGTAGCTTAGTAATAAAGCATAGCATGTAGCCTTAAATCTCATCACTTCTGTGTGCTGCTTTGATTCTCTGCTGAGTGGGATGTGCCTGGAGCCTCATTAAAGGCTCAGGTCATCAATCACGTCGGGGGCGATTCTGAAGGACTCAGCCGGAGGAAGATAATAATAATAATAATAATAATAATAATAATAATAATAATAATAATAATTTATTATTTATACCCCGCCCATCTGGCTGAGTTTCCCCAGCCACTCTGGGTGGCTCCCAATCAGTGTTAAAAACAGTACAGCATTACATATTAAAAACTTCCCTGAACAGGGCTGCCTTAAGATGTCTTCTGAATGTCAGGTAATTATTTATCTCTTTGACATCTGATGGGAGGGCGTTCCACAGGGCGGGCGCCACTACCGAGAAGGCCCTCTGTCTGGTTCCCTGTAGCCTCACTTCTCGCAATGAGGGAACCGCCAGAAGGCCCTCGGCGCTGGATCTCAGTGTCCGGGCTGAACGATGGGGGTGGAGACGCTCCTTCAGGTATACAGGACCGAGGCCGTTTAGATGAGCTTTATCAGCTTGGTCCAACGGAGAATCTGACAGAAATTACTGGTAGCCTGTGCAACTGGCACAAAATTGGAGTTGTGTGTTTGGTATCTCCTGGCCTCTAACAGCAGCCATGTTTTACACCACCTGTAGTCTCCAGACCATCTTCAGAGGCAGCCCCACAAACGGCTCAGCCCATTATCCACTCTACATTATCCACTGTATCCAAACAAGTTTTACAAGTAACCTTTGGATGGCCGCTCTCTAAGAACACCCCGTGCCTCTTTTTGCACGTGCTTCCATTACATACTTGAACTCTATGGTGGAGATGACACGGGCAATATAGAGACATTCAGAGTTAGCATGCACTTAAGAAACTGAATGCCAAACAATGTGGCTAATTAAATGAAGGTGCTATGGAATGTCATTGTAAAGACAAGCCTTTTATTTTCTGCTGATTGCTGCAGAGAGGACCTGTGCTTTCAAAACAGTGTGTTAGAAGAGTGGTTTAGAGTCTGCAAACCATCAAGGACGATGCTCTTGTCATTGTACAAGTTCTTATTAGAACTATCAGAAATAACAGGATTCTTCATTTGAATTGTTCCGAACTTACCACGAGCCATAAAGATAGAACTTTCTCTACAAAACTGAATAGATCTTACATCATCATGATGCGGGGGCAGGGGAGAGAAGTCTAACATTTTTTACTCTGAAATAAATACCGTATTTTTCTGTGTATAACCCCCCCCCGTTTATAACACGACCCCTATTTTTTGGGATTCAGATTCAGGGGGGAATGCTGAAAATCACTAACCTGAGTGACAAACGCTGACAATTGTTTGCGTCACCGAAGCCTGCAAGCCATGTCCAATTGCCACAGTGGCAGCCAATCCATAGCAGCCCTTGCCGCGGCAACCAATCACCCACCAAATTATGGCCACAGCCACCAATCAAACGCAGCCCTTGCAGAAGCCACAAATCAACCACCAAATCGCTGCTGGCAAGTTCCTGCTCATGGCTGTAACCTATCACCCATCCCCACATGCTCTATCCGTGTATGAGATAACCCCCATTTTTAAACATTATATTAGAGGTAAAAAAAAAATCATCTTATACACGGAAAAGTACGGTAATTTGCCCCCAAAGACTGAGAGGGTCCTGGTATCAATTATGGGTAGCCATCACGGTGGCTTCTCGGTGCTTTAGACTACAACTCCAGTCACCCCTGAGCTTTGGCAATGCTTTCTGGATCTGATAGGGACATGAGAAGATGATGAAGAAGAAGAGTTTGGATTTGATATCCTGCTTTATCACTACCCAAAGGAGTCTCATTCTCCTTTCCGTTCCTCCCCCACAACAAACACTCTGTGAGGTGAGTGAGGCAAGGAGACTTCAGAGAAGTGTGACTAGCCCAAGGTCACCCAGCAGCTGCCTGTGGAGGAACGGGGAATCAAACCCGGTTCACCAGATTACGAGTCTATCGCTTTTAACCACTACACCACACTGGAGAACATAAGAAGAGCCTTCTGGAACAGGCCAATGGCCCATCTTGTCAAGCATCCTGGCCAACAAGATGCCTGTGAAAAACCTGCAAGCAGAAGCAGAGCACAAGACCCCTCTCCCCTCCTGTGGTTCCCAGCAACCGGTATTCAGAAGCCTTGCTGTCTCTAACAGTGGTGAGGGAACATAGCCACCAGTAGCCCCTTCCTTCATGTATTTGTCCAATCCTCTTTTAAAGCCATCCCAACTGGTGGTCATCACTGCCTCCCATGGGAGTGAGTTCCATAGTTCAACCATGTGCTTTGGGAACAATCGCTTTCTTTTTTCTGTCCTGACTCTTCCCACATTCAGCTTTGTTGGATGTCCACAAGTTCTGGTGTCCCTTAGAGCATCTGAAGAGCATCCCACTGACTACCTCTGATCTAAGAGTTAGCTAATTTGTTTTTGATACTCTACACTTGATGCCTGTTCTATTGGGCTGTATCCAGCTGGCCACTGTGAGAATAGGGCGTTGGATTAGATCAGGGGTCAGCAACCTTTTTCAGCCATGGGCCGGTCCACCGTCCCTCAGACCATGTGTGTGTGGGGGGGCTGGACTATATTTTGAAGAAAAAAATAATGATTGAATTCCTATGCCCCACAAATAACCCAGAGATGCATATAAAAGCACACGTTCTACTCATGTAAAAACACCAGGCAGGCCCCACAAATAACCCAGAGATGTGTTTTAAATAAAAGGACACATTCTACTCATGTAAAAACACGCTGATTCCTGGACCGTCCATGGGTTGGATTGAGAAGGCGATTGGGCTGCATCCTGCCCCTGGGCCTTAGGTTGCCTACCCCAGGATTAGATGGTCTACTGGCCTGATCCAGCAGGCTCTTATACAAAGCTAGTCCTACTTAGAGTACACCCGTTGAAATTAATGGACAGGGTTCATTCATTTCAATGGTTCTACTCAATAGCATATTCCATCTCTACCTCTTGGCTTCCTAGTCCACCATCAACAGTACACCAGCATTTTATGGCTACTGAGCATGGCTCAGTCAATTTCTCACTGGGTCCCCCAGCCCCTGAGGAGGGTTTCTAAGGTTTCTCTCTACTTTTACAAACTTTGAGGCTTCTCAAAGCCTGCTGATACCCCCTTTTTGGCATAGATGGTGCTGTACTGATCATTTAGGTATCCGCAACTGGGGAATGAGTTTGCTGTTAGCTTAAGATACGGGTTCTTGGTTGACCAGTGCTGTATTATTCATCGTGTAGCTGCTGAATTCTATTTTTCTCCTTTTGTTATTTTAAAATTCCAAACAAGATTCTTACGCTTCCAGGGGAAAGCTGAAGATATCTCCAAAGGTTAACTTCTTATTTAATCCATGCCTGCTAATAGCGGTAAGTTTACTTTGCAGGAACCGATAGCTGCAATTTGTAGCTCAAACTGAGAAACAATAATGAGATCCAATCGCATGGGGTCTGAGCTCTTTATTAGCAATTCATCCCTTATTTTGTACAATGTTATTACAGTTTCAACACCTAATTATCTGTATAATCCAAAACTATTCTGCATGTAATGAAAATATTTTAACATATTCATCGGAGCTTTTGCATATAATGACAACATCCCCCCACTTTTTTTGAGAAAGGCAAAGTTCAGTATGAAACATGCACATAAATTATTTTTTAGGATGAGCAGGCAAATGTTATTACAGAAAATAAATAGCTGGTTTTTAAGGAAGCAGGATTTAAAATTAAAAGAGTCAGATGCACATAACTTTATCATCAACCATGGTTCAGGAAACAGGGAGCATGGAAATTTCTGCTGATGCTAACAAGCGGAAGCTAGAGCTGAAGTGTGTGCATCGGTGTGGTTGGTCTAATTTGTGCAGCACAAGAGATATGATGACAACCACACAGATGCCAGTGTAGTGTCTGGGTTTAACTGTTTAACCAGGACCTGAGAGACCAGGATTCAAATCCCCACTCAGCTATGAAGCTCACTGTGTAACCATCAGCCACTCACTGCCTCTCAGCCTAACCTACTTCTCATGGTTGTTATGGGGATTAAATGAGGAGGGGGTAGAACCATGTATACTGCCTTGAGCTCCTTGGAGCAAAAAAAGTAGAATATAAGTGCAATAAAATAAATAAAAACAACACCTCGGTATTTCATTAGTAAATCCCTTTCTTTTTTTGAATTTGAAATACCGTATTTTTTGCTCTATAAGACTCACTTTTTCCTTCCTAAAAAGTAAGGGGAAATGTGTGTGCGTCTTATGGAGCGAATGCAGGCTGCGCAGCTATCACAGAAGCCAGAACAGCAAGAGGGATTGCTGCTTTCACTGCGCAGCGATCCCTCTTGCTGTTCTGGCTTCTGAGATTCAGAATATTTTTTTTCTTGTTTTCCTCCTCCCAAAACTAGGTGCGTCTTGTGGTCTGGTGCATCATATAGAGCGAAAAATACGGTACTTTATTGTCACTTGTACAACTTGTATACAGTGATATTACATGAGCATCCCCCACTCAGCTCTCTTAGTCTTAATTCCCCTCGTTTACTGATGCACACCCACCAAACCCGAAAGTCAGTTGCCTGTTATCTTTTCATTCATGGAAGGGTGGAGGGAAGTCTAAAGATTCAGAAGAATTTTGTTTATTTGTTCTTATTTATGATTGTGAATGTAAACAATAATTTGTAAAATCGAATATTTTTTTTCTTAAAAAATAAATAAAAATAATAAACTCGGGGTACAACCAGAGATGCTCAGTGACTCAGCTGAGATATGAGGGTTCAGTAGATAGATAATTTATTACAGTCCGAGACCAGATTATAAAACACACTTGGGGGTACAATCCTAGAAGGCAAACAAACATTTAAAACAATGTATAACAATAAATTTAAAATTTATAAATGTGATAAGTGTATAGACACTTAAAACTTTAAGATAAGCTACCGCAGAGAAATGACCCAGAGTCACCCATAGAACCGAGTTTGGGGATTTTCTTCACGAACTAGTTTGGGTTGAGAGATGGTCTGTGCCTACAGATCTGTACACAGAATCTGGCGACCATCCGGGTTGTCTTATGATCTTTGCCTAACAGGAAAAGGTCAAATTTTTGCTTTTCTGGGAGGTCAGCGAGCCTTACCAGCAGGGGATCACTACGTGCCTCTTCATAAAAGGGACATCTAAAGAACAAGGGCTCTGGGCTTCCTTTTTTAAAAAATAATTTTTATTAACAGGCCAATCAAATCACATTAATCCCAAATCACATTAATTCCAAATTACACAGCCAAATTTTAAAATTTTTGTTGGGGGTACCCATACTTCGAGCTCCAAACGGGATCCAAACATCTCTCTTACTGCTGCTTTACTATACATAGTTCTGTCCAAATAGTATTCACAGTTCTATTCCATCTTCTCTTTGTTGTTTTCCTCATCTTCTTGTTTTCTTTATGATCTCTGATAGTCTCCACAAGCGGGTTGAAAACAAACGTTGTATATCCTGTGTGGATTTTACACTCATCCAAGAGCCATATCAAAATAAACAGACATCATTACAACATCTCCATACAAAACGTTTCCCATAGTCTGTCCTGGTTTCCACAGGTCTGCCGCTCTCATAAATTTTCTCAGGGGGCCCTGCCAGGCCGATCTCACATTCTGATATAGTAACGAGCCAAGTCCTCCTCCCCCTCAGTCCTCCTGCGGGCAGGCCTGGCATAACAGACTCTTTTTATGACTGCGTCACAGAGAACTTTCTTTCCTTTCTCGATGTTCTCACACGCCATATCTTTGATTTAGTAATTAATTTCCACACTGTTCTTACTCCTCCTGCTTGTGATCAGTAATCACGATGATTCTTTCTTAGGGGGAAGGGTTATTGGGTACTCACATAAGACAAAAAAAGAAAAGTCCCCCCTTTTCAGTCGCGCTCCGACATACCAATCCTTTGATGATTCTTCTTCTCTTGATTTATTGTTGAATCCAGCCCGTCACTCCACATCCCAGAGATCCCTTTAATTAGCAGTCTTTACTCCTGATCTTCACTCGAAGTATGTGCATTTGCTTCTTTTCTAATTGTTTATTTCGAGCTGATGCAGCCAGCGCGTGATCTGGGAGAGCCGGACCCACACGAGGGCTTTGTGCCTAGTGCCCTCACCCCCTTCTTTCGAATCTGGGGGTGATTTATGGCCACAGCAGGCAAGGCAGTGTTCCCCATTCCCTTGGGCAACAAAGGGAGGCTGCCTACTCCCATATCAGCCTCTTAATTACCTCGTGTGAGCCGGAGAGATGTTATTGTCGGCAATCTTCCAATGTGCCCCTAGCGGCCCCCCAAGGGCTGTGGGCTTCCTATCTCCCCCAAAGAACAGGCGCAAAGTCTCTGAGCATATGGGACTTTTTTAAAGGATCCTTCCAGGACCGGCGAGGGCAGAGCCGAGCTTCTGGCATAAGGGTTCAGTAGTATAGTCTCTGCATTCTGCACCAGCTGAAGCTTCTGTGCCAGCCCCAAGGGCTGCTGCATGTAGTGTGTTGCAGTAATCCAGCCTCAAGGTTGCCAAAGCACGGACTACAGAAGTCAGGTTCCCCATTTCCAGGAGTTGGATAGATGCATATATTAACCACCACCACCACCACAACAAACTACAGTCTTGCATAATCAACTTGATTAGGTCCCTCTGGTTTTCAGGCCTGCAAGATGTGCATTGTAGATGGTAACATAACCCGCAAACTGTGCTGTGGACCGAAACCAGCATATTGATTTAAGTAATTTTCATAAAATCTCATTAGGCTCATTGACGGCTCTCCACACCTTTGGGGAGTGCTTCATTACCATGTAAATAGAGATAGGTCCTTTGGGCATCCAAAATTAAGAAACAGTGGAAGCTCGTCAGGCGAGAAGGAAAGCTTCTGTGGAAAGGTACCAATAAACCAAAATGAGATTTATTGCGGCAATCTGTGCTTCCCAGCATCTGCATGTGTTGCGTTTTGAATTCCCCGAACTCTTTACAATCTTTACGTTGTTTCAGAAGAGATAAGAAAGAGCTGTCTCTGTAATGTTTGATACACGTGGGTGAGAACTTCCAGGGAAGATCCTCAGGGGTCAGTTTCCTTTTGGAGGAGAGAACAACAGAGACTTGTCTTATTATATGATATACGGTATTTGTAAGAAGAAGAGTTCTCATGCAGCTGGAGCGAGAGAGTGAAGCAAGCAGGCTGGTGGCATGAGTGAGCAGGCCAGCAGTGTGAGCAGGTGAGCAGGCAATTGAATGGCCCAGGCAAACTTTCTCACTTCCCTGAATGAAGATGAGAAAGTCTTTCTTCCCTTTGCTCTCTATCACCCACAGAAGGAAGTGTAGCGGGAATGGGGGGTGGTTAAAGGAGCTGTGAGGTGATAATGGGTTTGGGCGAGATATAAAGGGAGAGGGTTGTGTCGGATAACCAGCCTCATATAAACAACATGTTTAAGTCTAATTAATGCATGAAGGAGTTAAAATCATAGAGTAAGCTGTCCTGCCAGGCTTAGCTATGCCACTTCCTCTTACCTTGGGAGGAATTAGGTAATCAGGTCTATTGCTTACCGAGAAACACAGAATGTGAAGAGACTTGAGCTGCTTGCTCCAGCTCAGTCACATGACTCTCACCCGCCACTCTTGAGTTCCTATACCAATAATCTAGGATTTTTTTACCACTTTGTAACTAAGCTATGTTTTACTGCCTGTGCAACTTTTTTGACTAAGGTGTGGAATCTGACCTTTGGAGAGTTTGTAAGTAAACAATTTTTAACCAAAGGTGTGGTCTTTTCCTATGCTGGGAGGGAAATTTTGGAACTCATATTTTATAGGTCTAAAGCCTATATTTCTATGCTCTACTTTGCTGTATACTTTGTGACTTTAACTCTCTGCTGGGGCTTTTTCACCAAAGAGTACTTGCCCCAAACTTGGAATTTGGCATCTAGGAATTCTCCTTTCTTTCTTTTTTTTCTTTTTTACACCAACTGGTTGGTGGAGTGGGGGATAGGCAGCATTTCCTGGTTCTGTAATGTCTGTCTGCAGTACAGTGGTACCTCGGGTTAAGTACTTAATTCATTCTGGAGGTCCGTTCTAAACCTGAAGCACCACTTTAGCTAATGGGGCCTCCTGCTGCCGTCGCGCCGCCAGAGCACGATTTCTGTTCTCATCCTGAAGCAAAGTTCTTAACCCGAGGTACTATTTCTGGGTTAGCGGAGTCTGTAACCTGAAGCGTATGTAACCTGAAGTGTATGTAACCCGAGGTACCACTGTAGTTGCCAACATACAGGTTGAGCAGGGATTAACAAGCAATGATAGTCCCAAAACAGCAACATCAAGGCCAAATAATGGCATCACTCCTCAAGCCTTTAAGGCTCCTATACCTTATGCATAGCTGAGACCATTGCTGCCTCTACCTCAGTATTGTCTGCACTGACTGGTAGCAGTTTTCCAGGGTACCACAATCCCACTTCCTGACTTTTTTTACCTGGAGATGCTGGGGATTGAACCTGGAACCTTCTGCATGCAAACTATGTGCACTTCCACTGAGCTATTGCCCTTTCCCCCAGTGGGCTATGACCCTTCCCCAATCAATTGTCATCTGTAGTGAGAGCTTTCCAGCTTTTGTTGAGTGCGTGCAGCTGCCTGTAATGGTCTGCATCTATTTTTACCAGAAAGTTGATCTTCACTGCTCTGAAAAGTACAAGGCAGCCTTTTCATTAATGGACCTTCAGTCCTGCCTCAAAAGACCAAGAAGAAAGAACAATCCATTTTGTTATTAATTAAGCGGCCTTTGGGTCTGCCATTTCGTTCAATAACATTTAGTACGTATATGTGAATCCCATGTCAAGTGTCTTTTATTGGCAGCGCTGAGGCTCCATCTGGCTAAGCCTCCCTCCCTCCCCAATTTCACAACTAAGGTAATAAAACAAGGATTTCTCTGGAGGTTTGGAACTGCCTTTCCAATGACCCTCCAATAAAGCAATCAGAAATGCATAAATAATCACTGCTTAAGCAGCATTCAGCCTTAATTAAGATAAATTACAAGGTGTGGCAGCAAACATCTTGTGATAAAGCCCACGATGGCTCTCGTATATCAAGAGTGCCACTTCCATAAATATGGAGAACATATCAATTTTGAGCTTAATTTAATAGGTTTATTTTGGAGGAGAGAAATCCTTTGTCCAAAGCAAAGTCTCTTCTTAAAGGACTTTTGTCACTTAAGCTTTAATGCTATAGATTACAGCTCTGGAAAAAGCGGCCCAGTGGATCAATCAGAGTATAGACTTAGGGCACCTGAACACAGACTTAGGGTATTTCCATTTCCCTGTTGCTGCTAACCCAGGACGTTTTGCTGCCTGAAGCAGACCCCAGATGGCACCTGCCCAACACTTACCAGGACCAACCCTTAACAAAAATAATTGAAGGACATCCAGGTACCAATTCCTGTTGTCATCTATTCATGGTGCAGCCTGAAGCACATCTCTTTACTGCATGGCAGGCAGGGCCAGCCCATCCATGAGGCAAGGTGAGATGATCATCTCAGGCAGCAGAGCCACAGTGGTGGCAGATCTGGCCTCCAAGGAATACATCGTCCACCACTGCTGCCGCAGTGGCAGTGGTGTCTGCAGCACACTCCTTGAGGCCAGGTCTGCCTCCTCCTCAGAAGCCCCTTCACAATGGCCTCTCGGTGAATGGGAGATGCTGCTGCTCTCCACCCACCCCTAGGGAGGAAATGGCAGGGGTCTCCCTCTTAGTCTCCTGGTGTCAGGGCTGCACTGAGGAGGAATGGTGGGAACCTCCCCCTGCTCCTAGTCAGGATCCCGAATCTTCCCAGGAGCAGGAGGACAGTATAGATTTGGAACAGTGGTTTGCAGAGGGGCATAATTCAGAAGGCAGAAGCTGGGAAGAACTGGGTGGGGAACAGCTAGGAGGAGAGGAACTGGAGGAGAGAGAGTTAACAGACTCACTGTCACTGGGAAGCATTCATCCGCTCTGCCAAAGGTCAAGAAGAGCAGATAAGATGGCAGCCATTTTGAGGGTGGCAGTGAAAGAGGTACATGGGGGAAAGAGAGAGAGAGAAAGCCTCATTGCACAGATAGAAGCCCTTGCGAACGGCTTCCGCTGATGTGGTTCGCTAGGTAAATCCCATCCCATTTATGTCTTCCCTTCCAAGGTAAATGGCAATTAAGAGTTGGGGATGTGTGTGGACTTGATGGAGAAAACAGATGACTAGGGAGGAAGTGGGTGGGACCCTTACTTTGGAGCACCTTCATTCCTAGGAATGGATTCTTTTCTCTCTCACTGTGATCATTAAAAATTCTAACTGGTAAGAGACTCCTTTCTCTTTGCTCTGCTTATCTACTGCCGGGGGGTGGGGAGGAAGCCAAGTCCCTGAAGCCTGCCATCTGGGCTCTGCACTTGCCCAGTGTGATTCAGAGTGCCCCCCCTTGATTAGCTTTGATTTCCAGTTCAACCATCGGGTAAGGTTGATTTGACCACCACCACCACTGTTCCCAATGTAGATCTTTATTCCCCCTTTGTCCCCATGTTGATCTTCACTTCCCCCTTCTTCCCTGGTGTGTGTGTGGCACACACCCACACACACCATTTTATGGTTTGCCTCAGGTGGCAAAATGTATTGGGTCGACTCAGATGGCAGGGCTGTCCTGGCAGCTGTGAGTAGTAGGCCTGATCTGAATCAGGACCATGATGGTGTGGGCGGGAGTTTTGACTAATGCCCCCACCAGTCCTGTGTCATTTCCCAAGAAAAATCAATGCCCCCCAGCTGCTTTTGCCTGGGAGGAAAACAATACGAATGACAACACCACTGGAGGAATTCAGGATTGTGCTATGTTGAATGTGCAAGCATATCAGCTTTCCAAAGGGAATGGTTCCCCTTCCTTCCCTGCTGTTATAGGAGTTCTCCTGACCCCCTGCAGCCATTTTGGGGGTGGTGGTGAAAGGGGTACATGGGGGAAGGAGAGAGAGAGAGAAAGCCTTGCGAATGGCTTCCACTGCTGTGGTTCGCTAGGTAAATTCCATCCCATTTATGTCTTTCCTTCCAAGGTAAATAGCAATTAAGAGTTGGGGATGTGTGTGGACTTGATGGGGGAAAAGAGAGGGAGGAAATGTGAAATCTTCCTTCTAGCTGTGCCATGGTCCCAGACTGGATCCAGATCCCCTCTAGCTGATATATACAAATATTTAGAAGTCTAAAAAGACAGAAATGGAGTCACATATTTCTCATCTGATGTAGTTTGGCCCTCAGACTAAAATGCTAAGCATGCATATGGAAGGATGAGCAGATCTGGTATTCCAAGTAAGCAAATAGGCTTAGATCTTGTTTGGGATATTTAGGTGATTGCTTTAGTTGCCACCCATTCTCTTCTTCATGGCTTCCTTCTGCTGCTTCACTTAATAAACACACATTATTATTATTTTAGAGAAAGAAATCTGGAGTGAGCCAAGTGTTGCAAACCTACCTGAAGTATTGATATCAGAGTGAAAGTGAAATGTGAAACAGACAGTGGAGAGAAAAAACACACACAACCTCCTCCAAGTCCCATCTCACACATCCTCTTGGTGACTGTTTAAATGTGACACCTTCATGTTTAGCCGAACACTTCGGAGATAAAAATACTTCATTGGGTTCCTTTTAGCTGTGCTGAACAACACAGCTTTGAAAAAAAGAAGGAGCGAGAGAAAGAGAAAAAGAAGAATTCAGCTCATTGTTTAGTAACACCCAAATGAGGTTTGACTTTGCCCCCAAACGGCAATGAAGACTAGCAAGGACTGGTGTTTTTGTCAGAGTCGCACTTTGCTGAGATCCATAGCATCTTCAAGACAGGTGCAAGAAGGCAGTGGCTGTAAGCGCAGGATGCAGCAACAATTGCTGAGGCAAAGCAGGTGTGGGTCTGGTCAGGGACTGGATGATGCTAGACCTTCTGGATACCCCATGTATATCACCCAGAATTCCATCATGGAATAAAAGTGGGGTATAAATGTTTAAAAGTTGAGGTGTTTGAAGTGATTCAGAGGAGAACTATGGACAGTGTAAGAGTTTAGATTTTGAGAACTGGTGTGATGTCGTAGTTAGAGTGTTGGGACCAGCACCTGGGAGACCAGGGTTCATATCCATGCTCAGCCATGAAGCTCGCTGAGTAAACTTGAGCCAGTCACTGCCTCTCAGCCTAACCTACCTCTCAGGGTTGTTATGGGGATTCATTGAGGAGGGGTAGAACCATGAATGCTGCCTTGAGCTCTTTGGAGTAAAAAAAAAGGTAGGATATAAGTGCAATAAAATAAATAATAAACTGGGTGCTATCAAAAGAAGCTGGATGCTCAAAGACTCAGAACACGCAAAAGAAAGTCCTTCATCAAGCAGCACTTAGATAAACTATGGAACTGGAGTGACAAATTCATGAAGGATAAGGCTATCAGTAGCTACTGGCTGCAATGAATATGTTCTTCCTCCATTACTGAAGGCCGTATACTCTGAATATCAGGGGATCACAAGAGGGGAGAATGTGGTTGGACGGTCATTCTGCTTGTGGGCTTCCCAGAGGCACCTGGTTGTGAGAACAGGAACTTGGACTAGATGGGCATTTGGCCCAATTCAGCAGGACTCTTCTTGTGTATTTATAACAGCTGAAGGCCCGGTCTTGTGTTGATGTCAGATGAGCATTGCCAACTCAGGGGAGAACCAGAGATGCCCCTACAGATGATCTCAGTGACTCAGCTGAGATATAAGGGTTCAGGAGGTCCCTAAGGTATCTTTTACCTGAGTTGCTGAGGGCAAGGACCTTAGACCTGGCTCAGTCATAGCTGGGAAGTTAATGCAGATGCTTAAACAATTGTGTCACACATTTGTGGCTATCTGCTACCATCAGTCGTCTAGCTCAGCCATGAAGCTCACAGATGCCCAAGGGAAGCCCACAAGCACGACCTGAGCACAAAATCACTCTTCCCACCAGCAGCTCCCAACATAGGGTATTCAAAGGCACACAGGCTATATAGCCACTGTGGCTAGTAGCTGCTGATAGATTTATCCTGCATAATATATTAAGCAGGCTAGAAATAAATGTCACGTCAGCACTGCACACAAGTCCCCTCAATGAGAAAAGGGGGTTGAGATAGACGTCCTCCAACCTTTCTTAATGATCTCGTTGGAATTCCCACTCCGGGGCTGTGATTTGGCCCGGGGGTGGGGGGTGGCAGGGAAACAGGCTGATTGGAGTGGCTTTAGCCTTCGTTGTTTTGCGACCCGGGCCCTACTCAAAAGAAGAATGAAGCCTCCCATTTCCTGGCTGGGTTTCCTCCCTCCAGCCCAAAGGCTTTCGCGGTTGCTTTTCAGGTTACAAAGAGAGAGAGAGAGAGAGAGAGAGAGAGAGAGAGAGAGAGAGAGAGAGAGAGAGAGAGAAAAGCAGCAGCAGCAGCAGCGCGGCAGTTCGCAGCTTGTTTCTCTTCTTGCGCGCAGCCCGATTCGAATTCGCCTGTGCCTGCGCCATCATCGGGTGGGTGTGGCGCAGCGTGGCGCGTAAACTCCCGAGCGCAGCGGAGGCTGGAGAGGAGCGAACAGTCTGGGATTCAGGGAGTCAGGTGGAGGAGAAGGAGGAGAAGGTCGCTGTTCTTGGTACCGCTGCCGCCGCCGGCTGGGACCAGAGAGCAGCCGCAGCTTGCGGGGTTGAGTGAGCGAGTGCGTTTTTGCGCCCCTCTCCGACCTGCAAGCATGGCTTCGTCGCAAGGCAAGCTGGAGCTGAAATTCGCGGACTGGATGGCAAGTTTGCCCGAGAGCATCCACAGCGTGCCCCTGACGAATCTGGCGATCCCAGGTAGGCGACTCGAGGGTTGGGATTTGGGGAGGACTGGTTGGTTTTGCCTAAAAAGTCCTTTATAAAATGTGGATGAGCTCTTGGGCTGCAGCCAGACATGGGAAAGGTGACATTGCCAGAGAATCTCTTCGCTTCGCCTGCAGGGAGATAACGGCTTTTCTTCTAGGGAATGGCTGGCGTGTGTGATGGAGGGCTGGGAGAAACTGGCTTGTATGTGAACCCCTCGGCGTTTCATGTGTGTGTGCGTATTGCGTGCGCATCTGTGCACATGCTTTCCAGAAGGGTAGCTGGTATCAGTCGCGTTGCACCAAGCAAACAACAAAGACTCTCGTGGCTCCTTGAAGGCGAGCGCATTTGCAACGCCATCTCGTACATTGTTTACTCAGGAGTAAGTTCCATTGTGGCCAACGGGACTTACTCCCTAGTAAGTGTGGTTAGGGGTTGCAGCCTTGCCGAGGCATAATCTTTCACAGGCTGGAGACCGTATATAATATATATGGCATATGGGAAGAAAGTGGATTTGAATCCCAGAAAGCTTACGCCGCAATAAAATTGGCTTTTGCTTAGGGTGCCACAGGCATATAAAGTGTTACTGCAACAAGGAATTCGCCCTCTGGAAATGTGTGTGTAATACTAAAAATCCTCACCTTCTCCACCTGCCTCTGTGGCCAGAAGGTCTGTGTTTGACTTGCATTGGAAGGCTTATGGCTTTAGATAATTCGCCCACTGCCTGGCATCCAGGTTCTTAATATTCTCCTCAAGTCTCTAAAAATGAATCTCTAGTTCCAAGAAAAGGAGGGACAAAAGTTCAGACTAATGAAACCATTTCATTCTATTCTCTCCCTCTTCCATTCCACCTTCTGTTAGAAGCTCAATGGCACCTTGATGTGTGTCCCATAGATCATGTGTTTCCATGATCTAATACATGTGGCAGATCTATCTGGCTTGGTTCACACATGCATGCCCTTCTCTTCATTCTCTGCCTCTGACTGCTGCATCTTGATGAGTGACAAGCAAGGGTCAGTTTAGATATTTGACACCACCAACCTCTTGCTGTTAAAATTGGGCACATATGCTTGTTACTACATTTTATTTTTTATTTGACTTTCCCCCAAGGAGCTCAAGGTTCTACCTCCCCCAGTTTTGTCCTCACAAACAACCCTGTAAGGTAGATTAGGATGAGACACAACAGCTGGCCCAAATTCAGCCAGTGAGGCTCATGGCTGAGTGGGAGTTTGAATTTGGGTCTTCCCAGTTCCTTGTCCTAAACCTTACTGGCATGCATGACTGACCTCATCCCACCACTCTCTGTTTGCATAGCTGAGGTAGTTCTCATCTTCAAATCCACAGAATGGCCACCACAATGTCTAGTGGTCCCAAGCTTGTGAGCTGCCTAAACAGCAAAGCATTGCACCTTTCAGGTGATGTGAGATGAAACCAGTGTTTAGCCTGGGTGGTTTTTGCATCGTTGACGTTGCATGCATGCAACAATATGTTTCCTGGCGGTGCAGGGAAAGGGTGATGGGTGTTCATGCATGAGCTGACCCTTGTAGGTAGGAGTGTGTGCGTACATGTGTGAGCAACCATCAGAGAGCCATGAAGAATGGACAGTTCAAGACCAAGCGCTAGGATCCAGGGGTCAAGATGTTTGCATGCAGCAGGTAGAGGGAAGTCTGTTGGGGTTGATGTGCCTCACTCTGCATTGCTGATAGCCTTGCTCTATAATGGGCTGGGTAGCCCTAGTCCTAATGGATGTTGGATTCTCAGCTCTCATCAGCCCCAGCCAGAATGGCCAATGGGCAGCAATGATAGGAGATGGAGTCCAGCAACATCTGGCCACAGGTTTCCCATCCCTGCTTTGTAAAGTGGGAAACTCATCTATCATTTGAAATCTACCCAAGAACCTTTGACACAGTGCAACTTTTCAAAATGATCTGCCTTATTACTCTGTTGCAGAGTCAATAGTTTGTAATGGATGGCAGACTTGGGCTTGTAATAGGGTCAAAGCCTATCTCAGCCATGCATCTCATGGGGCAGAGGGTGTATATTGAGCAAGTTGTCTCAGCCTTGACTTTGCCTCTCAGCATTGTGAGGATAAATTGTGTAAGTCTTTGATGTCCTTGGAGGAAACGGCCACTGCCACTACTGTAGAACACATGAAAGATTTCTCCCACCCCCCTAAAAAAATCCAGTTTAGAAAAAGTACCTTTCTCTGGAAAAGCAGAATAAATTTATTTATTGGGATTAATAATAAGCTTTTTTTAAAAATAATAACAACAACAAGCCTCCTTGTCATTTACTATATTGGTGCTGTTTTCCCACACAAGACTTACATTGCCTTTCAACTTATTTCATGCTGTTCGTGTGGAGACCTGGAAGCTTTTTTTGTGCAAGACAAAGCAGATGAGCATTCTAGCCAGGGCAGATTTCATATTTTCATTGCAAACTGAGAAGCAAGGAATGTGTTTAACCATTCAACCCTATTCCTATTCAGAAGCAAGTCCCACTGAGTTCAGTAGAACTTGTTCCCTAGTAAATGTGCCAAGTCCCATTGAACTCAGTTGGGTTTACAGAGAAGATTGCGCTTTAAGTCACATTTGTGAAAATGCTCCGTGTGCATGTTGCTAGACCAACATGCCAAATGCATCCTAATGCCTGTAGTCTTGGGATTGCAAGGTGTGTGTGCAAAGGAAGCAGTTGTGGGGACACCACTTGGCTCTGGATGACCTCAGACAAAGGACATGACTTGAAAATGTGGAGTTGCTTTGTGGAACAAAAGATATCTTCTAATTTTGGGATATTGTTGAAGCTGCTGTGCGAAGGAGCATCTGTGCAGATTGCCAAGGTTATTCGGAATTTGCAAGAGCAAGAGAGAGGTGGTGCCTGATCATTGCAGGAATCAATGATCAATTTGTCTGCCTCTGAACTCCTAGCTCAGCCTTTGCAAACCTGGTACCCTCCAGATGTTTTAGACTACAGCTCACATTGTTCCCAGTGAGCACAGCTTGCTGACTGGAGCTGATTGGAGTTGCAACCACAACATCTGGAGCATCCTGGTTTCGTGAAGGCTGCACTAGTGTTTAGGGTGTCAGCATGAGACAGAACAAAGGTAAAAATCAGGCGGCTTCTTGGGGGGGGGAATATATTCTAATATGTTCTTTCCATAATTGTCTGATATGAAAGTAACTTGCCCAAAATAACATTTTGGAGAGGAGGGGGAGAAAGGGAGGGAGAGAGAGAGAGAGAAATCCTTTGTATTCTCTGCAGTACAAAGAAATGGATTCTCTGCTAATTGCTAATTGAAATCTAATATATGCTAATTGAAAACTAATGCATGCAAATAGGTTAATTGCTCTGACATAGAAAGTGGATGGCTTGCTGATTGGAGATGTGTTTATCTGGCTAGTTAAATTTAAAAACAAAAACACACAATTATTGCTCTCTTTACACACACACACACTCAAACTGAGTTTTTCAAGCACCTTGAGTGCTGAGCGGATCTGCCATGGGAAGTGGGTTGGCATGCCTGTGGTTAGATAAGCTTTCCTGTTATACTGAGCAATTTAAAGGCAGAAGCCAGAACCCATAGTGTAGGGCCAAGATTATGGAACAGCGCAAACTGCTCTTGCAATAACAGATGATGGCTATCTGTGGGTGGATGGCATTTAATCCTGCTCTAGATGCTTCATAGCACAGTGGTCGATTGCATGCTCTGCATGCAAAAGGTCTTGGGTTCGTGCCTGAAACCTTAGAGAGCCTCTGGCAGTCCGCGTACAGTACAATAGTGAGTAAGACAAGCCAATGACCTCAGTACAAAGCAGTTTCCTAGAGCTGCAATGTAGGCTTGATCTTCCTTTGGAACAAAGCACTTTGCAGCTCATTGGTGATCTGATTTAGTATTGATAAGGCGTGCGAATCAAGCAACATTAAATAAATACAGGGGATTGCTTACTAGTGCTTTGCTGTTGCAATGGGAGAAATGCTGTTTGCTTTCTTATTCTTCTTCTGGACCAATTCCCCCAACCTTTCCTGCAGTAGGTGGACGGCTGGCTCCATAATTTCTGGGGGGCTTACTTTGGGCAGGTAACCTTAGGGAACATGCGATGTCCTCTTGTTGCATCGGCCAACCACATGCGCATGGGAAGGTCTCAAGCAGCACCTGAGCACAACAGCATCCTCCCCACTTGCAATTCCCAGCAACTGCTATTCAGAGGCATAATGCCTCCCAAACCAGTAGAGGTAGAACATAAACATCATGGCCGTTAGACATTTATAGTCTTGCCCTCCAGGAATTGGTCTGGTCCTTTTTCAAGGCCATCTAAGTTGGCGGCCATCATGACCTCTTCTGGGTGAAAAGCCTTTCCCTATCTGCTTTCTTCGCACCGTGCAGAATCTTATGTGCCTCTGGAACACCCCCTCTTACTTTTTCCCTACACCGAACAGCCCCAAATCATGGAATCACAGAATTGTAGAGTTGGAAGGGTCATGTAGCCCAACTCACTGGAAATGTAAGAACTACAGGTAAAGAATCTCTTTACATTGCAACTTTTTCTCTTGAGGGAGCTGCTCCACCCACTAGATCATTTTGGTTGTTCTTTTATGGACCTTTTCCATAAAAGAGAAAATAAGAGATTGGTGTGTATGTGTACAAATGGATTTCCCCCCCTCATGTTGCCTTTGACATTAGGTTTTCTTTCCATATCTTGCTGTGGAATGTTGGGACCCCTCCTGCAAATCCCAACCATGCTACCTTCTCGAATATAGAGGGAGTTTATTTTTCTTTCAGTGCCCGCCACTAGGGTTTTATTTGCCACCGCTTAATCTGAAATGACCTTGGCAGTATTGATTAACGCACTCCAATTCCCTTTCTTGGAAGGTGGCAAAAGATAATATTCTTTTGTTGTAGGAGTTGCAAGGGGATTAGTATCCCCAAACGCTCAGAACTCTTGGAACTCCTGCCATTAAAATGAGAGATAAGGAGAGGAAAGGGAATTAGAAATACACCAGGGCTGTTTAGGCTGGGGCTGAAATCATATATACAAACTTCATGGAGCAGAGTGGCACTTACTTCTGAGTAAAAATGTACAGGATTGCTCTGCACCTGGATCTAAAGGCCCAAACATGCTAAGTATATCATTCTGATTTGGCTCAGATCCACTGAGTTTAAACCTAGCGAGAACCAGCAAAGGTCAGTTGACCCAACTTAGCAGTTGACAACTAATAATAATAATAATAATAAATTTATTATTTGTACCCCGCCCATCTGGCTGGGTTTCCCCAGCCACTCTGGGTGGCTTCCAACAAAGATTAGGTGAAGGTAAAGGGACCCCTGACCATTAGGTCCAGTCGTGGCCGACTCTGGGGTTGCGGCGCTCATCTCGCTATACTGGCCGAGGGAGCCGGCATACAGCTTCGGGGTCATGTGGCCAGCATGACTAAGCCGCTTCTGGCGAACCAGAGCAGTGCACGAAAACGCCGTTTACTGTACCTATTTATCTACTTGCACTTTGACGTGCTTTTGAACTGCTAGGTGGGCAGGAGCCGGGACTGAACAACGGGAGCTCACCCTGTCACGCGGATTCGAACCGCTGACCTTCTGATCGGCAAGTCCTAGGCTCTGTGGTTTAACCCACAGCACCACCCGCATCCCAGCAAAGATTAAAAATACATTAAAATGTCACTCACTAAAAACTTAGTGTCAGTTTAGGAAAAGCCTTCCATCCTCATTACATAATTCTCCCAACTATCTCCTACGTTACTTTTAATTGGTTAATTAATACACTAATCAGTTAAAAGCATGGCAGGGTAATCTTGGCAGCAGTATATATTTTTGTGGCTGGATAAGAGCCAATGCCAAAGTACAGTGTTTCCCAAACTTGGGCCTCCAGCCGTTTTTGGACCTCAACACCCATCATCCCTAGCTGGCAAGACCAGTTGTCAGCAGTGATGAGAACTGTAGTCTGAAAACAACTGGAGACTCAAGTTTGGGAAACCCTGCTGTAGTAGCTCATGTTGATGGAGAGCCACAGGCAGAGGCTATCAAGATGAGCTGCTGGTCTGACTCAGTTTTAAGGCAGTTCCATATGTTAATTTCAAAGATGGGCTAATGAAGCAGTGGACAATATGACCGGCGTCCCCCCAAATTCTTTTATGTTGTTCTAGAGCAGTGTTTCCCAAACTTGGGTCTCTAGCTGTTTTGGGACTACAGTTCCCATCATCCCTGACCACTGGTCCTGCTTAGATAGGGATGATGGGTATTGTAGTCCAAAAATAGCTGGAGTCCCACGTTTGAGAATCCCTGCTCTAGAGCGATGCTGCAGAACCTTTTCCAGCCTGAGGGCCACATTCCCTTCTGAGTAACCTTCTCAGGGCCACCTGCCAGTGGTGGGTGGGGCAAGATGCAAAAGTGGGCGGGGCCTTGAGTATGAATGTAAGGTTGTTCAGTAGGCTAGTTTCTGTGCACTGATTCCCCTTCTTTCCTCCATCCAGCAATGGAAGTGTTATCTGAGTTCAAAGACACATTCCAGACAGGCAAAAATGTTTAGGGTTGGGAAGGGCATGGGACCTGGGTAGAGTTCAGACAGAGGGTCCCATTTGGCTCTTGGACCTGAGGTTCCACATCCCTGCCATCAAGGGTGTGCCTAGTGTGGCCACATAGCCTGACAGAGCTCTGACAGCACGTCTGTGTTTATTTCTCTCCTCTGCGGCCATCTTGGTGAGTTGATTGCCAGGCCCACTCACTGCTCACATGGTGACCCTTCTCAAAATTGCTTCAAGGCACCATTTTGGGGAAATCAGTGAGTGCTGTATATTAATTGGGAACACTGCATTCAATTCTTATGTGAAGCCTTTCTCCAGAAATAAATACCTACGCGTGTGGGTAAATTTTTTTTGTATAACCTGTTCTTATCACCTTCATTGAAATATTAATCAGTCTAGACCAATGACAGAATTTGAATTTGTTGTTTTCTCCTCGCACCCCCCAGTAGGAAGAATGTTGATCTTGATATTGGCATAGCAAGAGTTTGAGCTCAGAATGTTATCTGCATCTGTTGTGTGTGTGTGTGTGTGTGTGTGTGTGTGTGTATATTCATACAATAACTTATCTTCAGTTTCCTAATGGATTTGTCTTGACTGATTCAATATTGAAGATGTTCCTAGGGTAATCAGATATACTTGGTTTCCTGATAATTCACTGTGCTTACATGTTTTGCTTGTTCTTTGTGCATAGAATGAGAAAGAGTCACGTGGCTCGAGTTAATGTTTGCTTTTAGGGGCGATCTGCTGCTAGTGACGTTGTGGAGACTCGTAATTAGCCCAGCCGCACTGCACATCTCGCCTTTTCACAATTCCCATACGTGTAACAAAACGTGATTTTGATGCGCCCAAAGTATAATAGTCTTGCAATTGAGAAATGAGATTTATCATGAAATAAATTTATTCTGTGCTCCTGTGTGGTTTGCTTTGTGACTGGCATAACGAAGCAGCCCAGGTAGGCCTGGCTGAGAGGCAGTTGTTCACCTATGGTGAGCTTTGCGTGGCAAGTTCCTGCCTCCCCCCTCAGAAATAAAGACATGAGACACAAGAATTCGGGTTAATGGGTCAACTTTATTGATTACAGGTTTTGAGCGGTATTGGCTTAGGCATTGGTCCTAACGACTAACCGGCTTTAGCCCGCTTGCTTGAAGACCGGTAAGGGTTAACCACCAGTAGGGGGAGGCCTGCTGATGCACGTCAACTAGGAGCTCCCCCCGGAGTTACTGCTTGGGGGCGTGCCGTGGGCCCACACCTCCATAGGCTCAGGACAAGGCCACGCCCCCCAGAATCCTTTATCGGACTACCCTTTGTTTTGGGGAAGGTGATGGCGCTTCCTTTCCCCTTCATCTGCATAACAATAGAACAATACCCCTACCAATGCCTAACCGCCAATACCGAGAAGTTGTGACGGATTGCTATGAGGTAGGTGAAAACCAAGTGGCTGGTGCCAATCTGCCAAATGGAAAAAAAATCCTACCAGGCCCCTTGACGGCGACCAACCGAAGTCCATAGCAACGTCAGAGCGCCTAGCCTAATGGGTGGGAGGGAGGGAAAACCTGGCTAGCTGCAGCGCGGAAAAGAGGGGCTGCGCCAGACCTAAATGCAGCGAGGCCACGCCTCCCGGGCCAGCCAATTGGCTGGCCTGAGGATGATGCGTCTGAGGATTCCCTGGTATTATGGGGGCTGAAGCCAGCCCCCGCGAGGGTGGGGGAGGGGCATGAAGCCCGCAACCCCACCTCCTCCCTAGCTCGGAAGTGGCTTTGTAGCAGAGTGGAGTTTTGATCCTGGGCTTCCCTAACCCTAGTCTGATACTCTTGCTGCTACATCACACTTGACTTGAAATTCGAACTTTACCGCAAAAGAAGAAGAAAGAATATGTTTCATTCCAGTTTTATGTTCTAGTTGTAATGATTACGCCAATAAGAACTACTTAGAGCCTATTTCTCCCCAACGTGTCCATTTCTTCTGCCTGTATTATCTGTTAATGGATCCATTTCTGTGATGTCCAGTACCTTAATTGCCCATTCAGTTGATGCAGATGTCAAGTGCTGAGCGGGAGAGGAGTAGATTTGCAGCTCCTAGGAGAGTTTTGTGTGCGTGTGTGCAATAGAAATAATTTGATTGGCTCTTGATAATCCTCTTCGAGAGAGTTCAATATCAAAGTTAATACATCAGACATCAGCCTTGACACTCATCATTGAAACAATAACCTCGGCAGTCTGGACCCAGAAGGAGGCAAGGGGGGCGGGGGTGACATCCTCAGCAAAAGGTTAATTCAGTGCAAGGACCAGTCACTTGCCCAGGATTAGGGCTATGATGCCCATTTGAAGGGGCTTGGAAGCAGGATGCAGAAAAATTGGGAAGTGGGCAAGCAGGCAGGTAAGGAAGCAGATCCTGGATGGGGCTGGGGACAACATGCCAAAGAAGCGGGGGCTGGTACCCCTTGGGCAGACGTCAGAGAGCCCTACAGTAGGTAGACCCAGAGTCAATGACTCTCAGAGCTGACTGATTAGAGATTTAATAATAATAATAATAATTATTATTATTTATATCCCGCCCTCCCCAGCCGAAGCCGGGCTCAGGGTGGCTAACAACAATAAAATAATACAACATTCTAAAATCATGTCATTATAAAATTAATTCAAATCAAATTGATGGCAACCATTGGGCTAGAGTTCTGTGAAGATTGCCAGAGGAGGGAGTCAGGCTGTGCCCTGGCCAAAGGCCTGGTGGAACAGCTCTGTCTTGCAGGCCCTGCAGAAAGATGTCAAGTCCCGCAGGGCCCTAGTCTCTTGTGACAGAGCGTTCCACCAGATCGGAGCCACAGCCGAAAAAGCCCTGGCTCTAGATGAGGCCAGCCTAACCTCTCTGTGGCCTGGGACCTTCAAGATGTTTTTGTTTGAAGACCATAAATTCCTCTGTGGGACGAGTCAGGATGGCCATCCATCAACAGATAGAGTTGGGTGTCATCAGCATACTGATGGCAGCCCAGCCCAAAACTCCATCTTCCTCCCAGCTGAGTTCTTCAAGGGGCAACACTGAAACTAAGGAGAGGAGGAATGTGGCAGGCAGTGCCCCTTGCTGGAAATGGTCGTAAGTAAAAAGACAGGAGTCGCTGGCTGAGGGTGGGCAGAAGTTGGTGGGGCAGTGCCCACTTTGCTCTAATTCACCAGCTTCTTTTGCAGAAAGCAAGGTGGTTGCTAACAGTTGCCCTGCGAGTGCTGCTATACTAGATAACAAGCAATGTAACAGGAGTGGGTAGGAAGAGGGTTCTGCCATGGGTGCCACCTGGACCGGGCAGAATGAGCATCAAGGATGGATTTCTGGACTATCAATTGATTAAAAAAAATAGATGTAAATTTTGTTCTTCTTCTTCAGGGTGGAAATGATTACAAATGTTTTCAAGTTGGCTGATATCAGGCGTCAGTTTATTCCAGGGCTTAGTGGGGGCAGCAGGCCTGGCAGAGCGGCTTGTGCAGCTCAAAATGGACTCTGTGACTGCAGCCTGACACAGTAAAACACATTCAGGGTGCTATCTAAGTTAGAAATTTGGGGCAAGTTTACCTGCAGGATCATCTTATTCCCATATCCACCCACTTGACTGCTTCAGTCTGTAGAACTGACACAGCAACTGGTCCTCATAATACCTTTTCTGCATTTGTAAGAAATCAATCTTTCAGTGTGGCAGAACTTACACTCCCTGCCTATTTACACCAGGGAGTTGCATTCACTGTACTCTTTTCGGTGCCTGATAAAAACATTTTTGTTTAGACGAGCTTGCCTTGACATGTAGAATGTTGGCGTATGTTTTTAATCTGATTTTGTCTTTTGACTGTTTTAAAGAGTTGTTTTTACTGATAATTTAATTGTTTTATTCTCTTTGTAAACTGCTTTTGGGTCCTTTTTTCTTTTTACAATCAAGTGATGCATTAAATCATATGAAATAAACAAATAAGTTAACTTGGGAGTTAAGCCTACTGAGTTCAGTGTGTCTTCCTCTTGAGCAGGATTTTCTCTTTTCCGTCATTAAATACTGCTGACCGGGGAGAGGAATGTGGAATTCATTTTAAAGTAAGGCAGCCTTCCTTTCTGGAATGCACTACATTTTTCAAGAATTGCTATGTCCATGGATAAAATTACTTTATGTGTTTGCTAAACCAAAATGGACATAGATGTTACTCATATGCTGGACAGCTTCACACTGCTGATTTTCAAGCAGGTTTCGCCTTGCTGCTATTGCAAACAAAATGAACCAGAATGAAAAACTGCTACACAATGTGAATAATGGGTTATTTGAATGCATCCTCTCATACCAATAAGTGTGTAATTTCATGAGCAGCTTGAAATGCCAGTGAAATGTTCAATTAGTCCCCAAATAGCAGCCCAGGGTTGTTGTTGTTGTTGTTGTTGTTGTTGTTGTTTTGTGTGTGTGTAAGAGATTTCAAGAATGTGAAGCATGTTTGGAAATCGTCACAAATCCCCGTATTGTTTGCATGGTATTAACAGCATTTTGGAATTCTTTCCTTATGTTCTTTTCTGGCTCCATCTCCATAATAACATTTCAAACTGCGTGTTGTTTTGAGCAACTCCTCTTGAATGTATGGGAGATGGGGGGAGGGGTAGGGCATCAGAATGATAATCCAAAAATTGAACAAACATGAATCAGTCACACAGATTTCTCTGAAAAGAGGCTGCATGAGATATGTTCCTGCAATTCCAGCATGGAACCACTGCTGTCTCTTCTGCAAAGCCCTCGGTCCTTGACAGAAACACGTTTGCTTGCACTTATCTCTTACTATTCTTCTCTCTCCATTGTCTTGCTCCTACAATCTCTTCTTCGCTGTCTAAATTTAGTCTGTAAAGCTCTTTAGAGCAGAGACATATATTTGGCTTCTGTTACTCTGTAAATCATCATGCACAGTGATGGCATGATAAATAACTATCTCCACAAATTGAAGGGTGGCCTGTGGATATTCTTATTCTTATAAGCTCATTCGGAGTGGAGGTAATTCTGATCCAGGACACTGTGCCCTCACTCTCAGTTGCCTTTCTGACATAGCCAAATCTTATCGGCTCTGTGGTCCTGCAACGTTGTTCACTTCATTGCATTTTAGATTGTGTTATGGCTGATGTGTTTGCCTCCTCTGGGCTCCTTTGGGAGGAAAGGCAGGGTATGCAATGAATGAATGAATGAATGATCCTTGATTGTCTGGATGGATTAATCTTAGCAAGAAGGGCTGTCTGTAACCCAAAGGGCCTCAGGTGCAATCCTTGGGATATCTTGGTATGGTTGGGAAACTCTCGTTTAAAATCCTGGGGAGCCAGATGAATCAATGGTCTTCTGAGAGAGAGAGAGAGAGAGAGAGAGAGAGAGAGAGAGAGAGAGAAAGTAGGTTTGAGGGAGTTCTGAAAATAGCCTCCCCTGTGAAGCATTGTTCTCTCACTGGCCCCTAAAGGAAAAGGCAAATATAGGGTCCAGCCTTACATTTAATGTGGAACATTGTTTTGTTGGCATCCATCTGTCTCGAGAGACATTGACATGTGTCTCCAGGGGTGAAGTCAAACCACAGCATTAGCAGCACCGAAGTGACCTCTCTGGGATGCAAGCCTGGGCAATGTGTATGGAGGTCCTGGGTTGCCCAGACAACAAGAACACTCCCTTGGCCTTGTTGATGTGGTCCAAAGGAAAGCAGAGCAATGCGTTTGGCACCAGCTTGGCTGCAGGAGTTGCTAGAAGGAGGCGTATAAGGTGCCATCCAACCGTCTTAAGGACTCCACTCTGGATTTGTGCAGGGTTTGCTCCTTCTCCTGAAGATGTTCCACAAGCCAGCCGATCTCCTAGATGGGCTACCTCCCCAGGTTGATGAACCCCATCTGCTCCTCACGTCCCTCTACAACATGTGCACAAACTCCCTTCCTGACCTTTGGACCCATTACTGGTCTTGTCCACTGGAGCCTGTCTTTGCTTGTGGAACATTAGAGGTTTAAGAGCAATATTTGGCTGGTGATGCTGAATTAGTTGGTACGGTCCATGCTAAGCATGTACAGCATGTCTAATAGTGCAGGTCTGTGCTTGTTTACTTGAAAGTTAACCCCATTGGTCAGAGAAGTAAGTTTCCCAGGTAAGAGTGCAGTCTTAAATTTGATCTGTAATCAAGTGTGACTAAATTCAGTGGGGCTTACTTCCAGGTAAATATGATTGTAGCCTAAGGTAGGAAGGGAGGACACGATAGAGTTGTTTGAAATGATGCACTGTGTGGAGAAACCCAATAGGAAACCTCTCTCTCTCTCTTTCATAATACAGTGGTACCTCGGGTTACATACGCTTCAGGTTACATACACTTCAGGTTACAGACTCCACTAACCCAGAAATATTACCTCAGGTTAAGAACTTTGCTTCAGGATGAGAACAGAAATCGTGCTCTGGCAGCACAGCGGCAGCAGGAGGCCCCATTAGCTAAAGTGGTGCTTCAGGTTAAGAACAGTTTCCGGTTAAGTACGGACCTCCGGAACGAATTAAGTACTTAACCCGAGGTACCACTGTACAGTGGTACCTTAGTTCTCAAATGCCTTGGTACTTGAACAATTTGGAACCAGAAGGCTGCAAACCCAGAAGTAAGGGTTTCGGCTTGTGAACTTTTTTCAGAAGCTGAACATGCTCCGTTTTGAGTGTTATGCTTTTGATTTGAGTGCCACACTTCCATTTTGAGTGTTACGCTGATGTCTGTTTTTGCTATTTATTTTACGTTTTTGTTTTTGCAGTGTTTTTGTTTGTTTTTGTGACTGTGTGAAACACAGTTCAGCTACTGATTGATTAATTGTGTGACTGCAGTACTGTGCACTGTTTATTGCTTTCATTTTATGGATCAATGGTCTCATTAGGTAGTAAAATCCATGTTAAATTACTGTTTTAGGGGTTGTTTTTAAAAGTCTGGAACGGATTAATCCATTTTGCATTACTTTCTATGGGAAAGTGCGCCTTGGTTTTGGAACGCTTTGGTTTTGGAACCGACTTCCGGAATGAATTAAGTTTGAGAACCAAGGTACTACTGTACTAAGTCCAGGACCTCTGAGGAAGTTGAATGTTGGAAGAGCCAGGACAGACTAAATAAAGGACTGTGCCACACAGTGCATAGTTAAATGATGGTGTTCACTCCCAACGGGAGGCAGCAATGCCCACTAACTTTGCAGGCTTTAAAGGAGGGTTAAACAAGTTCATGGAGGTTACTGCTATCAATGGCTTCTACCTAGTCCAATGGCTGTGTTCTGACTTACTGTCAGAGATGGTATAGCTCTGAATATCAGTTGCTGGATGTCACAAGTGGGCTGAGCACTGTTGTGTTCCTGGCTTTCTATAGATAGGTATTGTATCTGCTTGGCCACTGTGAAGACAGAACGCTGGAACCAGTAGGGCTCTTAACGTTCTTCCTGTACACACCTAGTGGTCAGTCTCATTGAACTCACTGGGATTTACCTCTGGGTAGACATGCATGGGACGCGGGTGGCGCTGTGGGTCAAACCACAGAGCCTAGGTCGGCGGTTCGAATCCCTGTGGCGGGGTGCGCTCCCACTGCTTGGTCCCAGCGCCTGCCAACCTAGCAGTTCGAAAGCACCCCCGGGTGCAAGTAGATAAATAGGGACCGCTTACTGGCGGGAAGGTAAACGGCATTTCCGTGTGCGGCTCTGGCTTGCCAGAGCAGCGATGTCACGCTGGCCACGTGACCCGGAAGTGTCTGCGGACAGCGCTGGCCCCCGGCCTCTTGAGTGAGATGGGCGCTCAACCCCAGAGTCTGTCAAGACTGGTACAGGCAGGGGTACCTTTACCTTTACCTTTAGACATGCATTGGAATGCACAGAAAATGTTGCACATGCATTGAAATGTGCGGCAAATGTTGTTCGTGGTGTGTATTCCAACACCTGTTTTCTATTGGCTTATTATCCTGCATATTAGTATAGCAGTGGAATATTTTTCTTTGTATAAAATCCTAGCATCATGACGGGTGTGTTTTTTCTCTCTCTTTCTTAATGACATTTTAATTCTAGCCCTCCTCTTGGCATCTACAAATTGCTGGTGTATATTACCTCTTAGGCTGACATTTCTATATGCTTATATTTGGCCAAGATCAAATTTTTCTTGGAAAGTTTTAGGAACATCTGTTTAGCCATTTGGGGGCTATTGAAGCATGTAGAAATTATACCATTCAGCTGTTTAAATTTTGCTAAAGTACTTCTTCCTATTTTAGCATGGGCATGAATAGAAAATAGATCAAATGCAATAACTGAGAATTTCAAAATGGGCTTCCTCTGGGGCTCTTCTCTCTCCTTTCGCTCTATCCTGATTGCAGCTACTATTCTGCACCTTAGAATATTCCATTTCTGAGAGCCACTGCAGGTATGAAGAGTCTGGCTCGGAGTGGAAAAAATTGGGTTCAAACTCCTGGTCGGTCATGATTCTTGCAGTATGACTTTGGACCAGCCACTATAGGCCAATTTAGACATAAATGCTAAAAGTTACTTTGGATCATGGCCTCCTACTTCCATCTCCAGTTTTGGCGTGGGCACAAGGAAGAGTTCTGAAACTTAGGCTTCCATTTTCAGTTAAGCGAAGTTTCGCATTCTGTCCAAACTCTAGGCTGTTGTTAAGCTAATTATGGTTTATCACAACAAGCCAACTTCATAAACCACAGACAAAAGATGCCTGAGGTTCCCCAGGACTGTTTGAAAACCTTTTTGACCAGATGTGTGAGTTGGACAATGGAAACATTTCTGCAGATGCCATGAGGGACAACATCCCTGTGGTGCTACTTTCAGCTCTCCTAAAAGTTATTGTCTGTCTCTTGTCTTGGACCCAATCCCAGCCAGTTTCCAAGGAGGCACTTCTCTGACTTCAATGGCTGCTTGATTTTAATAATAGTAACCTTGGTGGCTTAACCTTGAGTGATTAATTGCTCTTCTCACATTTACAAATCCGTCTGCCAGCAGCGCCTCTGCCTGTTGCTTGTGTAGCTCTTGATTTTAATTTCTCCTGGAAAAAAGACCCAGGCTGCCTGTAAAGGTAGAACAAGGAGTAGAATTCAGATATGCATTTTACTCAGAGTAGTGACATTTGAACTAATGAACATGACTAAGTTAGGTCTACTCGGAGTAGGAATCCCACCCCAGGAGACATCTGGACATCTGTTAGAGATACTGTAGCTTCTTCTACTGAGCAAGAGGTTGGAATGGATTGAGCATCATCTATGTGGTGTCTGCATGCTGGTTCAAAGGCCAGCAGCTGTGAAGCTCTCACTGCAATATGATGCCCTTTTGTTGACTTTCTTAAGACAATTAACATGATTTTCACTCTCCATTGACTCATGGAAACTTATGGAAAGGTGCTTTCATTGGAACTGCTTTTCTTGGAACGTCTCAAACTACAGTGGTACCTCGGGTTACAGACGCTTCAGGTTACAGACTCCGCTAACCCAGAAATATTACCTCGGGTTAAGAACTTTGCTTCAGGATGAGAACAGAAATTGTGCTCCAGTGGCGCAGTGCCAGCGGGAGGCCCCATTAGCTAAAGTGGTGTCTCAGGTTAAGAAAGGACCTCCTGAACGAATTAAGTTCTTAACCCGAGGTACCACTGTACAACCATTGGCTGCTATTTTCTGTATTATCTTTTCTGTATTAAGCTCTGTATGAGTACGTTTTGTTACTTGACATTAAAAACCAATTTAAAATAGTTAAAAATTTGGAAAGAGCATGTCTTTAAAGCAGTACTATACCACTTTAATGGCCATGGCTCCCCCCCAAAGAATCCTGGGAACTGTAGTTTGTTTTGAATTGCTAAGAGAACCCTATTCCCAATACAGAACCACAACTCCCAGAGCTCCCTGGCAAGGAGGATTGATTGTCAAACCACTCTGGAAATCATCAGAGGAGGTCTGTGGTGGGAAGAGGCGTCTCCTAACAGCTCTCAGCATGCTTAGCAAATTACAGTTCTCCAGATTCTTGGGTGGAAACTGTGGCTGGTTGGAGAACAAAATCCACACACATCCCCCACTTTTGCAAACATTTTTGGTTGGAGCACAAAATTCAAAGAAGTTTTTTTAAAAAACAACAACAACAAAACCAAACCAAAAACCTGCATTTCCATTTCCATGTTGTTTCAGTGCAAATTAATATAGTTTTGCATTGTCTTTCTCATTACTACTCTTTTCAATAAAATCCCACTGCTATTGATAGGTTCTATGGGGGACAAAATATATGGAATTATTCTTTTATATCTCTTACTTCATTCATTTCCCATATACCATTAAGTCTTGACTGGAAAACTTTCCCCATCTTCTCTCTCTCTCCCCCTGCAGCTACAAGATTTTCTAAATGCACCATGTAGAGACCATTTTCTCTTTTACATTTCATCACAGACTTTCATAGCAGCCAAGACTATATATCGGCCAAGAACATCCACTTGGCTAAACGGTCAAGGAATTTACAAAGGGCATTTTTGCTGTCTAGTTGCACAGCTGTGAATTTGTCATACCTGGAGACGTTTCAAAAGTTTGAGCTCAGGGCTTCCTGTGAAATTGTTGTTAGACATTCTTGCTTGTTGGCATTGGGGAAAATTGGGAGTCCAGCATTTATGTTGTATATAAGTAATAAGGAACCCCGCACTCTAGGTACCCCTTTAGTTGAGGTTCATTGAAGATAAAACCAATGGTGGCTGCTAAGCTACAAACTGCAGCCAACACACAATCATTACTTAGCTTGTGAACCACCCTGAGACCTGCAGGTATGGGGAAGTAAAGATCACCAGTGTTGAAGCAATGATGCTTCAAAATCAACTTCGTTGGACTGGACATGTTGTGTGAATGCCTGATTATCATCTTCCAAAGCAACTACTCTATTCCGAACCTAAAAATGGAAAGCGTAATGCTGGTGGTCAACAAAAGAGGTTTAAAGACAGTCTCAAGGCAAATCTATAAAAAAAAAAAGTAGTATAAATACTGACAATTGGGAAACACTAGCCTGCGAGTGCTCCAGTTGGAGAACAGCCTTCACCAAAGGTGCCATGGACTTTGAAGACACTCAAACTCAGGACGCATGGGAGAAATGTGCTAAGAGGAAGGCATGTGTGGCACATCCACACCGTGATCAACCTTTGCCCAGAAACCGATATCCCCACCATGTGGATCCAGAATTGGCCTCCGCAGTCACTTACGGACTCACTGTTAAAACTGTGTTTATGGAAGACAATCTTACTCAGCTATGAGTGATTGCCAAAACAAGAAGAAGATAAATTTAATAAAAAATAAAAAATAGTAACAATAGCCACAAATCCGGAGTAAGCCCAGTTCATTATATTGTCTAGTTCCTTGAGAGTTGTTTTATACCTACTTATTTTGTTTTATGTTCCACCTTTCTTCTGTTGAACTCAAAGTACTGCCTAGGAATTTCCAAGCAATTGTGGCATACCCTCCAACATTTCTCTGATTCTGATGAATCAGAAACCTGGACAGCTTCTGTAAATCCAGGACTGTCCCTGGAAAACAGGGACACTTGGAGGGTCTGTTGTGGTTTCCCATCCATCCAGCCCAGCCCAGATGCAGACCTGCTTAGCTTCAGAAGGCTTGCTGCCTCTTGTGCCCTCAGGGGCCATTATGGCGGCTTGAAGTGCCCCCATCTTATTGTGTAAAGGTTGTTCAATCTTTCTTCCACCTAACCTTCAGTACTGCCTATCTCCAAGCACTCTGGGAAGAGTAAAATACTTTCCACGGTGTCAATTTCAGACTAAGCTGCACTTGATACGTGGCACTACATCTGCAGATTAGCTGAGATGTATGACACACACACAGGCTGCTGTTGCTAGGGAGGGAAGAGCCTGTTGAGGAGGTTTATTGGATTACAAAATTTGCTCTTAAAAATGAGACCGGGAGGAAGTGGAGCTATTCCAGCTTTCGAAATAATTCCTGTAATACAATTTTCTGAAGCAAGGTGTAGCTGGAAAAAGAAACCGATTGTGGCTCAAAATCACCAGGGAGCTAGAATCTGAACCTGGGATCTTGGCGGAAAGCTAGGCTTTATTTTCCTGCCTTTTGACAGTATATATAAATCTAACTCTCATTTTGCAAGATGACCTTTTGTGTGAACAAGAGATTTGAGGAGTTTAGTGGCGGCATACTGTCAGCACAAGCACAAAACAGGACAATAAGCTAGGGTGGAATTCAGAACGGCTCATTTTGGGAGGTGAAATCAAGAGGGTTGTATCCTGCTGGGCAAGCAGAATTCCACTTCCATGCCCATGAAATGTGCTATGGAGGGTCCCTAAATCCATCGGAGCAGATTTTGAGGGTGCACAGAGTAGGGACTGCAAATTGAAGGAGGAGCGGGAGCTCCATTGTGCAAGAATAAGTCTATCGTTTGAGTGGTGCAGCAGCCATGCTTACAACCGAAAGATTTACTTCCTGGAGAGATGGTCAAAGCAATGGTGAGCAAACTTTATTTTGCTGTTGGTGGCCCAATTTCCTTTGGCGTAGGTTAGGGGGCTGGTGATGATTGTGGATGGGGCTGAAGGCAATGGTGGAAATGACCAGAGCCCAAAGTAGGTGATGGCATCCTTCCCTCCCTCTCTTTCATTCTCTTTCTCTCCCTCCCTCTCTCTCTACCTCTTTCCCTCCCTCCCTCCCTCCCTCCCTCCCTCCCCATTGCTCAACCAATGGGCTGTTGCAGAAGGGACAGATCATTCTTTCCAGATGTCTGAGCAGAGATCACCTGCAGAGGAGTTTTCAAAGTCAGCCAAGGACTACATAAAATTTGAGTGAAGGCCACATGCAGGTTGCCCATTGCTGGTTTAAGGTAAACCATACATGGGCAGGGAACCAAGGAGCTATTTGATTGTTAGGTTCATATTTTCTCAAACGTAGACAGCATAATGACATAACAGTCCATAAATCATTTTCACGTTCAACTTAATAAAACAGTTTTGCAAATTATGGCTCATGCCCCAAGTGATCAATCTCCCAATCAATATTACTGTGTACAAAGACAAGGAGGGAGAGAGTTACTGGAGGTGAAAACATTCCAAAGGGTGCATGCATATTTTTATAAAATATCACAGGTTTTTTTGGGGGGGGGTTGGGGGTACATTTTTCATAAGCCACTAAGATACGCAATTGTCCTAATGGCTCCCATTTGTATTTGAATTAAGCTTTCAAGGAATGTGTTTATTTCTAAAACGGATACCTGCTTCTTCAGTGACCATCACCATTCCCTGGATGGCTTATAAACCATAGAAGAACAAAGTAAACCTTTTTATAATAAGAAAGTTCCCTTGCATCTGACTTTGGTAGGGTTAAGGTAATCTCCCAAACCAGGAGGGAAGCATTATAAAGTGGCATGCATAAATGGAAGGGAACCATGTTACTATAATTTTATAAGTACAGTATCATGATGGAAAGATGAAAGTGGGTCACAAGCTGGAACATGTGTGGAACAGGGTGACCAAGATGATCGAGGGTCTGGAAACCAAGCCTTATGAGGAACAATGGAGGGGGTTGGGTATGTTTAGCCTGTTAAAGAGGAGACTCAGAGGTGATATGATAGCCATCTTCAAATACAGTGGTACCTCGGGTTAAGAACTTAATTCGTTCTGGAGGTCCGTTCTTAACCTGAAACTGTTCTTAACCTGAGGTACCACTTTAGTTAATGGGGCCTCCCGCCGCTGCATGATTTCTGTTCTCATCCTGAAGCAAAGTTGAGCTGTTTGACGGTGCAACAGTCTCCCATGGGTGGTTGTGGATCTTCCTTCCATGGAGGTTTTTAAGCAGAGGTTGGATGGCCTCTGAGATTTGTGGATCACTTTGTGGGGTGTGTTTGTGTTGAACTAGAAGACCCTTGGGGTTCCTTCCAGCTCTACAATTCTATGATTCTGTGATTCTTATCAGAAAGCTTAGGAATATTGGAAGCTCCTAATACTATCTGGCAGTGGCTCTCTATGGCTTCAGACCCAGGTGTCACCCTGAGGGGGGATGACAAAATGGCGGCTGGCTGAAGGCTACACTCACTGTAGGGTGGCCAAGGGCGCACACACGCTGTTGTTATGGGCGCTGCTCGAGCGCTGTCCGTATTGGTGGTGCTTGATCGGCGCCGTCTGTTTCGGCGCTGCACATGCTCCACCGGGTGGTTTGCCCCGCCCCTGTGGGTGGTTCGCCCCACCCCTCAACACCCTGCACCGGGGGCCGGAGAGCTTTCCTTCACCACTGTTCAGACCAGGAACATTCTCAGCTGTACCTGAAGGTGTTGGGGATTTAAAAGACAACAACCCTGTTTTGGGTTTTTAATATCTGGCGCTGTATTGTTTTTAATATTTGGTTGGAAGCCGCCCAGAGTGGCTGGGGAAACCCAGCCAGATGGGCGGGGTATAAATAATAAATTATTATTATTATTTTGAACTTGGGAACTTCCACATGCAAGCAGTCACTCTGTTCCTGTGCTAATAAGATCCTTCCCACTGACCAACATACCTTGTGCCAGTAGCACACATCAAGAAGAGCTTGCCTCTGGCCCTGATAGGGATAACTGTTGCAGATAGTTTTGGTGTCACAGATTTGGCTTTGGCAGTTGTGAGAAGAGAGCCAGAAAAGAAAGAATAGGGAAAAAAGAGGAGTGAAAAGAGTGGTGAATCTCAACCAAGTGCCTAAAGAGAACGTATTAATACAAAGGATTGCTTAGTGTATCAACAGTTCTTTTCATCAGAAGCAGCTGCAGGTGTCAATGGACCGAAAGTAAAATCGATGTAAGAACAGAGCTATGAATCTGTCAAAAAAAAAAAAAGTAGTCTGAATAACAGTCACAAGGAAACCACCAGCGTACAACTTGCATAAAACCAAAAATTAATAATATGTTGCACATAATTATCTTGATACGAATGTCAAGCTGACATCTAGAATCTCTTAAAAAAATACTGTGAACAGCAGATTTATGAAACAAATAATTAGCTAACTATATATATGAGAGAGGGAGGGAGAGACAAGCCTGATAGTTGGGGGCTAAAATCTCCAGCTGTGTTCAGAATACTCCAACCCACTGACTACAGTCTGAAGCCATATTCAGTTGTTCCTTCATATGCATGCAAAAAAAGGGCTTGAGACTGTGTCCTCCTGCTTCTGCCTCCAATATTCCTGGACACCGGTGGCCCTGTTCTCATTGCCTGCACACTGAGGGCGGGGTTTGACTTTACCAACACCATTTTGTCCACCTGAGTTCCACCATGACCAGCAACCTCTCAATCGATGCTGAGCTAGACAAGCATATTGGCAAGGCAGCTACAGCAATGGCTTACCTCTCTGAAAGGGTATGGGACAATGTGATGCTTAACATCCAATACCAAGATGAAGGTCTACCGGGCTTGTGTGTTGAGCACATGGCTTTATGGTAGAGAGTTGTGGGCCACTTACAACTGCCACGAATGACACCTCGATGCCTTCCACAAGATCACTTCTCAAACTTAATTGCTGGGGTGGAAGTGAGTGTGTGGTTGTCTCTCTGTGTTTGTTGGATTAGGTTTAGGGTTAAGAGTCTGGTACGGAGACCCCTATCTCCTTCACAGAGCTCCAGTACTCAAGAGTTCCCTGGGAAGAGGGATTGATTGTTAAACTACTCTGGGAATCATAGTTCTGTGAGGGAAATATGGGTCTCTTAACAACTACAAGCACCCTTGGCAAACTACAGCTTCCAGGATTCTCTGTGGGGAAGCTATGACGGCTTAAAATTGTGGTGTTGTTGTTTAGTCGTCTTAGTTGTGTTCGACTCTCCATGACCCCATGAACCAGAGCATGCCTTGGAAGTCTTTTACTTTCTTCTCAAAGCTTCTCCTTTTTTATGTCCATGGAGTTTTCTTGGCAAAATACTGGCGTTGTTTACCAGTTCCTTCTGCAGGTGGATCACATTTAGTCTAAACTCTCGAATATGACCTGTCCATCTTGGGTGGCCCTGCACGGCATAGCTCATAGCTTCTTGGAGTTATTCAAGCCCCTTCACCACGACAAGGCAGTGGTCCATGAATGGGAAAATGGTGTTACACCACTCTAAATGTATAGTACAGATGGAGTTTTAATGGATGTCATATAGATATTTTTGGAGGACATTCTCTGATCAGTGGATTGAACCTGGAGCTTAGCTGTCGTTACTGTGAACTTTTTTTAAAAAATGTGCTATGCATTTGTGGTGGAACATTTAAATAATGAGCAAACATGTGATCATCTAATAGAAAAAAGTGGTGGATGAGGCCCCAGGTTATTTTCCTGCTAGCCCATTGTTCAGAAAACAGAGGGAAACAAATGCAAATTGTTCAGCATGGAGAAGTTCTTTGCAAAACACCCTTTGCAAGGGTTGTGTTAGAAGATCTGCCTCTCTCCACCTCCATTAGAGCTTTGTGCTAAATGTTTTTTGAGGCTGTGCCAAGATCTGGGTGACCTTGATGGTTGTCCTGCAATGGAAAGCTGAGACATGTATGCTCAGGAAAGGCCTTAATAATTGACTTAAAAGTGGAGATTGCCAATCCTAGAATTTATCACAATAAAAACATACTATGGGGAGTGTTGTTGGGGGTGGCCAGGTGTCAAGACTAGAAATGACCTGATATTTGGGAGGCATTTCTCCCCTGCCCATTTAGGGCAGAAGCAAATAGCTCCCTTGCCCATATTAGGAAAGAGTGGGAGAAATTCAGTGCCCTGTGGCCTGTCGGTTTTTTGCTGAATAGCATTGCGTGGACAGGCGGAGTCCCCAGGTCCCGAGCGGCCCCCCCCATCATGTGGAATAACGACTCAAGACAACGTGCTATGGGATTAAATTGGCCACAACTTTATTAAATTTCAAATGTGGGTAGACCTTGGCTCAGGCATTGGGCGTTCTCCCTCCCCAGTCCCCAGCTGGGGACCTAGGGAGCATCAGGGTTATCCAGTGTGTGTGGGGGGGATGGGCCGGCTCTGGAGAACATATGTTCAAGCAGAGATAGCCGCCCCCGTTACGCCGCCACCGCAGGGGAGATCAATGACGACCTTTTGGCGTACGGTCAAAGCCTCCCTTCAGAAACCCCTTTAATGGGGAACCCTGGTATCGCCGCTGCAAAGAGGAAGATGGACAAAAGGATTCCGCCCAAGGCCTGATACCGCCAAAGTTGTGACGTTTTGCTATGGGAAAGGCGAAACCTGCCAATGCAGGGAAATTCCTTTCCAGCCCTTTGACAGCGACCTTAACGTAGCAGCGCCCGCATACCTGTAAGAAAAGTTAACCTGCAAAACCTGTGAAGAAAAGTTAACCTACAAAATAAGGCATTAACTGAGGGTGGGTAGGGTGGGAGAAGCTCTGGAGCCAAGTGAGGATTCCCAGGTAAGATCCTCCCTCTATTGTGTGGGCAGGTAATCCCTCCCCCACCTGGCCTGATCTCCTTGGCAACGCTTCCCCCAGGTGGGATTGGACAATTGACTGGGGTAGGCGGAGACCTCCAGGTATCCCACCTGAGGGAAGGCAAAGCCAAGCCTATGCTTATGGAGCCGCTCCAGATCCAGGGGCTGCGCGCGTCCACGCAAAGGTCGCCCCCCATTTTATGTGGGGAGCGGTCATTATGTGAGAGGCAGGGGACTTGAGAATTCATTCAGACCTGGGAAATATTGTGTAAACTTTCTCGATTATAATGCTAACACATTTTTCATGTTTTCTAGTGTTCCTTTCACTGCAGTGCCCGTTGCATTATGGAACAGTGGCTCTTTGACCTATAAACTGGCATATCATGCTAAATTTCATTCATACCAGCGGTTGTGCTGTGACACAACAATGGGTGCTGTTGGACATTGTCTCTGTCCCCCCCCCCCACCTTTCCACACATGCATGCTTCTTATTCCCCCACAGATCACCCGGGAAAACCTCAAGAATGAACTATATGTCAGTATGCCACCCCAAATTCCATCATTTTATTCCTGCAGTTTTCTAACTTAATGGACTTGCAGTTAATGGAAGCAATGAGCAGAGAAATGAGCACTAAACTGCCACCAGATTTCTGCAGGTGGCTTCTACATTGTGTGAAACCTCAAGTAAAATGTGGAAATTAACAGTTAGGGAAAAGAAATATAATGCTGTGTGGATTCAGCCTGAATTAGGCTGGTGGACCAGATCCTTATCTCTCCCGCTCCTCATGAGGCAAGTTTGGCAAGGGGGCAGAGCCACCCAGCTGTCAGTCACCTGGTGTTGCAATGTGCTGATTTTCACCAATCACAAAACACTGTATGCAGAACTTCAGGGGTACCATTGGTCAGCAGATTGTCAGTGCCTACAAACCTGCTTTGGTCCAGCTGTGTCCTTGCCTGCCCTATCCCTGATGCCATATTTGATGTTAGGTATAGGGCAAGTGGAGGCGACTTGGCTGAAACAGCCCTGGTGGGCAGAATGGCTTAGTTCATTTATTACATGCTGCCGTTCCACAGTGAGCTGTGCCCCAAGGCAGATGCCTCTAAACACCCACTTATCAAAAAAGCAAGCATTGGGGGTAGCTGAGAGAAGCCAGCTTACAAAACGTATCCATAAATTCAAGCAGGGCAAAAATCAACAATGGAACCAACATAGAGTAAATTCCGTATTACAAAAGAAACTCTTTCTCTTTAGTGATCACTCGTAGCTGCGTAAAATTGTCTTCCATGAACATGGTTTTAAAAGTGAGTCTGTAAGTGACTGTGGAGGCCAATTCTGGATCCACACATCCTTCCACAGTGGGGACATAGGTTTCTGGGTGGGAGTTGATCACGGTGAGGGTTTGCCAAATGTGCCTTGCTCTTAGCGCATTTCTCCCTTTCATCCTGAGTTCGAGTGTATTCAAAGCCCATGGCACCTTTGGTAAAGGCTGTTCTCCAATTGGAGTGCTCTCAGGCCAGTGTTTCCCAGTTGTTGGTATTTATACTACATTTTTAAAGATTTGCCTTGAGAGTCTTTGAAGCTCTTTTGTTGACCACCAGCGTGACACTTTCCATTTTTAAGTTCAGAATAGAGTAGCTGCTTTGGAGGACGATAATCAGGCATCCACACAACATGACCAGTCCAACGAATCTAGACTTAAATACGTAAGTACTGAGCAAAGGAAAGTGAACAGAGAATCAGGTTTCAGTTGCTGCCGCTAGTCTTGCTGCACTCCATGAGGCAAAACACTACTAAACCTTAGGTTACGTATATACAATGCTGGTAACAACACACACAATGTAACAGGCTGTTTTTGATTCTGTAACTTCTATTTTGAACACAGTTCAACATATAATATCTCACAAAGTATAATTCCATAGACCAACACATCATGCAAACAGAACATATCAAGAGAAATTAAAGTCCAATGGATGGTCAGGAGATAAAATCCATTTGGTTCCTAAATTGGCATATTGGCAATAACCATAATATGGTATGCTTATCTTCTGATGTTCCACGTATATATGTTCTGTTTGCATGATGTGTTGGTCTATGGAATTACACTTTGTGAGATATTATATATTGAATTGTGTTTGAAATAGAAGTTACATAGTCAAAAACAGACTGTTACGTTGTGTGTTGATACCAGAACTCCAGATAGATAGATAGATAGATAGATAATACTTTATTCGGCTATAAGCCCACAAGGTAAAACCAATCAATAAATAAAATAGCATTTTACATTCTAAAATATCAACTAAAATATTTCAACGCATAATCTCCTTCACGTTACATACAATCTCTAGATGTACCATATTGTGGCCTTGAATATAAAGATGGTGGATAAAGTTTACTAGATTTTTAATAGTCATGCAGCATTCCATGAAGTCTTTTATATGAAAGAACTGAATTCAGGAATCTGGCAACCTGTAATGTTCTATAAGAGTCAATGTCCTGGAGTAAATAGGCTAGATGTAATTCAGGTGGTTTAGTAACAGTTTCCAAGATGATTGAACTCAGAATCCTTGATCGGGGAACAATATATAAAGGACAATTAAACAAGATATGATAAAGGGATTCTATTGATTTGCTGTCACATGCGCATAAAACAGAGGTTTTACCGTTAGAAAATCTATTACTCAGCACATTTGAGGGGAACACATTAAATCTGGCTCTAACAAAAGCGAATCTATGCGACGCAACCGATAAGGTAGACAGATATCGAGGTATCTGGGACATAAATGTAATGCCCTGATTTATCGGGGAACATGTACCTCCACCTGTAGTAAGATTTTGTTGCAAATCAACCTCCTCCAATCTTTGTTTGATGACCTTTTTTGCTGTAATTAGATCTAAATTTAGTATATCGGAAGGAGAGATTCCATAAGACAACAGTTTGGAATGGATTTTTGTTGCCCATGGGCTGGTAAATTCATCTCTCCAAAGGCACTGAATAAGATGGTAATTGGGCAATTTATGCCAAAGGGACAGCCAGTAATTAAAGGCATGTCTCCACATCAGGATCTCTAAGGAGGGGGTCTTGAGTTCTAAGCGAATAGCAGAGTTGCTTACACAGGAGGGTAGTTTCAAAAGGCGTCTGAGAAAAAGATTTTGCAATGTCACCGGAGGCATGAAGTTTACAAAAGCGCCCCATAAAGGGACCGCATAGGCCATAGAACTCCAGTGTTGGTGCTGATCTTTAAAGCCCTAAATGGCCTCGGCCCAATATACCTGAAGGAATGTCTCCACCCCCATCGTTCTGCCCAGACGCTGAGGTCCAGCACCGAGGGCCTTCTGGCGGTTCCCTTACTGCAAGAAGCAAAGCTACTGGGAACCAGGCAGAGGGCCTTCTTGGTGGTGGCGCCTGCCCTGTGGAACACCCTCCCATCAGATGTCAAAGAGAGAAACAACTATATGATATTTAGAAGACATCTGAAGGCAGCCCTGTTCAGGGAAGCTTTCAATGTGTGACATTTTGATGTATTTTTAATCTTTGTTGGAAGCTGCCCAGAGTGGCTGGGGAAACCCAGCCACATGGTCGGGGTACAAATAATAAATGATAGATTGAGGGCACAAGGAGAAGGGGACGACAGAGGACGAGATGGTTGGGCAGTGTTCTCGAAGCTACCAGCATGAGTTTGACCAAACTGCGGGAGGCAGTGGAAGACAGAAGTGCCTGGCGTGCTCTGGTCCATGGGGTCACGAAGAGTCAGGCACGACTAAACGACTAAATAACAACAAATTATTATTATTATTATTATTATTATTATTATTATTAGGCCGCAGTAGGCTGCCTTTAAGCACAATTCAAATGAGGAAGCATGGCAGGGGCCTAATTTGGCCAACAGGAAGGTTTCCCACTCCTACGTTGTGAGGTGGCTGAGTGGTGTTCTTCATTTTAATACTCGTAAAAGTTTCAAACCTGTCTCTAGTGCCACCACAGCCTCCTGCACTTTCTGGAAGGACAGGACAACCTCTTACCCAAAATGTGTCCCGGAAAATCACTCCAAAAGGAGGTGGCTTTGGGAGAGTGTGTGTCCTGTGTCCCGAGGCTGGGGGAAAGACCTGGAGGGCCACATTTGACCCCCTTGACACGAGGTTCCTCTCCTCTTGGTGAAACACATCGCTGAGAAAATGGCTCACAATACCTTGTGAACCCAACTCTGGATTCTGCTCTTCTCACGTTCTCAGCTGTCTGAGGTCATTTCAACTGGGAACATCAGACCAAGTCAGGGGTCTTCCATATGTTGAAGCTGGTGCTTGATCAGTGAGCTGCGGTGGTCCCTACGGCAGAGCGTCACAGTTCTAGGCAGCTCCTTCAGGCTCCTGGCTGCAACCCGCAGTTGCCTGGCTCTGCTTTAAGACTTGCTTGTTGCTGAGAAATTCTACGAGCAGCAAAAATAGCAATCTTTAAAGAACTTGCTCGCTTTGGACAGCTCTTTTTTCAAAAATCTGTTCAAAGCAGGAATTCCCCGTGTATAATTTTCTTTTGAGTTAGAAGCCACTGTTTAGCTCTCTGAGTGACAATAGTGATTCTTTGTGCCGTAATGTAGAAAACAGAGGTTCGGCGGGGTGTTGCTATCATTTAAACACCAATTAATGCAGTAATTTCTTGGCTGCAGCAGTAAAGGATTCCTTTTCATTTTTAATTTGCACGGATTCTTGAAAGTGTGTACTGCTATGCTGGTGCTTAGCAGGGAGTCGTTAATGGGTGGAATTGCATTACCATCCTCCCCCTTCCCTCCCTGATTTCGTATGGTAGCCCTCCCCCCCTGCCTTTGTGGAAAATAAAAAGGGGGTAAGCCCCACCCAAGCCAGTACCACTCCGCATGCGTTAATGTTCCTGCTATTCATCCTGCCTACACAGACATGCTGTCCCTAGTATACTCCCTGTGCCTTGCAGATCTTGAAAAGCATTATGCATTGTGATGAAAGTTTGACATTTATGTACACAGGATGGCGTGTTTTTGTGTGTGTAAGAACTCTGTGATTTCTATTATTTGGCACTCCACGAGCACGATAATCTAGTTTCATAAGAAGAGTGTGTTAGAGCGCACTGAATGGCAGAGTGAAAGTTCATCTGCTAATGCAAAAGAAAAAGGGAAAGCAAGGACAGATCTTTAAAAAAAGCAAAAGAAAAGCTAGGTTGTTTGAACCAGTGGTTATGGAAAAGGCCGCTTTGTCTCTCAAGAAGCACATTCCACAGTGAGACAAGAGTCTTGATAAGTGCGCAAGCCTGAAAATCCCCCAGAACACTCAGGAATCCATCAGATTCCATCAGTCTTTGAGAGTGCACCAACTCGTTGAGTCTCTCCTGTGGAGTTGAGTAGCTACATTTAGCCTAAACCTCACCAGGGAATGGTCTATCCATGACAAGTGACTCACACTGAGCCTCACCCCCACTCCACCCCAGTCAATGGAGTATTACTAGTCTGCTCTGAGGAAAAGACCAGGCCTACACCAGATTACGTGTAGGGGAAGCAGCTGTGGTTTGGGGAATATGGCCTTATGAGTCAAATTGAGACCCATGCTGGGCCAAATTAGTCTGGAGGTTCTCCAACCTCGCAGTAAATGAGCTATGCTGGATGCAGAAAAGCAGCAGAATGCTCCAGCTTTCCTCCTCCAGCCCGTTCAATTCTCCAGCATGGAATTCAGTGCTCTCACCTGCATGGAATTCCCTGGTGCCTATAGCTACCAGGTGAATGTTTCAGTACACAGCTGCAGTATAAACAGACCGCTGTGGTCAGACCACTTTGAACAGTCAATAAAACAAGCCATTTCCTACAAAAGCTGCTGTGGCAATAGCTTATCTCTGATGTGCCACCTGACTTTTCAGCTTCCAGACACATGACTCTGTTCTGCTTGGACTATGCCCCCTTCCACACTGAATTTTATGTATTGATTTAACATTTGTTCCCCACCTTTCCTTGAAGGTGCTCATGGTTCTCCCCCCCACCCCCGCCGCTGATATCATAATGCCGTGATGCAAATATGTGACCATGTCTGGAATACATCTCTGGTCCTCTTGCCTCAAAAAGGAGATTATAAAATTGGAAAAGCTTCAGAGAAGGGTCACTTTTGCAGCTATTGGGACTTTTTAGCTTAGAGTAAAGGTAAGAGGTGACATTATGCATGGCATGGAGAAAGTTGCTGGAGAAAAGTTTTTGCCCTGCTCCCATAGCACTAGAACTTATGACTATCTGGTGAAACTGAATGTTGGAAGAAGCTTCAGGGCAGATAAAAGAAAATACTTATTCACACAGCACATATTAAACTATTGAACTTGCTCCTGCAGGAGGAAATGAAGTGATGGCCATCAGCTTGGAAGGCTTTAGAAGGGAACAAATTCATGGACAATAAGGCTTTCAGTGTAGGGTTACCAGACGTCCCCGGTTCCTGGGGACAATTCCCTGATTTGCAAATCTGTCCCTGGTAAACATGGCAGCAGCAGCCTCAGCAGCCCGGAGCCAGCCTGTTAACGCACTTGGCTCTGGCTAGCTTCAGGAGCTGCTCACTGCCGTAGCACCCGCCATTTTCCTGTGCCACGGCAGTGGATGGAGTGGATGGAGCAGTCTGATAATGTGGAAAAAGCACAAAAGCAAGGGGAGAGGGCTGTGCAGAAAGCCATGTTTTAATTGCTCCCCTTATTAGCCTCCCAACAAAAGCAAAATAAAACTGTGAAAACAGATAAACAAACAGAATATTTCAGCAGACACCTGCAGTGTCATATTGTTCTGCAGTCAGGTTGGTGAATAAAAGAAAGCAGGAACCTAAAAAATTGGGGTGGGTGGGGAAGAGACACGGCTATCTAATTAAAGCAAGGAAAAAACCCAAACAGATTAAGCTGAAGCCGTCATGTTTCCTACATGCTGTGCTGAGAATAAATTAAATGGCAAAGTTTCAAACATTCCAGGTCCTGGTGCAAAACTAAAATAGAATCATAGAATTGTAGAGATGGAAGAAACCCCAAAGGTCATCTGGAAATGGAGTTCTTTATTACAGGTTTGGGAGGAGCTGTTTGAAATGGGAGATGTGAATAATATTAATATTATTAATAATAATGTGCACCCAATGTTCTTGCAGCATTAAATGTGCCTGGGTTTGGCCCCCATTCACTTTGCAGATCAACCATCATGACACTGGAGCCTTCCAAGTGTTTTGGATCACAGTTCCCATCAGTCCCAGCCAGCATGTCCAATGATAATGGAAGGTGAGAGCTGTCGTCCAGTATTAGCTCAAGGGCACCAGGCATTTTTGTTAATATAAATTCTCCACAGTATATTTTTTGAAAAAAGAAAGAATAAGTTGTACGAACATTTAAGGTAACGTTTTCAGACAATTGCTAAGAATAAGCATCAAGGTTTCAAAGTAGCTTAAAATAAGTTGGCTGTATCCCAGTGCGTCTTCTTGGCCACATGCTACAGTTTTCTGGGACTTGTGGTACAAGCAAAGCACTGGACTCTGAAGTCCCTTTCATCTCTCATTCTTTTAAAGATTCCACAGCAGGAAACTAGGTGGTTTTGACCTAACAGATGCTTGGTATCTTTGCTGAATACAGTTTGTTCCAATATTTTCTTCTTTGGGTTTCAGAAAGGAGGGGGGGGGAGAGCTAACAATTTTTGATGGCACATAACATACCCAACTAGGGACGCGGGTGGCGCTGTGGGTTAAATCACAGAGCCTAGGACTTGCCGATCAGAAGGTCGACGGTTCAAATCCCCGCGATGGGGTGAGCTCCCGTTGCTCAGTCCCTGCTCCTGCCAACCTAGCAGTTCAAAAGCACGTCAAAAGTGCAAGTAGATAAATAGGTACCGCTCCGGCGGGAAGGTAAACGGCATTTCCGTGCGCTGCTCTGGTTCACCAGAAGTGGCTTAGTCATGCTGGCCACATGACCCGGAAGCTGTATGCCGGCTCCCTCGGCCAACAAAGCGGGATGAGCTCCGCAACCCCAGAGTCGATCACGACTGGACCTAATGGTCAGGGGTCCCTTTACCTTTAACATACCCAACTAGCTAGTTAGATACAGATATATTGTAAGCGATAGAGACTCTGATACGTTCTGGATATAAAATATTACTCTCTCTCTTTTTGGTGATCACTCGTAGCCGAGTAAGATTGTCTTCCATAAACATGGTTTTAACAATGTGTCCGTAAGTGACTGTGGAGGCCAATTCTGGATCCGCACATCCTTCCACAGTGAGGACATTGGTTTCTGGGTGGGAGTTGATCACAGTGTGGATTTGCCAAGCATGCCTTCCTCTTAGCATGTTTCTCCCTTGCTTCCTGAGTTCGAGTGTCTTCAAAACCCATGACACCTTTGGTAAAGGCTGTTCTCCAACTGGAGTGCTCGAAGGCCACTGTTTCCCAGTTGTTAGTGTTTATACTACATTTTTTTAAAAAATTGCCTTGAGACAGTCTTTAAACCTCTTTTGTTGACCACCAGCATTATGCTTTCCATTTTTAAGTTTGGAATAGAATAGTTGCTTTGGAAGACTATCATCAGGCATCCGCACAACATGACCAGTCCAACGAAGTTGATGTTCAAGAATCATTGCTTCAACACTGGTGATCTTTGCTTCTTCCAGTACACTGATATTAGTCCGCTTGTCTTCCCAAGTGATGTGTAAAATTTTTTGGAGACACCATTGATTGAATCTTTTGAGGAGTTGAAGATGGTGTTTATAAGTGGTCCATGTTTCATAAGCATACAGTAAGGTTGGTAGTACAATAGCTTTGTAAACAAGCATTTTGGTTTCCCTCTGAATGTCCCAGTCCTCAAACACTGCACTTCAATTGGGAGAAAGCCGCATTCGCAGAGCTCAGGTGATGCTGGATTTCGGCATCAATTTTGGCCCTTGTTGAACGATAAATGCCTAGGTGGGAGAAGTGATTGACATTTTCCAACGTTACACCATCGAATTGGATTTGTGGTGCTGCAGAGGGGTTATTTTGTACTTGTTGGTGTAGCACTTTGGTTTTTTGAATATGAAGTGATAGGTCAAGCTTTTCGTAAGCTTCTGCAAAGATATTTACGATGGTTTGGAGGTCATCGTCTGAGCGTGCGCATACTACGTTGTCCTCAGCATACTGAAGTTCTGCAATGGAAGTTACGGTAACCTTACTCTTTGCTTTCAGCCTGCTCAGATTGAAGAGCTTTCCATCTGTTCGAGATATGATTTCTAGTCTGGTGGGGAGTTTCCCTTCGACAAAGTGTAGGATCATGGCAATGAAAATAATTAATAGAGTTGGGGCAATAACACAACCTTGTTTAACACCAGATCCCACTGTGAATGGTTCACTTTGAGAGCCATAGTTATCTGTGATTGTTGCTGTCATATTATCATGGAGGAGCCAAAAGATGTTTACAAATTTATCTGGGCAGTCAATTTTCAGAAGGGCAGTCCATAGGGCATTATGATTTACAGTGTCGAAAGCCTTAGTCAGGTTGATAAACACCATATACAGGGGTTGGTTTTGCTCTCTCCATTTTTTCTGAAGCTGTCGAGCGGTGAAAATCATGTCCACTGTCTCCCTAGAAAGCAAGGGTAAAACAAGATGGACAGGATCCATAGAGAACTGGTCTTGTTGGTTGCTTACAACAGTAACCCTATTCAGAAGTCATACCCAGGGTGAGTGATGAGAGGATCTTTGCATGTTCAGTGTAATAGTGTGTTTAGTGTGTGTTTGAACATGAGTAGAACACCCTGTACTTTATCAGTATCCCCAACAGTGCTCACATTCCCGCTTTCTGATTGCTTAGCAACAGTGATTTAGGGACCAAACATCCTTAGCAGCACTAGAGCAGCAGTAGTGGCCCCATGTCTGCCTAATAAACCTTGGAACTTTCCTTCCACAGTTTGCTTTCTAACTTTCGTTATATATGTGTGATTGATTTACTTATTTTTAAAATGAAAGCTGAAAGTCCAGCCCTCCTGTTGGAGCGAAGGGGGCAGGAATGAATGTAAAGATGAACCAAACATTGTCCTACTCCAAAATGAACTTAAGTAACCTTTAGGTAGGTAGCCGTGTTGGTCTGACGCAGTCAAAATATAAATAAAAAAATAAAAAAAATGTCCAGTAGCACCTTAGAGACCAACTAAGTTTGTTCTTGGTATAAGCTTTTGTGTGCATGCACACTTCTTCAGATACCTGAAGACTCTTCGGTATCTGAAGAAATTATTATTATTATTATTATTATTATTATTATTATTATTATTATTATTATTTCCTGACCCACAAATTTACTCAGAAGTCTGAGCACATCTGCCTATTAACGTACACACATTGGACCCCCTGCTTTTGACTTGTAACCCAGCTTTCCAAAGCAGACATTCAGTAGAAGGTGCATAGGGGCTTCCTCCCATCCCAGCCTACATTAATTCACCCTGGCTATTTAAATAGAACTACCGGAATTCTACAGAGAAACTTTTCTAATCCAGCCATTTTGCAGAAGGTTTGGGACATTTTTGCACGATGTGAGTCTGAGGACCTGAGATTACAATGGCAGAGGGCTTGTGATTTTAGTATGCTTTGGCTATAATTATTGTTATTATAAATTCATTTATAGTCTGCCATTCTGAGCACTGCCCACACAAAGTGGCTTACATATCATAAAAGCACAATGCAGTATGCAACGCAGAACTGAAAGCCGGACGATTTCTAAGGCTGCAGTGCAAATGTTACTTAAGAACAATTAAAGGGCAATTAAAAGCAGGATAATTTAGATTTGTTTTGCAAAGAATAAAATGCACATACTGAGCTTTCTACATGTTACAGGCAATTAAAAAAATATCATTAAGAATTGAACACCTGTGTTGAAAAGATTCAGCAGTACAGTTTTTCTATTAGGGCTGTCAACTGATGAAATCCTTTTAACTGATTAGCCATCTGTTGGTGAATTATTAACTTTATGTAAGTTTGTATAAACACAGAGAAATGGGTATACATAGACAGGTGAAAGCCAGTATTTTAAGTATAGTTTTATGAGTTTTTGGGTGCCAAACTCCTCTAAATTCTTGCCTCTGGTAAGTTTTAGAGTTTAATCAAGGTTTGGGGTGTTAAACTGGGTGCCAGACACTTAGTCCCTGGATTCAGAAAGTATTCAGAGAACAAAGGGGCCATTAAGAAAGCAAGAGAGAGGGCTATGGACCAGATGACAAATGGGTGGGGCCCCTCCTCCAGTTATTAGAGAGTGAGAAGGACAAAAGCCAGGGTTTAGTGCTGAAAGGATGTGTCATGTGGCCTAGATGTAAAGGCCTAGGTTGTGCTTGATTAATAAACAAAACCAATTTTTTTAAAAAATAATTTTTATTTGATTTTACAAGTGTAAAGTTATAACAATACCAAATACATGTTCATGTTCAGAGATTTCTCCAGACTTTCCACCATCCCCTCCTTGGGTCCTATTGTCAAAACTTTCAACTGCATAATATTTCATCATCCATATTTTGTGTATCTCCATATTGTCCATAGTCTTTGTTACATTACAAGTGCTATTAGAATCCTGCTAATGTTTTCATTTGTTTACAGTGGTCTCCTAAATGAATTATAAAACTTTCCCATTCTTTCTTTAAGTTTTTGTCCTCTTGGTTCCTGAGCCTTCCGGTCAGTTTTGCCTTTTCGGCATATTCCAACAGCTTAATTTGCCATTCTGTGTGTTTTCTGTTCCGAGACTTTCTGAGCTGTTCTTGATCTTGGGGAGGGCAGTGGAGGAATGCTGTCCAACGACTGTGAATCTGTTAACTCTCTCTCTTACAGTGTTTCTTCTCCTAGCTGTTCCCCATCCAGTATTACCCAGCTTCTGCCTTCTGAACTATGTCCCCCTGCAAACCACTGTTCCAAATCTATACTGTCCTCCTGCTCCTGGGAAGATTCAGGATCAGGGAGAGGGGGTAGCTCCACCCACTTCCTCCCTAGTCATCTGTTTTCTCCATCAAGTCTACACACATCCCCAACTCTCAATTGCTATTTACCTTGAAAGGAAAGACATAAATAGGATGGGATTTACCAAGTGAACCACATAAGCGGAAGCCATTCGCAAGGGCTTCTATCTGTGCAATGAGGCTTTCTCTCTCTCTCCTTCCCCCATGTACGCCTTTCACCCCCCCAAAAAATGGCTGCCACCTTATCTGCTCTTCTTGAGCTTGGGCTGAGTGGATGAACGCTTCCCAGTGACAGTTAACTCTCCCCCCCCAGTTCTTCTCCTCCTAGCTGTTCCCCACCCAGTTCTTCCCAGCTTCTGCCTTCTGAACTATGCCCCTCTGCAAACCACTCTTCCAAATCTATACTGTCCTCCTGCTCCTGGGAAGATTCAGGAGCAGGAACAGGGAGAGGGGGTGGATCCCACCATTCCTCCTCAGTGCAGTGCTCCTCAGCATGGTCCCTGACAGTCTGTAGAGTATGATACTCATAATCTCAGGGTTGTGTGTTGAATCCCCATGTTGGGTAAAAGATTCTTGCATTGCATGGGGTGGGATTGGTTGAACCTCATGCTCCCTTCCAACTCTACAATTCAATGATTCTAAGGCCTTATTCTTATGTGAATATGTGTATAGAACCACTCCAGTCTTAGTCCTGACCAATGCTGGTTAGATATTCCTGATCATCTTGATAACAGGGGGGGGGGAAATCAACAGCTCCCCATTCTTTTTTCCACCTCTGTTGGAATAACTTGGTCGTTGGAGCAGGAGCCTCAAAATTTCAGGGTCGTGGGTTCAAGCCCCAGGTTGGGGGAAAGGTTCCTGCATTGCAGGGGGTTGGACTAGATGACCCTCGGGACCCCTTTGAACTCTACAATTTTTTGTTCTATTCTACCTTTGCTATGAGTCACTGGAGAATAAATTCAGCAAGTTTATTTTTACCGTCTTAAATCTCTGTCTGCCTCTGTGTGTGTACATCCAAAAGGGTATATGTTTGTGTGAAGGAGGAAACCCAAAAATAACATGGAAAAGACAAGCAAACCCTAACAAGGGCCGTCACCTGGAAGCCAGCACGTGGCAAACTTGAAAAAATGTGCCTAGAATTGTCTCCAGGATACTTATTTGCCTTCGAGACTGTCTTGCTGTTAGCATGAATATCAAACGCAACGCCAAAAGCATTTTCACATGCGTCTAGTTTCAGCTTGATTAACATAGGGCAGGTGAATTGTTCATTTTCTTCATTAGCACATTTTACAAGTGTATTGTTATAATTATTATTTCTACGCTTAATTTATTAATTGCCCTTCTAAACCACTGTCTCAAGGCGACTTACACATACTATAATTAAAAAGAGTTTAAAACGGAGAGATTTAAACACAGCTTCTGGAACCACCAGAAAAAAACCCTTCCCCACCATCCACAATTTAGCTTAACACAGCGTAGATAAATCCGTCATTTTCTTCATTAGCACATTTTATAAATGTGCGCAAAGTGATCTCAATACAGCTGGGAGTGGAGATAAGTTCTTAGTTGCCACCAGGAAAAAAATCCTTCCCTCCATGATTTATCTTGATCATTGTTTTCTGCTGCCACCAGAAAACCCCTCTTGCCTATCCTTGATTTACCTTGATTAACACATTCTCTTCATTAGCACATTTTATAAATGCATGGCAAGATGGGGGGGGAGTGGGAGTAAGATCCAGCTGGAAGCAGAGCTAAGTTCTTGGCTGCCATCAGAAAATCCCCTTCTTCCCTTCTCTCAGCATTGCATCAGCCTAGCAATATAGTTGCTTATTTATTTATTTATTTATTTTTGAAATCGTGTGTATCTCACCTTGAAGGACCGAAATCCTTCTAAGGTGTCTTACAAGTCAACTCGAAATGTAATAATAACTTTTCAAAATGTCTAACTCTCTACACATGTTATTTGGGTGGAAATGGCAACACAGGGGCAAGCTCTCACATTGCTGCCTGCCTCCCTCTGCCCCTGGAGGTCCATGTGTCCCAGCAGCAGACGATGACGTCAAGTGGAGGATTTGGAAAGTATTGGTGGGTGTCAAGTGCTGGACTGAGGAGGAATGGTGGGAGCTGCCCCCCTTTTCCTCAACCTTCCTAGGGGCAGGAGTACAGTATTGATTTAGAGCAGTGGTTGGCAGAGGGAAAAGCTGGGAAACACTGGGTGAGGAACAGCTAGAAGAGGAAACACCAGGAGAGGCAGCTGGCAGATTCAGTGTCCTTGGACAGCATTCCTGACCCCCCTTCGCCTAAGACTAGATGGGCTTGAGAATGATAGAACAGAGAGCATAGCGGCAACAAGCTCAGATTACCCGACATAGGAGTGACGTAGATTAATGGGGATGGAGGGGGTAAACCTTTACTGGGAGCAACGCCATTTCTAGAGAGATAAGCATTCCTTTGTTTCTCGCTGTGATTATTAAAGAAACTAACTGGTAAGAATGCTCCTTTCGTTTGATATGCTTATTTACTGCCACCAGGGGAAAGATCTGATTCCCCAAAGCCTGACACTGGGCAACTTCCAAGTCTGCCCCTGCCCTCCATTCTCACGGCGCATTATTTAAAAATTGGGCTTCAAACAGATGGCTATCATCTGTAAAAGTAGGTGCATGGCCGCCGTGGTTGGAAAGCACAGAAATTCCATTTCTCTCCATGGTGCTGAGAGGTCTCTCTCTTCTTTCAAAGTCCAGACTGTTGGGTTTCTGCAACACAGTAGTCTTTGCACAAAGGTTAAAACAAGTCTGAAGTTCATTTAAATTAAATTGCTGATCATTGGATTTTTCAGAACTAGTGGTGGAAAAAAACACCTTCTGTGGGACAGGGTTGTCTGTCTGTCTGTCTGTCTGTCTGTCTGTCTGTCTGTTTTAAAGCTGTTTTCCTGAGGGACTGGAAAATGCATTGCTTTTTCTTAGCCCCAGTTGGAGTACATGACAGAGTCTCAGATTCCCCAGCTTTGCTTTGGTGGGTGCTGCTAGGCAAGGACAAACCAGGCCAGACCAGTAGGTAGACCAGATCAGGTAGTTCTTCCACAGTTTGGATTAGAATTCAAGCCAGAGAAGGAGTGGGGGGATGGCATGATGCAGGATACAGCCATATTTGCATTTTGAGCCAGCAGTGCCCAAATTCAGCAGTGTCATTGCTCAATGCTGCATAACGTTAAACCAAATGAGTGAAGGGACTCCATTAAAAAAAAGGCTGTTTGTTTGAGGCGATACAATAAGTGGTATCTGTGGACCCTGGTGCTTGTATCTGAGGGGGCTGCATTCACCCATGCAACTCGTCATATGATGCTGCTGCAGTCTGTCATCAAGTGACGAACAATGTCTGCGTAAACACTTTCGGTGGGTCATGCAGCAAAGACTTAAAGACGGTAGTCCTATGCCCACTTACCTGCCTTGGTTTACTCCCTCGGAGTTACCTCTGAGTAGACCTATCAAGGATTGCACTGCACAGGGGTTTGCTGACAATTCAGGTAGCGATTCAGGAAATCTTGCCAGGACAAAGTCAGTCAATGGACACCATCTAGCACAGCCTTCTGCAAGCTGGCAACCTCCCAATGTATTGGACTACAACTCCCATCAGCCCTAGTCAGGGCTGATGGGAGTTGTAGTCCAACACATCGGGAGGTCATCGGCATGGGGAAAGCTCATCTAGCGGGAAGTTTTCCTGCACAAAGTAGCAGATTATGCCCAAAGCCTTTTGAGATGCGTTGCCTGTTCTGATTTCTGGCCTTGAGCTAATCAGCACAAATGTACGGTAGGTACAATTGGCAAGCCATTTTAACAAGGCAAACTCCGGGAATTGATATAAATAGATCTCAGTATTTGGAAATAGTTTTTTGTTTTTTTTTACCCTCATGAAGATACACTCCATTATGCAGTGCATGATACACACCCAATATCATTATCTGCGGAAGGCACAGTATAACAGACCTATGGATTTCTTTGAATTTCAGAGTTAGAAGTTATTTGTAACAGCACAAGTAGAGAGAGCAGCTTTATTCAGAAAGGTGGGGAGATTTGGCCAGCCAAGGATGCTACCCCAAATTTTGTCATGAGAGTAGTAGTGGCGTGATCATGAAAACCACTGGGATAAAACTGCCATGGCTTTGTGATTTAATGGGATTTCAATCAGAAGTTTTTCCAGCAGCAAATAACACAGAAATGAGCACCAGGCTTCCGCTATATCTTGCTAGACTTCCAGAAGTCGCTTACAAAAATACAAACACTATTAAATTTAAAAATTAATAATCACCAGACACTGAGAATTGTCTTTCAGGACAAATACAAGGATCAGTGTTATGTTCTGTATGCAGTAATCCATATGGCATCAAAGCAGGCTTGGAAAATCTTTCACGACATTACAGATTAAGCTCACGTCCACAGGGTATGCTTTGATCTACAGCATTGAGAAGCGACTTTTGCATTGTGTAAAAGATAAAACAAAATCAGCAGTTTGAGAAACGTTGGGAAGATGGAATAAAACTGCCGTAATTTTAAAACATACAGAAAGTAACAGAAAGTTAAAACTGCAATAGGACAGACTAAAACCAATTAAAACTCACACAAACTTTATAAACCTTTGAGTAAGGTAAAGGTAAAGGGACTCCTGACCATTAGGTCCAGTCGTGACCGACTCTGGGGTTGCAGCGCTCATCTCGCTTTATTTTTTTTTAAAAAAGTAATATTTATTAAAGTTTTAAAGGTTACAAAAAGAAAAAAAAGAAATCACCAAATTAAGCAAAAACAAGTCAACACATCACAATAAGGAAAAAGAAAAAAAAAGGAAAAAACAGAAAAATAGAAACAATTAAAAAACACAACGAACCTTCCCATAACTTATCTTTCATTTGCTTGTTTCCTTAACCTCTTCACACCTCCCTTTTTTGTATTCTAGTTCAGTTAGCTATTTCAGCAAATCCTTTCCATCTTTCCCAGTTTTTGTCCTATAATTTATCTTAATATAATGTAACTTTACTTTCCCTCCTTTCACCAATTAACAGTCTATTTTTACTTTATAACATTTCTGCTAAAGCCACATAACTTCATTCCAACATCCTTCTAACATTCCTTAATTTTACAATGTTTCTGTAAATAAACTTTAAATTTCTTCCAATCTTCTTCCACTGACTCTTCTCCCTGGTCTCGGATTCTGCCAGTCATTTCCGCCAGTTCCATGTAGTCCATCACCTTCATCTGCCATTCTTCTCGGGTGGGTAGATCTTGTGTCTTCCAGTACTTTGCAATAAGTATTCTTGCTGCTGTTGTAGCATACATAAAGAAAGTTCTATCCTTCTTTGGCACCAATTGGCCGACCATGCCCTGGAGAAAGGCCTCTGGTTTCTTCAGAAAGGTATATTTAAATACCTTTTTCATTTCATGATAGATCATATCCCAGAAAGTCTTAATCCTTGGGCATGTCCACCAAAGGTGAAAGAATGTACCTTCAGTCTCTTTACATTTCCATCAGTCTCTTTACATTTCCATAGCACTCATCTCGCTTTATTGGCCGAGGGAGCCGGCGTACAGCTTCCAGGTCATGTGGCCAGCATGACTAAGCCGCTTCTGGCAAACCAGAGCAGTGCACGGAAACGCCGTTTACCTTTCTGCTGGAGCGGTACCTATTTATCTACTTGCACTTTGACGTGCTTTCAAACTGCTAGGTTGGCAGGAGCAGGGACCGAGCAACGGGAGCTCACCCCGTTTTGGGGATTCGAACCGCCGACCTTCTGACCGGCAAGTCCTAGGCTCTGTGGTTTAACCCACAGCGCCACCCGCATCCCTTAAACCTTTGAGTAGGCTTGTCTAAATGAGAATGTCTTCAGCAGGTGCCAAAAAGAATACAGTTAAGGTGTCTGCCTGGCATCAATAAGCTGGGAGTTCCAAAGTGCCAATGCTGCCATGCTAAACAGTGTAGTGCCCCTTTAAAAAAGTAATGTGTAGTTTTGCTCAGAGATACATGCAGCTTGCCATGAGGCTAATGGCACCCATTCCTTTTGGGTAATGTGAATATAGATAAGAAAATCTTGTGTGCTGTGGACTGGGAAGATACTACATCTTTGTGGCAGATAATTTGACTGGCATTTGATTTATTCTTCGTTTTGTTTAAAGCTTTTGACTTTTCCTTAAAAACATTAATTTCATGTCTTCATCATTACATATTATCCATTCCCTGTCCTGGATTTCCCAACTCTCAAAAGAGATATAAGAAGTTACCAGGTTCCTCTTATTTTTGCTTTCTTTAAGCCTCCCTTCCTCCTCAAATACAGCTGTTATTTTAACCATATTTAACTGGTTGCATACCTTCTTAATTAGATCTAATTTATTGGGCTTCTGATATATTCTGTATGCCTTTGTGCAAAGTTTTCTAGCTGGAGTGATGCTATCTACAGCTTGATCTCGTTAGCTTACTCTGAGGTTCTTTATTTAACTGCCAGCACCTCTTTGATCCTGCCATAACTTCCTTGCTATATTTGACCACTGCAGGAAGATCCACCCACTTTTGAAAGCTGTGGATTTCGAAACATCTGTTTTGGACTCACCCGGCCTAGTGTGCAAGAGCATGTCTTCCTTTTGGTTCGGCATCAAGCAAGAGAGAGAGAGAGAGAGAACCCCATTTCATCCATGCACATTGATTAAGTACTTTGATTCAGCAGATAAGAGATTGCTAAGTAAAGTTTGCATTCTAGCCGACGCATCAATCAAAACAGCATGTTCTGCAGAGAACTGCTTGGCTTAACAGCGTTTCAGCATGCCTATTATAGTAATTATTCTGAGCGTCATTTTTATGACGCACAGAAAGGCAATTTTAAGTACTGTATTGTGCCCCGCTCCCCAGTCTGTAGGGTGCCCCCCACTTCCCGGCGCCACACGCCTGCTGGTCTGCATAGCAACTAAGCTGGGAGGTAGAACTGGCAAACTTCTGCACTAGAGAAACGGAAGATAGTTTGATTATGCTGTGTGTACACACACATATGCACACATATAATACATTATGCAAATTGGGTCTAAATTATGCAATCTACATTATGCTGTCTAAATTATGCAGAAATTCTGCTATTTTCCCCAACTGATGTAAGGAAGATGTGTAAACAGTCTATATTAGAGCAGAACATTGCACTTAGATAATTACTGTGATCATATGCACCATAGATAGGCGCTTTGGGCAAATATATTTGTTTATGTTTTGGCACTAAAGCTGAAAATTGGAAATGCTGTAAAATGGAAATGCTTTTTTTAAAAAACTAAACAAAACAAACCACACACCCCAAGAAACAGCAAGTTGAATTCTGTGTACAAAATAAATGAAATGAATCAATACAATATATGCATGTTTGGGGCATAACTGTTATTGCCATTTTATTTTGAATACTCTGAAAATTGGGTAATACTTTATACTGGAAAGCTGGAGAGCACACCCCTTACATTGCTTAGCTGAGAAAAGTCTCAGTAAACCTTGCTTAATTTGCTTCTGCCTTTGCCAATGATAAGGGACGCAGGTGGCACTGTGGGTTAAACCACAGAGCCTAGGACTTGCCGATCAGAAGGTTGGCAGTTCGAATCCCTGTGACGGGGTGAGCTCCTGTTGCTCAGTCCCTGCTCCTGCCAACCTAGCAGTTTGAAAGCACACCAAACAATGCAAGTAGATAAATAGGTACCGCTCTGGCGGGAAGGTAAACAGCGTTTCCGTGCGCTGCTCTGGTTCGCCAGAAGCGGCTTAGTCATGCTGGCCACGTGACCCAGAAGCTGTACGCCGGCAGTGGCGTAGTGTGGGTTGTCAGCACCCGGGGCAAGGCAAGTAATTTGCGCCCCCTAACCCTAACCCCCAGATGTTGCGCCCGGTGCGGCCGCCCCCCTGCACCCCCCACGCTATGCCACTGCACCGGCTCCCTCGGCCAATAAAGCGAGATGAGCGCCGCAACCCCAGAGTCGGCCACGACTGGACCTAATGGTCAGGGGTCCCTTTACCTTTACTTTGCCAATGATGCAAATAGGCATGTGGAGATCAAGCTTTAGCTGTATCATACTATTTGATGCTGTAGGTAGGTTTTGATGCTGTATTAGATTGTATGATTTATTTGGTGCACAGGCCACTTTGCAATGTAATAACCATGCAACACAAGAACTTTAAAACTATTATTTCTGTATAACTCATATCAAAAGCTGCAGTGTCAAACCATTTAATAAATTACTGCAATCGCTGTCCCCTCATTCCAAAGCCTGCTGTGGAAGAGGTGTGTCTTTTACCTGTTTCCTAAAACCACAATAGATTTGGGAAGCAAATTAATACTGTAAGTAGTTGTTAGCTGGGAAGCAATTCCTTGCATGTAGAAACTCAGCATGTCAGGGTGATTCAGCCTAAACTACTCCTACATGTCTTACTTCAACGTATAGGGAAGTGTACGGGGTGTGCATGCATGCTGAACATTAAAACATTCAAGCAGTCCCCCCACCTTGTAGCCTGAAGTAGTTGTTGTTTAGTTGTTTAGTCGTGTCCGACTCTTCCTGACCCCATGGACCAGAGCACGCCAGGCACTCCTGTCTTCCGCTGCCTCCCGCAGTTTGGTCAAATTCATGCTGGTAGTTTTGAGAACACTGTCCAACCATCTCGTCCTCTGACGTCCCCTTCTCTTTGTGCCCTCAATCTTTCCCAACATCAGGGTCTTTTCCAGGGAGTTTTCTCCTCTCATGAGGTGGCCAAAGTATTGGAGCCTCAGCTTCAGGATCTGTCCTTCCAGTGAGCACTCAGTGCTGATTTCCTTCAGAATGGATAGGTTTGATCTTCTTACAGTCCATGGGACTCTCAAGGGTCTCCTCCAGCACCATAATTCAAAAGCATCAATTCTTCGGCGATCAGCCTACTTTATGGTCAGCCTGAATTAGTACACTCCAGTAATTATACCTTTAATTATCCTAAAGATATAAACTGGTCCTTCATAACACAGCAGCCTTGCACATCTGCATGTGAGAGGGAGACCTTCAGAAAGCTCACTCTGACAACTCAAGAACTCATTGTCTACACCAGTTTGGGTCAGGTATCCTCTCGTATATACCTGCCTGGGCCTTCAGATTATTACCACCAGAGATCCTTTTTAGGTTCCCACTTAAAGAGATGAAACTGGAGGTTACTAAGGACCTGATACCTACATGAACATCTTTTTGGCACCTGGTGAAGACCTTTGTATTTTCAGTCTTTTTGCAGTTATCATCATCATCCCTCTGGCTGGGATTTAAATGCTGTTATGCTGCTTGTTCTGGTTTTTAGAAACTCTCATCTTTGTGGCTCCCATTTTTGTTGCATAAGGAATTAAAATGCCTACAAAGTCTCTCTTCCCTTCCTTTCTGGCAACAAGCCATTTTGCTAATTGTGCTACTGGCACGCGCTAATTAGCCGTAACTCATATTTTGTAAGAACTGTTTAGAAATTTTTTTGATGCACTCATTGTGGGGGGAGATTTATGCCTGTACCAGCATATATTTGTTAGCATGCAGATGCTGCAAACACACTCCAAGGGGTGTATCACGAGTTGGAGCAAGAGACAATTTGCAGCCCGGAGTCTTAGTCTGCTCTGTCCCTTTATATAGCTCCCAAACTGGGCTATCCCATGCAACAGGTTAGGGGTGCGGAGCCTTTTTCAGTCTGAGGGGGCCATTTTTCCTTGTATGGAACCTGCCGAGAGCTGCATGCCAGAGGTGGGCAGGGCAGAGGCAAAAGTCAGCAAAACCAGAAGCAAAAGTGGTGGAGCAACATATGTAAAGATGGCTACCTTCCTTCCATGCAAAAGCCATTATCTTCTACACACAACCCACATGCTCATCTCTCCATTGCCCAGGAAGAGGTACCAACACAGTTCAACAGTACCTTCCAGCCAAGCAAAAGCACTCACAGGAGCTCTCTTTTGTTGAAATGCAAGAGCAATCATGGCTCAATGCCTCTCCATATTGTAGCCATGTGTTACAATACTGGCCAAGTTCTTCATATGATCTTAACCTTAATTGGCCTTGATCTTCTTTTACTAATTGCTGATATCTGACCCATTTGCCTTCTGTGTTTTTCTTTTTAACAGATAATACCTCTAATGGTGATATCCACCATGGTGTTTTGGGCTCTAACAATCTCCGATGTCTTTGCCTGGGCATGAACATTATAAGGCACCGTGCAGTGCCCAGCTTGATATGTCACACACTGCAGCTGCTGAGGTATATTTTGAAGCATAGAGAACACACTGAAGGCAAATTCAGGTCCCCCCACCCCCTGCCCTGGGTATCTTTAGGCAAAAGAACAAGCAGCCTCTGCCAGCTTTTAAATGCATGGGGGACAGGTTATTGCAGAGTAAACAAACATATAGTATACAGAGCAGAGTCAGGTAGGGGTCTCTGCCAGTGGTCCTTGGTGTTAGGACTGGGGACTGGGTGGCTGAGTGGGTACAGAGTGGGGTTCTAAATTGGGCAGCATCCCGCACCCATCTGCCTCTTACAGATCAAGCAGAAGGGAAGCCCAGGCTTGAAGGAATCGATGCATAAATTACTGTGGTCAAACTTTCCTGCACCAGGAATGGCCATATCTTTCGTACTAATGGCAGTTTGTAAAGGTAGTTATGGGGGTGCAGGACTCTGTCCTCCAACAGAAGGGTATGTCCCTCCCTCCCAGGAGAAGCACCACTGCCCCTCACTGGAATCTGCAGCCTGAGGCAGTGGCAGCAAACTGCCTAATGCTAGGGCTGGTAGGTTTCTGGTGGTTGTTTTTTTAAAGGACAGAATATGAAACTCCAGCATAGATTCTGGATTTATTATTTTTACAGTCTTAATAAAACCTATTACACAAGCAGCGGGTGAAAGTAACATTGAAAAAGTCTGCAGGGAGTCTAAAAATATACATCCAAGTCCGCCTTGCACCGAGGAAGGACTGTACGGATTGTACTGGGGGAAAATTATAGTGGAAAAATAAGCTAGCGATCCAGAAGGTTTCTTTCGCTGATGAGCTCCGGTAATTGGCATGAAGACTGCTTTTTCTTTTCTTTTTTCGTCCAGCAATCGTGTTAGTACTGTGAAGCACTGTACTTCAAAGAAAGGTTTCTCCCCATTATAAAAATCTATTAAGTATTGTTGTTGTTACAGATAACATCAATCAAGAGACTGCTCAGGGCTGAGAGGGAACACTTTGATTTCAACTTCCTTTTACTAGAAAGTGTTGCCCTCACTCACTTAATGCTGTGTGCTACAAAGACCTTTAACAGGGACCGTCTGGAAATTTCATCATCTTCTTTTCTAATACAAGCGATTCTCTTTCTTAAATTGCTTTTATCAGTAGACGTGCCAGGATTATTCCGAACACAAATGATGATGGGGACGTCGTTGCGTAGAAAAGACGCTGTCTCTCATGCTCAGTAGCGTGAAAGTGCTCGAGGAATTCTGCTTTATGGAGGAAATTGCAGGTGGGGGCGGAAATCAAGCCCCCACATTTTGCCCAGCAATGTAGGCTACTTTAGACATGTTTCACCTGAGCATGCTGGTCATTGATTAAATTGTGTGTGGATCTCCTTCTTTGCATGGAATCCTATTCACTTTTCTCACAAGAGCTGCTAGACCATTTAGCTGGTAGGTTAATCAACTGAAGCTCAAGTTGATTAATAATTTGTGCTGTAAGTTAAGAGCTCGCTTGCTTATTTTTGTGGCTGTTTTGGCTCTGGGGTGCTGCGTGCTTGATGGGAGGATCTGCTGGCAGTCACGTTTTTGGGGATCTGATTCAGTTTCACAGGGCTAGAAGCATGAAGAACGATCAATGGAAGCAACCCCAAGAGTGAAGTCCCAATGGATTTGGGTAATGTAGTCCAAACCAGACAGAAGGTCATGAAGGTCAAGTTGCAGAATCATCAGCTGAAAAAAACCCCATGGTTTAGAAGCAAGTAAACTCATCCAAGGCAGGAAGCAATATGGCGAAAGGGAACAGGAACAAATCTAGATAGGGGTATCAGGTTGAGTCAAGTGGTGAAAATGGAAGATAAAACTCAGAGAGTGAGGTGTGTTTCATCCAGACTGGTCCACTGAGCCACCTGAAGATGGGTGATGGGGATTGCATTGCAGTCCAAATGATACCTTTGAGCAGGAATAGCCAACGTAGGCTAGCCAGATGTTGCTGGACCACAACTCCCATCACCCCTGACAATGAGCCATACTGACTGGGGCTGATGGGATTTGGAGTCCAGCAACATTTGGAGGGGAACACGTTGGGTACACAGCCTTTGAGGAGCACAGTTCAGTATACGAGGCAAGTGCTGGTGGACTCCATAAATTGTGTGTTGTGCAAATAAGTTATTTTGCCTGTCCCAAACCTTCTGCCACTTGGTTTCATTTCCTCCCTCTGTGTTCAAGTCTTAGATTATGAAAGACAGAGAGAAAATTAGCTCCATCCATTAGCACCCAACTCCAGCTTTGTTCATGATCATAGCACAACACACCCAATATTTTAACATCTGTCTTTGTGCTGAATATTGGTTTCCAAATATCTTTATCTTTGCATAGTCGTTGCAGACTAATTTATCCTGGAAAGAGTTCTTTTTTAAAAAGAAAAAAGCTGGCTTCCTGTACTTGAAGAATGAGTTTTTAAAAGCTGTGCAGTCAATATGGGCAGCCCTGAGCAGATTAACTGCCTGGCAATGGATCTCTCTGCCTATATATATGTGACTTGGGAGAAAGAATTAGCTATTAACCACTGATTTATTTTTGTTTTGATGATACAATGCAAATATTTTACGCTGGGTAAATAGATTTATTTAAACCAGGGCTTTCATTTGACTGATGGCTTCTTTAATAGAAATACCATTTGCATCACAAAAAGGTCTCCGATGCAATATATCCTTCCTAAGTGCTCACAAGAGGTGGGAAGGGGGAAAGTTGAAGCGTGTGCAAATGGTATCTCTCCCCACCCCACCCCGCCAAAAGCAATGCCATTGTGTATTTTGATATTGCAATAAAACAACTTTAGTTGCACCTCCTCAAGCTTGAACAAGAAAGTCCTGTGGCCCAGGTACTGGTTCCTTATACCCCGATGGTACCAGGTGTGGAAAGGAACTTCAACCCAGTTCGTGCCAAGATGAGAACAGCTTGTTCTGCAGGGAGCAGAGAGCTCAGCCTGACTACAGTGGTACCTCGGGTTACATACGCTTCAGGTTACAGACTCTGCTAACCCAGAAATAGTGCTTCAGGTTAAGAACTTTGCTTCAGGATAAGAACAGAAATCGGGCTCCGGCGGCGCAGTGGGAGGCCCCATTAGCTAAAGTGGTGCTTCAGGTTAAGCACAGTTTCAGGTTAAGAACGGACCTCCGGAATGAATTAAGTACTTAACCCGAGGTACCACTGTACTAGCAAAGAACAGCAGGTGGATGTTGCTTCAGCAACAGCCAGGCTTAGACTGAGCCCTTTATAGGAGCAGCGATTGTCCTGTGTTCAGCTACGCTGAAAGATTCCTCCTCAGTAAGAGGAGACCAGGTCCTTGCAGGCGTCTTTTACTCAGATGGAACAGGGCAGACCCGGAGAGGAATTCAGTAGCATGCACAGTGAAAGCATTTGAGCTTGCCAGACAAATTGTTTCCCTGACTCCTCCCTCCATTATTATTATGTTTTGGGGGGGCACACAGAGGGGGAAGGCTGTTGCACAAGCGGAAGTCATTGCACATGGCTTCCACTGAGAGGACTCATTAGTTGAATCTGATCTCACTGGAGCACCTGAAATTTAGTCCTCTGAGCCAGAGGATGGAATTAGGACAACCTCTAGGCCAGAGCATGGGCATAGCCAGGATTTTTTTGGGGGGAGGACTTGGTTGTGGGGAGGGGAGGACTTTTGTGTGTGGGGGGGAAGAACCGATGTGATTGTTCAGTTAATTAAGTATTTCTATTGTTTTACTTGATCTAGAGGGGGCCACTGCCTCCCACCCATCCCCCGTTGTCTATGCCCATGGGCCAGAGTGGCACTGCTGCCCCATTTTGTGGAAGTGCAGCTGGGATTGAGGCTGAACTTCTAAAGGAGTGGGGGAGAGTGCTCTCTGCCTAACTCCTGCCCCTTAACTTGGGTTTTTCGGGGGGGGATGGTAGGTTTTTGCAGGCTCTAACTCTGTACCCACTAAATGCAGTAGGATTTCACATCTGAGTAGAAATGCAGACAATCGGGTTGCAATTTCGCTTTTCAAGGCAATGGTGGAAACGGCTCATTAATTAATTTTGCAGAGAAGCAGGGATTGCGTTAAACTTCAAAGGGGAAGTCTTTGCAGACCAAAGGCTGCCATTTCAAACAGGACCTGCAAAACAGAAAGGGGCTTACTTTAGAGTAAGTGAGCTCTCCCATTGCAGTTCAGAAATGCTTGTCCATCCTTGCATTGCTGTGAGGACACAACATCATGAGATTGCAGTGAAGAAAGCACGTGTTACTAGGTGTGGGCACAGAACCTCACAATCAGCTCATGATGCAAAGCAACATCTCATATGATGTAGTGATTGGGTCAGATCAGGGTTGGAGAGCTGTCATCATTGCTGGTCATTGCCCGTTCTGTCCAGGACAGATGGCAATTCAAGTCCAGGAACATTTGGAGGGCAGCAACTTCCAGATCCCTGGTTTCAACATAGAAACTAGTTACAGTATTTACTTTTAATCAACACAGACATTTCTCCTAACAGGGGACCTCTTTTCAGTGACTAAGGCAAGAATAGATTGACAGAAGACAGTATTTGCACATGAATGAACAGACCTGGGTTTGCAAAACATAATGATTGTGGGTGTAAGAAAATCTCAGATCATCAGATAATTAACTGAGAGAATAGTGAAGTCTGCCAGATTATTTTCCACCCAGGCACAAATATATTTAACTTTATGTGCTTACATGGTTGCCTTTGTAGTAAGATCTGAGTAAAAACGCTTGCAGGAAACATCGAAGATTGGTATTTTTAATTTATTTTTTTTAAAGAGAACTTTTTAGCAGGAACTATTTCAACGGCGGCTTAAACTCTGGTGAAATTTGTTGTCACGAAGAGCGAGTGCCGGTTCATACATGCACGCTCTTAGCTAGCCAGCATTTGATGATTCACCATAATATGTCTAATCCAACTCCAATAAAAGACACTCTATTTGAGGTGATGTGAAGTGATATCTGTGGCATTTTGATTTATGATGGCAATCCACTGCTCAGTGCTTCAGTCATTATATGACAAACATTCGTGAGTGAATCAGCCCTCAAAAACATTCCGAGGTCTGGATAAAATAGAGTTCTTCTGCAAGTGGAATTAGGAACATAGCAATCTGCTTCATTCCTATGTCAAGCCATTGCTCAGGATCTCACCTTGCTCTGTATCTCCCCATCTGTCTGTAGTCTTCAAAGGACACACAGATGTTCTAAAGGTAGGAGACTTGGGTGGGGTGGAGTGGTCAGCTGTTTTAACCCTTTCTTTGCTATTTTTCTGCCCGGAATCTTATCTTCCTCCTCCCCTTTACTGGTTTTCTTCCAAAGAGTTCAAAGTTACAGGCCCTCCCCTTTCCCCCCTTCACAGTGAGAAAACCAGATAGTTCTGGGACTGCCGCTAGCATAATTTTTATTTTATTTACCATTTACTATTAGGTTTATATACCTCCCTTCATCAGAAGATTTCAGGGCGGTTCACGAGATAAAAATACAAGATAAAAACACAAATAAGTAATTAAAACAAAAACAGCAAAACAATGAGATTTTCCCTCCCTTCCTCCCCCTGCATGCCCCCCCCCCAGGCCATCTGTAGATCTGCCTTGGAGGATTGGGAGAACACCCAGAATAGATTTCGGGGTGGGGAGAACATTCTGTTGTGCAAGGATAGCCTTAGGCTTAGCACTGCGTTGAATGCAACCCTTTCTCTTGAAAAGCACTCTAGCCACTCAGATTCCTTTTAAGGATTGGACTGGGAGCATCACTGCAAAGAGCTGAGAACATAAAAAGAGCTCTGTTGGATCAGGTCAAAGGCCCATTTAGTCCATCATCCTGTTCTCACCTTGGTCAGCCAGGTGCCTATAGGAGGCCCCCATACAGGATGCCCATCTGCATTTCCCAGCAACTGAAAATTCAGAGGAATAATGCCTCTGATCCCGAAGGTCATATATAGCCATTGACTACCCATTGGTAATAAGTAGTAAGCAATGATAATGTTGTCCTCCATGAATTTGTCTAATCCCCTTTCAGTAAATGACCTGCAGGGTGGTGTGAGTGCAGAGAACAGAAGACGCTATGCTTTAAACAGAGTGTGGCACATGAGAGTCTTTCTAGGGTCCTTTGCCATGCAGATAACGTGCAGATGTGTCCAATTTGTTGCTGGCGCTTTCACATGCATGCTCCTTAAGAGAGCCTCAGCCTTTGTTGCTCTGCTTTTGGTTAGGGCTGGATCTTAGGATAGGTCGCTGGAGATCAGGACCATGGTCAGCACATTTGGGGAGCAAGGTTCCAACTCCGGCAGGAAACATGGCTCTCAGGCGTCGCAAACTTGGAATTCTGCTTCAGCAATTATCTGGAGCAAACCAGAGAGGGCTGCTGTTTGCAACTCCACTCCCAACGAGATTCCTATCAGGGCTGAACGGGGCTGTGCCTTATTAGGCTTGGACTGTGATGGGACTAGGGAGCCTTCTGCTGCCTCTGGGATTTCCTGCTTCACTGGCAGGTTTTCTGACGGGTTGCTCAGAGTTCTAGAAGAGGGAAGAGCTACATCCTCAGACTGTGCAAGAAAATGCCTCCCCCTGGGTATCTTGTGAGACAGGTAGATTTGAAGCTATCCATCTCCTGTAACAAACCTCCCTATCCTCTGTCAGATTCATCCTCTATGGCACTGGGGTATAATGTTTTTCAGCCTTTAAACAGCAATATTTTGTACCTGAAACAAAAAAGATCCCTATGTATATGCATGCATGTGTACTGGGCGGTGGTGCCGTTCCTTGCATTTTGGGGGGAACTGTAGGGAATCTGGTGGCAGAAGTGTCCCAAGACTCTCTTGGATAAAACCCGTCATGTCCTTTATGATGAGCTAAACTTGTTGCCTCCATGCTCACACTGTTCTGTAGTCTTTTGAAATTTCATTTTATATAATGTTACTGGTCTTCTCGTATTATCACTCAAAGCCTTCTTAGAATCATGGAAGGGCCCGTTTCATTTACAGCTATTGGTTTTTGAATGTTATGCACTCTTCTCCAGCCCTGGAAACTGACGCATCCTTTGCTCCTCCGAGGATGCGTGGAATAGAAATGTGATAGACCTGCCAATAAGTCAGTTGATTCATCCATCCAAATCCAAAGGAATAGTGCAGTTTCATCATCATCTGGGAGGGTCCAGTTGCATCATTGTTGTTGTTGTTGTTGTTTAGTCATTTAGTCGTGTCCGACTCTTTGTGACCCCATGGACCAGAGCACACCAGGCACTTCTGTCTTCCACTGCCTCCTGCAGTTTGGTCAGACTCATGTTTGTAGCTTCGAAGACACTATCCAACCATCTCGTCCTCTGTCATCCCCTTCTCCTTGTGCCCTCCATCTTTCCCAACATCAGGGTCTTTTCCAGGGAGTCTTCTCTTCTCATGAGGTGGCCAAAGTATTGGAGCCTCAGCTTCAGGATCTGTCCTTCCAGTGAGCACTCAGGGCTGATTTCCTTAAGAATGGATAGGTTTGATCTTCTTGCAGTCCATGGGACTCTCAAGAGTCTCCTCCAGCACCATAATTCAAAAGCATCAATTCTTCGGCGATTAGCCATCTTTATGGTCCAGCTCTCACTTCCATACATCACTACTGGGAAAACCATAGCTTTTACTATACGGACCTTTGTTGGCAAGGTGATGTCTCTACTTTTTAAGATGCTGTCTAGGTTTGTCATTGCTTTCCTCCCAAGAAGCAGACATCTCTTAATTTCATGGCTGCTGTCACCATCTGCAGTGATCATGGAGCCCAAGAAAGTAAAATCTCTCACTGCCTCCATTTCTTCCCCTTCTATTTGCCAGGAGGTGATGGGACCAGTGGCCATGATCTTTGTTTTTTTGATGTTGAGCTTCAGACCATATTTTGCGCTCTCCTCTTTCACCCTCAATGAAAGGTTCTTTAATTCCTCCTCACTTTCTGCCATCAAGGTTGTGTCATCTGCATATCTGAGGTTGTTGATATTTCTTCCAGCAATCTTAATTCCGGCTAGGGATTCATCCAGCCCAGCCTTTCGCATGATGAATTCTGCATATAAGTTAAATAAACAGGGAGACAAAATACAGCCTTGTCGTACTCCTTTCCCAATTTTGAACCAATCCGTTGTTCCATATCCAGTTCTAACTGTAGCTTCTTGTCCCACATCGAGATTTCTCAAGAGACAGATGAGGTGATCAGGCACTCCCATTTCTTTAAGAACTTGCCATAGTTTGCTGTGGTTGACACAGTCAAAGGCTTTTGCATAGTCAATGAAGCAGAAGTAGATGTCTTTCTGGAACTCTCTAGCTTTCTCCATAATCCAGCGCATGTTTACAATTTGGTCTCTGGTTCCTCTGCCTCTTCGAAATCCAGCTTGCACTTCTGGGAGTTCTCGGTCCACATACTGCTTGAGCCTTCCTTGTAGAATTTTAAGCATAACCTTGCTAGCATGTGAAATGAGTGCAATTGTGTGGTAGTTGGAGCATTGTTTAGCACTGCCCTTCTTTGGGATTGGGATGTAGACTGATCTTCTCCAGTCCTCTGGCCACTGCTGAGTTTTCCAAACTTGCTGGCATATTGAGTGTAGCACCTTAACAGCATCATCTTTTAAAATTTTAAATAGTTCAGCTGGAATACCATCACTTCCACTGGCCTTGTCATTTGCAGTGCTTTCTAAGGCCCATTTGACTTCACTCTCCAGGATGTCTGGCTCAAGGTCAGCAACCACACTACCTGGGGTGTACGAGACATCCATATCTTTCTGGTATAATTCCTCTGTGTATTCTTGCCACCTCTTCTTGATGTCTTCTGCTTCTGTTAGGTCCTTACCACTTTTGTCCTTTATTATAGTAATCTTTGAACGAAATGTTCCTTTCATATCTCCAATTTTCTTGAACAGATCTCTGGTTCTTCCCATTCTGTTGTTTTCCTCTATTTCTTTGCATTGCTCGTTTAAGAAGGCCTTCTTGTCTCTCCTTGCTATTTTTTGGAAATCTGCATTCAATTTCCTGTATCTTTCTCTATCTCCCTCGCATTTTGCTTGCCTTCTTTCCCCCGCTATTTGTAAGGCCTCATTGGACAGCCACTTTGCTTTCTTGCATTTCCTTTTCATTGGGATGGTTTTCGTTGCTGCCTCCTGTATAATGTTGCGAGCCTCCAACCATAGTTCTTCAGGCACTCTGTCCAGCAAATCTAAATCCTTAAACCTGTTCCTCACTTCCACTGTGTATTCATAAGGGATTTGATTTAGATTGTATCTTACCGGCCCAGTGGTTTTTCCTACTTTCTTCAGTTTAAGCTTGAATTTTGCTATAAGAAGCTGATGATCTGAGCCACAGTCAGCTCCAGGTTGCATCATAGTGATGCTCTTATAATTCTAGCATTCTCATCCTATGAGTCCATAATGACAACCATTCCTATGCAATCCTTCTGTCTATCTGGCACATTGCCCCATCATCTGAACAGTGTCTGCACAATGCTACAGTTTGTGCTGTTGCAAGGACACTGTGATGGTGATGATCCAAATTGAGTGCACATTTGGGTCAGGGTTGGGGAAGCTTAGACCCAGGGACTGAATATGGCCTCACCATCCAGCCCTCATAACTCTCCTCGGGCTACACATCTCAGTGGCTTGTCTTCATGGAGAATAGAGAAGGGTGCATGAGTGTGTGTCAAAACTAGCCTGCTGCAAATTTACAGTGGTACCTTGGGTTACATACGCTTCAGGTTACATACACTTCAGGATACAGACTCCGCTAACCCAGAAATAGTGCTTCAGGTTAAGAACTTTGCTTCAGGATGAGAACAGAAATCGTGCTCCAGCGGTGTGGCAGCAGCAGGAGGCCCCATTAGCTAAAGTGGTGCTTCAGGTTAAGAACAGTTTCAGGTTAAGTATGGACCTCCAGAACGAATTAAGTACTTAACCCGAGGTATCACTGTACATTTGTGGCTTTGCCTGCTTTTACCTCTGGCCCTGCCACAGATGTCAGGATTAGGTGTTAGGACTAAGCCCTCTCTCATATAATTTAAACAGGTGTTGGATTCATATATTTTGGCCTGATATCAGCTGGAGTTATTCCTCATTGTCAGCCTTCAAGACTAACAGTGTGTTTCCTTCAAGACTAACAATTGCTACTCAAACAGATCGAGGTCTTGCAGAATGAAAACCAAACAATTGCCAGTGCCGAGTCATATTCTGTGCAAGAAGCACGACTCGGCAGGGACTCGGCACACCACTGACTGAGCCTGAAAAGTTAAGTCATTTCCCCCTCCCAGCTAACAATATGCTTTGACCTCCAAACACTCAACATAGTACAAACACAGCTATCCCTTTCATTGACTCTGCGAGGTGCAAACTAATGCTATCAGAACACCAGAGCAAGTGTGAAGCAATCAGGTGCCTTCTGAAAAGAACGTATTTTGTGATTCTCTTGCTACACAGGTAGCCCATTTGGATACTACTAGCGACATCTTTCCAATGCTAAAATAACTGATATTAAAACAGTTAGAGAGGAAACAAGTGATTTGTTTTGTAATTTGAGCTCTGGAATATTTTCATGCAACCCTGAGTATCAGTCTTCAAATCTTGCTTTTTTTTTAAAAAAAATGCAAACGTGTTGTTTTGTGTTATTTTTAGGCTCTCATGACTCATTTAGCTTCTACATTGATGAGGCCTCACCCGTTGGACCTGAACAACCTGACACCGTCCAGAATTTTGTCTCTGTGTTTGGAACTGTGGCTAAAAAGCTGATGAGGAAATGGTTGGCGACGCAGACGATGAACTTCACAAGCCAGCTTGGAGCAGGCATACGGTATTTTGATCTTAGAATCTCCACCAAGCCCAGAGACCCTGACAATGAACTCTACTTTGCTCATGGTTTGTTCAGTGCCAAAGTCAACGAGGGCCTTGAGGAGATCAGTGCCTTTCTTGCTGACCACCACAAGGAAGTGGTCTTTTTGGACTTCAACCACTTCTACGGGATGCAAATGTGCCACCATGAAAAACTGGTCCAAATGCTCAAAGACACTTTTGGGAATAAAATGTGCCCGGCTATATTTGCTCACGAAGTCTGTCTCCAGTATCTGTGGGAGAAGGATTATCAAGTGCTGGTGTTTTATCACAGTCCAGTGGCTTTGGAGGTTTCCTTCTTGTGGCCAGGGCAGATGATGCCAGCTCCGTGGGCCAACACAACAGATCCTGAAAAACTGATCCAGTTTCTCCAGGCATCCATCATTGAGAAGAGGAAGAAGGGCTCCTTTTTTATATCTCAGGTGGTGCTGACCCCAAAGGCTAGCACTGTGGTCAAAGGCGTCACTAGTGGTCTCAGAGAAACCATCACAGAAAGGTGAGTGCCTTACAAATCCAGGTGTGCTTGGATATATGGCCTAGGATATACGTATCTACGGGCTGCCTCTCCTAGTACGCCCCACGGAGGATTTTACGGTCTGCAAATAATAACACCTTGGAGATCCTGGGACTCAGAGAGATTAGGCTGGCCTTGACCAGGGCCAGGGCCTTTTCAGCTTTGGCCCCGGCCTGGTGGAACACTCTGCCACAAGAGATCAGGGCCCTGTGGGATCTGACATCTTTCCACAGGGCCTGCAAGACGGAGTTGTTCCACCAGGCCTTTGGTCAGGGCTCAGCCTGACTCCCCTTTTCTTTTTGTATAAGAACCAATATGAAAGAGGCCTCCCAGCATTCTCACGGGCCAATAAAAAATCAGCATAAACCGTTAGGCTGATGAGCACTTACTGTTCCCAACCCTAACCCTTCGGAAAGCCATCTAATTAGACTTTAATTTGATTTTGACCTGTTTTTAGGAGGTAATTTAATTACTGTTTGATCTTATACCAATGTTATATATCTTATGAGCCCTACTTCGGTCAGGGAGGGTGGGATATAAATAAAAGTTTATTATTATTATTATTATTATTATTATTATTATTATTATTATTATTACATGGAAGTAAGATCCTATTAGAGTTGTCTTCTCTTATTAATTTATGTTGGTCAAAAAATGCAGAAACAACAATTGTTACTGTTACTTGTGGACGGGAGCAATTGGCCAGAAATCAGATAATGACTGTTTCCCTCTTTTTTGGTCTGTATTTGTAAACATGCATGCTTATTATCTACAGGTGATGGGTTTAAGTATTGATTAATGTCCTTCATGCAGCTTGAGTCTGGGTCTGAATATTAGGTGTGGCCACCATGCAGAGAGGAAGGAATGGGTGACCCAGATGTAAATATGTAGGGATAGATTTGCAGTACACCCAACTTTGTGATCCTTTCTGAAATGAGAAAGGGAAGTGGGGGGCTGAGCATAAAAAACAAAACAAAACAAAACAAAACACAACAAAACAAAACACAACAAAGCAAAGCAAAGCAAAACAAAGCAAAACAAAACACAGTGTTCTCTTGCACCAAGGTAGAGCTAATCCATGACATTTTCTTGCCTGAAGTTGAGATGGGGAAGAATACCAATTTATTTCCAAAAACAATTCTTCCCAATAGTTTTTATTCCTGTATTAAGTTGCAAGCCACAATAAAATGATGAGAGCTAAAGGGCGTCCAACTTCAGAAATTTATATTGTTTATATTATATATCACATCAGTAGCTTTCACCCAAAGAATCCTGGGAAATGTAGTTTGGTGAGGATGTTGAGATTTCTCTATTAGAGCTCCCTAGCCCTTGACACAGAACTACAATTCCCAGAGTTCCCCAAAGAGAAGGAATCATTATTAAACTGATTTATTTTCTAAGTGTAGATGCATCTCAAGGGATGCTTCTTACCACATGCTTTACTTCTGTCAAAGGGGATTTATTTTCAAAACACTTTTCTTGTTTTCTTTTTCTTTGTTTTAGGAGTAATTAATTTTTTCATTGAAACAATTCACTTCAAGGAGTACTTTGAACCTGATTATTCAAGTAGTGCAAAACCCATCTCTGCATCTTCTGTTGGGAAAATACCTTGAAATATATTTCCATTCATACAAAGGTTGTCGGAGGGATTAGTTTTTTCTTACCATGGGGGATTAGTTTCCTTCTTTGCTCTTTCCCACTTGAAATATTATTCAAAGAAAATAGGGCAATGATCAAGGTTCAGCTGCCTAGCTTGGGTTGGAAAACATCTAAGCCTTAGAGGGTTTCATTGTATCACTTAATTGTATGTTTTCAGTCTGAAATTTGATCTTACTGCTAATGCGTGCATTACAAATCCTAATGAATATTTGTGTAACGGTTATCTGAAGACCTGGACTTGCTTTGGAGTAACCGATACTTCAGATTTTAACTCTCTCCACCCCCACTACCCCTTTCTCCTCCCTCCCCACCATTCCCCAAAAGTTGTAAATTTGAGTCCAGTTAAAAACATATCTCAACCCTTTCTGTTCACCTATGGTGTGTTTTTTTTACATTTAAAGAAAAAGTGAAAGCTGGCTTGTCTCCTTTCCCCCTGTTCGGTACAATGAATATATTCATGGGTTTATTGCTTTATGTGTTCATAATGAGCACCTTTATAAAAAATATATATATCTTTTAAACTAATATTGTGTTACAGATGGAAATGACTCTTCTAAGATGTTGTCTGCTATGAAACACAGCATGCACCATCTAACAAAGGAACGATGCTTCCCCCCCTTTAAAATAGGGGTGGGGAATCAGTGGATTTCAACTCTCATCGGCCTCAAATGATGGAAGTTGTCTTCCAGTCATATCTGGAAGCTCCAGGTTCCATAACCCATTCTAAATTACTGTTAAAAGCATGCATAAATTTGTGCAGATACAATTAAACAATGGATGCATTGATTAAAATGCATACAATTAATCAGCTCCAATTTCCTTAATTGGGTGATCTGACTCATATATGTGTATGTATATGTGTGTATGTATATGTATATGTGTATGTGTATATGTATAGGTATATGTACATATACATGTATATGTACATATACATGTATATGTAGGGATGTGGGTAGTGCTGTGGGTTAAACCACAGAGCCTAGGACTTGCTGATCAGAAGGTCGGTGGTTCGAATCCCCGCGATAGGCTGAGCTCCTGTTGCTTGGTCCCTGCTCCTGCCAACCTAGCTGTTCGAAAGCACATTAAAGTGCAAATAGATAAATAGGTACCACTCCAGCGGGAAGGTAAACGGCATTTCCGTGCGCTGCTCTGGTTCGCCAGAAGTGGCTTAGTCATGCTGGCCACATGACCCGGAAGCTGTACACTGGCTCCCTCGGCCAATAAAGCGAGATGACCGCCACAACCCCAGAGTCGGCCACGACTGGACCTAATGGTCAGGGGTCCCTTTACCTTTATATGTATATATATGTGTGTGTGTGTGTGTGTTTATATGTATATATGTGTATGTGTATATGTATATGTATACGTATATACACACACATACACGCTTTTGGAGAAAGGTACATATTCAGACCCTACCCCTCCAGATGTTAATTCTTCTGGAGGAGATGTTCCACTGGAGGCCGGAAATATATGCAGCCAGCCATAAGGTCTTTGAAGACTGATGAGTTCACTGATGTGGCGCATGAGTGCATGCCCACAACAAAGCAGCTTGTGCTGACGCCGTACATTGACGCACAAACACCGTCTCACCTGCCACAAAGCTATTTCTCTAATGCAGACGGGAATTACAAGGGCGCAGTTCATCTGTCCTCCTCAGAATGAAAAATGGCTCTGCTCTCCTCCCCAGCCCCCTTCCCTCAAGCAACACAGCAAATGTACAATAAGGCAGCGCCGTTGTAATCCAGATAAAAGCGAAAGGAGTCTGCAGGCCTCCCCGAAAACACAGCTCAATAGCAAATACGCCATGTCTGCTTCTGGCTGATAATGTTCACTGAAGAACTCTGCTGCTTGATACCAGAGGCAGCTAGTCCCTGGTGTCTAAAAGAAGGTGGGGCGTGTAATAATGTCAGATTCCTCGAAGCTCTTTTCTGAATTCACAACTGCAACCTGGATCCAGCAGTGGTTGGCATGGGTGGGTAAATGGGAAGACTCAGGTGGGCACTTTCCTGTTATTTTGTCATTTTCAGTTTTCTTAAGAAACATGGAAGGCTCGCGGCAACATCAGACTTCGCATGTTCTCCTGTACAGCATGTACATGCCAAGCTTCTTCGACTAGCAGGCAGCTTGTGCCAAATTCATCGTGATCCTGCTGTTCTTTCCCCTCCCTTTCCATCCTGTTCTTTGCCTTTCTTCTCCCTTTTACAAATTCAACATTGGCTGGAACAAGAGGCTGGAGGATAAACAGCAGTCAGTTGTGTGTTCAGCTTTTCCATTCTAAAAGGGATCTGATGGGGCCATTATTGAAAATAAAAGCTGCTAGTAGTTCTTACTCTCTTAATTCATTTGAATGGATCCTCCTTAAATCTAACCAACAAAGTTTCACACACACACACCCTAAAACTCCCAGGGGCAAGATGGAGTTCCAGGTACATTGAGGCCCTCACTCTGTAATGTTTCATAATTTGGGATGAGCATTGGTCAACTCCCTCCCCTTCCCCAGTCTGGTGGAGCTGTTGATGAATGCTGGTTCTGTCCAAAGGAAGCCATCTGTCATCTGATGAATGAGGGAGCTCTGACCTGCTGTGCAGAACTGAGACCTGGCCAAATGAGCTGGCCTGGCTTCACCTATGTACCTCCTATAGGTACATAGCTGTGTCTGCCTGGGAAGTCAACACAGCTCCAACCAAGTCAGAGGGGTGAGCCTAGGGGCCTGAACTCAGGAGGAAAACTCCATTCTGAAAGTAGAAAAACCCCATTCTGAAAGGCATCAAAAAATTGAAAGCACTTACCGGTACTTGTTCCCACAGATTTTCCAGGACATTACCAGGATTTCAAAGGTGGAATTGACATCCAGGGGTGGGGGGTGGACAATTTCCGAAAGGTGGCACTTTCTCCTGGATCTTATTTTTTTCAGAAATTTGGGGTTTTTTAGTTTCTCAGATTGAAATTTTGCAGTCACCTATCCAACATACAACAAACAACAAGGAATCTCTTGGACTTCCCCCCTATCCTTTGTGGGTCCCACTGTTAATCATTTCCTCCTGCATCTTTTATAATAATCCAGATCTTTATCTCTCCATTGTATCCTAAATTCACCATTAAACTACAAGTGATATTCCAATCCTACTAATGATTTTAACTGTTTACAGTGGCCTTTAAGATATGTTATAAATTTCCCCCATTGCTTTCTACTGGATCTTAGGCAAGTCAATCGAAAAATTTTGTTATTTTGGCTTTTTTTTTTTTTTGTAAGCTCAACTTTGGAGTTGTCCTGGTTTTCAGTTTTCGGAATATGGCAGCCCTACCATGGGTTTTCCCATGTCCTCAGGACACTGCTCCAAATGCCTCCTGGATATGTTGGAGCCTTCTTACAAGAACAGGCAGAGATGATCTCTCTCCAGAGGTATCTGCTCTCTGGCCCAGATTTTCTAACTTTTGTATGCACTGGTTTTTATCTTCAAAGGTTCTTACATCTCTTTGTGTTAGCTGCTCCAGGGTACGGCTGTATTTTTAGAGTTGGCGACAAGGATTAAGTAATGATGGCTCTAACTGAGCCAGTGAGTTAAAGGAGCTTAGAGTTGTTCTACTTGGCCGCAAAGCCCCCACTAACCTTCTAGGGTTTTGGGTGCTGGGGATAAAATGGAGAGAATTCCACACAAGCTATCTATCCTGAGTTGCTTGGAGCAGAGGCAGGAATTAAATGTAAAGTATCAGGAGTCATCACCATTGTGGAAGCAGTTGGGAATAGCTCTAGGCCAGCAGTAGTGTGGCTGCGACTGCCACTAAGATTTTGCCTGGCCCAAACCTAGACTTTAGAAAAAGTGGGATTTTGAGGAGTAATTTTCAAGAATTGAGAGATGGCATGGATTATGGAGTCAAAGTCTCCAACAGGGATGGGTGAATATTGTGAATGTTGGTTTCCTTCATCTTTACACTTTTACAAATGTAAGTTCACTTTTCCACATTTCCACATCATTTTGTGATTTAAAAAACAACAACAGTGCAATCTAGGTATGGCCACACATATACACCATACATTTAAAGTGCTTTAAGCAGTCTCAGATTCTCCCAAAGAATTATGGGAGCTGTGGTTTGTTAAGGGTGTTGAGAATTGTTAGGAGACCCCTATTACCCCCCCCCGAGCTACAGTTTCCTGAATGGTTTAGCAATTAATTCTTCTTCACAGGGAACTCTGGGAACTGTGTCTCTTTGAGGGGAGTAGGGGCCTCCTAACAACTTTCAGCACCCTTAACAAACTACAGTTCCCAGAATCCTGTGGAGGTAGCCATGAAAGTTTAACGTGGGGGGGGGGTCATAGTGCTTTATATGTATGCTGTGAATGTTGGCCTATATCTACTCAGAAGTCCCAATGAGTTTTATGAGCCTTAGCCTCAGCTAACTGTGTTTCAGCTTCACAACCCAAGTCTATTGCAAGAAAAACAACAGAGAGTCCGGTAGCGCCTGGAAGCAGACTTCGCAAACCTGGTGTCCTCCAGGTTCAAAATGTTCAAAGCAGCAGAACACATCTGCTAGACCTGTTCCTAATAAGTGACCCCCATTCTCTGCCCTAATTCCAGACCAATCAACTACTTTAACTCAGACTCTCCAAGAGTCCCTATTTTCCAGGGACAGTCCTGGATTTACAGAGGTCATCCCCATTTCTGATTATATCCTGGAATGTCCCGCTTTTCCTATTGTCATTGGAGAAATGTTGGAGGGTATGTTAACTGGCTTTCCCAGTAGTGATGTTTTCCCAGTAGTGATGTATGGAAGTGAGAGCTGGACCACAAAGAAGGCTGATCGCCGAAGAATTGATGCTTTTGAATTATGGTGCTGGAGGAGACTCTTGAGGGTCCCATGGACTGTAAGAAGATCAAACCTATCCATTCTTAAGGAAATCAGCCCTGAGTGCTCACTGGAAGGACAGATAGTGAAGCTGAGACAGATCGTGAAGCTGAGGTGTTGGGAAAGATGGAGGGCACAAGGAGAAGGGGACGACAGAGGACGAGATGGTTGGACAGTGTTCTCGAAGCTACTAACGTGAGTTTGACCAAACTGCGGGAGGCAGTGGAAGACAGGAGGGCCTGGCGCGCTCTGGTCCATGGGGTCACGAAGAGTCGGACACAACTAAACGACTAAACAACAACAACATGTTAACTGGCAAACTGCAACTGCTTCTTCCCCAACTTCCTGTCTCTCTGCAGACTCCTCCTGCCTCTTACCGTAACACATTCCATTCTCTCAGCAACTCCCCGGTTCCATCCAGTCTCACACCAGAGCACAGTTCATGACCACATACATCCCACCCACCATGACAGCAGTCATTTTGTTAGCAAATCAATAAAAAGCAGGCAAGACAGAGACTCACATTTTGCCTCACTGCATTTGCCTCTCAGTAGTTCATGAAATATCTCTGGAGCCAGCGATTCACTTCTCATTTTCTTCCCTGTGAAAATTATTATAATACCTCATTGAGGATTTGTGAGGCTAAATTCATTAATGTTTGCAAAGCACTTTCCATGATTCTTCGCGGCTGGAAAAAGATGCAGACTTCATTTTGAGCAGTAGGATAAAACACAGTGATTTCATTATTATTATTATTATTATTATTATTATTATTACAGGTGGTGATGTTTTTATTCCTTTAAGAGCCATTATTCTGATTTGATTGTACTTTCCTTGCAAGGGGGAAAGGTGGGCAAATTCAGTGTTAGGCCTTGTGCATTCCCACTTGACTGTCAGAAGTCAAATTTTATAGCGAAAGAAATAAAAGGGGGTCTAGGAGGAGTTTGTAATGGAGATGGGATAACTTTGGGCTTGGGAAGACACAATACGCTTGGGCCGAAACAGATGCACAAATTGCTATAATGCCGCTTCCCCCAGACTTCATGATTTGAGCTGGTAAAAGAATGACATATCCTTCAGCATTTTTCTGATGAAAATGGGGCGTCCTATCCCATAATAATAATTTTATTATTTATACCCCACCCATCTGACTGGGTTGCCCCAGCCATTCTGGGCAGCTTCCAACATATATAAAAACATTAAACATTTTTAAAAACTTCCCTATGCATGGCTGCCTTCAGATGTCTTCCAAAGGTTGTACAGTGGTACCTCGGGTTACATACGCTTCAGGTTACAGACGTTTCAGGTTACAGACTCTGCTAACCCAGAAATATTACCTCGGCTTAAGAACTTTGCTTCAGGATGAGAACAGAAATCGGGCTCCAGCGGCGTGGCAGCAGCAGGAGGCCCCATTAGCTAAAGTCGTGTTTCAGGTTAAGAACAGTTTCAGGTTAAGAACAGACCTCCAGGATGAATTAAGTTCTTAACCCAAGGTACCACTGTATAGTTATACTTATCTCCTTGGCTTGGGGTTGAGTAGCTCCGTACCCTCCAATATTTCTCTGAAGAAATTACGGACGTCCTAAGGAAAATCAGGACATTCTAGGATCAAATCAGAAACCAGGATGGTCTTCTGTAAATCCAGGACCGTTCCTGAAAAACAGGGACACTTGGAGGGTCTGGAATGAACGAGGAAGAGGCGGATGTAAAGATGGGTTTAATGTGACCGAAGGATGGAGCATACAATGGGCTTTGACCTTTGGGGAGATTTTAAAATTGTAGAGCCATCTAAATTAGAGTTCTGGTAGCTAAGCAACTGTCATGTAGAATATATTACTGCTTGATAAAGTGGCTTTAAGGACTGAAGCAAAACTGATTGTTGATGAGCAGTTTGGAGCCTTGGAGATCTGCCAGGTCCATCCTTTGTTTACTGAGCTTCATCAGAGAGGAGTGTTTTGCCTCAAGAGCTTTAAGACAATTGCAGTAATGCATGGTGTGAAGAATTAAACGCCCAAGACCAACACAATCTGGAAGCCACCTATAAATTCACAACAGCTCCTTAATGTGGGATTGCCACAATGGGTCCCTTATTTTCAAAGGCTGCCTCTTTTTTGCTAGTTATACCTTACTTTGGGGGGGGGGGCGGGAATCATTGTTGGCGTTAATTTCATGGGGGAGCTATGTTCATGATCTCCATCTGGACACTTTTGATTGGACTGCCTATTTGCTACATTAGAACCTTTTAGATATGATTGCTAAGAGAATCACTTATGGTGTCTCAATCATGTATTTTACTTTGTAGCTGCTGTGGCATAACAATAATTATTTTGCTGTACAATGTAGGAAGGTGTCCTTCCAGAGATCACAAAGATAAATCTAACCCGGGTCATTCCCATTTCTAGCTGTCTTGAAGAAAATCTGTGCTGATTATACTTTTTAGTGTTATTTTTTCAGCTGCAATGGGGTGCAAGCATGTATTAAATCTAGCCATTTTTTACTGAGCATTATCAGTAATGATCTCTGAGGGAGCGGAGAGATCTATGCTCTTATCCAACTTCCCAAGTTTACAAATGCTATAGTATCTATAAATGAAATATGCAAAATGCAGGCAGGGCATCAGATTGCATTAGCAGTATTTTATATATTTAGGTCAGGTCAGTTTTGCCACGAGAAGAAAATCTGATTTGTTGAATTTGTTTCTTTTGTGTGCTAAATAGTACCAGCTTTCAGCCTGCGAGGCTGGGTTCATGAAAAATTGTTGCCAAGTTGGTGGTGACTTTTTACAAGATAAAACCTTTCTGACTGATGGGAGTTCAAGTCAGAAACATATGGAGGGCACCAGGTTGGGGCAAGGGTGTGCTAAAAAGGTGCCCTGCCCAGGGGAACTTATTTTTCCAAGTATCTAAGGATACTGCCAAAGAATTAATGCTTTTGAATTATGGTGCTGGAGGAGACTCTTGAGAGTCCCATGGACTGCAAGAAGATCAAACCTATCCATTCTTAAGGAAATCAGCCCTGAGTGCTCACTGGAAGGACAGATCCTGAAGCTGAGGCTCCAGTACTTTGGCTACCTCATGAGAAGAGAAGGCTCCCTGGAAAAGACCCTGATGCTGGGAAAGATGGAGGGCACAAGGAGAAGGGGATGACAGAGGACGAGATGGTTGGACAGTGTTCTCGAAGGTACAAACATGAGTTTGACCAAACAGCAGGAGGCAGTGGAAGACAGAAGTGCCTGACGTGCTCTGGTCCATGGGGTCATGAAGAGTCGGACATGACTAAACGACTAAACAACAACAACAAGGATACCAGCATGTCTAAGCATAATCAGAAAAGAGCTGTTTTAACCCATCGGCTCTAGCAAAAACAAGCTAGCTAGATTTTACCCAGTGGCAATGGCCCAACAAAGAAACTTAAGGTGTCTCAAGGGATTTCTTAATTGCTTCAAGATTGGTTCTTACATTGCAAAGAACCAGATTTATAGCACTGAAGAAATGCCTTGAGCCACCTTAAGGTTTATTTGCTGCACCATTGTCCCTGGGTAAAATCTAGGCTACCTTGGCTCTCCCTTTCTCCATTCATGTCACTTGTCTCATCATTCGTCCCCCTGCTGTTTCTTTATGTAGCTCTTGATTGCTCAGTGACATGTATGCCTCGGTCCCTGAGCTAGCTAGTTTCACTTTCCTGGATTCTCACATCAGTGCTCCATTTCACAGCTGCATGGTTAACCATGTCACTTTGGCTCCTACTCTTGGTTACACTCGCTGAATATTCCATCGGGGAAATGCATCCAACAGCGCTGGGATGTATCAATTCATTACCGGCTCCCGCTGCAGAGAAAACGCTGCCTGTTCGATGTGGTTTTATTTAAGGAGATAACATATGCTGTGTACAGGAAGGGCAGATCAGGGCTATTGTAATTGCCTGGAGTTGAATTACCTCCAGCCGTGTTCTTGTCAGATATCATAAGCGGAGACAGAGGGTAAGCCTGGTCAGTATTTTCTTGGGTAATCTCTAGTGAATACACAACTGCCACGGGCATTGGTGCTGGAAATTCAGCATCATCAAACAGCCTTTGTGTTGGGGTATGAGCTGTAAGGAATCTTGTGTTGCATAGGTAGGTCACATACACTTGTGCAAGGATCATACACTTGCCTTTATGATCCCTTATATATTAGAAAAGTGGGGAAATGTGCAATCAAGGTGCTGTTACAAAAGCTGGGTGTCATACCTGCAAGATTCTAGGGGGGTCCAGGCACTCGCCCAGGGTCTGTGTTCCTTTGGAGAACCAAGACTTCAGAGACTGTTGTATCTTTAAGAAATATGGTATATTCACCAATTTAGACCTTCAGTCTCCATGGAGGGAGTCCAGGTCTTACTAAATGGTCATTTCAAGAGGAGCTTGTCCCCCACAGCAGGACAGCTATGGAGTCCAAGGCATCTCTCCTAGCTAGCCTTCAGCCAGCCTGCCCAAGATGGATCCCAGTCTTTCTTCTTCCTCCTCCTTCACAGAACACCCTGCTAAAAACTCTCTTTTCCTGTCACCTTGCACCCAGTTATCCTTGCAACCTTCCAGACTCCAGTTCACACCTCAGGGCACTGGGGAAAGGACAGTTGCATTGCCAATGGCTCTCAATGGCCCTCGCTTGGCCAGGTCGTTTTGCATAAGCTAACTTAGGGATTCATCTGCAGCTTGTATTTCTCCCTTCACATCCCAAATAATCAAAATCCTACCATTTATTAATTTCTAGGGTTGGTGGGGGGTCCCCCCCTAATCTATAACATACCTTTAAAGTTGGAGTGGGCAAATTTGATGAACATTTCCTCATGATTGGCAAGGAAAAATGGGGGCATGGAGGGCTAGGGGACAAATTCAATTCAGTCCACATTTAAATTATTTATTAATTAAGGTCATATTCCGCTCTTCATCAGAAGATCACAGGGTGGTTTACAGCATAAAAATAGAAAATGAAAACACAAGATACATATAATAAGAACAACAACAACAAAAACCCAACAATAACCCCCCTCCCGCAAACACATTTAAAAGGCCATAGCATGTTCAATCAGCGAAATGCCTGGTTGTAGAGGAAGGTTTCTGTCTGGTGCCTAAAGATATGTAGTGAAGGCGCCAGGCAAGCCTCCCTGTGGAGACCATTCCACAAACAGAGCAGGAAAGTTTTTGTTCTCATGTTGTCAACCTCTGGACCAGGGGTCAGCGACCTAAGGCCCATGGGCCACAAGCTGCCCATGGGGGTCATTTAACCTGCCCATGGACCCCCACCGCCGGCTCAGTCAGCTCCCATGTGCTAAACCGGCACAGAGCAGAGTGGGGACCGCCTTCTGCGACACTGGCCGGCTTCCCATTGGCTGCAGGAAGCTCCTGCAGCAAATGGGAAGCTGCGCACGCCTCCTCCGCACTGGAAGGAGGACCGGAAATAGTGTTTGTGCATGCGCACTCTGGTCCACCGCAGCGTCTGCAGGACCATGAACAGGCCCAAGCCACAAAAACTTTGCCAACCCCTGCTCTGGACCGTTTGTGGAGGGGCGCTGAAGAAGGGCCTCAGATCACGAGTCCAGGTTGGTTTAAAGGCAAATCTTCATAACCCCCCCTTATACCTCTGACTTGCCTTTTCCCTAAACTAAAAAGTCCCAGATGCTGCAACCTTTATGTGGGGCTTAGAGGAAAAATAAATGCCACCTTCATTAAATCATCCTCTGAATATTCCCTGAATATGAATAGCGTATATGCTTGTTACAACCTCTTACAATGGATGAATTATCTATCAGCAAGGCAGTTAAATAACTTTTTTAATAAGTCTAGGTAGCAGTGTCAAATGACCTCCGTCCCGAGGCCCACGGTGCTTGCTGGCTCTTGTCGGCGTCTACCGAACCACATCAGCCCAATAAATTGACAGAAATTACCGTAATTGCTCCACATGGAATTCTAGGACTTGCTGGCCTTGAATATAGTCAGCCAGCAAGGAGGCTTTTGATGCGATCTCTCTACTACAGCAGAGGCCAGTTCAAAGGATCCAATTAAAAGAGGGGCTGAGTCTCCGTATGGGAGAGTAAGGCGAATTCCTCAGCCGGCAAATATAAATGGTGGGAAGGGTATCTGTAGCAGGAGTGCAGGGTTTTTCACAACGGCATGCAAATGCAATGTCGCCTCCAACGCCTTTCCCTCACGCCTGTGGGAGTTTGAACAGAGGGTTTATCTTGTCACCAAAGAAGGTCGATGGGAATAGACACCACAGAGTCAGGCCCTCTGCGGTCTCCCGTGAGACTGGCTGACTGTAACAGAAGGTATGCCTTGGCAGCCCATCTGTCTGGGAAACACAACAGACCTCGATGACTAGGCAGCTAGCCATCCTTCGTTAAACCTTTGGTGTGTTTTGATGCTTCCTGCAAAAGCCAACCATTTCCCTCATGTGTAACTAGATGTACTCCTGGCCTGGACCCTTCAGCGACACTACCGCTCGTCTAAATGTTCAGCTGCCGTTAAAATTAACAACATTAATAATACGACTCTTCTTTAGTCATGGAGAACACAGGCCAGTTACTGTAAGACAGGGGCAGGGAACACTTTCCTGCTTGGGGGCTGCAAAACTGTGGACACAAGCCAGGAGTAGGTGGGGCAGGAGCTAAAAGTGGATGTGGTTTCAACCCACACATACATCTTCATCCTGCATCCAAGCAGCAGGAGCTGTGATCACAGGTCAAAGGCACATTCCAGCCTGTAAAAAGCTCTTCAGGGGGGTCTGGAGCAGAGTCGGTGATAGGTGTGTCCTGAGAATGGGTGTGGACTGGGGAGGGCATGGCCTAGAGAGAATCCTGAGGGCCATTTTGGTCCCTGGGCCTGAAGTTCATCAGACCTGCTCTAAGAACTGCTTTGGTCGCGCTGTGTGATGAAATCTGTTGGGGAGAGACAAGGGAAATGTGTCCCTGTGTGGAGCCAGTGGGGTATAGTGGTTAAGAGCAGTGGACTCGTAATCTGGTGAACTGGATTCGATTCCCCGCTCCTCCACATGCAGCTGCTGGGTGACCTTGGGACAGTCACACTTCTCTGAAGTCTCTCAGCCCCACTCACCTCACAGAGTGTATGTTGTGGGGGAGGAAGGGAAAGGAGAATGTTAGCCACTTTGAGACTCCTTCGGGTAGTGATAAAGCGGGATATCAAATCCAAACTCCTCCTCCTCCTCTTCTGTTAATTCTCCTCAACCTCTCAGTGGCTTTTGATACAGTGGTACCTCGGGTTAAGTACTTAATTTGTTCCGGAGGTCCGTTCTTAACCTGAAACTGTTCTTAACCTGAAGCACCACTTTAGCTAATGGGGCCTCCTGCTGCCGCCGTGCCGCTGGAGCACGATTTCTTTTCTTATCCTGAAGCAAAGTTCTTAACCTGAAGCACTATTTCTGGGTTAGCGGAGTGTGTAACCTGAAGCATATGTAACCCGAGGTACCACTGTACCATCGACCATGGCATCCTTCTTGAGCGGGTGTCCGAGTTAGAGGTGGGTGGCTTTGAGGTGGTTGCTGTCCTGCCTGGATGGTCCAGGGAGTGTTGCTTGGGGAGTGTTCTTCAGCCCTGTGGAGCCTTCAATTTGGGGTTCCTCGGGGTTTGATTTTATCCCCTATGCTGTCTGACATCTGCATGAAATGACTGGGTGGGTTTATTCAAAGTTTTGGAGTAAACTGTTGGCAATTTGCTGATGACCCACAGCTCTGCTTCCCCTTTACATCTGTGGGTGAGGCAGTGGATGTGCTGGACTGTTGTCTTGCCTCAGTAATGGACTGGATGAGAGCCAACAAAGACTTGGGCACTGTTAGTGGGTGGTTCCCTAGACCAGATGGTTGGGAGGCTGCCTGTTCTTGATGGGATTACACTCCCTCTGGAGGAGCGGGTACATAGTTTGGGGGTACTTCTGGGTCTGCTGCTTTTGGAAAAGCCCCCACTCCATTACAAAGCAGGACTTTGGAAAGTAATGTGCAAGTAGCTTCTTGGTGACATGGATGATGATGTTGGACTTCACCACCCATCAGCCTGAAATATACTCGGAGTCCTGTAGTGATTTATTTCTTTATTGCAGCTTGTAAAACAGTGATTGAATTGCCCCCCCCCCCAAACCTCAGGCTTTTATATACATTATTTACACAATGAGTCCCGTCTGATTGGCTGATTCTGCTTCCCTCCTGGATTGGTCTTTTCCTGCAGATAAGTCAGTTATTGCATTCTACGATCCTACCAGCCTAATAGGCTGATTAACTTCCTCCTGGAGCCTAATTGGTCTTTTCCTGCAAGCCAATCAGTTGTTGCATTCTAGGATCCTACTTGCCTATTGTTCTAGGATCCAAGCTTAGTACATAACACAGCCCCATCCAGCATGGCCCAAATCAGGGGTTACGGGAATTGTAGTCCAACAAATTCTTGAATGCCTCAGGTTCCCTGTCCCTGACATAGATTCTTTGCTGATCTCAGGGCATCAGCCATGGAAGTTCTTCATTCTTATAGGCATCAGGCTCATTGGAAACAAGTGGAAGTAACTTTTACAAATTTATGAATTCAGCTTTTCTAAATTGCCGCTCGGCAGCCGTGGAATTCATTCTGCTGAAATGCTTATCTATAATTCAGCACTCTCCAATTGCTGGATAAAATTTGGAAGCATATTCAATCAGATGGCACAGTTTAACATTTTGAGGCTGGATGAACATTTTAATATGATTGATCACTACCCGGTAGTTTCTTGGCAACAACCATGAGCTGATTACTTCCCCCATTCCTCGCCCCTGTGTGATCAGTTCCTTTTAATAAGGAACCACCACCAACTTGGAGGACTTGTGTTTCTTGGTGAGATACAACAAACAAGCTCAGCCAGTGGAAGCCTGTGCAAGCACTTCCACTAACACAATGCCCCCCTCTCCCTCCACCCCCCATGCCCCCTGCATCTCTCAAATAGGCTTCGGGAGGGGGGCAGAAGATCCCCTGAGCAGTATGCAGGAGGAAGAAAGGTCAGGTCATTCCACCAGGCAAGCAGATGTGCTTCCAGTGATAGAGCAGTCTGCTAGCACTATGCTGAATTCCTCTCTCTGGTTGCAAAGGCCAGGCTGAGAGATAAGCAAACGGCATAATATAGTGGTAGCCCTCCAGATGTTGTTGGACTACAGCGCCCATCATGCCTGACCATTGGCCATGCTGGATGGGTTTGTAACCCAAGAACATCCCAGGCTTCTTCAGTGGCCTGCCTCCTCTCTGCTTCTCTTCCCCCTCAACTTCAGCCTCTGCTTCTGCCTTTGATTCTGGACTGCTCTCACAGCCTCTTCCTGCTCACTAGACCCTCTTGCGTCTTCGGCTTCTGACTCCTCCTCCTCCCAGTCTGCTCCCTCTTCTCACTCATCACTGTCCCACCACCAGTTCCCTGGCTCTGAGCCTTCTTCCCTTAGGGGTTCCCCTGCTGGTGCCTCCCACCCCTCCTCAGCATCCAGCCAGTCCATGACGCTGGGTCACCCAATCCAGGCCAAGGCCACAGTGTAAGGGGACAGGAGACGTAACATTTGGCCTGCCCTGGCACCGATCTGAATCTCCCTACTGGTAGCTGTTACTTACTAGGGCTATGTACTGGATATGGCTGGTTCTCAGATTCTGAACTGGAGTGGGCTGATTTGGGGCAACCCAGGATTCATCCAGATTGGGTTGAGGCAGCCCAAGATTGGCCTAGGCCACGTAAGGTTCGCCTGGAGTGATTGGGGAATGTCAAAAGAGCTGGGGGTGATTGTGATGAGGAGAGGAAGAAGGAGATTTGCAGGCAACCGGTGTGTTTCTTTTCTCTCCCTGCAACTGCATGTTTCACCGTGTTTAAGAAGTCCAGGGGGGAGAAGAAAACATTTGTCTCCTTCTCCCCATCCCTCTACCACATGACTGCCCAAGGCTCCCAAATTGGGTTGAGACTCAGATCTGCATACTCTAAGCTCCAGATAGTCTTGGGTCAAATCAGGGCCATTCTGTAGCATTGGAACCATAGCCCTGTTATTTATTCCAAGAAGAAAACTGGTACTGGCGCTTGGGGTGGGTGGGTATTTTGATGCAAACTTGAGGAACATTACAGGGATGATGAAGAAGAAGAGTTTGGATTTGATATCCCGCTTTATCACTACCCTAAGGAGTCTCAAAGTGGCTAACAATTTCCTTTCCCTTCCTCCCCCACAACAAACACTTTGTGAGGTGAGTGAGGTTGAGAGACTTCAGAGAAGTGTTACTAGCCCAAGGTCACCCAGCAGTTGCATGTGGAGGAGCAGGGAATCGAACCCGGTTCACCAGATTACGAGTCCACCGCTCTGAACCACTACACCACACTGTGATGGAGAGAGCTTTCTCTGACTCTCCAAAGGCCTTGGCTACCTGCAGTTTTTTGTATTGGGAAAGAGAAACACATTGGGCCAGACACATAATCCACTATCTCTCCCCCTCTCCCCCTCTTTTTTAACAGCTAACCAGAAGGTGTTTATTGCTAATGTCAGGGTGTATAATGTAGCTGTTTTATGTTTCTAAGAGCATTCAGCCATGTGGGTATCTGCCATGCCACATGGGCTGTGCTTTCGCTGAATAAACTGCTTAATGAGGCCAATTACAGGGATGGAGGCACTGGGAATTACAAGGAATTGTAAACAAGACAAGGGACAAGGGACAAATTTGATTTTGTTTGAATTCTAATAAGGAAACACCTAATTCTCACTTCTCAAGCCAATATGTGAACCAAAACACATCTGTCTTTTGAAATTCGCCCTTCTCCAAATTTTGCGATGCGGTTCTCCAGCCAAATAAAAATGCACATATTAGGGGAAAGTGTGCATAACATGCACATATTAGTGGAAATGACTTTTAAAATGCATAATAGTGAAAACTGATAGCAATCATGTGTAAAATTGCATACAAAATGTAATTTATTGGCAGAAATTTGCAGTAAAATATTAACACATTTACATGAGGTGTTTGGTTTCTATTTTTTTTTAATTGCTGCAGGAATGTGAAGAATTTAATTTATGTTTGAGAAACTGAGAAACCCAAACTAATGGATCTATATGTCCTTAAACAAATTTGTCCATTCTTAAACAAGACACACCACCTCCAGCCCAGGGAAAACACCGACTTGGTTTTTTTCTTCTCGTTGCCATGTACATATGGAATATTTTCATTAAAATGGTTCAGATTTTGGTTGTGATTTGAATTTTAAGATTATCTGTGGAAGGAAAAATATACTTTCCTACCTGTGAACTTCTCCTCTTGAGGAGAATTAAATGAAGTAGACTTTTGTTAAGTTGGATTCTCTGCTGCAAGTTTTCCAATTGTATTTGCTACTTCCATTTTTATTCATTTTTGAGACCTGGCCCATCAGGGTGGGGAACCGTTGGCCCTCCTGATGTTTCTGAACTTCAGTCAGAACATCAAAAACCAGAGAGCATCCAAAATGAAACAGAAAACAAAAAAGAACATTTCTCAAGATGTGGAGAATAAAATCCTTTCTCTCTCCTCCGCCCGGTATCTTGAGGTACATTGATGGGTGTTGGAGCCCAACAACACTGACAGGAGTTGTCACCATGTCTAAAACCATGGGAAGCCAATGCTGGTCATTGTAGATAACACTTAACTAGATGGGCTGATGGTTTGACTCAATGTAAGGTGCCTTCTTATGTCCCGGCACATTTGATGCTTTCAATGGTGGGTAATTTTCTCTCTCTTCTTCCTCCCCAGAGCTCTCCCTGCCATGATGCAGTGGGTCCAGACTCAGACACCGGGCGAAAGTGGTGTCAACATTGTCACTGCGGACTTTGTAGAACTTGGCGATTTTATCAGCACGATCATAAAACTGAACTACATCTTGGCTGAAGGCGAAGCTGATACGACTTGATAGTACCGTAATGTGTCTGACATGCTCTAAAGTGGAACTTATCTCCCTTAGTTGTGTTAGGTTGTAATCTTGTGGCACAGATTTTGCAAGCACATGCTGAATATTATTCTTTTCTTTTGGACATGCTGAGGACTTAGAAAGGATATGAGGGGAGAGAAAGAAAATAGGTTGTTGTTTTTCTACTTGGTCTGATCATTTCTTGACATTGATTAGCTTGTGTCTCATGAAACCCAACCAGGTTTCATTTACACAGTTATCTTATTCAAGAAAGCCATTCATAAATATTTCTCCAACAACCACATGTGGTTTTGGCCATATTGAGGATCATTCGCTATGCTTAACTTGTAACTGGCATTCATGAATTGCCCTTTGTCCGTGCAGTAGATTCTCATTGTCTTTAGTAATTCTGCTGCTGAACAAGAACATTGTATAGTCTTATCCAGGTGCTCCCTATATATATATAAATGTTTCAGAAATTGGTGGCATCAGGTTTGTTGAACTCAGGTGGGAGGGAAGGATATGGCATCGTAAAGAAAAGACCAGTCAAAAGTTAACAGTTGCAGTTACAATGCCTAATAACTTGCAGATTTCCTGAAATTTTTAAACATTTCAAATATATGTTGCTATTGCTTTTAAAAGAAGTTCCCCATTGTTGAGTCTAATTCTGTCTTCTCCTGTGAGGGGCAGAAGGCCTGCCATAGACTTATGCACAGAGTTTCATTATGCAGTTTTAGAGGTTGACTCTACATTACCATTTGGAACCGTGGCTTCCTGAGAAGTCAATTAAAAAAAATCATTATATTGATTTGTCACTTTAGTTAGTTAGTTAGTTATAAAATGCATTAACCGCCTTTGGGGAGTAGGAATGCAATGGAACATCCAGGGAAAGGGCATGACTGGAATCTTGAATGGAAGCACTCCATGCTGCAGCGTTCTGTTGCAAGCCCCATTTGTTAAGCTAAAATAAGCTTTTATTGTCTGAATCAATGATTCCTTCTAAAGCAAGAGTTTCCAAAATGTGGTCCATGAGCTTCATTCAGGTAGTCTGCAGCATGTCTGTGGATTTGTGGTTCAAGATGGGAGAAGGCGCACCTATCCCATTAAATACTGGTACTGAATTTTAATTGCGTTTTTGTTGCTTCTTTTATTCCTTATATTGGATTTTTATTGTACTACAGTTTGCATTCTATGGAATTCAAATTATAGTACTGTAAGCTGCAATATAGAAGAAACAAAAGAAGTAATTAAAAAATACAATTAAAAGCTACAACAAGTAGCACCACACATTACAGTTGCTACAACAGGCAGAAAAAACAATAAGTGGTCCGCGAGGAGGGAGAGAACCACTGTTCTAGAGAAAGTTACAAAGGAAGACTGCCCCATGTTGTTCTTAAAGGAATATAAAAAATGTTTATATACTTGACCATGTGAGGAAGTACCTCACACATAAACACATAAACATATCCTATAATTCAGAGATACAGTTGGAAGATATGTAATCCCCCCCTCGGGCATTTTCCCTCATAGTACTCACTGGTATGAAGTACCAGTACTTCTTTTGTGGCCCATGGCAGCCAATTTGGGCTGGCACCTATGGTACTTTTATCAATATATACCAGCACCTCTTTTTTTAACCCCCCAAAAGAGAGAGCACATGATAAGTACCTGAAATCATCATAAGACCTCATAACAGAACATGAAGAAGAGGTCTGATAATTTATTTGAATTTTCAGAGAAACCTGAGAAACAGCCTAGCTTAGTTGATCTACCAGCTGTTGCCCTGTCACGGGTCTTCTCAGACTGTGGACACCATGCATAAAATCAGATCTTTCACAATCATAGTCCCACTTCAACTATCTCTACTTCTTCAGCTCTGGATCCCACATTACTCTATAATCTCATCCCTTTTCCTCTTTTAACTCTCCCCTCCCTTGCTTCACTGTGACTGGAAAACCTCCAAGTCACTTGGATTGTCCCACTCAGTGGTGAAATGTTAGCTGTAATTCTAGATTCTCAGCTTAGTGGTCTTACAGGGATGTTGTTTAGTGGGGTAAGACATATTATTCCACTTATTTCAAAATGTCAGCTGGGGGTCCTACTTCTCATTCTGCTGAAGGGGACCCTAGATTTCTGCTCCAAAGTCCAGCCTTAACTGCACCTCCATTTCTGCTAGGACAACAGTAATGGGTGTGCAATATTCCCGTATTCAGCAAATTGTGCTCTAGGGTAGCAAGATTCCAAGTTTCTTCCCTCCCTGAGGATCCTTCTTTGAGTAATATCTCCAGATCTTGCTTCTATTCCCACCTGTCCAAACTCTCTTGTGTGAAGGAGTATTGGGTGGTACCATTGGTCAGTGGCAAAGCACAGAATTTGCATGCACAAGGTTCCAATTTTGGTCTCTGGCATCTCTGGCAAAAACTTCTAAGGAAGTTTATCCCTGATAAACTTTCAAGGAATCCCATGGCTCCCCAAACCATAGTCTGAGAAAACCTTGGCCTTAGGTTAATGATGACAAGAGAGACTAGACGCTGAGCATCTATGGGCTAATACTGTCAAATGTTCAAAGATGGCTAATCATCCAACATTATCTGCTGAATGGAGCGTATGAAACATCTCACCGACATCTGACACCAATTTTTCATGGGAAGAAGTGATGGGTGGGTGGGAATCAGTTGTTGTTGTTTTTTTTTAAAAAAACTATTGGGAACAAACTTTCCAGAAGCAAGAATTATTCTGATCCAACACAGGCACATAAGCAGACTTCCGTAACAGTTGCTGACACAGATATGCTACCAAACGTACAACTGGATGGATTTCTCCATCCACACTGTCATGCATATCCAACATCTACGTTGAGACATCATTGGATGTGAATTAGGAATCTGCGCCCAGAATTATCAGGTGTTGAGCATAGCTAAAGCCAGGGCTGTTTTTCAGCTGGAACTTGTCAGAATTCAGTTCTGGCACCTCTCAGGTTGGCGCCATTGCCATTGTAAGAGAACAAGGGAGGCGTTCATGGTGAGTTCCAGCACCTCTTTTTCTAGAAAAGAAGCACTGGCTAAAGCCAATATGTTTAGGGATGGGTATCTCTCTTTGTGGTTGTGTTTGTTTGGCCAAATCCTGTATTTCCATTTTAACACCCATTCAAATTCAGTGTGATTTTTTTTTTTAAACTGGTTCAGTGGGATGTTCATAAATATTCCCTTCTGGTGTTGTAGGACAACAAAGCACAGCTGCCTCTTGTGCACCTTAGAAGAGGGCTTGGGAAACCTTGGGCCCTCCAGATGTTGCCAGACTCTGGCTCCCATCAGCCCCAGACATCCCATCAACCCAACGTCAGGGCTGACTGACTCCTGACAACATCAAGAGGACCACAGGTTCTCCATTTCTGCCTTTGGCTGTGCACACATTACCAGCTTAGAACGCTGCCAGTCATACTTTTCCTCAATGTAGATTGAAGCTGGTTTGGGGGAGAATGCCTCAAAACACAGTATGTTGTTAGAAATGACAAGGTAGATAAGGATCATGTGTACACTGCTTCCCCAACCAGCAGTGGGAGCACACTGAGTGCAGAGTAAAAGCAGGAGTGTGTACACAGCCTTAGAGCAAGCAATTCTGAAGATGGATTGTCAGTCTGCTTTACAGAACAGCTTCAGTGTACTTTATTTCAAATAGGACACCTGGGGGGACAAGCCCAGCTGCCTGAACGCTGTCCTTTGTGTGGACCGTAAGAGCTCAGCCAATAACTAGTCTAGCTTCTTTTACAGTGAAGCAAAAGCTAATTGTGTATTATACAATATGTGTGGCATAACTCTGCAGTAGCTTCTGTGTTTACATTGTTCTGAACTGTTCCCGTTTACCTGCCGACAAAAAAAGAAAGATCAAATGCGCTGTATACTCTGCAAAATGTATTGATTACCAATTTGTTAAGAGTTCAGTGATTCCTTCTTCCCCCAGCTCATAATTTTGAAATTGTGCCAGTGTTCCTGTAAGTTTTCACGTTTGTGTTTGTGTGTATGTATGTGTTCAGGGGTGTGGGGTGTGTACTACGTTGTACAATATATGAGAATTAGCAACTTCAGCCTCAATGGAAAGGGTAGTTGTGTTATCTTCCTTAACGCTACAAATGTTCCAGCTTGTGAAATCTTGAAGTTTCATGTGTGCTTGAGGATTAATGTATTTGGGCTGAGATCCAGAGAGCTCTTTAATAGAAAGACTTCTTTAAAAACCATTGAGTGTATGGACCTCTTGAAGCTCGCTAGATCTCACTCCTAGGCTTCAGTTGCTTTCCTTCTTAGTACGCAAGTTTTAATTGTAAAGATTTAAGAAAAATGAATGTTTGCTTTAAAAAAAAAACAATGTCAAATATACAACCACAAATATTACAATGGAATGAATTTGCAAGGATTGATTTGCAGGTTTCATGATAATTAAATCTGAAATTCAGCATAATCTGTGTTTCGCTGCCAGGTTTCAAACCTGGGAAGGAGAGAGGGAGGGCAGGTTTTGTGACACTGAAACCAAAGTCAGATACCAAAAATTCTAGTTTTATTCCTGAAACTTGGGATATAATATTTTAAAACAAACATAAATACATGCCTACACTATGCTAGGTTTGTTCTGCAATGTTCTGAATATTATAGCTATTATAGATAGGGGGGATTTGCCAAATTTCAAATTGAATGGAAAAAATTACTTCCACTCTAATTTATATGGCCAATTCACACAACCTCTTTAAATAATTCAGATGGTGCATTTGTCACAAACAATGAAGGGAATCACCAAACAAAAAAGGAAGCAGTTTTCATTCTGACACATATCAAACACTGGTGTTCTGTCCTCATCATTGGACCCATGCCCCTCCTTTAGTGGGTGATAACCAACCAAGTCATATACAAAGTAGACCTATTTAAAATCAATAGACAACTTCACTGATTTCAGTGGGTTTACTCTAACACTGGGTATCCCACAGTATGCACTAACTTCTTTTTACCTAATTCAAGTACTCTAGCAACATTTTAGTGCCAACTGCCCCCCACCCAACGTTATCAAGTCTGGAATGGGTGGGAGTGGAAGTCAGTTGGCCAGCCATTTCACTGAAGTTCTGAGCAGAAGTGAAAAATGAGTTTGGTGTTTCTTTCACAGGGAGAAAAATTGATTCAGGCTATAATCCTAAATTCACTTACTCAACACAGTGGGACTTGCTTCTCTATAAACATCTACTTCTAAGTAGACATGACTAGGATAAGATTACAATCCTGTGCATATTCACATGGGAGAAGACTCTGAGATTTACTTCTAAGTGTAGGCTTGTAGTGCACCTTCTATTTTTTGAAAACCCACTTCTCGAATTAGGGGTAAATATAGTCCTGCTACCAAAATTAAACTGAAGATAATGTCATTCTTATTTGCAAATCCTTATCATCATCATCATCTTCATTTATTGCCCACACTTCACCCTAAGGTCCCAGAGTGGGTTACAACAATTAGAATACAACATTAAAAACAAATAAAAACACCTTACAATCACAGAAACAAGATGAGTCCTATTGTGAAAGCGTTCATTGAGGCCAATTCAAATTTCGGTAGGTGGCAGCAGTTGTCACAAGGTAAGTACTTTGTGTGGGGCTGCGCACGAGTGCCAGGTAATCTTCTCCCCAGCTATTAGAAACATATGAAAATAAAGGGATGCCCTGGCATGGAATAAACCACCACCACAATGGCTGACCACAACTGTAAGCTGCAGATTGAAGCCCCATTCCCGCACCTAGTCAGGTACCCTTGCTTTCAGTGACCTTAAGGAAGTCTTAGTTCATGCAGGGTGGTGGCCTGGTCCTTAAATGGGTCTGCTTCATAAGCAGGAAATTATGTGGCGCTGCCATGCTTTTGATGATAGAATCATAGAATTGTAGAGTTGGAAGGGACCACAAGGGTCATCTAGTGCAACCCTCTGCCCAATGTGGGGTTTGAACCCACAACCTTGAGATCAAGAGTCTCACACTCTACTGACTGAGCTACCGTTTCCAAAGCAGGACTTATCTATGGTTGGATTCCAACTCTCACCAGTCTCAGCCAGCATAGCTGATGCTTGAAAATGATGGGACTATTACAGGCAGAAATACCTGCTAAATCACCATGCATTGCCATTAAGAACATTGGTCCTGCCCAAGTTAAAGACATGTTGTAAGTACAAGAACTTTGGGAGTAAGTCCTATTGAGATTTGCTTCCAGCTAAATGTATTAGGCCAAGTGCTGCATTGAAAGTGCCAGTTGCACATCTTGTGACTGGATTATTGCATTCAATGGGATGCAGCTGCAATGAACTGTAGCTGGGTTGGGGTTATAATGATTGGCACCATCATCAGTTTATTGCAGTCAACAGACCAGAAATAAACTATACATTGCACCGCACAGTACTAATTATTGTCAACAAGAAAATCCAAATGGAATTTTTTCCCCTGACAGGACAGCATTAATCCCTTAACCTCTTACTTTCCTTCTTTCTCCAAGAAAACACATGCTCAAAGCATCAGGGTGACTGGATTTTATTTGGATGAGAATTGTGGATGTGTTAAGTTGGCTCAAATTGCAAATGTGTACCAAAGGTTCACACGGCTGCACCTGATTTTCTCATTCTTTCAGAATCTGGGTGCTTTAGTAAACGTTGCATTTCTTAAAAACAAAAACAAAAAAACGCGCCTACAGTTCTGTATAGCAAATGTGGATTTTTATTAAAAGAATGTGTATTTAATGTAAAGACAACGGCGACAACTGAGTTTATTTGTATTCAGTGAAATGTTAATAAAGCCCTGGTACCCATCAGATGGTTTTGGGTGGTTTCTTCAGTTCTTAAACACAGCAAAGTCCATATTAATATATGATACACTTCACTTTACCCTATTTAGACATTATTGCAGGAGAAACAGCCTGTTCCACAGTCGAAAAGCCACTGGGATGTTTCTCTTAATGTTAACTTGATGTTTTTACTTCATCTGCAATTTCCACCTGTTCAATCTAACCCTCCCTTCTGGAGCAATATGTTTGCGCCATATTCTACATGGCAGCCCCTCAGATATTGGAAGGCACCTCTCATGTGTGTCCCTAATCTTCTCTGTGCCAGGCCAAATGTTTTAATGAGTCCTCTTACTGACTGAGATCTTCCAGCTCTGTTTGAACGGTAAGTCTGCACCAGGTGATCTGCTCTGTATTTGTATTGTTTTCTTTCTTTTTTACTACCCAGACGGCTGCTCCAGAATTCCAAGAATCCCTGAAAACTGAGGTTTTTGAAAGGTTCTGTCCACCATTTTGATTCAAAATGGCGTCCAATTGTTCCTGTCAAATTTGGTTATGGGGTGTCCAAATGCCTAGCAAACAGATAAACAAAACAAGTTTCGAAAATGCGGATAAAGATTTTGTATGCTGCATATATCTATCGTGCCTTTCGCTCTGGGTGTTTTAAGGTCCTTTACCTTTGAAAATATGAATGCACCAAAGTCTTTCATATACCTCTAGCAGACTGAACGCCATGGTTTCCTCATTTTTCTGTCCCCATACTTCCCAACTGACCCCCGCAATCATGAGGACTACAATTCGATGCACACACAAAATGTGCAAAAGTGATGCTAATTTGCACACACAGGCTGCATGCTCTGCAGAGAACTCACAGAGCCTGGTCTGTTGTACTTTCCACTTTTTAACCTAGGTTGCCATTTTTGTCCGAGCAAATGGAAAACGTAGCAAGCATTTAGCACGAAGACTATCTGAAAGCAAGAGGAAAACCACTTCAGCAGAACTGGAGCACAAGAACAATTGTATGCTCTCCTTCGCAATGCACATCTACAGAAACACACATACACACACACAGAGAGAGCGCTTTATAGGTCATGGCACAAAATGTAATTGAATTGTTTCCATCGCTTGCTTTTGTCGAAGTGATGGGTCTCACTCCCTGTTTGTGCTCTCAAGTTCATGGTTTCAGGCCGCGCTTTAAGAACGGCTCTGTTATGAATTACGAGATGTGGCAATTTGCTGGTGGCATTGATTCAAGCAATCTCAATGCAAATTAGCTCTGGTGGCAAAAGGTGAAGGCGAACTAATAAAGCGGCCTGGCTGCCCACTTCTTATCAACGGAGGCTGGTGGTGCTGCATACAGATGAGGCTGCCGAACGTCGATAACAATGTTCTGCTGTGACTAAATTAATTAAAACCTGGTTTTATAGCTTTCTCCCGGGATTAGGGAGGAAATTGATCATTGTTCAAATTCATAAATTCCCAAACAGCTCAGCGAAATAATATTTAAGCATTTAATCTTCTGGCCATGGTGCTCTGGCATTTCTTAGCCATGTACAAAATCGGGCGCTGCAAGGTGGTGCAGAAGTGTGGCTTCCTGCGGCCATCTTCAAAACTCTTGAGGGGCTGCCTTGCAGGAGATGGAACTGGCTCCAGGGAGCAACAGTGGGGGGCAGTGTGGTGGGACAGAGCTGTCTTCCTGTCACCGCCATTGCTGCAATTATTATCGCTGTTGTTGGTTTCCTAATCATGCTCTGTCATGAACTGTCAGGACAAAGCGTGTTCTCCCTAATAGAGAGCACGTGTTGCGGTGAGGTCTAGCAGGCCACCCCACTGCTGCTGGGCAGATCTGTTTGGATGGCCACAGGCAGTCATTGGGCAGTTGAGTTTCAGGGGAGATTTTCATGTTGCCAATTTGGGGGTGGGACCCAAAGGTTTTTAATACAGGTCAGCTTTGGACTTTCTCTTTTGCTGCGTGCACTGGATCACCAGCCCACCCTCCCTGAAATGAGGGTTATTTCGCTTGACCTTGCTATGCCTGTCATGGGGTTGCCTGCTTTTGGGGCAGGGGCCTGGTAGGAATTTTGTCCATTTGGCTGATTGGCTTGTGCCATTTGGTTTTTGCCTACCACGTAGCAAATCGTCACAACTTGTACGGTTTGCAGTTAGGCATTGGTTAAAAAATTGGTTTGTGGAGGGGTAAGTGCCTACCCCTCCAATGCTGGTGCTGCAAGGGAATTCCGTTAAAAGAATCCGGGGGCCTACCATGCCTTCGTCCAAATCCCTGGCATCGGGTTTGGGCCACATAAGCCCCTGGGAGCATGCGGGGAGAGGTGAGGGTCTGTTGCCCAGCTTCATTGATCCCCAATATTGTTTTCCCTGACTGGCTTCCGCTGGAACCTGGAAGTCAGTTCTGTCCCTGGGGCATGGACAGATAGTCATAACCTAAGCAACCACTCACGTTTGTGTATTTAAATAAAGCTGTGGCCAAAATTCTGCCAAAAACCTTAAACAAAAATTTCTGTGTGAAGTGTGAGTTAATTTGGAGTGGCTTGGGGACCTTGACACGCAATGGGGATGAAAAAGAGGATCTTGAATGTGTGATATATTTCAGCCTATAGAAGCTACTGAATTGCATCTAAAATGGATTTGGGGTCAAATTTTGCGTCTCTGCTGTTGAAGAGTGGGGAGAATTGCTTTCCACTAAACCCATGATGCAGTGTCAATGCAAGATAATATGAACACATATGAATGTTGTGCTCCTACAGTGATGCCCTGGTGGCAGGGCACAAAAACCGCCCAGCTCTGCTTTGGTGTGTTGTGGCTCACACGTTTGTTTCAAGCAATTTTGATTAAGGAATATAAAACCATTTCCATTGATGAAAGAGTTCTTCAGAATGCACTGGGGATGGTGCCAGTTTGTGTAACTGTTTCTGTGTTTCATACTGGCGGTGGCAGCAGAACCTCCCAGCGTTAAAGAGTTCTCATTTCAAAAGGTGGGAGAGAGATGGCAGTCAGTTGCTTTTTCCTCCTAATATGGCACAGTTCAGCTCAGCATTTGCCCTGCATGATGAGGCACGCTTGGCAACATCTGTGATAGCCTAGCAGAGTTGAAACAAAGGAGGAAAATGTGAAGGATCATGCCAGTCAGAACACCATGGACCAAAAATCTTAGAAATAAATCATGAAACAAGGGAATAGTCTGAACTGGACCCTGAATGAAACAAGTTCACCCAAGTCCTTTCCAGAGCAACTCTGTTTTGTGCAATTTTCATCCAGACATGTCAAAAATGCTTTGCTTGCCAGAAAACAACATGAAGGCAACTATTGAGGTTTGCTTATACTGAAGAGGGAAATGGCAAAGTTATTCTAATCATGCAGTATGTGGGCATTTGTAGCCAAGTGTACACCTGCGCTCTCAGCCTATGATCTGCATAGCATTTTGATAAATTGGTGTGCTCAGCTCATACAGAAACAGAGGCGTATTGGGGTCCACAGTCTACAATTCTCCATGCCCTGCTTTGCTGCCTAACCAGATCATACCTACATCAGCCAATTTTTTGAGCTGAAAGAGAGAGAGAGCATAATATTTTTTTAAATAAAAATTGCAATCAAAATAGAGAGAAATGTCACAGGAGATGACAAGGAAGGCAGGCAACATTGCCAATTCCCACTTCTCACTATGGGGCTCAAGAATGTGAGAAGTTAATAGTCAAGACAGCTTAGGAAGAACTGTCAGCCACAACTGCCTAAGAGCCTTCCATGTGGGGATCCTAACAAGGACGAGGCAACTCCAGCGGTGAAGAGAGAGAGGCAAGAGAGGAAAAGTGAAGGCAAGGCTTGAGGTGTTTTTAATTGAGCACACAAACTGAAGAAGGGTCGGAGAAGAGAGCAGTGCGTGAGTTCAGAAATACAATAGCAGGCCAAATTCATTCCAGCTGGTGTTATTTTTCTGGAAAAAGAGGTGCCAGAACTCATCATGAACACCTCCCTTGTTCTCTTAGAATGGCAATGGCGCCCACCTGAGAGGTGCCGGAACTGAGTTCCAGTGAGTTCCAGCTGAAAAAAAGCCCTTTCATACTAGGATTGCCCCAGCTATTGTAAGCTGTCCTCAATCTATGGCAGGCATAGCCCACAATATGCCCTTGAGATGTTGTTAGACATATAATACCTTGGACCAGGCTGGTTGGTGCTGATAGGAGTTGTAGTTCAGCAATAACTGGAGAACATTACATTGGCTACCCTAATACAGTCATACCTCATGCTATGTCCGCTTCATGTTACGTTCTTTCAGGTTACGTCTCGTGGTGACCCGGAAGTACCAGAAAGGGTTACTTCCGGGTTTCACCACTCGCGCATGCGCAGAAGCGGCGAATCACAACCTGCGCATGCGCAGACACACCGCTGCGGATTTCACTCTTTTCATGTTGCAAATGGGCCTCCGAAACAGATCCCGTTCACAACCAGAGGTACCACTGTATAGGATATAAACAGGTAATTTATTAGTTCCGCTTATACCCTCCACTTCCTTAGGCTGAAGCAGCTTACATGGGACTCCCAGTTATCTACCACACAGGGATTCATCAGACATTTCCACCTCATGATGCAGGAAAATAGGAAACTTCCTTATACCCATTGGGTCCATCCAGCTCAGTATGATCTACACGGATTGGCAGCAGAATTTCAGACAGGGCTTTCCCCCTGAACTACCTGGAGATGCCAGGAATTGAACCTAGGACCTTGGTAGAGCATTCAAAACTGATGCTTCCCCATTGCCCTTCCCCGGGTACTTTGGCATCAACTGCTCCCAGATAATTCTGTGAGCCCAGTAAGTAAGAGTACCACCATGCTGTATTCTGGCTTACATGCTCGTTGAAGTTCTTTCTAAATTAACTCACTACTATTTGATTGTCGCAATCTGTGAAGCAGTGTGTGTGGGTCTCTGGGTGCAATTAAAGGCAATTAACATAATTACATGGGGCTGAGTTACTTGTGATGCTCCAGATGCTCTCAGGGCTTGATGCTTCCTGATGCTATTAGCTGCAGACTGCTTCTTTACAGGGGCAAAAAGGGGCAAAAAGAGGGAGCTCCTACTGCACTCCAACCTCAGCTTGATAAGTCTTCAAGTTCCCTTAAAGAGGCAGTTGCAATCTCTCTCCGTCTTCTTCCAAAGGTCTTGAAGGTCTTTTTGAATAGTTTCTCAGCCAGGCAAAAAAGAGGGAAATGATGAAATTGACTAATAAAAAATAGGCTGGTTGGTGTAAGAAATGAAATTGACTTCTAAAGGATGAAGCTGACTTATCCATCATTAGTCAAAATAATGTAGTTGATAGAGATTTGGCCTTCAGCTGCTGTGCCCATTCAACTTGGCTATAGTAGTCACTGATGAGCTTCGGGCCTTTTCTGCATTAGTGCTCATGAGGGCAGTTATACACTGTCCTGCTTTCAATGCCATTTGTGCTTTCAGATGTTTTGGTTTAGACATACTGCTTTGTTTCCACTCAGTGAATGTCCCAGAACTTCCAACTGAAACCCTGCAACATGACAGATGGTACATTTTATTTTTCAATCCGCTTTTACTGCACCGGAGTACAAAAGCGCCTCTCCAGACCAGCAATAATGCAGTGACATTGGGGAAATCATAGTACAAAAACTAATAAAGCAGAATGACATGTGGACTATTTGGTATAAATCCATCACTAATGCAGCACCCAGGGGACGCGGGTGGCGCTGTGGGTTAAACCACAGAGCCTAGGACTTGCCGATCAGAAGGTCGGTTTGAATCCCCGCGATGGGGTGAGCTCCCGTTGTTCGGTCCCTGCTCCTGCCAACCTAGCAGTTGGAAAGCACGTCAAAGTGCAAGAGAAATAGGTACCGCTCAGGCGGGAAGGTAAACGGCATTTCTGTGTGCTGCTCTGGTTCGCCAGAAGCGGCTTAGTCATGCTGGCCACATGACCCGGAAGCTGTACGCTGGCTCCCTCGGCCAATAAAGCGAGATGAGCACTGCAACCCCAGAGTTGGTCATGACTGGACCTAATGGTCAGGGGTCCCTTTACCTTTAATGCAGCACCCAGCAAAAGATCACTCTCCTCTCCTCCCCTGACTAAGTTTCTCCAGAAGGATAACACGGTTGATGGTATTGAAAGCCACTGAGAGGTTGAGGAGAATTAACCAGGGCACATTTCCCCTGTCTCTGTCCCAACGGAAGCCATCACACAGGATAACCAAAGCAGCTTCTGTGCCAAAATCGCAATTGAAATGCATGTAGAAAATCTTATATTATGGATGTGACCCCAAATTTAAAAATTCTAGGAAGATAGAGCAATGGAAATCGAAGTAATGACTGACTATATTTTATGCATGGACTCTCTAATTTTACTCTTGGAACCCTATATGAAAGTGTAAATTAATACCGTGAGTAGACACACAGCTCCTTTACTTGGGTCTTGTGGCAAAGTGGTGGTGGTGGGTTCTTGTGAAATCCCATGAGATCTCACAGAGCTCTTGTGAGATCTCATGGAGTGCACGAAATCTCCTGAGATCTTGCTGGAAGCCACCACTGCTCCGCCTCTACTCAGCCAGTGGCAGAGGCAACAGGCTGGGCAGGTGTCCTTAGGGGCACCACCTCTTGGCATTCCTCCACCTGAGGGGGCTGCCTCATGGGCGGGCCAGCTCTGCTTGTAGGCCACCCCCTGCCTGATGCAGGAACCACAGGTCTTATTTGGGCTGTAGATGACAGGGACTGAACCTGGGGCCTTCTGCATGAACTTTATGAATGAAGAGTCTACAAAGCCATGTAATAATTCAAAAACCACTGCCAGGTTCTAGGATTGGCAACTTCTCCCACCCCACCTGACCCAGCCTTGCTCTTGTGCCTTTAAAGGTAAAAGGTAAAGGACCCTTGGATGGTTAAGTTCAGTCAAAGGCGATTATGGGGTTGTGGCGCTCATCTTGCTTTCAGGCCAAGGGAGCTGGCATTTGTCCACAGACAGCTTTCCAAGTCATGTGGCCAGCATGACTAAACTGCTTCTGGCGCAATGGAACACTGTGACAGAAACCAGAGCGCACGGAAACGGCGTTTACCTTCCCTCCGCAGCGGTATCTATCTACTTGCACTGGTGTGCTTTCAAATGGCTAAGTTGTGTCTTTACAGTGGTACCTTGGGTTAAGAGCTTAATTCGTTCTGGAGGTCTGTTCTTAACCTGAAACTGTTCTTAACCTGAAGCACCACTTTAGCTAATGGGGCCTCCAGCTGCGGCCGCGCCACCAGAGCACAATTTCTGTTCTCATCCTGAAGCAAATTTCTTAACCCGAGGTAATATTTCTGCGTTAGCGGAGTCTGTAACCTGAAGCGTATATAACCTGAAGGGTATGTAACCTGAGGTACCACTGTATTAGCTATCTGACACACAAAAATGTAGCAGTTGACTTCCTCTTTCACCTTCCTTATCTCTATGCCAGGAAAATCTGTACCTGTTGAAGTTCTGATATGTCGGTCTGCAGCTTTCTTTCTTTCTTTCTTTCTTTCTTTCTTTCTTTCTTTCTTTCTTTCTTTCTTTCTTTCTTTCTTTCTTTCTCTGTGCTTCCTTCTCTTGTCTGCTCAGCAAAAGAAAAAGAAAAAAGCAATCAGTGGGCTTATTTTGAATATTGCAATAATAATATAAAAAATGTACATGCCAAACATCCCTATAAGATGATTACGGCTTTTGCTGTTAAAACCCTTCTAAAGCTTTTCCATGTTTCATTGCACTGCATTAATCTAGGTGCTATGAAGGTGGCGGCTCCCCCGCTAATGAGTTTTCCCCCGTCTTTTCTAAATGGCAAGAGGTAAGCATATACCTTTGCAGATAGTGAAGCCTGAAAGGGCTTGAATTGGTCGTGATGTTCTGGCGTTGTTTTCCTCCACTTCCCCAGCTGCTGCCAAATAATTTGCAGTTCAGGAAAGGCTAATGGAGCCATAAACAAAGCACAGATGCCACCGTGACTTTTTTTATTGCGCCGCATTATGGAAACGGTCCTCTGGATATTTCTGCTGCCGAGCCAGTGGGTGGGAGATGCCTGCCAGAAGTCATAGCAATAAGTTAGTGCATTTCCACCCAGAGACTTCTAAGTTGCTGGGCCCCATATGCACCAACATTCTCTACTAGCAGCTGGTGAGTTCTTTAACAGGCTATCAAATGACCATCTTTGAGTTGGGAGTTCAGATCAGATCAAAGATCAGATCAAAGATGTTGAGTTGTAGCCAAGCCTGCTGTTTCTCTGGTGCAGCAGATGTCCCTTTGCTCAGTAGAACTTCCCCTTCATCTCCCCTACAGCTCCACACCACCCCATGCACTCTCAAAGTCTGCTCCAGAGGTTTGGAGGGGGTGCTTCTGGACCATATTTGGGGGAGAGGAGAGGAAGGGGAAGCCTTGTGGCTTGACTGGAACTCTGCTTGTGTTGCATGAGATATCACCCCACTGTGCCTGTATTGCCTTTTCTACAACTCACCTACGAACAGGTTCATAATTTTCTAGAAGGTCAGTCAGGTGACTTCAAAATTAGATGGCTGCTGGCTGATGCAAACCAGTTTGCTAGAGTTTGGATTTGATATCCCGCTTTATCACTACCCGAAGGAGTCCCAAAGCGGCTAACATTCTCCTTTCCCTTCCTCCCCCACAACAAGCACTCTGTGAGGTGAGTGAGGCTGAGAGACTTCAGAGAAGTGTGACTAGCCCAAGGTCACCCAGCAGCTGCATGTGGAGGAGCGGAGACACGAACCCGATTCCCCAGATTACAAGTCTATCGCTCTTAACCACTACACACACCTTCAAGATAGCATTATATTCCCTTGTGGTGGTCAGAAAGTGACAGGCTTTGACCCCAGATGGTGTCAACTGCCTTTTAAAAAGTAAATGAGCATTTTGTGTTGGTGACCTGCCATTCTGAATATGCCTATGCTTAATTCACTCTTGGATTAGGTTGTTGCTACATGTTTTCTAGCCATTGGCCGCAAACAATAAAAATCTGATGGATAACACCGGCGGTTGGGGTGTTGTCAGCCACTCAGAGCACAATCCCATTTGCAAATTTATTCCTGGCATCTCCAAGCACAGCTGAGAAACATTCCCTGCCTGAAATCTGGGACAGTCACTGCCAATCAATGTTGACAATGCTAAGCTAGACGGACGCATTGTCTCACTCACCATAAGACAACATCTTAGGTCTTAAGCTTTTTTTAAAAAAAATAGTAATAATAATAACAACAATTTTTCAAGAGACAGGAAGAGGCAGGAGATCTGGGGAGCTGTACAAAAGACTTGGGGTTCACCCCATCTCCAATGGCTCTACCTGGTAGAATACTTTTGCCAGTGTTAATTCATTTTATGCTCTCATTCACAACAATAATGTAAGTAGGAGAGAGGTCCTAATCCTAACTCACCCCTCCTACAACCTGGGCAAATTAAGAACAATGGTGGGCCATTAAGGAATATGCTTCTAAAATTCCAAGTTCTTTTTGCTGTTGTGTAGAAGATTTTTTCAGAAAAGCTGCTGGCTGCTTCTGTCCAGTGTCAAATTGCATCTGTTTTTTGAGAAGCATGTGGATCAGTGGTACAGGGTATACAAAAGGTTCCAGGTTTAATTTCTGGCATGCCCAGGTAAGGCTTTCAATGCACCGTGTCTGAAATCCTAAAAGCCCCCCATCTTTACCTCAGAGCAAGACCCATTGAATTCAATATGATTTACCTCTGAGTAGGCAGGATTGGGATTACACTATCAGTTCGTGGCCCCTGGCAGATTGACCATGAGTCAACTGTGGCCCTCAACTGGAAAAGGTGAGTCATCTTGAGATATCTAGATAGTAAATGAGTAAGTAAATAAGGTCAATACCGACAAGGAAACAAGTAATGTGGAAGTATCCTATATTGCATTCATTCATTTCAGGATGTAATCCATGAGTTTCAATGCTTTTTTTTTATTAAACCAGTTGGACGATTCAGGAATATGTGGCATATTGATTATGGTGTCAGTTTCCTTAAAATCAATGGGACAAAGCTCATTGAGCTGCTTGCCTGAGGGAAGCTTGAAGCTACCTGCGTATGTTGACTTAAAACTATTACAATGGGTATTTGTGTTTGTTGCTTTTGATAGAAGAAGGCCTCCTGAATATCTAGTATGCTGGTGCTCCCTAGTGGTGGAGTTTGCTTTGAAGTATAGGATATTAATTTTTCTCAGGGTTATGCAACCAAATATATATTAGTAGGCAATTATGCATTTTTTAAAAATGGCATAAGTTTTGCATATTTGCAGATCTGATGCCTCACTATATAGCAACCAGAAGACCTTAGATTTCAATCCGTAGATAGCATTCTGTCTTCCCCCATGAGAAAAGTGTTGCCAGCCTCTTTTTTTTGCTAGTCCTGAACTTATATCCCTTACAACAGAAATTACCAGTCAAGCAGTTTTTCCTGATATGGAGGTAAACAATGAGGAATCCTTAAATTTCTGTGTGTCAGGGTGCTGTTAAAAATACAGAGCAAGTTTTTAAAACCTGGCAACCTTATAATTGAATGAAGAAAATATTATTTTTGTTTTCTCATTTAGACCTGCATGATACACAGAGATGGTGTTAAATTATTAAAGCCTTAGCTATACATAATGTATACATTGATGATTAAGGATGGGGGAACCTGTGACCCTTTAGATGTTGCTAGACTAGATTTCACATTGTCCCTGGCCATTGCCCATGCTGGGTGGAGCTGATGAGAGCTGGGAGTCTTTAGAGCTCAGTTAGAAGATGTCAGTGAAGAGGATGTATTTCGTAGAATCATAGAACCGTAGAGAGTCATGTAGTCCAGCCCCCTGCAATGCAGGAATCTCAACATGTGGGGAGGCCCTATCCAATCTGAAACCATATTGGACCCCGCTTAGCTTTGTTGCATGCAACACTGTTACTGTTCCGCTGCAGTTCACCTTCTGCAAAAAACCTACTTTGTTTATCTCTGTCTGCTGCGGCAAAATTATGTAATTTAATTATATAATGTATTTTAAAATTTGTTTCATACAATTTATATACGACTTGATTGTAAAAAAAACCAACAATACCAAAGCAGTTTACAAATATAATAAAGCAATAAAATTGGCTGTAAAAATAGTTTAAAACAGCTATTCCAAAAAAAATCAAACAATAGTTTAAATAAGTGATTGCACATGTAAACATTCTGTGTAAAGGTAAAGGGACCCCTGACCATTAGGTCCAGTCGCGGATGACTCTGGGGTTGCGGCACTCATCTCGCTTTACAGGCCGAGGGAGCCGGCATACAGCTGGTCATGTGGCCAGCATGACTAAGCCACTTCCGGCGAACCAGAGCAGCGCACAGAAACGCCGTTTACCTTCCTGCTGGAGTGGTACCTATTTATCTACTTGCACTTTGATGTGCTTTCAAACTGCTAGGTTGGCAAGGGACCGAGCAGGGGAGCTCACCACGTCGTGGAGATTCGATCAGCAAGCCCTAGGCTCTGTGGTTTAACCCACAACGCCACCCGCATCCCTCGTGTATCAGGGTAGGCTGGCCTAAATTAAAATGTTTTTAGCAGGTACTGACATAACTTACATACATTTTTTTTTGTTATATTATTCTGCGCCATAGAGGCAGATGGGGCTCGTCAATTTGGGAAGATGACCCATCTAGGAGAAGGGAAACTCTGGTCCTAAACCTCCGCTCCCTTGCAGGATATCTTTTGGAGAAGAAAAGACTAAGGATAAACACTACACAAATCTGGAGTGGAGTCCCTAAGGCGGTTGGATGGTGTCTTGTATGCCTCCTTCCAGCAACTCCTGCAGCCAAGGGGAGGTTGATTTGATGCCGCAAACGCAGCGGTTAGGCTTCACCCCCTGAGGTGCACTCCATTGTCTCTTGAGACGGATGCCAACAGCAACAATTCAACCCCATTCTTTACAATGCAAAGGAAATGCAATGCAAATGGCAGGGGGGCATAACCTATTATGTACAGTGCTTCCTCAGGTTACGAACTTAATTCGTTCTGGAGGTGTGTTCTTAACCTGAAACTGTTCTTAACCTGAGGTACCACTTTAGCTAATGGGGCCTCCCGCTGCTGCCGCACGATTTATGTTCTCATCCTGAAGCAAAGTTCTTAACCCGAGGTACTATTTCTGGGTTAGCAGAGTCTGTAACCTCAAGCATCTGTAACCCGAGGTACCACTGTACCATTTTCAGACTGAAAGCAACAGTGAATAATGATAATAGTTGCTAGATTGATGTACATTCTGCATGCGGGGCAAATGTGCAAACACTGGCAATTTCTTCTCCTGTTTTCATTTTTTTGTTGGAATTCTCCGACATCTCTAGTCTAAGTCTAGTTCTCAATCTGCTGCACCTCCTTGGCTCACAACCTCAAGCTCACTTTAGAGAGGGTAGTGGTGTGTTAACCTCCTGGATTAGCTGCAAAACGAAACAAAAGTTAGATGTCCTTCCTGATTTCAACAAAGCCAACTGCAGTTTCCATTCCCTTGTGGAATCATCAAAGCCTACAGAAATGGGCAAATCCATGAAGAGAGGAGCGCCATCAGTGCAGCTCTAAAGCTCTCAAACATTGCATTTTAAACACCAGTCAGTTCCAATCATATGTATTATTTCAATGCCTGTGATTTATATTTGGCTGAGCCAATATGGCTCGTAAGATTTTTATCTTGCAAGCCCAGGAAACGTTTGGCTGTAATGAAAGGCTTCGGTTATTCTGAATTGGTTTTTCTTCAGCATTATATTAAACTGACGGACTTAAGCGCAGGAAAATGCTAATATGTCTCTTTCATTTGGCAGCAGTAGATCTTTAAGCAAAGATTGGTTTCCTTTTTTGAGTGCAAAACCTTGGTTTTTGCTTGGTTACTATAGCAAGTTGTCATAGTAACAGTCACTATTAAAATCCTTTAAACTATTTATTAAAGCCAGGGGGAGGGGAGAGAGGAGGAGAACAGACTTCTAAGAAGTGCCATTTTCTCACTAAGTACAATGTACTTTATTTCCTTTTAGACAACCTCCCCAATTTTGGCCCAAATCTAGTGTGGCCATAAAAAAGGATCAAAGAAGATAGAGATGTGTGTGAAATCTGTGTCTGCTAATCTTCTGTATATTTTACTTGGGTGTCTTAAAGAGGTCTTAAAAAGGAAGCATCTGGAGTTAGCAGGAAGCCTTTTAACAGCAGCAAAAATAGTTATAGCTACTAAATAGAGAGTATTAACCCATTGCTTTAAGGTAGGAACACTCAAAGTGTGGTAAATATAGCTTCAGCGATCACCTTTGTGGTTCCCTTCCAACTCTACAATTCCATGATTCTATGATTCTAATTAGACCATGAACTGTCCTATGGAAGAAAAAACATCAGTGGAAAAAACATCAGAAAAACATCACCCCAAATTCTAGCAGGTATTCCATATAGAGGTCATGCTTGCAACAGAAATGGTTCCTTTAGAAACCATTGATTATGAGTAGACACATTATTGTAGCTCCTGATTACATATACAAATTGTGGGAGGCAGAAGCGGCAGCTTCTCAGGGTGATCAAGGAGATGCAATGTTCTGACATCTTGTGCACAACGTCGCCAGGAGCCAGGGGCTGGAGCTGAATGCCCTCTGAACACTGAGGGGGCCTGACCCCCTTGGCGGGGAAAAAAACCATTGCCCCCCAAGTGCTTCAGTCTCTAGGAGCCAGCACCTACAGTGGGAGGCAGCCATAGTTCAATACAGTGGTACCTCGGGTTACAGACACTTCAGGTTACAGACTCCGCTAACCCAGAAATAGTACCTCAGGTTAAGAACTTTGCTTCAGGATGAGAACAGAAATTGCATGGCGGCAGCAGTGGGAGGCCCCATTAGCTAAAGTGGTACCTCAGGTTAAGAACAGTTTCAGGTTAAGAACGGACCTCCAGAACGAATTACGTTCTTAACCCGAGGTACCACTGTATGATGCTAAATACAGTATGTGTAGGGACCCACAGGATGCTGCCTTAATATGCTTGATATGCCAGTACAATTCTGGGCTGCATCAATAGGAGTATAGCATCTAGATCAAGGGAAGTAATAGTGCCACTGTATTCTGCTCTGGTCAGACCTCACCTGGAGTACCGTGTCCAGTTCTGGGCACCACAGTTCAAGAAGGACACTGACAAACTGGAACGTGTCCAGAGGAGGGCAACCAAAATGGTCAAAGGCCTGGAAACGATGCCTTATGAGGAACGGCTAAGGGAGCTGGGCATGTTTAGCCTGGAGAAGAGGAGGTTAAGGGGTGATATGATAGCCATGTTCAAATATATAAAAGGATGTCACATAAGGAGGGAGAAAGGTTGTTTTCTGCTGCTCCAGAGAAGCGGACACGGAGCAATGGATCCAAACTACAAGAAAGAAGGTTCCACCTAAACATTAGGAAGAACTTCCTGACAGTAAGAGCTGTTCAACAGTGGAATTTGCTGCCAAGGAGTGTGGTGGAGTCTCCTTCTTTGGAGGTCTTTAAGCAGAGGCTTGACAACCATATGTCAGGAGTGCTCTGATGGTGTTTCCTGCTTGGCAGGGGGTTGGACTCGATGGCCCTTGTGGTCTCTTCCAACTCTATGATTCTATGATTCTATGATTCTATGACTCTGGACAGCTGTGATCAGTCAGGGCAGTGCAGATAATACAGAGATAATACAATGTTCTGAACTTTTAATGTCCCTCTGTTCACTCATAAGTACAAGAAGCAGCCCTTAGGCTCCAATCCTAAACACAATTTCTGAGTACAGTGTTCTGAGTAAACATCTATAGGACTGCATAGTTGCTTGTTTATTGTTAAGTTGTGGGTGAACATATCAGATGACATAGTAATTCTTCAAACAGCTCTTGTTTATTCACAGGCCAGAAAAGAACTGAACTGAAGGGTTCAGTCAGCCTGCTTATATAGAGCTCCAGTACAACGTAACTGTAACAATTTTCTAAAACTATCCAATCACTGAACGTCACTTTCGATCCCTTATTTGCATAACTATCTACAGTATCCCCCTGCTGGCCCAGGGTGAGAACTTCAGTACATAACATTTATATTCTGAAGATATCTGTAAATGTGACATGAAGGCGGGCAGCATTAACCCTGCCATGGGGGAATCCCTGCCAGACGACCACAGTGCCTGGAAACAATCAGTCAGATTGTGCATCTGCAGCAGTGACCAGAGGAGGAATGACCACTGGGAGGAGCGTGGAAAGAAAAAACGCCATGGTATGCCTGCAGCAGCACAATCAGATGCCTTCATCTGCCCCAGCTGCAAGAAAACATGTCTCTACAGCTGGAGCAAGTGCTGGAACCTTCCAACAGTTTGACTTCACCCCCAAAGGCACATTCCTCCATTGTCTCCCAAGACAGATGGATGTCAACCAGGCTTTGAATGACCAGGACTTATTTCCAAGTCCACCCTTAGGTAGATCCCAGGTGGGGATGGCAATCTTTTACAATTCTGATTAAAAACAAGGTCCTCCAAACTCTGCAGTAAATGAATTAAGGGTTCTAATGACAAAAAAGAGAGAGACTGGAGTCTTAGCAGCCCTGTAGAATTCAGCAAGCCTAAAAAATTCACTCAGTGGCTGTCCAGAATGTTTTTGACTTCCTGTGGTCGAAATGCAATTAAATTCATATTGAGAAAACATATGAACTCCTTTCTTCGGAGTGGCGAGTATGGAAATGTCACTCATACAAGATATTTTCATCTAGGGAAGGTTGATTTTTTTGGTTATCAATGTTTTATTGAGGATCGTTCACCATGGCAGACAGAAACATTGACAATGTAATATGACGTGTTCACCAGATCTTTACATAAGTTGATTCAATTCAAATGGCCTGAAAACATCCATTAACACAATCATGAATATGTCCATAATCTTGAAACCCTATTATTCCCTGGAATTAGCGATTGCAGTAATAAATAAGTAATCTACCTGAGTGTAGGGGACGCGGGTGGCACTGTGGGTAAAACCTCAGCGCCGAGGACTTGCCGATCGCATGGTCGGCGGCTTGAAGCCCCGCGGCAGGGTGCGCTCCCGTCGTTCGGTCCCAGCACCTGCCAACCTAGCAGTTCGAAAGCACCCCGGGTGCAAGTAGATAAATAGGGACCGCTTACTAGCGGGAAGGTAAACGGCGTTTCCGTGTGCAGCTTGTCACGCTGGCCACGTGACTTGGAAGTGTCTGCAGACAGCGCTGGCTCCTGGCCTTTAGAGTGAGATGAGCGCACAACCCTAGAGTCTGTCAAGACTGGCCCGTACCTTTACCTTTACCTGAGTGTACCTTTAAACAGCACATAATAAGCAGTGAGAAAAACAGATGAAAAGGGAAAGCGCAATGAAGCGATTCAAGAAAATATGCTTTATCATCCTCCATTTGGCCATGAGCCTTTCCTGAAGGCATTCTCTACCTAAATGCACCCCTTATTTCAAGAATGGGGTAGTGGCGCCCGCCCTGTGGAACGCCCTCCCACCAGATGTCAAAGAGAACAACAACTACCAAACTTTTAGAAGGCAGCCCTGTTTAGGTAAGCTTTTAATGTTTGATGTATTACAGTGGTACCTCAGGTTAAGTACTTAATTCGTTCTGGAGGTCCTTACTTAACCTGAAACTGTTCTTAACCTGAAGTACCACTTTAGCTAATGGGGCCTCCTGCTGCCACCGCGCCGCCGGAGCATGATTTCTGTTCTCATCCTGAAGCAAAGTTCTTAACCTGAAGCACTATTTCTGGGTTAGCGAAGTCTGTAACCTGAAGCGTATGTAACCTGAAGCGTATGTAACCTGAGGTACCACAGTACTGTATTTTAATATTTGGTTGGAAGCTGCCCAGAGTGGCTGGGGAAGCCCAGCCAGATGGGCAGGGTATAAATAATAATAATAATAATAATAATAATAATAATAATAATAATAATAATAATTATTATTATTATTATTATTATTATTATTATGATGGACCTTTGGCTCTGCAGATGCTGCTTAAAATATACTTGGAGTTGAGAGTGGATTCAACTCAGTACATAACACTGCTGAACTACCACTCCCATCAGCCTTAGCTTTAGGGGGCAGCTAGCACAGAACAGGACCAAGTAAACACTGAAACTATCCTCTGATGGTTAAATAAATGAAACAACATTGTATGATGGAATCTGATATCAGTCCTTACTGGCACATTTGAGAGAACATCACAAGGCGCAAAGGGGAAGTCCCACCCTGAGTCTGGCAGAGCACCAAAGAACATGGACTTCATGAACATTTTGATACTCAAGCAGGAAGTGATTGCCTTACTATGCATTAGAAATGAAAGAGGAAAGGCTGGGTATTTCCCCATCAGGGAGAGATTTTACTGCCTGGACTAATCCTTAAGCAATAGTAAACATTAAAGATACATGGGGAAGATTGAAGTGGCTCCCAGCCGTGCAACTCTACCTCTAAACCATCAGTTGGTTAATCAATAACAAATTTTAAGAGCCTTAGGAAATCGGGGGGAAGGGGAAACTTTTCCCATTCGATGTTTTGTTGAATGATCAATGTAACTTTCCAACCTTTGAGCTTGAACTGATGCTGGAAGTTTAGTTTCGCACAACTGCAGTCACCGGAAGCATGCAAATTTGTTGAATTAGCAGCACATGTCAAGAAAGTTAGAAAAGAAGGTTAGTGGAGAAGGAGGACAATGAACACGTTCTTGTTCTTGTGTTGTGTTGGTCGATTGACACAAGAGGCAGGAGTGATGCCAGTGTCGGCCTGTAGGAACTTCTGTAGCAAAAGCATCCTGCCTCCGTTGCCTGTTGAACCCCTTGACTGCTCCTTCAGAAGCACCTTGAAATATACTCAGAGTCAAGAGTGGATTTCATGCTCTTTATTCAGCTCATAGTGGTGAGGAGGGAATGAAAGTCCCCTCAAAGTATCTGCTTTATATACATTATTTACACAATGGGCTGCACGTGATTGGCTAATTCCGGAATTCTCCTGTAGGCCAATCAGGTTGTGGATTCACTTCTATCTGGAGCTGGATTGGATGGCTCCTGCCGACCAATCATACTGCTGCATTGTTCTAGGACCAATCAGACTGCTGCATTCTGAATCCTATTGTTCTAGGACCAATCAGACTGCTGCATTTTGGATCCTATTGTTCTAGGACCAATCAGACTGCTGCAGTTTGGATCCTATTCAACTCAGTACATAACACACCTATGCAGACCCTGGTAATGTAACAGACGTCAACCAGGCTTTGAATGGTCAGGACTTATTTCCAAGCCCTCCTTAGGTAGATCCCAGGTGGGGATGGCAAGTTCGAAAGCACGTCAAAGTGCAAGTAGATAAATAGGTACTGCTCCGGCAAGAAGGTAAACGGCATTTACATGCACTGCTCTGGTTTGCCAGAAGTGGCTCAGTCATGCTGGCCACATGACCCGGAAACTGTCTGTGGCTCCCTCAGCCTATAGAGTGAGATGAGCGCGCAACCCCAGAGTAGTCTGTGACTGGACTTAACGGTCAGGAGTCCCTTTACCTTTTAAGGAAAAGCAGAGACATCACCTTGTTGACAAAGATCTGTATAGTTAAAGCTATGGTTTTCCCAGTAGTGATGTATGGAAGTGAGAGCTGGACCACAAAGAAGGCTGATCTGCAGCTCTTCCCCTGTGCTCCAGAAGCGTGTGTTTGAAACGAACAATGACCATGCATCACCAGACAGCAAGCCTCCTATTGGTACTCCATGCTGCTTATATGATGACACCGACATGTGCTGATACTGCAACACTAACACAGCTGAATGAATTTGGATGCTACTGAGAGGTCACAGAACAGAGGGCTTATTCAAGTGCATGGCAGTTTGCCATGCTCTGACTGTCTATAACCTAGGGAGTGTGAGATTGACAGGCAGGCAGTGTGTGAAAAAGGAACTTTAATAAACACCAGGTGTCATCATGTCATTATAGAAATCCAAGGTGCGACTTCTCCCCACCTGCTGCCCAGTTACTATAGCAGATGGGCATTTGGCTGTGAGCTTGCCTAAATTGGCAAGCTAATTCTGTCTTCATATTCATGGCTTTTCACAGAAGATACTACATTTAAGCTTAGACTGGCAAGCATGTCTGCATCTGTTGCAAACATTCCTTTCCACCCAATTCATTTTTGTATGTTCTTTTCACTAATATAATTTGCAAGTACGCATTTTATGCACACATGACCTTAGTATATGCATTTTTGTGCATATTACTTGACACTGCAAAATTCAGAAAAGTGCACGTTTTGAAGGATGCCTATAGAATCATAGAATTCTAGAGCTGGAATCTATATTTTTGGTTCACAAATTGTTTGGGAAAGTGCTATTTAGGTAGATTCGCCTTGAATTGTGAACCACTCTAAATTTCTTTATCTATTCAAAATGTTAGACTTCTCGGAACCCACCCTTCAGCTTTGCTGAAAAGCAGCTTTATAAATTTCACCTGACAGCACCTCTTTCAGAACTGAAGAGCAGTGTTACACACAAACTCTGCATCCTATCTCCTAATGAAAGGAAAGAAGGCAGAATGACTTCTGAATCTGCTGAAGTCCTTGCATCTGCTGAAGTCCTTTCAGGCAAAGTTTCTTGAAAGTTTGAAGAAGAAATTGAAGAAAAAATGGAAGAAAAATAATGAGCTCTCAATATACATATATATTTTTAACTTTAGTGAATCTGTGGCTTAATTATTTAATGTGTGAGTCTCTGTGTGTGCCTATATCTATAGCAGCTGTTGTAACATTAAGCTCTCCAGATCTAGCTGAATTACACACAAACACACACACACAAGTGCGCAAGTGCACACACGCACACACACACAAAAACCCCCACACATATTGGCTTCCAGTAATGGATTTAGAAATGTTACAGGAAGTGGTTGTGGTTGCAAGAAACATGTTCCGGGAAAGTGTAGCATTCCAGGTGTTCTTTATTTAATGAACAAACAAACCTGGAACTATGCAAAATCTGCCCTGAGAAATTGCACCGACTCATCAAGGTTTTATTTATATGCAGTTTTGTTTTCCCTCAAAGTGCCGGCAAAGTCTGTTTGCTCCATAGCAAAATAACATTCTACTTACATAGCTTCTTAATGAAATTTTATATCCCACCCTTCTTCCCCCAAGGAGCCCAAGGCAGCAAACACAGTTGTGATAAAACATGTTCATTAGAAATAAAAGAAAAACATATATAGAACAATTTTATTTTATTTTTAAATTGAAAGCACATAAAAACATTTGATAACATTGCAAGGCAAAACTTGGGGTTGTGGGCAGTATCCAGCGAAACAGATCTACACAAAGGAACTTCTCCTCTCTCTCCTGATCCCATGCACCCCACTGTGTCACCCTAAATCTGTTCTGGGGTTTCCCCCAACCTTCTGGAGCAGATCTAGAGATGGCACTGGGGCATTTGGAGAAAGGAAGAGCAAGAGGAACTTTGTATTCTATCAAAAGTTATAGCCAAATAACCAGAAAAGGGGAGCACATCTTGCTTAGGTAGATAGGCAGTAGCTTTCCTTCATTTGAATGTAGCCAATGAGCATGAGCATTTAGAGAGCCAATCAGGTGTTATGAGCCATCAAACCTCGGAAATACACTTTCCCCAAAAGGTTGCCATAATTTTGGCCACTAGTGTATTTAGCATCATGAAATCATAGCAAGAAAGGTAAGGTACACATCTGGCAAGTAAATAAATTCCACTGGTTTACTTATTCATTTTTATTTTTATTTTTGTTATGGAAGCTACAGGCACTTATGCTACTGTTGTAAGTACAAGTTGCAACTCTGTCTACTCATGAGTCATGTTACAGCACGATGTCAATGAGACTTGCTCCCATAGTTAAGCAGGTTTAGGATTGGATCCCTGGGTTACATTTTAATTGAATGCAAACAAAACCTATGAGTTGCACCACCGCTGTATAAAGACTCCTGTTCTGATGGGCTAATGTCCACATTGCATTTAGGTTGACAGATGCCGCCAAAGGAATTCACGTTGCATGCAGAAGCCTTCTGTGAATTATTATTTTCACACAAATTGCACAGGTAAGTTTTTGCTGTATTTGTATGCAAGGTGACTCGTGGTTACTGTCAATAAACCTGCATAGCAGATCTCCAGTTTGGGTGTCTCTTCTTGAAGATCCAATTGCTATCCTCCTAGTAAAATAAGGAATGCACCAAAAATGTTTTATGGGGGTGTGGCAAACCCCTTCCGGTCTCAGAGCTGAAAAAAACTCTAGGGAATAAGATATGTTGTTAATCTGGTTCAGCTGCTAATGAGGTGTGATTTCTGCTTCCTGCAGGGAATGCTTTGTCACAGAGGAGAACTTTGAGAATTATTTTTTGATCCCAAGGACTGCAATTACGAGCTCTGTAGGAACTGATTTATAATGCTATTTGTTGAGTATGTGAAATAGGGGCTTAGTTAAAAGGAGTGAAGCAAGTATCTTGAATGATAGATTTGAAATTCGATGGCAGTCCTTTAGCGACTTTTGGAAGAACAGTGGTGTTATTCATGGCACTGTTAATGTTGTTCTTTGGGTTATGACCTTTTTATTTCCCTGTTCTGCTTCTGCACCTTTAAAAGAGTCCTGATTCATGAAAATTAAGCCAGTAAAACTGTTCTAGCATTGAGGCAGGACTGGAGCTTTGCTGTTTTTTCTGGTCGGTGAAGAAATAGGTAGCAATTCTAGCAGATATGGACAAAATGTTTTGAAATGTTGTAAACGGCGATAAAAATGGTTAGAAAATTCTGTCACATCGTGTGAAAGCTAAATATATAAAGGATCAGGGGGTTGTTTTGAAAATGAGGTGAATATTATCATAAATTGGGAAGTTTAATGATGAGAGGAACTGTTGCAATGTAATTGTTAAAATGTTTATAAGGTTCACAACTGTTTTGATACTTTGTGCGCTGCTTATGGGCTGTATTCAAGAGGAATTAGCATTGCAGAGATATTTCTTGAGGAGGCTAATTATTCTCGGATGTGAAAGAACATTGAAAGCTCTTTTATTATTCCTTTAAGAGTCAGTAAAAGATTCCTGGTTCCCAGAAAGTCATGTGCTTTAGATGTGATGGCTGAATGTTAGTATCAGGGGGAAAATGAAAAATGAGGGGCTGTATGGCTCCTTTATCAGCACGGGAAAGGTGAAGTCTGAGTGGAAATAATGTGTGCATGAGAAGGGTGGGGCAGAGCTTGCATACAGCTGCTGCCCCCATCCACACTTTGCTCATGAATATGCCTTTGCGGAACAATCCTAGGTGCGTCTACTCAGAAGTAAGTCCCATTGAGTTCAGACAAGATGGTCTAGGATTGCAGCCTGAGTTCTCCTCACTGCTTGTTCACAGTGGCAGGGGTGGAGCAAGGTGAGTGCAGTGGATGCAGACAGTCATTTCTGAGGGGGGTGACATTCGGCCCACCGCCTGCCTGCGACTCCCCATCTGTCTGGGGAAAGGGGGGGAGCTGCAGTCTTCCCTCCTTCCTCCTTCGTTTTGACAACCCCACACTCCTGGGCTGCTGGAGGAGGCATACAGGCATGTAGGGAGAGGACGCGAAGGAGGCAGGTGAGTAAACAAGCCGAGGGTGGAGGGAACTCTGGACCCAAACCCTGGAATCCCAAAAAAGTTCAACAACTTTTGCCAACCCCCCCCCCCAAAAGCAATGGGCAGATCACAGGCAGTCTTTTTATACTGTGAGTAGATCGCAGTCTCTTGGGAGTCCAACTAGATTTCATTGTAGGGGCGGGGGGTTGACAAGAAATTATCTGCACCGGGTACCACCTGACCTCGCTACGCCACTGCACAGTGGTACGTATTAAAGGCTTTAGGGTTCCATCCTGCTTTCACTGTACGCTTCCAGTGATTATCACAGTTTGATTCGGCTTTGGTCATTCACTGCAGGGCACCGCACGGTAGATTAGCTATTAAGCTGCCATATTATAGCGACGGATGTTGAGCTGTTCTAATGACAACTTCTTTTTCTGCATTGCAGACTTTGCTGACTTTTGCTAACTCCCTGCCTATAGCTATGGAGAAAAAAATGAATTTCATCCTTCCACTTCTCCTCCTCCTGCATGCCACAATTGACAGCAGCGTAGGATGCTACTGTGACCATTACCCATGGTCTCCCTGGTCTAGCTGCTCAAGGACCTGTAATTATGGCACTCAAAGTAGGCAAAGGTAGGAGAGAAGCAACACCTTTGACTTCACAAACTGATACCTTTTTATCTTTCAAGTTGTCTATTAGGAATACGCCTAGACGAAAATGTTTTCAGCAGGCATTGAGAAAGGATAGAGGGAAGGTGTTTGCCTGATGTCTGTAGACAGGGATGTGGCAATCACACAGGGTCCCCGGACGTTTCACCGTCTATTGATCCCTGTGCCACCACTTTATTTCTCGCTGCCACCACCCAGGCCCTACCTGGTACAATACTGAGTCCAGTCAGGGTTAAATTGGAACATAAACTTCTGTTTATTTATTGCAGTTTAACAAGCGTGTGATTTCATAAACGATATCGGTCAATTACAATCATGGGGTGCCTGTCCAAACCTATAACTTCCGCTACCTGCTCTCACTCACTAAACCACTCTCAGATATTTACTTGTCTTCCTAGCTCCTAACTGTTCCTGACTCAGCTTATTCCGCTACACTAACTCAACCTACCCACAGACTCTTCCCAATTCACTCCCACTCCAATCAACCACCCCACTCCCAACGATCTCCTCCCTTCACCCCTCCCAGAGCTGGTTTTATAGTCCATCTGACTCCGCCCCCTGGGTTCTGATTGGGTAAGCTGTTTAACTATTTCACCTCCAGCACTCTCATATGTTAATGTCACAAGGGAGTTCCAGACTAGACGACACTCGTGGTTGCTTCCAACTCAACGATTCAATGATTCAGTCTAAGAGTGGGTGTTGCCACACTGCAGGATCAATTTCTTGCAAATGCAGAATGAGTACAGGCAATGACCAATTGACGTGCTACTGGACACCTGTGCACCTGGAAGTGTAACTGGGGGGGGGCGTAATGGGGGCAGGGGAGTAACAGGGCATAATGGGGCATAACAGGGGGGAGTTGGCTTATGTGCCACCAATGGGAGCCGGGGTCATTGCCTGTATTATGTGGCACTTGTAACAAATCAAAGTGGTCAAGTGGGTGTATATGGCGGAAGATCTTGCAGGTAAACTGCCCCCAAGCTGTTAAGAGCTTTATCTACTAACAGTAACACATGTTGTTTCCCCTTTATCTGCCAATTCCCGCCGCTGCGAATCACTGCTAATCTTCTTCCCCAAAGTTTTGGAAAACCTGAACTGCTTCAAATAAACTTTTTTCTTTTAATTTTGTCAGACAAGGCAGGCATCTCAATCCTCCACCCCTTGTGGCAGAGCCAGTGCACCTTGCAGCATTCCAGGTCCATTCAGGCGTCCTTGAGACAAAAGGCTTCCTTGCAGCAACTAATTGCCCATTAATTCATCTTCATTTGTCCTCTTTGGCTGGCAGGTTCCAAGGTGGGAATTATTTTGCTTCCCTTGACAGGAACCCTTGACCACAAACATGTCCCCCCCCCCCCGTATTCTAGGCAAATCAGGATGGATGACTATTATATCAAAAACCTCTGTGGCCAACTCTGCACAACTCAGGAATCCAGGGCCTGCAACCAGCAGATGTGCCCTATCAATTGCCAGCTTGGAAACTTTGGTCCCTGGTCAGAATGTGACCCCTGTGTTAGAAAACAAGTAAGTGCAAAAATTGAAGGGAGGTGGGCACGAAAGGAAGTCAATGTCAGCGACCGTGCAGAGGAGGGCTGCACTGAGGAGGAATGGTGGGAACCTCCCCCTCCCCCTGATCAGGATTTTGAATAGATTTGGAACAGTGGTTTGCAGAGGGACATAGTTCAGAAGGCAGAAGCTGGGAAGTACTGGGTGAGGAACAGCTAGGAGGAGAAGAACTGGGAGAGAGACAGTTAACAGACTCACTGTCGTTGGAAAGCACCCAGCCCAGGCATAGGCAAGCTCAGCCCTCCAGATGCTTTGAGACTACAATTCCCATCATCACTGACCACTGGTTCTGTTAGCTAGGGATGATGGGAGTTGTAGTCCCAAAACATCTGGAGGGCTGAGTTTTGCCTGGTCCAGCCGCTCAGCCCAAGGTCAAGGAGAGCAGATAAGGTGGCAGCACAGGAAGCACAGTGGTTGCGAGATCAGGAAGCAAGACACAAAAGTGACCCGGGGGGGGGGGGACTAGGGAGGAAGTGGGTGAAACCCTTACTTGGAAGCACCTTCATTCCTTTGAAATGGATTCTTTGTTCTCTAGCTGTGATCATTAAAGTTCTAACTGGTAAGAGACTCCTTTCTCTTTGTTCTGCTTATCTACGACCAAATTGGGGATGGGGGGAGGAAACTGAGTCCCTGAAGCCTGACAGGCAATGAGAAATGCAAGTGAGCCTTTTGTATTACCCTATTTTTCACTCTATAAGATGCACCAGACCACAAGACGCACCTAGTTTTTGGAGAAGGAAAACAAGAAAAAAGATATTCTGAGTCTCAGAAGCCAGAACAGCAAGAGGGATCGCTGCGCAGTGAAAGCAGTAATCCCTCTTGCTGTTCTGGCTTCTGGGATAGCTGCGCAGCCTGCATTCGCTCCATAAGACGCACACACATTTCCCCTTACTTTTTAGGAGGGAAAAAGTGAGTCTTAAAGAGCAAAAAATACGGTATTTTGATTCATTCAAAGTACAGCTCATTATCCATTCTGAAAGCTCAGCATTTCCAAGGCTGGGAAAGATTCTCCTTCTGAAACCCTGCAGAGCCTCTGCCAGTCACTGTAAACAATAATGAGCTAGACTGACCTTTGATCTGACTCAATCTAAGGCTCCTTCCTATCTTCCCACTAACTATTCAACTCAAGACATGCACTGTTTCTTTAAATTTATCTGGAGAGGGGAGGCAAAATCTCACTGCCCTCTCCTCATACTCTGCTTTCACTAGTGGCACCAGTGTTACGGAATGTTCTCCCTGCTGAACTACAATAGACCCCCATCAGTATTGGCATGCCACTGGCTTATAAAGACACTGCTGTTATACAAGCAGTCCTCTGATCTCCTGGCCTAAAGCTCCTGTTGTAACTGTTAATTGCTGTGTTATTTTAATGGGCTTTTTAATTGCACATTTGTATTGGGGGTGTTTATTTTAATGTTTTGGTGGAATGGCTTTCTGTGTATTTTAATAATGTGTGTTTCTATTTTTTGGTCATGGGTTTTATACTCGTAAATGACTTAGAAGCCATTTTGGCAATTAAGCAGAATATAAATTACTTGACGGTGGTGGTGATGATGGTGATGTTCTTGTTCTGCCTTTCAGTTTCGTGTCAGATCCATTATCACACCTTCTCAGTTTAAGGGGCAACCCTGCAATGAGCCACTGGTAGATTCCAGGAGGTGCTACCCAACCAAACAATGCAACATAGAGGAAGTAAACTGCGAGAATAAATTCCAGTGTGAAAATGGTAACCCATATTTGTATCTTGATTCCTTCAATCTAGATGCACCATAAAAAAAAATTACAACCATTTTAGTAGTGAAGCAAGTTCCATGCGTGCAGTTGACTGTCTCCTTCCCCCATGCACCCCTGCACTCCTTTCCAATCTGCTGGGGGAACACACAGAGTGAATTTGGAGGGTGTGGGGAAAACGGAAGGAACAGAAGGAGGCGAAGTTCCATTGCATGAGCTGAAGCTGTTCCACTTGTGCAATAACTTTGTTGGATACAGCCCTATTTACTTATTTAAGCTCTGACACCATTTATTTAGGCTCTCTAACCAGTTCTCCATTCCAGATTAGCATCTGAATCTGGAGGGCCATGCACAGGTTCCCTATCCTTGACTTAGTGAAATAATACATTCTTGGTGTGGGTGTGGCTGTTCAATAATCTAAAACAATAGCTTCTAACTCTTAAAACTATGGTGTGAAAGGCAGGGCCCATGCCTATCTTGGCAGGCATCTTGATGGGCTGGATGGCCACTAATGTGGATGGCTTTGAAAGTGAACTAGATAAATTGGTGGCCAGTCACTGTGTGAGAACAGAGTACTGGACTAGATAGGTCTTTAGCCCCGATACAGCAGGTCTTTTCTTATGTTCCTGACAACAGGTCGGTGCATTGGCCGAAACTTGGAATGCAATGGCGAAAATGACTGTGGGGACAATTCAGATGAAAGGAACTGTCGCCGTGTGAAGGCTGTGTGCAACAGAAGGCACGAGAGCATTCCTAGCGTGCAGTTAATAGGCCATGGGTAAGGAAGCTATTCTTAGATGTCTTTTGCTTGTTCACATCTAGTAAATAAGTTAAAAAGAACACCTTACAAACAGAATATAAATATACAATCCAAGTATGCTTTCTGCATGCACTATTATCACTGTGGTTTCCTAAAAATTGTTGTAGACAGAAAAATATATTGATTACCATAACATGACTGATAATTTAACTTGTTTTAACTGATTTTAATATTGTATTTTTACATTGCTTTTCCTTGTATTTGTTGGGGGGATTTATTTGACTGGAGGGGGAATTACAAGGAGCAAATGACAGGCAGAGAAGGGATTAATCCCTCCCTCTTCTACAAATTGCATCCTCTTGCAATTGTTCTGCAATGACAGGATTTCCCAAATGTCTAGTTCAACTGCAGCAGACACTCTACCCCGCCCGCCCCCCCCCCCCGTATAATGAAGCCACTTGCCTTCACACTTTCCCCACCACAAGGTGGAGCAGAGCAAACTGAAAAATCTTGCTAATCCCATTTAAATTATTTTTAAAATACCTCAAAATTCCTACAGAAGTTTCACTTGATCAGAATAACCCACAATCTAAAACCCAGAAGACCCCCTGTTCCACTCACAGAGCAACAATTCCTAGAGTTCCCTGGGAAGAGGAGTTGATGTTTAAACAACTCCAAAAGCTGTGGCTAACTTTCATGCCAATGAATTGCGTTAACTCTGAGAAAGATGGAATGAGCTGATAGGAGGTGGTTTTAAAGCTGGTTTCTGACTAGCTGGACGTGGTCTAAACCAACAAGCCTCTTGGGCTTGTCGATCGGAAAGTTGCGGTTCAAATCCCTGCGGCGGGGTGAACTCTTGCTGCTCTGTCCCAGCTCCTAGCAGTTTGAAAGCATGCCTGTGCAAGTATATAAACAGGTACCGCTGCGGCAGGAAGGTAAATGGCGTTTCTGTGCACTCTGGCTTCCGTCATGATGTTCCGTTGTGCCAGAAGTGGTTTAGTCATACTGGCCACTCAGAAAGCTGTCTGTGGACAAACGCCAGCTCCCTGGGCCTGAAAGCGAGATGAGTGCCGCAACCTCATAGTTGCCTTTGACTGGACTTAACCATCCACGGGTCCTTTACCTTTACTTCTGCTTAGCTATGAAGGAGCAGGTTCTGCTTTTATAAACAGGCATTCTTAATACGTGGGAAAGGTGGGACTAGGGGTGGATGAACCTAATCAGTTTCAGTTTCTCTTGGTTTCTCATTTTTCCTTTTTTTTATAAGATATTTATTGAGATTTTTTAAAGTATTACAATAAAATGGAAAAAAAAATAACAAAAATACAAAATAAAAATAATTAAAAACACACAAATTTTCCATTGCTTATTTTCCTTTAGCTTGTTTCCCAGACCTCCTCATACCTCCCTTTTTTGTATTCCACTTCAAATTGTTGGTTCAGCAAATCCTTACCATTATGTTTTTACCTATTTATAACCCTTTTTTCATATTCTCTTAAAGCATTACAGCTGGAAACCACTTAATTTCTATCCAACATCATTCTAACGTTCATTAATTTTACAATATTTCTGTAAATAGTCTTTAAATTTCTTCCAATCTTCTTCCACCGACTCTTCTCCCTGGTCTCGGATTCTGCCAGTCATTTCTGCCAATCCCATATAGTCCATCACCTTCATCTGCCATTCTTCCAAAGTGGGTAGCTCTTGTGTCTTCCAATACTTTGCAATAAGTATTCTTGCTGCTGTTGTAGCGTACATAAAAAAAGTTCTGTCCTTCTTTAGCACCAATTGGCCGACAATGCCCAGAAGCAAGGCCTCTGGTTTCTTCAGGAAGGTATATTTAAATACCTTTTTCATTTCATTATAGATCATTTCCCAGAAAGCCTTAATTCTTGGGCACGTCCATCAAAGGTGAAAGAATGTACCTTCAGTTTCTTTACATTTCCAACATTTATTATCGGGCAAATGATATATTTTTGCAAGCTTGACTGGGGTCATGTACCACCTGTATATCATTTTCATAATATTCTCTCTTAAGGCATTACATGCCGTAAATTTCATACCTGTGGTCCACAACTGTTCCCAGTCAGCAAACATAATGTTATGTCCAACATCTTGTGCCCATTTAATCATAGCAGATTTCACCGTTTCATCCTGAGTATTCCATTTCAACAGCAAGTTATACATCCTTGACAAAATCTTAGTTTTGGGTTCTAACAGTTCTGTTTCTAATTTTGATTTTTCCACCTGGAAGCCAATTTTCTTATCCAAATTATATGCCTCCGTTATCTGATAATAATGAAGCCAATCTCGCACTTTGTTTTTTAGTTTCTCAAAACTCTGCAGTTTTAGTCTATCTCCCTCCTGTTCCAAAATTTCCCAATATTTCGGCCATTTGGCCTCCATATTGAGCTTTTTCTGGGCTTTTGCTTCCATTGGTGACAACCACCTTGGGATTTTATTTTCCAATAAATCCTTATATCTTATCCAAACATTGAACAAAGCTTTCCTGACAATATGGTTCTTAAATGCTTTATGTGCTTTAACCTTGTCGTACCACAAATATGCATGCCACCCGAAGACATTGTTAAAACCTTCTAAATCCAAAATGTCGACTTCCGGAGGCGGCGCAAAACCGTGATGGCGGACCTCTTCGAGCTCTGAAGAGGGGCACCGCAGAAAAGGGTTGCTCGCGACGGCGCAGCGGCAACCCATCAAGATAAACCACGGGCAGAGTGAGTCCGTGGCCGTGGGACCCGGCGGGCACCTGGAGCGACCCCGAAATCACAAAAGGAACCCCGTAAGGGGCTCCGGAGTGAAGGAGGGGGAGCGGTGCTGTGGGTTCATCGCTCTTTCTGCGGAGGCGAAGCCGCGCGGCTGTCACGGATGAGCGCTGACCTTTCTTCCAAGAAACATCGGGCTGAAACATCAAACCCGTGAGTAAGGACCTAAGATTCTACAAATCAAATCGGAAAATTTGGCTAAAAACGGGAGACGAGAAAGAGGAAGTCCGTCTTCCGACACTGCTTTCAAGATCAAAGCAGACGGTCTAAAGAGCGGAAAGCGCTGTGAACAGGGAAGCTTTGAAGCTTTAAATCGGGACTTTCGTGCACATTTGAATTTTACTTTTAAAGAATAAATACAGCATAAAATTGACCTGGAGCGGACACCCCAAGGGCAAGGGAAGACTCTAACCCCAAATTCCCGGGTGGCCGGGTAAAGTTGTTTAAACTGCGGAACTGTTGCAAGCTTCCAGATACTTTTGTAACTGGATAGTGTAATTTTGAGCTCACCTAGCTGAAGTGGATACAATTGCAGGCACCTTGCTGGAACTTTGTTATATGTTTAAAAGGGCTCTGCAGGACCTTTCTTTTAGCGTGCTGGAACTAATTTGCTTTTAAAATTGTTTTTAAAGTTGGAACAAAGAGACTTTAATTGCGGAAAGTTACCTTCTTCTTACTAAAACTTTGGTGGCACTCCCCCTAGAGGACATTGGGAATATAGAGGCCTGGGAAAGTTTCTCTGTTTACCTTCTCTCAATAGACTGTTTTTAATTCTGGACTTGCCTTTCCCATGGGATTACAACACTTGACCTTGAACGTTGACTGATGAGTGGCACAGGAAAGACAAGAGCAGCCAAAGCTAAGGAAGCTAAGGAGAAAGAGAAAGCAAAAAAGCAAGCACAGCTTTTGCAAACAACTTTAACTCAGGGACGTAGATTATCAGTTCCAGCTGTGCTTGCGACACAAAAAGTAGAAACCGAAAAGCCTGAAAAATCTGAAGAGGAAGATATGGCAGCAGGAGGAGCTGAGGCAGTACTGAAACAAGTTTTGGAACAATTGTCAGCAATAAATCAAAAAATTGATAACCAATCAACAAAAATTGACCAAGCAACATCCTCGATCCAGAAATTGACAGATCAGGTTTCCCAACATACCCAAGCAATTGAAAAATTGCAAGGAGCAACAGAAGAGAATCGTAAACTGGCAGGGGAAGCCGTTCAAATTGCAACATCAGCTAAAAAAGAAGTCGAGGAAGTTAAAGCGGAAGTCAAGCCTCTTCATAAACAGATAGGGGACCAACAAACCTATCTCTCGTTGGTGGAATTGAAAAATCGCGAGACCAACCTCAGACTAAGGGCAGTCCCAGAAATTGAACAAGAAGATTTGAAAGGACTTTTGACAACAGAGTTTACAAAGTTCTGGGACTTAAAAGAAGAAATTGATTTCAAAATTGTATCGGCTTTTCGGTTGGGAAGATTAGTAAGAAAAGATAGATCCAGAGACTGCTTAATAGCTTTGAGATCAAGGGAGGAGAGAGACAAAATACTAGGCCTACACTTCAAAAACTCAATTGTGATACAAGAGAAAAGGGTGGAAATTTACCGAGATATTCCTAAACAGTTATTGGACTTGAGAGCCACCTACTCAGATTTGGCTAAGTTGCTGAGACTCAACACAATTCCTTACAGGTGGGAGTTCCCACAAGGGCTATCATTCACTTACAAACAGAAGAAGGTTAAAATAAGATCATCAGAGGACTTACAAAAGTTCCAGCACGATCACGGAGAAGACCTCCAAAAAGAAGCAGCAGCTAATTGGCCTATACCCAACCCAGGTGGAGCAATACCTGCACCTTCGGAACCAGAGGAGAAAGAAGATACACCGCTCTAGGTGTAGCAGAATAGTTCAGGATGTCTCTGCGGCTACTCAGTTGGAATATAAATGGCGTAAATTCCCCGGAGAAAAGAAGGAGGTTATTTCACATATTGAAGAAAGAACAATTGGACATTATTTGCCTACAAGAAACCCATGTGACCAGGCTCCACAGGAAGGTTTTGGTAAATAAAAGATTAGGCCAAGAATTTATTTCGTCTGACAAAGTAAAGAAAAGAGGAGTGGTGATCTACGCTAAGGAGAGCCTGATACCCAAATTTCTATTTAAGGATGAACAAGGAAGAATTTTGGCAATTGAAATTCAAACCCAAGGAGAAAAAATATTGATATTAGGAATTTATGCCCCAAATGACGGGAAATCAGAATTTTTCAAGAAGCTGCATGAGACGTTGCTGGACTATCTGGATTATGCTAACATCATAATGATGGGAGATATGAATGGAGTGGTGTCTACACATATGGATAAGTCTTACAACCAAAACTTAACATCAGACGGCAGACTGCCCAAAACTTTTTTCGAACTGACTGACAATCTGGATTTGATCGACATATGGAGGACAAAGAACCCCCTAGGTAAAGAAGGAACTTTTTTCTCTGAGGCCCACCTGTCTTGGTCAAGGATCGACCAAATCTGGACCTCCAGGGGGCTGGCACCCAAGACTAAAAAGGTGGAAATCTGCCCAAAAACATGCTCCGACCACAACGCCTTGAAAATAGAACTTAGATTAACTCAACCCGGTTCCTTCAGATGGAGAATGAATGACACACTACTAAGAGATCAAGAGATTGTGAAAAAGGCCCAAAAAACATTAAAGGACTATTTTGAGATAAATCTGAATACTACAGTTGAAAAAAGAACGATCTGGGACGCAAGCAAAGCTTTTATGAGAGGGTTTCTGATACAACAGAATTCAATCAAGAAAAAACTCTGGAACGGAAAGAAGGACAAAATATTGGAGAAAATACACCAAGGAGAAAAAAAACTGAGAACCAAACCAAAGTCCAAGGAGGTGCTGAGAGAAATTAAATTCCACCAAGCAGAATACTCAAAATTGATTAATCAGGAGATTGAATGGAAAATAAAACAGATGAAGCAAAGATCTTTTGAATCAGCAAATAAATGTGGAAAGCTGCTAGCTTGGCAGCTGAAAAAAAGACAAAAGCTAAACACGATAACAAATCTAGAGATTGATGGAAGGATCGTACAGAAACCAGAAGAAATTAGGAGGTGCTTCCACAGATACTTCAAAGAACTGTATGCACAGGGGCCCCAGAAAGAATCAGAGATAGATCAATTTCTAAAGATAAATGGACTATCAAAAATAACTCAAGATAAAAGATCAATCTTGAACTCTACAATAACCTCACAGGAAATTGAAGGTGCCATTCAGAATATGCAACTAGGCAAATCTCCAGGCCCGGATGGACTTACCTCCAAATATTACAAGGTTCTGAAGGACTATTTGATACAACCTTTGTTGGAGGTATGTAACCAGATTATGGATGGGAAGAGGGCACCAGAAACGTGGAAAGAAGCCTTCATCACATTGATACCTAAGTCAGAATCTGAAAAGACTCAGCTTAAAAACTACCGTCCCATCTCACTCCTAAATGTGGATTACAAAATATTTGCAGACATTTTGGCAAATAGACTTAAAAAAGTCTTAAATGAAGTAATTCATAAAGACCAAGCTGGCTTTCTCCCTGGTAGACATTTATATGAGAACACTAGAAACATCATTGACATTTTAGAACTTTTGCAGACTAACAGGAACACAAGGGCGGTGTTAATCTTTATTGATGCGGAGAAAGCATTTGACAACATATCTTGGATGTTTATGAAGAAGAACTTGGAAGGGATGGGAGTGGGACGGGGGTTTGAGAATGGATTACATGCAATCTATTCAGAACAAAAAGCTAAATTAATAGTGAACAATGTGGTGACGGAGGAATTTAAAATTGAAAAAGGGACACGACAAGGGTGCCCTCTATCCCCTCTGTTATTTATTTCAGTCCTGGAGGTGCTATTGAATATGATCAGAGAGGACCGGTTGGTACAAGGGATAGAGGTCGGAGTGAAACAATATAAACTGAAAGCTTTTGCAGATGACCTAGTTTTGACACTGCAGGAGCCAGAATCCAGTACAAAAAGAGTTCTCGAACTTATATCTGAATTTGGTCGGGTGGCGGGATTTAGGTTGAATAAACAAAAAACTAAGGTTCTGACCAAAAATTTAACAATTACAGAAACAGAGGGGTTTCAGAGAGAAACAGAACTGAATGTGGTTAAAAAAGTGAAATACCTTGGGATCTATTTGTCCTCCAAGAATTTGAATTTATTTAAGGATAATTATGAGAAATGTTGGTTGGAAGTTAAAAAGGATTTAGAAATTTGGTCAAGATTGAAACTTTCCTTGTTGGGAAGAATTGCAGCTATAAAAATGAATGTGTTGCCGAAAATGTTATTTTTGTTTCAAACCTTACAGATCGTGGACAGAGTGGATTGCTTTGGAAAATGGCAGAAGGATATATCTAGATTTATCTGGCAGGGCAAAAAGCCCCGAATAAAGTTTAAAATATTAACAGATTCGAAAGAAAGAGGGGGGTATGCCCTGCCGGACTTGAGGTTGTATTATGAAGCTGCAGCCTTCTGCTGGCTGAAAGATTGGTTTTTGTTGGAAAACACCGATGTCCTAGATCTGGAAGGTTTTAATAATGCTTTTGGATGGCACGCATACCTATGGTACGACAAGGTTAAAGCACATAAATTGTTTAAAAGCCACATTGTCAGAAAAGCAATTTTTGCAGTCTGGATGAAATATAAAGACTTACTAGAGAGTAAAACTCCGAGGTGGCTATCACCAGTGGAGGCCAAGGCCCGAAAAAGACCCAATATGGAGGCCTATTGGCCGAAATATTGGGAATTGACTGAAAAAATTGGAGACAATTGGAAGTTGCAGAGCCAGGACAAACTAAAAAATAAGGTGCGAGATTGGCTACATTATGCTCAAATTCAAGAGGTTTTCAAAATGGACAAAAAAGTTGGTTTCCAGGTGGAAAAGTCGAAACTAGAGACAGAATTGTTAGAACCAAAGACAAAGCTGTTATCTAGAATGTATAACTTGCTGCTTATGTGGAATTTACAGGATGAGACAGTTAAATCTGCTATGATTAAATGGGCACAGGATGTTGGACACAACATTATGTTTGAAGACTGGGAAAGGTTATGGAACACCGGAATGAAATTCACGGCCAGTACGGCCTTGAAGGAAAACATTATGAAAATGATATACCGGTGGTACATGACCCCAGTCAAGTTAGCTAAGATACATCACCTGTCCGACAATAAATGTTGGAAGTGTAAGGAAGCAGAGGGGACTTTCTTTCACCTCTGGTGGACATGCCCAAAGGTTAAGGCTTTCTGGGAAATGATTTATAATGAGTTGAAAAAGGTATTTAGGTATACCTTTCCCAAGAAACCAGAGGCCTTCCTGTTGGGCATGGTAGACCAGAAAGTGTTAAAGAAGGACAGAACTTTGTTTATGTATGCTAGTACAGCAGCAAGAATACTCATCGCAAAGAACTGGAAGACACAAGATTTACCCACGCTGGAGGAATGGCAGATGCAGTTGATGGACTACATGGAGATAGCTGAACTGACCGGCAGAATCCGAGATTTGGATGTAGAAACAATTGAGGTGGACTGGAAAAAGTTTAAAGACTACTTGCAAAAGTATTACAAACTGTATGAATCTTAAGACGGTGCATGATTTGGAAATGATACGCTTTAGCAATTATGATTAAGTAAATAGTAAACTAAGTGATAAAAGAGAAAAGGAGATAATATGAAATTGAACATGTTACGTTTATTTTAAAGGTATAAAAATTGTGACATAATACATTGAATATAGATACATAACATGTAAAAGTTACAATAAGGTATGACATAAGGTAACAAATTGCTGACATTGTTAATATAAAGAACGCAGAATCGGAAGGGGTGGGGAAGTCCAAGTTGGGATTTTTGTTAAAAAAAAAAAAAATGGTTTCTTGTAAACTCCTTATTTGTTTGTAATGTATAAAATTTGGAAAGAAACGTAATAAAAAATATTATAAAAAAAAAAAAAATAAATCCAAAATGTCTGTGTTCTCAAGAAGCAGCCAGTCTTTCAACCAGCAGAATGCTGCTGATTCATAGTAAAGTTTAAAGTCTGGCAGGGCAAATCCACCCCTTTCCTTTGCATCAGTTAATATCTTGAATTTTATTCTGGGCTTCTTGCCCTGCCAGACAAATCTAGAGATATCTTTCTGCCACTTCTTGAAACAATCCATCTTGTCCACAATTTGCAGTGTTTGAAACAAAAACAACATTCTAGGCAATACATTCATCTTTATAGCTGCAATTCGACCCAACAAGGAAAGCTTCAAATTTGACCAAATTTCTAAGTCTTTTTTCACTTCCGTCCAACATTTTTCATAATTATCTTTAAATAAGTTCCCATTTTTTGCTGTCATGTTAATCCCCAAGTATTTCACTTTCTTGACCACAGTCAAACCTATCTCATTCTGAAACCTCTCTCTTTCAATCGGTGTTAATTTTTTCTCTAAAACCTTGGTTTTTGACTTGTTCAGTTTGAATCCTGCCACTTGACCAAATTCTTGAATTAGTTCTAAAACCCTTTTAGTACTAGATTCTGGCTCCTGTAACATCAATACTAAATCATCTGCAAATGCTCTCAATTTGTACTGTTTGGCTCCGACCTGTATACCTTTAACCAACCGGTCCCTTCTAATCATATTCAGCAGAACCTCCAGGACCGATATAAAAAGCAATGGGGAGATTGGGCACCCCTGTCGTGTCCCTTTTTCTATCTTAAATTCTTCCGTCACCACATTATTTACAATTAATTTAGCCTTTTGTTCAGAATATATTGCACCTATACCGTTTTCAAAACCTTGGCCTACCCCCATCCCCTGTAGGTTCTTTTTCATAAAACTCCAAGAGATATTGTCATAAGCTTTCTCCGTGTCCACAAATATCAGAACTGCTTTAGTGTTTATATTCACTTCTAGTTTTTCCAGGATATCAATTATGTTCCTCAAATTATCAGACAAATGTCTTCCCGGGAGAAAGCCCGCTTGGTCTTTATGAATCTCTTCCATCAATACTTTTTTCAATCTCTTGGCCAAAATGTCAGCAAAAATTTTGTAATCCACATTAAGTAACAATATAGGGCGGTAGTTCTTAAACTGAGTCTTTTCAGTCTCTATTTTCGGTATAAGTGTAATATACGCCTCTTTCCACGACTCTGGTGCCCTCTTCCCTTCCAGAATTTCATTGCAGACTTCCTTCAAAGGTTGTAGTAACCACTCTTTCAAAGATCTATAATATCTAGAAGTCAGCCCATCCGGTCCTGGAGATTTGCCCAATTGCATATTTTGAATGGCACCTTCTACTTCCTGTTCAGATATTTTATAGTTCAACATTAATTTACTTTCTTGGGAGATTTTTTGTAATCCATTTGTTTTCAAAAATCGGTCTATGTCCATTTCTTTCTGTGGCCCTTGTGAGTATAATTGTTTAAAATACCTGTGGAAACAATTTCTAATTTCAATTGGGTTATGTATGTTCTTTCCTTCCACTTCTAAATTTGTAATAGTATTTAATTTTTGTCTTTTTTTCATTTGCCAAGCCAACAATTTCCCACATTTATTAGCTGATTCAAATGTTTTTTGTCTCATTTGTTTAATTTTCCATTCTATTTCCTGATTCATCATTTCCATATATTGTACTTGATATAGTTTTATTTCTCTCAAAATCTCCTGTGACTTTGGTTTTGCCCTCAATTTCTTCTCACTTTCTTTTATTTTCTCCAAAATTTTATCTTTCTTCTCATTTTGACTTCTCTTCTTTATTGCATTCTGTTGTATCAAAAACCCTCTCATAACAGCTTTGCTTGCGTCCCAGATTACTCTTTTTTCTATATTAGTGTTCATATTTATTTCAAAATAATCTCTCAAAGTTTTTTGGGCCTTTTTATACACTTCTTCATCTCCAAATAAGGTGTCATTCATCCTCCATCTGAAGGAGCCAGTTGATATTTGCTTCATCTCCATCCTTACAGCATTATGGTTGGAGCAAGTTTTTGGGCAGATTTCCACTTTCTTTATCTTTGGTGCCATTCCTCTAGTTACCCATATTTGGTCAGTTCTAGTCCATGTCATCTTGGCTTCAGAAAAGAAGGTTCCCTCTCTTCCCAAGGGGTTCTTTGTTCTCCAAATGTCCACTAAGTCCATATTGTCTGTCATCTCAAAAAAAGTTTTTGGTAGTCTACCATCCTTGGTAACTACCTGTCTTTGTGCCTTGTCCATGTTTGTAGATACTACTCCATTCATGTCCCCCATCAAAATCAAATTGTAATCCAAATAGTCCAATAAGGTCTCATGCAACTTTTTAAAAAATTCAGATTTCCCCTCATTCGGTGCATAAATTCCTACAATCAGAAATTTCTCTCCTTGAATCTTCCTTGTTCATCTTTAAAAATTAATTTCAGTAATAGTCTCTCCTTTGCATATATCACAACTCCTCTTTTTTTAACTTTGTCAGATGAGATAAACTCCTGTCCCAATCTCTTATTGATAAGTAGTTTCCTGTGTAACCTTGTTACATGAGTTTCTTGTAGACAAATCAAGTCCAGTTGTTCCATTTTTGGTAAATGAAAAACACTTTTTCTCTTCCGAGGAGAGTTAAGACCGTTGCAATTCCAACTTAAAAGTTGCAGAGCCATGATGGGGTTACTTCGCTTTGCCTCCGACTGCACCAAGTGTCTGTTCTTGTTCTGTCAATAGTGTCTCTTTCTCTGGGCCGTGCAGTCCAAAAGATAGGTTTGCTATATCTAGTATTCCTTTTTCCAGTGCTCTTGGCTCTTCTCTGGATTCCACTTCTTTCTGTAGATCTTCTTCGTGGTCTTTCAGAAACCTGTCTTTGTCGTTTACTGATCTTATTTTTATCTTTCTTCCTTTATATTTAAAGGATAGGCCTTGGGGAAATTCCCACCTAAAGAGAATTCTATTTCTTCTCAACAGGGCAACTAGATCTCCGTAGTTAGGCCTTAAGTCCAAAAGATGTTTTGGAATATCCTTAAATATCTCCACGCTTGAGTCGTCAATTTCCAAGGTCCTTTGATAGTGCAGGTTCAAAATTTTGTCTCTCTCCTCTTTTGTTCGAAGAGTAATCAAGCAGTCCCTCACCTTGTTTCTCCTTTGTCCTCTTCCAAGTCTAAGTGCACTCACTATCTTAAATTCTTACTTCCCCAAGTCCTGTTGCCAAAAATCTGTAAATTCCTGTGTATGAAAGTCAGCCAGATTATCTTTCTCATGTTCTGGTACAGCCCTGATTCTTAAATTTCTTTGTTTCTCTTTCAATTCAATCATGGACAGTGTCAAACCGTGGTCCTCCAATTGCTTATATACTGGTGGTATCTTCTCTTGAGTAGCAGTTGCAATATCTTTTGCTTCTTCAGCTATCTTTCTGGTCGAAGCAGATTCCTGTAATAATTTTTCAATAGACTGTGTATTGGTATTCACCTTCTGTCCCAAATTATTAATGCTTGTAGTATTCAGATCAATTTTAACTGATGCTTCAGCTACTTGTTTATTTGTCTCACCTACCTGCTTAGCTAAGTTTTCCAAGGATTCATTAATTTTTCCAAGTGCATGTGCCAAAACGTCTTCGGACGACATAACTTTTGGTTTGACCTGTGGAGGAGCAGCCCCTGATGTTCCAGATGCTCCAGATGCTGAAGCCCTTTGCTGCTGCACAGTGTCTGTCCGATAGTGTCTGCCAGACCTAGTAGTCTTTTCCTGCGCCAGCTCTAACTTTCCTCTCCCATCTGCCATAACACTCGCATGAGAATCCAAGGCCAATCCCACGGTTGAAAGTTTGTTTCGAAAAGGAATTTTCCTATAACGCAGTTGTTATTGTAGCAGTGTCAAATCTCCTCTAGGGGGACACAGTAACAGCCAGAGCTTGCAACTTTTAAAAACAAATATAGTCCTTATGAGTCCCCCAATTCACTTAAAAACAACAGTTTCAGTCCACTTAAACAGTTACTTTAAAACCAGGAGAAGTTCAGAAACACTGTATCTCTTTTTGCAGAGCTAAGTCAAAAGTCCTCTGCTTACCGATAGGCTTTCCACTGAGCGGCTTTCCTTGTCTAGGGGCAGTCCATTCCCAGGTTTTAGGCAGCGGATTTTAGCTTCCTTTTCCTCTTGTTTTTGCAGGTAAATACACCTCAAACTTTTCCCCCTCCTCTCCTGCAATCTGGAGGGGAGACCGCTTTCCTGATGTTAAGATTTAAGTCTTTTTCCAAAACGTCTTTCCAAGTTTCCGCTTTACAGTCTCTTTGCTTTAATCTGTTTACAAGAAGGGAAGGCAGACTTCCTGTTTATACCTTCCTGCTTCGGTGTCGAATTGACTTATTCTTACTCCTTTTAAATCCAATTTAATCCTACTCACGGGTAGTTGCTTTCAAAGTCCAATTGTCCCAGGAAAAAGTCAGCGCTCTCCGATAACGGCTGTGCGGCTTCACTCCGCGGAAGAAGCAGTCGACTCTCAGCACCGCGCCACTCACCCCGTCCCGCTCTGGAGCCCTTAAAAGGGTCCCTTCACAGATTGGGGGGGGCGCAAATGGTGCCCGCCGAGTCCCCACGTTCACAGGCTTCCCCCACCTGTGATTTTTAAAGGGCCCCCGCTTTGCCGCAGCGGTAAGACCCGATCCCGCGGAGCTGGTCCCTCCGAGACTCAGAGGGAATCCGCCATTAATCGATGGCGCTGACCCGGAAGTCTGATGGCGCTGACTCATTTTTCCAATCTTATGCTTAGTTTGCCTCGTTCCCACTTCAGTCTGCGATTTATTTTTAAGTCTCCATGCAAAATTGTATGGATTTTTATATTCCGTTCTCCTAATACAATCATTTTTGTACGCAAGTTTACCTAATAGACACATTTTTGCAAGCAGTCTTCCTTGATATATTGCATTTTCTACATTATTTTCACTTATCTACACATCTTTGTGCACATTTCTCACATTTCCCCATGCTTCTCCTTCTTTAGTTGAAGAACTGCATTGCAAAATTTGCAAAAGCATGGATTTTGAAAGATAGTTTGTGTTTTTGTTCCTGTATTGGTTTGGGAGGTACACATTATGTAGATTCACATTAAAATGTGAACCAAACAATTCTCTCCCCCATCCTTAGCTAGGATAGACATGAACAGTGGACAATTTGAGAGGGATAAATTTATACTCTAGCCTAGCTACTCAAAGGTAAGTCCCATTGGCTTTCAGGCTATCCCTCCCAGTAAGTATGCATAGGCACACAGTGTTATTTAGTCAGTCAAGTCATTTATCCAACTTATCTGACTGACAAGTTGGCCCTTGCTGCTTTTTGTGACCAACCAAACTTTCTGAAATCTTCCCTTTCTCCAGATTTCATATTATGGCACAGGAGAACAGAGGAGAAGTCCTTGGCAATTCTTTCAATGGAGGCAAATGTACACTTGTGAAAAATAATGATACACGGAAGACATTTCGGGTTCCTGCAAACTTGGAGACTGTCAGCTTTCAGGTACTGATCACAAAATACAAAGCACCAGATCTTGCATACAGAAGCTCTACAATGATTATAAGGCAAATGATATCTTACTTTAGCAACAGAGGACTGGACGTTTTCCAGAAATCTATGTATCTTTAGGCAATATTCATCCTGTTCTATTGGGATTTGAGGCTTGCTAGGTAAGTGGAAGCAGATAGAGCAGGCAAATCAGGACCCTGGACAGTTCCCCACTCTTTGAGCTATGGTAGATGTTGTCGCAGCAAAGGATCTGATCATCTGAAGGCTTTTTGTGGTTCTACCCTCTCTGGGAGTCGTGTAATTTTCCCCCTGCAGTTTCGTGTTCCTGTGTGGCTGTGGAATTGCAGACACTACTGTGGAGTCATCCCCAGAGTCCAAAGATGAAGGGGAAACCATGTTTTTAGGCCAAAATGATGGAGAAAGTGCTGCTGAAGGCTCCCTACCCCCCAAGTGGGGTGACTTTTGGGACATCTGAACCTGAGTCCTCCTTGGTGACATGCTGATCTGGATGTAGGAGACATAATTTTTGAATAGAACTGTGCCTTATATTTATTGTGGGTGCATATCATTAAAAAGGGTGTCTCTGTTTTCCCTCTCCACAGACAGAGAATGAAGAGGACGATGTGGCATCTGATTTTTACAGTGATTTAATTCCTCTAGAGTCTTCTTCCTCTGGAAGCAGCTCTTCCTCTAGCTCAGGCAGACGATCTTCTGGAATCCCATTGCTCTTCTCCAGAAAGACTAAAGTGAAGGTCACATCTTCATCCTCCTTCAGAGAGGCTGTGCAAGCTTCATATAAAAAGGTACTCATGTTTTTGTTCTCTCTTTTTTTCAGTCTCTGTCCACCAGTGCTGACCAGTAGAAGTGGAAAAGGATATGGTTTATTTTCCAGGGAACACAAAACCTTTCCTCTACTGAAGTATCTGTATTGTGGGAAAGCAGAAAATTGTATCATAGGTCTGAAAGTGTTGATCAAAGCAGATTAGTTTAGAGCAGTCCATTCAGATCATTGAAAGGGAATACAGAGACATTATATTTCATATACAGCTTATATGTTTTTTCTTTTTAAATGTCTCCTGATGGGTGAAATTAGACTTTTTCTAAGCCCAATGAAACCACTACAATACAACTGAAATAAGAGTGATCTTTTCTTGTTTAGCAATGTCTGGTGGTGCAGGAAAGACAGATAATATTAGATACATTGCAATCAGGGCTGGGGGAGAAACACTATCATAAAGTTTAAGGCGTGTCTATTGAGAATGTTTCTGTACTGAGATTAAGGTTAGTAGACCTGATTGCATCTGATCAAAAACTTCTATTCATTTGTGTTTGAACAGAGACAATGCTTTTCCTGTTTCAATACAGCTGTTAGTTTCTGCAGCGATGCTGAGATGAATCTATTTTTATCAGGGAAGATCACCACGCTCATTTTGCATACATTTATGCAATTAACCACAGACTGAGCTTTTGCATTCCATTGCTATTTAATACCAACTTTTACACACACACCCTTTCAACAACCATGTGCATTAAATCTGACAACCAAAGATCACTGGAGCAAGTGACGCTTGCAACAAAATGGTGTGATGTATCCTCACTTCCTAGCAGTGGTGTTCCTGTTCAGGGTTCCTGCCACCCAGCCATACCCATCTCCAGGATAATATCAGTGTAAGGAACTCAGGAAGTTGTATTGCATTTCCCTGCCCACCTAATTTTCAGTTTTCTGTTTCCCATCTGACCATCAATGTTCTGTGGCTGCTGAAAATACTCAGCCCTCACTGGGCTGTAATTTTGGGTGTGTGTGTGTGTGTTACTGTTTGTTTTAGGTTTTGTGTACTTCTGCCAAAACTGAAGTCCCCCTGAGAATGCTAATATTCTTGTCTCCGTGACTCCATTTTTGTCAACACTCACCGCCTGAGGTTGCTATCGAAGGCTGTGATGCTGGTTTAGACTTTTGATCTGATCAAGCAAGGCAATTCTTTTCATGCCTTGACAAAAAAACGAAGGGAATTTACTTCCAAACCAATTATATTTATTCTGCACTAGGGAAAGGGGAGAATTTAGATCCGAGTTGCATTTAAAAGCAAACATCCACACTTTTCGAAACAATACAAACAGAGCCGTTTTTTGAAATTTGCACTTGTCTGAATTTTGCAATGCAGTTCCCCAGTCAAGGAATATGTACAAAACTGCATATACTAGGATAAAGTGTGCATATATTGGTGAAAAATAGCAGACTAATATGCATCATAGCAAGGGAGATTGTCCAGTAAAAATATGTATCTTTTTAGAATTTTACACTAAAATGCAGATGAGTTTTCAAGATTATATATATTTTTTAAATGGCAGACTGCTGTGGAAATGTGGAGAACTAGATAAGGATAGGAAAAAATGGCAGAAACCAAAACTGACAGATTCACCCATACCTATTCTGTACAGATATCACTGGTGCTAAATCTAGATGCCTTTTTGCTCTAATATATCTGGCAGCAGTTAAGATGAGACCTAGTGTGGTTCAGGGACTAAAGTGTTGAAGTCGATTTCAGGCAACCTGGTTTTAACTTGCCACTTGACCAGGAAGTTCACTAGATGACCTTGGGCAAATCATGACATCTCAACCTAGCCAACCTCTCAGGGTGGTCATGAGTATAAAATGGGAGGGAGGACCTTTTGCACTGTGGCTTGAATTCTTTAAAGGAAAAATGGCATATAAATGTAATGAGCAAATCTCTCTTTTTTTTCTGGAAAGCATATTCTGCATGGTGAGTTGGTTTTTTTATCATGGTGCAACATTTGTCCTTTCTTTCTAATGTATACTTGTAAATTCTAAATGAATTCATAATAGCCCGTGTTTCAGTAAAAGTGTGGGTGTTATGGGGTATAATATTTATTTTTTTAAATAATTTCTTGGTAAAAGGTAAAGGTAAAGGTAAAGGTACCCCTGCCCGTACGGGCCAGTCTTGACAGACTCTGGGGTTGTGCACCCATCTCACTCAAGAGGCCGGGGGCCAGCGCTGTCCGGAGACACTTCCGGGTCACGTGGCCAGCATGACAAAGCTGCATCTGGCGAGCCAGTGCAGCACACGGAAACGCCGTTTACCTTCACGCCAGAAAGCGGTCCCTATTTATCTACTTGCACCCGGGGGTGCTTTCGAACTGCTAGGTTGGCAGGCGCTGGGACCAAGCAGCGGGAGCGCACCCCGCCGCGGGGATTCGAACCGCCGACCTTTCGATCGGCAAGCCCTAGGTGCTGAGGCTTTTACCCACAGCGCCACCCGCGTCCCTATGTTCTTGGTAGCACTGGTTTAATAAGTAAAAAAATTCTTTTCCTAAGTGAAACAAATATGAACATAATTACTTTAGTGTCTGCAGTGTAGAGATAAGCTTTTCTCTTAAACCAGTTTATTTATTCATTTATATACTGTATAAAATATCACAGTAGAAACAGCGGCCAGGGATTGTAAATGGGAAAAGATTTTAGAAATAAATAAATTGTTGGTGCTGGAGGTAGTGATTTGTCCATTTACTGATAGCATGTAATATATAGAACATTCCAGACAGAATTGTTGCAATTTGCAATAAAAGGAACCAAAAACCAAGAAAGAACTAAAGTTAAGTTTCTTACCAACAAATTCATCACCATAAGATGTGGTGCAGGTGGCTGGTTTTTATTGGTCTTCAAAGGTGAAGAGACATAATCATGGAGGGATAGTACTTTTGGCTGCTATTAGCCATCACTCCCACTTATGGTGAACTCAGATGTTGAGTGCTGACACAAATTCATCCAGAATTGGGCAACTGATAAACTAGAGGTATTAGGGTGTCTGTTTGTGTGTTGGTATGTAGGTATTCACCTGTGATCTGCTCCACTGTATTCACATACCCTCCACCTCTTTGAAGCCCAAATCTGGGACACCATCTTACTGGATACAATCTTCCCCATTTTTTATCATGAGAGCATGGTGGCCATTTTGCTTGCTATGATCTTGCGCAATTTCATACCACAGTTCCCCCCAGGCAAAAAAAACTGCTTTTTTCAAGCATGGAACCCAAAAATGTGTATTTGGGGGCATCACATGAGATCATGGCCCTCCCAAAAGTGCTAAGTAGGGGGGAATTGCACTGTGAGATCGCAGCAAGCAAAATGGCTGCCATTCGCTTGTGATAAAAAATGGGATGTCCAGGTTTTTGGGGGGACACTTATGGGGTATGTATTCAGCCCTGAGAAACACTACAATTCAAGTGACAGCAGCACATGAAATGGTTTTCTCTGTGGTGGCTCCAAGGTGTTCTGGAATGCCCATCTATTTCCAGGTATATCTTGTGGCAATTGATATACTTTTTTTGGCCTTGGATCAAGGTGCTGTCCTAGGCATTTGGACGAGTAGCACTTTCCCCTTCTACTATTTTATGTTGCTGCACTCCTGTTTTGCTGCTCATGTGATCTTGTTGAGCTTTGTGCTTTTAATTCATGGTTTTAATGAATTTTATGTTGTTTTAAAACCATTGTCATTTTATGTAACGTGCCCTGGGAGCATTTGGTGAAGAATAGCCATAAAAATCAAATAAGTGTCTTATTAGCAACTGGAACAGACTCTAACTTTAATTCTTCCGTTTTAGAACTCCAACTTTATTAGAGTCCATAAGGTGATTGCTGTGTCGAACTTCACAGTGAAACAGTCAGACTTGCACCTCTCTGGAGTTTTCCTACAGGCCCTCAACAGCCTGCCTCTGGAGTACAACTATGCCCTTTACAGCCGGATATTTGATGACTTCGGGACTCATTACTATACTTCTGGTTCAATGGGGGGCACGTATGACCTCCTCTATCAATACAGTGCTGAAGAGCTGAGAAATTCAGGTATGTGGCAGTTAGCTAGGGAAGATAAGCCCACATCACCATTTTAACAGCAGTAAATGGCCCTGTTTGGGAGAGAATGGGAGAGGATATGCAACAGTTTCTTTTTAAAAAACCAAACTTTTCCAGAAGTCTCTTTAGTGATATAATGAAATAGGATATGCATGAGGGAATATTGTACCAAATGTTGGGAGCAGGGGACCTGAAAATAATAATAATAATAATAATAATAATAATAATAATAATAATAATAATTTTATTATTTATACCCCATCCATCTGGCTGGGTTTCCCCAGCTACTCTGGGTGGCTTCCAACACAATATTGAAATACAGTAATGTATCAAACATTAAAAGCTTCCCTAAACAGGGCTACCTTCAGATGTTGTCTGAAGGAATGTTTGTTTAGATTTCTCATGAAGAGGGCACAAAGAGGAATGTTTAGATCATGGACAGTGCAGTTCCTCTCTTATGCCTACTCTGACCAATGACGTCTTGAGTAACTGAATAAATTTGGTTATGTGCATGTTTGGTTTGTGTGACATTTCCTTGGTTCCATGCTCTCTTCCCCAACAACATCCCCCTATAACTCCCATTGTTCCTACCACAGACCTGTAAATCTTGCCCTTGCAGGAACACCATGGCAGCTAGGCTTCTGAACTCTGGCATGCTTCATCCTCTCACATCCAGTTCTGGCAATATAGAAATGAAAAATGTATAGACTTTTCCTTTGTTTGAAAAATCATACTTTAAAGTTTGCTGCACAAGACTCCTGTGGATTTGTCTGCCTAGATTAGAATTTGGCAAGCAATCCATTCTGGATGGGCTGCTGTACCTACAAATTTCATCCTCTCTGCCAATTTCATCCTCATCTAGAAAAAGGCAGGTGGGGGCATTTTTACATCATCCATTGTAGTTAATTGGGTGGATCCAATGTGGTTCTAAATGATTTGCTTTGGAAAGGCAGAGAGCACCATTGAAACAGATCCTACTGCTCCCCAAAGCTGCAAATACAGATGCAAGTTGAATCTTGTGGTCAAAGCATATCCCTAGAACTCATTAGGGGCTCAGCTAGATTGGTAAAGAAAAAGCGTTTTATATGCGTTTTATATGCATTATAACAATGTGACACCAACGCAATTTCTCATACAAAGTTTACACTGCATTTTCCTGAAACACTTATTTGATGTGTCTAGAACCAGCCTAGGTTTGTGTTATTTTGTATTATTTTAGATTGCTGGAATTCTGATTCCAAACCAGGCACATATTGTTATTTTTCTATAATAGCAGAATGCTGCCAGACATGAGACTTGGGAGCTGCTCCTTTCTGCTTACTCACTAAGATGCGTTGATCAGTTTCAGCCAGTTCTGATGAACAACATTTGCTCTCCACTTCGGAAAGAGACAGTGAGCTATTCCCACAGTGTTGTTTGCAAGGCAGAACAATAAGTAAAAATAACATGAATGCTGAGTTGCTTTGCGAATTTTAAAGTACTGGGGAAATGATTTATCTTCCCACTATAGGTTTAACAGAGCAAGAAGCAAATGAGTGTGTCCGGACAGAAACAACGAGGCGTGTCTTTTTCAGGAAGAAAAAGAAAGTGCGTACAGATTGCATCAACAACAGAATGAGTGAGAAGCATGAAGGTAGCTATAAAGGATAGTGGATTTCTAGCAATCCTATTGCCTCGAAGTGTGTCGTGGTGAATAATAAGAATAAGCAATAACCTCAATATCCTTTGTTTTTCCAATGGCAAATACTTGCAAGGAGTGCATCATGTTGATATCCAGGGATTCAGTTGTTTTCATTCTTTAAAAAATGACCTCCATTAAATTCTGCACTAGAATAGTCTAAATGTTCACGATTTCAAAGCACTGTGAGAGACTAATTGCTTTTGGGGAGGTTAACTGAAGCAGACATGGTCAAGGAATTTTGCCCTTTCTCTGCTGCTGTCCTTGGAAATCTCATTTTTTTCTGTAGCTGCTATTTTCATTAGGAGGAAATACCTCCCTTAAAGGTAAAGGTAAAGGGACCCCTGACCATTAGGTCCAGTCATGGCCGACTCTGGGGTTGTGGCGCTCATCTCGCTTAACTGGCCGAGGGAGCTGGCGTACTGCTTCCAGGTCATGTGGCCAGCATGACTAAGCTACTTCTGGCGAACCAGAGCAGCGCACGGAAACGCCATTTACCTTCCCACCGGTAAACATGCTTTCAAACTGCTAGGTTGGCAGGAGCAGGGACCAAGCAACGGGAGCTCACCCCATTGCCAGGATTCGAACCGCCGACCTGTGGTTTAACCCACAGCGCCACCCACGTCCCTAATACCTCCCTTAGCAGATGCTATTTGCATATTTATTTATTTATTTATTTAAAAAAGAGTGTCAAATGCATGTCGACTCTAGTTTGATCTTGACAGTTTCAGCTGACAAGTGGCTAATAAAGGAAGAAACATAAGTAAAGAAATGAAATGTATCATGGAAAGCTCCATCCTGCATCTTGCATACACTATGTAAATTAAATGAACTTACATCTGCCCTACCCAGTGACCTTCTTTGGTGTATAAGTCTCTATTCTTCTGGTGCACTGATGTAATACTGCAGTCTGCACTGCTCTTGTTCAGGACAAGCTTATTCCATTTCCCCTCCCACCCGGTTTTACTTCCCCTCCAACAGTCGGTCAGCATTCCACAGCCACTGACCTCACTGGACTATTTAGTAAGTTTTTTCTCTAATTAGATTTTTCTCTAATTCACTAAGGTGACATTCAGTGATGTTAGGTAACCCATTTTTCTCTGCTTGCACAGTTTGGGATTAAACTGTGTGGGCAAAGAAACAGCATTTCTGCAAGCAGCGACAATCAGCTTGCAAGTTGCAGGGCATGGCATTTGCCAACGTTCAGATGATAGTTGGTGCATGCAAAGCCCTGTGTTGTCACAAGTGCCAATAATCATGCCAGCACTTGCTATGTAGCTCAAGCACTGACCATCAGAGTTGCCTTCAAAACAAACTTCATTTTCAGCTAAGCTGACTCACGCTTGACATAATATATGATGACAGAAACAAGCAGGCAGACATGGCTTGGTCAAAATGGCTTCATGGACCAAACAGAGAGACCTAATAGACTTAATTATGCCCATGGGCTGCAGGTTTGTCATGGCCTGTATATCTTCATTCTTTCAGGTGGTTTTCTGCAAACCACCATCTGTCTTGATTTTGAATAGATGCTGTGAATTTGAGCATTGCTCTGGTAACCAAAAACCACTCCTTTCAAATCTGTTCCAGGTTCTTTTCTTCAGTCCTCTGAAAAGTCTATCTCATTAGTAAAAGGAGGGAGGTCTGAATACGCTGCAGCACTTGCCTGGGAAAAGAAAGGATCTTTCCCAGAGCATGCCGTGTACACAAATTGGCTGGAATCGACCAAAGACAATCCAATCGTTGTTGATTTTGAGGTAGGAAAGCAGGAGCAATGAAGCAATGTATCCTTTTAGCCCACAAAGAGATGAACATAGGACCTTGGTTCACATTGGGGAAAGCCTTTATTAATCTGGTTGTGGATATTCTGGTCACAAAATAAAGTTAAAGAGCTAGGTGAAGAGCTGTGTAACTCAGTGGTAGAACATCTGATTTGCGTTCAGAAGATTCCAGGTTCAACCCCTTGCATCTCAAGCTGGGACTGAAACCAGGCAGTGTAGACTAGGTTTCCTCAACCTTTTTGAACCTACTTTTAACCCAAGCGTGTTTTTGGGAGACCTGTTTCTTAATCTTAGGCCAGACATCTGCATGGAGGGTAGAGTTCCTCTTAGCACTTGCCTTGGATCCAGTACATCTGACGGAGCGTCTCCACCTCCATCGTACTACCCGGACACTGAGGTCCAGCGCCGAGAGCTTTCTGGCGGTTCCCTCACTGCAAGAAGCCATGTTACAGGGAACCAGGCAGAGGGCCTTCTCGGTGGTGGCGCCCGCCCTGTGGAATGCCCTCCCATCAGATGTCAAAGAGAAAAATAACTACCAAACTTTTAGAAGACATCTGTTTAGGGAAGCTTTTAATGTTTAATAGGTTATTGTATTTTAGTGTTTTGTTGGAAGCTGCCCAGAGTGGCTGGGGAAACCCAGCCAGATGGACTGGGTATAAATAATAAATTATTATTATTATTATTGGATCAGCCCACAACTCAATAGGAGGCACCTACCCACCAGATGAAGACCAGTGGTATAGACAATTGGTGGGTATCTACTGAAGTGGGTAGGACAATAGTCCAACTTGATTTAAGGCAGCTTCCTGTGTCCTTCTAACTTTGTAAAGCATCTAAGGAGAGATGCGATTCTTCAGGTGTTGTTGAACTCCAACCACATTACTATTCTCTTTGTAAACCACTCTGAGTCGTCCCCGCCTCCTTTTTTAAGAGTTTGGATTTGATATCCCGCTTTATCACTACCCAAAGGAGTCTCAAAGCGGCTAACATTCTCCTTTCCCTTCCTCCCCCACAACAAACACTTTGTGAGGTGAGTGGGGCTGAGAGACTTCAAAGAAGTGTGACTAGCCCAAGGTCACCCAGCAGCTGCATGTGGAGGAGCGGAGATGCAAACCCGGTTCTCCAGATTACGAGTCTATCGCTCTTAACCACTACACCACACTGGCTCTCTAGTGTTAGAATTTAAAGCACAATCAAGCACTGTATAAATTTTATGAACCAAACAAATAGCTCCCATCATCCTGAACACTGCCCATTTGGGCAAGTGGTGATGAGCGTTGGCTTCCAACAGCATCTTGAAGACCACATGTCCCTTGCTCCTGAGATAAAGATGCACTGCACTTGTTAGGACTTGATGTTACCACAAGGCTCTTTTCATTTAGCTGGCTCCCATTTTGGATCTGGTGAAGGACTTCCCGTGTGCGGCGACTAAACGGCGTAACCTCAGGAAGGCTCTTGCGGAATATGCGGAGCGATTTGACCCATGCCAATGCGCTCCTTGCCCCAACAATGGCAGGCCTGTGCTCTCTGGAACCGAATGCCTCTGTGTGTGCCAGGCTGGTACTTATGGCGACAACTGTGAGATGAAAGCACCTGATTACAAATCTGGTATATTCCTTCATAATTTTATTTGCATGCTGCTTTTCTGAAAAAGAATCATGCTCAAAGAAAAGGGATGCACCTCATAGGCAACCACCGCAAGAACAGTTTCATAATAACACAATAAAACAGCAATGTCACAGCAAATATAACAACATGCAACAACTCTCCCCACAACATTTCAGCTTCGCATGGTCCTGATACCATGGCAGAAATGCAGGGAAGTGCAGATACAACTATAACACCTAGAAGAATAATTTTTGTGTGACAGTGCTCGCCAGTACAGGGTACCATCACCTCTTCTTCGTCTTTTGCTGTCTATAGTAGCCATTTTGTGCTGGCACCCACGGCACTTTTAGGAAAACATAAGTACCGGTGTTGCATTTTTTAAAAAACCAGGCAGAGGGCCTTCTCAGTAGTGGCGCCCGCCCTGTGGAACTCCACCCCATCAGATGTCAAGGAAATAAACAACTATCTTACTTTTAGAAGACATCTGAAGGCAGCCCTGTTTAGGGAAGCTTTTAATGTTTGAAGTTTTATCGTGTTTTTAATATTCTGTTGGGAGCCGCCCAGAGTGCCTGGGGGAAACCCAGCCAGATGGGCAGGGTATAAATAATAAATTATTGTTATTGTTATTTATTATTGTTATCATCATTTATTATTATTATTATTAGCACTGGGTATAGGCATGTGCTGCTCTCACCTTGTGTAACATTTCAGTGAAGCTTGTGGTTATTCCAGGCTTGTTAGGGGTTTCTCTTCCCATCTGTTTCAGTCGCCGTGGATGGTCACTGGAACTGCTGGTCTCAATGGAGTCCTTGTAATGCTGCCCATAAGAGATATAGGACCCGCGAGTGTGACAATCCTTCACCGCTAAATGGAGGGAAAGCATGTGAAGGTGAAAGGGCCCAAGAGGAAGAATGCTACCTCTCCATATTTGCTGACAAGTAAGAGTGAACTAGAAGGGCTAATTGTGGGAAGGGCTGAAGCTCCATTGATTTTCATTTGTCAGGATTCTGCAGTTTCCCTATTTGCAGAATTTCTGGGGAAATGGAGCCAGGAGTGGAAATTGCCAATGCTCACTTAATTGTTCCATGTCTCGGATAGAAATAAATCTGGTGTGTATGATCGGGGTTTTTTTGCTACTTTCATTCCACAAACAATACATTATTTATTTCACACTCCTTTGCATTGAAATGAAAAGGTAGAATAATGTAATGACAATGTCAGTTACATAATCTACATAATTAAGTTAGGTAAGTCCACCACAGCAGGCAGCGAGGCAAACAATATAGTCTTTGGCAGAAGATGATGTATAGTGGAACGAAAACAGTGCTGCATGTGACAAATAAAGAGACAATGGAAAATGATGCCTTTTTACATCTCAGATTCGATCCCTGGTATCTCCAGACGGGGCTCCAGAACCCTGAAAAGCAATTGCTCCTCAGTGAAGACAGTATTCTTATGTCCACCCAAATCTCTGAGCAGTGAGAGGATTTTTTTGGCAGGAAGCACCTACCTTGTTTTTGGTTTCCTTAGAATGAAGGTTACTGGAGACTGGTGTGACAATTATTTAAATTAATATTTAAGAACCTGGAAGAGCCCTAGAGTCTTTCTGGTGGTTCTAGTAAGCAGTAAACAAATAAAGGTTGCATGAATTCAGTGGTTCTTTTCTTCTAGGGGGGCCTTGTGTCTCAACGATGGTGACGAGAAAAGGGAGAGGGATATTTTGGTTGAGCAGCCTGACTCTGGATGCCTCAAACCAGACCCTCCAGAACATGGGTTCATCAGGGTGAGTGTTGGAGCTTGTCTCTCTCTAAATGGGTAAACACCTTTATCTCAATGCCTACCTTACTCTTGATCCTGTCTTCAGCAAAGAGATGGCCTGAGAGGCCTCTGAAGGGCCCCTTGTTGCCTTAGTGGACCAGTTTGGGATTTCTCATCCATGTTGTGGGCAGAACCAGCAGTGTTCCATGAGCAGCTAAGAGCTGCCATTTTAATTTCCCACAATTCTTCAGAATTGGATAGAGAAAAAGCTTTTCTCCCTCTCTCATAACTCTAGACATCCAATGAATGTTGGGAGATTGAGGACAGATAAAAGGAAGTCCTTCTTCATGCAGTGCACAGTCAAATGGTGGACCTCGCTCCCACAGGAGGCCGTGGTGTCCACCATCTTGGATGGTGTTAGAAGAGGGTTAGACAAATTCATGGAGGATGAGGCTATCAATGGCTGCTAACCATGCTGTCTACCTCCAAGGTCAAAGGTATTGTGCTTCTGTGAACTAGTTGCTGGAAACCTCAGGAGGAGAGAGTGCTCTTGCGCTCTGGTTCTGCTTGTGAGCTTCCTGAGGGTATCTAGTTGGCCACTGTGAGAACAGGATGCTGGACAAGGTGGGCCCCTGACCTCATTCAGCAGACTCTTCATTACATCATTGCAACTGTCATTCTGCCTTTAAGATAGAATCATAGAACTGTAGAGTTGGAAGGGACGCAGAGGATCATCAGGAGGTGTCAGGAGTCCAAGTTCTCAGCTTGATAACACAGTAAGCATAGCTACCGTAATTTTCGCTCCATAACATGCAGTTTTTCCCTCCTAGAAAGTAAGGGGAAATGTCTGTGCATGTTATGGAGCGAATGCCTACGGATGGCAAGGAAATCTGCTGCAGTTGTGAGCAGTCCGTGGCTCGCTTTGAAACAGCAAAGCGGGTGTGAGCGGCTCCTGTCAGCGAGCTGAGCCAGGGAGGAGGGAGAGAAGCAGAGCGGGGTTGGCTGCTTTAAAACAACCCCATGCTCTTTGTCCCTGCCTGCAGTTTTTTGCTGTCTGATTTTGGATTAGCCACTGTAGGGGCTGTGTGTGTGTGTGTGCTTGAGCTATCGTTCTCCTCCTCCTGCTTCCTGTTCACTCTCCCAGTGCCCCTGCGCTCTCCTGCGACTTTAGGATTGATACTCTGTGGGTGTGTATGTGTGAGGGATCGTTCTCCTTCTCTTGCTTCCCACTCCCAGCGCCCCTGTGCTCTCCTGAGATTTTAGGATTGATACTCTGTGTGTCTGTCTCTGTGTGAGGGATTGTTCTCCTTCTCTTGCTTCCCGTTCACTCCCCCAGCGCCCCTGCGACTTCCAGCGCCCCAGCGACTTTAGGGCGACTTTTGCATGGATCCACATGGATCCTCAGGATTTTTGCATTGGGCTACCCCAAACTCACCGTCAGATCACATGTCTGTGGCCACAGCATGAACCACAAAAATCATACATCCACTGTTTCGTTTAGAATATGTTTTTCTTGTTTTCCTCCTCTAAAAACTACGTGTGTGTTATGGTCTGGTGCGTGTTATAGAGTGAAAAATACGGTAATTAAAAAGGATTTATTGCAAAAACAAACAGATCACTTTGGACGGCTCTAACCAAGCCTCCAGCACCATTACTCAAGATGACCCTTCTGAAGACTGCTTCTGGTGTGACCAGAAGCAACTGAACTTTCGCTTCTTGTGCCTTTTGTTTTGCTTCCTGTCTTGCAGCCCTCCCATTTGCCGAGTCCTTGGACTTAGTGTGTCAGCCTCTTCCCCATTCTCTGAGAGATTGTCTCTTAACTCTTTCCCACCTGTTTGTGCTTCCAGCAAACTTTGACAGCGTTCTAGCCTGATCTCCATTAATGTCTTATCAGCTTGCACGTCAAGGTCAGGAGGAGCTGGAGCATGCAGCTGCCGGCTCTCCTCTGTCTGAGTAACATCAAAGCAGCCTCTCTGTTCCTGGCTGTTTTCTGCAGTTAGCTGCAAACTTTTGCTTGGAGCTGGCTCATTCCTGACACTAGGTCACCCCCCCCCGCCATGCAGGATTATGCAGCTGTCCCATATGGGGATCAACCTTGGTATCAGCACCACACTATAACCAACTGGGCTGTCCAGGAGGAGATAAAACATTAATGTTTTTGAGATTAGATTATCAGACTAGGATTTGGGAGCTCCTCCTGGGAATTCCCACTCAGGCATGGAGCCCACTGGAACCATTGGCTTACTTTCAGCCTCACCTACTTTACAGGGTTGTTGAACAGATAAAGGAACAGTGGAGAACTTTTTGGATACACTAGCTTCCCTGGGAGTACTTGTGTAGAAGGATGGGATGGCATTTGCCCAAATAAATAGAAGAGCTAGTGATATCCTTAAGAAAGGTTCTGTGGAAGAGCTTTCGTGTTACCAATCCAAGTTGTGATTCCAAAACTTTTTAAAACTTGTTCAGCGAGTAAAACCAATTCTCCCTGTTGATTTCAGAATGAAAAGAACTATTATGCTGTTGGCGAACAAGCTGAAGTTGTCTGTTTGAGTGGATACAACCTTGTGGGGTATCAGTTCTTTCTCTGCCTACCAGATCAAACGTGGGCACAGAGGCCTGTCGACTGCCAGCGTAAGAGCCAGAAAAACCCTTGCCAGATAGAACGATTCCCCCCTCCTCCCATTGTGTGACCTTTTGTGGGTTCTCCCAACCCCTGCAAAGCCAATTTATGGGGAGGAGGAGAAGAGGGAAAGCCACATTGTGTTAGTGGGACTTATGGCTCTTGCTTCTGCTAGTGCAACTGTTTAGTTGAATCTGGAGCAAAGGGATAACTAAACATATGAGTGGATCTTTAACTGCACGTTTAACCTGCAGGCTTTTTATCACAAGATGCTTATTTTATTATTTTATTTTGCTACAGCATCCTCTTGTCTCAGACCATCAGCATCTCCTAGTGTATCCATTTCTCCATTTAAAAGTGACTACAGCATTGGAGAAACCATCCAACTTAGCTGCCCTGCAACCTACATCCTAATTGGCCACAGACAATACACTTGTGGGAAAGGCCCATCCTGGAAGCCTCCTGTTTGGAGCCTGCTCACCTGTGAGAAAGGTAAAGGGAAGCAAGTTGATTCTATGTGGTTCAGTGGCTAGCAATCTGCCAGACCGGGACTGGGGAGATGCAGGTTCAAATTCACATGTAGCTATGAAGCTCACTGGTTGATCTTGAGTCAGTCATTGCTTCTCAGTCTTTGCAGGGTTGTTGTAAAGATAAAAGTGCACGACTACATATGTCATGTTGTGCGGATACCTTATTATCGTCTTCCAAAGCAACTACTCTATTCTGAACTTAAAAATGGTAAGTGTAATTCTGGTGGTCAATAAAAGAGGCTCAAAAATTGTCGAAAATCAAGGAAAATAAAGGACTTTTGGACTTACAACTGGAAGGAATACTAAGTAACCAGTACTCCCCTAGAGGGGGCTCTGGGACATTACAGAATGGCTGTAAGTGGAAAAATACAGACGGCACTTGAGAAGATCTTTCGTAGCCTGGGAAAACTTCATGAACAAAGCATTGTTTTGGCTAAAAATGTTACAATATTGAATGAAAAAGCAAACAAACCCGCGGAAATTGGAAGGGACTTGACTCAGGTCTTTGTACCAGAACAAAAAGACTGTGCCCTTGAACTAAAAACTCTTGCAGCTGAACAAGAAAAGGAATTTGAGAAATTTGAAGAAGCTACACATGACAATTTAGAGGGAAAGGAAGGAGGAGCTATAATGCAGCAGAGGATTAAAGAAAGAAGTAAAAAACAAGATTTGGATTACAAGCATAACTATGGAGACCTGGCAGGCCAAAGGCCTGTAAAGATGGATTTAAAGGAAAAGACAAATCTAATTAAAGTGGAAGCAGGAGTTGCTGGGACATTTGGACTTAAAAGAAGTAAAAAACAAGATTTGGATTACAATTTTAAATATGGAGGCCTGGCAGGAAGAAGTATGGACCTTATGGGGACAGAGCTTCTCCGGGATTTGGCGTTTAACATAAAGGACTATCACAAAAACCGGCAGAGAGGAAAGGAGAGAGACTTAAGGGCCTCGGATGTGAGATCACCAGGCTGATACCAGATGGATTGATGGACATTGGTTGGAGATTGAAACCGGGAAAAGTGGGGAGTGGGGTTTTGGGTATCCAAAGGCGGTACAAATATATATATATATATATATATATATATATATATATATATATATATATATATATATATATATATTTCTTGTAAATAATCTGTTTTGCTATTCTAGATTAAAATGGGGAAATCGTGAAATGGAATTGGGGTCGACTTTAGAAAAAGATATTAAGAATAAGATTTGATGTATCAAGATTGAGATTTATGTTAAAATTGGCTAAACAAAAAGGACTTAAATATAATAAGGTAAAATTTGGGGATAGGAACTTGTTGAATTAAAAATTGAACTGGAATACAAGAAGGGGAGATGTGGGGAAGTCAAGGAAAAATGTTATTGAAAGGTATATGTTTGTTTTTTGGTTTTTTTCCTTTTTTGTGTGTGTTTTGTTTTTCTTTTTTTAATTTTTTTGAAAACTTCAATAAATATTTTATAAAAATAAAAGAGGCTCAAAGACTCTTTCAAGGCAAATCTTTTTTTAAAAAAGTAGTATAAATACTGACAACTGGAAAACAATGGCCTGTGAGCGCTCCACTTGGAGAACAGCCTTTACCAAAGGTGTCATGGACTTTGAAGATGCTCAAACTCAGGACGAAAGGGAGAAACACGCTAAGGGAAACCCTCACCATGATCAACTCCCACCAAGAAGCCTATCTCCCCACTTGGAAGGACATGTGGAGCCAGACTTGGCCTCCACAGTCACTTATGGGCTCACTGTTAAAACTATGGAAGACAATCCTACTTGGCTACGAGTGATCGAAGAAGAAGAAGAAGAATGAGCTCTCTAGGAGCAGGGAGGAATAAAAATGCAGCAAATAAATAAATGGACACCCACCAAAACCACTTTTTATGCACCTCTCTGATATAGTATGTCCTCCTTTCCGGTCCTGACTTGTGACTTTAGGCTTCATTGCCGCTGTGCTCTCTTGCTTCTAATATATCAGTTCTCTGTATGCATCTCTTCAAAGCCTTCTTCTCTCATTTCATCCCACATTCAAACTTAATCCTTTCAAGTCTCTACGTCTGTCAATGCTCAGTGCAGGCGAAGGACTGCAGCTCCGTGGCTGAGCATCTGCCTTGCCTGCACAAGGTCCCAGGTTCAATCCTTGGCATGTCCAGGGAGACACCTCTGCCTGAAACCCTGGAGAGCTGTTGCCAGTCAGTGCAGACAGTATTGAGCTAGATAGACCAAAGGTCTGGCTCAGCATAAAATAGCTTCATATGTTATGTTATCTGCAGTAGGATTTGTGTTTCCAAGCCCCATGAAAATCATGATTTGCTGGTTGTTGTTTTCCCCCCAGACGGTCACTCTCAAGCTCAAGGCAGTTGCAGGCCAGGCCAAAAGCAGGCTGGATCTCAGTGTGTGTGCCTGTCGCCAACAGAGGACTGTGGGTAAGGAAAGCTTCATCCCTCCCCCCCATGTAACATGTTGAAATATGCATAGCTCTAAACTTCTTTAGCTGGAGTGGGAAGTTTCAATGAGATTTCAAGGCTTGTGGGATTCCCCATACATATGTAAATAAAGAAACAGACAATAGCTATTAAGCAGCATGACAGAGGTGTTGATGCACACACATATTTCTTTTGTTCCACTGTCATCCTTGGTCAAATAAGTTTTTGAAACACTACCCTGCTGCGTCCCCACCCAAAAAGAAAACCCACTACAAAACCTGTTTGGCGAGAGATTACTGTACTCACAGAGAGCAATGATACTTCTTATGTACCTTTTTCAACACTCTGAAGAACAAACAAAGCATCATCTGCCTCCATGTCAGATTTATGTTAGTCTCATAAAGCTGTCTGATAAGCCTAGGGACATTCCAGACTTTAGATTCATTGTCTCCTTGAATCACTCCAATGTGCTGAGCAGGCTTCTGGTTATTTACAATCAACTGTTCTACAGTCCCCCTTTAAAGATGATGGAACCTAGGCTGCTCCTTCCTTCCATCCATCCATCCATCCATCAGAGACTATTTCATTCGGGCAAACAGGGCACTGCCCCACTAACCTCAACCTGCCCTCTTTTTTGCAACAAATTCAGAAGGTGACACTAGCTGTCAGGTTCCTCCTTTTTGTTGTGCAGTGGGAGGAATATGGGGACAAAACTAGAATTAGCTTCTCCTTTCACTCCTCCTACTGTCCACTAAATTCTTTCTCTTTGTGCTTTCGCAGACACTACTCTGAAGATGTTTGTGTCCTGGATGCAGCTTCTGAGCAAACCCTTACAAAGCCCAGCTGTCAGTATTTGGCAGAAAAATGCCTTGCAGAGGATTCGCTCCATTTCCTGCATGCTGGCCCTTGCCTCAGTGACACTGACTTGTGGTGGGCCAAGGAAAGGGCCAAAATGTCCGCAAACAGCATAAAGAAAGAACCTTGCGGCTACGACACATGCTATGATTGGGAGAGCTGCCTAGGTAAGCATGACTCCTCAGTCCTTCAGTGGCTCTGGGCTAATGCTCAGCACTGTGATTGCACTTGCAGCAATTACAGTTGCATCTTTAGTCAATTAATTTGATTAACTGATTAAAACAGAGGCGAGAACCTTTTTGGCTCCATGGGCCAAACCTGGGTTTTAGCAGGAGTTTCCATGGCATGGAATTCAGCCAAACTGAGCAGCGCTGGCATAGTTCAGATGGTAGATTATGAGACTCTTAATCTCATGTTCATGGGTTCGAGCTGGGCAAAAGATTGGACTCCTTTGGGCAGGGGCTGGACTCAATGACCTTCGTGGTCCCTTCCTGCTCTACAATTCTGTGATTCTATGATTTAACCCCCTGTCCATCAGCTAATGAGTGAGGGGTTAAATTCTGCCCATTTGGCTGCCCAGGAACAGAGGTGTATACAGTCAACCCACCCTCACGGCCGTCAGATGATGTCACCAGTGATGTCAGTTGATGGGTGGGTGGGTGTGGTTTGGAGAAATGGTTCCGTGGGCGAATGTGGACTGGCCCACAGACTTGGAGGTTCCCCACCCCAGATTATAGGTTACTATACCAACTAAGCTGCAGCAAGCACCCAACACGGCCAACTGCCAACGCCAGCAATGGCCAATAGAGGAAAAGAATGTTATCCGTCTTGGAAATCCCAGGGTGGTCCCAGGAGAGCTGTGATCCCCTTCCAGCTCCCAACACACAGTTGAAAGCTCCATCTTGTACAAATAGCAGCAGCTGGGAAGGGAAAGTACTGTTTGTTTTATGAAAACGACCTGGTATATTTCTGAGTGCGTGCCTGTGCTAAGAAGTGAAATCCTCGTGGGATTGTTTGTTCAAGCATTATTGTGCAACGAGGGAGAAACAACCATGGCTTTTCCCGTAAGGTTACGAAATGTTTCTTGGCTGGCCTGTTGCACTGAATGGTTCAGCCAAGAAAGGGAAGGACAATGGCTGTGTGGAGAGAGGTCAGAATGAGGCTGGCCTGTGAAAGAGAATCAACTCTTTTCTTTGAAGTATAATAAGCTAACACAAGTTAGTACATTGTTTCTCAGTGGGTGAGTTGAGCACATCTCCAGAAGACCAGGAAAAGAAGACAACTTTTTAAATTTTTGACCTGGCAGCTCCTAATGTCAGGAGCTGTGAACTTCCTAGGGAACCGTCGTAGCTCAGTGGTAGAGCATCTGTTTTGCATGCAGAAGGTCCCAGGTTCAATCCCAAGCACCTCAAAGTTGGGCTGGAAGAGACTCCAGCCAGAGGCTGTATTTCTGTCTTACTTCTATAATATTTCCAGCCTTTAACATGCCAGTGTGGTGTAGTGGTTAAGAGCGGTGGACTCGTAATCTGGTGAACTGGGTTCGATTCCCTGCTCCTCCACATGCAGCTGCTGGGTGACCTTGGGCTAGTCACACTTCTCTGAAGTCTCTCAGCCTCACTCACCTCACAGAGTGTTTGTTGTGGGGGAGGAAGAAGGGAAAGGAGAATGTTAGCTGCTTTGAGACTCCTTCGGGTAGTGATAAAGCAGGATATCAAATCCAAATTCTTCCTCTTCTTCTTCTCTGGGTACCATTTGAGTGAAACAAAAACCTGTTTCTCTCTTGCAGAGACACACAATACATGCTTCTGCCTGATCCCTAGCCAGTGCCCGCCAAGTGAGGAGCACCTCTTCTGCCTCAGCGTTCGGCACAGAAGGATGACAGCCAACCTCTGCACACTGGGGGCCATGAAATGCTCCAAAATGAACTTTGAAGTAGCGCATGAAGGACGCTGCTTGGACTAACAGCCTTCGGGAGTCACTGCTGGGTTCGCGGCTTGCGTGGCTGCATTTGTTCTGGGCCTCTACATGCAGCTTGGATTTCAAAGACAGAGCTTTCTGATTCAGGGCTATTTCTTCTCACAGCCCAAAATGCTCATGGGGGTTCAAGGCCACGCCAATCCTGCTTTCCATTAGCTGACTTTCTCTGGCCGTGCGTAGAGTGTCCTTCCTTTGAAGGAAGTCAGCTTCTCTACTTACAAGATGCACACAGTCCTAGTGTGGAGTGCCTTTCCTCTCACAAGAAGCCACTTTATGAAAATCCCATGACAGTGCCTCTCGACATGATTAGAATGCTAAAATATAGAAAATAAAGATAAAAATATTGAATAGTAAGAATTCAGTAAAATTAGGGACGGCGGGCAATGTCAACTTGAGGCATTTTGCTGTCAGAAGTGGTTCACAACTGATGCCTCCCTACTACAGTTTTATAAATTGTTACTTCACTCTTCAGACACTAGGTTTTGCCTTCTTGTCTTCTATCCCCTTCTTAGTGCCCCCGGGAAGATGCTGCTTCAACTGCTGCATGTCAGGGCCGGCCCTACCAGTTGACAAAGGTATCCCTCTATGAGTCTAGAAACAGCTGACATGAGCTGGCAATCTATTCAAGGGGACAGGACCCTCAGGCTCAGGGCGAAATGTGACCCTCCGGGCCTTTCTGTCTCTCCTCAGGCCACCCCACTCATTGGCTCTGCCTTGCACCTCCTTTGAGTGTTTTTGCCTCACTGGAAGATCAGTGGTCGGGTTGAGCACATATTCTGCATGCTGAATGTCCAGGTTTGACACTCATCATCTCCAATGGAATGAATCTCAGGACGTAGGCTTGGGAAAGGTCTTGGAGAGTCACCACCTACTGAAGTGAGCAAGACTGGGCTAGACAGCCCAATAGCACGACTTGCTCTAAGGCAGCTCCACAAATTCACAAGGTCGCCGCTGGCTTTCCCTCAGCTGCTTCCTTGTTCCTCAGATGCAGGGCTGGATTTAGGTTGGATGAGGCCCTAAGCTACTGAAGGTAATGGGGCCCTTTATATGTCCAGCTGTCCTTTGTCAACAACAAATTGTCACTGTTTTTTGTGTTGAATATATGCTATATGGTAATTTATGGACATAATAGCCATTTGCACATAACAAAATAGGAGCCTACACAAAATAAAACACTGCTGCTGTATGTAGGTTTTATTTTATTTGTTTTTATCTTATATTTTGAAAATGTACATCCAGTTGTTTTTTCTTTAATTTTTCAGGGGCCCCCAATAGAGTGCGGCCCTAAGCTATAGCTTGTTTAGCTTATACATAAATCCAGCACTGCTCAGATGCGAGGAACGTTGTATTTGTTTTCCTGCTTATAATACTTCTGTCCTATGTTCTAATATTCCTTTCACACAACAGAACCTGTTGCATGCTGTGGCTTTTTGACCGGCATGTCACACTAAATTTCACTCACACCAGTGGGCGTGGTGTGGCCCAACAATGGAAGCCTTTGGACAATGCCTCTACTCCCCTGCCCTTTCCACACGTGCCTGCTTCTCTCTTCACCCACGAAAAGGACAGGAAAGAACAGCCTGCCAGTATATACCATCCTGAATTCCATCATGTTTACTCCATCAATTTTCTAGGCTAATGAGGTTGCAAACAGATTATTTCCAGAACCAGTTAACAAGAAAATAAGCACTAAACTTCCATTAGATTCTCAGAAGTGACTCTTACATTGTGCGAAAGATCAAATGCAATATGGAAATTGACAGGGAATGTGGGGAAAGGGAATGAGCTGCCATGTGAATGCAGCCTTAGATGTAAATTTGACTTCAGAAGCCAACCAAGAATATAGGAGGCCACACTCCAGATATGTCTGGATAATGCAAGCTTTCTCCAGTTTCAGAGAACTTCCCTGGGAAGTCCAGAGCTTCAGAAAGTGGCAGTTTTAGGGCTATTATGTCATTCTGGTTTCAGACAATCCCCACTGGTGCATATTGTGATGGTTAGAATCCTGTCTAATGTAAGTGGCTTGGGGGCTATTTTGTAGTACAAGATGTATTTGCCTGTTGCCTCGCCATTCTGTGTTCAGCATTGATTGACCATAACCTCGAGTCCACTTGACATACATTTGGGGAATAAAGTTTCTGTTCTGTTAAAACTTAACTAATACAAATAAACGTCTCATCAGAAAGGTCAACCCAGTTTCTAGTTTTGATGGCCAGCTAAAAGAAAAGAAAATAATTCAATACTAATTGTGAGTAGACCGGGGGACTGAATCTGCAAATCTGCTCTTTCTCTTTGGCATATTGTGGCTTCCTATACATGGTTTTTGGCCAAGCGGGGTAAGTCTCTTTCTTTGACAGATGCTTGATTCATTGGTATATTGGGCTTTATGTGCATTAATTCAGGGAAATATGCAAATCTACGAATTGCCATGTTGGGTCACATGAAGATTATTGAGATCAGCAACCTCTTTTATAAACAAAAGACATCCAAATGCCTCTAGAACTGCTCCACAGTGTACATTTAAAGCACATTCAATGCTCTTGACTTCCCCCAAAGAATCATGGGAGTTGTAGTTTCGTCCTCACAGAGTTCCCAGCACCCTTGACAAACTACACTTCCCAGGATTCTTTGGGGGAAGTCATGTGCTTTAAACATACGTTGAATGAATATGCTTTAAATGTATATTGTGAATTAAAATGGCTTGAAAATGGCCTTCTGTCTGTTCCTTCTGGACACAGAGATTCCATTTAGTTAAGGTTTTGGTTGGCGTCTGTTTTGAGCAACAATGTGAGTGCCTCTCTAGGGGTGAAGTCACACTGCTGTGTTAGCAGACCAAAGTGACCTCTCCAGGACACAAGCATTGACGGTGTGTAGAGAGGTCCTGGGCTGCCCAGACGACAAGAGCTCCCTCTCAGCCTCAGTGATGTGGTCCAAAGGAAAGCAGAGCAATGCTTTTGGCACCTGCTTGGCTGCAGGAGTTGCTGGAAGGAGGGGTACAAGATACCATCCAACCATTTTAGGAAATCCACTCTGGATTTGCGTAGGGTTTACTTCTTAGGCTTTCCTTCTGAAAATATCCCACAAGGCAGCGGAGGTTTAGGATCAGCATTTTCCTAGATGGGTTACCTTCCCAGGTTGATGAGCCCCATTTGCCCCTCACTTCCCTCAACAGTATGTGCAGAAACCGCCTTCTTGACCATTGGACCCACTATTGGTCTCATCCACTCAATCCGCTAGAGCCTGTCTTTGCATGCAGGGGAAGTCCCTAACTCACTGAGGTTTAGAGGCTCATTGGCGACCCTCACTTGGTTTAGCTGGTCAATCAAAGTCATTCCTGGGATGTGGCCACTGTAACATGTTGACAGATTCTAGGAGCCACAGGGGAGAGCTGAGGGCAGTTTGGGGAGCAAAGGTGGACAAACTACCCCAAGAGGAGAAAAAACATGAACCCAAGAGAGATACTACCCTTCCCCTAACACCCCATACACCACACTCTCTCTATTTGCAAATGCAACTAGTGAGTACAAACAGAAATGGAGACATCAAGAAATATGGTGGAGGTGTCAGCATGCTCAGGGTTTACAACAACACAGCCCAATGAAGACCCTTAAAGGTAAAGGGACTCCTGACCGTTAGGTCCAGTCGCGAATGTCTCCGGGGTTGCGGCACTCATCTCGCTTTATTTGCTGAGGGAGCCTGCGTACAGCTTCCGAGTCATGGGGCCAGCATGTGGCCAGCATGACTAAGCCGCTTCTGGCGAACCAGAGCAGCACACGGAAATGCCGTTTACCTTCCCGCCATTTACCTTCCTTACCTATTTATCTACTTGCACTTTGTTGTGCTTTCAAACTGCTAGGTTGGCAGGAGCAGGGACCGAGCAACAGGAGCTCACCACGTTGCGGGGATTCGAACCGCTGACCTTCTGATTGGAAGCCCTAGGCTCTGTGGTTTAGACCACAGCGCCACCCGTGTCCTTACTGGTGTGTAAAAGATTATCCAGGACATACTACTGGTTCTTGGAAATAGGATAGTGTATTTATTGACTATACCTACAAGTAAAACAGTGAATTAAATTATTCTTACATTACTACTACTACTACTTATTTGCATATTCTTTGTAACTGGACGCTTTCAGGCGATGGAGAGAACCAGCTTGGTATTCCTTATCTTACTGAGCCTTGTAATTAGGAAAAGTTTTGGGTGCTACTGTGACCATTACCCATGGAGCTCCTGGTCCAGCTGTTCACAGACTTGTAATCATGGGACGCAAACCAGATCAAGGTTGGTATTAGCAATCACAAGATCTCCTCCCCACCTTTAGAACATCAGAGGGGGGAAAGATCTCACCTTCATTAATAACAAACTCATACTAAATTTCCAGAATTATGCTATAGAAATAATCATCATCATAGAATTGTAGACTTGGAAGGAATCCATATCTAGTAAAAAGGTAAAGGACCCCTGGATGGTTAAGTCCAGTCTAAGGCGACTTTAAGGTTGCAGCGCTCATCTCACTTTCAGGCCAAGGGAGCTGGCATTTGTCCACTGACAGCTTTCTGGGTCATGTGGCCAGCATGACTAAACTGCTTCAGGTACTATGGAACACCGTGATGGAAACCAGAGTGCATGGAAATGCCGTTTACCTCCCCACCACAGTGGTACCTATTTATCTACTTGCACTGGCGTGCTTTTGAGCTGCTAGGTTAGCAGGAGCTGGGACAGAGCAACGGGAGCTCACCCCGTCATGGGGATTCGAACTGCCGACCTTCTGATCGGCAAGCCCAAGAGGCTCAGTGGTTTAGGCCACAGCGCCACCTGCATCCCTTTACCTTTACCATATCTAGTCCAACCCCCTGCAATGCAGGAATCACAGCTAAAGAATCCCTGACAGATGGCCATCCAACCTCTGTTTAAAAACCTCCAGTGAAGGGGAGTCCACCACCTTCCAAGGTAGTCTGTACCGCTATTGAACAGCTCTTACTGTCATGAAGTTCTTAATAGCAAGAATTTGAATTTATATAGTCATCCATTCATAATTATTATTTGCTTTGTCTGACAAACCAGAAAGGAGAGGGTTAGGGAAGGAAGCAAAAGCTTCCCACATTAGTTTCTTCCATCAGTAATCAATGCTTTGGCAAGGGCCACATTCAAGAGGGTCCTGGACAAGGAATCCTCTGGGACCACCCCTCCCCAACAGAGCTTTCCAGGGGGCAGTGGAGGGATGGGTGTCATGAAGTAAAGAACCGTGGTGCAGCAATAAAACTTCTAGCACATTTGCAAAGCTAAGCAGGGTCTAGTGTGATTTCAAATTGGATGGGAGACCATGTGTTGAGTTTCCTGCATTGCTGGGGGTTGGACGAGATGACCCTCGCAGTTCCTTCCAGCTCTGCAATTCTACGATTCCATGACATATATAGAACTCTCCCATGGGAAGGGCATCCTGACAGGCCCAGGATTCCTGTTTCATGCCAAGGAGTCCTATGCTCATAAGTGGAGAATTGCATAGGGCCCTTTCTCATGCTCCCCATGTGACTGGAGGGGCTGGGTGGTCAAGATACTTGTTGCCAGCAAGAGAGGGCCCTGTCCATGCCTGGAATGAATATGAGAGGGCTGGGCTGTATGTAAACCCTCCCCTACTCCACTCCACCATTTCCCCGACATAAGAACCAGCACTAATTTGCAGCACCTTCATCTTGCAGGGAAAGCAGCTACGATGCCTACTATTATAAGAATTCTTGCGACAGATTGTGCACTTGGAGAGAGACGCGGGCCTGCAACCAGCAAGTCTGCCCCATCAACTGCCAGATCAGTGACTGGGGCTCCTGGTCAGGGTGTGACCCATGCGTTAAAAAGCAAGTAAGCAATTTGATTGCAGGGACACGTGAGGAAACGGGAACTCTGTAATCTACCTTTGTGCCTCAGGCGGCAGACACTGAGGTGCGGGCAGTGGCCAGAGCTGTGAGTACCATGTGGCCTGCCCTATAACCTCTATTCTAGCCCATAGCTGTCAACTTACAAGATTTGAAAATAAGGGACCAGCAGCCTCGAAAATAAGGGATCAGCAGCCAAAATAAGGGATTTTCTGGGCACAGGTATGTTCAACTTCTGAGCCCCTCCGAGCCAAAAGCAGAAAGCCCAGCCATCAGCCAAACGAAGCCTCAAGCGGTAGTTCTCACAGCGCAGCAACCCAGCAAAGGGGATGCAGCAAGGAAAACCACTGTCACCTCTCCGCTGGGAAGCGCTGAGCAAAGGCGGGTGCCCAGGCAACGCGGCTGATTTGATCAGCACAAGGCGTGCAAGCTCCACCCCCCCCCAGTCGTTCTTAGACTCCTTATTGGGTGAGCAATGCAGCCAAGCAACCCAGTTGGACCCTCCCTCCTCCCTGGCTGGCAGGGAGGGAGGGAGAGGAGCTGCTTCCTTTGAAACCCAGGAAATTTAAGAGACATCATCAATAAGGGACAGCAGCGGGACACAGTGCTGGGATAAGGGAGTTTCCCGCCAAATAAGGGATGGTTGACAGCTATGGTTGACAGGGATGGTGCCCTCAAATGCAGTGGAAGACACCAGTACTAAAGTAGGGTTCAAATGTCACTCCACTGGCTTCTGTTTCTGCCTCAGGAAAGACCCCCATCTTGCCCTTCGGCTCCGGCAGCAAAATGTCTTGAGCCGGCATTGGCTACACAGTTGTGACTTCCCCTTCCCGGCTCAGCTGAGATCCAACACGCTGAGCCAAGCCCGGAGGATCTTATACCGTACCACTCAACAATCCTGATTGAAGTGAGACGTCCCAGATTTACAGAAGCCAATCCTGGTTTCTGATTGGATCCCGAGGTGTCCCGTTTTTCCAGCGCTCTGCCACAAGTCAGCCCTGTATATATATGTGGTTGATCGTGAGTCAAATGGGCATAGGTGGGAAGATTCCACCCTTGTATTTCCATCTGTTTCAGTTTCGTGTCAGGTCTCTGGTACAGCCGTCTCAGTTTGGAGGTCAACCCTGTACTGAGCAGATGACAGATTTCCGGAGATGCTTCCCCACAAAGTTATGCAGGATAGAGGAAGTCAATTGTGGGAACAAGTTCCAGTGTGAAAATGGTATTTTCTGCATTTATACATCTCTCTGTGGGATACAATTGATGGTGTCTATCATCTATCTATCTATCTATCTATCTATCTATCTATCTATCTATCATCTATCTATCTATCTATCTCTATCTATCTATCTATCTATCTATCTATCTATCTATCTATCATCTATCTATCTATCTATCTATCTATCATCTATCATCTATCATCTATCTATATCTAGCTATCATCTATCATCTATCTATCTATCATCTATCTATCTATCTATCAATCATCTATCTATCTATCTATCATCTATTATCTATCTATCTATCATCTATCTATCATCTATCTATCTATCCATCTATCTATCATCTATCTATCTATCTATCTATCTATCATCTATCTATCTATCATCTATCTATCTATCTATCTATCTATCTACCATCTAATCTATCTATATCTATTTATCATATCTATATCTATCATCTATCATCTATCTATCTATCTATCTATCTATCTATCATCTATCTATCTATCATCTATCTATCTATCTATCTATCTATCATCTATCTAATCTATCTATATCTATCTATTTATCATCTATCTATCTATCTATCTATCTAATCTATCTATATCTATTTATCATATCTATATCTATCATCTATCTATCTATCTATCTAATCTATCTATATCTATCTATTTATCATATCTATATCTATCATCTATCTATCTATCTATATCTACCTATTTATCATATCTATATCTATCATCTATCATCTATCTATCTATCTATTTATCATATCTATCTCTATCTATTATCTATCTATCTATATCATCTATCTATCTATTTCTACCTCATGGATTCTGAACCTCAAGGCCCGAGGTCACCAACTTTTCTGGGTGAGAGGACGCATCTGGAAATAATAAACTGTTGTGCCCACCACAAAATAACCAACTCACAGAAGAAAAACTGATGGTGCTCAGAACTAACACCACTACCCCAAAAAGTATTATTTGTTTTTTTTTTATTTCATAAAATTTATATACTGCTGGATTGTAGAAAATACATCAAAGCGATTTACAAAAAAAGATTAAAAAATTATCCTAAAAGATTTGCAACCACAATTTAAAACATACAGAAAGCTAAAACTACAACAGGAAAGACTAAAACAAGTTTAAACTCGTACTGACTTTCTAAACATATTTAGTGCCCTCAAAACAAATAAAACAAACAAAAAGAGGAAGTCCCCCCTCCCAACAAGCAACCCTCTTCCAATTAAAAAAAACCCTTATTATATTTTTTAAAAAATATATGGTTGGCACAGGGATGTTATGATACTGTTTTACTTCAGGGCCTGTTAATTTCAAGTGTTCTTTTGCAGGTTCTTAAACCAGCACGTTTCTTCTTGTTGTTAGTATTTTATTATTTGTTAAATCTGTATACCGCCCTTCATTCGTGGATCTCAGGGTGGTTTACAACATAAAAATACAATATTTAAAAGCACAAAATACATAATAAAAATAAGAACGAAAAACAACCTCTCTCCCACATATGGTTATGATCTGTTGAAGTAGTCATTAAATACACTGCTGGGCTGTTCAATTAGTCCTAGCTAGCACAACTTGAGTCGTAACATGAGGGGGGCTTACTCGTACCTGAAAGTCGTCATGCCTGCTGTTCTGCTGTTCTTTCTCCGAAACAGGTCGCTGTGTTGCCAGACAACTGAGATGCAATGGAGACAATGACTGTGGAGACAATTCAGATGAAAGGCACTGTGGGAGGATAAAGAACACCTGCCGCCCATCAGTCAAGACCATACCCAGTGTGCAGCTCATGGGCCTGGGGTACAGTCATACCTCATGTTACGTCCGCTTCATGTTACGTTCTTTCAGGTTACGTCCCGTGGCGACCCGGAAGTACCGGAAAGGGTTACTTCCGGGTTTCGCCACTCGCGCATGTGCAGACGCGCAAAATGACGTCACACGCATGCGCTGAAGCGGCAAATCGCAACCCACATGTGCGCAGATGCGCTGCTGTGGGTTGCGCTCTTTTCATGTTGTGAACGGGCCTCCGGAACGGATCCCGTTCACAACCAGAGGTACCACTGTATATTGCTTTCACTTGGGCTTCATAGGGGCAATTTAGGTGAATGTGATGCCACAGGGGGAGGGGTGTTTGTACTAAATCATAGCACACGACCAGTGGGAGACTCGAACACTTTGAAGAAAAATCTGTGGTGTCTTCTTCCCAGATGTCGTCTTCCCGTTGTTTATTGTGAGGGCATTTTGGATGCCGTGATCTTGCACGATTTTGCACTGTCCCCCCCCCAAAGTATTTTCTCAGACACAGTGCCCCAAAATGTCTGTTTAGGCTTGCCACACAAGATTGCGGCCCTGAAAAGACAGCGCAAAATTGTGCAAGATCCCAGCAACCAAAATGGCTGCCATTCTCTTGCGCTAAAAAACGGAATGTCTCTGTTTTTCTGGGACACTTGTGGGATATGCTGTATATTTACATTAAAAAATTATGAATTAGGGTAATCAAACTTTAAGCAAGGGCCCCACCAGAGCATCCATGAAGGTGAGCGCACCCTGGAGTGCTGAGGTGTTTGTTTTTGTGGGACTTTTTTGGGTGACGTGTAACAAAATTGGTGATTTGGTGCAAATTAGGTGCAAGACAGCAACAAAGGCTTTCTATCATTTAAAGGTAATCTAATCTTTATTTGCTCAATTACAACTTTGCTTAATCTATCTTTCATTCTAGATACCATATTCTGGCAGGAGAGAGCCGAGGAGAAGTCCTGGATTTTTCTTTCTATGGCGGGAGCTGCGTCCTTCTGAAGAGTGAAGACAAAAGGAGCACATTTCGTGTCCCTGCAAACCTTGAGTCTGTCGACTTTCAGGTGGCTTGGCAAGGCCTTCTGTAGGACTAGCAACTAAGGTGGCCAGCGAGCCTTCAATCTCTTCGCCTCTGTGCTATACCAGCACTTGTATATAAAATTGTCCAAAATTCTGTAGACTTCTTGTTGTTGGCATCTGTCTGTCTTGTGAGACAGTACGCCTCCAGGGGTGAAGTCAAATTCTGTATGAACGGTATAAAATTCTGAACAGCACCAATTCATAATATTTTTTTTCTTTGAAATCCATGTTCATTTTCTTTTCTTTTGTAAACAATGGCTTTTTTTAAAGTAACTTATCACATAGTTTATATTTAAAGCAATTTGGCAAAGCAACACATTTCTTTCACTTGGCTGTACGCCAGAGGCTTTTATTTCCATTGTTCTTCTCCAACCCAAACATGAAGCTGTGGATCTCTCTTGACAGGTGAAGAATCGAGAAGATGACCTGAAAACAAATTACTATACAGATTTAACATCCTTGGTATGTTCTTCTAGCAATATGCAGTATTTCAGGGGACACGGGAAAGATAATTGGGGAATCCCGTATTTATGGGGGTCAACGTCAAACACAGAAACTACGGCATCGAGTTCCTTCCACGAAGCCATCAAATCATCCCACAAAATGGTGAGAATGTGTAGCCCTTTGTGTAGGCTGCTTCCTGTTTATTCATTGTCTGTCTGTTTGCTTTTTAAATAAAAGGTATACACTGCTCGATTGTTTTTAAAAAAAACAACTCTCAGCGTGGTTTATGAAAAGAGTAAAACAATAAAATTATTGGTAAAGACAGTTAAAAACAGGTATTTAAAACGGTCAAATAATAATTGAAATCAGTGATAAGATGAACACAGATTTAAACACATGCAAATATTTTACATATCTGCATAGGTTTGCCTAAACAAAAATGCTTTTAGGTGGCACCTAAAAGTGTAAAGTTGCCTGCTTGATGTGGCAGGGAGGGACTGCCACATGTAAAGGCTGATTTCTTGCAAGTGTGGAATGACTATTATGTGGCACCTATAACAGTTCCAGTTCTGCAGATCAAAGCAGTCCAGTGAGCATATATAGTGTATGACGATTTCACAGATAAATAGAAGCTCCATGCTAGACAGCCTTTGCCAACCTGGTGCCCTACAGAGGTTTTGGACTACAATTCTCATCATCCCCAGACAGCATGGCTGTTGGGGTCCAGCAAACATCTAGAGGGCCACCAGTTTCCCACCCTCGACCAAGTTGCTCATTGTATAGGCCAGAGAGGATAAATAGGGTTGTTGTTTTTAAGGCCAGGGCAGAGGGGTGGGGGAGAGACGACATAATAATTCTCATCATGATCAATCTTTTTCCATTTCCAAGAATTCCAACTTCATTAGGGTCCATAAGGTGATTGCTGTGTCGAATTTCACAGTGAAGCAGTCAGGCTTGCACCTCTCTGGAGTGTTTTTACAAGCCCTCAACAGCCTGCCTCTGGAATACAACTATGCACTTTACAGCCGGATATTTGATGACTTTGGGACTCATTACTACAAATCTGGCTCAATGGGAGGCAAATATGACCTTCTTTACCAGTACAGTGAAGAGCAGACAAAAAATTCAGGTATGCCTATCTACATCGTGAGACAATAATTGGTACTTTTTCAAGGAACAAAGAATGGAATGGGGAAACATGAGTCTGGGAACATTTCTCTACCCTGGGTTTGTGGAGTTTGCTTGGAATAAAGGCATTAAAGAATCAGACTTTAAGACTGCTTTAAGCTGGAAGTGAGATAGCAACTCTGCTTCCAGACTAGTGAAATCCAAATAACATTTTGTAGGAAGTGGTGAGGCTGTTTGCCCCAGCCTCAAACATGGGGTGAAATGGGATGGGGTGATTTTCATGGTTTATTGGAAAAGCGTAAAATACTGTTTTTCCTCTAACCACACTCCCATGTGGGAGGGAGAGAGAAAAATGGATATAAAGGAAATGCTTTTTTGGGGCAAGAAATGGGGTAGAGCTGTTTCTTCCAAACCCTCTTAGCTTTAGCAGGGAAGCTAAATTAGAAGAACGGGAAAGCTAAATTTCCTGCACAGCCATGAGATACTGGATCTTCCTCTTGAAAAAGGGAAAGAAAGAAAAACGTGACATTCTCATAGTGGTAGAATATTTCAAACGTGCCTTGTGGTTTGAGTGTGAGCTGCTGGCCGCAGCCTGACAACCACCACTTTCAAGGATCAGATGCCATTGTGCTTGATATCGTGGATGCTCAGTTCTCCTTTGTGAAATGTCATTTGCTATTTTTGCTGTTGAATGGTGTCTAGGCTTAACCCAGCAACAAATGCAACGCTGTGTGCGAACAGAAACAACAAGAACCTATTTTTTCTTCATTAAGGAAACAGATGTTCATTACGATTGCGTCAGAAATAAAATGACCGAGAGCTATGAAGGTAGCTATCCTACCCTAAAGGTAAAGGTAAAGGGACCCCTGACCATTAGGTCTAGTAGTGACCGACTCTGGGGTTGCAGCACCCATCTCGCTTTACTGGCCAAGGGAGCCGGCGTACAGCTTCCAGGTCATGTGGCCAGCATGACTAAGCCACTTCTGGCAAACCAGAGCAGCACACAGAAATGCCGTTTACCTTCCCGCCGGAGCGCTACCTATTTATCTACTTGCACTTTGACGTGCTTTTGAACTGCTAGGTTGGCAGGAGCAGGGACCGAGCAACGGGAGCTCACGGGATTCGAACCGCCGACCTTCTGATCAGCAAGTCCTAGGCTCTGTGGTTTAACCCACAGCGCCACACGCATCTAGGGCTCCCCATATACTGCATTCAAGATTCCCAAGACACTAGTCCAAGGGTAGTCAATGTGGTGCCCTCTAGGAGCTGTTGAAATTCAACCTTGGGCAGCATGACCAAATGGTCACAATTGTTGGGAAGTGTAGTCTGAAAGACACCACAATGGTTACCACTGGCCAAGTCTGACCAGTATCTAAACTTTTGCAGGCTGCCTCCCACACTTGGTTCTATAATATCGCCCCCAGTGCCCCTTTACCCTATGAAAAGCATTATTCAGAATAGTGGTTTGCATGACCCACTAAGGAAGAAAGTAATACAATAAAATTCAAAACACTAACAATTCACATCAAAGTTTTTGGACGAAAAAGTAATCCAAGTTCGAGTTCTGCATCCAGTGGGAGCTAGGACAGTTACTAGCCATTGGAACAAGTTGCTCAGACGAGACAGAAAGGGAGGGAGGGAGGGAGGGAGGGAGGGAGGGAGGGTGGAATAGGCATTGGTCCCCCTCCAATGGTTTGCGGAGTCAGCTGATCACTTTCTGGCTGTGGGGTCAGCTGACATCACTCAAGTCAGTACTGTAGCTGAGAGGCCACTCTTCCATTATGGATCCTCCTCTAACTGACTGGTTGAAAGCCCAGACCAAGAAGGGTATAGAAGTAAGGCACCTCCAGTTGGCACCCCCAGTTGGCAGCTGGAACTTCCAGTTCATGACCATCGCTCATCACCTTACTCTGTGCCTCTCTCTCTGTGTGTGTTGCATTTGCTGATTTCATATCCATCTTAGGTTCCATGCTGAAGTCATCTGAACGGTCTATTTCCTTGGTCAAGGGTGGAAGGGCACAGTATGCTGCAGCGCTAGGCTGGGAGAAAAAAGGGTCTTTCCCGGGACAAACTATCTTTACCAACTGGATGGAATCAACCAAGGAAAACCCAGTGGTGGTTGACTTTGAGGTAAGAGATAGAAAGCAAAATAAAGAGTAGATACAAGGAAAACAGGTCTTACTGTGATGGTAAGATGCTCACTTCTCCTAGACGAAAAAGAAGAAGTGAGGATTATTATTTTTTCCATTTGCATATGTGCTGATTTATGTAAAATTGTTCCTTGTCTGTGCAAGCCCTGATTCCTCCTGTTTCATTTAATCTATGCTGGGGCACCTGGCTGGTCTTCCTCTGAACAGGCAACAGGACTAGACACCTCTTCCAGTGACATGATCCTATAATTCAACTGCCCTTGTACAGAAAAAGCAGAAAACACAAGAGAAACATTTGTTTTTTCTTGGTTGTATAGAGAAGGGCCAAACAAGGCCTAGGGGATTTCACCATGACCACATTTGAGAAACTCTGCGTAATTCCTTCTTAGGTGACCCCCATTTTGGATTTGGTGAAGAACTTCCCATGTGCTGTGACCAAACGCAGGAATCTCAGGAAGGCTTTTTCAGAATATATGGAGAAATACGATCCATGCCGATGTGCCCCATGCCCCAACAATGGTCACCCTGTTTTATCTGGGACCGAATGCCTGTGTATCTGCAAAGCTGGAACTTACGGTGATAACTGTGAGATACGAGCCCCAGACTACCAGTCAGGTATTCAGCATGCATATGGTGACTTGTACCTTTTGAGCCTTGGCTACCCATCTGCTACATTTTGTACTGAGTGAAGTAATCACAGGGTCTCCAAAGGAAGCTCCAGGTACAACTCACTGCAGCAGTCTCACCTGGAATGTTGGTGCTAGTGATAAATGGTTGAGACACAAGCTGGTGAAAGTAAGAGTGAACATATCGGAATGGTTGGCCAGCAACATTTTTTGCTGCCCCATGTAGCTGCAGGACACAGCCTCTGGGGTGTTTCCTGGAGTCCTGTGAAAAGTGCTATTTTGGGGGCAAGGGGACTGTGACATTAACATATGAGAGAGTGCTGGAGGTGAAATAGTTAAACAGGTTACCCAATCAGAACTCAGGGGGGTGGAGTCAGAGGGACTATAAAACCAGCTCTGGGAGGGGCAAAGGGGGGAGTTCATTGGGAGTTGGGTGGTTGGTTGGAGTGGGAGTAAATTGGGATAGAGTTTGTGGGTAGGTTGAGTTAGTGTAGTGAAATAAGCTGAGTTAGGAATAGTTGGGGCTAGGAAGACAAGTAAATATCTGAGAGGTGGTTTAGTGAGTGAGAGCAGGTAGCGGAAGTTCTAGGTCTGGATAGGCACCCCATGATTGTTTTATTTGCAGCTGTATAGCTGAGTCCTTGGTGTGCCTGCATAGCCGGTTATATCTGACCTGCTAATGGGGCCATGGAGTAGAAAAGAAGAGCGACAATGGAAAGGCTGAGAATTATTATTTGTTAGGTTTTCTGATCCTGATTACACTTGGCTCAAGGCAAACATGTCGTCTGTCACTCTATAGATCTCAGCTTTGAAGTGCTCGCTTTGTTTATAGAGTTGCTTTATCAATCATTGTTCTAATGGGACCGTGATCTTTTAAAAAATCTGTTTTCGTACGCCATGTCGCCTTGAGAACACTTGTTGTTGGATGACTAATACACAGATTGGTTGAATGAATGAATCATGGAATTGGCTGTGGAACTGTTTTTGATGGTTTTAGAAAGGGATGAGATAACATTATTACAAAAGGTGTGCTGAGAGAGAGAGAGAGAGAGAGAGAGAGAGAGAGAACTCAGTTGCTGCATTCAGACATAGGAAGCTGCCTTATGCTAAGCCAGACCTAACTCAGCAATGTCTGGCAACAGTACTCCAGAGTTTCAGAATATAGGTCTCGGAGATGCTTGGGACTGAAGTGGAGATAATTTGTGTGCAAATCATTTACTCCACTAATAATAATAATAATAATAATAATAATAATAATAATAATAAAATTTTATTTTTATCCCACCCTCCCCAGCCAAAGCTGGACTCAGAGCAGCTAACAACAGTAAAAATAACACAGTTTACATAAAATCACAGTTAATTAACTGAAATACATTCTAAAATAAATTCATTCTAAAATAAATTCATTCTAAAATAAATTCATTCTAAAATAAATTCAGAGTCAAATTAATGGCAGCCATTGGGCTGAGGATTACAGAAGGAGGGGGTCAGACTGTGCCTTGGCAAAAGGCCTGGTGGAACAGCTCTGTCTTGCAGGCCCCGATGTCAAGTCCGCAACATTTTCTCCAAGGAGCTCAAGGTGATGGTACATGCTTCATCCCTCTCCTCATTTAATCTCCACAACAACCCTGCGTGGTAGGTTAGGTTGAGAGGCAGTGACCTTGGGGGATTTGAACCTGGTCTCTCAGGTCCTCCTAACCACACTGCCACACTTGCTTTCCAGAACAATAAGCCAGACTTTCTGCTTATCATGGCTTACTGGGAATGAGCGCTGTGCTTCTGCAATTTGTCCAGTTTCTAAGGCTTTCCTCCTCCCCTGGTATGAGCAGGGCAAAGCCTTGGTGTCCCATTGCATCTGAACCAGAGATTAGGATTTGTTCCTCCCTAAGAAGTCACAACCAGCAAGTCATCTCTTGAAGTTGGCTAGTGTTAGTGGCCTGTTAGGGTTTGCTTATTCTGCTCACACCAGGGGAGAAGTGAAGCTGGGGTGATCGGGCAATGCGAGAGTACACTTCTGCCTGTTCACACTAAACCATAAAGCAGGAAACTGGGATTATTAAATATGGATGCAGCCACTGAGTTTGGTAACAGGCTTTCTGTTGATACCAGTGGTCTTTAGATGAGCTCACATCTGCACCTTGTTGTGTTGAATGCTAGTTGCAGTAGATGGCTTCTGGAGCTGCTGGTCTGCCTGGAGTTCATGTGATGCATCTTTCAAGAGGAGGAGGACTCGGTTGTGCAACAACCCCCCGCCCACAAGTGGAGGAAAACCTTGTGAAGGTGATGGAGAAGGAGAGGAAGACTGCTATATTTCACTGTTTGAAAACAAGTAAGAATCACATCATCCATGCAGTGCCACCAGTGGACAGAGTCCTTTGCTCAAACTCAAGCTACACGTCATACTGTACCCTAAAGTTTGCCTCATCCCCTGATCCTGCAGTGCTGAGTGATAAAGATAAGTGAGTGCACCAGAGGGAGTGAATGTGCACTGGATAAAAACAAAGAAGTCCCCTTTCAAGGTCACTATGTGGTTGCAACCCAAATAGTGCTGGCACTAGCATTTTGGAGCCCTCCCCGAATCTGGAGGAGATGGGTGGTGCATAGGAATGCAGGAAGTTGTCTTATACCAAGTCAAGCCACTGGTCTATCTAGTCCTCCAGATTTCGGGGCTGCAATGCTTACCAGCTCCAGTATGGTAATGGATGATGGGAGTTGTAGTCCAAAATATCTGGTTGGGGAAGGTGCTGACTAGAGGTGGCTCTCCAAGGTTTCAGACAAGGGTCTTTCCCAGCTGTACCTAGAGATGCGGGGAGCTGGACCTAGGATCTTCTCCATGAACGCCCCCACTCGGTTAACACCACCTGCTGTGTACACAAACAGAAACAAATCTGACACTAATGAAGCCATGCTGATGTGGAGGGGGGTGACAGCTTTACTGTACTCTAAGGCTGTAATGTCTTCTCTGTCACTCTTGTTTGTTTAATAAGCTCCTAACTCATGCATTTTCAGAGGGGCTCCTTGCATAAATGACGATGAAGCTGTAAGAGAAGTAGATATGTATCAACATGAACAAGACTTGGGATGCCTGACTCCAGTACCTCCAGAAAATGGATTCATCAGGGTGAGGAACATTTCACAAACTGCAACAGAAAGGGGTTTTTTTTGGGGGGGAGGGGTGTCTCAAACCATCTGGCAGAAGGCTTTGGCTCAGGGCACTAATCCTGGAACGCCATTTTGTGTTCATGAGAATCGCCTTTTTGAAATGGTTTTGTGAGCATGTACAGACTAAAATAGGGACACGGGGGGTGCTGTGGGTTAAACCACAGAGCCTGGGACTTGCCAATCAGAAGGTCGGCGGTTCGAATCCCCACGACGGGGTGAGCTCCCGTTGCTCGTTCCCTGCTCGTGCCAACCTAGCAGTTCGAAAGCACGCCAGTGCAAGTAGATAAATAGGTACCACTCCAGCGGGAAGGTAAACAGTGTTTCCATGCGCTGCTCTGGTTCATCAGAAGCGGCTTAGTCATGCTGGCCACATGACCCGGAAGCTGTACGCTGGCTCCCTCGGCCAATAAAGCGAGATGAGCGCCACAACCCCAGAGTCGGCCACGACTGAACCTAAAGATCAGGGGTCCCTTTACCTCCTTTACCTTTACAGACTAAAATGTGCCAGAACTAGTTAGACGTTCACCAGAACCAAAGATGGAGAGACCATTCAGTAGCAACATGGCACAATTTAAAAAGACCTGGATTAAGAATGTAAGAACATGCTGGATCAGGCCAATGGCCCACCTAGTTCAGCATCTTGTTCCCACCTTGGTCCCCCCAGATACCTGTTGGAAACCCACTAACAGGACCCAAGCACAAAAGCACTCTTTCCCTGCCCAACCTGTGGTTTACAGCAACCGGTATTCAGAAGACTTGCTGTCTCCAATCAAGGAAGCAGAGCAGAGCAATCACTGATAGCCTTAACCTCCATGAATTTGGCCAATATGCTTTTGAAACCATTCAGGTTTGTGGCCATCACTGCTGCCTGTGGGGGTGTGTTGTCCTTCCCCAGGAGGTGTGTGCGACAACCCAGCTTTGCTCCTAATCTTCTCATTGCTGCTTAGGAAGGAGCTGCATGTTATACTTAATTAAGTGTTATTACCTCTCTCCCCCCCCAACACTAGACCTCAGGGTCATCTAGTTTTTGTCATTTAGCCAGTGAATCACCCACTTCATGACTTGTTCTTACCCTGATTGCAGAATGAGAAAACACACTATTCCATTGGAGAAGAAGCAGAAGTCGTCTGCCTGAGTGGCTATAACCTAGTTGGGTACCAGTTCCTCAGGTGCCTGCCGGACAAAACATGGAATCAACACACGGTCGAGTGCCAATGTAAGAAGCAGCAGAATAGCTTTGGTGGAAAGTGGGGATGGGGAACCCGTGGCTTTCCAGATATTCCTTGGGACTCCACAACTCCCATCTGCCCCAGACAGCATGGCCAATGGGCAGATGTGATGGGAATTACAGGCCACCAGTATCTAGAGGGCCCTCTCTCTGGTGTAAAGAATAGAAGTGAAGCTCTTCATCATCTATGGGCAGAATCCAACATTGTGGAAGCAGACTCAGACAATGGGTTTTCACATTCCTTCTCTCCACCACCTGCAGCCTCTCATGCACATCCAAAATCTGATCCAGAGGCTCACCCCGCCATTGCAGAGCACATTTTTGGGCACAGAGGAATGTGAAATCCCATTGTGTAGGCAGAAGTCTATTCCACACACATACACACAAACACACATTTATCCCAGTTCTCCCATTACATTTTCAGGAAGTGGGATGTTTCCTACCTCCCACCACCCTTCATCCAAAGATCAACTTATTCATTCAGACATCCAAATTTATCTCTTAAACTCCAGTGTCGACTTGCTCCAGACCACCCGTCTCCGATGATATCAGAATCACCCCATTTAAATTTCAGTACCGGATTGGGGACATCATCCACCTGAGTTGCCCAGGTGGTCGTGTTGTTACTGGCCAAAAGAAGTACACCTGTGGGGCTGATCTATCATGGACACCTCCTGTTCTGACATCACTTACTTGCAAGGAAGGTAAGTCCCTACCAATGCCAGTTTCTGCACTCATGACATTAGGCTTCTTACGTATTCACCATTTCCTGTATTTTCCTCACCCTGTGCTGAAGGCTTAGCAGGGGACAACCACTGGCTCTCTATCAAACATGCACAAATTCTGAGATGATAAATCAAACACTGTCTACCAGCCAGGATATGGTGTCCCACTCAGGGCTTATTCAGTCTGGCTTGCTAGCCAGCTGGGACCTGATGGGCTGTCAAACCTTCAATAGGTTGGTGGGCTGTGGGTTGTCCAGGCCTGTTCTAAATGGAGATGAAAAACATCATATAAAAATAGCTGTGGTGGGAGGGGGTTGTATATGGTGATCTTTGTTGACATCCCTAACTTCTGTTCTTCTTCCAGACTAGCTAGGATAATGAAACTTTGCTCACCTACTTGGCAGTCTATCATGAAGCCTGTAGCTGTGAACTACCAATATGTGATGCTTGCTTAATTCTTTTTCTTCAGATGGGCAGATGAATTCAAGAGGGAATTGTCCACTTGGACAAAAAGAGGTGGAGTCTCAGTGCGTTTGTATATCTACTGAGGAGGACTGTGAGTAAGTAAGCCTGATGAAGTTAATTCTGACCATAAACCTGGTCTTGTGGCCTGACGGTTGCTCAGCAATCTTCCTGTAGTTGCAGGACAGCAAAAACAGGAGGGGTGTTGCGTTCCTGGTGGACCACATAATACACATCTGATGTTGTGCATTCTGCCTCACAGATTATGATCTGTGTCAAAGTTTATTTGGTGATATGAATAGGGGTGTCCTGCAGCTTGTCTTCACTCCATCCTTTGTGCACCCATATTTATTTGTTAATACATTCATATCCTACCTTTTGGGTCCAGCAAATTTTGCATAGCCCTAAATAAACAAACACACACACCATAACCAAAGCTTAATAGTATTTAAAAAAATTAATCAACTTGACCTAATCAAATTCAGAAGAGTGACTAGTGGGGTGCCACAGGGTTCTGTCTTGGGCCCGGTCTTATTCAACATCTTTATCAACGACTTGGATGATGGACTCAAGGGCATCCTGATCAAATTTGCAGATGACACCAAACTGGGAGGGGTGGCTAACACCCCAGAGGACAGGATCACACTTCAAAACGACCTTGACAGATTGGAGAACTGGGCCAAAACAAACAAGATGAATTTTAACAGGGAGAAATGTAAAGTATTGCACCTGGGCAAAAAAAATGAGAGGCACAAATACAAGATGGGTGACACCTGGCTTGAGAGTAGTACATGTGAAAAGGATCTAGGAGTCTTGGTTGACCACAAACTTGACATGAGCCAACAGTGTGACATGGCAGCTAAAAAAGCCAATGCACTTCTGGGCTGCATCAATAAGAGTATAGCATCTAGATCAAGGGAAGTAATAGTGCCACTGTATTCTGCTCTGGTCAGACCTCAACTGGAGTACTGTGTCCAGTTCTGGGCACCACAGCTCAAGAAGGACACTGACAAACTGGAACGTGTCCAGAGGAGGGCAACCAAAATGGTCAAAGGCCTGGAAATGATGCCTTATGAGGAACGGCTAAGGGAGCTGGGCCTGTTTAGCCTGGAGAAGAGGAGATTAAGGGGTGATATGATAGCCATGTTCAAATATATAAAAGGATGTCACATAGAGGAGGGAGAAAGGTTGTTTTCTGCTGCTCCAGAGAAGCGGACATGGAGCAATGGTTCCAAACTACAAGAAAGAAGATTCCACCTAAAAATTAGGAAGAATTTCCTGACAGTAAGAGCTGTTCGACAGTGGAATTTGCTGCCAAGGAGTGTGGTGGAGTCTCCTTCTTTGGAGGTCTTTAAGCAGAGGCTTGACAACCATATGTCAGGAGTGCTCTGATGGTGTTTCCTGCTTGGCAGGGGGTTGGACTCGATGGCCCTTGTGGTCTCTTCCAACTCTATGATTCTATGATTCTATGATTCTATGAAATTAGACAGCAGCAGTCAGGTAAAACCAACAGCAAGAGGAAGAAAAGCGACAAAGCAATTTGGCAGAAGATGCTTCACAAAGAAAAACAGCCAGGAGGAAAAACCACCTCAGATTCTGGGAGGTCTCAAAGCTCTCTGAAACAACAACCTGATGTCAAAATGCCGAAAGAAACAGGGTAAATGTGTTGATGCTGTTGTTCGAAAGAAGAGGTTGTCAGCCTTTTACCTTTTGGGGCCTGTGGGCACGTTGCAAACCTGTGAAACTTTCATGGGCTGCAAAACTGCAACCAAGCACACACACTGCTACCTGTTCTCTTGGCTACAATAGACTAATTCTTTCAGATCTAATTTCAATATAGAGAGAGGACCCTGCGGGCATCAGGGAAGGCCACGGTGGGCACTTGTGGGCACGTGATCACCACACTGGCGACCTCTGTTAAAGTGTTGATGCCATTGTTCAAAAGGGTCTGCCCAGGGTAAGCCACCAGCATGCATACACACACACACACACACACACACACACACACACACACACACTGTATTTCAGATGCTGTGAACTGCCCTGAGATCTATGGATGAAGGGCAGTGTACAAATATAATAAATAAAATAAATATATTTTAATGATTCCCTTCAAAGTCCTGACTCCTCCTTATGGTGGCCGTAAGGTGATTTTAAAGATAAGAGCAGAACAAGTGGAACAGGAGGAGGGAGGGAGCCTTGAGCTCAGTGATCTATGCAGGCATAATTGCACATCAACTTTCTGGAGGACTTTGAAATTCCCAATACCTGCAATCTCATGGTTAAATTAGGACTTTATGGAGAACTAGATGGTTGTGAAGGGAGATGCATTTCCATCCAGTGTATAATTATTATTATTATTATTATTATTATTATTATTATTATTATTATTTTATACCCCGCCCATCTGGCTGAGTTTCCCCAGCCACTCTGGGTGGCTTCCAACAAAATATTAAAATACAATAATTATTGTGTAATTGTGAGATGTGTAAAATGAATGCACCTGTCAAGAGTAATGATTACTTAGTTTTGTCCTAATGATAGATTAAGGGCATAAATTGGAGCCCAACACAAGCACAGATACAAAGCAGCAAAGTCCTTGGCATCTCTTGAACTCTGGAATAGCTGTGAAAAGCCTGTGTACTGCTCTTTTCAATGTAATTTTTTTTTAAGCAGCAAAGGAAGATCAGGTGTTCTGGGGATGCATTAGTCTGTTAAAAGGCCACTTCAGAAAAGCAAGCAACAAATGGTGGGATCATATTGTCTCCCAGTCCTCACCCTTATCTCTTGACAGTCTCTACTCTGAAGAGATCTGTGTGCTGGATGGGGCATCTGAACAAGCCCTTACAAAACCGAGCTGCCAGTATCTGGCTGAAAGGTGCAATGGCTCCGAACAGTTCCATTTCCTCCATTCTGGACGCTGCCGCCATGACACGCCTTTGAACTGGGCCATCGAGAGGGCAAGCTTTTCAGCAAACAGCACAAAGAAAGAACCTTGTGGATATGATGTGTGTTATGACTGGGAAACATGCTCAGGTAAGTTTCTTGACCTGGAAGGATGAACTTTTTAAATGTAAAATGAAAGGCATGTTGAAAAGAGACAGTTAAGTGTTAAGAGAAAATATACAATTTCAGCTAATACACAAATTATGAAACTCTATAGATGCATTGAGTTTGACTAAACTGCGGGAGGCAGTGGAGGACAGAGGTGCCTGGCATTCTCTGGTCCATGGGGTCACAAAGAATCGGACACGACTAAATGACTAAACAACAACAACAATAGATGCATGCTTCTATCATCAGAATCAGGGCTGGATTTAGGTTTGATGAGGCCTTAAGCTACTGAAGGTAATGAGGCCCTTTATATGTCCAGCTGTCCTTTGTCAACAACAAATTGTCTCTGTTTTTTGTGTTGAATATATGCTATATGGCAATTTATGGACCTAATAGGTATGTAAAGCCATTTGCACATTACAAATAGGAGCCTGCACAACACAAAACACTGTTGCTGTATGTAGGTTTTATTTCATTTGTTTTTTATCTTATATTTTGGAAATGTACATCCAGGTTTTTTTATTTAAAATTTGGGGGGGGGGGCAAGAGAGTGATGCCCTGAGCTATAGCTTGTTTAGCTTATATGTAAATCCAGCACTGGTCAGAATATAAATCCAAGCAATCACAGTGTGTGTTTGTGTGTGTGTGTAACACAAACACACATATAGTAACCATTAATTTTATTAATTGATTATCACAATGACACTAATTTTCCTGTTGTTGCTTGGTCAAATTAGCTTGCAACTTAAAGTCTGCCTTTGCATCCAATTCTTACAAACTGTGGTTTGTCCACAATCCAGGACTGCAAACCGTGAGTTTGCAACCCTGAACAGTTGTAGAATCTGAGGTTGCCTCTGGTTAGGGAACTACACATGTGAAGCCTACTCCCTGCAGACGTTTGTGCAGTAAACTTGAGAATCTGGGAAGGAGCATGTGATGTCAGAGTGGGACTAATTGCTGCAGGCCCACTCCTTGCCTCTCTGCCATTTGATATGGGATATATGGGATATATTAATCCCCATATGGGGCTATGAGTCCCCCTATGACACTCTTCCTTTAAATTCCTGGAAGTTTACCTTAATGAAAACCTCACTTGGAAAAACAATATAACTCAGGTGGTTAGGAAGGCCCAACAGAGACTCCATTTTCTCAGGGTCTTGCGAAAGAACAATGTTAAACAACAGTTGATGACCTCCTTCTAAAAAGGTAAAGGGACTCCTGACCATTAGGTCCAGTCGTGGCCGACTCTGGGGTTGTGGCGCTCATCTCGCTTTATTGGCCGAGATTAGTCATGTGGCCAGCATGACTAAGCCGCTTCTGGCGAACCAGAGCAATGCAGGGAAATGCCGTTTACCTTCCCGCCGGAGCGGTACCCATTTATCTACTTGCACTTGGACGTGCTTTTGAACTGCTAGGTTGGCAGGAGCTGGGACAGAGCAAAGGGAGCTCACCCCGTCGTGGGGATTCGAACTGTGACCTTCCGATCGGCAATCCCTAGGCTCAGTGGTTTAGACCACAGCACCACCCTTCTACCGGACCACAATAGAAAGTGTCCTCTCATATTGTATCACAGTGTGTTATGTTGGCTTGACAGCCACAGACAGAAAGTCTTTACAGAGGGTGGTGAACACAGCACATGGTATCATGGGCTGTCCCCTGAGCCCGCTAGATGACATTGCAAGGGATCGTTGCCTTAGGAGAGTAAGAAAAATGATCACACCCCGGCCAGCACCTCTTTAATCTTTTACCCTAAGGCAGGAGATATAGAAGAATAATCAGTTGTACCAACAGGCTAAAAAACAGTTTCTATCCGTGGGCTGTTAGGCTGCTGAATGGAAAATAATATAGTGCAACTGACTTTCGCAGTTGGTGTGTTGTGCGACAAGCACACAGAGTACAATGAGACTGAGTGTTTGTTTTGGGGGGGAGGCTTAGTTAATTTCACTGTACACAGGTTGTACATTGACAATAAAGGTATTATTATTATTACTGTCTTCAAGGGATCCCCTTGCAAAGCACATTAATCTAATCTGGAGGTGGTAAGAGATTAACCTCCTCTAGCCACTGCTGTCACTTGGGCATCTAAAAGTGCTCCCACCTTGTCAAGCTTGGTCCAAAAGTCACCTGCCTTTTGATTTGTCCATTTGTTAGTGGGTGATCAACCTACAACTATTGAAATAATTTTGCTAATGCCTCTGCACTCCTCCACATACTTCCTGAGAGGTCAGTGGCACTGAAATCTAGAGGGCTTATTACTGAGTAGGAAAAAAATGTGGAGAGGGTCATGCTGTTTCATTTCCAAGACATTTCAAAATCATATTCTTAAATGAGAGGGAGGGGAGAACATGTGTCAGATCCATGTTTATTTATGGGATTTCAGGGGGAAAGCGGCTGCAAGAAAATGCCTTTTTGGTTAGTAGATCTCTGCAGAAACGAAACCTCATGTCAATGTTTGTTATGCAACTTGTTGTTCACTGTGCAACAGGGTGATAACAATTGTGGGTTTTCTCGTAAATTGCCTTGGCTGAGAGCACATGAATAAGTTTTCTGCCAGGAAAAAGATGGTTTGTCTGGTTAAATTCTCCCTTCTCCCCCCTTCCCCAAGACAATCATCTTCCTTTTAGCCAGAAGCAGAAGCAGAACCCACTCTAGACGCTTTCACACCTGAAGCAAAACCACACTCGCTCATCCTTCCAATTTGGATGAGAACTATTTTTCTTTATGAAAATAACATATAGTGATTGGAAGCAGAGAAATAATATTCCCTCTGCAGCTACAATCTGACTGCTACAGGGCAAGGCAGCCCTATGTAGAAGAGGTTGGTCTCAGTACTGTCATTAGACTGTTTCATTGATGGAAGCAACTTCCAGTTGCATCAGAAGAGATTAGAAAAACAAAACATTATATATTATTTACAAGTGGTGGTTCAAAATATTGACAAGGGAGGTGACACCTAATTTAAAGCAGCTAGTGCTAATGATTTCGCATTAGGAGAGTGAGCAGACACAGTGCTGCCTCCTCCAAACGTAGACACATATTAGAAAGCTCTAGTTATGGGGCTGTAACCAACTGAGCCATAGAGTCAGGGCCGGCCTACCCATAAGGCAAGGTGAGGCAACTGCTTCAGGTGGCAAGATTCAGCGGGGCAGCCAATCCCAATGTCAATCTTTCTTCCCAACCCCCCCCCGCCCCGTTCTTGATGTAGATCTTCTTCCTTCTACCCTTCTTCCCTGGATGGGAGGAGGAGCCATTCTGGGGTCTGCCTGAGGTTCCAAAATGTTGTGGGCTGGCCCTGCTCAGAGTAGACCCACTGAAATTAATTAACAACTTAGTTGAGTCTACTCTGAGTAAGACTAATGCCTGATACAGCCATGTTATATAGCAGATGGGAGTTTGCTATTTTGCCTGTACTCATAGTTTGCAGTCCTGGTTTGTAGCCAAACAAACCATTTCTGCTGGATTTTTCTCTCTCCTTCTCCCAGTTTAGGGTCCTAGCGGAGGCCAGGTGAACATTAGGCACTCACTGATACGACAGAGGTCACATCTCCAAAAGCAAGGCCATAGCAAGGCAAGTCAGGAGGGAGCTACCATGTTCCAACCAGGGCAAAAAGGCAGCTTGTCAGCACCCTGGAGAGCTCACAGGGAAGTATTCACTCAGAGTTATTGCCCCAACACCTTAGTGAGTTCTTATGAAGGCTGGCTGGCCTCAACTTCCTATTTACCCTGCCCCTTCTGAGGAACCATATTTTCTTTTAAAGAGCAGTTGCCCTATTCTGACTTCTATGGCATGGAGGTGCTAAGGAGGTGCTAAGAGACCGCCGGGTATAGGGTGGTATATAAATCCTAACAACAACAACAACAACAACAACAACAACAACAACAACAACAACAACAGAATTGGAGGGCTGTACTCTGGCCTGGAAGGGTCTGTTAAAACCTGATAATCTGACATTGGATGATCTGGGAGCAGGGTAAAGCGATTGCCTCAGCTCCTTCTGAGTCTGCCTCTGAGTCAGATGGAGGATTGTTGTCAGAGTATAACAGGTTTGGATGCAAAAGCAAACTACGGTTTGTCACAAGCTATGCTCAGACTTTGTTATTAGTATTGTTGTTATTTTTGCACCATGTGCAGCGAGAAGAGGGAGGGAGTGTAGGACCCTGAAGCTTGTGCTGGCTTACTCTTGTCATGTCAGATTGCAGTTAGGGCATTGTGTCTGAATGGCCCCAAAGGCAAAATCCCAAGTTCTATTAAAAATATTCTGCTAATGGAGGTGCAACTGATTTATTCCAGAAATAGGTGGTGTGTATTTTAGCTGGTATTCCTAAATTAACCACCACTGCTGGCATTGCAATTGAATGCCCTCAATGTGTCAAAATGAATATGTGATATATGCTTGGAAGGAGGCCTTGTCATGCAAAAGAAGCTTACGGACACCATTTCCATTATTATGTTATGATGAATTCGAAGATCATATTTGACGTGGTGTAATCCCCTATTTTTTACACTTTATATAGTGTGTGGGGTACCACTGAGCCTTGGGCTTGCCAATCAAAAGGTCGGCAATTCAAATCCCCGCGACAGGGTGAGCTCCCGTTGCTTGGTCCCAGCTCCTGCCAACCTAGCAGTTCAAAAACAAGTAGATTAATAGGTACCACTCAAGCGGAAAGGTAAACGGCGTTTCCGTGCGCTGCTCTGGTGTCGGTGTTTCGTTGCGCCAGAAGCGGCTTAGTCAAGACCTGGAAAAACTGTCTGCGGTGCAGACAAACGCCGGCTCCCTTGGCCTGTAAAGCGAGATGAGCACCGCAACCCCAGAGTCGTTCACGACTGGACTTAACTGTCAGGGGTCCCTTTACCTTTACCTCTCATGGAGGACACTGTGCTCCTTGGAGTAATTTGTCCACCTTTGGTCCCCAACCTGCACTCAGCTCTCTCCTGTGGCTCCTAGAAACTGTCAGCATGTGACAGCAGCCACACCCCGGGAACGGTTTTGACTGGCCAGCTAAACCAGGTGAGGATAACCGATGGGTCTCAAACCCTCAGTGAGTTAGGACTTCTCCCTGCATGCAAAGACAGGCTCTGGCAGATGGAGCAGACGAAACCAGCAGTAGGTTCAGCAGTCAAGAAGGCGGTTTCTACACATGCTACAGAAGGAAGTGAGGAGTACCAACTCAACTCTGAGTACCATTTGATGGGAAAGCAGATATAGGTTAAACCAATAACTAAGCAACAGCAAGAAAAGACTGTTGCTTTTTTTAACTCTCCTGTTTGTGGGTTTCCTATAAACATCTTGTAGAAAACAGGATGATGCACTGCATAAACCTTTGATCAGGTCGTGGAGAACCTTTGGCCTGAAAGATGATGCTGAACTACAACTCCCATCATCCCCGGTCATCAGCCATGTTCGTTGGGGATGATGTCATTGTATTTCAGCAGCATCTGGGGGCCGGAAAGTGATCCACCCCTGCTCTGAACAAGCAAACAGAAATCATGCTCAGCTGACCCTAAGCCATTTCCCATTCACAGAAACGGAATCACGGTGTACCTGCTTGCTTCCAAACCAGTGCCCAAAGGATGGGGGTCACCTTTACTGCATCCAGACCAGAAGAGGGCGTCCAAAGAGGACATACACCCTCTGTGCATTGGGGGCCATGAAGTGCACCAAGATGAGGGTGGAATCCTTTCATCCTGGGAACTGCGTGCCTTAAAATAGATGTCAAAACTCATCTCCTTATGGACAGACATATTTCGGTAGCATGGTATATTCAGAATAAATATCAATGGACGTTAGTACTTTGGTATCAATATATGACAATCACTGAAATAAGGAGTGCTTTACATATGTCCAAAGAGTAGAGCATTGCTGAATATTTCAGAACTGTCTTTTTCAACCATTCATTAGGTGGAATGGGTGTGTGTGATGAAATGAATCCCTCACCAAAAATATTGAGGGAGATGTGATGGAGTTGCCATTTACCTTACTTAAACTTAGGATGTAGCTAAAGTTTTTCTCTCTTCCTTTAAGCTCAATGCTCTCTCTCTCTGCTGCTTCCCACTGGCCACATTCCCTTTACAGTCGTACCTTGGAGGTCAAATGGAATTCGTTCTGGAAGTCCGTTCGACTTCCAAAACATTCAGAAACCAAAGCATGGCTTCTGATTGGCTGCAGGAAGCTCCTGCAGCCAATCGGAAGCTGCGCTGGATGTTCGGCTTCCGAAAATCATTTGCAAACTGGAACACTCACTTTTGAGTTTTGATCGTTTGGGAGCCAAGGCGTTTGAGATCCAAGGTACAACTGTACTGTCTTAAGAGTAAGGCTACATCATGTTGCATCACCCCAAGACATTCTGGGAAGTTAATTTATATCCCACCCTTCCTCCCAAAGGAGCCCAGGGGGGCAAACAACAAGTGATAAAACAATTCTGAGGGGATTATGAACAGGAATCACACCACAGCCTTTTTAAAAAAACAAACAAACACAACAACAATTATTTATTGATACAAGAGTATTTGAGTATTTCAGGATAGCTGACAAAGTCTGGCTCTGTACAGTCCATCTGCTTGCTTTAAGACAATATGAAATAAGTGTTGTGGGTTATTGCTGGCTTGAGACAGCTAAAGACCTACCAAGCAAAATGCAGTGCCATACTCTAACACAGTGATCTTCAACTTCTCCAAACCCAGTTTAAGCATCAGCTTGAAGCAGAAGGGTCCTCTAGTTATCTCAATCATGGAACTCCAAATCTTTAACCATATCCTGTATGTCCAACTTTCTCTGTTTTCCTCTTTCACTCTCTTTCTTCTCGGTTTCCCCACCCAACTTCTCCCTCTTTCCTCTCTTAAAAGACAGCAAACCTTCCAATAAATAAGCCAGTTAAATGGTGGAGTTGCCACCTGTGTGATCAGCCATATTGGTCAGTTGACGTCCAAGTGCTCTAGTATCTGGCATAGTCAAGAAGCAGAGCTAACTGTGAGCCTATGGAGATATTCTTAGGCATTTATTAAATTTATATCTGAACCTTCCTCCCAAAGGAGACCAGAGAAGAAGAGGAGGGAGGCCTGGTTTTCCATGTGTGAGTCAGTAAGCGCAGAGAACAATTTAACAGCACATAACTAGTTTCCTCAGATGGCCTCCTTTACTTTCTCCCATACCAATGAACAGTTGCCATTTACCACCACAGGAAAATGTAAAGTGCCATACTTAAGTACACATCTGAAGTATGAATAAAATCTATCCTGTGTTTGACATTGGGCGGGCTGCTCCTCTATGACAGCCATGGGGGGGAATGCACTCCCCCCATATGTCCTTGAAATAAACAAGGCTCTTCTTCCCATATCACCTACAAAGTTATGTCCATTTTGCTAGTTTTAATAATCCTCATCCCACCATTCTCCTGACCCTTTACTTTTTTATTTTATGTAGAAGAACGTATAAACTGCTTAATCAAATGATTCCTAAGCAGGGTAGATAAAACAAAATTTTAAAAAATTCCAATAATATACAAAGGTAATCAACAAAAACCAACAAGTATATATAACTGAGTTATATGCCCAGAGAGACTTGGCCAAAGGTTGCAGCAGTAATGTAATACAGTGTATAACACACTGGAAAACCGAGTGGTTATCCTAGTGCAATAAGCAAACATAGACTAGGGATTTTGTACATCGCACGGTCTTATGCTAACAACAGTGATGTTCTCCCCCTGGCACTTGAGGACGCCAGCCTCGCATTCAGTCATGGTCTGCTGCGCGACCCTTCCTTCCACTTCAACGCAAATGCTTATTCCTGTGTCGCCGCATTGTCCAGCTTCTTTGCACGTGCACTGGTTGGTTGGATCTAAACAACCACCACAAATGAGAAAAAATAAACAATAGTGAATGAGACAGTAATTCACCAAACCATCTGGATTAACAAGCAGCTACAGGAAGACCAAAAGAAGCCAACTTCGCAGGCGTTCCTTTTATCCTCCCCAGCACCAATGCAAGGTTTGGGGCTGGTTTGGGGAAGCGCAGCCGCTCAGGCAGATGGTACACAGCCTCAGCGGGACTCAACCATCTCCCAGAGTCTCTTGGAGACAGCTGCTTCTGCAAGGGGGGGGGCTGATGTTTAAACAATGCACCTCTCCTTATCTCAGCTAGATGCCTCTCTCCCACTTTATTGATACAAGATAGGTCATGACCTTTGAGTATTTCAGGTTGGCTGACCAAGTCTGGCTCTGTACAGTCCATCTGCGTGCTTTAAGACAATATGAAATAAGTGTTGTGGGTTATTGCTGGCTTGAGACAGCTAAAGACCTACCAAGCAAAACACAGTCATCTTCAACTTCTTCAAAACCAGTCCAAGCATCAACTTGCAGCAGAGGCGTCCTCTAGTCATCTCAATCATGGAACTCCAAATCTTTAACCATATACAGTGGTACCTCTGGTTACGTACTTAATTTGTTCCGGAGGTCCGTTCTTAACCTGAAACTGTTCTTAACCTGAAGCACCACTTTAGCTAATGGGGCCTCCTGCTGTCGCCACGCAATTTCTGTTCTCATCCTGAAGCAAAGTTCTTAACCCAAGGTACTATTTCTGGGTTAGCGGAGTCTGTAACCTGAAGCGTATGTAATCCGAGGTACCACTGTACTGTATTGTCCAACTTCCTCTGTTTTCCTCTTTCAGTCTCTCTCTTCTCTCAGCTTTTCTCTCAGTTTACCCACCCAACCTCTCCCTCTTTCCTCTCTTAAAAGACAGCAAACCTTTCAGTAAATAAGCCAGTTAAATGGTGGAGTTGCCACCTATGGGATCAGCCATATTGGTCAGTTGACGTCCAAGTGCTCTAGTATCTGGCATAGTCACACAGCCCACTTTTAAGTTCTGCACTGGGGGGGGGGAGCGTTGGGCACCACAGGGGTCGCTAGGGCGGCATGGGAATGTTCAGTGAGGCACGGCAACTTTGATTTCCTAAAAAAAAAGCTCAATAACTTTGGTCCGCCCCAGGTGCTGATTTAAAGATCACTCTGCAAATATCTGGCAGAGTGCATTATGTCCTGAAATGATCAGCAAACAAAGCTGGCAGGCCACTTCCTGCAGCTTGCCAGGACAGATCTAGCCCTGAGCCACCCCTACTTTGAAGTGCAGGGTTTCAGTTAAGTTTTGGTTTTGCACAAATTGCCAGTGTATGTGTGTAGGAGAGGGAGCAATCTAGACTGAAATTCATGTGGGGTACAAGGAGCCATCAATGAATTACATGGGTGCAGTGGGTGTTTTGTGTCATATTCTATCTTACTACTGTTGTAAAATGAGATAGATATATCATTTATTACGGTCAAAGACCAGCTCACATAACATAACAGAATAAAAACAGAGTTCATAAAGATAAAATATACAATCGGAGCAGCAATAGCTCATGTGTTAAAATTGTTGTAAGCTGTATTTTATCTGCTGCTCAGTAAGTTGTTCAGCCTTGGGTAAGTTTTACTCATCAAAGCGTTTTAAATGAAAAAGGGGTTTAAATGAAAAACACCCCCTTCTATACAGTGAACATAATTTGTAGTTTGGTTCAAAGAATGTTCCCTAGAACCCTGCAGTGCGGGTGTATTGGTATTCCTCATCAAGCAAATCAATGAGAAAAGTAAGTTTGAAGACCACCATTGTAAACTTCCTCCTACTGCTAACCTTTGCTCTCATCTCTGGAAACAAATCCTAATTTTCCTTCTCCTTAGTTCTGAAGCTCTTTGCCAGAAACACAGGAAATGCCCCAGCTAAATCTGGGGAGGGTAACCCTAAGATAGTAATGGTAAAGGGACCCCTGACCGTTAGGTCCAGTCGTGTACGACTCTGGGGTTGTGGCACTCATCTCGCTTTACTGGCCGAGGGAGCCGGCGTACAGCTTCCGGGTCATGTGGCCAGCATGACTAAGCTGCTTCTGGCAAACCAGAGCAGCGCACGGAAATGCCGTTCACCTTCCCGCTGGAGCGATACCTATTTAGCTACTTGCACTTTGATGTGCTTTCGAACTGCTAGGTTGACAGGAGCAGGGACCGAGCAACGGGAGCTCACCCCGTCACGGGGATTCGAACCGCTGACCTTCTGATCGGCAAGCCCTAGGCTCTGTGGTTTAACCCACAGCGCCACCCACGTCCCAACCCTAAGATAACTCTGCACTAAATCTAGAAGGTCAACCACATATTTTTTTCTTTAATCCAAGCTCGTTCCATGCTATTCCCAGTAAATCGCATTAAGAAGTACCGCGGTGGGGTGGGGAGCAAGTGCACCCACAAATTGAACTATGTGGTCGGGAATTTGGATGGGGAAGGATGTTGAGGAAACCTCTTACCATGACATGTCTCCCACAGCTGGCATGAGCCACAAGGTCTTGTGGATGCAGCAGGAGTCCTGCAGATTTCCTTGCTGACCAAAGCATACTGCCTGCCCATGCACTCCAATGCATGTAGCTTGCAGATGGTTAGCCATGTGCTTCTCTTGGTTCTTTGGTCTGTAGCACAGATGTCCAGGGAAGAGCTGGGAGGAAAAGCAGGAAATCACACTATTGACAGGGGGCTGAAATTTACAGCAGGGTTGGGGAATCTGTGGCCTTCCAAGTTGTTGTTTGACACCAGCTCCCATCAGCCCCAACAAGCGTGGCAAATGGTGAGGGATTTATTTTATTTTTTTGAATTTATACCTCGTAAATGGAACACATTCTAAAAACCAACAAAGCAAAAACATTTCAAAACAGTTAAAATATTCTGAAAAAGAATTAAAAACCTACAAGTTAAAACACCCTAAAAGCAGTTGTGGTTAAAAACCATGATCCCAGGGTTGGCAGGAACAGTATTCTTCAGTCACCAAATGCCTGAGTAAACATGGGTGTTTTCAAATCCCTCCTGACCACCACTGGAAAGGCCCTGTCCTAAGTCTGCACCAACCAGCATGATGGGAGTTGTAGCCCAACAAAAACTGAAAGGTGACAGGTTACCTATACCTGCTTTACGGGGGCAGCCTGCACAATTTGTGACCCACAAAGCCAGATGCTTCCCATCAACCAGAATTCTCTACAGTCCACACAGCAAAATAATGATGTGTGGACAGTTCAGTATAAACCCGTCAATGACATGTTGCAGAATATACCCACACAAAAAATACACCCAGCAGTCTGGAGGGGCCCTAAGGAATAAACTTAAACGAAGAATGTCAGGTTGGGCATATATTACTTGACAGAGATTGCCAGTATCACAGGAGGAATTCTCCAAAGCTTCAGCGGAAAAAGGGAATCAAATTACTTATTACTTATCTGACTAGCATTCCCCAAATAAAAACCATCCATTTTTATTTCACATGCTCACTTGCCTTTGTTAGAAAAAGGTCCCTGCAGGATCTAAGGTAACTCGCTGCCACACTTCCAAATCTCCAGAATACATGTTTTTGTCTCCTTTTCTCTCCCCATTTTACACAACCAAAGCCCTCTTTCCCCTTTCTGTTCTTTTAGCCAAGCTATATCTCTACTAATACCAAACGACAGCTCCATCAAGGCAGGTAAAAAGATGAAACGGACTAAAGTGGGACAGGGCTGAGAAAACGGAATTTTATTGCTAGCAAAGCTCGCTTTATTTCTCCAAAGCTTTCTAATCCGTCATGGGCTCATGCCCTTGGAGGGTTTAGCTTTCTAACAGAAATGAGATACCTATGGCTACTCACCCACATTCATACGGCATCTTACACACACATTTTGCCTCTTGGGCTTTCTCCCATGGCTGGCATTCTGGGGCAGCTGGCCCAGTATCTGTGCTGGGAACTGAGGAGAAAGAAGAAACAGACGATCTAGAATGGAATGAGCAGACCGGCCAGAGATTATCTTGATAGCCCTGGCAGAGCCGACAATGTTCCTTCCTGCTTTGTTTTCTCTAGAGTTAGGTGGCGAGGCATTTCCTCTCCCGCGATCTCAGTGCCAGCAGCAGCAAACTTATTATCGAGTCTCCGCAGCCATACACGGTGATAAGGCTTCTTGAAGCGCTCTCCCCTCCTGACAATCCCCAGTCACAAAATGAGCCTGGCGCCTGGCTAATTTCGAACGCTGCCCTTTTAACTCTGTTACCATGTTCGGTAAGACGTCGAGACCATCCAAGTGCTATGTGGGTTTGGCAGGAAGGGCCACATTTCAGCAGCAGGACATCTGCTTTGCATGCAGAAGGACTCAGGTTCAATCTCCAAATTTGGGCTGGGAGTTTGACCCCTGCTTAAAACCCTGGAGAGCTGCTGGCAGTCAGCATAGACAATGATATCTTTTATTTATTTCATAAAATTTATACACTGCTTGATTGTTAAAAAAAAAGCACCTAAAAGCAGTTTAAAGGTAAAGGTAAAGGGACCCCTGACCAAAAACAGCTTACTAATGAGTTAAAACAATAAAATGATCACTGAGGAAACAAAAATTGATGCAAAACTTTTGAAAAGTTAAAACAACAATAGACTAAAAAGCAGACTGAAATGCACATCAACTTCCTACATCTCTTGATAGGCTTGTCAAAACAATAGTATAATAATAATAATAATAATAATAATAATAATAATAATAATAATAATAATATAATAATAATAATAATAATAATAATAATAATACCACCACCCCACCCGTCTGGCTGGGTTTCCCCAGCCACTCTGGGTGGCTCCCAACTGAATATTAAAACACAATACAGCATTAAACAGTATAAACTTCCCTAAACAGGGGTGCCTTCAGATGTCTTCTAAAAGTTAGATAGTTGCTTATTTCCTTGACATCTGATGGGAGGGCGTTCCACAGGGCAGGTGCCACTACTGAGAAGGCCCTCTGCCTGGTTCCCTGTAACCTCACTTCTCACAGGGAGGGAACCGCCAGGAGGCCCTCAGAGCTGGACCTCAGTGTCCAGGCAGAACGACGGGGGTGGAGATGCTCCTTCAAGTTGTGTTATCAGCAGGTGCCAAAAAGAGCACAGTGAAGGTCCCTGCCTGATATCCATAGGCAGGGAGTTTCAAAGGGTAGGTGCAACCACACTAAAAGATTGAATTCTCGCAAATGTGGAAAGGGTGTTATGTGGTACCTGTGTCAATTCCGCTGATCGAAGCGGCTGAGGGGGCGCATATGGGGCAAGGTGATCTCACAGGTAAACTGGCCCCCTGGTTTTTAAGGCCTTTATATACTGATAGTAACACCTTGAGCTTGGCCCAGTTGCAAATCAACACAATGAATGAGATGGAGCCAATGGTCTGACTCGCTATAAGGCAGTGTTCTAGGTTCCTCTCAGTCGGTGGGCTTTGCTGGAAGGAAAGCCATTTGGGAATGGGGCCTCAGTTTCCCTCTCTTTCCCTGGGCTGGGAGCAAGTGGGGAAGAAGAACAACCAGCCAGCTCAAAACAAACAGTGGTCTGATTTGCTTTCTGCAAGAATCCAAAGAAATGGCACTGGCGGCCCTGCTAGAAACCTGATGGGACAGGAAGATTGGCTGCGAATGCTAATGCTGTGCACCTTCTAGCCTACGCTCAGCCTGTAAACAAAACCATCTATCAGAAAGACGCCATAAGACGCCGGTGACCTTTGCTCCAAGAAGAGATGCGTGCTGAGTCCCCACCCCTGAGATTTCTTGGAGATTGGGGGCACACATAGCAATACAGAAGAACAACCACCAAAGGACCAGGAAAAGAAACTGCACAAATTTGATGCTTGACGACTGGCCTGTTTGTGGCCTTTTCTGTTACTGAACCTCCGGTCCTGAGTTATTTCTACTTGAAATGTAATCCCAATCCATCAAAACATAATTAAAAACCTCCCCCTTTGCAGCCTCTGGAGCGACTACACCTGTCTTTTCCCTCTGGTTTTACAATGAGGGGGAAATCTATTGATTTTTTTCCCTTCACAGTACCGTGACTCAAAAAGGCCAATTATGTTTACTTTAGAAGCTCTCACAAACACAGTTAATGCAGCCCATTCATTTTTAATATACCTGTTTTAAGGCAACTCATTTCTTTTGTGAACTTTTTTTTAAAAAGGCATTCTCTTTCTTCATCACTGATGCTTCTCTCTGCCCACACGGTACTGAAAGGGTTAACAACTGACAACCTTGGGCTGAGTTTAACCATCTAGCACAGGAGTAGCCAACGCGGTGCCCTCCAGTTGTTGCTGCACTACAACTCCCATCATCCCTGATCATTAGCTATGCTGGCAGGGGCTGATGGGAGTTGTAGTCCAACAGCATCTGGAGGGCATCACGTTGGCTAATCCTGATATAGCAGCAGTCATGGGGCAAATTCCAAAATGAGGAAGGGAAGGGAAGTTTGGAGCCAAATTATAGGTATCTCCTCCTCCCAATATACTTTTGAATTGAATCCCAAACCTTCTGAACTGGATCCATTACTGGAAACAGAGGGAGCTGTCTCATACAGAGTCAGTCCATTGGCTTCAGTATCGTTGACACTGAATGGCAGAAGCTGTTTTCAAGCTGGAGTCCTTCCTGAGAACTTTTGCATCCAAAGCAGGGGCTTTAGCACTGAGTTAGAAGTTCAGAAGCTTCAGCTGGTGCAGAATTCAGTGGCCAAGATGGTTTAAACATATTGCATCCTGGCCCAACTGCACTGGCTGCCAATTAATTTCTCGGCCCAATTCAAAGTGTTGGTTTTGACCTATAAAACCTTAAACAGCTTAGGACCGCAAAAGAGCCAGTGTGGTGTAGTGGTTAAGAGCGGTAGTCTCGTAATCTGGTGAACTGGGTTTGCGTTTCCGCTCCTCCACATGCAGCTGCTGGGTGACCTTGGGCTAGTCACACTTCTTTAAAGTCTCTCAGACCCTCTCACCTCACAGAGTGCTTGTTGTGGGGGAGGAAGGGAAAGGAGAATGTTAGCCGCTTTGAGACTCCTTCGGGTCTCAAAGCAGAATATCAAATCCAAACTCTTCTTCTACTTCAAGGACTGCTTATCCCCGTATGAATTGACCTGGACCCTGCGATCATCATCTGAGGCCCATCTTCTTGGCGAGAGTTCTAGAGGGTGGCAACATGATAACGGGCCTTTTCTGCAGTGGCTCCCCATTTGTGGAATCTTCTCCCTAAGGAGGTTTGCCTGGTGCCTTTGTTACATATCTTTAGGTGAAAAATGTTTCTCCATAACCAGGCCTTGGGCTGACTGGACTTTTTATGGCCTTTTAAATGTGTTGGGGGGGGTGTCACTGGTTTGTTTTTGTTCTCGTTTTATTCCGCATTTTGTGTTTTCATTTTGTATTTTTATGTTGTGAACTGCCCTGGGATCTTCAGAGGAGGGGTGGTACATAAATTTAATCAATCCATCAATCCATCATATACCTCCCCCATTCTGTGCTGCATCACTCTCTGGCGTTCTCCCCATCCTCCTCCTCTCACACTGTGCAACTTACCAGTGGAAAGAAGCATGGATTGTTGGGGGCAGGGGCGTCCAAGGAGTGCCATAGCTGGGACTGAGGACATGGGTGCTATGGTGCATTGTTGCTGCACAATTTAGTAATGCTGGGAAGCAGAGGAAATGTAGTTCCCCTGGACCCTTGGATGCTGCAGCAAGTGTCCACTATAGTGCTCTGAAACTCAACCTTCTCCCATTGAAAATGAGGGAAAGAGAGGAGTTAAGCCTACCAGCTGACTCCAAATTGGTGGCATTACTATTATTATCATCATCATCCCACCCAGGGCTTTTTTCAGGGGGAACTCAAAGGAACAGTACATTTCTGAGCACAACTCAAAGTGTTGATGCTGATCTTTAAAGCCCTAAACGGTCTTGGTCCAGTATACCTGAAGGAGCGTCTCCACCCCCATCATTCTGCCCGGACACTGAGGTCCAGCGCCGAGGGCCTTCTGGTGGTTCCCTCACTGCAAGAAGCCAAGTTACAGGGAACCAGGCAGAGGGCCTTCTTGGTAGTGGCATCCGCCCTGTGGGACGCCCTCCCACCAGATGTCAAAGAGAAAAACAACTACCAGACTTTTAGAAGACATCTGAAGGCAGCCTTGTTTAGGAAAGCTTTTAATGTTTGATGGATCACTGTATTTTAATATTTTGTTGGAAGTCGCCCAGAGTGGCTGGGGAAGCCCAGCCAGATGGGTGGGGTATAATATTATTATTATTATTATTATTATTATTATTATTATTATTATTATTATTACTCAGTTCCAGCACCTCTCAGGTGAGCACCATTGCCATTCTAAGAGAACAAAGGAGGTGTTCACAGTGAGTTCTGGCACCTCTTTTTCTAGAAAAACAACACTGATCCCACACAGGCAAAAGTGACAAGACTTGCCTTCCTTCAAATGGGAGAAGATTCTCTGAAATCCAGTTAATGTCTCTGCACCCAGTGAATAGCTTTTGCGGTGCAGGGTGTTGTTAAATGGCTAAAACTCATCTGGTCTTAACATGCTCAGTTAAGTTTGGATAGTGGAATGCTTCTCTGGAGGCCCACAGGCGCTGCTCTGAAGTTTCCAAAGAAAGATCAGGCTACAAGTGGACCCCCCAAAAAAAGTCCTAGATCTACATACCTCTCCTCCGGCACTGGATATTGTTGATGTTAGGAGACCACTTCAGGGTGGGCTCGCACAAAAGGACAGCTGCTCCTTCCAACTGCGTGTCTTCTGGGCATGACAGCTTTACCTTCTCTCCGATCTGATACAATGGTTTCACTGGGTCTGCACTCAGTCCTCCTTCCAATGCAGGCAAGACACAAGCCGTTTCTAGGGAATAAAGAGGAGAACCAAGTTGTGGGGGATGGTTCATTAGGGTGAACATTAAGGCCTTGCCCCAAAGATAAACTGGGCAAGGGAGAGCTGTGTCAGGACTATATCCAGAGGGAGGGAAGAATGAAAACACATTTGTATCCCTAGCCCTTGAGGGCTGTGAGGTGCAAACAAATGCTCCCTCTCAGCAGTCACCTAGAAGAAGAAGAAGAGTTTGGATTTGATATCCCACTTTATCACTACCCGAAGGAGTGTCAAAGCGGCTAAGACTCTCCTTTCCCTTCCTCCCACACAGAGGTGAGTGGGGCTGAGAGACTTCAGAGAAGTGTGACTAGCCCAAGGTCACCCAGCAGCTGCATGTGGAGGAGCAGGGAATCAAACCCAGTTCAGCAGATTACAAATCTACTGCTCTTAACCACTACACCACACTATTGTTACTCCCTTTCCTCATCTGCTTCGGCAATGGTCATGAACAGGTGCATGACAGAAATTTAAGAACGGTGTCTTTTTCTGGCATAGAATGACCGCTCCCCAAATGGAGGGCGCCCTTTTCGTGCCCACGCACAGCACCCCGGTCCTACATGACTCCCGGCGGAGCGCTCCTGGACCACGACCCCAAGTCACAAACCCTGAGGTTCCCGCCAAACCTCCATTCAAAGAGCCAATCGCGACTGGGGAGGCAGAGCCATGTGAGCGGAACAATAAGGATTGGGTCCGCTCTTTAAACATAAAGGGGGGGCGGAGCCTACATGGGAGCTCTTAGTCAGCTCCAGAGCTTCACCCAGCCTTCCTGTCTTTCGTTTAGGCCTTTTATTGCAGGTTAACTTCTTCTTTAGGGACGCGGGTGGCGCTGTGGGTTAAACAACAGAGCCTAGGACTTGCCGATCAGAAGGTCGGCGGTTCAAATCCCCGCGACGGGGTGAGCTCCCGTTGCTCGGTCCCTGCTCCTGCCAACCTAGCAGTTTGAAAGCACGTCAAAGTGCAAGTAGATAAATAGGTACCGCTCCGGCGGGAAGGTAAACGGCGTTTCCGTGCACTGCTTTGGTTCACCAGAAGCGGCTTAGCCATGCTGGCCACATGACCCGGAAGCTGTATGCCGGCTCCCTCGGCCAATAAAGCGAGATGAGCGCCGCAGCCCCAGAGTCGGCCATGACTGGACCTAATGGTCGGGGGTCCCTTTACCTTTAACTACTTCTTTACAGGTATGCAGGCACTGCTACAGTCTTTTTTACTTTTTATATTAATGTTTATTTCTTTTTTAAAAAATATTTTTATTAACAATTTCAACATGCACACTGTCAAAACATGTCATATTCATTATTTCCCCCTTTCCCCCCTTCAAACCCTCCCTCCCCCCTCAAGACTTCCCTCAGCTCCTCTCTCTCATTTCTCAGCATATATTGTTCTCTGCATGTTATAAAATTATACGTATCCTTAAGTTATCCGTCTATCATGTTATCAACCAATAAATTTGTGCATGTTTATTCAAAACCTGCCAAGGAGTCCAGTTCATTTTGCTATCTTTTTAGATAATTTGTAAAAAGCTCCCATTCTTCCTTAAAGTCACAGTTGTCCTTGTCCCGCAGTTTGTATGTCAATTTAGCCAGTTCTGCATAGCTCATCAAGGCACTGCTACAGTCTTACAATGGTTGCTGTTGAAGGACCGGGAAGGTATTTCCCTGCATTGGCAGCTTTTGCCTTCCCTGTAGCAAAACGTCACAACTTTGGCAGTTAAAGGTCTTGGGTGGAATCCTTTAGTCTATCTTACCTAAATTGGGGGGGGGGCATAAAGCGGTGACACACGCCCCCCGCAGCAGCGATCCCAGCATTCCCCGTTAAAGGGGTTGTGTTGAGGGGGGGACTGGGCCGGGGACTGGGAGGGATAAACGACCAATGCCTAAGCCAAGGTCTTCCTACATCTGAAAGTTTAATAAAGTTGTGGCAAATTTTAATCCCATAACACGTTGTCACGAGTCATTATTCCACCCGAGTGTCGCCTGGGGTCAGGGGGTCTCTGCCTGGGCACGCAAATGTAAATAGTGAATTGTACTTTGCAGCCAGGCTTACAGATACATACTCTGGCAGCTCATCTCTCCAACGGTCCACCTCAAGCCTTCGCCACAGGTCACCACCGGCTCCCCCACAACAGCATATCCGTTATTGCAGGTGTAAATGATGCTCTTCCCCACAGGATAGGATGAATCGGCATCCTAAAAAGTAGAAAAATTGAGGATCACTGAGTGGAAGGATGCCGCTCTATTCTTACATGCTTGAATAATTCTGACATAATTATTCAAAATATACAGCGTTATAGAATTATTTGTTTGCATTTTTGAATCATCAGCATCGTGGCCCAGGACATGGATATTTCTGCCTAGGTAAACTTGCTTACTGCCTAAATAAACCAGTGAACCAGCAATGAAATCCATATATGAAATCCATATACAGTGGTACCTCGGGTTAAGAACTTAATTCGTTCTGGAGGTCCGTACTTAACCTGAAACTGTTCTTAACCTGAAGCACCACTTTAGCTAATGGGGCCTCCTGCTGCCACCGCGCCGCCGGAGCCCAATTTCTGTTCTTATCATGAAGCAAAGTTCTTAACCTGAAGCACTATTTCTGGGTTAGCGGAGTCTGTAACCTGAAGCGTATGTAACCAGAGATACCATTGTACAGTAGTACCTCGGGTTAAGAACTTAATTCATTCTGGAGGTCCATTCTTAACCTGAAACTGTTCTTAACCTGAGGTACCACTTTAGCTAATGGGGCCTCCTGCTGCTGCCGCACCACCGGAGCACAATTTCTGTTCTCATCCTGAAGCAAAGTTCTTAACCCGAGGTACTATTTCTGGGTTAGCGGAGTCTGTAACCTGAAGCATCTGTAACCTGAAGTGTCTGTAACCCGAGGTACCACTGTAGTACAATCAAAGTACAAACATATGGACTCAGAAGTTAAGTTCCACTGAGCTCAATGGGGCATACTCCTGGGCAAGTGGGAATTCCAGGTGGCCTTCAGGTCCTGTTTGGATTATTACAACTCCTATCAGCCCTGACTGCTGCCCATGCTGGCTGATGGAAATTATAGTTCCACAACATCTGGAGGTTACCGCATGGGCTACCTTAGAGGTGCACAGAACTGCAACCTAAATTTTACTACTCTTATCTATGCAGAGAACCTGCATAAGGACGGCATTCCATTCTGCTTCACTTACTTGCACATATCCATTTTCCAAGGGAGGAGGTGGCGGGCAGGATTCTGTGCCCAGCGTAGACACATCAAAGCAGTGTGGTTCTATTGAACTATAAAGCAAAACATTTTGAAAAAAAAATGATTATAATTTATTTCAGAGTTCAAGAGATTTGTCACCTTTCATTTCAAAACACTTTACTTCTCAGAGGTGTCTGTTTCTGCAAGGCCACTAAGCTTTTATCAAATTTAAATTATCAGCATCTGGAGAGGGCCACAAACACACTCATGGAGAAAAAGCAGCTTATGGATGCTCAGTGACTTTTATCTCTTTCTTGTCCCAGCCTAAATGAAATGCTCCAAATCCTTGCATGAAAAAAAGTTAGTTTGAGCTAACTTTTTCCAGGTCACAAATAATAAATACTTTTTCCAGGTCACGAATAATTCTCTAATGAGATTGAAAAATTGCAATTTTAAAAAAGTGTTTATATCCTGATCGTACAACTGGATTTTCCATCCAGAACTGTGCTTGCCCAATTTCTGCAATGTTGCCATTTCAGGTCCTCCCAAACCATTTGTTGAAGGCACTGAAAAGTTTCATCTTAAGCACTTGGTAGACATTTGTGGTGGTTTCAGAACTCCAAGCCATTCACCCATCTTGCACCCAGCACCAAAAGTGGGTCTCCCTGCCTCCATGTTGTTTTATAATTATTCATACTACTTTATGAGCACAAAGTAAAAATGGTAGGATGTGTGGCAAAATCAACACAGAATGCCTGTAATACAACATAAGAAATAAAAGAAGCAATTGAAATACCATTAAAAGCCAATAGGCATATTCAGTGTGATGGATGTGCTGTCTTCTGTCTTCAACCACAAATCCACAGATGTACTGTAGACCACTTGAATGAACCTTGTGGATCACTGGTGGTCCAAAGATCACTGTTTGAGAACCACTTCACTACACCATTTATATGGGCTGACCTTCAGATGTTGTAGGACTACAACTCCCATCAGCCTCATCTAGCATGACCAGTGGTCAGGCATAATGGGAAATATAGCTCAGCAACTTCTGGAGAGCAATACATTGACTCTCTCTTCAATGTATAATTTGCAACAAGTCTCAGGTGACTCCAAGACTTGCCAAACCATATTTCCTCTTAGCAAGTATCATTTCCACCTACCGAAAATGTTGCAAATCCTCATCCTCACACTGGCGGCTTTCGGTTGCTTCTCCAATGCAGGACCTTCCACCGCCACTGGGACTGGGATTATTACAGCTTCGACTTCTTGATTTCCTTCCTCCTGAACAAGAACTCCATGAGGACCAGCAGCTCCAGCTCCCATCAATGACTCCTTCATAATGGCAGGAAAGGTCATGCATCATTTTTCAGTGGATCAGACACAGGATACTATGCAACTCACCGTCACAAGATATTCACCTGCACCCTCCTCCCTCCGGAGGGAAGAACTTCAAACCTGGACAATATTAGGAAATTTGACAGGTGGTGCTGTGGGTTAAACCACAGAGCCTAGTGCTTGCCGATCAGAAGGTCGGCGGTTCGAATCCCCGTGACAGGGTGAGCTCCTGTTACTCGGTCCCTGCTCCTGCCAACCTAGCAGTTCGAAAGCACGTCAAAGTGCAAGTAGATAAATAAGTACTGCTCCAGCGGGAAGGTAAATGGTGTTTCTGTGCGCTGCTCTGGTTCGCCAGAAGCGGTTTAGTCATGCTGGCCCCATGACTCGGAAGCTGTACGCCGGCTCCCTCGGCTAATAAAGTGAGAGGAGTGCTGCAACCCCAGAGCCGGCCACAACTGGACCTAATGGTCAGGGGCCCCTTTACCTTTTAAGGAGTGAGGGCCAACTGTACCCCTGTCTATGCACCAGCCTTCAGTTTCAGCTGTTCCCCTTCTTAGAGGTGAAAATAGCTAAGCTGTTAACGATTACGGTGGCCCTACAGTTCACACATTGTTGCTACTGCACAGAAGACCAACTGATATCATTTGGCAGAGCCCTGGGTGATTTACAGTAAATCAGCAAGAGATCGTGACTCCCAGCTGTTTGACAATCGCAGATAGGGAGGAGGCAGAAATCCTGATGTGCTGATTCCTTATCTCTCAGCACCAGTGTTCCTCACATGTAAATTATGGGTACATAATTGCTTGCTGTTGACTAAGGGCTCATCTGGACTTCCTTTTGCACCATGCTTTCTAAGCACAGATCAGCACTTAAAAGCACTTTTTTTGTCCTAGTACTTTCCCTGGGAAAACCTGCATTTTACCGCTGAATCAGAGCAAATGGCAATTCACAGAAAAGCTGACTGTTGTCCCCCCCTGCCTTGGTGAATCGTAATCCCGATTCCCAGCTTTATTTTTTTCCCCAAAGAGCAAGCTTCCAGGACTTGTATAACCTGAGAAATGAGAGGAAATGCACAGGCACGATTCTCGTTGTTGTTGCTGTTGTGAGAAACTGGCCTGCTCCCCTATTTGGTGTTTTGCTTTAAAAAATCCTGTGGATGCCTATGGAAAGCAGATGTGTACCTTCCAGCATGTGACTTACAGAATGTGGTGGGTTATTATCTCCAGCTCCTCAGCTATCATTTTTGCATCAGACTCTCCTCCCCCTGAACCACTCTTTTGCTTCCAGGTTCAGTTGAAACCAGGTTTACTAGAACCAGGTTTGGTTGAAACCAGGTTTACCTTGAGGTTCTAGTAAAAGAAATGCAAGTTACAGTAGATCCTGCAAGCCTGCCTCTGGCGTTGAAGAGGCCAGAGACAAGAGTTGGTCCTTTTGCACTTTAAGGACCTATCCACACTTTCGCTTAACCCATGCCTAGAAAGCATGAGTCTGGGTAGTTTTCCACTTGACCCATGCTTTGTAGGGAGAGGTCCAAGTGGTATTGCCTTTGCCCCACTGCCCCCCAAACCCCACTTTTTAGCACTAAATCAGAACAAAAAGGTAACTGGCAGAAAACCCCATTGCTGTTTGCTCCAAGTCAGCACTAAATATCACAGGCTTCCTCAACCTCGGCCCCCCAGATGTTCTGAGACTACAATTCCCATCATCCCTGACCACTGGTACTGCTAGCTAGGGATCATGGGACTTGTAGGCCAAAAACATCTGGAGGGCCGAGGTTGAGGAAGCCTGAAATATTAGGTTTCCCTGGGGGTGGGAAAGCTGCGGGAGAAATGTAGTGTGGATAAGCCCTAAGTAACTTCAAATCACAGTAACATCATGTGTGCATGTGTGTGTGTGCATTAGGGGAGGGCCTGTAGTGTCCACACATTGCACTACCTGCTTTAAACACTTCCACTCTAAAACAGCAGAGAAATGACTTGCCTGGCTGGTCTTGCACAAGAGTTCCCAGTTCGCAAGCTGCTCCAAAAGTATACGGTTTGCAGAAGCATAGGCACTGAGTTTCCACAACAGCTGGCTCACCGCCATTTCGACACGGGCGGCATTTGCAGGGATCGTTTTCGCTCAGGTACTCTTCGATGGCTCGTTTCAGGTGATGCCTTTTGACGGATGCACAAGGTACCTCCTTCACCAACTCATACAGTGGTGTGAGCTATATATATATATAATTAACATGTCCGACTGTTTGTTTGTTTTCAAAGAACATTACTTTTTTCTTACATTCTACTTGGCTCCCCATTTTTTCTCCACAAGGGGAAAATTGCACTCAAAAATTATTCAAAGGGAAAGAAGATGAAATTCACGTGTGGGGTTTTTGTTGAATTTCCTTTACTTTTGAGTAAGGTGCACATGTTTCAATTAAAACCCAGGAGAAGACACCTGGAGGCAATTCCTCCCATGGTGGTTGTTTTTTTAATCAGTAAGTGTGGACAGCTGGGGAGGCTGCACAATGCTGGTCCAATCTTTACTGGAAAGCAGAACCACCACCCCCATGCCTAGCCACCTTGCGATGATGAGGAGTACGCTCCAAACCCCTGAAATTTTAAAGGAATTCTCAACTGCCCTGAGAATTAGGCAGGGGGAAAAATGAAACCTATTTTGTTTTTGCAGGGGAAGAAAACTTCTGTGAAATTGGAGGCCAGATTTTGGCACAGTATTAATGCTACTCTTGCCTCAAGAAACGAAGAGCAATGTTCAACGCAACCAACATTAATACATGTCAGTCCTGTGTGATTAACATGCCTGTTAAAATCAGTGGGACATAAACGAACTTAATTTGTTACGATTGTGATAATAGGGCTTCCAGGTGGTATTTCGCTCAAGAGGTGAGTAGGTTCAGACCTGCTTAAGAGTGACAAAGAATCTGAGCATCCTCCGACCATTCCTTGGACATCAGAGTGGAAAACTTCTATTGTTTATTTTTATTTATTTTTTTAACTTTGCCTTTTGCCATATTTCTAGAGCGACTTCCAAAAGGACAGCAGCAAAATTAACAGATGAAAGACAACAATAATGACTAAACAGCCCAAAATAATCAGTAGTTAAAACTATTTTAATTGCCAGTGGAATCCCTTTAAGAATTAAAATTGCATGTGGCGTGTACATCTCAACCTGGTTTACATTCTTTTTTTCTTTGCATAGTCTAAAGCAAGTCCATCTTTTGGCAGATAAAATAAAAAAATTCCTTCCAGTAGCACCTTAGAGGCCAACTAAGTTAGTTATTGGTATGAGCTTTCGTGTGCATGCACACTTCTTCAGATACACTTTTCGTGTGCGTGCACATCAAAGCTCATACCAATAACTAACTTAGTTGGTCTCTAAGGTGCTACAGGAAGGATTATTTTTATTTTGTTTTGACTACAGCAGACCAACATGGCTACCTACCTGTAACTAGAATTTTGGCGGATACCTCATGAAAAAAGTGGGGCGTGTTTTCAGGCGAACAAGTACTGACCTGTGCATCTGTTGAGGTTTTGTCTTTTGGGGAGGGGCGTGTTTCATTCATTAGATGAAGTTAGCCAGTCACCCAGGATAATGTCTGCTGCGTGTTGCCTATACCTAACCAAACTTGTTCATGTGGGCTACACAGCTGGCAAGCATTGTGCATATGAATCTTAATTATGCCAAATGCAATAACGCTGAATTGCTTTGCTTAAATCTGACATCTTGAAATTTCTGCTTACTCACTGGATCCGAGCAAACTAGATGCTCAGACCTTAATTAACTCGCAAACAAGGTACAATGCTCACAGGGATTTCTGCTTTTATTTATTTGACTTAGCAAGCTCAGCAGCAACTTCCTTTCACCTGAATAGCGTTTTTTGGGGGAACTACAATGAAGGAGAAAAAGAAAGGAGATTTTTTAAAAAGTGGGCATGAGCAACTTACACTAAATGGAAGTCTTGTCTAGCTCTGGGTGGCAGTAGCCCTGTCAGGGACAGTGATGGTAGAGCTGCTTCAGTGATATTGAACTGAAGGCATTATTATTATTATTATTATTATTATTATTTGAATTTATATACTGCCCTATACCCAGAGGTCTCAGGGCAGTTCACAGAAAGCTTCATGAAAGGAAGAAACTATATGCCCAAAATACCTGCACTTCAGCTTCTACAGTACTTTTGATTACTGCCTACTATCATCTAACAAAATAATTTTAGCAATATCTAATAAAACTACACCTGAATCAAACAATTATTTCTTAAAGGCCTATATGGGGAGAAGTTACACGGTGAGGTTTCAATAGCACATTACATGAATATGACAAATGTGTCTGCATTACATCTGAGCATATTTTAAAAGTATCAGTTAAAAATAGCATTCGCTGTGGACACAACATGTTTTGCGGTAAGGCAAATCAACTGTAAGGCCTGCTCCATTGTCTCTAGAACTAGCCAAAATGGGTATGAAAAGGAGGCTAAAGTGGGAAAACTTGCCATAGCAGCAGCAGCAGCTCCTATTACCCCATAATAAGCCTCTCTCAGGAAGCCTTGCAGTAGGAGTTCTCCTTTTGCACTTTTAAGAAGCCAGTAGACATTCTCAGATGGTCACGACTCAAGGATGCTCAACATCATGCCCACTGCCTTGCTCCTGATACCCAAGCATTGATTGTTCCTTTGTAAAAACAGAGCCTCTGCATGCACACATGATATCCACATAAGCTCTCTGTGTGTGATGGGTGAAGCCTGCATTTTGCAGTGCACCAGATCACACCTTAAGGATGAGGGAGAAATTTGGTTCAGTTCGCATTAACTGCGAACCGATCTAATTCGCAACCCCTAAACCAAGATGCAAATCGAAACAAAAACTATCCTTTGAAATCTGCACGTCTCTGAACTTTGCGATGCCATTCTCCAACCAAATAATACATAGAAAAATGCACATGTCTGGGGGGAAGTGTGCATAAAATTGTGAGCATTTTTTAAAAAATAATAATACAAAAATGCTTTATATTAGGAGAAATTGCTTGCAGAAATGTGTCTATTAGGCAAAATTGCATACAAAAATGTTTACATTGGGATAAATGTGCACTAAAACACTGATTAATTTTTGGGAGAACATATAAAGAGGCATTTTGTGGAGAACTGAACGTTAGACTGGAAAAATGAAAGTAGCCGAAATAAACAGTTGCATCTATCTCTAGGGTTCATGCAGCATGCAGCTGTATAAGCTCTGTGCAGAAGATGAGATCAACATTTGAAGGTTGGAAACAATGACAAAAAGCATGATAAGAACATAAGAATAGCCCTGCTGGGTCAGTGCAATGGCCCGTCTAGTCCAGCATCCTGTTCTCACAGGGGCTGAACAGCTAAAAGCAGGATTCTAGCACAAGAGCTCTCTCTCCTCCTCTGTCTTCCAGCAATTGGTATTCAGAAGCATATTCCCACTTCATGTGCTGAAAATCCCTGGCGTTTAACTGTATGAGAATGATTCATCTAATAAAAATATATATCACGCAAATCAGAGTTTTACCTTTTGCTTAATGACTCTAGGAGAATAGGACACCGATCTAGCCCAGAAGGAGTACCGTTGAGTATTTGCCACAGGATCATTTATGTCCATGTAGCTTAGCCCAGCTACAGCTCCGGGACTTCCTCCCTCAACTAACGGGTCAGCTCGAATCTGATTGCTTCTGGTACCTGGAAGCATGAAAAGAGCACAGCGTTTTAAAAACAAGCATTTTATATTGTCAAACAGTTGTGTGGTGGCACGTACAACTGACATCTAAATGGACTTGAGAACATATAAATTAAGTACAGTTGGATCCTGAACGCCAAGCTGCAAACCCAGAAGTGAGTGTTCCAGTTTGCGAATGTTCTTTGGAACCCAAACATCCAACAGGGCTTCCGATTGGCTGCAGGAACTTCCTGCAGCCAATCAGAAGCCGAGCTTTGGTTTCCGAATGTTTTGGAAGTCAAACAGACTTCTGGAACGGATTCCGTTCGACTTCCAAGGTACAACTATATAGTATAAGAACATAAAAGAAGAGCCTTTTGGATCAGGCCAGTGGCTGACCTAGTCAAGCAACCTATTCTCACAGTGGCCAATGAGAGGTTTATAGAAAACCTTTAAGCAGGACTCAAGCGCAAGAGCCCTCTTCCCTAATGTGGCACCTGATATTCAGAAGCATGGCTGCCTCTGACCTTGGAGACAGAGCACAGCCATCTCCATGAATGTTTCTAACTCTCTTTGTAAAGCCATCCAAGTGTTATAATTCCTGCTCCATGATTGCAGTCATGGGATTTTTGTCTATCACATGACGGTATATGTTTTGACTCCACAGAGTGGAAAGTGACGGAGACAGGATGCTTGTGTTATTGTGTTCCGTGAAGTGGGACTATTGTTCTTTGTTGTTTTTTTCACTTTGCTGTCTGATGCTAGAGAGAGAGGGAGCCATGTTGCAGTGCTTTCTGTGTGTTTATACATAAATAAAGTAGATTAGCCAAAATGCTGAATTGCTGGGGTTCTTTTACGTAACTGCGAAAACTCTGCGGATCCCTAAGTGTGCCGGTGTCTGTTGGCATCGGTCGCTGTGATGTTCGGGCTGAAGAAAGCTTATGAAGCTCCCGAACGATCGACCAGGAGGGAGGGAACATGCCAGTCAGGCATGTGTCTCTACCAGGGTCGTACTCAAGTGTAGGCTGAACTCCTGACACCAGGTTGGGGGCCATCATTGGGTCAGGGCTGGTTCAGCTGCAGGTCAGCACAGAGACAAGCAGTCAAGTTGATTCTTTGCTCAAGGAAACAGAATACAAACAGAGAAACCTACGGCAAGACGGGCCTCGGTTAAGCAGTTGCCAGAGCCTCGCACTTCCCCCTGCATCTCCTCCTCGTCCACCTGTTTCCCCAGCAGTCTTAAATTCCTTCAGAGAAGGGCCCCCATGTGCTCTTTGCTCTGCCTCTTTGTGCCCTTGGAGACAAGGGAGCTGCGAAGCTGAATACAGTAGGACCGGCAGGCTCCTGTTTGCTTTAGTGAAACATTCCAATCGGTTAAGCCGGACGACTGCTATTGATCAGGAAGCCTCTCCAAGAACACACACACAACTATTTACCTGAAGATTGTTTCAGCAGTTGATCTAGTTTGTTGCATTCTGTTTTCTTCTTCTTTACGAACAGAAAATTCCAGCCTGATGAAGTGCATTTGTGCATGTCCAGGATGCTCAAACCTAGGCCAAGAAATGGGCATTAACCTTGATGATCAATGAACGATCGATGCAATCATTTCCAATGTGCAGGAAAATGTCCCACAGAACTGGGTCCCAAGGTAGCTTGGAACTTCTTAAGCAAGATGGATTTATTTACTGATTTGCTTGTTTATTAAGAGCTGCACCCCACCTTTCTGCCTAAGCGAAAGGCTTCAAGGCAGCCTACACATTTTTTTAAGGTCTCAAACAGAACTGTAAAGGAACCATCAACAGGTGATTCCAGTCTCTGGTTCCATCAAGGCCAAGCACAACTTGCCAGAAATCAGCTGGCAAGCAGAGATGAAGATGCTGACATCACCTATATTAGTAGATGAAGATGCAGATGAATAGCCATTTAGATGGGTAGTGTCACAACCTACATAGGCTAGCTGCATGAATCTTTTACCATCTTGGGGGAGGAAGGCTAACAAAAGAGGTACGTAAGTATCCCAGACTCTGCAAGAGGGAGAGGAAATCAGGTAAAAATGGTGAGTGACAGCAGCATCCAAAGGAAGGTGGGAGGAGAAAAACAGGTTTGGATATACCAGTGGCAGCCTGTAACAGGAGATCTGTGGATCATACAGCTAATAGGGGTAAGAAACAGGATCAACGCCAAGGACTCCAGTCATTTAAAGGGGGTCTGAGCTCTTGCAGCAACAACTCCAACCAGTATATTCTGAAGTAAGAGTATAGTCACATTCTGAGGGTCCTCTGGGGGTGGGAGGGAGTGGGAAAACAGAGAGTGAATTTAATGGCTGATACACCGCTGTGGGTTAAACCACAGAGCCTAGGACTTGCTGATCAGAACGTCGGCGGTTCGAATCCCCGTGACGGGGATTCGACGGGGGTGAGCTCCCGTTGCTCGGTCCCTGCTCCTGCCAACCTAGCAGTTCGAAAGCATGTCAAAGTGCAAGTAGATAAATAGGTACCGCTCCGGTGGGAAGGTAAACGGCATTTCCGTGCGCTGCTCTGGTTCGCCAGAAGCGGCTTAGTCATGCTGGCCACATGACCCGGAAGCTGTACGCCGGCTCCCTCGGCCAGTAAAGCGAGATGAGCGCCGCAACCCCAGAGTGGGTCACGACTGGATCTAATGGTCAGGGGTCCCCTTTACCTTACACCATTGTATCCCACCGGCAAAACAGCGACAGTCTGGAAGTGTACTAGAACTAGATTCTACTCTTGCTTACTAGGTTAAGGGCTCCTCCGCATTTCATATAAACAGAGAATAATGTTTTGGGGTTTCTCTGCTGCTTGCATGCAAGAATAGAATGCATTTTATTCCCAAACTCACTCCTTTATACTGCGGTTGGCACTGTGGTCTAAACCACAGAGCCTAGGGCTTGCCGATCAGAAGGTTGGCGGTTCGAATCTCCGTGACGGGGTGAGCTCCTGTTGCTCAGTCCCTGCTCCTGCCAACCTAGCAGTTCGAAAGCACATCAAAGTGCAAGTAGATAAATAGGTACCACTCCAGCGGGAAGGTAAACGGCATTTCCGTGCGCTGCTCTGGCTTCACCAGAAGCAGTTTAGTCATGCTGGCCACATGACCCAGAAACTGTATGCTGGCTCCCTCGGCCAGTTAAGCGAGATGAGCGCTGCAACCCCAGAGTTGTCTGCGACTGGACCTAATGGTCAGGGGTCCCTTTACCTTTACCTCACTCCTTTACTATTTGGGAATGAGTGTACCGGTACACTACCTTGTGCTTTTGCACTGTCTGAAGCAACATGAAACAGAACTTTGTAATGTCCTCCCAAAGATCCAGAGTGCAGGAAATGTGTTCCGAACTGTTCAATCAGCCTTCGGTATGCATTATATTCATAGAAGGTGGGAAGGTTAGCAAGCTCTTTCCAAAAGGGCTCAGCAAGATTTAGAAATTCCGGCTGTTTATTGATGAACTGAGCAACTTCCACGCTGTTTTCGATAACCATGAGCAGATTACTCTAGGAAAGCAAAAAATATATAGAACTCAGGCAGTTGTTTTCACAATAGTAGGAAAGCGTTTATAAAAAGAGCAATTTACAGCTGATATCTCCTGGATAAAGAATTCTTTGTTAACTGCTGACTTCCACATGCTGGTTAGCTATTTGGTGTCAGAGTTCAGCAAACAGGGAAATACTGAAATTTCAAACTACCTGATCCAGTAATGCAGAGGTTTTCAAACTTTTTGGGTCCACGGATCCCTTGACCAACTACATTCTTTCTGTGGCACCCCTGTGGGGCTCAGCAGCTCTGTTATATCACCCCTTGCCTGCAGAGCTGGCAGCCTCTCACTCTTTTCGAACACCCTCCCTTGTGGAGTGTTTCCTCAGCCTCCTCTCCTCTCTGCTCTGCTTGGGTCTCTGAGTCTCTGAGCTGCTCCACCTGCCCCGAGGCTGCCTCAGCTCCTGGCAACCAACACCCCCTGGCCAGCCCCAGAGGCACCATTTACTGTGGAGTTTGTAGCCAGGGCTGCTGCAACAAACCGCTGTGCAAGCCTCTGAGAGGCAGAGATGCAAGAGGGCATCAGAGAAGGGATAGGAGGAAAGAGGGCCAGTGTTATACACAGCACCCCTGACCATCATTCAAGGCACCCCAGGGTGCCATGGCACACTGGTTGAAAACCACTGCTGTAATGGATGATGAGGGATGGGGAAGAAATTCAGTTCTATTCACATTTTGATGTGAATTTGATGTGTAAAACAGAACGCAAATCAAAGCACAGTGATCCTTTAAATTTTGCACGTTTCCAACTTACAATATGCACGCATAACTGTGTATATTAATAGACACTGTGTATGAAAGCACACAAATAGTGAAAATAACATTAAAAATGCATTAAATTTGGGGAAATTGCTTGCAAGAAATTATGCAGAACACTGGGTACCTTTGAATGGCTATTTTCAATTGTATTTTTTTCTTCCCGGTGGTAATTTTTTCCAGTTGCAAGCCTCTCTGTGTGTTTTCTATAAGCCCAGGAACTGTTGTAAAATTCAGCGCTGAAGTCATTCTGAATGGTCACCTATTAAAAAGAAGCAAAAGGTATCTATATATAAAATTCTCTAGAAAGAAATAAAATATTGGCAATTATATTGTTTCTCAGCCCAGATACTAGGTACCTCCATGCTAGCTATTTTCTTGAGGAAATGTACAAATTTAACTCATGCCACCCAAAATTGTGTGTGAAACATTAAACCTAAAAATCCACAAACTACACCAAATTTAGTGTATTATAAAGCACCTGTCCCCCTCCCCAGCAATTCTGTCATGACTGCCAGATACATGCTTTCTCTTTAAAGTTATTGTGATGTACCGCAGGTTCTTCAGAGTTGCCTTTCCTCTGTTCCTTCCAGGCAAGGCCCACAATTTAAAGCTGTGTCTCCAAGCCCCTGTCTTTGCTCTGGAGCTATCCCCTCAAAAACCGCTCTTTAAAGCTCAATTGGAGTAAACATCCATCCACAGAAAACCCAAATTGACTGCTCTGATTTAGCTTTAAAGAGTGGGTTTTAGTGGGGAAAGCTAAGGTCAAAAAAACCACTCGGAGACGGAGCATTTGTGGACCTCTGCCTGGAAAATGTGGACAAACGCTGTGCCCATGCAGTATAGCTCAACCTGAACCCTAAAGATAATGTGCATTCTTGCGTCCCCCAACACACCTTTGCATTAAAAAAAATGTTGTTCAGCTTGTATTTTTAAGCAAACCAACCTAATTCACATCACCTGGACTAATCACTGGATCTTAAAATAATTATGCTATAGGTTTCACACATTCTACATTGCAATACAGTTCTTAGCTTTAAAAACATACCCCAAATGCATACTGCAGAATAAAGTGCTTTTAGAAATGTGTGCATTGAGATAAAACATTTATATTTGTATACCTATTATTATTATGATTATTATTTGTATACCACCCAATACCCGTAGATCTTAGGGCAATTCACAACAACAACAACAAAAACACAAAATCCATAATAAAAAAAAACATGTGAAGAGTATATTTAAAGTTTTTCGGTCCATTTTAAATTGAGAAAATGAGCTGGCATAGACTTGTGAATGAACACATGAAAAATGGACTCCGACTGGAAGTAGACTGAGAAAGACCGTATACCAGTGGTAGGGAATTTGCTTGCCTGCAGAAGGCCCCAGATTCAGACGTCAGCATCTTCATGTAGGGCTGAGAGAGAGCCCTGCTTGAAATCATGGAGAGCAGCTGCTAGTCAGTGTAGAACAAACTGAACTAGATGAGCCAACGGGCTGGCTCAGTATAGGGCAGCTTCTTATGTTCCTGTCTAGAAGCAGTTTGCCGGGTGGGACAGAAGCACTACACTAGCTTCCATACAGAAGAAGAAGAAGAAGAGGAGTTTGGATTTGATATCCCGCTTTATCACTACCCTAAGGAGTCTCAAAGCGGCTAACATTCTCCTTTCCCTTCCTCCCCCACAACAAACACTCTGTGAGGTGAGTGGGGCTGAGAGACTTCAAAGAAGTGTGACTAGCCCAAGGTCACCCAGCAGCTGTATGTGGAGGAGTGGAGACGCGAACCCGGTTCCCCAGATTACGAGTCTACGGCTCTTAACCACTACACCACACTGGCTCTCAGGTGCGTTGCTATTGGTTGTCAGGAGGAGCATAGCGGAAGTAGTTCAACAAGGTACAAAGGCACCAGCTGAGCCAATCCAGCTCTCTTGCCAGTGTGTTTGCACTGCACCAAACTCTTCGCCTTGCCTGATAGGCAACAGAGACCCAGCAGCCAGGATGCTAAAGTTCTGCCCCCGCTCAGCCAGTGGGCTGCTTCTGTTCCTATCCTCAGATGATACTGTGACTGAAAACAAGCAATTGAACACACCTGGAATGTGTAAGCAAGGACACTGTCACTCAGCCGATAATATTCTCTCTGGTCTCCACTGAACACTTTTCTGCATTGGCCACCAAAGCTCTTAGTATGGATGACTCCACCTCTGCTCTCACCCGTAAGGGCGTCAAAGCTGCAACCAATCAGAGTCAGGACACAGATTGCAAAGTTCACAGGATTTAGAAACATCAGTTGTTAACTAAATGTTAGCATACATCAGCAGACTACTTCCAAAACTAAATTATGCAAAGAACAGGGCACTCTGTAATGAGATTTTGTACTGGCAGAGCTACGATGCAAATCCCTGCCATTGCAAGTTACATCAGGGAAAATAAAACAAAATGTTTCCCCTGGAGTGTGTCAACAGAAAAGAGCAAGCACCTGATAATTCTAATGCATTTTATCTCTATGGCAACTGCCCCTGCTATGTTACATTTCCAGGTAAAATTAATGCAACTTGACAAACAACAATGGTCAATCTCCTCGCATCTTTTTTCTCCTCCTGTGTTCAGCCTGAATTGAGGTCACCAACAAGGCCACGGGGACACATAAAGCCTGTAATTTATTTGCTTTGAAATAATCACCTGCCATTTATGCTGAAGTTCTGGTAAATCCACCGAGAGCTAAGGAATAGCAGCAGTAGTTCATTGTGACCGTTCCTATGAGCCATTGCAGGGAGGTGCTAGAGTATCACCCACCTACCCCACAAGTGTTTTGTAAGAACAGCTGTGGTAATTATTGTATGTTGTTCAACTCTGCCTCCTCCCATGACATCACATGTGTGATGTCAGGATGTCTCGGTGGGCCCCCACAATCAACTTGAGAAGATGGCACTTCTGGTCAGAAGTCTACATTGTCACGCAAGGCCCATGCCTCTGGAGCTCTGGGGCCTCCTGACCGTGCTGTAGCTGCTCAAGCAAGCAGTGACAAGAGCAGCAGTAGCAACCTCTTCGTGCCTTGCAGGGCCAACTTTACCCAGGGGTGCAAGGGGTGTGGGACACCCAGGCACTGAATTCTGGGGGGGTGCCAAATGTATACCTACTGTACAGTGGTACCTCGGGTTACAGACGCTTCAGGTTACAGACTCCGCTAACCCAAAAATAGTACCTCGGGTTAAGAACTTTGCTTCAGGATGAGAACAGAAATCACGCAGCAGCGGTGCGGCGGCCCCATTAGCTAAAGTGGTGCTTCAGGCTAAGGGCAGTTTCAGGTTAGACCTCCAGAACGAATTAAGTTCTTAACCCAAGGTACCACTGTATAGCGGTCCCTTTCGATCAGCGGCAGTGAAAAGCAATGGAGCGAAAGTCTCCATCGCTCTGTTATTCTGTAGCATCAAATATTCCCCACAAGTCAGGAAACAAAAGCAGTCCCCCCCCCACTGCATTGTTGTTACAGGTGAGCAATTCCCCCCCCCCTAAAAAAAGGTCAACTTTGGCTTCCCCCCTCCCCCCAAAAAGGTCAACAATTTTGGCTTCCCACCTCCCAAAAAACCTCAATAAAAGTTAATTTAATTTGGGGGCGCTGGGAGAATCTTTGCACCCCAGTGGCGCATATGCTAAAGACGGCCCAGGTGCCTTGTTCTCTCTTTGAGGAAGGCAAGGAAGGTTAGGCTCAGAGGGAGAGACAGGCAAATGGGCAGTAGCAACAACAATGGCGAGAAAGAAATGGTCCTCGTGCTCTGGGAGGAGCGCCCCTTAAGAGCAACTCCCTCCCTGAGGACCTCCCAAAACAAATTCCAAATGACCTGTCCGAGCTACAATGCTCATGAAAAGATAATCTTCTCACTTCATATGGCCACGAGACAATGGATGCGAAATACTTTGAAGACCTGAAACTACATAAACGCTTCGCCCTATATAGTAGCTAAACGTTGTTGTTCCTCATAAATAACCAATAATCATTGCATCAAAATGAATAAGAACGACAAAGAACTCACCCTGCTCCTGTGAGCTCTACGTTAGGAGGCGGCTTCAAAGGTGGCTTGGTGTTTTCACACACCATCTTGATCTCATCGCATCGGTCCTCATCAGCGCCATCTTCCTCACAGTCGTGATCTCCATTGCACACCAAGGATTTGCTAATGCACTGCCCTATGGCCATAAAGACAGGTAACACAGGAATGATGAAGAAACTCTTGCAGCCACCTAGAGAACAGAACTGATTCCTCTGAGACTCCACTTCCATCATGGAAAGGTGGGGCCCCTACATGGCTCTCACATGGATCACCTACCACAATGCCCCAAAACAACTCACTTGGTACTTATGGAGGCCCCTGTACTCTCCTGGTGTTCTCTCTTTCCTTTATTTTACATTTTGTTGGGTTTTTCTTTTCTTTGACCTTGAACAATGCTGGGCTGAGCGGAAAGCAAAGCTTCAGCCTTCAAATGTCCTCTTTCTTTCCTTTTTGTTTTATGTTTGGGAATGGATCAGCAGATTTTTGCCAATTTTTTGTGGCTTTGTGGATGGACATGTTTCTCCAAGTGTCTTGGAATTTTCTTTCTGTGAAATGGGTTGCTTTGGTTTGGTATTTGGGACTGAAACCCAGCCTCCGCCTCCCACTAAGTTTCTGGATTAGTTATTTGTCCTTTGTGACAAGGCAAATCTCCTTGGCAGGCACTTTAGAGGCTTCTCTGGAAACCTCATGGGCAAGCAAGGTCCGTTGGAGTGTAGTGAGCCCTTCTATCCTATCCTCAAGTTGTATATATGTGTAAATAAAACCATATATCCTAAAGACATCAAGTGTCCATTAACCTTCATTCCAAGGAAACTGTACCCTGGGTAAGCACTGGAACTCCTGGGGTCTCTCAAAGCTCAGAGATTGGGGTGCAGGCAACCCATATTTATGTGCTGTTATCTGATGCCTGAGAGTTCTGTTATTTACCAATGTATAAGTCATTTACTGTGAGTCCCTCTAGAGACCCTGCATAAAGAACTCTCTCTTTGTCTCTGTGTGTATATATATGAATAGTAAAAATCATAATGAAGAGTTACACTTGCATTCCCATATCTCCCCCTTTTTGGTCCCATCAGCTCCTGCTGTGGAACAGTCATAGAATAATAGAATCATAGAGCTGGAAAGGACAATGAACAGGTCAGTTGGATTCTTGAAGCAACGTACCTGACGAACATCTAAAACGATTGCCACATCCGTCTTCTGTTGGGCACCCTCTCGCAGGAACACAAGGACGGGATTCAAAGGAACTTCCTGGACATGGCTGTCCTCCAAACTGCCCATAAACTGCTACGGTCCGTCTGCGAATCTAAATCCAAAAAGCAATCCTTTAGGCTAGAGGTAGGTTTCGGTGGTGCTCTTAGGGGTAAGGGGGATGATATGTTAGCTCTGAATTTGTGCCCTTCGAAGAAAGGGGAATGTCACAAATTTCCTGTGGAGGCAGGTAGGTCAATGCTGGGCCTTTTTGCCTCTATCTCCATCATCTGCCGCTCTCAGTGGTCAGATGTAGGGCCATGAACTTCATACCCAAAGTGCATGTGGCATTCCCGGGGGGTCCGGCACGCTTCCTCTGGGCGGCTCTGATTTTCCCCCAGGGACCTCAGACTCCAGCAGCACGTAAATACAGCGGAACAGAAGCAGGGTCGCCGTGTGTGTGTAATAACTCAGGCTGAACGCAGGCTGTCTCCTTATCTTAGTTTTAAGTCTTTTATTCCCTTAGCAAAAACACAACAGTTATAAATCTCCTCCTGGTGACAATGCACTCATGTTCGCTGCTCTCTCGCAACGGAGCAAAAAAAACACACTGACTGAGACACAGAAAACACTCCCCTCAGTATTCTAAACCACGCCTCAGAATGTGAGACGTCACTCAGAACTTCTTAACCCTGTGAGTTCTGAGCCTCTCTCCACACCCCCTCTCGAATCACGTTCTGAGAGGAGTTGTGAACACACATTTGTAGGCCTCTGAGTGTTCAACACTTTCCCCATTGCCTTCCGCCCCTTCCTGGCATCGTTGTTAGGCACCTGTTGAACTTCCTCACAAATCTCAGGTTCGCACTGTGCAAAACCAACCCACGCATTTGTGACCTGAAACCTCTCAGGTGGAATTCCCTTTGTAGCCCGAGATGACCGCCTGGGCACAAACTGGGGTGCTCCTTCTGACCCACTGGGGCCAGCAAGTGCGTCTTCCTCATCAGAAGATTCCCCCTCTGACTTGACACGTCTGTGAGCTTTCTCCATTATGCGGACAGGAGATGAGGGCTCACTCTTGGACACTCTTTTAACAACCTGTGGAGATGCCCTACTCTGTTCAGGGACCTGGTCTCCACCAGCAGGTTCAGGCTCTGGCTCTCCCTCCTCCTCAGAGTCAGACAGACAATCTGAGTGAACGTCAGGGCTCGCTTTGCGCCTTGCCCAACCATCCTGCTCATAGAACTCAGCATGTTTACTGACCAGAAGCTTGGTCTGATCACCTTCTGGATATGCAAACCTCCATCCCTTTGTCGTAGGTTCATACCCACAGAAGATCATTTCCTGGTACCTTGGGCCACCCTCCTGCTGCTGAAACTTTGGTACAGGCACCATGGCTCTGCTACCGAAAGCACGAAAGAAATGCACAAGCGGCCTCTTTCGATGAAGCAGGAAATACGGGGTGTCACCAACCACTGAATTGTAGCACCTGTTCATCGTGAAATTGGCTGTCTTTACCGCCTCCCCCCAAAAACTTTGAGGCAAACCAGAGTCATACAGTAGAATCTCTGATGCTTGAACCAGAGCTTTACTCCTAAGCTCTGCCACGCCACTCTCCTGAGGAGAAGTCACCTTGTGACGTATCCCTCTCTGGCGAAAGAAACCCTGGCAACATCACATGTTCACCTGTCTGCAGAACAAGCTGCTGTTATAAGGCGTAGGAGTAGGACCTGGTTTAAAAGTTGGCAACCGTACCCATGTGTGCTTTATACTGCCGCATATTCAGAAGTGTTGTATTTGGATACGAGAGACCCAGTTTCAAATTGTCACTCAAGCAGAAAACCTTATTAAGTTTCCCTGCATTGGTTACTGTAGGCCAAAAACTCTGTATTGCTAGACCACATGTTCACCATTTATGGTGTGGGAGTTTGCTTAAAGAGAAAATTAACTAATAATCTGGTAAGAAAACTTGGATTGTTCACTGGCGCTGCCTTAATCGAGGAACATTTCAGCCTCTCAGGCAATGAATCTTGTAAAAGTAACCAGCGAAGAATATAAACATGGAAATAATTTGCATTTTAATTTGAGAGTTATTGTTGTGGGGGAAACAGGCGGTTCTATTTGGCCACAACAGCAGCAAATGAAAAACAGCGGCTTGGTTTATAGGCTGTCTGTTCCTGGATTTATATATCCTCTGCTAGAGAACTCAGATGCGAGGAAATTAATCAATATAGGAAAGCTAAAGTAGTGTAGTTTAGCTAGCTGAGGTTGCAGTCCTATACCTTGGGAGTAAGCTCCATTGAGCACAATGGGACTTGTGCCTACATAGGCACACATAAGATTGCCCTGTGAGGCAGCAATCCTATGCACATGTAGTCCCACTTAACTCAGTAGGATATACTTATGAGTAAACATAAATAAGATTGAGGTGTGAAATATAGGGTGTTTCAGGTGGGATTCAATCACATACAGAGGTACCTCATTTTTTGAACGTAATCCGTTCCGGAAGTCCCTTTGAGTTCTGAAACATTTGAAAACCGAAAACTGAAAGCGGAAGCCTCAAAATGGAAGCCTCAATATTGAGAACTCAAAATGGAAGCTGCATTTCCTGTTCGACTTCCGAGGCGAGTTCGAAAACTGAGGCATTTACTTCTGGGTTTTTGGTGTTTGAGTTCCGAAACGTTTGACTACGGAGGTGTTTGAAAACCGAGGTACCACTGTACTGGTAAATTAACTTTGAACAGTTAGAGAGGCCTTGTAGGGGAAGATGCACTGGAAAGTGTGGGATAACACTTGCTCTGCCACAACCACAGCATCATAGATCTGGAAGAGGCCACAAGTGCCCAACATGGGGCTCGGACCCCATGACCCTGAGATTAAAGAGTCTCATGCTCTGACAACTGAGCTATCCTTCACACAATGTTGTCTAATCTTCCCGCACACAAATCAGAATGAATGTTCAAATAGTAGCATCATTTAACCTTCCCAAGTTAAAATAAATGAATGAATGCTCATAAACAGGACTTCTGGATGCACCTGTAGTGATTGGCGAAAATGACTTTAAGCAATGGCTGCAGATGAAGATCTAGGGCAGCATTTCCCAAACGTTCTCTTCACAGACCACTTGCAAATGGCAGAGTGTCTTCTTGCTGGACCCTGTAATGGTTTTTCTGCCCAATGTAGCAATTTTAATGTATTGTGGTAGTACGATACTAAGTGTATTTTTATTCCCCCCCCCAATTATATATTGTATTTCATTGTATTGCAACTTAACGTGTAATTGTGGATTCATATTGCCACGAAATACAATATAAGAAATAAAAGAAACAACAAAAATACAATCAAACACCAATTTAATATGATGGATATACCATCTCACATCTTAAACCACAAATCCACAGATACATTTTAGGTCACCTGCTGGCCTGAAGACCACAGTTTGGGAACCCCTTATCTAGGGCATGATCCTCTGGGAAGTTCTCCTGTGCAAACCCTTTTGAAATAATAGGCTGTGCTGAAGCTCAGCAGTGTTGCTGTGCAGTTCCCATTCCAAGGCACTTGAGCAGGAGAACTTCCCAAACGACTGTGCCCTAGACCAAGAGTGGGCAATCTACTGGTAGATCTGTGGGAGATCTGCAGTAGATTGGCCAGGGTTTCCAATTTTTTAGTCGTTTAACAGTAATAACAAAATGATTTTCCCAACTCATGGGAAACTGCTGAAATGAAGGAAAGCTAAAAGGATTTCCCATGAAAGGGTTAAGTTGAGTTCTATTCTGGTGCTGAAAGTAAATCCCCTAGGGTTCAGAATGTACTTCAAAGCACCATGTGTGTGTATATGTGTCATTAAAATTTTAAGTATATGCTATTTGCACCTGGTTCTGGTTGGTAGATACTGGAGAATTAATAAAAGAACTAAGTGCATCACGCAAGTCTGCCCATTCCTGTCCTAGATCTTCATCCGTAACCATCACTTAAAATCAACAAATTACCTCTATAATCCAATTAATTCATGATTATTAATAAACATATGATCCTCAAAATAATGGGTAACAAAATAATGGCAATAAGATTGTTGCTGTTATTACTACCCGAGTAGCATACAAATGGCACACATTTATAATACTATACCTGAGTCTTAGTACAGCCATCACATTCTGACCAAGGACCAAATGGATTCCAGCTGCAATCGACTGGAGATGCCCTGTTGGGGAGAGAGAAAAATACTGTCAAGGTTTCAACGTTGGGAGAAGGACCATAGGCCAATGGTAAAGAACATGAAGAAGATCCCAGGTTCAATCACAAGCATCTGCAGGAAGGTCTCGGAAAGATTCCCATTTGATCTTGTAGCTGTCTGTTTTGAAAAGTTGTTGACTTCCTCCATAACAAAGTAATCTTGAGGAATCCCAGAGTTAGTGGATGGCCTGCATCTCAATCATCCTGTTCAGCACTGCTCCTTCCAACCTAGTCCCTATATAAACTATGAGTTATAGTCAGTCCTGCTCAGAGCAGATCCAGGTAACAAACCTAAGTTAATCATGTCCATTAACATCAGTGGGACTACTCTGAGCAGGAGTAGCATTGGCTGCAACCCTGTGCTGCTACTGCCCTATGAATATTTCCTTGGGAGAAAGTTGCTCCCCTGAAGGAGCAGGTGCGCAGCCTGGGAGTCATTCTGGACTCACAGCTGTCCATGGAGGCGCAGGTCAATTCTGTGTCCAGGGCAGCTGTTTATCAGCTCCATCTGGTACGCAGACTGAGACCCTACCTGCCCGCAGACTGTCTTGCCAGAGTGCTGTATGCTCTAGTTATCTCTTGCTTGGACTACTGCAATGCGCTCTATATGGGGCTACCTTTGAAGGTGACCCGGAAACTACAACTAATTCAGAATGCGGCAGCTAGACTGGTGACTGGGAGCGGCTGCCGAGACCATGTAACACCGGTTTTGAAAGGCCTACACTGGCTCCCAGTACGTTTCCGAGCACAATTCAAAGTGTTGGTGCTGACCTTTAAAGCCCTAAATGGCCTCGGTCCAGTAAACCTGAAGGAGCGTCTCCACCCCCATCGTTCAGCCCAGACACTGAGGTCCAGCGCTGAGGGCCTTCTGGTGGTTCCCTCACTCTGAGAAGCCAAGTTACAGGGAACCAGGTAGAGAGCCTTCTTGGTAGTGGCACCCGCCCTGTGGAACGCCCTCCCACCAGATGTCAAAGAGAAAAACAACTACTAGACTTTTAGAAGACATCTGAAGGCAGCCCTGTTTAGGGAAGCTTTTAATAGACTATTGTATTTTAATAGTTTGTTGGAAGCTACCCAGAATGGCTGGGGGAACCCAGCCAGATGGGCAGGTTAGAAATAATAAATTCTTCTTCTTCTTCTTCTTCTTCTTCTTCTTCTTCTTCTTCTTCTTCTTCTTCTTATTATTATTATTAGGCTGCACATCTTGCTGATGAGGGGCTCATGCATATGGTCATATGCTGCCAATAGTAAGCTTCCTGTGCGTCCATCAATTCTTCCTTGTCCGTAACACGTTCTCCTCCAAATCACTGCCTTCCCACACTTTCTCCTTCCTCAATTCTCATTCCCTCTCCTTTTGGAGTATCCCTGGTAAGAGAAAATCCAGACTCATATAGGAGAAAGTGTGGGAAGGCAGTGATTTGGAGAAGAACGTCCTACGGACAACAGAGAATTGATGGAGGTGCAGGAAGATTGCTATCCTCACTATAAGACTGTATTGAGAAAAGCCATTTGCTCTTCTTGCCTTGCTGCTAGGCTGCTCCAGTTCTCTGCTTGCCTGGCCACAGCTCTTCCCCTTTCTGTTACTGCACAAGGCCATGCTTTTTATGTAGCAGATCATACAGAAGTGTGGAGCAGCCAGTGGTTGTGGATCGAGGGCCCGACCCCCGCTATGTGAAATAAACTCACAAGGACACGTGATATAAGGTTAATGGGCAAGAAAAGGCCACAACTTTATTGATTACAGCAGTGAAAAGGTATTGGCTTAGGCATTGGATGACTATAGGAGGTGGGTTTATTCAACAGTAGGTGGAGCCTGTTGATGCTCATCCAACTATAGGCTCACCCCTGATGTCACCGAGGGTCGTGCCATGGCCTCCCGCCAAGCAGGCATCGGACGGAATACACGACCGCCAGATTCCTTTAACGGAATAACCCACGGTAGATAGCATAGGCGATGGCCACACCTAGCCCTTGACACACATGAATCCAATGCCTAACCTACCCACCAATACCACAAAAGTTGTGACGATTGCTACGAGGTAGGCGAAAAAACCAAAAAGCCTAATGCCAAATGGAAAAATTCCTACCAGGCCCCCCAGACAACCGGGGCGACCAACCTAAGGTCCATAGCAAGGCCAAAAAACCTAGACCCTGAGCTAAATGGGAGTGGAGGGTGGGTGACTTGCTGCGGGACGACGACGACTGAGGAGGAGGCGGAGCTGGAGCCGCAGCATTAAGCTGCTAAACACGCCCCCCGGAGACACCTGGTTGGCTGCCTCCGGTGGGCGTGGGCGCCAGCCAGGTGAGGAGGGGCGGGGGCTAAGGCCCCCGGCCAGGGGCGGAGCTCGGGCTCCCGCCCACAACCACTCCCCTCTCTTCCAGGGAGGAGAGTCTTTGCTGCAGCTTCACCAGCAATTGATTTTACAAAAGTACAGCAGTGCTTCCTGGCACTGGGAAATGTGCACCAAGTACCAAAGCATGTTTACTCTGAAGAAACTGAAGTGGTACCACTTGTGCTGCTTTTACAGCCACGGCTTCTGCCAAATAGTCTTGGGAAGGGTGGTTTGTTTGCAGGGAATTGTAGGTCTCCTAACAACTCTGAGCACCCTTAAAAGCTATTGTTCCCAGGATTATTTGGAGGGGGCCATGACTGCTAAAGTGGTATAGGTGTGGATGTGATCTGTTAGGGATGCTGGAGTGAGAAGATATGGTCTCCAAGGTCTCGTCCAACTCTATAGTTCAATAATTTTATCGTAATATGAAAAATCTCATATGGAGATTGCACATGCAATAACTATGGGGTTCTTTTTTCCCATAGAGCTCCTGCAGGGTGGTGGAAATCACAGGTTTGAATTTCTGATTTTTGTGCAGTCGTCAATGTCCAGGACTTCCACAATTAACAATTGCATAAAAAGCAGGAATTCAGTTTGTGATTCCACCCCCTCCCTTGCAATAGCATTTGTCTGCCTGTTTACCAGCTGAATTCCTGCCTATCGTGCAGCTGTTAAATGCACAGGAGCCCTACCAGAGAGCCCAACCTAGATAATAAGAAGGAAAGATCACCCTCAATCCTAAACTTATACTAGCTACTCAAGCCCTACCGCTGAACAGGGGGAAATACATGCTGAATATATATGCTCATCCCTTTTCAAAGTACCAAATAACCTCTCACCTTGAAAAAGCAGGAAAGGAGCCCACAATTGCCATCAGAACGAATGTTCCAAGGGCCTAAAAAGAAGGAAGGGAAGGCTTGGATTATTGTTTGGCTCACATTTGGACTGATTTTCCAAGTATAACAGCATAAGCCTAACCGTGCCTACTCAGAAGCAACTTGTATTGACTGCAAGGGAGCTAAATCCCAGGTAAATGGGGTTAGGATCGCATCCAAATCAGGCAGAACTCAAAGGCAAGAAGCTGTGAAAGTCGTAGGGCTGAATTTAAAGGTTCCAATTATTGCAACTCACCATGTCCCCATCGACACTCCCCCCCCCCCACATCCTGGTAGTTCTGCATCCATATGCCTTGTGTAAATGAATTTTGCATTAGACTTGGTTTCATCTACAGAAATTGGCTCAATGATTGCCTTACCTTCATGTTGGGAGAAACGCTCAAGCTACACGGCAACTAGCAGCAAAGAAAACATTCCTCCTCTGGGAGAAGAAGGCAATTTAGAACCAGGAGGAGCCGTCGTCAGTCTGTCTGTCTCAAAACTTCTGGAGACTAAGCTTGCCTGGCGGTTCTGCTTTTTCTTTCACAAGAGAGGCCTTAAGCAATACGGAGGAATGTTAACAATAACCCATCTCCTCTCCTCTAGGGACGCTAACAGCCTGTTCCTGTAACTGCCCAAGTATCTTAAAATAGTAAGAACTAGATTATAAAACAAAGTTTGGCTTGGAGTGGAATATAGCCCTGGTGAATTTTTTTTTAAGAGTCTAGGAAGCTGCCTTGCAACATGTCAGACTGTTTATCCACTTAGACCAGCGTTGTCTACAACTTTGACTGGCATCTGCTTTCTGGGCCCTTTAGGGGAGTAGCACAGTGGCAGAGCATCTTCTTGGTATGCAGATCTCAGGTTCAATCCCCAGCACCCCTGGGTAGGGCTGGGAATGTCCCCTGCCTGGATTCTGGAGAGTCACTGCCAGAAAGTGTAAAGGTAAAGGGACCCCTGACCATTAGGTCCAGTCGTGGCCGACTCTGGGGTTGCGGCGCTCATTTCGCTTTATTGGCCGAGGGAACCGGTGTACAGCTTCCGGGACATGTGGCCAGCATGACTAAGCCACTTCTGGCGAACCAAAGCAGGGCACGGAAATGCCGTTTACCTTCCCGCCAGAGTGGTACCTATTTATCTACTTGCACTCTGATGTGCTTTTGAACTGCTAGGTTGGCAGGATCAGGGACCGAGCAACCGGAGCTCACCCCATCACAGGGATTCAAACCGCCGACCTTCTGATCGGCAAGTCCTAGGCTCTGTGGTTTAACCCACAGCGCCACACGCGTCCGCCAGAAAGTGTAGGCAACGCTAAACTAGTGGGACCAATAGTCTGATTCAGTATCAGAACATCCCCTCCAAGTGCCCTGATTTTCCAGGCATAGTGCCGGAATTATGAAAGCTTCTGATTTGATCCGCCAGTGCTGCTGCCACTGAGCTCGGGGTGGAGGATGAGCCAGAGTTTGCCCATAGTGGCAGCAGCAGTGAGAGAGGATCCCATTGCCTCTCCATGGCCTGGTGCTAATTTAGACATACAGATGCAAAGTTAGATATAACCCTGAAGCTTCCTGCTAGGAATTATGGGTAATGGAATCCCCAAAAAAGTTCAGGAGAGTCTTTATGTATGTTGCAGTTGCTGCCAGAATCCTAATCGCAAAAGGCTGGAAGGGAGAAGATATCCCATCTAAATCAGACTGGTAAAACAAAATAAGAGAGTACACTGAACTGGTGAGATTATCAGCAAGGCTAAGAGACGTTACGGATGAAAAAATTATCAGAGAGTGGGATACATACAGAGTCTATGTAAAAGAACATTGTCAAAAGATCAGTCCGTTGGCAGGTCTTGATGGAGCTTCAATGTGCAATTAGGATAATTTTATAAAATAAAACTGATAGTAAGTTAAATAACATGGAGAAAGTAAAGTCTAAGTGTGTATTTAAGGAATTTAATTTGGGAACACAAGGGGAAGATCGGAATCCTTGTATAACAAATGTATACACAAAGCAAGTATGAATAATTGTTTATTTTTTATTTCTCATTTTGCCTATAACATCTATTGTACATTTTTGTTACAAAGTTTTCAACCAATAAAAGCATATATACATATAAAAAACAAAAAACAAAGTTAGATATAATCACTAGGATTTTCAGTTGAAACACAACACATCGTGGGGAGGATTTGTGAGAAGGTCTTCAATCAAGGTGACTAAGGCTGTTTTGGTACTGAAACTCTGATTGGTTTAGATAACCTGCTTCCTCTAGGGAGGACCACTTCAAGAGGGGCTGCATCATCACCTTTTTCAAAGTGGCAGGAATAACTTCCTCCCATAGTGTGGCATTAACCACTCCCTCGATCCATCCTGTCAAGCACCTCTTACTAGATTTAACCAGCCATGATGGGCAGGCAGTCAGCTTCACCACTACAAGCCTCTTGCTCACATCGCCAGGCTGCAACAACATCCATAGTCTGTAACTTGGCAGTGCTCCATTGCTGTCCAACAAGCCTGAACTAATTTTGGCATCGTTCAGCATTGTTGTTGTTTAGTCGTTTAGTCATGTCTGACTCTTCGTGACCCCATGGACTAGAGCACACCAGGCACTCCTGTCTTCCACTGCCTCCCGCAGTTTGGTCAAACTTATGCTGGTAGCTTCGAGAACACTGTCCAACCATCTCGTCCTCTGTCGTCCCCTTCTCCTTGTGTCCTCCATCTTTCCCAACATCAGGGTCTTTTCCAGGGAGTCTTCTCTTCTCATGAGGTGGCCAGAGTACTGGAGCCTCAGCTTCAGGATCTGTCCTTCCAGTGAGCATTCAGGGCTGATTTCCTTGAGTATGGATAGGTTTGATCTTCTTGCAGTCCATGGGACTCTCAAGAGTCTCCTCCAGCACCATAATTCAAAAGCATCAATTCTTCGGCGATCAGCCTTCTTTATGGTCCAGCTCTCACCTCCATACATCACTACTGGGAAAACCATAGCTTTAACTATATGGACCTTTGTTGGCAAGGTGATGTCTCTGCTTTTTAAGATGCTGTCTAGGTTTGTCATTGCTTTTCTCACCAGAAGCGTTCAGCATAGTTCCAAGCAATTTTGACTTCAAAGTGCTTCGCAAATCTTGTAGAAAAGGTATAATCTTTTCAGGACTAAGTATTCCTTTGGACAATGATAGGACTAAACAGCTTTCCCCAACCCAGTGCCCTCCAGACATTTTGAACTACAACTTCCATCAGTTCTGGCCTGCACAATGGTTGGAGAAAGCTGTGCTAGAATTTCTGTTTAGACAACGGAACAGCTGGAGAACGGACAACGGAACGAAGAACCAAGGAAAAGAAAAAGTGAGGAAGATGAGGCAATATGGTGCCACGAGCTTCAGCCTTCCCCAAACTTTTTTGTTCAGTGCAGTAAGTAATTTAAAACTTGCTGCACAAATAGACAGTACTGGAACTGAATGTCTAGGGACTAATGGGATGTTTCTACTTGGGTCCCTTCAGGCTACTTCCATCTGTCGTCTAGAACAAAACAAGATACTGCCTAAGAAAGCTTTAATTCTTCTTCCTAAAGCGTTGTAGCATTCCAAAGAGTCTATTATATTTCCTTATGAGTTTTGGCTTTCTATGCAACAGATATTCAGGTTCCTCCTTAAATTTCAAATGCCTTTGGAGCATAACAACATCACACACATTAAAATTGAATTTAAGTCATGGATCTTAAGAGGTCCTCTGATCTCGATCTGAAGATTGCAGCTGACAGACAACCAAACGCATCCCTTGATGCACCATCCCTGTTAATGTCCAAATATTCTTTCTCCCTCTCCATTCATTATCTGTTATGTTCCCAGATGCCAACCCTTTCTCTCTATTACTTCTGCAGATGGTGATGGTCAAATTACGGCTGGAAAGAGAGAGAGAGAACATCAGGCTGATATGTTCTTAGCTTGGGAAATTGGCTGTCAGCGAGAGCTTCTGGACTTTCTTCTGTTAGCAAATGTCATTTGCTTTTTCTAATTAGCTGTAATTAGCTGGCTCCAAAGTTCTTAAAGTATTTATCACATTTCAGGGACTAATAGAATGAGCCTAGGGACGTGCCTCTTGGAAATGTGTCAAACGACAGTGTTTGGCTATTTTCTGCAGCACAAATGGTTCTTTCCCAGGGGGCTTAATGGAAGCAAACTTTCATAGGAGCCTAATCAACCTTCTGTTGCCTCCAAGGAAAACAAAGGATTTCTTTGCACATTCATGCAGCAGGTTCTATACAACATCATCCACTGTGGACACAGGGTCGCAGAAATTAAGATACGAGTTGCAGAACCATTCCTTAAGCTCTCAACCTTAAAAGTGCAATTTCAGCAACTAACAGTATCAGTTCTGGATTTCAGATGGTAAAGAATACCCAGAATTGGCAATGAAGCAATCGTCCACCTGCAGCATTTGGTGTCATCTGTCTTTGTGAGCAGGGTTCTCAACGATAGTGATCCTCAAAACTAACCCGCCACAAAAACCCTTATGTTTAGTAGTAAGAAATGAGTCACAAGGTAGCCTTTCTAATATGACCCCTCCATGGAATGAAATCTGGAAGAACAAACATGCCCAGATGCCTCACTAAAACCCTTCAGAATATTTTCATCTTGTAGGATTCAACTTTAAAGAAATAGTGGGGCGTCTGACTTCACCATTCTCTTTAATTTGACTTCACTTTAATTTCAATTTCCCTGCTGACCTTTTGAAAATCACAGTAGTTACAGTCACTTATTCCCTCCCACCCTCTCAAACCCAAAAATAATTGGGCAGATGCAAGCGGTTAACTGGAAGCATACTGACCTCTAGTGGCAATCTGTGTTTGTGTTGTCCACATTAAGCCTGCACAATGTAACTAGCAGAGCACCAGTTGCTTGACAACAGTCGTATTTTGGCAATCTAAGACAAGCATCGAAACCAAGAATTTTATCAATCCCTGATGAGTGCCATACATGACTCGTGGGCTGTGCTTGATTTGGTGGGGCTCAGCCCTGCTGGCCTCTGCCTGCCTCCAGCAATGCAGGATTCCTAACACGGATGTGGAGTTCCCCATTTCACCCACTGAACATGCAGGCAGGCCTAAGAGAGACATGCCTGAAACCCCAAATTAGCTGCTGGAAGTCAGTGTAGACAATACTATGTAGACAATACTGAACTAGATCAGGGATCAGCAAACATTTTCAGCAGGGGGGGCGGTCTACTGACTCTCAGACCTTGTGGGGGGCTGGACTATATTTTTTTTTGGGGGGGAGAATGAATTCCTATGCCCCACAAATAACCCAGAGATGCATTTTAAATAAAAGCACACATTCTACTCATGTAAAAACACCATGCAGGCCCCAAAATAACCCAGAGATGGATTTTAAATAAAAGGACACATTCTACTCATGTAAAAACACGTTAATTCCCGGACTGTCCACACGCTGGATTTAGAAGGCGATTGGGCCAGATCCTGCCCCCGGGCCTTAGTTTGCCTATCCATAAACTAGATCATGGGTAGGTCCGGCAATCTACATGAGTAGAATGTGTCCTTTTATTTAAAATGCATCTCTGGGTTATTTGTGGGGCATAGGAATTTGTTCATTATTTCCCCCCAAAAAAATATAGTCCAGCCCCCCACAAGGTCTGAGTAACAGTGGACCGGCCCCCTTCTGAAAAAGTTTGCTGACCCCTGAACTAGATAGATCACTGGTCTGAATCTGCTCCTATAAGTGGGGCAGTGATTTGCCTTCACCTTCCTGTCCATGTATGTTCTGCCCCAGGAAGCACACTAGGCCTCTGATAATGATACTGCCTTCTAAATGCTTTTTATATACCATATATATATATGCAGACTAAAACTTTAGGCAATGTAATAAGAGAAGAGGTTGTAGCAATGCATTAGAATTAGGAGGTTGGGAAAGCAAGCTCCTATTTTCATCTATGAAATTAGATACTGCACAACTGAAGTTGAGCCAACAAAAAAGAATTCATTTTTCAACTCTCAGGATTATGTTCCAAATGGAGGTTTACAGTGCAGCCCTATGTATGTTCACAGAAGTCCCACTGTATTAAATGGGCCTATTCCCGAGTACTGTCGCGAGCTTTTGTTTAAATTGTTCTGTAATGTAACAGCAAAACCGGCATTTGCTAGAATCGGGATCTGTGGGTAAGCCTTACTGAAAACAGCACAGAGTAAACACGCACAGGGTTGTGCTGCAAGGCGTTCCGTGCAAGAGTTTTGCAGGTGGTCCATTTATTTCGTAAAATTTATACACTGCTGGGCGGGGTGAGAGAGAAAAACCACACATCTCAAAACAGGTAAGACCAAACAATAAAATCTAGAAAAAAATTACAATTGTTTAAAAACGTACAAGCAAGTTATCGAATACTGTGACCCATTAAAATTCATGGCAGAATTTCTCAGTATCTGGGCCGTTTGCTTTTAGATCCCCTCCAAAAAAAGAAAAAGGAATTTGCAACTCTATGTCCGCTGCCGCCTCCAGGGGTTGTAGCGTCGTTATACTATTATTTGTAAGTTACTATTTGCAAGGGATGCTGAGTAGCGCAAAGAGAACTCTGAGACTCAGTCCCGCCCCCACTGGCGTCACTTCCCCCCGCCGGTCCCGAGCCCTTTCCTCGTGTCACCCTTTTCCCCTTCCGCTCCCCCTCCGCATGCCTATTCAAGGGAGCCTATTAAGCGGTTGCGCTTCCCTTCGCCGGAAGCCGCGGCGAGGATATTGCGGAAGTCGGAGGCGGAGCCAGCCCTCTTTCGTTGTGGCGGCTGAAGGAAGATGGTGAGTGCGGGATTGGGGGAGGCGGGGAATCCTTTGCCATCTGTCGCCGTTTAGGGCCCTGCGGCCGGGGCCGCGTAGGGAAGCGTTTCACCGGAGACTGCTAAAGACGGGGAGCCGTGTATTTTTGGCCGCGTCCCTCAGGCGTTGCGGCCGCGCTCAGCCGCGGGAGCCTCGAGTCCCATAGCGCGAAGAGAGCGCGGGGAGCTGCTACGAGGAGGCCCGGTTGGGCCTACCAGCGGGCTCCTCTGTCTCGGCAGCGCCACGGGTTGGTTGGGCGGAGGTTAGAGGGGGAAGCCGTGCAGAGGCCCAAGCCTGGCTCGGGTCACCTCACAGCTCGAGCCACGACCCGTTGTCTTGTTTCTAGCGTTGTTTTAAGGGCGAGGAATGAGAGTGACCAAACGTGTGGCTGCAAAGTTGATGAGTTGCAATACTGGCATGTTAGGCGTGTGTGTTTGCTCTGATTTCTGGAGTGAAAGATGCTACTGGGCTGAGAAGGATGCAGAACGCTCGTGTTTCTTAATAAAAGAAATCACCTTAAAGCACTGTAGAAAAATGAAAGCTCTTGGGTTTTTTTAATATATATCGCATACAATGTGTTGGATAGCTTATGTTTGCGTGTGTACACATGGGTCCCCAATTACTGATGCTTTGGCCAGTATACCAGTTGGTATTAAAATGCCTAAGGGTGTCTCAGTGAACTTTGTGAATGTTCGAAAATGCTTTACAGCTGGATCCTACCCATGCAGACTCAGATTAAAACCTCAGTTTCAATAGGACAGTGCCTCGGGGATCGCATCACTATAATATTTTATTGGGTTTTGTTAGTATAGCAGCTGAATCGAGCACAACCACAGCAATGGAAAGGTGAACTAAAAAACAAAAAGGTTGGCAAAAGGGTAAGGGGCTTTGGGCACCTTCTGAGGGAGGCTGGCACCCCTCGTTCTTAGAGGGATTTGAAATTCATTTAAAATCTGAAATGCATTGCCGTTTTGAGTGAAAAGCATGCCTTTCATTTAATAATAAGGTGGTCTGGGAAAGAGCACAGAAAATTGACAGTGCCTGTAAACCCACCATAAATTTTCTGTAGTTTTGTCATTCAGTGGAAATGAGAGACCCTTGGTTTCGCTTTAGAAATGTTTCACGTCCTTTGTATGGTTAAGCCTTCACCAATCTGGTGTCCTCCTAATTTGTTGGGACTGCAACTCCTATTTCCTCCAGTCATCACAGCTGTGCTGGTATGGGATGATGAGCATGTATATAGTACATTTCAAGGAAACATTCAAAAAGATCCTAGTATTCCCAACAGTGGGCCAGCATTGTTTCTGTCTTGCTGGGGCAAAGACTGTGGGAGAATTGCTTTTCTGAAACCACAAAGTGAATGGCATAGCAGAGATAGGAGCTGAATATCTTGTAGTTCACACTCTTCATATGCTGTACCAACCCAATAACTTTTGTCCTTATACTATGTATGCAAAATACACTTCGTTTTTTTCTATAAAACGCTTGTTGCTCGTTAGTGCTTTATCAAAGTGTAGGATTAAGAATGTTTTACATCTCTTTATTCTAATAATGTAACACTGCATATTATTATAATCGTAGTAGTTGCATAAACATTTTCATTTATGTTTTAGACGAAAGGAACATCCTCCTTTGGAAAGCGTCGCAATAAGACGCACACTTTGTGCCGTCGATGTGGGTCCAAGGCCTATCATCTCCAGAAGTCCACCTGTGGAAAATGTGGATATCCTGCTAAGCGCAAGAGAAAGTGTAAGTGCAGAACTTCCCAAATGCAGGAACATATCTGACTTTCACATGACTGGTTCTGTGATACCTTGCTGTTTTGAGATCCATTGTGTTGCACCGTATAAACGCAAATACATAGTTTATTGTGAAAATATTTTGCCTGAGAAAAACAGTGTAGCAAGTTTAATATAACTTTGGATTTAACGACTCGTAGCTATAGGCAATCAGAGGTTTCATGCAGGCAAGTGACTGGGCTGAGGAAGGAGTAACAGGTTGTGCTATCCTTTTTCTGCTTTGATAGAGGCAATTTCACTCCATCGCCAGTGTAGAAATTCAGGCTACTAGCTTGAGCACACTAGTAAAAATGGCGGGCTAATTACTTGTGTGTGTGTTTCAGTTTTAACATGTGGAGAACAAAACGTTTTCACATTTTCTGAGATTGCTATTCATATTTTCTGCCCTTGGCCTTTTCAAAGAGAGCCAGCATGGGTAGAATGGTTAAAGTGCAGGGACTAGTATTGAAGTCAACAAGGTTTGAATCCTTACTCAAGCCATGTGTTTCACTGGCTGACATTGGGCCAGTCACTCTCTATGCCTTATCTGTGAGCATAAAAATGGGCAGTAGAACCCGTGGAGGAAAGCTGATATGCAGATCAAATAAACTTGCTTCTTGATTGTAATGTATCACATAATCTGCTTTTTTTTTATTCTAGATAACTGGAGTGCTAAGGCCAAGAGGCGCAATACTACCGGAACTGGCCGTATGAGGCATCTGAAAAAGGTCTACCGCAGATTCAGGTACAGTAGTATATCCTTGCTATTACAGATAATGTGTTCTGGAATGCAATGTAGGTTATTTAATGCAAGATCCATATGAATATATGCTGTAAGCTACCATGGTGGGTTTTTTTTAATGGGCAGGGTATAAATATTAATAAATTAGAAGTAATGAGTTCTAGCTAACTAGATTAATGTGCCTGGTAGTCATGTCCATTACAACATTAATAGGTAATAAAGCAATTATATCTCTTAAATGAGATTAAGCGTCACTGAACTCAGTGAGACTTTCTCCTTAGTAAACTTGTGTAGGATTGCACTGTAAATAGTCTTAACCTGGCAGTGTATTCTAAACAAAGAGCAGCCTCAATGGCTGATATTTCCAGCAGTGCATCTTGAAGTCCATTATACTGTTGAAAACACTACCAGGGTATTTAAATCTTACTGCTTTAACCCCCAACACACATACACACATGCAATGTATATACTTGAAACTGAGTATTAAAGTTGACTCATCTGACAAAGCTGATGCTAGTCCATGAAGATTTATGACATAATAAATTGGTTAGTCTTTAAGACAGGTTTGTGTCGCAACAAACACAGCTAACCCTGGGGGGGGCATTAAAGGGCACTTTAAAATGTTCAGCATGTTGAGAAGTGTTTATTCATTTTAGCAGCTTATCTATGATGCCTACAAAAAACAAAAGTCTGAACATCTGAGTTCATAAGTGATTTCATTTTTAAACTGAGATAAGCTGATTAAAAAGAACACTAAAATCAGTTAAATGGAAATGTTCGCTCTAGAACACTTGTAGTAATCACTAACTCCACTTCGTCTTGTATACACAGGAATGGATTCCGTGAAGGAACAGCGCCAAAGCCCAAGAGAGCTGCTGTTGCAGCATCCAGCTCATCTTAAGGACTCAAATGTGTTTTTAAAATAAATGGCTTGAACAAGAACAAGAACACTTGTCATCTTTACATGTTCCTCAGTATCTCCTCTTCCACATTGAGACCTTTGTTCAAGCTTGGTTGTTCAGATAGTTCCTGATGGAAAGTAATCTGAAATTAGAGATAAATATATAAAATCTCATGTTCAAATATACAAAACTCCCACCCCAAAAAAAACCCCAACAACACCCAAAACCTTAGTACTGGTTGTGTGAAGCTTCATTTTGGTGGTATGGTACAGCTGGATATGTTGAAGATGTGTCATGAGAAAACTTGCTCCAGAAATTTATAACATAAAGAATACGTTTTATTGGAGTGTCCACAACTAGCTTTGTATATTCACATAGAGAAGATGGTAATTTAGGCTGTAATCCTTAAAGTACTTGGTATAATTCTCCACCTGCTCCAAAGCAGTCCCAGTGCTGCACCAAAATGAAATTGTTCCAGGAATGTTCTGAAGTGCAATACTGCATAAAGAAGATCGCAACTGTACTTTAATGTGGTTAGCAATGGTAAACAAAAACTCAAACTGCATAGAAAAAAATGCACCTTTTCCTGATGCCAAATATTTACTAAGGTTCTTGTTTCCTTGAGCACTTGTTTTATCACTTTGCTTTGTTGGTCTTTACAACAAGCATTGCTTTATTGCTGCAAAGGGGAAGGACTTGATTTGACAAACATCTCAGCATTTTGGGCTTACCTTCAAAATAGTCATGTCTGGTTTCATTTTACTTATGACTTCCAAATAATGGGATTATAACCACCGAGGTCTTGCCTGAGGTTTGAAATTGGCACATCAAGTGGGGGCTTTCACATCTGAAATTTATTGAAACATTCCTCTGCAGGTTCACTAGTAAAACGATACTAGGAACAGCTTCATTTTGGTTTAATAGAGGTGGAGCTGCCTTTGTAGTCTTGACCTAAACCATCATACATTTTAGCCTGTACAAGTATTTATTACAATTCAAATGTTGAATTTGTCAGAGGGCATGTGCCCTTTATTATACTGCTGAGTTGCCAGTATATAGCGAATTAAAAAAAGGCATCATATGAGATATTCAGTGTTGGGTATCTTTGACGTAGCGGCATAGACCCTTTGAAATCGAAATAACTTGAGCGTCAGATTCTACTACAAGTATGACTAACATTGGATATCACCTACTGTATTTGCATTTAATACACTGCTAAAGGTGTCCATTGTAAGGGGAAGGGTCCAGTAAAGTAAGGAATGTGCTAAATATGATAGTATTTACATGGCCAAAGTTTTGGGGCACATGGGCAAATTTGGAATTTTGAGAGCGCCACAAGCATTGACTTCTTTGCTGTCTCCACATTGGTCTCCAACACATAAACCCAAGATAGCAGAACATAGCATTGGGCAAAAAAACAAATTAGGTTTACAAGGCAGGTTGCTCTGAGTATTAACTGCTGTAGTTAATACTAAGCACTATGTAAACATGAAATGCTATATTCTCTTAATGTACAGAACCAGATTTTTGATAGCTTCAAGAAAAAGCAACTTTAAAAATTTCAGCATAACGGACTTTGCACATTCAACAACTCTGGACTACAGAGCTTAAAAGCAACACTTCAGAAAAGTAGCAAAATGCATATTTCTCAGTAATTATGGATTATCTTCTAGATCATTTGTTGGCATAAGATCTGACCGTGTGGTCATTGGCGGACACAGTGGAGTAGGGCCTTGGTGAGATCTGCTCTGTAAAGTATGCCATCTGGGATCAAATTCTGCCATAGCTCAGAGGGGGTCCGTCTCTGGTTCTAGTCCAAAAGCCTGCAAAGCTGCTGGGAGTCAGTGCAGGCAGTACTGATCTCTATCAACCAATGGTCTGATTGATGCTCCAGTTAATGCTTAGGCATGTAAAAGATGGGTTTGAGCATAATTGGGAGGAGAGACCACAGTTCAGCAGCAAATGCATTCTTTTCAGTGGAGTTGTAAATCAGATTCAGTTGTAAATCCAGCAGCCATTTTTGCAGACAGTCTCCCACCACCTGCATGCAGGTCAATGGAGGTGTGTGCACTTGTTCTTGGTATACACCCAGTATTTTATGATTCATTATGTGCCTTCCCCACCACGTACCACTGCAGCAGTTATTTTGACAGTAGGCATGTTCCACACCGCAGAAACTTTGTGGTCATGTCCACATTTTAAGAAATTCTAGCTGTATCCACAAACCAAAAGGCTGTAGTTCCAAAGGCTCCCTTCCACCTTTACGAAGGAGCACTGCTGCCAGAATTGGAGAAAATACTTCATTTGTGTTGCTGATTTCATGAGTTGAATTGGATGAGGTGGCTGCTATTTTGTTATAGGCATCGGTGAATCGTAGCCAGTGATTTGCAATAATGCGAACAAAGCCAGACCCAATAGCAGGTACTCATTTGATTGTTCTTTCCAGAGAATGTTATCTCTTTGTTTTGTTGCAGTGATGACTACTCACCTGCGCTAATGCAGGTTTGGCATATTAATGCTGCAATTCTGTGCATGCACACTTGAAACATCTACCTTTTAATACAGGGCAACATAGTTTTGAGTAACCTTGGAGGGAATCCAGCCTCTCTCTGTGAAATAGTGGGTGTGTTTTTATAACGGAAGAGAAGGAGAACTGTGAGTCAGCCTTTCTTCCGCCTATTGCACCTCCCTTGATCTGGCCCTTGGCCAGGTTCATTTCTGAAGAGAGAATCTCTTCTCTGTGTGTCTTGTGTTTGAGCTATTCTGGAATACATTTAGTAACTCTTAAAAACTGATTACTGCCATGTATTTTAATCTTAGCGTGGCCTGCAAAAATTAGACAGGTAAATATATTCCTATCTGCCAGGAAATGTTTGAATATGTTTGAACCAGTGGTCAGCATCACCAGTCTAAAAAGGATAACAAGGAGGGATCCAGTCTAACATCTCGGGAGGGAATTCCACAATATTGGAGCAGACACTACCAACCATGCCTCCGGCTCACCTCACTCGATGACTGGGGGCAGAGCACATCCAGAATGGTTAGGAGTCAGTGGGCAGCCTTATTCACCATGAATCTGCCTAATCCACTTTGAAAGCCATTCAAGGTGGTGGCGTTCAACCCACCCATGAGGGAAGGTAAGGGAACTGCCTCGGGCAGCAGGATTCACTGGGGCAGCAGATTCAGCCTCCAAGGAATGCAGATCTTAGTCCTGATGTAGATCTTCACTCCCCACTTCTTCCCTGGCACAGGGTGGGAGAGGGACACTTTTGTGGTTTGACTCAGGTGCCAAGATGTCTTGGGCAAGCCCTGCCATCTCTATATTCTGTGGGAGTGAGTCCCATAGGGCAACGTGCTGCACGAAGGAGTGGATTTATTGCGGTCTTTTAGTTGTGCATGTGCTGAAGCAGACTATATATATGCACACATATGTATCATAGAATTGGAAAGGATCTCAAGGGTCATCTAGTTCAGGGATCTCAACTAGATCATAAACGACAGAAGGCAATTATATGCCTTTCCCCACCGCCATGGACTCAAGTCGGTTCATAGTCCAGGAACCGAATTGTTGAGCTTAATTAAAAGGCTTGCGATTCAAACAGCATATGCAGTCATACCTTGGGATAAATATGCTTCAGGATAAGTATTTTCAGGTTGCGCTCTGCGGCAACCCGGAAGTAATGGAGCACATCACTTCTGGGTATTGCCGCTTGTGCATGCGCAGACAGTGAAAATGACATCACGTGCATGTGCGGAAGCGGTGAAACACAACACGCGCAGTCTGTTCTGTTCAGGATGCGAACGGGGCTCTGGAACAGATCCCGTTCGCATCCCGAGGTACCACTGTACCTCCGAAACAAGTCCCCTTGAACTCAACCAGGCTCACTCTAGGGTCTAGAAGCAAGGCTTTCTGTCGTTTCCTAATTTCCCAAGCAGGAAATTACATACCCTCCAACATTTCACCGATGATAATAGGGACTTCCCATTCCATAATGATAATTATACTATTTATCCCCACCACCACATCTGACTGGGTTGCCCCAGCCACTCTGGGCAGCTTCCAACATACATAAAAACATAATAAAACATTACAAAAAAACACAAACACTGATTGCCATCAGTCGTCTGGGGGTCGGATAACTCCATACCCTCCAACATTTCTGCAATGAAAATAGGGACATAAAGCGGGACGTTCCGGGATCCAATCAGAAACCGGGGCGCCTTCTCTAAATCGGGGACGTCCCTGGAAAACGGGGACACTTGGAGGGTCTTCTGGGATTATTTGGAATAATGATCTTCCCCCCGAGGCCTGCCTGCCTGCCTATGTCTCCCCACCCGCCTCCCGCCCCTAGGTAAAAGCGGGGTAAAGGCAAGAAGCCGCGGAATCTCGCTTCTGGGCTTTCGAGGCGGGCGGGCGCTTGTGTTGTTGAGGCTCCTCGCACCCCGCACAGCCTCGCCTGAGCTCCTCTCTCCTATTGGCGAGGAGGGAGGGCACCGGGCCGCCTCGCTCCCCCGCTCCCTTGTGCGCAGGCTCGGCTCTCGGCGCAAGATGGCGGCGGCGGATAAACAGAAACATGAGCACGGGCGGGTGAAGATAGGGCACTACATCTTGGGGGACACGCTGGGCGTGGGCACCTTCGGCAAAGTCAAGGGTGAGCGCGGGGCAGGGAGGGCGGAGGCGGCAGCGGAGTGGACCCCCTTCCCGGATCATTTGGGATCAGGGTGGCGGGGGAAAGGGGCTGTGTCCTTTCCACCCCAAAGGCTGCTGGCGCCTTTTCCTAACGGGGAGAATTTTTTGCGGGGTGGGAGAGGCGATGGTGGGACGGGGCGTTGCTTAGTAACCTGGGGAGGGGTTGCATCAGTGGTAGCTTTGGCCCCCCCTCAGTTTTGCAAAACGGGGCTCTCGTTTTGGGGGGGCGGGAGGTAGGGAAGAAGGTAGGTGGATTGCACCTTTCGGTCTTCCAGCTAAATATCAGGATTGGGTGTGAAAAGACCCACCCCCCAAAAAAATCTGCCTGCAAAACCTCCCAGCAACCCATATCTTATGGCTCTGCTAATGCAAGATGGTCTGTCTATGTTGCCTATCCGGATGCAAGTTCACTTCTATAGAAGGGAGGGTGTAGGATTGCAAGGCTTAACCGCGCAGGGCAGCCCCAAACCTGTGCATGTTTACTCAGAGGTAAGAGCTCAGTCAGTTCAGTGAGGCTCTGCTCCCAGAGTTTGGGATTTGTGTCCTGACAACCTGATCCTTAACAAACTTACTGGCTCAGGACACAAGGTCCCATTGAATTCAGTTGGGTTTCTGGGTTGCAGGCAGCCTTGCAGTTGCAATCTACTGCACTTTATAGACGGAAGTAAGCCCAACTGACTCTGATATGACTTACTTCCAAGAAGTGGTATGTGCATTTATGGCTTGGATGACTCACAGGAGTGACAGCTTGTGTTTTTTCCTAATTAGTTGATGTGGAGCAAAAGTGTGTAGTTTTGTGAACTCACCTTCAGACTTCTTTTCTGTTACTGTCACCTTGCAATCCCTCCTGCTGCTTGCAGCCAGGGCTAAGTTCCTTGTTCTTGCCCTAACCAGTTTCAACCAGTCCAGGGCTGCATGTTTTTTTTTCCTCCTCCCATTCCCCATAAGCAGCTTTTGCTGAGATCTGTCCTGAAAGTGATATGTTAAAATAAGAGTGTTGGTAAATATGGGCAGGTAGAGAATTGTGCTCTGTCTGGAAAACTTTGCAGCAGTAATCAACAGTCTAAATTCTTTCTAAAAAGAACAGGCTAGTTATGAGTGCCAAAGCTGAGGTGATTGATGTGTATACATGGAATCTCAAGTTCATGGTGTTCTTACTAAAAGCTGGCAAGGGTGGAATTTGTTTCTCTGTTACTTCTTGCCTAAAAAAATAATAATTATCCCTCTAAAATCACCATTGGATATATTCCTAATGGGGTCTTGGATCTTACAAGCCAATCTTAATCATGTGTACTTAGATGCAAGTCTCAGGGGCTTCACAAAAGAAATGACTTGGAGGAATAAACAGATACAGATACCACAGTAATTAACTCAGCATCATAAAATAATTATGCACATTAAAGTAATAAAGACAGGGTAGGTAGTTGTACATTTAAAACTAGCTGAAATAAATAAGGATTTGGTTCGTCTTCAGAATCCTAATAGTTTTGTAGTCTGGCAGACTCACTTTGGGAACATATTCTAAAATTATGGTGTTGCCAGAAAGTGTCCGGCCTCATCACCCACTTGTAACAATTAGACAATGATTTGGCCCGTGGGATTGTACTTCAGACTCCTTTGCTCCTTCTTGGCATGCTTCAGTTCCCTCCCTTGCTTCCCGGTTCCTGCTTTTGCATTTCAGCCAAGTGAGCTAGAAGTCATAGTGAGGGTGGGGATCCAGAACATAGGAGTGAGAGTGTGATCCCAAGGAATGGTCCCAACAGCCAGACCATGGTTAGCTCTGCATCAAGCTGATGGATTAACCCAGGCATCACTTTATTTTGATAAAAATTAACTTTGTTGCATCACTTTCCTCTTTCTTCATATTGTGGGTGGAGTGATTTGCTTTCCTCAAGGGTGTTTTCAAGTGGAAACATGGAGAGATTCTCTTCCTATAAGGCTAATCAGAGGATGTTTTGTTGTCCCTTGATAGCTTTTCATAACGTTACCTCTTGAATTTTGACTCTCAAGGTAGCTTTCTGCACTGATTGTTGGCTTGGGCTGGCCCTTATTTAACCTCCCGTTAGGATGATACCTGGAGCAGTGCTCTTCCTGAAGCTCATATGTGGGGGGGGACGACATTTCCTCAAATATAATGGCTCTGCTAATTTCATGCTCTGAAGGTAATCGGAGCTAGTATCTTGAATTAGTCAGTCAAAGTGTAGGTGATCCAAAGTGGTAAACACCCAGTTCATACATCGCTTTAAACCACGGTCAAGCTTAACTACGGCTTAATGCATGCTGGTGTACATAGGAAAAAAATTGCTGCCTTTTCATTCCTCCATTGCTCCTGTGCTATCAAGAACTAAGCCATGTCTTGGGTTAATGTATCCAAACCCAGGGTCATGGTTTGTTTGACAGAGACTAACCATGTGCATCGGTTCAGACTTCTAAGCCAAACAGTGGCTTAGCTCTCAGTTGCATGGCAACCATAAGGTTAGCTATATTTAAAAGTGATGTGCTAACGAGAGCAGTGTGTCTTCTTTGCATGATTCCAGCAAGCAATTGGAGGGTAGTATTTTGTATCTGTTTGCACCTTGGCTAGAGAGCACTACCTCTACAGGAATAGATCTAGGAGGTTGCAAGAGCATAAGTGACTGTGGCAAACCATTTTCTTCAGGGACTGATGGCAGGCTGCTTACCAGATGCAACTGAATAAATCTTGCACAATTGCACATTAAAGTTTTGTTTGCATTAGTAAGTAGCTGTGATCTGTTGGCACCTACTATCTGACAAGAAGAGCTTTCCGTACAGCAGATGATCACTCTTCATTTGTGGGGACAATGTAGAGGAAGATACTCTCCGCTGTTTGTCCAAATGTTCTGTCTTGAAAAAGATAAGGTGCAGATACCTTTTCCAACTGCTTGCTAAAATGACTTATTGACCTACTCTGCAGAAGGTTCTGCATGTATTTGCAAGTGGCGTTAAAAAGCTGTTAATGGATCTTCTTACTGTTGCTAAATTTCACAGAAATATTCCAAACAGTAGTTTGCTCTTTATTATGTTTGATTTTTGGACTTGACAATAAACTTTGAACTGGTACTGTTTTGTCGCTGAGCACTGACTGGCTTTCTAGGCTGTCTGACAAAGTTCTGTGTCACTTGTTCAGAATGCATTGTTCAAATAAATGGCATTGCCTAATTTGGACCCATGTACTAGAGTGGAATACTTTGTAATCAGTGCTGTGCTAACAGAATAGTAGACATTAAGACTGTATAATGTGTATCAACCAAGTTTAGGAGCTAATGAATTGTGATTTTCTAGAGGATCTTGTAAGGGAATTGCTAAAAGTAATAATTGTGATGGATTAGGTGATTATCGAAGATGAACATAATAAAATCAATGTACTAACCCAGCTTTCTAATTCAGTACTTGCTGTGTAACTGCAATGTGCTCTAGCTACTCTAGTCAACAAGGCCTTGCAGCTTGAACCTCCCATGCACATTTATGTAGAAATTTGGAGAAGTTTGATGACACTTATTTCCAAGAAGGTGTGCATAGGGTTGCAGACTTAGAATAGTGTTTTGCAACCTATTTGCAGTCTTTTCATGAAGTTACTAAAAGCAGGTATCCATTTGTATTCCGGATATATGCAGGTGGGGTTAGTTTGATGCCATTAATAAGTCAAATTGGCAGACCTGTTTTAAAACAAACAGAACTGGAACAATGTCTGTAACATGCCCACCTTGTAGCTTTTAAAATTTATTTTAAAGGTGATATAAGCTGTTAATGCAAACCTCAGTGGAGAAATTATCTCTCTTGCAGCAATTGCTCTGTGGGCAATTCGAAGAAATATATTAAGCATCTGCTGTTTTGCTTACTGCTGTCTGAGACAGGATTTTCAGTCGGATGAATCACTAAATGTACGAATCAAAATGCCAATTTCAAATGCTGTTCCAGCATCTCTGACTAATAGTAGCAGAGCTGAATTGACATAAGAGGGGAGAATGTTGGTGTGGTAATAACTGGGCAAGTTGTTAGTTCTCTTGTGTAAAGGATCACTGAAGGGGCCTTTCTGAAATGTAAGTGTGTGTTGAGGTCATGCATACATGTATGTGTTTGTGGAACTTTTTAGCCTGTCTTTTCCAGCAGGCTTTCAAGCATTTTTATTTTGGGGCTTGAACAGCTGATGGAATCAGAATCATCACGTGAATATTTGGATAGCATGCAGCAGATGCTTTGTTCTTTTCCTGTGTATCTTCACAGGAAATTGCAGCCCAATTACGTCTGGGTGAGGTCTTGTTCCGTCTTGCAAAGAAGAAAGCAGTTATCGGCAAGGAAATAATTTTCTTCCACATTGCACAACCGTTTTAATTCAGGTCTTTCCTAAAATGAGAATTTCACTGTCAACCCAGCCCATGTTAATTAGAGCTTGGCAATTACCTAAGTTCTTTGGCCCCAAACTAAATCTTTAGGAGCACTGAGCACCTTCAGGGAGGTGTTCAGGGAGTTTTTAGTCCTGTTGGCCCTTGCATGACAGTTGTATAGCACTACATTCGCTTACAGTCTTAGAAACTTGGATAGAAAATTATTCGCCACATGGCTCCTAGAACCTAGGTTACGGGCGCAAAAACACAAAGTCTAGTCGCCATTTTGTTCTTTTTACAAGAGTGACTTGCGCTGTGGCAGGGGGAGTGGTACTTCACTGCGCTGCAGTGTTCCTACTTTGGAGTTGGACAGGAAGGCTTTTCTCCTCCCATGCCCTCAGTGGCAGCTGTGGCAATTTTATTATCGAGTCTCAGTCGCCATACATGGCAGCAAGACTTCTGGAAGTGCTCGCATTCTGACAATCCTCCATTGCAAAACGCGCTAGCTAATTTTGAGTGCTGATCATGTTTAGTAGGAGCTGGAGACCTTCAAGAGCTATGTGGTTCAGCAGGAAGGGCCACATTTCAGTGGCAGAACATCTGCTTTGCATGCAGAAGGACCCAGCATCTCCAAGTAGGGCTGGGAGAGACCTCCAGTCTGAAACCCTGGAGAATCTGTGCTGATCGCTATAGACAATATTGAGCTAGCTCAAGCATAGGTAAACTCAGCCCTCCAGATGTTTTGGGACTACAACTCCCATCACCCCTGACCACTGGTCCTGTTAGGTAGGGATGATGGGAGTTGTAGTCCCAAAACATCTGGAGGGCCGAGTTTGCCTATGCTGGAGCTAGAATCAGGCATGTCCAAAGTCTGTTTCGGGGGCCTAATCCGGCCTGTCGGTCGGTTTAATCTGGCCCCTGTGCCAGTTTATTTCCAACTTTGGGGTAAAATAATAAAAAAAGCTCAACAACTTCAATCCTTAAAAAAGGTTAACAACTTTGGTTGGCCCTTGGGTCGGCCCTTCACGGCCCTCTTTGAAAAAAGTTTGGACACCACTGAGATAGATGGACAGATGATCTGACTTGCTATGGCAACTTCCTGTGTTCCTAGCAGCCTCAGAACATGACTGGTAATACAGTCTTTCTGTTTTAAAACTAGATCATCTTCCTCCTGAGTCTATTATTTTCTGTTCTGTACTCCATATCGGAGGTGGCCAGCTTAAAGTCTGCAGGCCATAAAGTGCCTGAAATAACTTTATGAGGCTCCCAGCAGTCCTGCCAAATTTGATTCAAGGTGTGGTTTAAGGTCCCCCCCCCCTCTCTCTCGCAGAAAAAGGAGCAATGCTCAGTTAAGACAAGGGACAGCAGCAGATCTACTTAGTGAGCAGAGCTTTGGGGAGGGACTTTTGTTCCTTTGCAATCCTGTTGATGATCTCTCAGTAGGGTGTCTGCATTATGTTCATATGAAGTTACTTCTGGTTGTACCAGTTTTGCTCAAGACCCTTATCATATACATGTGGGTTGGATTGTTTGACTCCTGAGAGTTTGGATGGAAGCTGCCTATCTTCGCTCCGTCCCCTCTGTACTAAAACTGATTTCAGTTCTCGGAATAATGGTCCTCATGTGATACCATCCACATCCAAGAGGGAAGTGTCATCAGGTTTGGGGAGCCCTGAGATTTGCAGAAGTACACGTCTGGGTTGGGGAAAGGGGCCCTGTATGGTTTGAATGTGTTCAGTGGACATGGAATACTGACTAATTATACGGGGCAGGGTGAAGAAAAAAATGGGAGGGGAATAGAGTGGAATATCCCAGACCGGCATGTTGTATACGGCAACATTTTGTTGCACATCCCATTTGTCTTCTGTAAAGTATTTTCCTGGTGGGTAGATGCTATCTCCTGCTGGTGCTTTCACACATAGCCTGAACCTGTGCATATTTACCTGGAGGTGAATCCCACATGTGTACATGTGAGTGCAACTTTATGTAGAAACGTGGAGTCCGTCCCAAAGGTTTCACATTGTGAAATAAGCTTAGAACCCACTGGGGCAGAAAAGAAAATAATCTGATTATTTTATTGCCCTGCTAATCCCTCAGCATGTCAGCTTTCTCAGCGGATGAATTGTAGATCTTAAGGAAATAAATGTTTATAGACCTGAAGGTGATGGTCTCTGTTCCATTTGGTGGGAGGCTTGTTCCAGGAGGGTGCATGATACTTACCTTTCCTGTTGTATCTCAGTTTCATTGCAACATCCTCACTAGAGGACTCTACCTTGCCCTTAGGGAAATGACAGAAGCCAATGCGTTTTGCCCGACCTTTGAAATTATTGACATTTTAGCTGCTAGTTTTAGAGTGAGCTGATAGCTTGATAATAATGATCGTTGTTACTGGTTTTATTGTATGTGTTTATAGTCTGTACACTGCCCTGGGCGGTTGCATAACTGGTAAGGTGATCTATAAAATGTAAAAATAATAATAACCTGCTTGAGTTGCTGAAGAACCGTAGCTCACATAGAAATCCTGACTGGCTAATCCATTTTTTCCCCTCCCAAAGGCCTCTTGCTATCATCGTTTATAGCATGCTGTGCTGTATGTTTTATGTTTCATAACAGTGCAAGACCTAGTCTTCTCAAGGCTACTATTTTGACCCGGGACAACGGTACTGCTATGTTTTGTGGTTCTTGAATCATATTCTGCCCACGCTTTGTTATGAGAAATAATACTCATGTTCTAGGATTTCTGTTTTCGCATCTAGTTGTTACGCACAGCTTTTAAACTTTTGTTGAAATTGGGCTTCGTTGTGCAGGCCATGTGCCAGGCTAAACATATTCTCCAGAGCATCATAGAATCGTGGAATTGCAGAGTTGGAAGGGACCACGAGGGTCATCTAGTCCAACCCCCTGCAATGCACAAATCTTTTGCCCAATGTGGGTCTAGAAACCCACAACCGTAAGATTAAGAGTCTTATGCTGTACCAGCTGAGCCATCCCAGTATCAAATCAGACTTTGTTATTGTGCTTTATGTATGGTATGATGAACTGGGAGTAATGTGAATACAGTTCAATGCTGACTTTCCTCCTCTGCTTAAACTTGGACACAGTACCTCTGAAAACTGGCTGTCATAATTCAGTCCTCAGAATCTGCAACTCTCTGGTTCAACCCACCTTAATCCAGGTTTAGGCCATTTTAAACCACTTGATTAATGTTTTTAAATAGGTGGTGCCCACGGTGAGCTGTTAAAAACACACAAAACACCTTGGTGGGCAGGCTTCAAAATCTTCCCTGCTTGTCCAAATCTGTTAGACAGCAATCTGAATCCCATTTACCTGGGAGTAAGCCACGGTGAATTCAGTGAGACTGACATCTGAGTGGACATAGTTAGGATTGCAGCCCGTCAGTATACACCAAATGACCAGTACAGGCATTTGAGACCAGGCAGGCTAGTAAAAATAAAAACGAGGGGTAGTAACCTTTTGTGAACGCTATTAGGCACGCTAACTGAACTTGCTTCCCTTTGGTAGTTAGAATTTTGCATCTGAGTATCTTGTGTTCTGATTTTAGAGAAAAGCTGTGTTTTGTGTCCTTGCTTTGTGTGGGAAATAACTTGATGGGATAAGGAAGGAAAGTCTGCTTTGCCTTTTCTTCCTTTCCCACAGAAACCAAGGCAATGCTATGAACTCTTCAAGCTTGCTTTGAACTCTGCAATTCAGTCCCAGAGGTGGAAGCGGCCAACTGTCTGTCGCCAATGAATTTTTCGTCGGGTCCTTTGAACACTTTCTGCTTACCAGAGATTCTTGTTCTCTCTCTTTGTATTAAAAGCATGCAATTTAGCAAATTTAGTTTGGCTGCCTGGCTTGTCTCGAGGTCTTCCAGAAACTAAACAATAAAGCTAAATTGCTTTCTGTTTGAGAAACTGTAAGAAGAAATTGTGAAGGTGAAGAGGGAGGAGATACCAATGATCAAAGAGTGACTAGGCACCAAGAGATGTGTTTTTTCCCTTCCTTATTAGCAGTTCTTTCCCCCTCCCAATAATATTTTATTAAGGTTTTTTCATAATACAGTACAAGAAAAGGTAACCTAAATAAAAACAAAAAGAGAAAGAGAAAATAAAATGCAGAGTCCTCTCTTAAAGGTCGATCTTAACCCTTGTCTCACATAGACAGGGGTGAGATTTCCTTTCTTCCCCCAATCGCCCACCCTGAGAGATCTTCCCTTCTCTGCCCCGTCATAAAGGGTCCTTCACCAACCATCCATCACCTTCCTGTGTATATAATCCCAATAAAACTCCCAGAGTAGAGGACACTAAGAAAAACAAAGGGGGGGGGGAGAGAAGAAGGAATATAAAAAGAATAGAAGCAAAAGGGAAAACAGAAAGAGAGATGAAAAGGACTTCTGATTTTCCATCTGTCAAAGTGTATTAGCAGTTCTGTATAGAAAAAGATATTCCCTTGCAAATGTTTCACAGTCACCCTTGGGAAAAAAGCTGCTTATTGATTTTAAGGCATTCTCTATTTATCTAAATATTTGGCCATTCTCTGGCAGTTGCAGCTTCATTTACCAGTGCCGATAATCCATGTAGCATATTTTTCATGCATCACGTCATAACTTCCTCATACATTTTCTCTCTTGGGATAGGGAGGCCAAGTGCAAATGATTTTTTTTTTTAATCAGGGGCGTTTGCAGAGGAAATGAGTGACTTATCTCAGGACTTGATAGTAGGTCCTCTAGAGAGTGATCTTGTCTGTAAATTAGGCTGTGCCATACAGCTCCTACCAATAAACTAGAGAGCCCAGCAAGAGATCAAAGTTCGTGGTTGGTTTGCTGCTGTTCATGCTTAAGGGAGAAGCAAAAGGGGAAAATCGGCATTCACAGTAAATGATTGTCTACTGCAAACCAGAGTTTACTGTCCATAGTTTACAGTGATGTGCAAATTGGGCATATGAGCTTTGTAGCTCTAAATTTCAGTTAGACAAATGTTTTTAAATCTTTATTGTGATATGCGTTGAATTCTAATTGTGGTATACATTTTATGTGAGCCTCTATTATAAGGTGTTGATTAACCTACAAGGCTTTGGGGGTTTTTTGTATTGCAAAAAGGCACACAAAATATACAGTGGTACCTCGGGTTAAGTACTTACCGTATTTTTCGCTCTATAAGACGCATCAGACCATAAGACACACCTAGTTTTTGGAGGAGGAAAACAAGAAAAAAAGTATTCTGAATCCCAGAAGCCAGAACAGCAAGAGGGATCGCTGCACAGTGAAAGCAGCAATCCCTCTTGCTGTTCTGGCTTCTGGGATAGCTGCACAGCCTGCATTCGCTCCATAAGACGCACACACATTTCCCCTTACTTTTTAGGAGGGAAAAAGTGAGTCTTATAGAGCAAAAAATACGGTAATTTGTTCCGGAGGTCCGTACTTAACCTGAAACTGTTCTTAACCTGAAGCACCACTTTAGCTAATGGGGCTGCCTGCTGCTGCCACGCCGCCGTAGCACGATTTCTGTTCTCATCCTGAAGCAAAGTTCTTAACCTGAAGCACTATTTCTGGGTTAGCAGAGTCTGTAACCCGAGGTACCACCGTATACCCCTCCATTCCAAACACTTGGATACGTGCATGTGTTCTCAAACGGGAAAACTGATTCGGTTTTATGTTTGACTTGCTAGCATTTGTACACTTTATTAGGGAGGGGCAATAGCACAAGCGTGGAGCATATGTTGTGCATGCAGAATGTCTCTTCTTCAGGTCCTAGCATCTTCGGTTAAAAAGGGATCAGGCAGCTCAGCTTCCCAATGTTTTGGATGATAGCCTCCACCAGCCCCAGCCAGCATGGTCAAAGGTCAGGGATAATGGGAGTTTTTATCCAAAACATTTGGAACATACCATGCTAAGGGTGGCGGAGGCAAGTGTTGATATAAAAAAATCTCTGACTGAGATCTTGGAGGGTTGCTGTCAGACAGAGAAGGCACATAGCAATCTTAAATCAGGTTGTTCAGAATTAATTGTAGCCTTTCTTTTCCTATTCTTTTCTAGTAGAATATTTATCAAATAGGTTTTGGGGTTGAATAGAATCCAGCAATATCTTGGGGTTGGGGGGGAATGACGCACAGTGGATGTTTTGGGGAGACTTCCAATGTGTAGAATAGGTACCGAAAGTTAGGTGAACCTTATCTTCCGTTGAAATCAGCAGGAACCGTATCCCCGTTTGAAACATTGAATTCAATGGAAAACAAGCCCATCTAAGTACCATGTTCTGTGTGTCCTTGAAAACCACAGTACTTCAGGTAGAACCTGTTTGTTCTTTGAGTGTTTGCCAAATGTGGGTAAGCTTTGGAGCATTTGCTTTCATACATGATACAGGGTTTTATGTAGAGGAAAAATTAATCTGAAAGGCATCAATGCGTCTCTCTCTCTCTCTCTCTCTCTCTCTCTCTCTCATGCTTGCACACTTATGTTCCTGCTACAGTTGCTCCCCAGAACTCCCAGGGCGTGTGTGTGTGTGTGTGTGTGTGTGTGTATGTGTATGCATGCAGTAAAACACAACATTGAGTGTCAATCATTACAGGCAAAATGCTAAAACCCTAAAAACTATATTAACCATGGGTAATAAGATTTCTAGGGACGCGGGTGGCACTGTGGGTAAAAGCCTCAGCGCCTAGGGCTTGCCGATCGAAAGGTCGGCGGTTCGAATCCCCGCGGCGGGGTGCGCTCCCGTTGTTCGGTCCCAGCGCCTGCCAACCTAGCAGTTCGAAAGCACTCCTGGGTGCAAGTAGATAAATAGGTACCGCTTACTAGCGGGAAGGTAAACAGCGTTTCCGTGTGCGGCTCTGGCTCACCAGAGCAGCGATGTCACGCTGGCCACGTGACCCGGAAGTGTCTCCGGACAGCGCTGGCCCCCGGCCTCTTAAGTGAGATGGGCGCACAACCCTAGAGTCTGTCAAGACTGGCCCGTACGGGCAGGGGTACCTTTACCTTTACCTAATAAGATTTCTCAAAAGTTTCTGGGAATAAAAAGGTTTTTCAAAGGGAAAGCAGAGCTAACACGATGAATTTACTTAAGAACTTAACACAGCAATGGCGCCACTTGCTGAAAAGACACTGCTTCCTCACCTTAACTCTCCACACTGAAAGCATATTTTATACAGTGGTACCTCGGGTTACATATGCTTCAGATTACATATGCTTCAGGTTACATACGCTTCGGGTTACAGACTCCGCTGACCCAGAAATATTACCTCGGGTTAAGAACTTTGCTTCAGGATGAGAACAGAAATCGTGCTCTGGCGGCACGGCAGCAGCAGGAGGCCCCATTAGCTAAAGTGGTGCTTCAGGTTAAGTACAGTTTCAGGTTAAGAACGGACCTCTGGAATGAATTAAGTACTTAACCCGAGGTACCACTGTATAGACGCTGAATATATCAGCCTGCCTCAGACCATTTTTGCATGTCATGGTAAGCCATAAACCTTACTTTGCTGTGCAGAAACAAATCTTCCTTCCTTCCTTCCTTCCTTCCTTCCTTCCTTCCTTCCTTCCTTCCTTCCTTCCTATTCACTCCAGTAAGAAACAAACCACAATCCCTGGCTTTGCATTTTGCATCTAAATCTTTTGCCACTAGTGACTTTACCAATTGTGGTTCGTTGGAGCAAAACAAACCGTAATCCCTGGTCTGCACATAACACAGTTAGCACAGAGGAGAGAAAAAGTTCCAGTAAGATGGTTCATTACCTCTGCAACATATAATTATGGCTTATTGTGACATGTGAATGAATCTCTCCTTGTAACTCAGCATTGTGGTCTCCTGAGATCTCAGTTGTGGTATCACAGCTCCTTCAGACACCCTCTTGGTCACCTGTCCCTTCAAAAATAAATAAACTGAAGATTGGGTTTTTGGTGCATTTTTGAGTTGTTTGTTGGTGGGTTGCCTTCTGTTGGTTTTGGAGTGTGTAGGTTTTGCCATTGTTTGGGGTGTGGGGTGGTGGTTTCACAGCATCACCAGTATTGCTTTTGGGAAATGGGTATTTTGTGATGCCCACAACAGTTTCTTAGATTTCCAAATGTGCCTGAGGCCCCAAAAATCTGGGGACCCCTGGTGTACTCTGATGGGGAGTGGCTCTCCAGAGGTCTTTCCCAGCACCTACTAACTAAGGTATTTTTCATAGTAAATGCCAGAGATTGAACACAGAGCCCTTTTGCATAGGAATCATGTGCTCTTTTTACTGGGCCACAACCCACCAGTGTTGTTGTGATGTGAACGCTTCACAGTTTCTTTCTCATGCTCCATTGAACTTCTTTGCCACACGAGGCTGTGTCTTGGAGACCCCCTGCGCACACCTGCTGACTCTGTAGCAAAACATATACTGAAGGTAAGCTGAAACCAGGCACAGGCATTAGAACCTCACTGGGAAGCCTTGCCTACATATTCCGGGACATAACATAGTTAAACATCTAGATTGTTTGGCTTACCTCCCTGTGTGAAGATGTGTTAATTGATGGTAAATTATTAACAGAACCACCATCCTAAAAGAGGGGCAGTGTCATCTCTTAATGAACTAAGTGTTTCAAAATGTGCTGGAAGCTTTTTTGTTTCGCAGAACTCCTGTCTAAGCAAAATAAGTGGTCAAACATTAAAAGGAAAAAAGCAATAATAGATTTCAGTACCTTTGAATTGTGCACTGTTTTCTCTGAGTCATTAAGACCACAGTATCTTTCTCCTTGGTACACTGTGTTTTTCATTTGGCACAGACTTTGGCTTAGCATTATGTGCAAACCAAACTATGCCTTAGCACAAGCAAGCAAACAATAGATTTCCAGAGCAAAGATCATGATTGCTGTGTCTTTCCTTGGTCCTGCTGTACTACCCGGGGCTAAACCATGGCTTGGGGTTGTGGTACATCTGAACCGGGGCCTGTGGTTTGCTTTGCTGCAGAGAAACCATACAGTTTAACCAAGGTTTGTTACTGGTTTGCCACTCATGGTTTGTCTGCAGCAAGACAAACATCAAACCCTGGTTTGGGCATTAGGTTATGTCAAGCCATAGTTTAGGACTGGGTAGCGCAGCAGGATCAGGTCTGAGGGAAGAGCTCAAGTGCTCTGATCTTTGCTCTGAGAACCTGCACGTTAGCACAAGCAAGGAAAGCCATGGTTTGGCTTAGAGTTACATGAGAACTGGCCAGTGTTCAGCTAGTAATCTGCTTCATTTAACTATTGAGGATTAAATAACTCCCAGGTTTCTTGAATGGATTTGATCTTTTTAGCATCTACTCCGTTGCTTCCCTTTAACTAAGCTTCACGTTTTACAATTCTTTTAAATGGTTCTGTGTTGGGTTTTTCTGGACAGTTTTCCATTTCCTGCCTCCAAACATCTTAACTGTTGTGCTAGTCAGACAATGCTTTTGATTGGAGCTGGTGGCTCTGGTATACAGTGGTTCCGCTCCTTTCTCTTCGGCCGTGCCCAGAAAGTGGTGGTGGGGAATGAGTGTTCAGACCCCTGGGCTCTCACTTGTGGGGTGCCTCAGGGTTCTGTCCTCTCCCCCATGCTTTTCAACATCTACATGCAGCCACTGGGAGAGATTATCAGGGGGTTTGGGTTGGGTGTTCAGCAATATGCGGATGATACCCTGCTCTACCTCTCTATCAAATCAGAACCAGTGAAGGTGGTGAATGTCCTGTGTGAGTTCCTGGAGGCGGTTGGAGGATGGATGGCGGCTAATGGATTGTGGTTGAATCCTGACAAGACAGAAGTACTCTTTTTGGGGGACAGGGGTCGGGCAGGTGTGGGGGACTCCCGTGTCCTGAATGGGGCAACTGTGCCCCTGAAGGAGCAGGTGCGCAGCCTGGGAGTCATTTTGGACTCACAGCTGTCCATGGAGGCGCAGGTCAAGTCTGTGTCCAGGGCAGCTGTCTACCAGCTCCATCTGGTACGCAGGCTGAGACTCTACCTTCCTGCAGACTGTCTCGCCAGAGTGGTGCATGCTCTAGTTATCTCCCGCTTGGACTACTGCAACACGCTCTACGTGGGGCTACCTTTGAAGGTGACCTGGAAACTACAACTAATCCAGAATGCAGCAGCTAGACAGGTGACTGGGAGTGGTCGCCGAGACCACATAACACCGGTCTTGAAAGACCTACATTGGCTCCCAGTACGTTTCCGAGCACAATTCAAAGTGTTGGTGCCCATCAGATGTCAAAGAGATGATGATGATGATGATGATGGTAGGTCTATTGTAAAATGTATTTTATTTGACTTCTGACACTCCTAATACTAAGGGTTGAGTTGAGGCAGGTAACATCTTTCTTATTCTGCTCTGTTGCTGGTTCTCAACATCTGGTTACAATAAAAATGTGCTGCTTCCAGAATGTGCAGAGACTGAGACTTTGGTGAGTCACTAGAGAATTGACTTCTAAAGTTGAGGTTACCTGAAGCACCAGTTTCATGTCCTTACAGTCCTGTTGTGTTTTTATTTGTATCTAGATTTAGTTTTGCCCAGGCATTTTGAAATTGCCATGTATGTCTTTTGCTGTCTTCCTAATTTCTCCTTGTGTTTGAGGCTCATCCTATGAGCTTTCTGTTTGGAAAACAAGATGATGATATTGTTCACGAATTCATAAATGCAAATTTCCCCAAAAGATTGTGTGAAAACTGGTTTTTCTTCTTGGTGTCTTTTCATGACTGTTTCTATTCAACGGTAATGCCCCCCTTTATAAGACAGGCTGTTCTTTCAGAAACTGAGGCTTTCTGGTTGGTTTGTATAATGAACGTTGGAAGGTTTGGGAGTTGAGTTCTGTATCATCTTCGTGCAGCTAATAGCGGCAAGTAACTGTATATAATTTATGTGGATTTGCACTTCCCCATTCTATAAAGACGGTTAAGTAAAGCATATATTGACAATGAAGGTTTCCTGATAGCATTGCAATTATATATCTAAAAAACAGCATGGAAAATAAAATATTGTGATATTGTGAAATATCGCTGATCAGGATCTCCCAGTTTTTATTGATTTGCTGTCCCACATGGCTGCTTTGAATACCAGGGGTCATTCTAACTTACCCTCTCCCATTGACAAAACTACTAGTAGCTCTGCAGAGAAAAATGAATAGGTGCCATATGAGTTTAAGTTTCACTCCATAGAGCTAATAGCTTTCTTTTTTTGGGGGGGGGGGAGTCCTCTGTGCTTGTTTGTAGGTATGTGATTTAGATTAGAAAATGACACCACCTTCTCCACTTCCCAGATCTTTGAAGTAGTCCTACGGGACTGCTAATTATTAGATGGAAAACCACCAACAAACCCCTCCCCTCAATGGAAAGACCATACTCATTGATTTCCCCCTGTAATTCTGCTTTGGCCCTTTGCACGAAGCAACTTGCATTTGTTAGCCTGTGAGATCTGGCATGTGGGGCAGAATGGCTGCAGTGCTGGTTGATAATCATGACATTTACTGAAAAAATATGGCATGGTTAAGTGGGGTAGCCACTTGTTTTTGACCAAAGAGTACCAGAGATAGCAAATACGTTGCTGTGCTGCTGTTATATATTTATTTAGATTTTGTACCCACCCTTCGCCACAAGGTGCCAGAGTGGGTCACAGCAATGCAACCTGCCTCCCTCAATTCAGTATTACAATTAAAATTTGCAGTCAGCATCATAGGGTAGGTCCTACAGATACATCTCTTGGGCATCAATGGCAAATATTAAGTACACGATAGAAGCTTTACAGTGTTTCACCTCTGTGGAGAGAGGATTTTACAACATAGGGGTTGCCATAGAAAATGCCCTCTCCCAGGTTGCTCAAGAAAACTTCTGCCAGTGGTGAAGCTACCAAGAGGGCCCCTGCTGCCCATTTTAACACCCGAGAAATTCTGTAGGGCATTTCAGATATTTGAGGCCCGAGCTGTTTGGGGCTTTAAATCCATCACTGAATTTGGCTCAGAACTGACCTGGCAGCCATCGCAACTGATCTAATATAATAATAATAATAATAATAATAATAATAATAATAATAATAATAATAATAACAACAACAACAACAACAACAACAACAACAATAATGTATTATTTATATCCGCCCATCTGGCTGGGTTTCCCCAGCCACTCTGGGCGGCTTCCAACTGAATATTAAAAACAATACTGCATTAGACATTAAAAACTTCCCTAAAGAGGGCTGCCTTCAGTTGTCTTTTAAAAGTAAAATAGTTGTTTATTTCCTTGACATCTGATGGGAGGGCGTTCCACAGGACAGGTGCCACCACCGAGAAGGCCCTCTGCCTGGTTCCCTGTAACCTTACTTCTCGCAGTGAGGGAACCGCCAGAAGGCCCTCGGCGCTGGATCTCAGTGTCCGGGCTGAACGATGGGGGTGGAGATGCTCCTTCAGGTATACAGGACCGAGGCCGTTTAGGGCTTTAAAGGTCAGCACCAACACTTTGAATTGTGCTCGGAAACATACTGGGAGCCAATGTAGGTCTCTCAGAACCGGTGTTATGTGGTTCTGGCGGCCACTCCCAGTCACCAGTCTAGCTGCTGCATTCTGCCGCAATATGTCATCCCACTCTTCCTTTAAATGTTTGTGGAGGGGCATGGTCTTAAATAACCATTTCCTATGTTTAACCATAGGACTATACCGCCTCCAATCACCTCCTTTCACAGCAATAAAATTTACGACCCTCCACACCTCTCCCATAACAACACACAACTGTTGCTAGTTTCAACCATAGACTGTCTTGTGACCCTGTTTGCAAGGTACATTCTCTTGCCCTTTTAAAAATTGCTCCTCCGAAACAGTCTTGCAACAACCAAGTCTGTGCAAGTTACTGTTGTTTTATGACCCCATCTTTTCCCACAAGTGCCTTCTATTTGGTTTTTGGGTTTGTTTTGTTTTTGCATATCACTCGACCCTCTTGATGTTTACAAAAGCTTCTCTGCTTGATTGATTGATTGGCAGCAATTCTCACTTGCCTGGTCATTTTTCTTCTTCTTTTGTCTGGAAGGCAGTATATAGTAAATAAGCAGAACTCTGTGTGAGTGATCAGGAAGTAAGGTGTGTCCTGCTGAATAATTCCTGCAGAAGAAACCAGTGTGGCTTGCTTTTGTTCAAGTGAAGTCATCTGAAAGAAGCCCCCTCCCCCAAGCTCTTTTAGGGTAAAGGCACCTGATACAGCATCAATGAAATACAGTGGTACCTCGGGTTACATACTCTTCAGGTTACAGACTCTGCTAACCCAGAAAAAGTACCTCGGGTTAAGAACTTTGCTTCAGGATGAGAACAGAAATCGTGCTCCGGTGGCGCGGCAGCAGCAGGAGGCCCCATTAGCTAAAGTGGTGCTTCAGGTTAAGAACAGTTTCAGGTTAAGAACGGACCTCTGGAACGAATTAAGTACTTAACCCGAGGTACCACTGTAGTCTATGAGAGCCCCTTGATCCCTGGAGTTTTTTGAAGCAATATTTGCCAACCCTGGCTAAATTTTCTTTCTTTCTTTTTTTCTTTCTTTCTTTCTTTCAGTTGGCAAACACGAGCTGACTGGGCACAAAGTGGCCGTGAAGATCTTGAACAGGCAGAAGATTCGCAGCCTTGATGTGGTGGGGAAAATCCGCAGAGAGATTCAGAACCTGAAGCTTTTCCGGCATCCGCACATAATCAAGCTGTAAGTTCACGGATGTTTCCGTTCAAGAATAATCTCCCTGGCGCTGGGTGTTCCTTGAGAAATGGAGCTCTCCCGTTCAATGGGCAAAATGAATGTTGGCAGGTTTTCTGGTGTGATTCTTGTTTCTCCTTTGTGCTATAAACCAGTCATGGCAAGCAACCATTTATAACTCACAGGGAGCCGGAAGGCTCTTGGCTAAAATGTCGAGTGAAGGCTTTTTCAGCCGCACAATAACAAGGATAGAAAATAACTCCCTTGGGGAAGTCAGTGGAAGCAAGGCTTGAATATGTGTGTGGGGTGTGTGTGTGTGTTTTAGTACTAGGTAATGCAGTTGCCCCATGGCAAGCAGTTAAACGTCTACCTATTATGGTGTGTATCCTCTTCTGACTACCTGCTTGTGTTGCAACTGCAGTAGGTCTTAGGAGCCAATATCACGATTTTTAATTAAATGTATACCCTACCTTTCTACAAATGTATACAAGGTGGCTTACGCAAAAACGACACAGTTCCAAATAAGACAAAAGCGCAACCTATAAACAAGACAAAGTGCAATCTAAAAAGCAAAACCAGCAAGCAGCAGATCATACCGTAGAAGATCAGGGGCCATAAGACTCTCCTCTCTTCCCTTCCTCTGATTCCAATTTCTTCCGCAAGCCTTATCCAGGGTTCTCTCTTTACCAGGGTTTGCAACCAAGATCTGAAACAGCTTCCAATGTTAAGAAGGGGTTTCTTTAGCAGTAGCACTCAATGCTGATGTAATGCACCATCACGGTTAAGGCAGAGGGAGTGCTGTGAGGTATGGCAAGGGTCAGGGAGAATAATAATAATAATAATAATAATAATAATAATAATAATAATAATAATAATTTATTTATACCCCGCCCATCTGGCTGGGCTTCCCTAAACAGGGCTGCCTTCAGATGTCTTCTAAAAGTCTGGTAGTTGTTGTTCTCTTTGACATCTGGTGGGAAGGGCGTTCCACAGGGAAGGCGCCACTACCGAGAAGGCCCTCTGCCTGGTTCCCTGTAACTTGGCTTCTCGCAGTGAGGGAACCGCCAGAAGGCCCTCGGCGCTGGATCTCAGTGTCCGGGCTGAACGATGGGGGTGGAGACGCTCCTTCAGAAATACTGGATTGCATGATCCTGAGTTCCCCTAAAAATCTTGTAACCCTGGTTCAAAACACCGGGAGTGGTATATTTGCATTGCTTCTATGTGCCTCATCCTTTTACAACACACAGTCCATCCAACGTATAACCTAGTTGATCAAGAACCTGCTTTCTCAGAATCTCCTCTCCTTGTTTTGATGCTGTCCCTAGCTGTGGAAGCTTTTGCCATAGTCAAGTCATACTGCCTCTTGGGTGATGTGTGGTAAAATAGACTTGGTGGTTGAAATGTTTCCCCCAGCTCCAGACAGTAGTACTTCATATTTTCTTTGGTCCAGGATAGTCCAAAGCAGTCCCTGAAGACTTTCAGGAGTCTGGGGCATCAATAAAAGCTACCATGGATTCCCTCCAGGTGCCACAGGTCTGCTCTGCATTTTTTACTGACTCAGAAAATCCTGTGATAGCTGCATGTGTAAAGGAAAGGCCTGAAGCAAATCCTTCGCACTCTGAATGTGAAAGTAAGCTCCATTGAACCTGATGAAACTTCACTTCTAGATAAGCACATGTATTATTTTGTTGCTCATCCGTACACACCCTTTAATTGGAAGAGCTTTGTATGGCTCAAGTAAGTGTACACAGTGAGCAAAATAATATATTTTCTTTCTCAGGTACCAAGTTATCAGCACCCCATCCGATATATTCATGGTAATGGAATATGTTTCAGGAGGTGAACTGTTTGATTACATCTGTAAAAATGGAAGGGTAAGTCTACCCAGTTTTTTCAAAATCCTCCCTATATTTTTCATGAGTGGGCTGCTGACCAGAATTGTGAGTTCATTGGTTCAGACTAGATGTTGAAAGCGAAGTATGCGGAAAGTATACTTCACATTCGAGTAGTCTGCTTATATGAACGTTCTCTGTTTTAGAAAATTGCAATTTCACAGTTCATGGAACAGAGCAAGTGACTGGACTGTTCTCTAACCCCATGTTACATCGTTCCCACAATCACTTTTATGAGCCATGTCTTTGTGCAGAGCAGCCCATCTTGAGTTCTAGGACCCAGTCTCTGACTTATTTAGAAATGGCATCAACTCTGGTACTGTGTAGATCAGCAGTAGTGGGTGATAGGATGCATAAAATGTTCACATACATGTAAACAAATACCAGTGGTGTTTTCCTCCCCATTTCTGCAGTTAACTTTCGAAGAAAGTATCCACAATAAGTACTTCTGATCAGTAACACCACTCTTCTAATAGTAGTAGCATTGTATGCCAGTTCTTTTTCATAGAATTGTACAGTTGGAAGGGACCCCATGAGAAAGGCATTTGACTCCCTGCATTGCAGAAATCACAGCTAATCACAGACCGATGACCATCCAACCTCTGTTTAAAATCATGCAGTGAAGGAGAGACCCATCACCTTCCAAAGTATTTTTCCCCTCAATGTATTTATTTTCCTGGAAGCAGATGCAGAATAACGGACAATGAACTGGAAAGGAGAATGACAGGCACTCTTTTTCCTACCAGTGAAGTCATGTATCTGTGGCTGCAACTTTTTCCTTCCCTTCCTTATTGATATATTTGTATGACGGATGAATGGTTGCACACTGGTAAGAAGCGGCACGGAAAGGCATTTGGCAAGGCTGCAGTCTAACTTGTAGCTTCAAGGATCAAGGCTGATCTTTGGTCTTGTAACTCACTGGTAAGAGTACATGTTTTGCATGCAGAAGGTCCCAGGTTCAAATCCTGAAATCTCCAGTTAGAAGTGTGAGGCCGCCTTTGCCATGAAACCCTGCTAGCCATATTCAGGGAGATAAAGTCTGGGCAAGATGGGCAGTAGTCTGACCGTATATATGACAGCTTCCATTGTGTTTTCCTTGTGCTTATTTGAGCTCTGTGAAAGCAAGAGCTTTTCCATTGGTCTCATGGTGGGGGGGGGGTCTTTAAGTATCCGTTTCCATTGCCAACATGGAGCTACAATCAGTCGAGATGCCCTAGTTCATATGAGAACTGCAGTAGGGTCTGATGAAGCTTTGTGTGATATCTTTGATCTTGGTCTAGTCAGTGTCAAAAGGTGTCAGTACAGTGGTACCTCGGGTTACAGACGCTTCAGGTTACAGACTCCTCTAACCCAGAAGTAGTACCTCGGGTTAAGAACTTTGCTTCAGGATGAGAACAGAAATAGTGTGGCAGCAGCGGGAGGCCCCATTAGCTAAAGTGGTGCTTTAGGTTAAGAACAGTTTCAGGTTGAGAACGGACTTCTAGAACGAATTAAGTTCTTAACCCGAGGTACCACTGTATTTATACTGAACCAGAGTTTTTACCCAAAGGGATCCTTCGTATTGTTTTCAAAACCAAACAATGTTTGGCATTGTTTAGAATGCCACCTTAAGCGGGAACTGATGGACGTCTGGTTTTGCTATCAGAATGATTGATAGCTTTTCATATGTGAAGTTGCATTATCACGTATTAGCAAAATCACGTATTAGCATTGCTAAAAGTGTGTCGCAGTTTCAAAAGAGTTTGGTTTAGTTGCGGGTTGGAGAGGTTGAGGATTTATGTGTGTGTGTTGACATTTTAAACCATGTTAGATACCCTTATTAAGTAAAGTCAATGTGACAAAGCATCTAAGAAGCTGTTTTCTGAATCATGAAACATCGGTTTTGACACAGCTACGCTTTTCAAGGACCAAATCGTTTTTTTCTCTTTTTTTGGAGACAGCAAAGTTCTTAATCTAGCTCTTGCCACTACCACTAAGTAAGCAAGACTTGTTTAACTTTTCCAACTTCTTTTGTACCCCAGCATTTTTCTCCCCACCCTGTTTTTGAACAAAACAAAACAGGGAATATATTTGGCATCCTAATGCCACAAAGCTGACATGCTCTGCCATTAAAAAATTGGAAATGCTCAAATGTCTTGCAGTATGTTTGTGTGTTTGTTTGTTTGATTGATTGATTGATTGTATGTGTGTGTGTTTGTTTAAAAATGTATCCCTTTCCTTGTTTTTCTCTCTCCCTTCCTCTCTTGTTAGCTTGATGAAAAGGAGAGTAGACGTCTGTTCCAGCAAATCCTTTCTGGTGTGGATTATTGCCATAGGCATATGGTAGTGCATAGAGACTTGAAACCTGAAAATGTACTGCTTGATGCACACATGAATGCCAAGATTGCCGATTTTGGTAGGTTTCCTTTGATGAATGTCTCTTATTTTTTGGTATACAATGAACATTTATGTAGTACTGAGTTCCTGGTGCTTGCATTGAACTCTGATACTAAACAGAGATCTGTGTCTTGTGGTACTAAGGTGTTCCTTTGCCTATTTAGGAAGCAAAAGAAAGAAGGGTTCTTAAGGTCTGTCCCCCAAGTTTTTTTGTAGCTGTTAACTTCTAGAATGCATTGATTATTTTCTTTCTTTGGGGGCAATTCTTTTTGTTGGAACACTGCAGAAAAATGCTATCGAGGCATCCTTCTCCTTTGAGGCTCTGCTCATTTAGGAAACATTTAACTCAATACTGCTCCTGTTTGCATTATTATTTTTTAATTAACAAAATACATTGTTTAGAAATTTCAGAAAAAATGGTAACTAAAACAAATAAGAACAAACAAACAAAAAAATGCCAAACAGTGATTCAACAGCTCAATAATTAGTCTCCCTCACCAGGTAAAATTGGTCTGCGGGATGTTTAATTCTATATAGACTAACAGATGTGGAAGATTAGCTCCTACATCCAGATGATGCTCCCATTTTGTATTTAAAAACCTCAGTATAATATACTTTAGTGAAAGCCAGTGGCATTAAAAAATAACACTGCAGTGCATTCTGTATACTTGCCTATTGCTGTTTGAAATCAAATGCAAACTGTTTACTTTGGATTTAAATTCGAACGCTCAACATGCATCTTGGTGATTAAACCACCCAAGAGGAAAAGCAAATGTCTTACTAAATCCTATTTACTCTGCCTTCTTTTCTGTTTATATGGGATTAAAGCCGGTGCCAAAACTCGCTTTGACCAAGCTTATGTAATGTGAATTTGCAGCCCGATCCTGTGCTTGTTAACCTGGTAGTAAGTCGCACGAGTTCCATGGGGACATTCCAAGAAACCCTTCATAAGCATTGCATCCTTAACAGTGCAGTCCTATGCATGTTTACTCAGAAGTAACCTCCCACAGTGGGGCTTACTACCAGGTAAGTGTGTAGGATGGCACCCTTCATCTTCCCTGCTTCACTATGTGAGTTGGCACCTTACCACCAGCCGCCCACTGTATCAGCCTGCAGTCCCTTCTTCCTAGTCCATCCTTTTAGTGAAGAACCTGTTTTCTAGACAGAAGAGCCCGCCCCGCCCACCAATCCTTAAATATATCATATATCCATGCTATTTGTATGCTGCCTTGGCTTTTAAAAAAACTGAGTCTAGAGAAAGCAAATCCACAAACACCTGCACTGTGGATTGTCCTTACAAATAATTCATGGCATATAAATTTGAATATATGGCTGCGTAATCCTGGCCTTGGTTTTGTTCCCATGGTGTTTTAGCCCCTGCCCTTGTTAACAGCTCTGAGGTCTCTGATGAAAGATGCTGTGCAAATGCTAAGTACCGTATTTTTCACTCTATAACACGCACCCGACCATAACACGCACGTAGTTTTTAGAGGAGGAAAATCCGTAGGCATGCCACCCGTAGGCATTCCCTCCATAACACGCACAGACATTTCCCCTTACTTTTTGGGAGGAAAAAAGTGAGTGTTATGGTGCAAAAAATACGGTATTTAGGTATTTCAAAGGTACGGTATAATTGGAGGTTCACCACCTTGCCGCATCTTTCCTCTCTGGTGGACTGCTACATCTCAATGCCCAAACACTTTGGGACAGCAAGCAGCTTTGCTTATCTTTAAAGTAGAATGTCATTTTAACTTTCCAATATTAAATATGGTTTAGAACAGCATTAACACAAGGAGCTGCCTTCTCCCAAGCTGGATTGCTGCCCAAGTGGCCCACTGTATCTGCTCTCACTGGCAATGGCATTCCCAGGCAGATATCCTACCCCTTTTTTGCTGGAGAGGCTGGAAACTGAACTTGTAGACTTCTGCATGCAAAGCATATTCTCTGTTGCTTGATGTATGGCCCTTCCCCTTCTGCCAGCCCTTTGCAAATACAGTGGTACCTCAGGTTACATACGCTTCAGGTTACAGACTCCGCTAACCCAGAAATAGTGCTTCAGGTTAAGAACTTTGCTTCAGGATGAGAACAGAAATTGTGCTCCGGCAGTGCGGCGGCAGCAGGAGGCCCCATTAGCTAAAGTGGTGCTTCAGGTTAAGAACAGTTTCAGGTTAAGAACGGACCTCCAGAACGAATTAAGTACTTAACCCAAGGTACCACTGTAGAGTAAGTAATTTGCCTGTGCTTGGCTTTAAGGGGAGATGAGCTGTCCTTCTCTGGCTGAGGTGGGGAAACTTTTTGGCTCAGCAGGCCAGAACCTTATCTGGCCACAGCCCTGCAGGCCAACTTTGACCGGTGGGCAGGACAACCCACCCGCCAATCACAGAACAGCATTATTCTGTTGGATGATTGACAGGTAGGTTGTCCTGCTAAGCTGCCAAAACCCCTTGCATAGTGGTTCCCAAGGGCCCAACAGCCAGCTGGCTGTGGAGGGCTTGGAGTCCCCAGCACAAAGCAGTTTGCATACCCTTTGCAGCTGATCTGGCAGGGTTCAGCTTTACCACCCGTCAGCTGCTGCTGGGGAGTAGAGCCAAAGCCTGTCATCCCATGCCAATGTACAACTGGGAACTACACACCTGTGAACTGGCGACTGCATCTCTACCTGCCCTATACCTAGCGTCACATATGACGTCAGGTGTGGAATGGGTGAGTGCGGTTTGGGGAAATGGCTACATTGGTACCTCGGGTCTGGGTTACAGACTCCGCTAACCCAGAAATATTATCTCGGGTTAAGAACTTTGCTTCAGGATGAGAACAGAAATCGTGCAGCAGTGGTGCAACGGCAGCAGGAGGCCCCATTAGCTAAAGTGGTGCTTCAGGTTAAGAACAGTTTCAGGTTAAGAACAGACCTCCAGAACATAGCTGTCAACCTCCCCCTTTTTTGCGGGAAATTCCCTTATTCCAGCGCTGTTTCCCACTGCTTCCCGCTGCTATCCCGGATTGTTAGATATCCCGTAGACTGTCCCCAGGACAGGTGAGGCTGCTGATCCCTTATTTTCGAGGCTGCTGATCCCTTATTTTCAAATCTGAAAGTTGACAGCTATGCTCCAGAATGAATTAAGTTCTTAACCCGAAGTACCATTGTACTTTGAAACCCTGGTGAGCTGGGTTTGGCCCATGGGCCAGAGATTCCCCACTTTGCTGTGCTACAGAGATGATCCTGCACATTTGTGCTGTGCCACCACTGCATGTCACCTTAGCAGAGCTGTGCCTTTTGATCTAATTACGTACACTTGAGAAGCATGATGTTGTCTGGGTTGTGGCTACCGTTGCCGCTCGCTTCCCACTCTTGTCCCCTTCCTTCCTGCAGAAGCAAAAACAAAAATAAGCTACAACTTGCAAGTGGTTGAGGGGTCATGCTGAAGTGGTGATGCGTCAACTGAAGGAGACTTAGCAATGAATGATAGCAGCATGATATCTCTGTTCTTCTTTATGTGAAGGGTACATGACATAGCATTTCCTCTTTACGGGTCCAATGTTAAGTCATTCTCAGAGTAGGCTCATTGAAATCAGTGGACTTTAGTGGTCTACTCAGGGTTTGCCTTATCAGTGGTCCTCCAGCTGTTTTGGGACTACAATTCCCATCATCCCTGGCCACTGATCCTGTTAGCTAGGGATGATGGGAGTTGTAGTCCAAAAACAGCTGGAGGGCCAAGTTTGGCCTCCACTTAGCTGGACATCATCCTGTGATTTGACGTTTGGATGTGACATCTATAAAATATGCTTGTCATTAGTTGCTGATTGAGTTTCTTATTAATTATATTAGCAAGTTCTTAAAACTGATGCAGAGGAACATTTCTTCCCTAACTTCTGGGACACAGCTGCTGTTTTGTTTTCTTAAACTCCCTTCAGAATTCTTGGTCTTGCCACATTCTGGTACAAGCCTCAAAATAGCCAATTCAGTTTTTCCTAAAAATTCAGCTTGGGGGGCAGGGTGGGACTCATTTACCCTGTTGTGTATAATTTCTGTTCAGATTACAACCATAAATCTTATTTCTTTACATTACTGTATGTTTGGTATCATCATTTTACTTTTTCTGCCTGTAACAGTGTGCAGGTAGGCCAATAATTTTTTTTAGCACTGTGAGAGGCTTTAATATATGTTCTGGGGCTCGTCCTCTTCATTTGAACTTTTGTGCATTTTCAGGCCTCTCAAATATGATGTCAGATGGAGAATTTTTAAGAACAAGCTGTGGTTCTCCTAACTATGCTGCTCCAGAAGTAATTTCAGGAAGGTAGTTTCTCTTCTTGGATAAATGTATAATATGTATTGTCAAAAACAAAGCCCTGCTCTTCAGTGTTAAAGCCGCAAAGTAGATTGCTGAACTTCCAGGTTTGGAAACTTGAAATGTCTGACTTTAGTGACTTTTTTTGGTTCCTTTCAATGCTTGTTATGTATAAGACCTTCTCGGGGGGGTTGGCATTTGGACTGTCAATAATAATAAGTCAAGATCTGAATATGAGCCTTTGGCTGCACATGCAGCCATTCCATTTCTCCCTTTTACACAAACCATTTTGTCCAAATTGGGAAAATACAGTTAAAAGCAAGACTTCTGGCTTGTTTATGTGAAAGGAAAATGGAGGGGCTGCATGCATGCTGACTTGTATCCTCCATGGAGTCGTCCTGCAAACAGTGGCATCACCACAACTTATTAGAATGAAGTAGGAGCAGGATAGCAGTGATGTTGGGGATGCACAGGTGCATCATGGGAGCCATTCATTGCTCACACTGGTGTACCCAACCATGCCACTGTGCTAACCATCCCTTTCATCATGCCATTATCAGGAGGGCAGTCCAACTGGTGCAGTCCAACAAGATACAATCATCCTAACACTGCCTATAACTTGTCCAAGTGGTTAACAAAAACCCCGCAGTTTGCCAATTTTAGACATTCAGCTTTGCTGGAAATATGCAAGCTCTTGGCTTTAATGAAGATGATAAACTCATATCTTTGGGGCATGCTTGGGAAAATACCGTATTTTTCACTCTATATGACGCACCAGACCACAAGATGCACCTAGTTTTTGGAGGAGGAAAACAAGAAAAAATATATTCTGAATCTCAGAAGCCAGAACACCAAGAGGGATTGCTGCGCAGTGAAAGCATCAATCCCTCTTGCTGTTCTGACTTCTGTGATAACTGCGCAGCCTGCATTCGCTCCATAAGACGCACACACATTTCCCCTTACTTTTTAGGAGGGAAAAAGTGAGTCTTATAGAGCAAAAAATACGGTAATTTCAGTATCTTAAGAACCAAGGTGACCATGATCCTAGGAGGGTTTTCAGGCTTTGCCATCTGAATTTAAATTATCGTAATGTGGTTTTGGTTTTATCAATTCCTCCTTAGTGGGAAATGTATTGGGTGATATTCCTAGCGCTGTGATGCCAGCAGAGGCATCCATTTATAGAAAAAGCAGGGAGAAAAATAGTAGCCATGGTTATGAATAACCAGGGCTTGCCTCTAAACAGGTACTTGACATAGACATGGTGGCTAACTAAAAGTTCACCACACTTTTTTTTTTGGTCCATTTTATAGCAACAGTTAAAAGCACATTGAATTTTAGTGCTGTGTGCAGTCTTTTCCATTAATTGCTGAATGACTGACAAACCAGATGAAGAAGTGCTTTGTGTATGTGTTACCTGAACAAAATTTAATGATGAGCTTCATTTTTCAGGTTATACGCAGGTCCTGAAGTGGATATATGGAGCAGTGGCGTTATTCTCTATGCTTTGTTATGTGGAACACTTCCATTCGATGATGATCATGTGCCAACTCTTTTTAAGAAGATATGTGATGGTATCTTTTATACGCCTCAGTACCTGAATCCAGCAGTAATTAGCCTTTTGAAACACATGTTGCAGGTGGATCCCATGAAGAGAGCTACAATCAGAGACATAAGGTATTTTTCATTTGTAGTAAAAAATAAAATATAGACCAGGATGCGCCCCTTTTTCTAAATTTTTATGCTAGTGTATTAAAAATTAGATTTAATACAACCTTCATTTTAATTTCCTAGAGGTTTGAATAACTTCCTACGCTCATGCTTCAAAAACAGTATTTGCAGGATTCATTTCTTTGCTTTCGCATTGTTTTTCTTAGTTATGGTAATGTATTAAGTCCCTACCATATATTTAGCTTTATCATATGTTGATTTTTATGTTAGATTTCATTGTAATTCAAATGTTTTGCAACCACCATTCAAGTACACGAGAATAAGCTTTAAATAACAGGAAAATAGACTCATATTGACACGGGTGGCGCTGTGGGTTAAACCACAGAGCCTAGGCCTTTCCAATCAGAAGGTCAGCAGTTTGAATCCCTGCAACGGGGTGAGCTCCCGTTGCTCAGTCCCTGCTCCTGCCAACCTAGCAGTTCGAAAGCATGTCAAAGTGCAAGTAGATAAATAGGTACCGCTCCGGCGGGAAGGTAAACGGCGTTTCCGTGCGCTGCTCTGGTTCACCAGAAGCGGCTTAGTCATGCTGGCCACGTAACCCGGAAGCTGTCTGCCGGCTCCCTCGGCCAATAAAGTGAGATGAGCGCCGCAACCCCAGAGTCGGCCACAACTGGACCTAATGGTCAGGGGTCCCTTTACCTTTAGACTCATATTATAAAATATGTAGAAAAGATTAAGTCAGTTTTAAATCAAGTTGTGAACAGAGTGTTGTATCTTATTCTAGCTTCACTTTTAGATATCTGTCAGAGATTATAAGTTGTATTCTACATCAGTCATACTCAAGAGTAGACCCACTGAGATTGCTAGACATGACTAACTTAGGCCCATTAAGTTCAATGGGGCTACTCTGAATTGAATCCAATCAGACACAATTCAATATGAGATGAAGGCAACAATGCTGCCCCACTTAGAATGGGGAATAAGCCCCGTTTGAATAGACTTGGTTAGGATTGCAGTGTAAGAGAAGTACTCATGTTTAGACTCTGTAAGAAGCATTAACTAGAAGGCATATATTGGGTCGAGAGAATACTAAAAGGCTTATATCGTAGCCTGATGACTACTTTGGCCACAGTTGCAGCAATTATCACAGCATTCTGCTGTGAGCCACATCAAATTCCATTCTCAAAGTGAGAACTCAAAGTTCTTAAGCTGCTGAGTCAAAGTAAAATCCGTATTTGCCATGTTTTGTTGATAAAAGGCTTTCTAGCTAATACACCAATTAGCTTTTGAAATGACTGGATCGTTTGGCATCTAGGGAACACGAATGGTTCAAGCAAGACCTCCCCAAGTACCTCTTTCCCGAGGACCCGTCTTACAGTTCAACGATGATTGACGACGAAGCCTTAAAAGAGGTCTGCGATAAATTTGAATGCACAGAGGAGGAGGTGCTGGGCTGCCTGTATAACCGGAACCACCAGGATCCTTTAGCGGTCGCCTACCACCTGATTATAGATAACAGGAGAATAATGAATGAAGCAAAAGACTTCTATTTGGCTACGAGCCCACCAGATTCCTTTCTCGATGATCACTTCTCCCGCCCCCACCCCGAAAGAGTGCCATTTTTAGTGGCTGAAACGCCAAGGCAACGCCATACGCTTGACGAGCTAAACCCACAGAAGTCCAAACATCAAGGGGTCAGGAGAGCTAAGTGGCATTTGGGGATCCGGAGCCAGAGTCGACCCAACGACATCATGGCAGAAGTTTGTCGAGCAATCAAACAGCTGGATTACGAGTGGAAGGTGAGATGATTCCTTTCTGCTAACAGATGATGGTTTGAAAAGGAAGTTACAAAAATAGGCTTAGGGTTGAATCCCAACTCAGTGGACTTGTCGTGTCTGTCTTCATTGGCATCAACCTATCCATTACTGTTTTGGGGGTCCCTTAGTTTATTTATTTTTTAAAAGGTGGGATTTTAACTTTCAACTATGTTTCCTATGGGACGTGGGTGGCGCTGTGGGTTAAACCACAGAGCCTAGGACTTGCCGATCAGAAGGTCGGCGGTTCAAATCCCCGCGACGGGGTGAGCTCCCATTGCTCGGTCCCTGCTCTTGCCAACCTAGCAGCTCAAAAGCACGTCAAAGTGCAAGTAGATAAATAGGTACCACTCTGGTGGGAAGCTAAACAGCGTTTCTGTGCGCTGCTCTGGTTTGCCAGAAGCGGCTTAGTCATGCTGGCCACATGACCCGGAAGCTGTACGCCGGCTCCCTCGGCCAATAAAGCAAGATGAGCGCCGCAACCCCAGTCGGCCACGACTGGACCTAATGGTCAGGGGTCCCTTTACCTTTACCTTTATGTTTCCTAGGTGGTAAATCCATACTACTTGCGTGTTCGAAGGAAGAATCCAGTGACCGGCACGTATTCCAAAATGAGCCTCCAGTTATACCAGGTCGACAGTAGGACTTACCTACTGGATTTTCGTAGCATTGATGGTATGTCATGTCGATCATTTGCCACCAACCTCTTACTTATCCAAAGTGCTGCAAAACATTTATTGTGCTTTTCTGGCCCTCAAACCTGTGAGGCAAACCACTATTATTCCACACGTGGGATCTGAGGATGGCTTAAAAACACAATGAGATTTACTGCAGCGGGTTTAATCTATTAATTCATTATTATTACAGTGGTACCTTGGTTGTCGAACGGCTTGGCTCCCGAACAAATTGGCTCCCGAACGCTGCAAACCCGGAAGTTAGTGTTCTGGTTTGTGAACATTTTTCTGAAGACGAACGCCTAATGGGGCTTCCACGGCTTCCAATTGAGTGCAGGAAGCTCCTGCAGCCAATCGGAAGCCGTGCCTTGGTTTTTGAACTCTTCCGGGAATTGAATGGATTAAGTTCAACATCCAAGGTACCACTGTATTATTAATTCAGACTTAATAGTTACTTGTTACCTGGAGGTCTCCAAGCAATTTACAACACATCTAAAACATAAATATAAATACACTTTTCCATCAGAAACGGGGGGTGGGAACCATAGGAAGCTTTTAGTAACAAAACAACATAATTTTAGTTCTTATTAAAAACCTGGGGAAAGAGATAAATTTTTACCTGCTGCTGAAAAGATATCAACAAAGGTAACCATGCCTGGGGAGAGCATTCCACAGAATGGGAGCCACCACCGAAAAGGCTGTCTCAGTGTCCCTACCCTCTGAGCTACCCTCGGTTTAAGCATCTGGGAGTGGCATTCCAGAAGAAATTGGGGTCCTGAGCTGTAAAGAGCTTTGAGCTTTCGTTTCTTCCTTTTAGTTTTATTGCACATAGCCAAAGGCTGCCCCAATGTACACAGAATCATTCAACAATTAAAAGAAAATATACTGAATTGATACAAAAAACTTAAAACATTTATATTATCAAGACATTACCTACTCTAAGCAGAGCTATAAAAGTACCTTAATATACAAGTTAAGACATTAAACAATAAAATTTATAAGCTAAAATTATCACATGGCCACTAATATATTAAAAATAATGTTAATTAATGCAGAATTAAAGCAATCTGTTCACCTCAAGCCTGTCAGCAGTTGTGCCGCCACATTCTCTACTGTTACCACATGTGGAGGTGAATGCTGGCCATGACTTTTCATGGAGGAAAGGTACCAGGGTATCATAGTGATGATAGTTGTATGAGAGACTCGGGTTTAGAGATGGTATACGTCTAAGGACCATATGCTGGGGGGCAAATGGAATGGCCAGCACGATTGCTTGTGAGCTTCCTGGCTGGCCACTAGTGGAAACAGAATGGTAGGGGGAGATTGAACAGCAAGGCAGTTCTTACGGTCCCAATTGAGTTCATAGGATTACTTCCAGAACCAGATGTCAGCGCTTCTTCCACTGAACCACAATGGCTTTGCCTGGTGAGCTGTGACCATAATAATCCACACTGAGAGCCAGTGTGGTGTAGTAGTTAGGAGCGGTTAGACTCGTGATCTGGTGAATCAGGTTCGCTTCCCCGCTCCTCCACATGCAGCTGCTGGGTGACCTTGGGCCAGTCACACTTCTTTGAAGTCTCTCAGCCCCACTCACCTCACAGAGTGTTTGTTGTGGGGGAGGAAGGGAAAGGAGAATGTTAGCTGCTTTGAGACTCCTTAGGGCAGTGATAAAGCGGGATATCAAATCCAAACTCCTACTCTTCCTCCTCCTCCTCCTCCTCCTCCTCCTCCTCCTCCTCTTCTTCTTCTTCTTCTTCTTCTTCTTCTTCTTCTTCTTCTTCTTCTTGGTGTTGTAACAGCTTCAGCTACCTCATTTGCCATTGTACAGCCTTGTCACTGCGGCTCTTAAATTGTTTTCTTTTCTTGCACCAGATGAAATTACCGAAGGAAAATCGGGGACTACCACTCCCCAGAGGTCAGGCTCTGTGACGAACTACAGATCTTGTCAGAAGGATTTGGACACTGAAGCTCAAGGAAAATCCTCTGATATGTCTCTTACCTCATCAGTGACCTCTTCCCTTGATTCCTCTGCAACCGAGTTAACCCCAAGATCAGGGAGCCACACGATAGAATTTTTTGAGATGTGTGCAAATCTTATTAAAATACTTGCACAATGATTTGTAAGATTGGCTTTTTTTTTTACAGCAATAAGCATGCCTAAAAAAAGAGGAAAAAAATCATAGTCTGATGCTTCCAGTTATAATCAAGTTGTAGTTAACTTCGGCGCTGAGAAGACTAGCCACATTGCAATTTGCACAGGAATTGAACATACATTTAAAAGCAGTCTAGACCTCTTAACGTAATGAAGCAAATTATGATTAGACAGTCACTGTTGTGATAACAGGTACAAAAAAAAAAACTATGACAGCCTTTTCCAGCAAGAGTTTATCTTTCATTGTACGCACATTGGGGCTTCATGGAGTATTAACCGTGTGGATCATTTTTGTAGTATGTATTTCGATTGCTGATATTATATACCTGTTACAGTATAAGTGGTCACTTTCTAGATGAGGGGTGACTCTTTGGATCCCGGCCTTCAGCTGCACCCTCCTCTGTCAGTATAAGCGTTCTCTTTGTCAAACAGCTCTTGAAACTTGTGGCACTGGTCTCAGGTTTTTGACAGCCAGTGATGCGCTGGGATGAAAAAGGCTAAAGCAACTTCTACTTTTGCTAGTCAATGTGTTGGCAGATGCAACTAGGTTGTACGCAGAGTAGACCCATTAAAATGAAAGGACTGAAGTTAGTCGCATCCATTGATTTAAAAGCGTCTACTCTGAGTAAACCTTAGTTAGAGGCAACCCAATGTCAGAAACCTTATGCATTTGAATTCTGCATAAAGCATAAGAGTGAAAATTGTAACGCCAAAAAGAGTCAATCAGAGCAGTGTTGGGTTAGATATTGTGATCAGAGTGGAAGAAATGGGCCGGGATCGAAAGAATCCCGGAACCTGTTTTTGAGTCTGAGGGTGGTTTTAGGCGTGACTTTTCTTGAGCAGCTACTGCATATGCCACACACATGTTTCAGAAGCATTTCAGGGACCTCTGTTTAGTTGGGGGAGCAATTCAGAATTCTCACCACACTTAGTGCAGGCTCTTTCTCTGAGCCTAATCGGATGTTTGGATCTTGCTTGTGGGATTTAATCAAGAACTGCAGAGAGCAGGGATGGAAAATCTTAGCACCACAGACTGGATGCAGCTCATAACCAGAGTTCATCCAGCCCGTCGGTCCCCTCTTGACCACCAGCTGCTCTGTAGGGTGGGAAAAGGCCTTTGGTGTTGTGCAAAGTCTGCAATTCCAGCTCCTTCCTCTGCAAATAGATCTGCTGGAATGTGGCCCCCAACAGCTAATGCGACCCTCAGCCCCCCAAAATATTATCCACCCCTGACTTAGGGAAAGGGGCTCTCCAGCCTCTGGTGCTACCGATCTTTAAAGTCAAGAATATACTTGGTAGGTTAACAACTGTGTAGATTCAGTGACCCATGTGTCATACCGGTAGCTAGTGAACAGCTTCCTGCATGCTATTTACAGCATGTGGCTCATCAGACAGTCCCAAGTGGATTGGTGCATGCAGTTCTGGAATCTTGCACTGAGAATTCCTTGGCGCCCTGTTTTCATATGGCTTTCATATACAGATTTTTGGCAGATTACTCTTCTGGTAATGGCCTGTGTTGCATAAATCACTTTTTTTACACAACTTTTTAAATACTGAATTCAGATTTCTAAAAAATAAGTAGCTTTGGTTCAGTTTTGAAATGTACAGGAACCTCTTGATTAAAAAAATGAGCGAGCAGGTTTGGCCGCTAGAAACTTAAGTGTGCTTTTCAGTAATGAACTGCAAGTGTTGACAGAATGGCCAGCAACAGCAAAAAGCAGCTGGGTGTGCTGTGGGTTTTTTAAATGTTTATTTGATGAATTTACTCCAAAGAACACATTGATTTAAATGTTTTTTTGTGTGCGTTTTTGTTTTTTTAAAGAATTGCAGAAGGATATGCCAGTGGAAATGCTACATTTTTCCAATCATTGCCCAGTGCAGACATACCAATCATGATCAACACATAGTTTGGTCTGTTGCCTTAATCCTGGTTAGGATTTCAAGCAAACCAAACACACAGTGAAGCTACATCTTAGCTTGCCAAGCTAAGTCCCGCCCCAAATAATAAGGTACATAAGACTTGCCTTTCACCTTGCAAGCAGGTGGTGGAAACTGCCTTGCCTATGGTGCTTTGCAGATGTAGCACTTTCACCATGGTTAACGCAAACTGTTTTTGCATCTTAGTTTGTAGCCAATCCTTAACCATGATTTAGGTCAGCCTTCCCCAAACTGGTGTCCTTTCAGATGTTATTGTACTATGACTTTATTATCTCTGACCATTGTCTCCTGGCTGGGGGTGATGGGATTTGGAGTCGATAACAACACACCCAAAGGGCATCAGGTTGGTTAAGTATGATTTAAGTGTTCAGACAGTTAAGGAAAACACAACCATGTTAAGTGTTATGTTTGCTGCACAGTACCTGCAGATCACAGAAAACGGATCTCTTATTCATCCATTTTGGTGGTAATCTTCCAAATGTATTGCGCCAGCAATAAGTAGAGAACCACCAAAAGGGAACAATCCTGTTTGAACTGATATAATATTAATCTGGATCTGCTGAGTGAGCTAATGGGAGGATTTATAACAATAGTTTCTCAGCGTAATGAGCTGAGATATGAACAAGCCTTTTATGCTGCCTCTTCGTTCCTTGCTTTGTGATAGGAACAAACCAAACGAGAAGCCTTCAATTAATTATAGTTTCCTGTTTTGTATGAACAGAGAAACCATGGTTAACAGCTTCAGAACAAGGCACCATTTTCAACCAAATTTAAGCAGTGGTTTAATACCTGGCCTGTTGGGTTATCCGTAGTTTTCCAATTAGGACAAAATGGAAAACTATACTTAATGGAAAGCTTCCTGATTTCCTTGCTAGCTAATGCGAAGGGGCTTTGTAACACTTGTTCACAGCTTGCCTTTAAACCAAGGTAATGATTGTCCCATCATAGTCAATATCTGCGCTTGAATATGCACTGAGTTAGAATAAACATGCAGCTGCTTAAGCCCACATCTGCTGCATGAATTCACGCACTGTCGACTGTCGGTAGTTTAACTAGAAGGAAGTTGGACCATTGCATGGCTTATTATGGTGTCAAAAGCCCATAAACTCCAGCTACTTGGGAATCTTGCCATGCCCTAGTCTTTCAGAGCCAGATACATTGAGTGGTCTCACATCACATTTTCCGCCTATTTTCAAACAGTGACATAACTTTCCAGAATGCAGCAATGTCTTTAGAGTGGAACTTGAGCAGCAATCTGTAATTTGTCCTCCCAAAGGAGAGAATGTGTGTGTGTGTGTGTGTGTGTGTGTGTGTGTGTGTTGTCGGGAGGGAGGGGGCTTTAAAGGAACAAGGGGTATGTACTGCTGCTGCGATGCCGTAAGAGAGAGAGGTTGTCTTGGGGGACCAATCAACAGTCCTACCTTTTATATAAATACCTTTTATGTCTAGTTCTGCTGCACCTATTCAGTAATTGTGATTTTATTTTTGTTGTTGTTAATAGTGCACTTGGCAAAATGATATGAACACACTCTTCCCCGCCCCTGCCCCTTTATTTGCTTGGTAGCTTTCCTAGGATGTGTTCAGAAACCAACCCGAAAGCTCTCTTTGGCAAACGTCAGACAATAGTGGGCACAAGCCATAAGCATCGCTGCTGCACATCGTCTGTCTTATCTCTGTGGGATATGCAGCCCAATTGTATGCATGTTTCTATGGAAGTCCCACTCAGTTCAATGGGGCTTATTCCTAATTCTGCTTGCGTTAGGACTACAGCTTTGGTGAGACTCCTATACAAGCTCCATTGAGAGGGATGGGACTGGGAAGATATATGCCAGCAACATCTGTGGATTGCACCCCGTGTCTTTGTACTGGGAACAATATATGTCATTTTTTGTTTTGTGCTACCAGGTTGTCTGGGTTGTATCCAGTGTTAATTCTTACATAAAGCAGAACCATTGAAGTTAATGGGCATTAATTTGGGTCCTTTAATTCTAATGGGTCTGTTCCCAAATTTAACTTGGTTGGATACATCCTTTATATTATCATGGTCTCTAGGACTAAATACATAGCAGAAGGGTACCGTTATTTAATCTTAAATGGCCAGTTTTAATTTTTTTTTTAAAAAAAATAGTTTTTGGCCATGAAACATTCTCTTTCTATTCAGTTCTTTAAAAAATAACTTTTCCCTGCCTCCCCAAAGTGCAGGCTATCCAATGTGTATTATTCAAGCAAAAAACAACCCTTTTTCATAGTGTGTTTTGTTTTTTTACACTTACAGTAAAATATTGATGTTGTACTTACTTCTTTTTTGTGTGACCCTGTGAGGTCACCTTAGCGTTGACTTTTCTTAGTGGTATGTTAGGATAGGGCAATAGATGGTCATGCAACAAGAGGAACTGCTTTGTAAAAGAGACAGCCATGGAACTGTGAAGAAAAAAAAGGGCTTTCTCAACAGCAACTTCAAAAATAAAGTCAATAGGGAGCATCATGTTAATTGGCCAAGTACCGTCAAATGATTTGTTTTTACTGAAATCCATAATCAGTTGCGAGGTGTGTGTGTGTATAAAACTGTCCACGTGCAATGTAATTTAACACTGGTGAGAGGGTAGAAGTCCATCTTTGTGGTGCAATATTTTCAAAAGACCAACTTTCGTATGTGTTCTGACATTTTATGTGTTTCAGTACAAGTTTTTGAGAGACTTTCTTTTGTCAATTGATTTTACCATTGTATAGCTTATGACATGGATGACCACCTTCTCTTACAAACAAGATGTGCCTACTTCTATTGCGGATTTCTTTTTTCTTTTTCGGCAATACTGAATGAAAAAAAATATGCTTGTGATAGCTGTATATGACTTGTTACTTTTAATAAACATTAAATTGTATGCAAGTAAATCTGTGAAATGTATTTGTGTGCACGGTGTCCTGGAATTCTTTCTTTTATATATATAATGCATTATTATGCTTACACATCAACAAAACACAAAAAAGAAAATCATACATTTACATCATTTACCACACAAGTACAAAGTATATAGGTTCATATACTTGACAGTAATTTTTTTAAAAATACTTCTAACGTCCTGTTTTCTTTATACTTCATTTCTTGTTCTTTAACTTTTTGCATAAACCTATCCACTCATTCTATAATAAAGTATTATTTCTCCTATATCATTATTTTTTACTTAGTACAGCTACAAAGGTTATTCAAAGCCAGCAACTGAATTCAGACTACCACAGTTGTTCTTAAGAAATGTTTTGCAATAAAGACTTGTTTTGAGTTGTCTTTCAATTTTTTGGTTAATTTGGCTAACACTGCATGTTCAGCTAATTTCAATAACCATTCTGACTTTCTTCATCTCTATAGTCTACATTGACATCTTAACCCTTTGGGAAGCTGTTAAACTTGATTTCAGTCTTACAAAATTGGTAAAAGTATAAAAACTACACCAATGGAGTTCCACTTCACTTCTGCTTAATATCCGCCATGTGCTTTTCTTTCCCAAAAGCCCAAAGCAGCGAATCAGAAATTATCAGTACAGCAATATCTGAACAGCCCTTACGATAATATAGTTAACAATAAGTAGAATGTGGTAGTTATACTGAATTCATATCAAAACTGTATAAATATCAAAAACATCACAAATGGCTACTAAATAAATGCAACAGTAGCCATTTATTTCAATTGTTCCTGAGCGTTTGCTGGGTTTCTAGACATTTGTCAGATTCTTTAATAAGGACATTCATAACGCCAGACAAGCTACCCTGAAGAATATCCATTATTGCTGTTGCGATCAGTATATTCTAGGGGATGGGTTTATGAAACCAAGTGAGGTGGTGTGAAACATTGTGCAACCAGAAGATGTGCTGCCGTTTCAGTCAGGGGTCAGCAAACCTTTTCAGCAGGGGGCCGGTTCACTGTCCCTCAGACCTTGTGGGGGGCTGGACTATATTTTGAAAAAAAGAAAAAAAGGAATTCCTATGCTCCACAAATAACCCAGAGATGCATTTTAAATAAAAGCACACATTCTACTCATGTAAAAACACCAACCAGGCCCCACAAATAACCCAGAGATGCATTTTAAATAAAAGGACACATTCTACTCATGTTAAAGCACAGTGATTCCCAAACTGTCCACGGGCTGGATTTAGAAGGCAATTGGGCCAGATCCGGCCCCCGGGCCTTAGTTTGCCTGCCCATGGTTTAGGTGCATCCTTTATATTGCCCGTCTTGAATCGTGCAGAATATAAATATATAAATATTCTGCTGAATCGTGCAGAATATAAATGTATAAATGAATTATTTATTAGTAACATTTTTACAAAGTCAATGTAACTCAAACCTGTTAGAGCTAGCATTGCAGTTTAAAATCAGTTGTAAAAAACCTTCCCTTTCACAATGAGTGAAGGTTTTCAGAGAGCACATGATTTCAGAAGGTTAAGATCAGCGTGGTTGCATATATGGGTGTGTTTCCACTGTCCCCAGGCCAGATATCTGGTGTGCGCATAACCCCTTTTTTGTGGCGTCCCCCCATCAAGCCTGTTGTTTTTGTTCATGGAGTTTTCTTGGCAGGGATACTGGAGTGGCTTGCCTGCTCCGGGTGGATCACATTTACTCAAAAGTCTCCACTATGACCTGTCCGTCTTGGGTGGCCCTGCATGGCAAAGCTCACAGCTTCTCTGAGTTATTCAAGCCCCTTCGCCACGACAACGCAGTGAGACTCTTGAGAGTCCCATGGACTGCAAGAAGATCAAACTATCCATTCTTTTTTAAAAAAATGTATTTTCATTAAGGATTTTCTTGGTCTACAAAAGTACGTGCAATCTCTTTTTTACAGATTACTTTTACATTTTTTACAGATCAGTTTTGTTTGTTGAGACATTAGGAAGAAAGGGGGGAGAGAGGTGGAGTGGGGAGAGGTGAGTGGGGCTGGGGTCGAGTGGCGATGTTTCTATTTTACTTGTGGGGTTTTGCATCAGCCTCGCTTGTACAGGTTCTTTGCTATTCACTTGTGTCATAGCTGTCAACCTTCCTTTTTTTGCGGGAAATTCCCTTATTCCAGCGCCGTTTCCGGCTGCTTCCCGCTGATATCCTGGATTGTTAGATATCCCATAGACTGTCCCCGGGACAGGTTTGGCTGCTGATCCCTTATTTTTGAGGCTACTGATCCCTTATTTTCAAATCTGAAAGTTGACAGCTATGACTTGTGTTCCTTTGGTGGTCAGAGAGGTTGGGGTTGGAAACCTCTCCCATTCTGAAGGAAATCAGCCCTGAGTGTTCACTGGAAGGACAGATCGTGAAGCTGAGGCTCCAATACTTTGGCCACCTCATGAGAAGAGAAGACTCCCTGGAAAAGACCCTGATGTTGGGAAAGATGGAGGGCACAAGGAGAAGGGGACGACAGAGGACGAGATGGTTGGATAGTGTTCTCAAAGCTGCCAGCATGAGTTTGACCAAACTGCGGGAGGCAGTGGAAGACAGAAGTGCCTGGTGTGCCCATGGGGTCACGAAGAGTCGGACACGACTAAACAACAACAACCCCATCAAACAGCCACGGGCGCATCAGGGCGCTGCTGCCTTCCTTGAACTACAACACCCAGCATGCTCTTGGGCGGAAGGGTGGAATTCTCAGTTCCGCCGGCTCCTGTAGAAGGTAGATAGATAAAACATGCAATGGCGAAGGTCGAGCGGCGCCGCTCTACCATGGAAATCTTTATGGTCTCTCCCTGCCCTGAGAGGGAGGGAGAGAGTCGCGTTAGAAGCCCCTGCGGCAAAAGACCGTCAGGGGAGAGCGAAGACCTTCCTGAGTTCTAGACCGGAAGTGGCCTCATGGACTGCCATAGACGCTGCTTTCCCAAACCGGCCGAGCGCGGCTGCTTCCGGTTCTCCCCTACCCCCGCTTCCGGGGAGCTGAAAAATCAGATGTGACCCGGCTCGGACTGTGACAGAGCTGGAGAGGGGAGGGGGCTTCAGGTAAATATCCCCCCCCCGTCTTCATTTGGGGATTGTGCCTCCGCTCCTCCCCCTGTATTATTATTATATTATTATTATTATTTATACCCGCCTTTTCCCTTGACAGGGACTCAAGGCGGCTTACAGATAAGAACCGCTAAAAGCATAGTGGGGGCGCGCGCTTTGGGGGCGAGGCGGGGTGTCATTAAAAAGGCAATTAAACATGGATATAATATTCTCAAGGGAGAGAAATGGCTGCCTGAGCACCTTGTTCTCGTCCTCCTGAAGGAGGGAAGTGCCTTCCTTTAAAGCCTTCCACTTTTCGTCTCTGGTTTAGTTTCTGTGAGGGAGGTTGAGGAGGCAGTGGAAGTTTGGAGGTGCAGGCTTCTTTTCCCTCACCCCATCCCATAATAGCCATTGCCATTTACTGATACTTCACGGCCACTGTATTGCACGCCTCTCTGATAAATGTAGGGACAGGGCTGGCCCACCCATGAGGCAAGGTGAGGCAACTGCCTTGGGTGGCAGGACCCCCAGCCAATCCCAATGTTGGTCTTCCTTTCCCTACCCCCTTGTTCCTGATGTAGACTTTCCCTCGCCCTTTCAGCCTTTGCTTGAAAGGTGGCCCAAATATCCTTGTAATAGTCACAATTATTATTACATTTGATAGACTGCCCTTTGGAATACCCTCCCATTAATTAGTAGATGGGGCAATACCTCTGCTGCCATTATTATTATTATTACACTGGTACCTCTGGTTACATACTTAATTCGTTCCAGAGGTCCGTTCTTAACCTGAAACTGTTCTTAACCTGAAGCACCACTATAGCTAATGAGGACTCCCGCTGCTGCCACGCCACCACCGAGTGATTTCTTTTCTCATCCTGAAGCCAAGTTTTTAACCCAAGGTACTATTTCTGGGTTAGCAGAGTGTGTAACCTGAAGCATATGTAACCTGAAGCGTATGTAACCCGAGGTACCACTGTATTCCTAATGTTATTATTGATGCTTATTGAAGACCTTCCTCTTTCGACAAGTCTTTAAAGTTTGCAAGGCTGATGTGGAAGTCACACCATGGCCAGAATTCATTTGCACAAATCAGTCTCTTTTGAGCAAGTTAACCTCTGTCGCAACTAATTTCAGTTGTCATTTGTTATGGTTTGTGTTAAAACAAAATGGTGCCAATGGTTGAAATTACCTTCTTTTCCAAAAGCTTTCCGAGATGGCTTCCTTTGGGTGGAAGAGGAAGATTGGTGAGAAGGTGTCGAAGGTAACATCTCAGCAATTTGAAGCTCAGGCTGCTGATGAGCAGGATCTTGCTGACAGTGATGAAGCTGAATGGTTCCATGACACTAAAAGAAAAAAGGGGCTTCTCCTGGAAGATTGTGTGGCCAAAAGTAAACATCTGAAGGATGAAGGTGCAATTTTGGCTGAGAATGAAAGGTAAAGATGATGGTTTTTGAAAAATTTAAATCTTATGATGGATTTTTTCAGGTGTATAGGTTGTGTTGGCTGGACAGCAAAACTTCCTCTCTGCTGTGTGCCACCTAAATCTGTTCTGAGGGTCCCCCCAACCCTCTGGAGCAGATTTGAGGAGGGTGTGGGGCCAGATCGGGGAGAGGAGGGGGAAGTTCCATTGTCTGGTCAAAAAAAGTATGGATCTAAAAAATATTTTTTTTGGCATGATCTAGTAGTAGTAGTGTTGACTAGCCACTAGATGGTGGTAAAGACCTCTTTAATACAGTGTTGTTTGAGGATTAGAAATAGGGTCAATTTTAAATCTATTTCTTGATTAATGAGATCTTTGAAAAGAATAGAAAGTCATCTAGATAGGTGGCCTAGAAATAAACTGAGAGATTTATTTTAGCCGCTGTGGATACATTACTGACCTATGTTCTAACCTCACTTAATGGAGTCCACACATGTAACCTGAGACTTCTACACAGAAAGCCTTCCTGGATCTAGGAGACAGTGGGGTGGGAGATGGTGGGGATTCAACCAACCCACCCCTTGGAAGATCACCCTCTTCCTCCACTTCTAACATGTCCTGTGCCCTCACTTATGTCTCTGACTGCTCAGACCCTTCCCGTTCCCCCCATCTTGCTTCCTGCTTTGCGGGCGGCACCAAACTCCATAAATTGCTGGCCTCTCTCCTGGGTCAGTCTTCTGCCCCCTCTGCTTCCATCACACACCCATCAGAGCCGTGCCAGGACTTCTCTCTAACACCCATGGGCAGGGAGTTCCAGTGTGTATGTGTGGCCACGCTGAAAGATTGATGGCTTGCAAATGTGGAATTAATATTATTCAGCGTTTGTAAAAGTGCCAGATCCTTAAATTTATGCGGTCAAGTGGGCACAGACGGGGTGAGGCAGCCCTAAGCCATTGAGGGCTTTATATACCTATAGTAACACTTTAAATTTGTCCCAATAGCATATAGTGTACATCTCTGAGCAAGACCATCTTGTCAGTGACCATGCTGCAGCATGGTGTACTAACCATGGCTTTCAGACTAAGCTCAATGGAAGCCCCACATATAGTGTGTTGCAGTAATTGTTGGCCTATTGATAGACATAAACGCTGTTAACAGCTTTGCTTCCTGTGTACTTTATTGCTGCTCAGGTTATTAAAAAATTATCATGGAGGTCAGAGCTGTTTAACATTATGCAATCAGTTTGTGTTTGATATAGGAACAGCGTAAAGAACTTCATTTTTCTTGAGATCTGAAGCCATTATGGTTGCTAATTCCAAGCACGTGTTTCCTTCCGTAGAACGTTATGATACCAATAAAACATTATCTCTTGGCTTAAAGGTACATTAGATGCCGGATCATTTGAGAGTAACGAAATTATGTTCTTTCCTGGATACCAATTACTTTTAAATGTGGGGAACATTGACAGAGTACAAAGTTGTTAGAGTTGCTTAATCAGTTGAGGAAGCTGACACTTCTTGCACAAGTGTAATATGAAAATGTGATATGAACCAAATAATCTCGGGAGAAACGTACTTTATGTTTAATAGCACATAATAATGTTATGCAGTTACGAATATGCAGTTGCATGCAGGCTTAAGCGTAGCTTAAGTTGCGATTTCAATAGGATACACTGGTACCTCTAGATACGAACGGCATCCGTTCCGGAGCCCTGTTCGTATCTAGAAGTAAACATAACTAGCGACGGCGCGTCTGCGCACAAACGCGTCGCTTTTTGTCGCTTCTGCGCATGCGTGTGACGTCATTTTGAGCGTCTGCGCATGCACAAGCGGCGAAACCCGGAAGTAACGCACTCCGTTACTTCCGGGTTGCCGAAGAGCACAACTCGAACGCACTCAACTTGAAGCATCTTCAACCCGAGGTATGACTGTACTGTGACTTGGATCCCAAGGGGTTAAAGCAATCTGGGTAAGCCACTCATTAGAAGAAATGTTACTCTGCTTCGGAAAGCAGAGCAAGTTTTGCTCCTATCTACTCCGCTATATGTTGGAGAACTTTCTCTCCTGTCCAACCCCACTTCATTGGCTGCTGTTTGAAGGAAAAGGTTGATGATATCTGGAGAAGAGAATGCCATACTACTTTCTACAGTAGATGGGAGTAGATTTAAGATGGAGTGCCATTTTGAGTGATTATTCAGACCTTGTGATCTGCAGAAGCAGGGAGAACAGGCCTGCTTCTTGTTGTATGCAAAGAATACCAAACTGGGCTAGTTCACAACGATAAGATTGGAGCAATAGTGTAGTCATACATTTGCCTAGAAGGAAACCCATTGAACATATTGGGGCTTGCTTTTGAATACACATAATTCTGGAGATTCTACAGGCCATACAATAAATCTCATTTCACTGTAATTTGTAGAGCATACAAAGGTTTTCATCAGAATAATTTATAGATTTATCTTTCCTGATTTTAATAGCTTTCATTATCAGAATGAAACTTGAGTTCAAAATATCAGGCTTTGGACATTAAGAAAAGTTTTTATTTAGTGTGCTTACAGGAAAACATGGAGCACTTTTAGAAACAACTTGAACATCCTCCACACATCAGCATTTAGGTTTGCACAGATTGTTACAATGGTAACATATATTTATATACATTTTTTTTATTTTGCTTAGTTACCAAAATATTTTATTTTATCCCCCAGTGTGTATGTAAATCTCTCACACACAAAAAGTGCCTTGTGTCTTGTAGAGATTTCTGTGCTTGGAGACTGAAGAGGTACAGCCCAGGAAAAACTTTACTATGTGAATTTTACCAATTGTGTAGACTCTTTCTTCCTTCCTTCCTTCCTTCCTTCCTTCCTTCCTTCCTTCCTTCCTTTCTTGTTCATTTACATTTCATTCCATAGAAACATAGCATTAGCAATACCAACAAAGAGCAGTGATGTACAGATCAGCTGTACAGTATCCATATCAGCTGTACAGTATCCATATTAATCAGCTGTACAGTATCCATATTAATCATAATGCTTTTTGGACCCTTGTTTCTTTTGAATAGCAGCCCACCTTATATCTCATGGCAAACATGGGGAATTGCTGTTGTTGTTGTGGTAAGTGATATGGCATAAGGATGGTAGTTTCAGGCGTTAAAAATCTGTAAGCCTGTAAACTGTAAAACCTGCAAACTCTTTCTATGGAATAAAATGGGGAGACTGCACAACCTTAGGAGCTAACATCACTGGAGCCCACTAAGCTAGTACATTATTTCTGAAGGCAAACTTGGATATTATACGTGGCCTGTTACATGTCCAGAGAATGCTTGTAAGTGTTTGGGAATTGTTTCCTATACTAGATGATGAGAGATCCCGTCACCTAAGATGTTTCAGAGCAGCACTTGATTAATGAACAGTAATTGTTCATTAGGAGACTCAACCCCCTGATTATTATGGTGATAACAAGTCTCGGTTGTTTCCAGTTTCCGTGATTCCAAGGAAGAGTAAGAATGAGCTCATGCGGTGGGTCCCCAAAGAGCATTTGTCCAGGGTAATAAAGCACAAATGCAACAATTGCTTCTAAGGAGAAATGAAATGCACTTGCAGTGCTACTGGTTACCATGGCAGTAGTAGAATATAGTCGGGGGGAAATACCTTCTGGGAACTAAACTATTAAATGTATACAAAAGAGATGAAGGGTGGGACATTTATTTGCGGCTCATCTTTGCAAAGCAGCTTTCCCTGCCCCCAGCTATTAAAAGTTCTTGAAATCAAGAATGAGCCATCTCTCTTTTCAGGAGAAATTAAATGGCCAAATCCTCTGTACAGAAGTAGAAGTCATTGAATCACACACAGCTTTAAATTGCATGATGATACCCAAGAGAACCATCGTTACCGAACAGGAAATGAGCTAAGTGGGAGTGGGGGCATATGTATCTTTCAGAAAGAAGTGAGTGTCATTGTCCAGTGAAAGTCAGGTCCCCCCCCCCGCATACTACGCTTTAGTCTAAACCCATATAAGTTTCACAGCTTTTCTGCAGGGCCCTGGGGATAGAATTCAGGGTCTAGGGCAGAGGCTCTCAAATTATAGCCCACAGACCCCTGGTGGTCTGCCAGCTTCATTCAAGTGATCTATGGAAAGATTGTGGAGCAATCATGTGTGTCTGTCCCCTTAGGTGGAAGGGGAGGGGCTCTATCTTAGTGGAAGAGCATCTGCTTTGCATGCAGAAGGTCTCAGGTTCAGTCCCTGGCACCTCAAGCTGAGTGGGGAGAAACACCTTTCTGAAATATTGGAGACCCTCTACTAATCAGTGCGAATCATCCTGCGCCAGATGGACCCAGTAATCTGACTCCGGATAAGAAAGCATCCTATCTGTCTTGGGCCTTGCATTTGAATCTTCTTCCTTTTTCAGACAATAGAGGCCATTGTTGTGACTGTGGCCAGAGTTACGCCAACAACATTGGGTTCAAAGATATGGATTATTTGGGATATAAATTCATCTTTTCAGGATTTTCTGATTTTTCTTTGTTTCTGTTTTGATCCAGTCCATTTCAGCAGTTACGATGATATCTCTGGACTTGTTCTTACAATGCAGAAGGGTGGTTTTCATGTGGCAAGTGCCTCCTCTCATAATATGTTTGATAGTGTTGTTTTCTGTACAGACTCCATTTGTGAGTTGCAGCTCTTGTCTCCTGATAGATGGGTTCATTGTCATTGTGATACAGTAATAAATAGGAGAAATTAGGTTTTGAACCCTCCCTTTGTCCATGGGTCTATATCCTTGATTGCCCTACTCCTCTCTTACATCTGCCAGTGACATGAAAACTTCTTTAAGACACCAAATATTATAGATTCCCAATGTGTTAATGCATGTGTAGACAGCAGCCTTTTAAAATATGGAGCAGTTTCCATTCAGATTAAAATACTGTTCAGGATAGACTAATGACATTCAGTGCAAGACAGTTGTTATTTATTTAGAATGCTTACATTCTCCTGTATAGCTCCATGAGGCTCAATATAGTCGAGCATCATTGATTTAGTTGTAACTTGCTTTCCAAACGAGTGCGTTTAGTATGCCTGTTGCCGTATTGTAGCATCATTCCATCATTAGATTCCTTGTAACCTATTGCCCATTGTGTATTATAACAAACCTCCAAAAGTGGTGACATCATTTGTGATATAATCTAGCTATGTTGTATCACAATCTGTTTCTGAAATACATGTTTATATATTTCTAATTTTTGCACTACTTTTGTATATGCTTTATGGGTTTTTTTTCTTGTTCCTTAAACAAACAAACAAACAAACAAACATTGCCAGGCCATTTTTAATCAACTGCCACCAACAGCTTAGAAATGGAAGGTGCAGGAAGGATATCAAATCAAAGCAATAAAACTGCCTTTCCTTAGTCCACACAATGTGGGTTGAAACCCCATTTCCACCCATAAACATATACTGAAAAGATTAGTTTCCATCCCTTTATTTCTTATTTTTGACCCTCCTCATAAGTGATCTTGAGTTCACACCTTTTAAGAGAGACCTTTTTCCTGCCCACAATTGAATATGACCAAAGTACCAAGACTTAAAGGTAAAGGGACCCCTGACTGTTAAGTCCAGTCGCTGATGACTGGGGTTGCGACGTTCATCTCGCTTTACTGGCTGAGGGAGCCGGCGTTTGTCCATGGGCAGCTTCCGGGTCATGTGGCCAGCATGACAAAGCCGCTTCTGGCAAACCAGAGCAGTGCATGGAAACGCAGTTTACCTTCCCGTCAGAGCAGTACCTATTTATCTACTTACACTTTGATGTGCTTTCGAACTGCTAGGTTGGCAGGAGCTGGGACCGAACAATGGGAGCTCACCCCGTTGCGGGGATTCGAACCGCCGACCTTCTGATCAGCAAGCCCTAGGCTCTGTGGTTTAGACCACAGCGCCACCCGCGTCCTAAGACTTAGTTGTCTATTATTTCAGCGAAGAGATGCCTCCAACAGCACTGTGTTTTCAGAATCACAGTTCATCCCCGCTGTAATAAGTAATTGTGATTCAGATGGAAGAATGCTGCCAGCTAAATCAGCAGCACCACGTCCTGTCACTTTTGGAACCATTTTTTTTGCTGGTGTTTGGTTTTATGGCCACAGGCCATTCATTCACTGATGTATATAATCAATGGCCAAATAAAAAGATAAGCCCCTTCAGTGAGAAAAATCTTTTCTCCAACTCCTGCAGTGTCTCTGTGTTTTATAGAAGGAAATCTGGCTAGATCATTCTCAGAGGTCCTTTTAAAAAAAGAAATGAGTAACAAAAAGGCGAACCTCTCATTTGTGAGAGATAAAAGGAAGAAAACAGCTTCCTTTTCAGGGGGGTCTTTTATCCTGTTCTCAACCTTTGATATGCTAACTATGAATGTCTTGGTCTGGTTTTGCCAGGAAACCTCATTCCCCCCCCTGCCCCCGCCCCGACGCCCACAGACATTGTCAGGTCGGACATCTGCAATTTGATATCTCCTGAGATCTCCTTGTTTATAAATGTTCTGCGAGTAGATTTGACTTGTATGGAAATAATATTGCTCTTCTTATCGACCTGGGAAGGTTGTACCAGGATATTCTTATCGGATAGCAGATACTATGACGAGTTTAAGAGTGATAAACTTCACACAATGTTCTTTGACCCGGCTTTTCATTAATTTATTGTGTGCCTATACATGAGAGTATTGGACATGGAGATTATACTGCAGTTTCTTTGTCAGATAGAAATATAGCAGCACTAGTCTGAAACAGAAAAACAATAGTTCCCTTTAACAAGCGGCACAGGGCAAGCTGCTTCCTTTGGTTGCTGTTGACATAAGCCTTCAGTGCTGTCAGGATTGGCTTTGGATTTGCAGACTTGAAAGAGGAGGAGGGGCAAAAACCAGAAGGCGGGGCCTGAATAGTTGGAACCTTACTGGCTCCTCCCCCCAACTTTCCTATGGGTGTAGCAGAGAGCCCAGTGGAAACTGGTAAAGGTTTGAAGCAGCTATGGGGGGCAGGGAGGAACCGGAGGTGTCAATAATTGAACAGGAGCCCAAACAAGGGGGTGCAGTCTTGTCACCTAGAATCAGGTGCCACCTTTGCAGATGGGGCAGACTACGTGAAGGAACATGGATTTGTTATTCCAACATTCCCACAAGGCGAGCGAGTGCGCCACACCTTGGTGGGTGGGGCATGGGAAACTTATTGGGACAGCTTCGTTGTCTCTGTCCAGTTCTGAACTTCTTGCCCTGCTCCTGAACTCCTGAAGCATGGCTCCTGAGCCTTGTGCCTGTTGCTGAGCCTATACCGTTATTTGCCTGCATAAAGATCTCTTTTTTACTTACAAGAGCTTTTATGTGTGTATTTGGGGGCGGGAGACAGGGCGCTATGACTGGCCAACTTCTTAACAATGTGGTACCGAGCCAAGTTCGCCATCTACAGTTGTTTGAGTTCTCTCAGAGGGGGCTGTTGTGCCTATGGAGTTTCCTCCCATCTGAGGTGCATCAGACCAGGTGTTCAAAGCAGGTATACTAAATGTCTGAAACGGGGAGTGTATCTCTTTTTTCTGCTGGATTTTTGCTGTTTTGTTGCTCTACTACTGTTATTTTACTTTTATTGTTTTGTAACTTGGCAGTTTCAATTTGGAAAACAAAAGCAGATTACAAATTTTCTAAGTAAATAAAGCAAACTTTGTGCCTACAGTGGCTCCCAACATCTTAAGGCTCACCAAAGCCTGAACTTTGGAAGAGTGAAAGAAATGCTTTCAGTTCTTAGTGATACAGTGGTACCTCTGGTTACATACTTAATTCGTTCCGGAGGTCCGTTCTTAACCTGAAACTGTTCTTAACCTGAAGCACCACTTTAGCTAATAGGGCCTCCTGCTGCCGCTGCGCCGCCGCTGCACGATTTCTGCTCTCATCCTGGAGCAAAGTTCTTAACCTGAGGTACTATTTCTGGGTTAGCGGAGTCTGTAACCTGAAGCGTATGTAACCTGAAGCATATGAAACCCGAGGTACCACTGTCATAGCATAATATTTTAGATATTTGGTCTACTTTATTTTAGTTTACTTTAGAAGTTCTTTGTAATAAAAAAGTGGCATAAAAACAAAACATTCAAAGTGGTTTGAAAGAAATCTTTAAAATTCCAGCAGTACCAAAGACTACCAGGCAACTATGATTTTTAAAGTCTACTTGGAGTGTGTTTCACCCCCCCTCCCACCAAGTGAATGTATCAGAGATCATTGTTATGTTTATCAAAGTTGTTGCTATAAACATAAAGTGTTATGTAGATGAATCATAATTATATAAGGTAATATATCAGCTACATCAATATAACTGACTAAAACATAATATGTAGTCCAGTGTGCGCTCATGGAATTCTTACTGCAATATTAGGTCCATGGAATTATGTGTAAATGGTTTGAAATGTTTGACGCCGCTGGAGTTAAGTAGATTGCCTGTATATTTATAAGCACGAGAACTTCAGGCATTCCAGATATAGTCTCCAGAGATGTCTGTTTATCTGCTACCTTACTTTAAAGAAAGAAGATTAATATTGTGTATCTTAAAATTTAGCAAAAATGCTGTCTGATCTGTGTTTTTTAGTCTGCTTGCTGTTGGCAGTGTTCCACCATGAATGCTGATGTGTGCACTGAAGGCTCCAAATTCCCTCAAACATTTTCCAACAATAGGTCTGAGTATGTTTCAGAACTGCAGTCTGCCTTGGTTTTTCAAGATTTGGGTTATCTGGTGAGCTGAGAAGAAGTGGGAGTTGCTTTTGCTATGTTCTTTGTCATCCATCCATGACTATCAGTTGTGATGGCACCACACTGTACCAGACCAGCATTTGAAATTCACCAGGTGCAAGGCTTGTGACAAAGTGAAGATACCCGGGCGCCAGGATGACACTTGACATCTCTACCATCCAGAGGTCCATGCCTGAAGGTGCAACACATCCTGTATAATTCTATCTGTTATATTTTATCTGCACAGTCAGAATGAATTTCAGGAACCAAAAAAAATATTGAAAAATACAGCTTTCGAGCCGTCTAGTCCAAAAATGGCAACTAGACATTCTGTTTAGTTGACTACAACCCTGGTTAAAGGAGCCATTTGATGCCTATATATCTGAGTTTATAACACTATGTCAAACACAGTATGCCTCTAAATACCAGTAGCTGGGGATCATGAGTGGAGAGTGTTGTTCTTGTGTCCTGCTTGTGGCCTTCCGACAAGCATATGGTTGGCTACTGTGAGAACAAACTGCTAGACTAGCCGGGCCTGTGACTGGATCCAGCAAAGCTATGTTTTCATGCATCCACAAATCTTAATGGACAAGTTGCTGGGGTTTTTTGTGCGTGTGTGAAATTGGCCTTTAGAGAGAGTTTTTCAGGCTTCTAATTTTCCAGCTTGCTGATAGAGGTGGTAATTGATTCTTATTCACAAGGAAATGTTATTTAATGTTTCCTTTTATGTAAGAGCAAAGCCAATTAATGCCCTTTTCATAACCTTCTCATACTACTTCCTTGCAAAGGAGTCTGAATTCATCAGTGCACATCACAGAGGTAACATTAAAAAACTCAGTTCAGATGGAAGGACCTGTGGTTTCTTTCTCCTGTTTCTGGATGAGATGAGGCTGGCATGGAGAGGAGCTTCATGCGTCCTTTGGCTTCTGATATTATCTTTGTGGCCTGGGATGCAGCAGTACTCCAAAGATGACTTGAGTTGATTCCATAGATAGCAGGAGATAACTGGCACAGTTCCCCCCTTGCTGCCTTCTCTTTTCATGTGGGGCTAGAAACAGTGTTGGCCTGAGGTTCGCTTTGGTCGCACAATTTCTCCTTGTGTATGTGTGAGGTCCCTCAGCCTGTTTCCTTGATCTTAAGCAACAAAATGGAGACATAACCCACTTGCATTTCTCTGCTGCCATGTGGTGATTTCTGGATCTGGTAGTGAGCAGATGGTAATGCTACAAAGGCATGGAGATGGTACAGTGGTACCTCTGGTTGCGAACGGGATCCATTCCGGAGGCCCATTCGCAACACGAAAAGAGCGCAACCCGCCGTGGCACATCTGCGCATGTGCGGGTTGCGATTCGCTGCTTCTGCGCACCCGTGTGACGTCATTTTGTGTTTCTGCGCATATGCGAGCAGCAAAACCCAGAAGTAACCCTTTCCGGTACTTCCGGGTTGCCGCGGGACGTAACCTGAAAGAACGTAACATGAAGCGGACGTAACATGAGGTACGACTGCATTGTGGAACCTAAAGGGTCTTTTCAATGAACTTTTCCACCATTGTGATCAGGAGATATTCCATTAGAAAGCAGAAATAAAGCGAACCCGCCAACTTTTCTTGGTAAAGTGTGCCTTAACACCCCGGGAACAAGCATAAGGGAAAATGCTATTGTGTTATAGATTTAAAGCCCATTGTAGTCTCATCAGCAAATAAACCAGTCCTCTCCCATCACCCTCTTCCTCTAAGTAACAATTTGGGGAATGATGTAGATCTCACAAACCCCTCTGCCAGTTCTACATAATGGCTGAGATGTGACGAGTCAGTGTGTGCATATGCAGCAAAATAGTTGTATGCACCATTAGGCATATTTGTCCCATTATGGGTGAACCATGCTTGAAATTTAGGGTTAGAAAATAGCTTAAACCTTTCCTTACTTTTCCATGCCAGTCTTTCTCATACACATCTCTCAATGGTGGCATGCGAATTTTTTATTTTTATTTTTCGCATTGTTTGATATGCTTTGGAATTGGAAAATATGTGGGGACAGGGCTGAGCCGCCGCCGCCGCCCCAATCTTCAGGGCCTCCTTGCAGTGGCAGCAAGCCTCCTCCCAATTCTCATGATATCACATGTGAGAGGCACAAATACAAGATGGGTGACACCTGGCTTGAGAGCAGTACATGTGAAAAGGATCTAGGAGTCTTGGTTGACCACAAACTTGACATGAGTCAACAGTGTGACGCGGCAGCTAAAAAAGCCAATGCAATTCTGGGCTGCATCAATAGGAGTATAGCATCTAGATCAAGGGAAGTAATAGTGCCACTGTATTCTGCTCTGGTCAGACCTCACCTGGAGTACTGTGTCCAGTTCTGGGCACCACAGTTCAAGAAGGACACTGACAAACTGGAACGTGTCCAGAGGAGGGCAACCAAAGTGGTCAAAGGCCTGGAAACGATGCCTTATGAGGAACGGCTAAGGGAGCTGGGCATGTTTAGCCTGGAGAAGAGGAGGTTAAGGGGTGATATGATAGCCATGTTCAAATATATAAAAGGATGTCACATAGAGGAGGGAGAAAGGTTGTTTTCTGCTGCTCCAGAGAAGCGGACACGGAGCAATGGATCCAAACTACAAGAAAGAAGATTCCACCTAAACATTAGGAAGAACTTCCTGACAGTAAGAGCTGTTCGACAGTGGAATTTGCTGCCAAGGAGTGTGGTGGAGTCTCCTTCTTTGGAGGTCTTTAAGCAGAGGCTTGACAACCATATGTCAGGAGTGCTCTGATGGTGTTTCCTGCTTGGCAGGGGGTTGGACTCGATGGCCCTTGTGGTCTCTTCCAACTCTATGATTCTATGATTCTATGTGATGTCATGCACACGCGATGAGCCCCTCCAATGTTGGGCAGAACTCGGTGCCTCGCTGAGGCGCCAAGGGTTTTCAAAACCCTATTTTTATCATATGATTGGGAGGCAGCAGGGAAAGGAGGAGATGCTATGTCAAATTCCTTTCACAGCCCTAGGTTCCACATCATTTGTCTTGGCAAAATGTTTGAGGCCTCTGTAGTAGCCTCTAGATCCAAAAGTTTCAGATTCTGACCTGGAAGAGCAGCACTTCATTCATTGTGCTGAATTTGTCCTTGTTAAAAAGTGTATGCAAATATTTTTTTCCCCTATTCATGGAAAAATATGTTGTCTTCTTGCTTGGCATGGATTATGGCCTGCATTTTTTCATTCATTTTGCTGACTATATAAGCCCCCAAAGAGTTTAACTTTTATTACAGCTCAAAAGTCATGGTTTTAATCAGCCATTGCCCTGACAATTTTGCAGCCTTGTGGTGTTTGTTTGTTCTCCAGATATTTTCAGTAGCACGTCCAACATTCAGTTCTCTACGTGTTCTGCCCTTAAAAAAAAAAAAGAATATCTGTTTTTCCTGTGGTTTTTTCTTTCTTTAAAAATAATAATTGCATGTTTTACATTTGAATGTGAGATATGATTGTGAGGCAGCTGTTAATAAAAAATGTAAAAGTTGTACAATTCTGTAAAAAAAAAACCCACTTTCAAAATAGAAAACTCACTTTATAATGCATTGTATACTTCTCATGAAACTGTATAATTATTCATTTTGTAAGGTTTTCCCTTCCATTTAAAGTAAACAGCACTTGTGGAATGTTAAGATGGGCTATAAATTAGTTTTTATTTATATAGTTGCTACAGCAAAAATTTGTATAGGATGCCTTCATAATTTTAGAGGTGGTGCAGTACCACACTAGCACACTTTCGTTGCCAAGTTTCGGAAAGAACTACCTCATCAAAATCTTGTTTCAACATTCTGACTAAACATCAGGAAGAACTTTCTGACAGTAAGAGCTGCTTGACAGTGGGACAGACTCCCTCGGAAGGTGGTAGACTCTCCTGCCTTGGACATTTTAAAGCAGAGCTTTGATGGTGAATTGTCACGGATGCTTTAGTTGAGATTCCTGTGTTGCAGGGGGTTGGACTAGATGACTTTCAGAGTTCTCTCTGTGATTCTATGATGACAGTTTGAAGCTAACAAAATGCAGTTAAATGATCGCTCACTTTTTTTCTCTAGTGCATATTTCCCTCAGACATAGTCATCCAGATTCTGCTGCCCCTTCTGAGGATGGGGTTTCCAAGGTCCAAAAGAAAGTTTTATTCATCCATCAGGGCTTCTCTGTGCACTTTATCATATGTATATCTCCACAGGTTCAGATTTTCACACATGAACTAGTTGCTTCAGTTGAAAGGAAGACACGAGCATAGTTGCACGGGGGTTCTGTGCATACACACGAGCAGGGGAACAGTCTGTTATTTTCTGCAACGGACATAGGAGAACTTGCTATTGCATTGACCCCAGGAATGGCTAAAACATGTAGAGTAGGCTCCAGATTTGGCTGAGAGGTCACATGCGGAGGCCTACTTTATTCCCACCAATTACGTGCATCTGTTCAAATGCATACTAAACCATGTTTGGCAAAATACACAATAAGAAATTGCAATTGCGCTGTCTTTTTTTTTTTTTACCCCCTGTGTTTCATGGGGTGGTGGGATGGAACATTAATTTATATTTGTGAGATGTTTGGAATGAATATCTAGTCAAAGCAATGTTGGTCCCTTAATGAAAAGGTAAGAATACCGGCCTTTGAAACACCCATAAATCTAGTAAGAATGAACTATTGTTTTAACAACTTGCAGGTACCGGGAGGCTATTCAGAAGTGGGATGAAGCACTTCAGTTAACTCCAGAAGATGCTACTCTCTATGAGATGAAATCACAGGTAATGCATGACAGAGCCTCAGCGGAGTAAGAATTTGTGAATTTATTTTTTCTGACCATAGGCCGTGATGCAAGTAAAACACAGAGCAGATAGACTTTTAAAAGTAGTCCGAATAAGTCTGTATGCGTTTTTCTGGGTTAATTGCACATGCAGCACCCTCTCTACCCATAGTGTGTGTAGGGCAGGAGGGTGACAGGGACTGGTATGCTGCCAATGTTTCCCTTAGGAGCTAGCTGGATGCATGGCACATGGTAGTGGCAGGCAGTTGGTTTCTGTGCTTAGAGGGGATGGTGAGGCGAGGGGACAGTGGTTCATCAGAATATGATGGCCCTGAGCTGCCTCTTCCTACCTTATTTGCATGGCTGTTTTATCTACAAATGACTCCTCTCACTACTCACAAACTTGGAATAGATCCCTGAGTACACAGGCAGCTTCTTCAATTAATAGCTGGTACCAGTATTGAAAAATCATAGAGTCCAAGATCTTTAAATCTATGTATGAGCGCTTTCACAGCCACCTCAACGGAAGCCATGAGACCCTTTTTAACTCCCTGACCACATCTCTTGATGTCTGACCACATCTCGATTGCTCAGGCGATGCTGTATCAACTTTCTGAATCAAGCCAGTGCTCAGCCATAAACATTCTGGCTGCCTCTGTGTCTGCAGTGCTTTGGCTCCTGCTCTGTTTTAGTAAACCTGCCAGATGGTGTCATCCTAACCTACTTGTTTGCCCTGCCTGCAGTCTTAATTTATGAAGCATTTGTAATGCAGCAAGTGCTTTTATTGTGCTGTCTTTCACCATAACCATGTAGGCATGTAGCTGTAAGTGCGCACATATCCAAGTGCAACTCCACACCCACTGAAGCACATTTTCAGTGCCTGCATCCACACATTATTGTATTCACTGCCTTCTCACTTACCAATCTCATCTTGGGGGGAAATAGGTTCCTCGCTCCTGACTTAACAAGACTGTTGGCAACTGCATTAGCATCAATAGAATTTTGAATCAACAGGATAAATATGAATGAGTTGTTTCTCCCAAGCAATATGCCACAATAGCATTATTTGTCACTGACAACATTAAGGTGACTGCTTGGTGTGCAGAAGATCAAATGTAGAATTCTTGTGTCCAAGGCTGCTTCTGTCTCATGGGAGATATAATCGGAAGGCAAAGGTGAAGAATCAGCAAAAAAAATTATTGTTGCAGACGGCGAAAGTTTTATTGTAGCTGCTGGTTTCCAATTTTGGCTTTAATGTAGAAGGACTCTGATTCTGAGCTCATTGTTCTGACCTAGATGATGAACAAACAAGTCCTGGGAAGAGCTTCCCACATTCCAGTTTTTACAACCGGCAGTATCCTGCAATTGTTCCCATTTGTTCCCATTTCCCAATGTTTTGTGGGAAGAATTAATACTTGGCAGAGACTTGTTTCTACCATACGCTCTGCAAACATCCAAATGAAATAGAAGCTTCTGTTAAGTCTTTTCTACTTGACAGCTGGTACAACGTTCCTGCGCAAGTCCTCTTTGGACCAGATGAGCAAACAAAATGAGCCTGAGTGAAAGTGACAGTGAATCTGACAGGGTTCGCTTCTTTCCTCATTGCTGAATGAGACCAGAACTTTCCAGAAACAAATGGTTGAGCCCAATTAGGACATTGTGGTCCCTCGTTGAATTTCCTTTTCTTCTTCTCCCCCTGTATACCTATCTTTGCTCCAGAGGGTATGGGGAATGACTTAATTGGATAGAACTCAAGGTCTAGTAGTTACTGGGGAGATATAGTGTTTTTGTGTGAGATGGAAATTATATGTCCATGTTGATAACAATCCTGTGGGTTAAACCACAGAGCCTAGGGCTTGCCGATCAGAAGGTCGATGGTTCGAATCCCCACGATGGGGTGAGCTCCCGTTGCTCGGTCCCTGCTCCCGCCAACCTAGCAGTTCGAAAGCACATCAAAGTGCAAGTAGATAAATAGGTACTGCTCCGGCGGGAAGGTAAACGACATTACCGTGCGCTGCTCTGGTTCGCCAGAAGCGGCTTAGTCATACGCCGGCTCCCGTGGCCAATAAAGTGAGATGAGTGCTGCAACCCCAGAGTCGGCCATGACTGGACCTAATGGTCAGGGGTCCCTTTACCTTTTACCTAGCTCATAACTGACTCCAGAACCATCTACATTGCAAGTCCTCTGCATACTCGTCTTTTGAACTCTTTTTGCAATATAATTGGTTAGTTTATGGTTTGTTCTGTTGTGTATCCCCTTACTAGGTGCTGATGTCTCTGCATGAAATGTTCCCTGCAGTGCATGCTGCAGAAATGGCTGTCCAAAGAGATCCCCATTCTTGGGAGGCGTGGCAAACTTTGGGACGTGCCCAGCTTGGATTAGGAGAAATCACACTGGTAAGTATAAAAAAGGAGAAAGGCTCATCTTCCATTCCAAATTGTTTACAGACATACAGCTATATCTTGCTGCGACCTTCACAGTGCATGAAATCATCTTTAAACTTCCTTAGATCAGAATACCAGATATCCCAAAGAGAACAATTAAAAACTTTAAAAGCAAGCAAGTTTCAAACACACGGGCTTGAGAACTATAGATAGATGATTCCACTAATCAGTCTTGGGCGACAATGGAGAGAGCTTGTGATGTTTTTGATGAAATGTAGCAATTTTTCTCATTTTTATAAATAGCCAAAAGCTTTTGGGACTATGGCTGCTTTTATGGGAGAATTCAAAAAACAATCCCAGCGTTCTCTGCTGATCATCTGTTTGAAAAGTAATAAGAAAATATCCCTTGTGTTTCAAAGAAGCACTTTGCTTCAGCGTAATTTATGCATTATTCGAAGAAATGGATGCTCTTTGTTCTGCCATTTGTCAGGCAAGCAGAACAAAGGAAATTTTATTCGTTTCAGCAGCTTGGAAATTATCCGAAATAAAGATGCTTTCTCAAAATACGTCAGACCTGTTCTTGGAATAGATAGAGATCAGCTTCAGCATCTTGTGATTTTTTTACTAATATCGTTGACGAACCCTTTTGGATGTTTTTGTTTGGGGGGAAAGCTACTCAGGTTAGAAAGAAACCGATGTAAAGGCAGTCCTTTTATTTGCATTGGCTCTGCTGTAGAAGTGTGAAAATGTAGGCCAAAAGAAAAAGTCAGCATAAACGAGGAAGTTGAATAGCATTTTCACATCAGTTTGAGTGCAGTTCCCTAGCTGCAAATTTGGAACATGATAACTTGAGGGAGGCCTAGTCAAGTTATATATTGGATGTTAAGTATCGTTTTCTGGTCCCACACTGGATCTCACAGAGAAGGAGGAGGCAAGGCAAAGCAAGGATGGTCAGAAGTTGCAGTACCATGGATAGCTCCAAGTGAGCCACTCCCTCAGGTTGAGACTAAACTGAGACCCTTTAAACCACTTTCTCTGCACTGCCTCATTTGAGCTCCACCCTTTAAAGGGCCAACCCTCAGGTCTGGAGACTGACCATCCTCCTTCTTTCCATAGCCTCCCTCCCAGTGTGTTCCCTGCCCTGCAAGGACTAGTGAAGTGTGATGAAGAGGCATGTGGTGGCGTGGGAAAGTTCCTGTTTGGGTCTAAACCCTAGCCCTACAGCCCCTTTTGGTCCAGGAGTTTCCTCTGGGGGCTCCTGCCTGATAGTCTTAGGTGCAGTGCTCTCCTGATCTCCAGCAGCTGGTTCAGAGTCTTGAACTTGATCCATTTGCCTAGCTGGTGTCTCTGGATTCAGAAACCTTTAATTTCCCATGCCATCCAATATTTCACAGGTGAAAATAGGCACACAGGCATAACAGTCAAATTCGATGTCCTGGCTTGATGCCCAAACCACACATGCACATTACAGTGGTGCCTCGCAAGACGAAATTAATCCGTTCCGCGAGTCTCTTCGTCTTGCGGTTTTTTCGTCTTGCGAAGCACGGCTATTAGTGGCTTAGCGGCTATTAGCGGCTTAGCGGTTTTAAGAAAAAGGAAACAAACTCGCAAGAACTCGCAAGACGTTTCGTCTTGCGAAGCAAGCCCATAGGGAAATTCGTCTTGAGGAACGACTCAAAAAACGGAAAACTCTTTTGTCTTGCGCGTTTTTCGTCTTGCGAGGCATTCGTCTTGCGAGGTACCACTGTACACGTTGCAAAGATACCGCAGGAAAACATAATTGTCGTAAAATCTGTTGTCTGTGCACAAAAGGGACTGTCTTACTATCTATAAGCAAGCTGGATAGCTCAGTTGGTTGGAGTGTGGTGCTGATAATGCCAAGGTTGCGAGTTTGATCGCTGTATGGCACAACTTGCATATTCCTGCATTGCGGGGGGTTGAACTAAGATGGTCCTCAGGGTTCCTTCCACCTCTACAGTTCTGTGGATCTGTATTTGTAAATGTAAATGAAAACTCTGAAAGGTGTGTGTGTGCGCGCGTGTGTGTGTGCGCATAAAAGTAATAATGATTCAGATCAAATATGCATGTTGTCAGGTTTTGCTAATCTGACAGCATGATAAAACCAATCATACTGATTGGGGAATGAGAGATGACTCCAACGAAGTAACATAGAGAACAGAAAAATTGCTTGGCCGTATTACCATTGTATTGCAGGGAGCCATTTACCAATATATCTATAGCCACTGTACAGGTTATTTAGGGTCCTGCAGAAGAATCATAGAGTTGGAAGAGACCACAAGGGCCATCGAGTCCAACCCCCTGCCAAGCAGGAAACACCATCAGAGCACTCCTGACATATGGTTGTCAAGCCTCTGCTTAAAGAAAGTTTACTAAGGTGGGATATAAACATAATAAACGAATAATAATAAACAGTACATTAAATAATCTGAGTTGCAGATGCAAGTATACATATTGTTGTAAGTGATGCGTACAAAGCCACTTAGTAATCAGTTTCCTAGCTCTGTTTACACTGTGCAAAAGACACTCCCTATTGAATACATTCTATGAGGTATCTCTCATGAGGTATTCTGTGAGGTATCTCTCATGCAGACAGGTGCGGTCCTTTGTGTGGAGCCCATCCTCTGGCCCAGCCATGCGGGTCACGCACATTTGGAACTGTTGGGGAAATGGTGAGTTGATAGCATTTCAGGCAGAAAGTGGGGGGAGATAGAGCTGCAAGGAGATCGTCTTTCTCCCTATGAAATAGGTGACTAGTGTGACTTCTGATGGATTAGTAGTGCGAAGTGGAGTCCTGGGTGCTCAAACACAGATGTTGCATCAGGCCAGGCCATGTTATATAGCTTTTCCCTTCCTATATTATTCCTGAAACTGAAAGCGGGTGGTGTGTGTGTGAGAGAGAATTGGCCATTTATTTTTAAGGATTCTAAATTCCATTAAATTATGGCAGGAATGAATTCTGGAACAGATAGCAATTTTACCATTCACGTAGCCAACTGTACTTTGTCTCCCCACCAAATTTGTCTCTCCATTTTCAACCTTTGGCAAGGATTGCTTTTGCTGATAAATTTGCAATAAAGCATCTGGCTCTTCTAATTCATTCTTGTAGATACCCTATCAATATAATTTCAGGATTTCTCTCAAAATGATGCCCAGTTTTGATTTTGTAATCAGCCCTTCTCTGTGATGTATCTTAGCTTTCAGGCATTGCCCTGAAACAAAGTTTCTTCATTCTGAAAATTCAGATTTTTACAGAATGTTTTTGGCAGGGGCTAGAGTTAATTGACTCGTGGGAGTCAGGTTGTTTAATGCTATGCTAATCCTGTTACATTTTAGCATCCTTGGCAGACTTACTTCTGACTATGGAAATGTCCATTTATCCAATAGCAGGCATTAGTCTAGAATGTGCTGTTAGAACAAAGGTGCTTAGTAATACAATTTATAGCCTCATAAAAGCAAATGGTACTTTACTGACCAAGTTATACAGTGACAAACCTATGCCCTGAGGAACTTTAAAAGAGAAAGAAATCAAAGCGTTCTTGAGTTGTTTTGTAATACTTCGGATATTTTCATATTTACTCACAGTTCTGCAGCCTCTTGATGCTAACAGCTGTTGACTGGTGCTACATTGAAATAATTAAGCTACACTGTTTCAAACATTTGGCGTGTCAAGCATGTTCAGAAACTTGAGTGCTGGCAAGTAGCCTTCAAATGCAAATCCCTGCCGCCCACTTTTCTTCCTTTCTTCCTTGGAAACCAAAGGCAGTTGATCAAGACGAAAAACAAACATGCCATAGTTATTATCCGGGATTCAGCATTTCTTTCACAGAAGTCACAAGGTTCACAGCTCTTTTCTGCTGGGACCAATCCATCTCCATATGGAATGCATATGTTGCAATGACAACTGGGGCAGGAATTAGTTGGGTCTGTTTTTTTGCCTTTGGAGTGGCAGAAGGAAAGCTCTGTTATAAGCAGTTCCAATAGCTTTAACAGAGGCCTATACAATGAAATACCTTCTGTCAATGTCTATGTGTGGAAGCTTCTGAGTCACCAAACAGTATAAATCTGCTGAATGCCAATGTACCAACACGCAAAACAATGCCTTCTTTATTTTGCATTGTAAGGAAGTATCTAAAACAGCTGGTGCTTATACCCTAAAACTGGAAGAAGCGGATACGTGTGCAAGATGTGTTTATTTTTGTTACGCATTTTTAATTTTCCATTCACCCTTGCTGCTTTATTCAGCTTTTACAGGTAAGAAGTGCAGGTCATGGTTTCCCTTCTATGATCTGGGAAGATAGCAGATTTCAGAATCACAGTCTCACACGAATTCACAGCTCTCCCGTTATTTGCAGCTGACCTTGGGCATCAGCCCTAAGACTGGAATTGCACTTTATAAATGTGAAGAATTATTATTATTACACTTATCCAAAGCCACCAGTGAGTTTGTGGCAAGGATTTGGCCACATCCCATAAGTTCATTAGTCAGTTCTGTGGACCCTTACTATTTGAAAATAATCAGGTTCTGTAACGACTGCTATTGGCATTTATGAAACATCACCTGTGTTTTACTCAATGATGTGACTTAATCTCTTGAGCCCAGTATGTCTATTTCATGTGGGCAAATTCTCACTGTGCTGTGTCCCTGCTCATCATTACAGGCCATCCGAAGTTTCCAGGTTGCCTTGCATATCTGTCCACTAAGCCCTGAACTGTGGGATGAAGATCTGTCTTGGGCGAGGAAATTACAGCAGCAGAAGAAAGCAACCAAAGCTGAGACAGGGACGCAAAGCACGGCATCTCAGGGAGAGACTTCAGAGGAAGCAATCCCGGATTACGATTTTGAAAGTGACGAGATATTAGCGGTGTGTGCAGCCATTGCCGAGAAAGAGAAAGCCACATTGGCCTCTAAAACTGTTGTCATCGTCTCTGCTTCCGGGGAGGTTGAGACAGTAACTGAAAAGAAGGAATGTGCAACCACAGCCCCTGACGGTACCGTTTTTATCAAAGCACGGTAAAGGGCACCGACTCTGCTGATTGACAGCCGTGCCTTTGAAATCCTGTTTTCCAACTTTCCCCTATGCTGTAGCCTGTTTTTGGATCATCTTGCACTGGAGTTCATCTGCCCCCAACAAGTTAAGCTACAGTAGCTGCAGTTGCTTCACTTTACTTCCTGAACCCCTCGCTACCAATATCTCAAGGTAGGGGAGAAAGGGCTTAAGGGCCATAGCAGTGCCCTGGAATTACGACAGAGCACCTTGGAGGCAGAGGTGGCTTCTCCTGGACATGTTGGGTTTCCTGAGATGGAGATGATGGTTTTGAGCTGGAAGTTGGGAAAATGTGCATTCCTGGTCCCATAAACAGCCCTTGGTTAGGTTTTCCTCCTCTGCCTTACTTTGTCGTTATTCTTGTCATGAGGAGGAGGGAAAAGGAGGCAGCACCAAAGGGACAGGAACACAAAACAAAGAAAGGTGAAAAGGTGGAGGCCGAGCCTCAAAATGATGCTTAGAAAAGAACTTATCGCAGTACGTGGTATGCCAAACATGTTTCAACTTAAAGCCTCTGGCGACAAGATCTGATTTAATCAGATTCCACTGTTACTGCAGCAGTTTATGGTATCAGATGTTGCTTCTGATACAAGATGCTTCAATTCTTTTCTTTTAAAAAAAATCCAGTTACAAAAGAATTCCCTATTTGCAGTTGAATGGATACACGTGAGGAGTACAGGGTGCAAATTGTTCCCTTCCTTTCCTGCCAAGAAACAGGTCTTGTTTCTTCACAAAAAGTAGTGCACTGTAAAGTAACGGTCAGCAGAAGTTTGGAGTACATATATTGTAGTTATGACTACCCAAATATGTTCATTAACTGGATTGCCCTGCTCATCTTCTTGTTTCTGGGGTGTGGAACAAGTTGGGCACTAGGTTGTGGAAACAACTAGTTTTTACTACTGCAATTTAAAAATGAAATGAAATAGAATCTGCAAAGAAACAAGATAAAATGCAATGCCCTCCATAATATTTGCCCTCGCGTTCATGCCATTTGTCCAAGTTGTTGGGTCAGGTTTGATGAAATTCTAGTATATTGAATAAGGTGTATGTGTAAGTGTGCTCTTTTCTGTAAATTCCCTTGTAATCTCAAACCAAATTTCTTTGTAAAGAGCTCTGCACCACAGTAGCACTTCTCAGGTCATCCCATGAAATCTTGGTAGCCACGCTTAATTTAAAATTCTTTTAAAAAGCCAGTATTGAGAAATTGTTTGACAGTAAAATTTGGAATAAACTCAGTTATACAAACCTGAATTAATAATCTTTTGAATAAGTGCATAACAGGTTGAAAAAAATTGCTTTTGTAAGGTCCATTGATTGTCATAAGATTCATATGAAAGGTTTTTCATATAGTTTCCCACAGATCAATGAAGTCTTTGACTCAAATCACCTTGTTCCCATAATAGTTCCACATTTCTAATTGACCTAGTCATCACTTTAATCCACCTATTTCTGTGCATGATCACTCAGAGTAAGTCACATTGAGTTTAAAGGGACTTATTTTCAAATAAAGATGCATAGGATTGTACCCTATGAGAGACTGGGAATCTGGGAGCTACAGTGACATTTTTCATCAACAACCTCAGGAGAATCTAAGCTGCTGCTGGTGTCCTTGTTCCTGCCAGCTTGAACATGGAAAGTGTCATCCTGAATTCATTTAAGCTTACCAGAACTTTTTTGTTTCAGTGTTGTGACTTTCATATATGCACCACAGTATGATAGCAATTGAATTAAAGAGGACAGAAGATCAAGACTTCCCTCTCAGATATGTAACTTCAACAGATAGTCTCATGAAGAAGTAGCCGTCGGTCACTGTTCTTTAGCTACTGATATTTTATCCATTCTACTGGCTTTATTTGTTTTATCCTAATTTCATATCCCTGATTGTTTTGCATGCCTAGGTTTGTCACTGAATATTCCTGTGTTGTAATTAAAGTTGGCTTACTATGAGAACGAAGTCTTTGCTTAGAATCTGAGTTGTCATTCAGTAGTCACTGAGTGCTGTGCCCCAGGGTGTGTGTGCTCCACACTAAATAAATTATGTATCCAGGCAGTTCTGAACCATGAAGAGCTGAGTTCTATGATGTAAATATGCAAAACTACTTACATTTTGCCTGCTTAGTTTGTCAGTGTTTAGCATTTTGCATAACTCATTTTGGTTTTCTAGACTGGGAGCAGGGAAGGGACAGTGAAGAGTACTGGGGTTCTTGTTTACCCGACTGTTGTGCCTTGAGAGATGGCCAAGCATGCAGATGTTTGATGCACCAAGGAGGATGACTCTGTTCCCAGCACTACCAGGTCCTGGGCAGACAGGCTGTACCTTCCCCTTCTGGTTCCTTCATTCCTCTCAGTGGGTTGCTGCTGTTTCCTTATTGCTTTGCTGTGCAACTTCCCCAAGCGGGAAGAAGGGAGCTATAAGTCCTGTTTCACCAGCCAGATCTGAAGAGGTATAAATACATGCCTTCTCCAACCTCTGTTCCCTGGTCTCAGCCATATGTCATCCTCCTGTCCCCCGTCCTTGTTTGGCTTAGCCTGCCCCTCCACACCTGAGCCTAGACTTATGACAATTCTTTGGGGCAATAAATTTACATGAAAACTTAGGAGTATCAAGAAAAGGACTGCTTAGCTATGTCTTGCATTGGCTGTCTGGACATAGCTAAAGCAGGGATGGGGAACCTTGTGTGCCTTCAGTAGTTTCAAAGACTCCAACTCCCATCAGCCTCCTCTAACCCCACCAGCCGGCCAAGTGTGGCCAATGATCAGGGGTGATGGGAGTTGTAGTCTGGAGGGTCACAAGTCACCCACCTGACTTAGATGTTGAATGTGGTGTTTGTGTTATAAAAGGCGAGATAATAAAAGACTTGAGTAGACAGACACAGACTTCTGTACTCCAGTGGCATGCCTGCATTTAATGGTGATTGCCAGAAGAGATTTTGTGCCAGTACAAACAGTTTTGTAAAACATATCGCTGACATTCAGGCTCAGAATTCTAATTCCAACAGAAAGCAATGCACATGAAAACATGTTGAGCAACATAACATGCTTAATATTTTCCTTGACGAAAACCAGGCCTCCCAAATAGCTGTACAGGATAACACCAGGAGGCAAAGTGTAACCCTTTGAACATGGCACACAGACATAAAATCCCCTCTAGCTTTACCTGTTATTTCTAGTGAAGTGAAATCTTAAGGCTAATAGTCCCCCCTAGTATTTTACTGGTCATTACTTTGTGTCTCCTCTTTTTTTGTTGAGGTTCAAAAATCAGTGTATTGGTTTTTAAATGTGAGGCACTCTTCTTTTCCCCATGTATTAGTGCAAACTTACTTTCTCCCATGTAACAAGTGGAGTGTATAAGGCCAAACTGAGCAGTCTAACTTCAGATGAGCTGAAACTTCTTTTCTTGCATTCTTCTTCAATCATGGAACCCAAGGCTGTAGACTGTGGTTCCCAGGCACTCACCCATCCAGACACCAACCAAATGGAGACCTAGACCTGCTTAGCTTCTGCAAGGTAGTGGCCTCATGTACCTTTAGACCAGTGTTTCCCAAACCTGGGTCTCCAGCTGTTTGGGGGCTATAATTCACATCATCCCTGACCACTGGTCCTTTTGCCTAGGGATGGTGGGATTTGTAGTCCAAAAACAGCTGGAGACCCAAGTTTGGGGGAGACTGCTTTAGACCCACACCAGAGCAGGGGGAGGGTGGTGTTGAGCAGGGATGGAGAACCACAGGCCTGCAAGCCTCCCTTGTCTGGTCCTCGGGACTCCTCAGGCCACACTTCTCACTAGTCCTGCTTCACATCCTCCTCAAGTCCCTTCGCTTGTCAGGAACACACCCTTGAATTAGGACGATGCCTCTCGCTTGCCTGCCTGCCTGCCTGCCTGCCTGCCTGCCTGCCTGCCAGATGGATAAATGTGTGGGTATTAGAAGCCTCTCACTTTCCCATGGGTGGAATATAAAACTACTGTACAACAAAGGTAAGACTTGCATCTGTTGCTCCGTCTATTTTTGCCCCCAACCCCACCCACCTCTAGCATGCAGCCCCCACATCAGGCTGCCCATGGTGGAATACTGATCATCTCTAGGTTCAATGCTAAAGCATGCACATGGACACAATACAGCACCGGGTCCTGTGTTTCCTTGCTTCTCCACATCTCGTACAGTGGTCCAACCCTTAATACAGAAAGCAATGGTAACTAGAACAGTAGAATTAGAAGGGGCCGTCTATTGACAATCGAAAAGGTATTCTGTGCAGGCAACTGGCAATAGTACACTCCTGTAAGCCAAGGGCACTGTACAATGAGAAAACATTTAACAAGTCAAAATATTTTAGCAGCTTTTTTCAAGGCTATGCATTTCTTCATGCACTTGGTCACCTCTAACTGATGATGTGTTCATGGCACGGCTGTATGAACTTCCATGGTAGGATCTACTGCCCCCAAATACCTGCAGCCCAAAAATATATGCAATGGCAGTGGCCTTTTTTTTTTTTAGCTGCCACAAGCACACACACAGCAGCAGCTGCATATACATATCCCATGTGGAAGCAGCACTTGCCACAATACTTGCCACTGTACAATGCGTGTTAGACCACTGACAGCCCTGCAACCTCCAGCAAAGGAGCAACTCGCTGCATGAGCTGGTCCTCGGATTACAACCCTAAACATATTTGCTTGGGCTCCACTCAGAAGCTGCTTCCGAGGAAAGAAGTTTGAAGTTGAGCAAAACGGGCAGGGGCCAGAGATGGATGTTTTGAGCCATGATCCGGGAAACGTTTTCCAGATTGCAAGAATTCCCACTATCATAATTAAGGCTGCAAAAGCTTCTTCCTGTTTGCCTGAGACTAAGCTCCGCTGAATACAGCGGGACTTACTTCTGAGTAAACCTGAGTAGGATTGTGCCGAAAGTTCGGATAAAATTTTTAGGGGACTGGATTGTTGGCCTACATTGAAGCTGCTGCATTTTGAGAAGACATTCACAACACATAAACTGCTTTCTTGCTCGCTTTCTTTCTTAGTACACACACGCACACATACAATACAAGCAACATTTTAAAAAACATAAAAGCCTTTTCCTTTATTTCCCCCAGTGGTTTCATAACATTTTCCTTGTTTGATTCCAAATCCCTCCACTCCTGCCTTAGGAATTCGCTCTGCTATGGCCTGCTGAGTTTGCATATCTGAAAAATAAATTTAACGTAAAACTATCTATCAGCAGGCGTAAGGAGGAAGAGAGGGCTGGCAATATTTCTTTATATATACTTTGTATTAATAACGAACCTTCTCACAGAGAAGAATACAGCATTTTTTAAATACATTCAGTCACGCTATACACAGCCAGAGAAATTCACATTTTTTTTTCACGCCACAGGAGAGATTCTCAATTCCACTATTGACTGGAGCAGTTTACACTGCTTGAACTGCAGTTCTCTCGAAACCTTATTAAGTAATAAGGGAGGGGAGAGGAATAGGGGGTAAGTATGCTTCGGTCATGTCTGGATGGGGAAAATCAGCAACTCTTTCCAAACCCTGGATTTTCTGCAAAACAGTCCTGTGTCACAGGGCAAGGAAAGACAACAAGCAGCAGCCTGCACACCTGCCACCGCCATACATTCACCTGTTACATCGGCAGAGTCTGATGCATTTGTGGGGTGATCCTTAGTCACCTGCAAGAACTGTGCTTATCACACTCAAATGCACATCCGGTCAAAGTTACAGCTCCACCGCCCAGCTTTTCAGGAAAGATGGCGTACCATCTTTTGCAGCCAGGATGTTTAATTCCACCCAATTGCCATTTCGTACCCAAAGGAGCTCTCTTACTAGATGCCCATTTACAGCTCACCTTGCCCTAAACGGCTACACGGTCGCATTAGATCAGCAAGGCGGCCTTGTTCGGCCTCTGATGTGCCTTAACCACAATGGGCAGAGCAGACCGGATGGCAAAGGCCGGACATTTGATATGTCCGCTGTACGAGTTCCTCTCTGGTCCTCTTCCAAAGGACCTTCTGCACCTCACAAACGTCCTCCATTCCTTTATATACACTTCTCCGACAAGTTCAGCGTCTCGCTGGGGAAGGTGACCTGAAGAGAGCTGCCCTTTTGAGCATTGCCAGGCCTGAGTTCATTCACCAAAAAGACCGTCTCCGACTCGTGGCCCTGGGACGACTCCGAGGTGTTTGAGCTCCTCAGTGTCCTTATGGACGTAGTGTCTGACTGGGCTGGGCGGCTGCTGGCCCCTGGCAACAGCATCCGGTCCCCAGCAGCCCCCTCGCTCGGCTCCAGTGGGTACAGAAGCGTCTGCGAGGTGCTGCTGACCTCCCTCAGCTCCCGGGAAATGAAGGAGGGCGAATGGGTGGCTGTGGCAGAGGAAGCCCGGCGGCCGTCCGCACAGTTGAAGTTGCTTCCCGAGTGCTGGCGGTGGCCTCCGCCGATACGACAGAAAAGGCACTTGACCTTCTCGATGGCTTTGCTCAGCACCGTCTTGCGAAGCAGGATGTACACCCAGGGGTCCAGAATGGGGTTGACCGATGCGATGCGGATGGCTTGCAAGTCGGGGTTTTGCTGAATGTCCTTCACCAAAGGCGGTTGGTACAACTGGTTCACAAAGACACGCACCTGAAGAGAGATTGCAGGGAGGGAGGGAGAGGAATATAAAGTTGATGAGCGAGGGCCAGCTGACATTTCAAATTTAACAGCTGGCTTAGCAACCGCATATTAAGCAGGCAGGGTGATGGGCAGAGTGAAGGTTTGTGTCATGTCAAAAGAGAGCTGTTTTCAGAACCAGGGTTGGGGGGAGAGATTTCCAGTGCAGAGATAAAAAGACCTTTGTGCCCCGCCTTCCGTGCCATCTAAAATACTGGCATATAAGCAGGCCAATGAAACATGTTACAGTGGTACCTCAGGTTACATATGTTTCAGGTTACATATGCTTCAGGTTACAGACTCCGCTAACCCAGAAATATTACCTCAGATTAAGTACTTTGCTTCAGGATGAGAACAGAAATCATGCTCCGGCGGTGCGGCAGCAGCAGGAGGCCCCATTAGCTAAAGTGGTACCTCAGGTTAAGAACAGTTTCAGGTTAAGTACAGACCTCCGGAACGAATCAAGTACTTAACCTGAGGTACCACTGTATAAGAAAAACTGCTCCCTTTCCCTTATGGGGTATTCCAGAGCCTGTACAGTGGTACCTCAGGTTACAGACGCTTCAGGTTACAGACGCTTCAGGTTACAGATTCCGCTAACCCAGAAATAGTACCTTGGGTTAAGAACTTTGCTTCAGGATGAGAACAGAAATCGTGTGGCGGCGGCAGCGGGAGGCCCCATTAGCTAAAGTGGTACCTCAGGTTAAGAACAGTTTCAGGTTAAGAACGGACCTCCAGAATAAATTGAGTTCTTAACCCGAAGTACCACTGTACAGAGTCTTTAAGTGGGTTCTCTATCGGTAGGAGAAAGTAAGAGGCCAACCAGAGTATACTGAGAAGCAAAGCAGCTAGTAAGCCTGATCTTTACTCAAGGAACTGTTGCAACAGGGTCCCCACTTATCACACGCAGGAGGGAGGAGAACCCTGGACAATGGTGTGCAAGCCCTTATATAGACTTTGGAAATTGCCCACCCTGTAGCCCAAGACCACCCCCCTAAAACATCATACATGCATGACAGAAGGAGGCGGTCTACAGCAGAAATCCTGCCTGCCAGGATACCTGATAATGGTCACTGGTTGCATTACCTGGGCAGCCTGGCCATTCTTTTGTGATGGTTAATACTTTAGTTCCTGAATCCAGGTCACAGGCTCACCCCATTCACACACAAATGCAACCTTAAGACAGGATTTGAAAGCAAAAAGACAATGGGAAGGCTTTCCCTCATTTGCCTCCCTTACTGCAGAGGAATATTTGAGGTCATTTGGAGAGTCAAAATGGCTTCAGGATTGCTCTCCATTACTATTTCAGACACATGGTTCATATATTTTGATATGTGTGCATTTATGAATATTTATTCTATATTTGAGACCTTAAAATTCTTATAACAAATATTTTGTGAATTATTTCTGATGCTCTCTGCACTCCCTGGCGTTTCGTCTCTCTTCCCTAATTTAGAGCTCAAAATTAAGCCTCTTCCCAATTTTGTTTTTGTTATTTCAGCTGCCTCCTTCTTCTCTCCCTTCTACAACCAACTCTGCTATTAACTGTTCTGGGTGCGTAAGAGCTGCAGAATGTGGCCTTGAGTCATTTCGGGAGATCCAGCCAATCACTCTAATCCAGCCAGCCTCCTCATAAATATATGTTTCCAAAAACAAAAAAAAATTGGACCCAAACTTCCACCTCACAGGCAAATTCTCTTTCAGGGACAAGCCTGGAACTGTATGCTCTTTGAGGTTAGAAGTAACTTTTGCAGGTATCTTCCAAGACTTGAGTATTCTAGGATTTTTATAGATATATACCCTCCAAATTTTGCCTGTAGAAGCTTGTCGGAGGATATTCTGCTTTAACAACAGCTTGCCTGGAATGAACCTTTTCTTTTAATAAAAAAGAAAGAAATGTACATCACTTAAAATGATGAACTACATCAAATTATGCAGCTGACATCGTCCCATGTGCATCTGGTGATGTCCTATTTATAATGTTTTACACAAATCCTGGCAGCAGTCGGACAGATAGTTTAAAGTTGAACAACAATGGCATAGGATGATGGCCAGATACTTAAAAGGTGTTCATAGGTCTTAAAGACTATGGGCTGTACTTCAAACAGAGCTAAGCAAAATGTTCTGTCAGTGCAAGGATTTCTCCTTGTGCAATGTGATGTTCTCCCTCTGGGTGCCCCCTCCCAAATCTGTTCTGGGGTTTCCCCAACCCTTTGGAGCAGATCTGGGGGATACCCTGAAGGTGGGGAGGAAAGGGGGAATATCCCATTGTGCCTGTGCTAATCCTTATGCAAGCATAACCTTTTTGTTGAATATCTCCCTAAGGGCATGAACCAGCCAAAGTTACCGTATTTTTCGCTCTATAAGACACACCAGACCACAAGACGCACCTGGTTTTTGGAGGAGGAAAACAAGAAAAAAAAAATCTGAATCTCAGAAGCCTGAACAGCAAGAGGGATCGCAGCGCAGCGAAAGCAGCGATCCCTCTTGCTGTTCTGGCTTCTGGGATAGCTGCACAGCCTGCATTCGCTCCATAAGACACACACACATTTCCCCTTACTTTTTAGGAGGGAAAAGTGAGTCTTATAGAGCAAAAAAAACAAAAAAAACAAACGGTAATCACTTTGTAAAGTCCTGCTTGGCTTTAACTGTGAGATAATTATGCTTTTATTCAAGTCAACAAGACCTGAAAGCGCTGAACTTTGGGCTTGAGCTGCACCCTAAGCAAGGCATGTCCAAAGTCCGTTTCGGGGGCCAAATCCGGCCCGCAGGTCGATTTAATCCGGCCCCCGTGGCAGTATATGTCCTGGGGGGAAACCCTTTAAAAAGCTCAACAACTTCAATCGACTTTGGTCGGCCCTCATGCATGTTCACTTCATCAAATCTGGCCCTCTTTGAAAAAGGTTTGGGCACCCCTGTGACCTACGCGATTGCACTTTTCATTTAGGAATGAACTGCTAGAGCATAGCAGCTAAGAAACTGAGCTGCAAAATCACGAAGTCTGCAGTTCAAATCTCACCTCTTGTTACAGAGAGGAAGTCACTCTCAGCTCCTCACTTGCCCCAACCTGCAATGTGGGGGTTATAATACTGCCCTACTGTACAGGCTTGTATGGGATTTGCAGAAAAGTTGAAGCTTTCAACACTCAAGAAATGCTATATAAATGCTAGCTAGTATTAGGCAGAGCTGCAAACTTCCATTTTTCAGATTAATAAACTAAAGTTTCGGTTGAATAAAAGGGACAGAGAGTTAAGGACATTTTGGTGGTGGTGATTGAGAGCAGATTCTAGTATCTGACTGCAATAAGTAATGAAAGAAAATAGTTAGCGCTTTCTTCTAATAATGAGTAATAGCTGATTAATAATAGTACTTAATAACAGCCTTTGTTTGTTGCACTGTAAATTATCTTACACTTCCTGCAATGCCACAAAGGCTATTATATCGAACTTTTGGCGATATGGAGATCACATATTGTACATAACCTTGTAGATAAAAGCAGCCATTCCCCGCTATCATAAACTTTTCTTAAACATCCACCTGAAGGGATATGGCTCCACAGCTGGGCATCTGCTTTGCCTGCAAAAGGTCCCAGGCTCAGTCCCTGGTATTTCCCTGTTTTAAACTCTGTAGAGTTGCTGCCTTCAGTGTAGACAGCACTGAGCTAGCTGGTCTAAGGCAGCTTCCTAAGAAAGTAACAGACTCACATCTTATGCACCAGCGGGCCCTGGGATTTCACTTGCTCTGCTTCTCATTCTATGGAAACAAGGATGCTTCCAGACAAATGTTTCATTGTGGGATTGGTACTCTTTGCATATGCAAGGTGGGTTTTTTTTTCTTTTTCCTCAGCGTCCACACAGCATTGTTGGCATCAAAATACTAGCCCAAATTTCACCCCATTTAACTGGCAAATCTGTGCCAGTATTGCATTTGCAAATTCTCAACAACCTGTTTACAGAATAAGCCCCCACCCAGAAGCACCTCAGCTCTGCTGGAGCATAGTTTCTTTGACCGGAAGGTGTTACTGGTTGAATTCAACTGGACGCATTCAGTTCAAACCACTAGGTGGCAGAGAAACTATGCTTCCGATGCTGCCTTTAGAATTTGCTTTCGGCTTTGGAGGGCTGTAGCCCAAAGTGAAAGCTGGTTTAATATAAAGCAAGAAAGTGCGGCAAAAGCCAAACAAAATTAGATTGTGAAAATTAAAGTCACAGGCATCGGATTTGCACCCAATGAGGAGCACCTATGAGGAGCTCACCATTTACCTGCCCAAAAAGTCTTGTGGAAACTTAACCTTTAACACTTGGCATAAGCTTTTGCAGACTAGCCTTCTATTTCATCAGATGCTCTAGTTTACAAAAGTTTATGCTGTACTAAAATGTATTCGTTTTTAGGATGCCCCAAGACGTTTTGTTGGTTTTGTTGCCAGAGACAACAAACAAGCTGCCCCTTATTATTTAGAAGCTGTTCAGGGACCTCTCTATTTATCAGAAACTGTTCAGGGACCTCTCTATTTATTACAGTGAGAAGTTCGGCCATTGTAGAAGATCAGGGGCTGCCCACAACTGCTGATCTTTGCAGTAAATTCAAGGGCATCTCAGGTGAGATCTGGGTGTGCACTTTCAAACCAACAGGGCTGGCCAACGCAGTGCAGAATGTGAGCTTTCAAATATTTGCAAGTACCTATTGCAATATATTGCAGATGCAAAAGAAATCCTTAGCAGACAAATGGATGTGGAAAGTGTTTCCTGAAAGAAGAAAGTCTGAAAGCTGATGGCTTAAGGCAGCCTTGTAAATAAGCCCACAAAAGTTACTAGCCTGCAAGATGAAGAAGCAGCAGCAACCTAGCAGAAGGAATAAGGAGCTCTGTCCTGCTTACTGAAGGACCATGGCTCAGTGGCAGAGCATCTTCCTTGCATGCAGGTTCAATTGCTGGCGTCTCCAGGTAGGGCTGGGATAGACCCCTGCCTGACACCCTGGAGAGCTGCTGCCAATCCGTGCAGACAATACTGAGCTATATAGACCCAATGGTCTGAATCAGCATAAGGCAGTTTCCTATGTTCTTCTGAGGGGCAGGAGGGGCTTCCCAGCCCCCTCACTCGCCTGCATTCAATTCCTTGTTGCTTGCAGCCACCAGGCAAGTGTTTCAGAATAAGGAAGGCTGAGGGGAGCCATATTTCCTCATCTGTGCTACCTTGCATTTACCGTTTTACAGAGTGAGAAACGGAGGCAAGCAACAAGGGGTTCATCCATAGCTATACCAGGAGTCCTCAAGAGAATGCAGATTCGAAACTCAGGTGCCAAATCCAACTGCAGTGTGTTGGCTGTCCAGTTTCATACTGCTAAGGGAGAAGAAGAAAATCACCATCCTATAGGAAATGGTAATCAACCAGGCTTATTCCCTTACCTCCAAATACCTTTAAGGTACTCTGGATCTCTCTTTCCTTGGTGACTCACCAAAGGATGTATCTTGGCATCTTTTGGGAGCCTGCAACAATTTTCTGTTAAGGCTGAATTCCGAATATTCCGGTTATAGGTTGTATAGGGGTGAAGTCACTGCATATTCGCTGCTCTCTCTTTTGCATATGCTTTAATGTTCTGCAGTCTTGCAAATAAAGCCCACAAAAATATTGACTGAGCCTGCCTGCACATGCCTATGTTATTCATTTGTGGTGTGAAAGGAAAACAAACAGCACTATTCCCTTGCCCGGTTCCCCTAGAGCAAATCTCGCTCACCACAGGTGACAAGCCAAAGACCACAGCTTTTGCACGCCCAAAGTCTCAGGTCCAAACCCAAACATCTCCAGTTTAATTTTTGAAAAATTAGCAGAAGAAGGCAGGACCCTAGAGAACCTGGACCCTAGAGGGCCGTCACCAGTCACAGTAGGGTAATACTGGGCTAGAGGGACCCTGTATACAGCTTTGCACACTCACCTCTAAATAAAGAAGAAGTATATTTTATTATTTGGTAACAAATATCTAAAGCAAGGGTCGCCAAACTGTTGTCGTTCACGTGCTGATGGATTCCATCAGCCCCAGCCAGCACGGGATAGAATTAGAGAATTGTAGAGTTGGAAGGGACCCCAAGGGTCATCAAGTCCAACCCTCTGCAATGCAGGAATCTTCTGCCCAACATGGGACTCGAACCCATGACCCCGGGATTAAGAGTCTCATGTTCTACCAAGTAAGCTACCCCTGCTGTTGGATGCTGTAGTGCAGCAAGAAGCAGAGGGGTACAGGGTAGCCACCCCTGAGCTCAAGAAACTTCAAGATAAAATTAAGAACCATTTGGAAAACCCCCAGCCAGACCAACAGCCACCCCTGCCCCCGAGGGAACCTAGAAGCTTCACTGTGTGTTATATGGTACCAAATGCATGGCTACATTCTAGGACAGTCATGGATATATGTATCCCACATACTCTAGTGAATCTACCTGTTGCACACATAGTTGAAAGCATCCATTTCACCCACATAAAATATGTTACCTGTAGGGCTGGGGGATATGTCAATATATCATCTAAAACCTAAGTTTGAAGTCCATATTGTGATATCGATTTCATTATTTTTGACCTGGCAATATATCGTGAATCATGATGGTTGGGGGGGCTGGCAAAAATCACGAAGCAGGGAAAACCGTGAAGCCCGCCGATGCCTCTACATAGCTGCATCAGACATTGTGATATATCAGTACATTGCGATGTTCAGCTGGTTATATATCACAATGTTGAAAACCAGGTATCGCTCAGCCCTAGTTACATCTTACAAATGGGCAGTTCTGAGATGTGGTCCCGCTTCTACAGAGTAGGCGTGAGTTGGCAGCAAGCTAGATGTTCACTAGATGTGGCTGGTCCACAAATCCCAGAGGTCATGGATAATTGCCAGAGACAGCCAGAATTGTAGTCCAGCTACATCAGAAGGGCAGCAGGTTGGAAACAGCTGTCCGACGAGGTTCTGGACAACCCTCTCAAAAAATGGCCATCTGGCAGCCCTGCTGGTAGATGCCAAAACCTTCATTTCCGAGCAGTTCCTAGGCAAGTCTAAGTGCCAGACACAACCAGATAAGCTTATCTGAATTCACAAATGTCTTCCCACCCACCGCCCTCCCTGTAATTGCACAAATGAAGTTGCTTCTTGCTTTAACACTGCTACTCCAGGGAAATGTAGTCATGGTCTAAATTCCACTCTCAGACGAACAGCTTGTTCGGATAAAAGCGTTCTGATGCAGAGACCGCTGCGGGGAAATATTAGTGTGTATCCAGCTGTTCCTAAAACTTGTACGAAGTTGACACAGCACGCCTGACTAATGCCGATTTTTAAAAATAAAAAACAACCCAATCAGTCACTAAGCAAACTAGGACACTTAACTCGATAACCTTCATTTTTATCGCAAAGCTGCATTAATTGCTGGATATTTGTAGTGGCTGCATGCTAGTGATACCTGCCAATCGTAACTCTTTGCACACAGTGAAAGGTGCTCATATTTTGGAACCTTGTTGCAGGAGACAACAAATGACTTCATTCCCAAAGGAAGCTCCACCCAGACCTCTTTACTAGCAGGGCTGCTGGTGGAAATCAAACTCAAAACAGTGCAATCCAACCCATGTTTGACTCAGAAGCAAGTTCAGCTGAGCTCAATGGGAATTGCTTCCATTGAAATCCTTTCCAGCAGAGGTGGGGAAACTTTTCCAGCTCGGGGGCCAGAATGCCTTCTAGACAACCTTTTGGAGGGCACATTCCAGTGGTGGTTTAGCCTGGAAAAGAGGAGACTGAGAGGGAGATATGAAGGCCATCTTCAAATATCTCAAGGGCTTGTTTTCTCCCACTAGGAAGGGTAGGACTCAAACCAATGGCTTCAAGTTGCAGGAAAGGCACTTCCGACTAAACACTAGGATGAACTTTCTGACAGTAAGAACTGTTTGACAGTGGAACCATCTCCCTCCGGAGCTCAAAACAGGAAGGCTTCTATGCCTCAAACATGCTTTTAGAGTTCAACTATGAAGACTCCCATGCGGTACAGCCCTCCATGTGGCTGTGTCACCTCAGAATGCACATGAGAATGGGTGACAGAGTACGTCTCCATGTCAAAATCTCCCTCCACGTGGAAAGCTTCCATATCCAGATAAGATATTTAGCTCCTGGTGTGATTCTGAGGTTTTGCAACGCTAAGAAAAGACAGTATTGTGAGCCAGCCTGGAACACTGAGCTCTCCAAAGAATCCTGGGAATTTTAGTTTGTTAAGGATTCTGGGAATAATAGTTCTGTGAGGGGTAAACTACATCTCCCAGTATTCTGTTACGGGGTGGGAGGGATGTGCTTTAAATGTGTCGTGTGCAAGCATGGGCTTTAGTTTTTATCCAATACTTTAGGGGTGGTTCTTCTTTTTTCCTGTCCTGACTCAAGGCAAACATATACGCCTTACCCAGCAAAGCTTACCATAAAGTGCCCTTTTATAGCAGTTACCTCCCACAACAAACAAAGGAGTCTCCTTCCACCAAGTCTTCACCTGTGCTCATAAAAGTCCCTCTATCACATTCTGATACACGGCTATATATAGCCAGCCAGTTAATATTAAGTGGGAGGCTGGATTTACGAAGTAACCTTTGCCCAGAAGAACTTGGTACTTGTCTTACGCAGCCCCCGTGCACTTCCAAAATCTGGGCTGCTATCTCATCAGTGCCAGCTGAAACCAATCTAAAGGGAACATGGGGAGCTTTGTTCAGAAACCCCAGGTGATCATAGATGAACAGAGCAGGGATGTTGGTAGATTCCCAGCTCCCATCAGCCCCGAGTACACAGGGATGATAGAAATCATTCGAGTCAGTCCCATGTTGCAGGATGTGAAAAAGGGAAATACTGCTTGCTCTAAAATCAGTGCAAGAGTCCAATTGACAGTCAGGGCTTATTTTGAGCCAAACTTCAATAAACAGTCACTTTGGTGGAGGGAAATCACTTGTCACCACTGTGTAAATCACTAAGCTGCTTTTGGTCAAACCAAGAATGTCTCGACAGAGGATCAGATCTGCTCCTTCAAATGCAAGATACTGTTATTCTTAATACCTCAGCCTAGTGGAAGAAAATGCCTGCTCTCACCGGGCAGATCTGGGTTCAAATTCCTGAGTTGGTCTTAAGCCAGCCATTCTCTCTTATGGAGATCCTGTGGTCCTCCAAATGTTGTTAGACTTCATCTCCCATCAGTGAGCTCTGCTGGCTGGGGCTGATGGGAGTTGGAGTCCAAAATGTTTGGAAGGCAGCAGGTCGAAGATATAAATCACGAGAAACTCCTTGTCATAACTTACTGGAGTGAGGACATGATACAAATACATTGTTGCTGCTGTTTCCAAAAAACACATGTAATAAACCCTATTATGACATGATCTCATTCAGCAGGGAATGTGCTGTTTGCTAAATATACACCTCTTTGGGTTTATTACTTGCCTCTTCACTTTAAAGGTACACTAGAGGCCTTCATTCAATGTTTGACCATGAATATACAACCATTTCAAATGTGTGGAAGCAACATGCTTTTATTTGTCTGTGTGCTTTTTTTAAGTGCCTGGTGAAACCCAGCCAGATAGGCAGGGTATAAATAAGAAAATAAGAATAATGATAATTTTATTCTGCTCTTAATTTCTTCCACTTTTCTGTCAGATTTTAGCCAAGTAACTTGACTCTTCCAATGCTTCAATAAATATAGGGCTCTAGTTTCTGAAATAAACTCAGGAGGGGGATTCTCCCACTAATTACATGCATTTACCATTAAACTACTTTCATCTTCATTAGCCAGTTTAAATTGCAAGGCATAACTTAGTTTGGTGGTTTTTCGTTTAGTTATCTATTCCCCATACTTTTTTTATTCTTTTGCTACAAGCATTGTGCGCTATACTGCCTGTGTCAGCCCTGTGAGGGCAGAGTTGTCCTCCGCTGTGGGACCGCTCCTCACACAGTAAATAATTTCACCAAACTTCACAGCTATGTGGTAACCATTGCGTCACCAATGCCACAATCAGCCTCAACTTTCCCCAAACACAACATACATTCAACATGCATGAGTGTTGGGCTTGGACCAGAAATACTTAATTTCAAATCCATATTCATTCATTAAGCACACGGGGGGGGGGGCTTAGGTAAGTCACTTTCTCTTAGCCCAATAGCATAGACAGATGATAGAGATAGATAGATGGATGGATGGATAGATGTTAGATAGATCGATGATAGATAGATAGATAGATAGATAGACAGATAGATAGATGATAGATAGATAGATAGAGAGACAGACGGATGGATGGATGATAGATAGATGATAGATGATAGATAGATAGATAGATGATAGATAGATAGATGATAGATGATAGATAGATAGATAGATAGATAGATAGATAGATAGATAGATAGATGATAGATAGATAGATAGATGATAGATGATAGATAGATGATAGATAGATAGATGATAGATGATAGATAGATAGATAGATAGATAGATAGATAGATAGATAGATAGATGATAGACAGACAGACAGACAGACAGACTGACAGACAGATAGATGATAGAGCTAGCACTGGAGTAAACTCAGGTCCCCTCTAAATCAGATGCAAACATTTTCAATCAGTGCATCTTTTCCTTAAAAAAGAAAGAAAAGAAAGTATGCACCTCCAAACAGTTACTGGGAAGCAAAGCCTGCAGAATTTATGCACCCATGTTTAGAACTCACTGACTCTTACACAATTATCCCATCGTTGTATCCAACTGCTGTTTCCAATTGACATTCTGGACAACCATTTCACATGTCCTGTTTCATTTTGGAATCTCAGATGGATTTAATAAGAATATAAATAGCCTTGCTGAATCAGAACAAAGATCCATCTAGCCAAACAGCCTGTTCCCACAGTGGCAAACCATCTTAACCTTCAGTGCTGCCCAAAGTGCCTCTCTTCCCTGCCCCTGCCCCCCATACTCTGCATCCTGGTAGACCCACCACTGGGCTGCCAGGGTTTTGCTATCCACTAACTTGTGGAACTCACCCACTCCCTCCCTTGCATCCTACGGCATGCACAGAGGGCTTGTTCTCTTGATTTGTGTGGGATATGGAGAGAGGTAAGAAACAGTGGGACTCTCTGCTGCTGTCTCTTACCTGCTTGAAAAATGCAGTAGAAATGAGACCTGAGAGGTAGGCATCAGTGTGGTACCAGTTGTCTGCAAGAGGATACTTGCCCTGGAGAACTGGCAAGCTGCCAGATGCCTGTTAAAGTACAAGCCTATACGTCTTAAGAGCTGGTACAGTTCTGAACTGTTGCACATCAGGCTGCAGGTCAGATTATTGAATTTTTGATACAATAGGTATCAACAACATCTTCTAAGAGATAGATAGATAGATGATAGAGATAGATAGATGATAGATAGATAGATAGATAGATAGATAGATAGATGATAGATAGATAGATAGATAGATAGATGATAGATAGATAGATAGATATAGATAGATAGATGATAGATAGACAGGTATTTCTTAATATCTTCAAAACAAGAACACTAGTTTTACTAGTTGCAACAGAGCTTTTGTAGAACGATTGTATCCAAAACTATAGCGGTCCCCAGCATGCAGTCTGAAATGGTACGGTCCGGAATTCTCTCATCTCAAAATGTGTAGGAGGCACCAGCACGGCCCACTCACTATAGCTGAACTTCTAGGACCAGCCACTGGCATTTAGAATATGTTTAGGTGGAGAAACAGGCATTCCAATTAGGGCCTATTAATACACGTTGCAACAATGTCAAAATGCTTGGGTTATTCTATTGCCCAAGGAGTCCATCTGCTGCTGAAACGAAAACAGGCTAGTGCCTGGGCAGTAAACAAAGTCTATTTTCACTGTTCAGAGTTTGCTTTTTGTCCAAAAGCACACAAGTTGGTAGGCTCAGATTCCCTCTGTTTGTGAACGTATTCTACTTGAAATACCCTGTGACCCAAGATGTTTTTGACTCAATCCATTCCATGTTTTAAAAGGATGCTTCTTCCTAAACAGAGACCATCTCCACCCACGAAGGTAGAACGCACATGTGTCTCTTCTGCTGAGGCAACCTTTGCAGAGCACCGACTGCATGCCTCTCCTATGTGTCGATTGCACTTCCCCCCCTTAAATGGAGATGGTTTTGGTGTAAGAAAAAGACTGTGCAACACAGCCTCTGGTACAGTCCCTGTAAACAGCACCGCATGCAAAGGTGTCCAGTTACACACCGGAAAACACCAGCCGGACAGCTTGTCAAGTGCTAGTAACCCAGACCACAGCTGGATTATGCTAGTTATGTAGCAAAACTGGCCTGACTTGTAAAAGTATACCATTTACCTGAACAGTTCAGGATTGTGCTCAGCCCAGTCCTCTTTCCCTCTTAATTATGAGCCTCCCTGGTTTTGCTACACCCTCGAGAGGGAGTTATTTCAGAACGATTATCGCCTACAATAAACTCCCTTGCGCCAAGCTGGATTCGCCATACTTCTCCCCTAACAACAACGGCTTAGCTCCCGGGGTGAAAGGGCGGGGCGATAAGCAAGTATGTGCTGTCAGTTGTTTGTTTAATGTACCCTTGCCAAGAAAGAAGTACTTTGCCATGTTTCATTGGTTTCTGTTTTATTGGTACAAGTCTCAGCTAAGCTCACAACTGGTTTTCCCCACCCCCCCGGCACACACCTTCACCCTCCCCACCCCAGTCAATGGGGAAGGGAAGACAGGCACTGATCTTTCTTTAAGGGTGTGCTTTTTTTCTAGAAGTTGAAGGTTTACCTCCTGACATCAAGAACACAACTGTTACTGAAGCAATCTGTGCAACAATAACACCTCTGCATTTCTCAAAGGGAGATCTTCTTTTTGGAACCAGCTAAAACCAGCAGACTGTAAGGCGCAGACTGTGAATGTTTCAGCCTGAAATCCCCATCCAGAAATATTTATGCAACACATGTATCACTAACAGCTGGGGATTTTAAAAAACACCTCAGCAGTCATTTTATTCTCTGGCATGTGAGTGTCTCTGCAAATTTCATGCTAGCCCTATAAACATGTAGAAATTCATCCAACTTCCTGTGCTGGCCACAAACTTTGTAGTTTCAGTAAGTCTGAGGTTAGGAAGTATCTGTGTGTGCATGTATGTTTCTATGAGCTTTAGTTCAGGCAACGCATTGGTATAGAATTCAAGTATTATATAACTACTCCATGTGCAGGGCTGCTTTTATATTTGGGGAGCTATTGACAATTCATGGGGCACAAAGGGACTTTTCAGAAACTGGGCTTCAATCAGTTTCTACCATACACCCACAGACACACCCACCACTTAACTTCGAGTGCAATGTGTATTTCACATTTGGACTGGCCCACAATGTGCATTTAATGTCTCTTCTGCATCCTGTCCCACGTGAGCAGGTGACAAAACATTAACATGTGACACAAAGAGCAAGTTCAAAGGTGCCTCTTAGTTTCTTTATGAAAATGGCCACAGCCTTCTCCTACCCCGCCTAGGAATAAACAGTGTCAAAGAAGAAGGCTGGGACAGAGTCGCTTCCTTCTTTTCCCTTGTGGATGGCAGTGGGGGGGGGCGTTGAGAGAACATTTTAGATCACCTGCATGGAAATATCGCCGTTAGGAACCTCCCTTTCCAACCACAGAAGCAGCCTTTGGCTTTTTCTGCTGTGGGGAAATCTGTAGCTGCAATGATGAAACTGACAAAGAAAAGGCTAAGCCAACGTTACTCACCACGAGAGGAATGGAGCAGATCAGCACAACCAAGGAGGTGGCAATGAGCAAGATGACCATTTGGATCTCTGCGCCGGCCATGCGCCGGAAGCTCCTGCGCCGGCGGAAGTCCGACAATCGGCTGGCGGTATTGTCCGTCCCCAGGGAGGTGCGCCGCATGAACTGTCGGTGCATGCGGATCAGGGCCATGCACACCAAGACATTGGAAACCACGGTGACCATGATCAAGAAGGAACTGAAGCCGGCATACATGTAAGAATAGGCTGCGTGTGTGGAGACGTTGGTCCGCCAGTCTATGAAGCACCAAGTCTGGGGGTACTGCAGCTTTGTGCTGCCCAAGCCCATGCTCGGCAAGGCACAGAAGAGGACGTTGGAAACATAGATGGCAAAGAGCGTGAGCGCTGCCAGCTTCTTATCCACATAATGGCTGTAGAAGTACGCGTGGTTGATGGCTAGGTACCTCTCAATGGACATTGCGCATATGATGCTGAGTCCAGACAGTCCAAAGAAGAGGAGGATGAAGGTGCTGTATTCGCAAAGCGGTTGGCCGCCCGGCCACTCGTTCTTCAGGTATGTGGCGATCGTGACCGGGCTCACCAGGCAGGTGCCCAGGAGGTCCGTGACGGCCAAGCCGCACACCAACGTGTAGAAGGTGGTCTCTTTCTGCTCCTTCCTGGACTTGCAGAGCACCACAATGGCAATGAGGTTCCCCACCACCCCAAAGATGAACATGACAGCGGGGATGGTCAAGGGTTTGCTGCCCTCAGGTGCCCCTCCGGTCCCATTGGAGGAGCCGTTGGCAGAAGGCAGCATGGTGGGGCTGAAAGACATGGCGAGGCTGGGACAATCGCAAGGAGCCAACTGGGTCAAAGAAGAACAAAACGGCAGCAAAAGTCAAGAGTCCCAGATTTCAGCCGGAAGAGGATGGAAATCCAAATCGGAGAGAACTGAAGAATCCTGCATTTCAAAGGCAGAGCTAGGAGAGCAGATGGTGGAAAGGTGGCCGGCTTTTTCGGAGAAATTCATAAAGCAGGGAGATTAGAAAAAAGGTGGCCAGTAATAGCAAAAAGAGCTCTTAGAAGCCGAGTGCAATTTGGCTAGCCAGCAAAAGATGCCTTTTCTTGCATAAAAGCGTTCTCAGTTGTCTGTTAGGCTGGCTTTCTTTTCTTGCCAGGTCTCGCGCTTTTCAAAGTTCAGCTTGCAAACTGGTCTTTGCCTTCTGCCTCAGTGGGACTTTCCATCCCTCTCTTCTAGTTCGGCCAGTCCCCGCCCACCTCACTTGTCACTCCGATGCAAGTCTTCACCTACGTATATGCAATATGTCAACATGAAATGAATCCCCTCCTCTCCAATATATATATACAAAAATAATAATAATCCGAACTGTATCTCCTCCAAACGCTTTGCCAAGTTCAAAGCCGATTCGAAAAGCTTCGACGCCACCTAGAGCCCTTCGGTGGCTTCGGAAAGTCCGTCTGCCGTTAGCAGCGGTGGCGACTCAAGTGTCCGCTGCGCGTCTTTTTCTTTTCAGCGGCGCGCCGGGAGGAGAGAGGCGCAGCCGGGGCGCCGGGCGTCTCTCTCTCGGGAGAATTCATCAGCCGCCTTCCGAGGGCAGCTGGGAGCCCGGCGTCCCAGGCAGCCAAGCCGGACCGAGGAGCAGGAGGAGCGCGGGGACAAGAGAGACGGACAGACTCGCTACCCGGACCCGGCGCCCGCGCGTCCTTGCGCCGCTGCTGCCACCATGTGCTCCCGCCGCCTGGCTCGCGGATTACTCACTCGCTCGCAGCGCCGTTTGCAAGTTCGCTCCTTCGAGCTCCTCCAGTCGGGGAGGCAGCTCGGCCCGGCTCCGCCCAGCCCGGCGCCCCATTGGCCACGGGGCAAGTGGGTGCAGCCCAGCCGCCTCGGGAAGCGCCCGGAGGGCCTTTCCCCGCGGCTGCGAAGGAGCGAAGGCGGCGCGCTCGGGCTTGCCAAAAGCGCACGGAGAAGGCGCGGGGCGCGGGAGCTGGTGGACGCCGGAGAGCGAAAGGGCGCCTTCCCTCGACAGTAGAAGCTGGGAGGAGGGCGGGTGGGGTCCTTCCTCTCCCTCCAGCTAAGTCCCCCCCACCCCGATCGCCATCATCCATCCTGGCAAAGGATGGGTGCAGCCCTGCCGTCCCGCGAGTTCAGCTGAGCGAAATCGGTGGTGTAGGGCGAGCAAGGGCCGTGGCGCGCCTGAGCCTCTGCGCGTTTACTCTCAAGTAAAGGCCTCGTCGATGATGCAAATAAATCGGGTGCGTTCCTGCTTTTTCCCTGTGGCCTCCACTCAAACGAAGTTTTTTCGGCGCCCTCCCCCCTCCGCAGGTCTGCAGTTGGGAGTTCGGCACGTGCGCGAGAACGTTTCGTCCCCATCCAACGATACTTTGCGCGTAGAAAGCTAGCATGTCAGCAAGAAAGGTTTAGGAGCTTATTTAAAGGTTTGGTTCTTTTCTAATCATGCAAAGGGACTATAGCCTACCCGCAGCAAAGAACCTTGTTTGCCATCCACCAGCATCTGTAACGTATAGTTCAGCCACACAGACTTAGCTGTGCCCGCAAACGCAAACTAATACACAAAGAGAGAGACAGAACGGGGAATGGAGATTTCATGCCACGTTGAAATGCACAGACTCTCGCCTAAACCTGAGGCGGTGCAGTCCAGGGAACATACTGGATACCCCTTTCCCTGTGCCCTGGTGATCGATTGAACAGTCCAGCAAAGGCAATGCAGCCAGCTTAATCTTCTGCGTGCTGACTCGGAAAGGCAGCTTGCAAGAGAATCAAGTGGCAATACTGTCTCATACTGCAGACACAAGTTTGTTTTTATTTCAGTACTGTTCTGTGAAAAAGTTTCCGCATACAAACACTAAGCTGAACCTTTCCCGCTGGCAGGCTAGTTTCGCACATAATCGGAGGTTTTTAATGCCATTGCAATGCCTCCCTCCCCGATCCTGTGAAATACTCAAACATGCCATCCTCCCCCTGCAGGGTGAAGTGGTATAGTCCAAGGAAAGTGTTGCTGCTTGATTCTCCTCCTGCATATATAAGCAGGACTTAGAATTACAGAATTGGGGAGTTGGAAGGGACCATGAGGATCATCTAATCCAGCACTCTGCAATGCAGGAATCTTTTGCCCAACGTGGGGCTCGAACCCAAAGCCTTGAGATTAAGAGTCTCATGCTGTACCGACGGAGCTGTCACAGAATTAGCTTGTCTTAACTTGATTCCGCTGGACTTCTAAGGAAGTACAGATACTGTAGGACTGCAGCCTTATAGTCACCATATAGAATTGGGGGCATTTAGCAATGGCCTCCGGTTTTTTAAGTACTGAATATGGAAATAGGGGTGGTTATATTCAGCGCAAGTCCTACTCTGAGTAGACCTATTGAAGTTAACAGACATTGCTGATGGAGGTTCTTTAATTTCAGTGTGTCTGACTCCAGGTAGGACTTAGCTGACTACTCTGGGTGCTTCATTATTATTATTACTGTCATATCTCATTGCAATATCTGCTTCGGACGAGAAGAACAAAGTAACACCCCAACACATCTCTGCAAACATAAGAGGAGCCTGATGGATAAGGCTCATCTAGTTCAGCATCCTATTTTCACAGTGCAGAAAGTCTTATGAGCGCGACTCAAACACAAAAGCACACTCCCCTTCTGCAATTTCCAGAAACGGGACTCTTTATTTTTACAAGGAATACTGTGTTACGTTATGGGTCTTTGCTGCTTGCAGCACCCTCTCTTAATAGGGCATGATCCAGCCACAGATAAGCACTTTTGATTGATTGATTGTCCTGTTGATTTCAATAGAAGAGTTAGGCATGCGCTTAAAATCTTACCCGCTGAAATAAATGGGGCTTAAAGTTGCTGAGCTTTGGGTGTGCGCAGACTCCACTCACCCCAAGCTTCGCACTGCAAGAGCTGAACCTGAGACTTTGAGGGCAAAGGCCGCAGCATATACCCTGCATGCGAAAGGTCAGTTCTCAGCATCTCCTGTTGAAAAGACTGAGGTGCACAGGATGTGAATGCCCTCGGGGCCAAACTAGAAGCTCTTGCTCTGGGGCCAGCACAGGTTCGAATCCAGGAAAAGGGATTTGGACTAAGGCTGCATACACACAATATGTTCAAAACATATTTTCTCACACACAGAAGGAATCCTGGGAATTGTAGTTTGTTAAGGGTGCTGGGAGTGGTAGCTCTGTGGGCAGTAAACTACAGCCCCCAAGGATTCTTTGGGAGGGTAGATGTGCTTTAAATGTATGGTCTCTATGCAGCCTAAATTAGGTGTGGCTAGCCCTTCCCTGTTCTTGAAGCTACCAGCATGAGTTTGACCAAACTGCAGGAGGCAGTGGAAGACAGGAGTGCCTGGTGTGCTCTGGTCCATGGGGTCACGAAGAGTCGGACACGACTAAACAACAACAACATTCATTCATTCCTAACCCACCCCCTGACACACACTGATCACTGATCAAACCTCTCCATTCTTAAGGAAATCAGCCCTGAGTGCTCACTGGAGGACTGATCCTGCAGCTGAGGCTCCAGTACTTTGGCCACCTCATGAGAAGAGAAGACTCCCTGGAAAAGACCCTGATGTTGGGAAAGATGGAGGGCACAAGGAGAAGGGGACGACAGAGGGCAAGATGGTTGGACAGTGTTCTCGAAGCTACCAGCATGAGTTTGACCAAACTGCGGGAGGCAGTGGAAGACAGGAGTGCCTGGCATGCTTTGGTCCATGGGGTCACGAAGAGTCAGACACGACTAAATGACTAAACAACAACAAGCCCTTTCTTGACCCAAGGATCATGTTCATCTTCGACCAACCCTCTGGGGCCTACATGTCAGTGGGTGTGGACAACACACACACACAAACAAACATACAGGACCTACAATTCTCCCTTGTGCAGACCTTTTTGTTTTATTTCTTTATTAATATTTTAGTAAGAAAATCCCAGTTATAGAAAATAAAGTGCAAATACAAATGAAGTAAAACACGAGAGAGAAAAGATACAGCATGGTGCAATAAATAGAATCATACTACCATATGTTATTATATAAATCTAGAAGTACCATTGTCCAACTCTGGTGAGTGAGAAGGGGGACATTTGCATCCCCATTCCTGCAGAGAGAGTGCAAGAGAGAGACTTTAAACCTAACACAGATCTGATGGCGATGGAAAACTATGAATGAAGAATTCTGATCAGGTGCAAAGTAGTTTTGTTTTTTTAAATGCAGCCGGTGATGGAGTGCCACACAGCTATTAAAAGGACAGGTATCTTGACAGATACCAACAGATGGCAATTTTGGCTGTAGTTACATTTTACAGCCGTGTAATTTGCATAGCTGATGAAGGGAGCGTCCCTTAGAAAGGACACTCCTGATTATTATTTATTTCAAATGTCCCATTGCATTTGAAGCAAGCTCCGGGGCTGAGGCATAGTTCAAATTACGTAAGCCTGATCCACGTGCAGTTTCGAGGGCTAGGCTTGAGCGGATTACCTTTGAAAACAAAGCGGATATTTAGGGAAAGGGTGGGAGGGGGTGGGAATGGCAGTCATGTAATTCCTCCAGGGCAGGTATATTTCTGGCCAGCTTACTGGTTTGGCAAAGTTTATACATCAAGAGTGAAGCTACCTGATGCAGCCACATGCTCCCTATCTGTGTACAGTGGTACCACGGGTTAAGAACTTAATTCGTTCTGGAGGTCCGTTCTTAACCTGAAATTGTTCTTATCCTGAGGTACCACTTTAGCTAATGGGGCCTCCCGCTGCTGCCGCACCACCGCCATGCAATTTCTGTTCTCATCCTGAACCAAAGTTCTTAACCTGAGGTACTATTTCTGGGTTAGCGGGGTCTGTAACCTGAAGCATCTATAACCCGAGGTACCACTGTATGTGGTCTGAACCTCCCACCCCGACTTGAGTTTTCTGGAATTCGGTTTCCCAGCAATTTTTCCTTTTCTTTAATGAGTTTCACTTCACCAATAAGTTTTATTTAAATAGGACGCCATCCCAGATGCGATGTAAAATGCTGCTGAATCCATAAAAATAAACAATGGCCCCAAAGTGGAAACAGTATATGAAAAAGATCTCAGTACTGTTGCGCTGCAACCCATTAAATTATTAAACATGTAATAATGTGAGCACATAAATATATTATCGTTCTTATATTGTTCCCAGCAATGCATAAGGTTGCACTGTGTCCCATAGCTTTGCTGAGAAGTTTTGGCTTGGCCATAGCCTGCCCTGTACCCAACAAGTCTCAATAGCCCTGCTCACACATTAGGTTGCTGACATGCTGATAGCTGCCTGCCTTGTTCATAGCTTCGCCTGTTAGCCTGCAATTCTATGCACTCTTATTTGAGCCAGAGCTGGGAAGAGCCATAACTCAGTGGCAGAGCATCTTTGCACCCAGGCTGCATCCCTTGCATTTCCAGGAAAGCTGCTAAGTGAAGATGAGTCATTGGTTTGTCTCACTATAAGACATCTCCCTGTGTTCCTACGGTTGAATTCAGTGGCATTTACTTCTGAGTGAGGGACGCGGGTGGCGCTGTGGGTTAAACCACAGAGCCTAGGACTTGCCGATCAGAAGGTCGGCGGTTCGAATCCCCGCGACGGGGTGAGCTCCTGTTGCTCGGTCCCTGCTCCTGCCAATCTAGCAGTTTGAAAGCACGTCAAAGTGCAAGTAGATAAATAGGTACCACTCCAGCAGGAAGGTAAACGGTGTTTCCGTGCGCTGCTCTGGTTCGCCAGAAGTGGCTTAGCCATGCTGGCCACATGACCCGGAAGCTGTATGCCAGCTCCCTTGGCCAATAAAGCGAGATGAGCGCCACAACCCCAGAGTCGGCCACGACTGGACCTAATGGTCAGGGGTCCCTTTACCTTTACCTTACTTCTGAGTGAACATGCATATGAGGATCAGGCTACAAGGCCCAACATTGCACCAGTTCCCTTTCTATTGGGGTCCAGGTAGTGCGCTTTTGCAGCGTTGAATAAAACAAATGTCATAGGGCGATGCTGGAATAAGTCCCATTTCCCTTAGGGGGAATGTGTGCTGCTAAAGGTGTGTACAGGTAGCAATGACATGCCTTGAAATTAGCTAACGAGGAGGTGGGGAGGATGCCACTTCTGCGGGTGCCATAAAAGGGAAAGACGGGCATGTGGAAACCGAGGTTGCTCAACGTTTCCCAAGAGCCAAAAAAGTGATCTCAGCTTTCTAAGATTGCCAAGAAGAGAAGTGGCAGAACTCCTGGCAAAAATAGTCAAAGCCCCAAGCAGTCGACTTTGGTGGTTTCTGTTGCTGAGATGAGATCAGCTTCCCACTGCAGAGTGAGCATCTGCACTCAATGATCCCCTTCATTTGGCAGAGTCTCAAGAATATTTTAATTATTGTAAAGTGTTGCTAAACATGAGGAGGGTGGATGTGCATGGCAGAAGAGAATCGAGACTTTTGTTCGAGTAGGAACATCACTTACTGCACTCCTGATAAAGGTAAAGGACCCCTGGATGGTTAAATCGAGTCAAAGGTGACTATGGGATATGGCCCTCATCTCACTTTTCAGGCTGAGGGAGCTGGTGCTTGTCCACAGATGGCTTTCTGGGTCATGGGGCCAGTATGACTAAACCGCTTCTGGTGCAACGGGACACCGTGACGGAAGCCAGAGCGCATGGAAACCCCGTTTACCTTCCCGCTGCAGCGGTACCTATTTATCTACTTGCACTGGTGTGCTTTCGTTTTTTTTTATAATATTTTTATTAAAGAATTTTTTTATAACCACCAAAAACATAACAATATAGTACAATAAACACAACAAATACACAAACAAACAAAAACAAAAACAAGTACAATTTCAGATCTTAATTTCTTATACCTTTCTTCTCCGACTTCCTCATGCCTCCCTTTTCTGTATTCCAATTTCTAATCAATTATTCAGCAAATCTTCCCTTATTTTAATTTAATTTAATCTTCCTTATTCTCCTTGTCTTAACCATTACTAATAGTAACCATTTATTTTCTAGTCCAACATCATTCTAACTTTCATTAATTTTGTAATATTTCTTTAAATAGTCCTTAAATTTTTTCCATTCTTCTTCCGCTGCTTCTCTTCCCTGGTTTCGGATTCTGCTCGTCATTTCTGCCAGGCCCATATAGTCAATCACCTTCATCTGCCATTCTTCCAGAGTGGGTAGCTCTTGTGTCTTCCAGTACTTCGCAATGAGTATTCTTGCTGCTGTTGTAGCATACATAAAAAAAGTTATATCCGTCTTTAACACCCCTTGGCCGACAATACCCAAGAGAAAGGCCTCTGGTTTCTTAGGGAAGGTATATTTAAATACCTTTTTCAGTTCATTATAGATCATTTCCCAGAATGCCTTAATCTTCGGGCACGTCCACCAGAGGTGAAAAAATGTGCCTTCCTTTTCCTTACATTTCCAACATTTATTGTCAGGCAAATGGTAAATCTTTGCAAGCTTGACTGGGGTTATGTACCACCTATAGATCATTTTCATAATATTTTCTCTTAAGGCATTACATGCCGTAAATTTCATCCCGGTGGTCCACAACTTCTCCCAGTCAGCAAACAAAATGTTATGACCAATGTCCTGAGCCCATTTAATCATACTTGATTTAACTGTTTCATCTTGTGTATTCCATTTCAGCAGCAAATTATACATTTTTGACAAATTTCTAGTGCTGGATTCTAACAATTCAGTCTCCAATTTTGATTTTTCCACCTGGAAGCCAATTTTACTGTCCATTTTAAACACTTCATTTATTTGATGATAGTGCAACCAATCTCTCACTTTCCCTTTTAATTTCTCAAAACTCTGCAATCTTAGTCTGTCCCCTTCCTTTTCCAGAATTTCCCAATATCTTGGCCATTTAGACTCCATATTTAACTTTTTAACTGCCTTAGCTTCCATTGGCGACAGCCACCTTGGGGTTTTGTTTTCCAACAAATCTTTATATCTAGTCCAGACATTTAGTAGTGCTTTTCTGACAATATGGTTTTTAAAACCTTTATGTGCTTTAACCTTGTCATACCACAAATATGCATGCCACCCAAAAATATTATTAAAACCTTCTAAATCCAAAATATCTGTATTTTCAAGAAGTAGCCAATCTCTTAGCCAGCAGAAAGCTGCCGCTTCATAGTACAGTTTAAAGTCTGGCAGGGCAAATCCCCCTCTTTCCTTTGAATCCGTTAGTATCTTAAATTTAATTCTGGGCTTCTTGCCCTGCCAGACAAATTTAGATATATCTTTTTGCCACTTCTTGAAACAATCCGTCTTATCCATTATTTGTAATGCTTGGAACAAAAACAACATTCTTGGCAATACATTCATTTTTATAACTGCAATTCGACCTAACAAGGAAAGCTTCAAATTTGACCAAATCTCCAAATCTTTTTTCACTTCTGTCCAAGTTTTTTCATAATTATCTTTAAATAAATTCACATTCTTAGCTGTCATATTTATTCCCAAATATTTCACTTTTTTAACCACAGTCAACCCTGTCTCATTCTGAAACCTTTCTTTTTCAAACTGTGTTAGATTTTTTCCCAATACCTTAGTCTTTAACTTATTCAATTTAAATCCTGCCACTTGACCAAACTCTTGAATTATTTCCAAAACTCTTTTTGTGCTAGCTTCTGGCTCTTGTAATGTAAGTACCAGGTCATCTGCAAATGCTCTCAATTTATATTGTTTAGCTCCAACCTGGACCCCTTTAACCAACTGGTCCTTCCTAATCATATTTAGCAAAACCTCCAGGACCGATATAAAGAGTAGTGGGGAGATAGGGCACCCCTGACGTGTCCCTTTTTCAATCTTGAACTCTTCTGTAACCACATTATTTACAATTAATTTTGCTTTCTGTTCAGAATATATTGCACCTATACCATTTTCAAACCCTTGGCCTACCCCCATCCCCCGGAGGTTCTTCAGCATAAAACTCCAAGATATATTGTCAAAGGCTTTCTCGGCGTCCACAAATATCAAAACTGCCTTAGTATTTATATTCACTTCCAACTTTTCCAAAATGTCAATTATATTCCTTACGTTATCCGACAAGTGCCTTTTCGGGAGAAAGCCCGCTTGGTCTCCGTGAATCTCCTCCATCAAAACTCTTTTCAGTCTCTTTGCTAAAATATCAGCAAAGATTTTATAATCCACATTTAGTAGCGAGATGGGTCGGTAGTGCACTGGTGTGCTTTCGAACTGCTAGGTTGGCAGGAGCTGGGACAGAGCAACGGGAGCTCACCTTGTCACACGGATTCGAACCGCCAACCTTCCGCTGAGCTCAAGAGGCTCAGTTGTTTAGACCACAGGGCTACCCATGTCCCCACACTCATTGCAGCTTTACAACACCAGACCCTTGGGATGAAAAGATCGCATTGAGTGTAGAACGCTGGTGGTGGCTCAAACTTACACACATTTCTAAGGTGATTTGCAGCCCAGTCCTGTGCATATTTGCTTGGATGGAACAAAGCCCCACTGTGGTAATTCCCATGTATGTTTGCATAGCAGGGCTTCAACCTTATGCACACATAGCTGGGTGTAAGCCCTATTGACCGTAATTGGGTGTTTACCTTAAGGCCAGAAATGGGGAACCAGAAGTCCTCCAGATGTCATTGGACTCCAGATCCATTAGCCACATCCAGCATGGCCAATAGTAAGGGATGATGGGAGCTGTAGTACAACAGTGTCAAAAAGGCCACAGACTCCATCCCTGCTATAGTTAATGGAATTCCTGCATGTAACCTGCAGAACAGTTAACACAGAATCATAGAATTGTTGTTATTATTGGTCTTTATTGGCATAAGGAATCATAGAATTGTAGAGTTGGAAGTCAATGCAGAAATCATTGCTAAGGCCTTGCTGTAGCCCAGAAAGCAGGGGTCTGTTCCTGAAAGATAGCCGGGGTTCTGCCCCACCTAGACCTGGAACTTGAGGTCTACCAGGAGGAGCCCAGCTCCCTCTCAAACACTCAAACATCTCCCACAGGGACGGATGAGACAGCAAGGCAGGCAGGAGCTAGCTGCACATGAGGCTACTCTAGAGGAGGGGGAAGCGCATGGAAGCACCTGCCTATATCAGGGCCTGTCTGACAACCGAGAAGAGGTGGAACCGGCACCTCCTATATAAAATTCCAGTCTGAGCTTTTTGTTTATTGAAATGTCAGCTTTCTTTCCAAACTCCAGCATTCCTGAGCTGGGGAAGTGGACAAAGCTGTGGATCAAAGGATTGATTTTAATTGTCTGGGCTCCTTTGTAGCAGCGATGGCTGTCCATTATTACGAGAACATACAGGCGTTGGGGAGGAAACTTACTGTTAATTGTTGTGGAATCTTACTGGGGGGAAATATATATCGTTTTGACTGTGGTTCCAATTTTCATGAAGAAAAATAGTTGTTCCTTAGTTGTCCATTTACCTGTGTTCTTTTGGTGCTCACAAGGAACATCATGAATCATAGCCAGAAGGCACATCACAGGTTATTGAGTCCAATCCCTGCCTCAAGGCATGCTACCTAACCATCATTTCCTGACCAGGCGACTGTCCAGCCGCTATTTGAATGCATTCATGGAAAGAAGAAATAGCTTCTGACAAATAGACTAGTACTATTATTTGCTTTGTCTACACCCCAGAAGACAGGCATTCCTGAAAGATGGTTCATCCAGGCTCCATGCTTCTCAGCAAATGTGCTTCGCTGAGTCCACTTCTGTGTTTGCAGAGAATGGGAGCATAACAGAGGGAGGGGGTCTAGACCTCCTTATTGCTCAATCTCTTCCAGTTTCGCAAGGAAAGCATTTGAAGAACTTGCAGAATGTCAGGCTGGTAGATGACTGTCCCTGAAATCTCCACTGAATCTTCATGTTGCATTAATTAAGCTGTTTAGTGTTAGGTTTGCTTAAACATTTTCAAATTGTACCACTTGATATTATGAGCATCGACGGGACAATCTCTTGCAAGCCATCTTGAGGGCCCCTTGTTATTAAGCACAGGTTGGGAGAGACAAAAACGGAAAGGGTAGTTTATGCTATCTGTGAGGAACCTGTGGGCCTCCAAATTTTGCAGATTTGTCTCTGTATCCCTGGTCATTGGCCATGCTTGCTAGGGCTACTTGTCATGGGCCAGGAGTCAGCTTCACCTGCTGAACAGCAGCCTGAAGAGGAAGAAGGTGGATTGACTCCACCTGCAGCTGATCTGTCTTCAAGGACACAGAGGAGAAGGTGCTGATGGGGACTAGCTGGCTCCAGCCTTCTTAAACAGAGCTCTCAGCAGCAGTCAAATGCTGGAAACAGCACCTGTAGTTCCCGGCACTACTTTGCTGCTTTCTGCACTCCATCAGGACCCTTGGCTCTGTGTTCATATGGATTCCCTGACCTCTAGACTGCCTGACTTTGTCTGCTCTCAGGTTAGTGTTCCTTGGAAGACTCCTAGCCCCTGCTTGCTTGGAAACGGGACTCGGACGGGGCTATGGCACTAATGGGAATTGTGGTTTAGCAACAACTGGAGGACCAAAGCTGGTGCAAAAAAATATTATTATTGTTGTTGTTGTTTGTTGTTTTATTTATTACCCTTCATCCATAGATCTCACGGCAGTTCACAGCATAAAAATGCAAGATAAAAACACAAAATGCATAACAAAAACAAGAAAACAAAGCAAACCAAACAAATTAAGATGGTAAATTAAGCCACGAAATCCAAACTCCATTCAGGAGCAGGGCTCCTGCTGGCTCAAGCCTGGCAGAGGGAAAATAAGTTTATGCTGAACAGGCTTGAGACCCACCCAGATCCCAGCCCTACTCTGAATTCCCCTTTTCAGGCCATGCCAAAGAAACACTCAATTCAGATATCAAGCTGAATAGACCTTCTGATAGGATCACACCTATGATTTTATGGAGGTTTGGAAGCAGAGATTGGCTGGCCATCTGTCATGCATGTTGTAGCTGAGATGCCCAGATTGCAGGGGGCTGGACTAGATGACTCCTGGGGTCGCTTCCAACTCTACAATTCTATGATTCGACACAATTTCAGAAATACTGAAAAGAAATATCTGCTAAACATTTTGGCCCAGCACTAATTGGAATTTTTGACTTTCAAGCCATAACGCTCCTTTAAAAATAAATACTTTTTTTAATATAAAAAAAAATCACAATGGATGTAAATGTAAAATGATTTATCTTAAGGGCAATGGTTACAGACTGAATAGTTTGATGGATACAGCAAAACAAATTCTTATGAATCATAGTCTTAAACGAATCAAGAGAATTCTAATGAAGTTAAAAGAAACTAGGTAACAAAAAAAGATTCATAGTGTAAATAAACATGCACGGACAGTCATAAGATTAAAAGTAGCACTTTAGAGATTATGCTGGCTGTTAGCAAATACGAATTAAAATGAGGAAAGTAGACTGAGCTTAACATAGAGGAAAATGAAGATTCATAAAGATTCTGCCTTCCCTTTGCTCATACTGTATCGTTTCCTATACAGTTGTGTTGATTACTCTTAGAGAGCGTTACTCTTAGAAACCAGGCAGTGTGAAGAGGGCAGCTATTTCCATTATTATAGCACAACTGGTAATGCAGAATGCTAAAATGACAGCAACACCGCCAGAGAACTCAAATTCATCCGCCTTCCTGGAAATGAACCAACAGCTGCCTATGGAACATTTGATAGCTATGTGCCCACAGATGTTGTTGCCAGCTTAGCAGTAACAAGAATATTTTTCAGTCTAGGGAGAACTCCTAGTCACCGAGCCACATGCCATCTGCAATGCATAATAAAGCATGCAACAATTACATTATGTTCCCTGCATTTAGTTAAAAAGTATATATGTTTGCCCAGGCATTGCATAACCATTAATACTGATTTGGCAGAAACCATGGTTTACAGCAGATGATGCACTGAAATCCTGTACTTTAGTTTTGCATTGGTTTTTCTAGTGCTTTACAATATATATATATATATACTTTATATATTTTCGTGTTTTGAATGAATGAATAATGCACATTGAGAGTAATGTTCCCCATGTTGAAGCACTTCTAAGAGCCATCTCTTCCGCCTTGAAAGTTCTCTGCACCCTGCAGCCACTCTGCACATGGTCAGTGGTACTCTGCACACAGCAGTCGTACTATTCTCATCCTTACTGGTTCTAGGGGTGAGCCCATGGACAAATTAAGTCATGCTCATGTCACTGAGCTTCTTGCTTCAATAGCTGGTTTGGGGTGTTTTCTATTTACACATGTCTTAAATCACCCTTCGGTTGCTTTTGAATGGATTATTGCAACTCCTGATTTTTCCAGTGAAAGCAGAAGCCAAAAGTAGGACAGAGGCATTTGTAATGTTGATGTGCGTTCTGGCCAACATATAGGATAGGAATGCACATTACAGGCCCCAGTGCAGCAAAGGCTGTTCTCGGCTTCTTGCCTGTAATTGGCCTCTTACTCTAGGGCTCACTTTTCACCCACAAAATCTCTGGGCTGGGCACTACAGTTTATCCTTTTGTGGAAAAGTCTAATCCAATGGGAGCCGTCAGTTGCAGAAGAATTGCGCCACACACCGTGGGCCTCAGAACTGTTGTGGTTTTCAGCGGAGTGAGGGATGATTCATGCCTGTTGGCTCTGGAAGACGTTGGCGGGTGAATGCCATGCTGAAACTGACAGGAAATTCAAAATGTGTCTCCCTTGCTGTTTGCGGTACAAGGCTTCCATTCAGAGGGGAGGAGCACAATATCAGATCAAAGCCAGCATCTTGCTTTCAATATAAGCCAGCTGTTAAGTGCCTCTGGGAAGCCTACGAGAAGGAGGCGAAGTCAACAGCTCGTGTGTGTGTGTGTGTGTGTGTGTGTGTGTGTGTGTATTTCTTTGTGTGTGTTTGTATGTCCTTGGCCCTGGTATCTTATATTCAGAAGTCCACAGCTTTTGAACACAGTGATTTCATTTGGCTTTTGTAGCCAAGGATTGTTGACAGATGGCTTCTCCACACGTTTTCCTAATCCAGGGTTGCCATCTCACCCTCAGGATTGTGGGTGTCCGTCACTGCAATGCGGGAGTGAGATGTCACATGAACACAGCTGCATGTAGTCCGTGTGACATTGCATGTCCGCATTGCGGCAGCCGCCGGTGGCAACTCCTCTTCCTCTTCTTCCTCCTTTTCCGCAGGGAGGGTCTCAGAGGCAAAGAGACGGGAAGGAGCGCAATGCTCAGCCTGGTTGTATTTGCTGCATTTCGTCAAAAGTGAGGCAGAAATTTTTGGAACAAATAAAATTTCAGATTTTCTTTTGTTTTTTTAAAAAGGCTTGATAGTTAAACAATGTCCAGTACTGCTATTTTCTTGCCCACCTGTAAAATCTGCTGCCAAAAAAAGAGAGAGAGACTTGTTTGATATACGGGAGGGAATGTTTGTGTAATTTATAATCAGAATGGCAGACTTAGGTTTAAACACACCCTTAGCTTACGAAATCATGGACTTGCAAATCTCAGAAGGAATTGCATTTCTTTTTCTGAGGAACACCTACCGTGTGTACTTTGGCAGGCTATCTTTCTTTTTATTTACTACCAATACTTATTTGTGATACTAAATTGCGCCTGGATATTACAGGTTTCTGTCATCACCTATAGCTCTTCCTGGCAAAGCACTTCAAGGGATAGAGCTACTGAGTTGGAGCAGTAAAGTGAACAGGAATAGCGCTGAAGGCTTGAATTACCTACTTTCAGTAAAAACAAAGAGTTAGGCCTGCCTGACATAATAATACCTTTCAAAGACCGGTTGATTATCGGAGGCGGGTTGCCAGCTCTCCAAACTACTCAAGAGCTTGGATTTAAGCCAATTCAAGCACCTTAAATCCATTGGATTCCAGTTTAACCAGTGGGTCAAGGTGTGAATTACTTCCTAGGAAACCTCATCTGCAATCTTCTAATAATTCGTTTGGTACCGTATGGCTCATTCCTCCCATATATGTTCTTTCTCGAAAACTGTATCGTCTTTGTGTGCAAATGTTAGGGCAATGGGGGAAGGTGTGACAGGTAAGTCAAAGTTTACCAGCTCTTTTGTTTCCATGATCAAATGGAAAAGTGGCTTTTCTTACTATATAGTTTCTGCCTCTCACTTCCTTGAGTGGTGATGGTGAGATGTTCTAAGGCAGAGGTTTTCAACCTTTTTGAGTCCATGGTTCCCCTGACCCCTGACATTCTTTCTGCAGCACTCCTGTTGGGTTCAGGAGCCCAGTTATGTCATTCATTGTCTGCAGAGCTAGCAGCCTCTCACCCTTTTCAAACAGCCTCCCTTATGGAGTGTTCCCTCAGCCTCCTCTCCTCTCCCTTCTCCTTGGGAGTCACTAGGCAGTCACTGCTGCCACCCCTTGTCTCTGAGCTGCTTTCCCCTGCCCCAAAGAGAGATGCCTCCTCACAGTGCCCCACAGGGGCTTGGGACTTGTCTGTCCCTGCAAGAGCTGGCAGACTGGTTGGCTGGGCTCCCTTGCCTGCTTGCTTGCTTACTCTGAGGCCATCTCAGCTCCTGGCACCAGCACCCCCTGGCCAGCTCCAGAGGCACCATTCACCTGTGGAGTTTGTAGCCAGGGCTGCTGCAACAAACAGCTGTGCAAGCCTTTGGGAGGCAGAGATGCAAGAAGGCATCAGAGGAGGCAAGCAAGGAAGGAAAGAGGGACAGAGGTCAGTGTTGCCCTCGGCACCCCTGACCATCATTCAAAGCACCCCAGGGAGCCGTGGCACACTGGTTGAAAACCATTGTTCTAAGGCAGGGGTCAGCAAACTTTTTCAGCAGCGGGCCGGTCCACTGTCCCTCAGACCTTGTGGGGGGCCGGACCATATTTTGAAGAAGAAAAAGGAATGAATTCCTATGCCCCACAAATAGCCCAGAGATGCATTTTAAATAAAAGCACACATTCTACTCATGTAAAAACACACTGATTCCTGGACCGTCTATGGGCCAGATTTAGAAGGCAATTGGGCTGGATCTGGGCCCCAGGCCTTAGTTTGCCTACTCATGTTCTAAGGCAATGTGGCTAGGTTTGGTCCCCTTTGCATGAGGAAGTAGTGGAGATTGAGAGTGTCTTTGTAATGTTTCCTTTACTTAGAAGTATAGAATCATAATATGAATAAAGACAAACTGGAATCTCAGCAAGCAGGGCCCACGCTCTCATGAGATGGACTGAGGCAGTTGCCAGAGAAGTGGCAGTGGTTTCCAGCAAGTTCTTGTGAGATCTTGCAGAACTTCTGTGCCATCTCACAAGTGTTTCATGAGATCTAACTGGCAGAGATAAGTAAGTGAGGCTTACCACACACCACTGGTACCACACACCACTGTGGCAGGGCAGTGAGGGTGGCACCTTTTTGCTTCGCCTCTGTTTTAATCTGCTTTTCGTTTATTGCTGATTTTAATTTTTTTAAAATAATTGCTATTTTTAACCATTTTTACTGATTATTTTATTTTCGTAAACCGCTTTGAGGTTGTTGTTGTTGTTTTACAATCAGGTGGTGTATAAATTTTATGAAATAAATACATAAAGGAAAGAAAGAAATGTCCGAAGAAATCCACAGACAAACCCAGGATTTTAGCTGGTGCCCACCCAGAACCAAAAAAAGGAGTAGTGAAACCAGCAGTTCATGCTCTCTTTTTTTAAACTCAAAACTTCCTGTGGTTTTAAAACAGTTCTAAACAGCACTGCAATGGAGAAGTGATGGGCAAGGAAGGAAGCGCCAACATCTATCTCACAGCAGGGAGATGATGTCATCTTCTGGGGAGCCGTTAGCCAATCTTCTGGATGCCACATAAATAAGCTGTTCTCAGAGACGGAACCCACCAAAGAAGTTCAGTAGAGGAAGAGGCAGTAGCATGCATGGTGAGCGGTTAAACATGCCACTTTTATTTTGGAAAAAACAAACCAAAACCTCTTTATCGTGACACAATGAAAATGTCACAACATGACAGCAAAAAATGGGAATTTATTTAAAGATAATTATGAAAAATGTTGGACGGAAGTGAAAAAAGATTTAGAAATTTGGTCAAACTTGAAGCTTTCCTTGTTGGGTCGAATTGCAGCTATAAAGATGAATGTTTTGCCTAGAATGTTGTTTTTGTTTCAAACACTGCAGATGGTGGACAAGATGGATTGTTTCAAGAAGTGGCAGAAAGATATCTCTAGATTTGTCTGGCAGGGCAAGAAGCCCAGAATAAAATTTAAGATATTAACTGATGCAAAGGAAAGAGGTGGATTTGCCCTGCCAGACTTTAAACTTTACTATGAATCAGCAGCATTCTGCTGGTTGAAAGACTGGCTGCTTCTTGAGAACACAGACATTTTGGATCTAGAAGGTTTTAACAATGTTTTTGGGTGGCATGCATATTTGTGGTACGACAAGGTTAAAGCACATAAAGCTTTTAAGAACCATATTGTCAGGAAAGCTTTGTTCAACGTTTGGATAAGATATAAGGATTTATTGGAAAATAAAACCCCAAGGTGGTTGTCACCAATGGAAGCAAAGGCCCAGAAGAAGCTCAATATGGAGGCCAAATGGCCGAAATATTGGGAAATTTTGGAACAAGAGGGAGATATACTAAAATTGCAGAGCTTTGAGAAACTAAAAAACAAAGTGCGAGATTGGCTTCATTATTATCAGATAATGGAGGCATATAATTTGGACAAGAAAATTGGCTTCCAGGTGGAAAAATCAAAATTAGAAACAGAACTGTTAGAACCCAAAACTAAGATTTTGTCAAAGATGTATAACTTGCTGTTGAAATGGAATACTCAGGATGAAACAGTGAAATCTGCTATGATTAAATGGGCACAAGATCTTGGACATAACATTATGTTTGCTGACTGGGAACAGTTGTGGACCACAGGTATGAAATTCACGGCATGTAATGCCTTAAGAGAGAATATTATGAAAATGATATACAGGTGGTACATGACCCCAGTCAAGCTTGCAAAAATATATCATTTGCCCGATAATAAATGTTGGAAATGCAAAGAAACTGAAGGTACATTCTTTCACCTTTGGTGGACGTGCCCAAGAATTAAGGCTTTCTGGGAAATGATCTATAATGAAATGAAAAAGGTATTTAAATATACCTTTCTGAAGAAACCAGAGGCCTTTCTTCTGGGCATTGTCGGCCAATTGGTGCCAAAGAAGGACAGAACTTTTTTTATGTATGCCACAACAGCAGCAAGAATACTTATTGCAAAGTATTGGAAGACACAAGAGCTACCCACTTTGGGGGACTTCCGGCGGATCGCGAAGTGGAAGCAAGCGGGATCTTTTGCTCGCAAGAGTATCCAGCTATCGGGAGAAAAAAGGGGGGTTTGCAAGGGCGCCGCAGCCCCCCAAATACTCTTGGAAGGGAATCCAAGAGGCAGGGGTCCCAGCTCTGCCGTTTAAATTCTCCCCCGGCCACCAAGTAGCCCCTTTTTGGGGGCGACGAGTGTGGCGGGGTTGAGACGTCGGCAGCGGGAAGCCATTTCTATCTCTCCATAGCGAAGCCCCGAGCTTGCGCACAAAGCGATCCGTTCTCAAACAAAAAGAAAACGAATTTGGATTTTATAAGGGCGAATTCTATGATTGATTTGGACAAATATGGACTAATTCGTGGAGGCAGGGTGCTAAAAAGGAGGTCAGCCTTGCCGGGAATTGGATCTGGGCACAGAAGAATTCGCGGAGCGGAAAGACTGTAAGTTTTGACAAGCGGTAAAGTTTTCTTTAAGGATATAACGGAGAGACTGTAGGAGGAAAGTCTCCTAAAATACTGACTGTGTAATAAGTGAAAGGAGAAAGGAATTGTGGAGAAGCATTTAAAAACAGACTTTCGGAGAACTCTCTGTGAGCGGGGGGAAGGAGAAAAGGAGACAGCGAGATTACTTTCACTTTTAAAAAAAACTGCGTAGTAAAAGTTGCGGACTCTGAGGCACCGATTTGAAACTATCTAAATATATGCAATTCAAGTAATAGGAGAGAATGATGATGATGGACACCTACCCCTTTTTTTTTTGAAATTCTCTGTTGGGATATTTAAAGAGCCTGTGTGACAGTAAAGCCATTATTTTTGTTACTATTGAGTTCCCCCCCCCGTCTCTTTGAAGCTACAAGCAAGGGATATAAAACGCCATTTTGTTGCCAAGGGAGAACACCCTGGTGGCTATTTAGTTACCAAAGGAAATAACTTCTTCTACTCCTCTACAACGGATTTTTGTGGATTTGCTCTTCTTCGTCTGTTTTCTCCCTATATAAGGAATATCAGTTTGTTTGCTCTCTGGGGTTTTTTTTTGGTTTTTTTGGGAATTACGTCACTCATTTCGTGTGGAACCTGGGTTATTGGGATTAAAGATTTTTGTAAGAGACTCTTGGGAAAGATAGAAGAAAAGAAGAGATAATTGTTATTGTTCTAAACTACGCAACCAACTCCTGGGATTTAGCCAAGCAAGTGGCAAGAAGTTATAGAAGGGTCTTCTGATTTATTCGACTGTTGCTTATACATTAACAAAGTGACTAACTCTTTCCCCTACCAGAACTAAATATATTTGGATTTGGTTTATGATATAGATGTATAAGATATGGAAACTGTTTAATTGATATTGAGTTTAAGGATTTTATTCTGGTTGTATATTGAACAAAAACAGTTTGCTGATATCTAATAAGGTTGGGTAAAACAAAATTATTGGTTTTGCTTTTTGTATTATCATTTATTTGTGTAAAAGACAAAAAGGGAAGGGGAAGGTAAAATGTCGCATACTCAGAAAAAGACAGAAGGAGCAACACCAGGAGAGAGAAAGGGTTCAAGACAAGAATCGGAATGGAAGGCAGATATTGTAAAGATGTTTTCAGAACTTAAAACAGACATAAAAAGTAGCGAGAAAAATCTTGAGAGTAAACTGGGCAATATGGAAACTAAATTAGAACAAATGGACAATAAAATTGATTTAACAGTGAATGAACTGAAAGACCAAATGAAGGAAATTGCAAAGAAAAACACCGAGATTGTTAAAAGAACACAAAACCTGGAAGAAGGAATGAAAAGGACAAAACTAGAAATGAGAGAGGTGCGAAAGGAAGAGGAAAAAATAAGAGTAGAAATGTCTGAAGTGAATAGGACGCAGGAAGAGCTCTGGGACGCGGTGGCGATGAATGAACTTCGGCAACGGGAGTCTAACTTGAGATTAAGATCGGTGCCAGAAACCCAGGGAGAAAAGATTAAAGAAAAATTGACGGCAGAAATTGCCCAATGGTTGGATATGAAAATTGAAGATGTGCAGAAAACGATACAAAACGCATTTAGGATTAAAATAAGAACGACCAAAGCTAAAAAATTCCCCGGTGACTGTTTGATCATCTTTAGGGACAAAGAAATGAGAGATTTGATTTTGCAAAGAAACAGAGAGAAGCGTCTAAACATCGACGGAAATTATATAATTATTTTTAAAGACGTGCCGGTGAGACTACTAAAAAAAAGGGACCGATACAGACAATTAGTACAAACATTGAAGAAAAATGGAATAGAATTTAAGTGGGAATTTCCAGAAGGAGTGATATTTGCATACAAAGGGAAGAGGCACAGACTGACTAAACCAGAAGATGTGGAAAAAATTTTCAGAAGATACAGAGAGTTGACCAGAGTTGGAGAAGAGGCAGAAGTGCTGGGAGCTAGAGGTGGCGAAGGAGATTCGGTGGAGCTGGAGGAGGAAGAGGAGCGAGACAGTAAGGAGAAAAGAAAAGGAAGAGGAGGAGGAAAGGACGAAGAAGAGGAAAGCGAAGAAGATAAGGAAGAGGAAGAGAAGTAAAAAGAGGAAAAAGAATTTATTTAATTGATAGACATCATGGCATTAAAGTTATGGACATGGAATACAAATGGCTTGAATGAAAGAAAAAAAAGGAATAAAGTGATACAACATCTAAAACAGAAGAATTTGGACATTATTTGTTTACAAGAGACCCATGTTAAAAAAGCGCATAGGAAAATTTTGGTTAATAAAAAATTGGGAAATGAATTTGTTTCATCGGATAAAAGCAAGAAGAGAGGGGTGGTTTTGTATATAAAAAGCAAACTAGAGGCACAGCAACTATTCAAAGACGAGGAAGGGAGGATCATAGCAGTACAAGTCAACTGGCTAGGCGAAAAATTAATAATTATTGGAGTTTATGCACCAAATGGATGCAAAGCAGATTTTTTTAAAGGATTGGAGGAAAAACTATTTGAATATTTGGACCAGAAAATAATAATAATGGGAGATCTCAACGGGGTGGTCTCAATGGAAATGGATAGGCTTCGGGCCAAAGGTAAATCGAAAGAGGGGAAACTACCAAAAACCTTTTTTGATATGGCGGAAAACTGCAATTTGGTGGATATCTGGAGATTGAGACACCCGTTAGAAAAACAATTCACTTTCTATTCAGAAGTTAATCAAGCAATGTCTCGAATTGATCAGATCTGGGTTTCTGGTGAGTTAACTACAAGAATATTAAAGATTGAGATTCAACCCAAAGTATTATCAGACCATAATGCGGTGAAAGCCATTCTAAAAGGGAGTGAAGAAAAGTCCTTCAGGTGGAGGCTAAACGAAAACCTTCTAGATGACCAAAAAATTGTGGATATGGCGAAGAAATGTTTGACGGACTATTTTGTAAACAATTCTAATAAAGGAACGAAAACGAGTGTGGTCTGGGACGCCAGCAAAGCCGTAATGAGAGGATTCTTCATTCAACAAAATTCAATTAAAAATAGAGTGAGAGAAAAGGGGAAGAAGGAAATTTTAAAACAAATAATGGAAAACGAAAAGAAACTAACGACAAGGCCAGGTGATGAGAAAGTAAAACAGAGTATAAAAATGCTACAGACACAATTTGCAATGATAATTAATAAAGAAGTGGAATGGAATATAAGAAGAATGAAGCAAAAGAATTTTGAATATGCAAACAAATCTGGAAAATGGCTTGCGTGGCAAATTAAAAAGAGGAAGGAACAAAGCATAATTAAGAAAATCAAAATAGAAGATCAAGAGATAGAGAACCCGAAGGGAATAAGGAAAGGCTTTGTGGACTTTTATAAAGACTTATATAATCGAAAAGAGAAACTTAACATTAAAGCAATAGAAGAATATTTAAAGAAGAAAAAGGTGCAAAAAGTATCAGACAGTAATAAAATTAAATTGAATGAACCAATAGAACTGGAAGAGGTTTCAAGAGCAATAAAGGACTTAAAAAATGGGAAGGCGCCAGGGCCGGATGGATTCAGTGCAAGATACTACAAAGAAATGAAACACACTTTACTTGTACCACTGAAAGATGTAATGAATAAGATATTGAAAAAAGGAGAACTACCTGAAACTTGGAAGGAAGCATACATAACGTTAATTCCCAAACAAGACTCGGATTTAACGCAGGTTAAAAACTACAGGCCAATTTCGTTATTGAATAACGATTATAAAATGTTTGCAAATATTTTGGCAAATAGGATGAAAAAGGTTCTGAATGAAATGATACATAAGGATCAAGCGGGTTTCCTTCCCGGGAGACAAATGAAAGATAATATAAGAAATGTAATTAACATAATTGAATATTTGTCAAGCGGGAAGGATAAACAAGCGATGTTGATTTTTGTGGACGCTGAGAAGGCCTTTGATAACATTTATTGGGAATTTATGCTAAAGAATTTAGAATATATGGATGTGGGTCAATCTTTCTTAAGTGGTATAAAGGCAATATATTCAGAACAGAGAGCAAAATTAATTGTGAACAACGTTATAACAGAAGATATTGCCATAATGAAAGGTACAAGACAAGGGTGTCCGTTATCCCCGCTGTTATTCATCTCGGTCCTGGAGGTCTTCCTAAGAACTATAAGAAATAATGAAAATATAAAAGGAGTAACTGTGGGCGGCAATCAATATAAGGTTAAAGCCTTTGCCGATGACTTGGTTATAACTATAGAGGATCCTATACAGAGTGTTAAAGAAGTGATAGAAGAAATTGAATATTTTGGTCAGGTGTCAGGTTTTAAATTAAATAGGAAAAAAACCAAAATAATGGTTAAAAATTTGGATCAAGAAGTTATAGAAGAAATACAGCAGCAAACAGAAATGAATGTGGTAAAAAAAGTAAAGTACTTAGGAATCACGTTAACTCCTAGAAATATTGACTTGTTTCAAAATAATTATGTACCAGTTTGGAATAAGATTAAACGTGACTTAGACGTATGGGCAAGAATGAGATTATCGTTTTGGGGAAGAATTGCAACAATAAAAATGAGCGTGCTACCGAAAATGTTGTTTTTGTTTCAGACGATACCAATAATTAAAGGAGTGACTATATTTAAAGAATGGCAAAGAACAATGTCAAAATATATCTGGCAGGGCAAAAAGCCGAGAATTAAATTTAAGATATTAACAGATGCAAAAGAAAGAGGAGGCTTTGCCCTGCCAGACTTGAAGTTATATTATGAGGCTTCGTGTCTTTGCTGGTTGAAAGAATGGATAAAATTGGAGAATACGGAATTGTTGGATTTAGAGGGACATGACAACAGATTTGGGTGGCACGCTTATCTATGGTGTGATAAAAACAGAGTGCACAGAGGATTTGAAAGTCATATTTTTAGAGGTACGTTAATTGAAGTATGGAATAGGTACAAAAACCTATTAGAGCCGAAAACACCAATGTGGTTATCCCCACTGGAGATAATGAGTACGAAAAAAGTCAATATGACAGGAGACTGGATTACATATGAAAATTTAATAATTAAAGAAGGTGATAAATGGAATCTGAAACCATATGAAGAGGTTAAAGAAAAGGTGTATGATTGGCTGCATTATTTTCAATTGAATGCAATGTTTAAAAAAGAGATGCGGGAGAAAGGTTACTCAGGAAAAAAATCAAAGTTTCAGCAAGAAATTTTGAATAGTGATGTAAAAGTATTGTCAAAAATGTATAAACTATTACTCGAATGGCATACAAAAGATGAGGAAGTTAAAACGGTAATGATTCAATGGGCTAAAGATTTTGGCTATAATATACAATTTGAGGATTGGATAAGGTTATGGAAAGAGGGAATGAAATTCACCGCATGTACTACGATAAAAGAAAATGTGATGAAAATGTTATATAGATGGTATATAACCCCAGTGAAACTAGGAAAGATGTTTAAAGTTAGTAATAAATGTTGGAAATGTCAAGAGAAAGAAGGAACATTTTATCACATGTGGTGGGAATGTAAGAAAGTGAAAAGCTTCTGGGAAATGATTTATAACGAGATGAAAAAAATGATGAGATATACGTTTGTAAAGAAACCAGAAGCACTGTTATTAGGTATACTAGGTAATGATGTTGAAAAGAAAGATGTGAAGCTATTTAGATATGCAGTTACAGCTGCTAGAATTTTGATGGCCCAAAAATGGAAACAGGAAGAAATGCCAACGAGGGAGGAATGGAGAATGAAATTGATGGAATACGCAGAAATGGACAAATTAACATGTAAAATTCGAGACCAACGCGATCAGAGGTTCACCGAGGACTGGAACAAATTTACAGAGTATATCAAAACTGTGTGTGATCAGGAAATAACGCTTGTTGGATTTCAGGAAGCTTTGTGAAGAGAATAGTAAGGAATGTTGTTCAAACGAAAAGATAAAATAAGGATTGTTAAAGTGCAACACAAATTTAAGGAATGTGAAAAGTTGTGAAAAATATGGAAATTGTCAGATAGGCTGACGGAAGTCTATAAGATGTATAAGTTAAATTGGATGTTAAATTGTAACTGGATTGGTTATTGTAAATTTGAATAAAAATTAATTACAAAAAAAAAAAGAGCTACCCACTTTGGAAGAATGGCAGATGAAGGTGATGGACTATATGGGATTGGCAGAAATGACTGGCAGAATCCGAGACCAGGGAGAAGAGTCGGTGGAAGAAATTTAAAGACTATCTACAGAAATATTGTAAAATTAATGAATGTTAGAATGATGTTGGATTGAAATTAAGTGGTTTCCAGCTGTAATGCTTTAAGAGAATATAAAAAAAGGATTATAAATAGGCAATAATATAATGGTAAGGATTTGCTGAACCAACAATTTGTGATGGAATACAAAAAAGGGAGGTATGAGGCGGTCCGGGAAACAAGTTAAAGGAAACTAAGCAACTGAAAATTTATGTGTTTTTAATTTTCTTTATTCTGTATTTTTGTTATTTATCTGTTTTTTCTTCTTTTTCACTTTATTGTAACATTTTAAAAAATCTTAATAAATATCCTATAAAAAAAAAGTCACAAGATGGTGAGCAAGCTTTGGAATTCACCACAGCCCTTCATCAGGCTGCATGTAAATCAAAGCCATGGTGGAGGAATGAGAAATATCTGGCTTACCTGTCTGCATTAGTCAAAAAGTTAATTTTCGTTGCATAGACTTAGTCTAGAGTATGGCTCTGTGGGTTGTCGTGAAGAGGATCAGTACTTCCTAGTTTACCACTACACTGTTATGTACTGAGCTGAATAGGATCCAAAATACAGCAGTCTGATTGGTCCTAGAACAATAGGATTCAGAATGCAGCAGTCTGATTGGTCCTAGAACAATAGGACCCAGAATGCAACAGTCTGATTGGTCCACATGAGCCACCCAATCCAGCTCCAGATGGAAGTGAATCCTCAACCTGATTGGCCTACAGGAGAATCCCGGAATTAGCCAATCATGTGGTGCCCATTGTGTAAATAGTGTATATAAAGCAGACATTCTGGGGGAACTTCCATTCCTCCTCACCACTATGAGCTGAATAAAGAACATGAAATCTACCCTCGACTCTGAGTATATTTCATACACCCGCTGGTTTTTAAACATAATGCATCTGCATTCAAATCAAAGGAACAAAAAACTTTATTCAGTTAAGCTGGCAGGACCGGGCAGGGCTGGGACATGAGGCAGTCTGAGGTATCTGCCTCAGGTGGCGGAACAACAAGAGGTGGCACCCCTTGAGGCATCCCTATCCAGACAAGGAGACGGGTTATTATGGATTCATTCTACCTTGCTGAAGAATGCCTAAGATTTAGACCATATAGAGCAGCCTGGCTTGGGGCTGATGGGAGTTGTCAAAAACATCTGGATGAGGTTATTGTGCAAAGGCCTTCCTCCGGGGCTATCAAAACAAAGACAACACATCACATGAATATTCAACATTTGGAAACAAACTAAACTGATTGTGTTGAGCTGTTTTGAAAATAAAATCCTCATTCTACCCCACCTCCCAGCATCTTGCGATAACATCTCCTTTGTTGGGGAGAATTTCAATTTCTCTCATCCCTCAACATTGGCCATGCTGGCTGTGGCTGATGGAGGAGCCCAGGTTTGTCCCACTCCTTCCCCAGATTCCACAGTTCTACATAAAAGTCTCTTTCTGCAATACTGTTTTCGTTCCCAGCCGTTACAATCTGTTCCAAAATGAAGTCATATTTTCATGTCTGTCATCAGGGTAAAACTGCTGATGGGTTCAGTATCCATTCCAATTCCTGAAAAAAAAATAGAAATATCTTCTGTGGCTACTATTTGTAGATATCAGACTTTCCCCCCTGTTTCCTGTTGAGCAATAACTGGGCTTATGAACAGAGTTGTTCACAGATCTTTTCAAGTGAAAGCTTATGTTCACCCAGGACTTGCTGCATTTTGTTGAACAAGGTCGTGGATGAAACGTTTTCTATCAGTAAAAATGTTAAAAATGTCCCACAGGGGTTTCCATTATAGCACTATCAAACCACAGTTACCAGCTGGTCAACATGTGTCAGGTCAGGCGCAGAGTCAACAATAAATATCAGGATCTCCTCACAGTCTGGCCATTTTTAAAACTTCTTTTTTGCTCCTTTTAAACCCTGCTTGATTCGGCATATACAGTGGTACCTCGGGTTAAGTACTTAATTCGTTCCGGAGGTCCGTACTTAACTTGAAACTGTTCTTAACCTGAAGCACCACTTTAGCTAATGGGGCCTCCTGCTGCCGCCGCGCCGCTGGAGCACAATTTCTCTTCTCATCCTGAAGCAAAGTTCTTAACCTGAAGCACTATTTCTGGGTTAGCAGAGTCTGTAACCTGAAGCGTATGTAACCCGAGGTACCACTATACATCTGGTTTTTTATTTTGGAAAAAAACACACACAAAAACCTATGTCTTGCATTGAACAGTTTTGTATAAAATCATTATCAACTGTTATGTGCCGGTGCCTGTGGTCATTGTATTCTTTGAAAACACAGGATTTGCTTCCTGTTTCAGGCTTCCTCTCTCCCCCACGCCCGGACATTTTGCTCATTCGGCAAAATTCCCACCGACACTATTTTTACACCCGAAAACCAGGACTTAACAGGAATTTTCCTGACAAGCCTAGTGCTCATCATCTGTATCAAAAGCGGGTTAAATATTCCTAGAAAGAGCTGCCACAGTTTATGCACTGCCACTGGCTTGGCTTGTTTCAACGGTCGGTGTTGACACACTTGACACTGCAAAATAGTTTTTGACATTTAGAAATTTCGACAGATCGCTTCCCCCTGAGTTTGCGTTTTTGGCATCAACTTACTCGGTGCTATTTTTCTAGAAAAAGAGGTGCTGAAGCTCATCGTGAGCTTTCCCCTTGTTCTCTTAGAATGGCAATGGCACCCACCTGAGAGGTGCCAGTGCTGAGCTCCAGCTGGAATAAAGCCCTGCACTTACGTCCTTTCGTGAACTCATCGCTATTCCTCTTGGGTCTTGACCTCTGTTAAAAAGGAGGGGAGTACAACATCTGTCCTACTGACTCTCAAACTTTGGGATTGTTGAAACACACACACACACACACACACACACACACACACACACCAAAAAAATAATCAACTTGAGTTGTGTGACTCAAATTGGGTCTACTAGACCCAAAAAAATTAAGTGGGCTAAAGTCACTTCAAGGGCCCCTAATTCCCTGAAGCTTAAGCTTCATTAATTTCACAATACATCTGTCCCTGGGGGAAACTCAGGGCAGATTTTGAGGAGGAGAGGTCATCTCACTGGGGAAAAGAGGGGAAGTTGCACTGTGCTTGCGCAATGACTTTGTAGGACCCAGAAATGCCCAGAAAGAAGAAGAAGAGTTTGGATTTGATATCCCACTTTATCACTACCCGAAGGAGTCTCAAAGCAGCTAACATTCTCCTTTCCTTTCCTCCTCCACAACAAACACTCTGTGAGGTGAGTGGGGCTGAGAGACTTCAGAGAAGTGTGACTAGCCCAAGGTCACCCAGCAGCTGCACGTGGAGGAGCGGAGACGCGAACCCAGTTCCCCAGATTATGAATCTACCGCTCTTAACCACTACACCACACTGGCTCTCAATCTATGCTTGCCAATCTATGCCAAATCACCTAGATCAGGCATGTCCAAAGTCCGTTTTGGGGGCCTAATCTGCCCCCCCGGTTGGTTTAATCCGGCCCCTGTGGCAGTTTATTTCCTGGGGTAAAACCCTAAAAAAAGATGAACAACATCAATCCCCAAAAAAGCTGAACAACTTCAATCTTAAAAAAAGATCAACTACTTTGGTCAGCCCTCATGTATGTTCACTTCATCAAATCTGGCCCTCTTTGAAAAAAGTTTGGGCACCCCTGACCTAGATATATATCAGCAGCTCCCAACCTACCTTTTGAACACCCCTGGTTTAAACAAGTGTATTGCTCTGGTTTAAATGATTATTTTAGAAAGTTTATTGTTTTAAATTGCTGATTTTAAATGTTATTCGCTCCAGGAGCTCTTTCAGGATTGAAGAGCAGGGTAAAACTATTCATAGATAAAGAAGGATAAAAATAATGGGCTGCTGATAAAAAATGATTATGTACATCCTGGGCAATGAGGCTTTTAGAACATCGCATCCAGCTGTCCAAAAACCACATTCTGCCCATCTTAATGTTTCATAAAGTAGCTTGCTTATTTTTGCCAGTGGCAGATTTGTGCAATCATAGCCACGGCTCCGGAAATAAATGTTCTTCAAGCTTTTGGACTATGCAGCAAGCACTGGTGTGATTGAGGTCATAGAGTTGCATTCATTTAATAAAAAAATATTTTGAACAGTTAACATCATGTAATTTTATCATGTGCCAAACCGTAGGTGCACCTTTAGAAGACATTTTGATGACGACTGGATTGCCAGTGGCCTTAATGAGATCTTTTCATTAGTTCTTAATGTACTGGTGTGAGATTGGTTTTAAAAATAGTCCTTAGGTGTTAAGGTTAACAATTGTTTGAAAAGAGTGTTTTACCAGAACATTGTGGAGGCTGATGAAGACTAAACTGCTCCGTTGAGGTTCTTTTTACAATCAAGCAATATATAATTTTTAAAAATAAAATAAACGTTGGCTTCTACCATTTCAGTTTTAATTCCATTTGAGGAAAGGCTCAATCTGTGATTGCCAGCCAACCAATCTCTGAAAGTGGAGTTACCTGAAGCAGGGCCTCCACCAATGGTCAGTGTACAAGCAGGTTGAAATGGGAAGTAGCCGCTTTGATATCACAGTCCAGTGTTCTACAATGCATCATCACTGCTGATCAAAGTTAAAGCATCATTGTCTTGTGAGAAGCTTCCAACATAGAAACATCCAACAGTGGACATAGTCTACTGTTAAAACTGGCAAGTACTGCTGTTGCATGCTATCCATCCCCCTCGGTGAGGGTCTTCCTTGAAATGAATGTTGCAGGCTGGTGCAGGATGCTTGATCTTTGTTGATTCTGATACCAGCTGACCTGATCTGTACCTCCCAAATGAATGTTGTTGTTGTTGTTGTTTAGTTGTTTAGTCGTGTCCAACTCTTCGTGACCCCATGGACCAGAGCACTCCAGGCACTCGTGTCTTCCACTGCCTCCCGCAGTTTGGTCAAACTCATGCTGGCAGCTTTGAGAACACTATCCAACCATCTCGTTCTCTGTCGTCCCCTTCTCCTTGTGCCCTCCATCTTTCCCAACATCAGGGTCTTTCCCAGGGAGTCTTCTCTTCTCATGAGGTGGCCAAAGTATTGGAGCCTCAGCTTCACAATCTGTCCTTCCAGTGAGCACTCAGGGCTGATTTCCTTCAGAATGGAGCGGTTTGATCTTCTTGCAGTCCATGGGACTCTCAAGAGTCTCCTCCAGCACCATAATTCAAAAGCATCAATTCTTCGGCAATCAGCCTTCTTTATGGTCCAGCTCTCACTTCCGTATATCACTACTGGGAAAACATTAGCTTTAACTATACGGACCTTTCTCGGCAAGGTGATGTCTCTGCTTTTTAAGATGCTGTCTAGGTTTGTCATTGCAAATGAATGATAGAAGTTTATAAAATTATGTGTGGAATGGAGAAAGTGGATAGAGAAAAGTTTTTTTTCTCCTCTTGCTCTCATACATCCATTGGAAAACAAAAAGAAACAGCTCCCTGCAGTGCCTGATTTATAACTTCAAACACAACTACTTTATAATAGGATCATGGGACATCCAGGAAGTATAAAACAATGCAGTTACATGAGCACATGAATCATTTCAAAAATGTAATATTGATGGTACTTGAATCTTTCTGCCCTGCTTGCCATAGTTTCCTGCCACACCATTGTGGCATGTCATGCCCTTTGAAAGCCAATTTTCTGTGTCCACAGCTGGATACAACAATGATTCCAAATGCCAGCTGCTGGAAACCAAAAGAGGGGAGAAAGTTGGGTTCATAATTTTGGGGGTCCTTGGGACACAGGTTGCTTCCTCCTAACTTATGGGTGGCCTGACCCTGGATGTAAAATAAAGACATTTTAATCTGATAAAGAGTGAGTTGTTGCTCCAAATATTGGGGCATCTTGAGCCCTTCTTGTGTGTAGTTCTACCCACAGTGTATGGCATGCATGGTCAAACTTGGCCCTCCAGCTGTTTTGGGACTACAACTCCCATCGTCCCTAGCTAACAGGACCAGTGGTCAGGGATGATGGGAATTGTAGTCCCCAAACAGCTGGAGGGCCGAGTCTGGCCATGCCTGGCCATGCCTGGCATTCACAGTCAAAAGATGTGATAATGGTCCTCAACTTAGATGGGTTTAAAACAGGATTGCAAAAATTCAGGAGAGGCACAGATTCAATGTGGTCAAGACTGTCAATAGATCTCATCTAGGAATGAAGTTGTGCATATATTTTTCACCCCAGGTGCTATCTGATGCACCATTTATTATTTCCTGGTCTGTGGCTGTTTGCAATCCACAAAACTACAGCTTCAGAATCCCTCCCGTCCAAGTTATAATGGCAGAATTGAATGCTGGTGTCTACCCTAAGGATAACTCAGTGATTTCTTACATATATATCTAACATAACTTCCAGTGCTGCCAGTGCTATCTCCATATGTTTCCAGATTGTTTCTATTTGCAAATCAATGAGCCAGCTAATTGCCCATCAAGTAGCCATCTGTTTGCAGGGTTATTGTCTGTCTGGGGCATGAGTGATGAAAGGACCGCAAGCGCCATACAAGGTTGGATTCCACTGCCCCAATGGTGATGAAGATGAAAGATGAGCAGAGCTGGACAGAATTATTTTTTAAGTGTCTTGCAATGGTGAAACTCTAAACCCTAAGCTGTCTTGTAGGTTTGCGGCGACACTGAAAAAGGGGTCAACTGGAAAGCTTACGCCAACTCCAACTTGATTATTTTCAGCAGCAGCAATTCTGTTGTCTTTTTATGACTTTCCTAAATATGTAGTACAATGTTTTGGATTGCAGCCCCTGCACTGTATTCTTCTCATCTAACTCTTAGAGTGTGTGACACACTTACTGGTCTTTGAGTACCCCAGCAGCCGCCACACATCATTCACAACAACCCTGTGAGGTAGACACACTTCAAATTTTTAACCATCACAAGGTAGTTGAGCTGCAAGGCATAGTCATGACGAAAAGATGGGTTATGGTTCCAAAGTATATATTGATTTGGATTTTCCTAATAATAGAATATACATTATCTGAAAGCAATATTCCCTCAAGATCTAGAGAGCAAGAGAGAATTTATCTGGTCTTATGAGCAGTTAGATAATGTGGAACAGACTTCTCAGGAGGTGGCGCACTCTCTTTCCTTGGAGGTTTTTAAGCAGAGGTTAGATGGTCATCTGTCCATGATCCTTTAGTTGAGACTCCTGCATTGCATGAGTCTTGGGGTCCCAGCCAACTCTACATTTCTATGATTCCATGTGGGGAGGACCAGTAGAATAAAAAACAAGTTAGTCTGCAACCCTAAATGACTTAAATGGGAGTTAGGTCAATTAAACATAATGGGAATTACTTCTGAGTAAATATGTACAGGATTGCCCAGTTAGCCGTTATGGAAAGAAAAGCATGTTCAGGACTAGTACAATTAACTAGAATTATAAGGGCATGCACTTATCTTCTGTTTTATTGCATATTTTAATTATGAATATTCATATTTTAATGTTTGTGTAATTGTTATTCGTGCTTGTAAACAGTTCTAAAACACACAGTCCCCCAGCACAGATGAACATTTCGTTAATTGTTATGCTTCAGTTTCTCTCAGTCCAATTATGCAATGGCCCAAGCCTCACACCCCTGCTACTTTCACAGTGCTCAGGCTTTTCGCTTCAAGCACCACTTTTCTAAACAGCAGTATCCTTTTGTGACGTTGTGACAGAAACCTGGAGAAGCTTATGAAAATAGAAGAAAACCAACATTATAACGGAGCTGATTGTGTTAATGAGGTCATAAAGTCTGCTGACCTTTAAAAAAATAATATTCAAAATCGGTGAGAGTTTTGAGCGCTTGTGTGAAAGTCGTCTGGCCTTCACATAAGACGAATATGCTTCCTGCTGCAGAATCGAGTCAAGCTTGAGTGGATTTGGCCCCTTCCCTGCTCTCAACCATGCTAGCTAAAGGAGACCACCATGTTTGGAAGCAGTTTGGCTCCAAATATAATTTACAGGTAACTACCATATGCTGAGGCTCCAATACTTTGGCCACCTCATGAGAAGAGAAGACTCCCTGGAAAAGACCCTGATGTTGGGAAAGATGGAGGGCACAAGGAGAAGGGGACGACAGAGGACAAGATGGTTGGACAGTGTTCTCGAAGCTACAAACATGAGTTTGACCAAACTAAATGACTAAACACGACTAAATGACTAAACAACAACAACAACAACCATGTGGCCTCTGCCAGCAGCTGTTAGCCACTAGTAGGATCTGCAGCAAAGTGAAGCAGTGTGGAGTGTTTCTTGTGCCAGCTAGTGGTGCCCCTCTCCACAGTATTCCATTCTATTCAAGCATTCTGCAGTCACTGAGCATGGTCAGTCCGTACAGGACTGTTTTTGAGATTCTTGGAGTTCCCCTCCGTATGAGTTACTATAGGATTAGTGATAGTGCTGACCTAACACCCTCTCTTCCTTCCTTTCCGGCCCTGAACTGCTGGTCAGAATGGAACGTGTAAGCTGTAGTGAGGTTTGTGGGTCAGTAGAAGCTAATTAAAGCTTCTTGGAATTCTTCCGGTGATCTTCACGGTTGGGCTTTTGCATTCTTAAGTTCTGACTAAGGGCCAAACTGCAGTCACATATTGAAACAACCTCTGTGCCACAAGACTTTCAGTGCTGTCATAAGAAGAACCTGTTGGGTCAGGCCAATAGCCCATCTAGCATCCTTTTCTCACAGTGGCTGATCAGATGCTTGTGGGAAACCAGGAAGTGGGACCTTGGCACAAGAGCCACTCTCCCCTCCTTTGGTCTCCAGAAACTGGTATTCAGAAGCATTCCTGTTTCCATCCATGGAGGCAAACCATAGCTATTGTGGCTAGTTGCCACTGATGGTAAAGGTAAAGGGACTCCTGACCATTAGGTCCAGTTGTGGCCGACTCTGGGGTTGCGGCGCTCATCTCACTTTATTGGCTGAGGGAGCTGGCGTACAGCTTCTGGGTCATGTGGCCTGCATGACTAAGCCACTTCTGGCGAACCAGAGCAGTGCACGGAAACACCGTTTACCTTCCCGCCGGAGCGGTATCTATTTATCTACTTGCACTTTGATGTGCTTTCAAACTGCTAAGTTGGCAGGAGCAGGGACCAAGCAACAGGACCTCACCCTGTCACAGGGATTCGAACCGCTGACCTTCTGATCAGCAAGTACTAGGCTCTGTGGTTTAACCCACAGTGCCTCCCACGTCTCTAGCACTGATGGTACACTGATGGTCCTCTTTTAAAGCCATCCAAGTTGGGGCCATCCAATACACACATTCTTTTTTTGCAAAGCATGCTTTCCTAACCTACCGTAATGTATCTTTGTATGTTACTTTCACTAAGGTATGCATTTTAATGCTCACTTTACACTAGTATATGTATTTCTGTACACACAACTTGACTGGAGAACTGCATTGCAAAATTCAGAGAAGTGCAAATTGTAAAGGATGGTGGTTTTGGTTCATGCATTGTTTCAGGAAAGTGTAGATTACGTGGATTCACCTTTAAATGAGAAATGAACTACATTCCCCCGCCCATCCCTGACTTATATTGGCCACCAAAGGTACTGTTTGCAATAAGCAGCATGTTTGGGAGCTAAAAGCAGCCAGGAAAGAGAGAGGCTTTTCAGCAGAAAGGTGGTGCAGGGCCTAATTTGCTTCAGGGCTATGTTCCAGCTCAGGGGCCTGTGGCTCCTTTCCCTTTAAAATAAAAAACGGGCAGGTTAAGCATGCTTGCTTAAACACGTTACTGGCATCACGTGCTGTTTGTCCCTGAAGCAGATGAGATGGTGCAGGCTGTTCTTGAGCTATTGTTACAGAGTCAAACAAATAAACCTGCTGATCAAATAAACCTGCTAATATCAGGATTTTGCCAGTCTCTTGGCTGGATCTCCCCACATTGCACAATTAGTGTATGTCCCACTGGGTGGGTGAGGGGACCCATATCATCTTACTGTCCAGCTGCACACCACTTGCTGGCTTACTAATCCAAAGCAAATACATCCTAAACGCAGATTGGGAAGACACATTAAGAGAATAAGCCAGGAGTCATATCTAGATCAAGCCTCTTCTACCCAATTGGTATCATCTGAGCCAAAAAACCACCTCACCCTATAAACGGGGAAAAGAGAGCCTATTAGCTTTTTAAGCAAGGCTTAAAACAAGGGAAGTGTTGCTAAATTGTTCAAAGGAACTTGCATGCTTTCCAAGAATGCTTGATGTCATTTTTCTTGTTAACGACTGATTTAGTCACACGTTAGGCATATCGTCCTCGATTTATTTTTTGGTCAGTTTTTTAGAAGGGCAGTCTAGGATACTTAAAATAGTCCCTCCAGACCCCCTTTGCCCCAATGCTACAATGACAAGGGCAAAAAAGAAGACCAAGACAGCCAGGTTCGGTCAACATTTGCTTCTGTTCTGTGTCATTGCTTCTGAATCATGGGATAGACCCCACCTTGTCTGGAGATGCTCCTTAAAAAGTTTGTAGCCATAGGCTTTCTTGTTATACACATTCATTTTCGCCAATTCAGGGGGCAGTGCAGGGGTCTCTGGGAAGGCCTCACAGGGGCCACAGAGTATTGTGGAGGGACCCCTGACCATTAGGTCCAGTCGTGACCGACTCTGGGGTTGTGGCGCTCATCTCGCTTTATTGGCCGAGGGAGCCGGCATACAGCTTCCAGGTCATGTGGCCAGCATGACTAAGCCGCTTCTGGCGAACCAAAGCAGTGCACGGAAACACCGTTTACCTTACCGCCAGAGCAGTACCTATTTATCTACTTGCACTTTGATGTGCTTTTGAACTGCTAGGTTGGCAGGAGCAGGGACCGAGCAACGGGAGCTCACCCTGTCATGGGGATTTGAACCGCCAACCTTCTGATCAGCAAGTTCTAGGCTCTGTGGTTTAACCCACAGCGCTTAGTTTTAGCTAATTCCATTCCTTTGGAGGCAGTGGGAAGGAATCAAAAGGGTATGGAGGAGCCCCGCTCAATATTCTGCCCTAGCTGGTTACAAAACCATTGTTCTCTCCTTTCCGACCCCATTGCTTTGCTGAGAATTTACAGCAAAAGCTCTCCCCGTAAGAACTGTCTCTAACTTTCAGGAGCAAGAAACAAAATGTGGTCCACTGTCAAATGATAAGGGTCCTTTTCTCATGTAAAGAGCTAAGCAACGCCTCACCTGTGGGAAGTGTTAACACGGAGATTAGAAGCGAATTGTCACAGTGCCAATAGGTGCTAAAAATGCTTCCTCTAGCAGACATTCTTTTCTTTTTAAGTGAAGGCTAAGGTATAGATATCCTGTTGTGAAAAGCGTTGGTGGATGAAGCGGAGCAGTTGATTAAATGAGAAATGCTGAAGTTAAGCAACATGCCCTTTCCTAATCCATTTAACTCTCTGGCTTGATGAAATACAAAAGGCTTCCCACAAAGAAAGCGGACAAAAGGAGACAAAGTCCAGCCCTGAATAAACAGCCATTGTACTTTAGGTGTGCTAGATGCTTTTCCAGGGGCATAAATCGGTTCGAAGCCTGCCTTTATCATATTGCCTTTATCATGTGGCTTCCACAGGGAAAGAATCTATTATTAATACACAATAAAATTACTACAGTGGTACCTCTACTTGCGTTCCCCTCTGGTTACGTATCCCTCGGGATATGTACGCAGCAAACCCAGAAGTATTTTTCCAGGTTTTGCCGCATGCGCATGCACAGAAGCGCTCTATGTACTGTATGCATGCGCAGAAGCGGCACCTCCAGTTGCGGAAACCTCAGGATCCGACCAGAGTTCTGAAACGGATCCTGTCCGCAACTGCAGGTACCACTGTATATGTAAAAATTAGGGATCCTTGGCTATTAAGATGCTTTGAAAATGTGCTTTGTTTTTGTTTTCTCTCCCCATCCCAATTTTATATTGCATTGTCTGCCCGCTCACCAACTGCAGCCAGCAATCGCACACACAATTGTCACAGCGGCAGCTAATCCACACCAGCTATTTCCCCAGCAACCAATCGCCCACCAAATCACCACTAACAAGTTGTAGCTCCCGGCTGCAACCAATCACCCATCTGTGTATAACACGACCCCCATTAATTTACAGTAAAAAAAATCCTCGTCTTATACACGGAAAAGTACAGTCATTTGCATTATATTTCGTTTTTCACCACACACGCATACACAATTTGTTATTGTGTAAACCACTTAGAGACCCTCTTAGTATTAAGCAGTATATAAATGCATGCAATATTAAATAAATTCACTAAAGTCAGTGAAGCACAGCATATAACATCTATTCCTTATTACAAGGTGGTGTGACAGTAACAGAGACGAGAGAAAAAAGAGGCAGTGTGATCAGGGGACCCCTGGGGTTTGCAGACAAATCTTTTGTTTTGCTGTGTTTTAAATCAAAACCCTGAAGTGACAACCTAGCTCCGAAAATAATAATAATAATAATAATAATAATAATAATAATAATAATAATAAAAATAAAATATATTATTATTATTATTATTATTTATACTCTGTCCATCTGGCTGGGTTTCCCCAGCTACTCTGGACGGCTTCCAACATAATATTAAAATACAATAGTCTATTAAACATTAAAAGCTTCCCTAAACAGGGCTGCCTTCAGATGTCTTCTAAAAGTCTGGTAGTTGTTGTTCTCTTTGACATCTGGTGGGAGGGCATTCCACAGGGTGGGTGCCACTACCAAGAAGGCCCTCTCCCTGTTTCCCTGTAACTTGGCTTCTCGTAGCAAGGGAACCGCCAGAAGGCCCTCAGCGCTGTACCTCAGTATCCGGGCAGAAAACAATCAGAGAGCTCAACAAGGGGTTGACTATGCTCCCTAGGCATAGGATGTTGATTGCCAATTGGAAAAGAAAAGTGGAGAACTGAAGGAGAGGGAATGGAATGACCTGCAGAGGTAATAGCAGCTGGTGGGGTGGTGTAGGTGGGGCTGTCCTGCCCCCTTGCACCTCCTCCTCCTCCTCTCAGTTATTGGCAGCAGCACATGGTGTTGGAAAGCTGAGTGAGCAACATAACACCACCTGCACCTCCCCACTGGCTGCTGCTAAGGTTCTGGAGATGAATTTGAGGCACTGCCTCAGGCAGCTCTTTGCATACTCTAGCGCTGGTATGCAGGAGCCCATAAAAATGGATCCAGGCTCCTTGCAAGTGCTTCCTCCTAAGTAGTGCTCATCCCACACCATTATGTCCTCCCAAGGGTGCAGGAAACTCACCAGGTGGGGTGGCAGAAAAAAAGAGAGAAGTTTCAGTTTCTTGCTTTGACATGGATGCACATATGCCTTTCTGTACACATTCCTCACTGCTTGGCTCGAGAACTGCATTGCAATATTCAGAGAAGTGAAACTTACAAAATATCTGTTTTTTCCGTTTGCATATTGCTTCGGAAAACGTGTGGGTTCTCCTTTGATTATGAACTGTATTGAATTCTCCTGCATCCACAACTCCATATCTAGATTTAGGTTTCAGCTACAGCAAACGTTTCCCTAAGCAGTTTTGTAATGAAGTGACAGGGTGGGAATGAGTCAGTAATGGGTGTTTGATTTGGCTCATAGGCTTTGATTCTCTCCCCCCCCCCTTTTTTAAATTCTCAGTAAAATATTATTTTAAATACCCATTGAACTTATTCTCCTTTCCAGTGCTTGTGTTCAGCCTTGGTGATTTGAATAATCTCTGTTAACATTGGCTTGTCGGTCTCCATCACACAAGAAGTGGTTACTTTCACTTTACAAACGCCAAACAGCACGAGACTATTTGCAAAGGCATTTGGTAGCAATTTGAAAAGCAGATTCAAGGGTAAGGTCACTGGAACTATGCTCATCATACAATGACTCCTGCAACATGAATTGCTCAATTGCATATGTGAACCCACCATCACGAATCAAGCACCACAGAGATACACAAACACACACACACACACACACACACACACAGTATACACATATATGTATATGTATATATATATATATATAATTAAAAAGGAAAATCACATGAAAACAATATTTTTCAATGAGAGCAATTCCAAGGATGCAAAAAATGTTGTTGCTGTTGCTGTTACCAGTGCCAGAGCTATAGCTATAGCTTAGGGCACCACTCTCTTGGGGGCCCCCCAAAAAAATTAAAGGAAAAAACCCCCTGGATGTACAAAATATAAGATAAAAAACAAATAAAACCTACATACAACAACAGTGCTTTGTGTTGTGTAGGCTCCTATGATGTAAGTAATGGGCCCCGTCTGCTACCCTGCTCCGTAAAATATCACTGGTTTGCTCATTTCTATATGTAGGGTGTCTATATATGGTTTTAGATCCTATTAAGTCCATAAATTACCATATATCATTTATTCAACACAAAAACAGTGACAATTTGTTGTTGACAAAGGACAGCTGGACATATAAAGGGCCCCATTACCTTCAGTAGCTTAGGGCCTCATCAAACCTAAATCCAGCCCTGGTTGTTAAGGTTATTAATTAGATTTTTGCCTGCCCTCCCCTTAAGTGTGAGGTTACAGGGTGCGTTGCAACCATTTAAAAATGCAATATTTTAAAGCATTGCAAACATGTAAAACAAATTACAGTTAAAAGAATAGGGTGGCCCTAAAATATATCTCTATGAAGGTTGGGGTAAAGAGGTGCAACTGAAGCTACACAATGAAGGTGGTGGATGCAACTTTGCAAGGATGGCCCTCTCTTGCTTTCTGGATTATCCCTTTGGGAATCACTGCCTCCTTTCCTTTCAGTTTCTTACTTTTCCAATCAGCTCTCCACATTTCCACTTCGGTTAGCTTAAAAAAAAAATCATGCATGAAAATTCATCAGTGTTTTAGTGCAAATGTCTCCTGATCTATGAGTTTTTGTACGCAACCTTGTTGAATATAAGACATTTAAAAATGTTGTTTTTGCTAATATATACATTTTAATGCACATTTTAACTTAATATGTACACATTGGAGAAAAATCTGTAGAAACAAGAATGTTGAAGGATGACTGTGTTTCAGTTTGTGCGTTGTTTTGTCAAATGTGTGGGTTAGGCAGGGTTGCCTTTAAATGTGAACTGAATTGACTTTCTCTCCCATCTCTAGTGAGAAATAGGGAAAGGATAGGAAAGCACGAAGGCAGAAAGAACAGGTCAAGCCTACAGTGCTGAAAACTCCATCCTTCTTTGTCTTTGGCTCCACCCACTTTTGAATCTGGTGCTTCGCAACATTAGCTACAGCCCTCTATTGTAGTGTTCATACTGGAGGCATGGAAGAGATCCTCAACAGGAACACTGATGATAGAGAAAGAATTCTCTGCAGATAAAAAGTTTAAACACCACAGGCAGGGGCAGCTTTGGGGTATCATGACCAGTTTGGCTGCATTGGGCACTGGCGCCACAACAATGATGTAGAACAGAGTGTGAGAGGTGGGAACACGCCAAAATTTATCATTACAGAGAGGGCTACTGAAATTTGAGAGCCCCAAGTCTGTCACTTGGAGGTAAAGTTGTGATGCTGGATTGGAGAAAGACTATTGCTGACTTTTAGAATAATAAATAACTGGAGAACCTCTTTTAGGAATTTTTTTATTGCAATAAAATCAAAAGAGAGAGCTTGATTCCATTTGCATTGTATGATTAAATGTCCTTTCTTTTTGCAACATAAACATTCACTTTATGATGCAGCTGAGCTCAAGTCTAGCAGGTGAATTAGTCATAAGTGAGACATAAATCACTTACATAATACACATCACCCCAGAATTAGTGGCATTCTTTGTACTCACAGTTGTGTTGTAAATTAATTTCACACTTCTCAGAATGGAAAGTTTGGCTGGTAGATTTGTGGGGTTTTTTTATGTACTATTTTTGGAAAGGCTGGAAATTTACAACTTCCTTTTGGCTGAGCTCGGTTTCCAAAAAGAGGCAGGGAAAGTGACAATTCATGAATTAGCTTCATATGAATGTAGCCTTAGTGAAAGAGAATGTGGACTGAAAGCAGTCCGTGAAGGAAAAGACTTTAGCTTGAGACCCTGGAGAACCAACTGTCAGCCAGAAGAGAGGTGCAAATAATTTGACCTGGTAATAGGTAGTGTTATGTACTGAGCTGAATCCTAGAATAATAGGATCCAGAATGCAGCAGTCTGATTGGTCCGCAGGAGCCACCCAATCCAGCTCCAGGTGGAAGTGAATCAGTGACCTGATTGGCCTGCAGGCGCAGCCAATCAGGCTTCTGGAAGAAGTGAATCCGCAACCTGATTGGCCTACAGAAGCAGCCCGGAATTTCCCAGTCAGGCGGGGCCCATTGTGTAAACAATGTATATATAGCAGATGTTTTAGGGAAAGATTCATTCATTGCTACTACAAGCTGAATAAAGAGCATGAAATTCACACTCAACTCCGAGTATATTTCAGGTAGTTTCCTATGTGCCTAATTCTCAAAGCACACAATCCATTTGAAGCGGAGACTGGTGTTACACACAAACACTATACATTTAATGTGCTATTATACCACTGTAACAGTCATGGTGCTCTCTCTCTCTCTCTCCCTCTCCCTCTCCCCCCCCCCCCCGATTCCTGGGAAATAGTTTGTGAAGAGTGCTGAGAGTTTTTAGGAAACTCATCTCTAATTTGTAATGCTTTTGTGATTTTAGAATAAGACAGTTTATAGAGGGAGGCATCTACAGTGTAGTTCTAGTGAAACAGAAATCAGCCAAAATTGCGAAGAGGCCAGACAGGATAGGTGGTTGGTTTTTTTTAATGCCAGAAAAGATTGTTATGCAAGTTTCATGTCACCCAGAGACGCTTCAGGTTGCGTAGTCCTCAGCATGACTAGCAAGCATGATAGAAATCTCTTATTTGTTTAGCATAAAAGCCCTTGTCTTTCAGACTGCTCAATGGCATCACACAGTCACCTTACCATATATAAACATGTAATATTATATTTATGGATATATGCCATTAAAACAAAGCATGTTTCTGCTTGATCTTCCTGTTTGATCAAGGCGAATTCTTTCCCTTCTTGTGCAATGCACTGAGATGAAATGTCGTTCTGCTACTGGAACATTTCCTTATTGAAATTTGAAATGCATCGGCAGTAGCCAGCCATAGAAATGACTTTTTACTTCACGGGAAGATGGGAAACCTGTGACCTTCCAGGCGCCATGTGATCTGCCTTACACATAACTTGCTGTGCTTAGGTACAGCAAAGGACCCTGCCTCATTGCCTGTCAGACTGCCTGTCTGCCTGGTTTTATGCAGGGAATGGAGTTGAGGAGGCACCATCTTGTGCAGCAAAATATTTTTGACTAGTTCTGACCTTCTGACATGTGTCGAGGACCCGTCACCCGCATGGAGATAAGAAAGACACAAGAACACATGTATTTGGGTTAATGGGCTAAATAAGGCACAACTTTATTGGTTACAGCATGTGAGAGGTACTGGCTCTGGCATTGGATCAGACAACTATACATGACACCACCCAGCTCAGCAGGGTGGTCAATCGAGGGTTAACAGCCAATGGGAGGAGCTTGTTGATGCAAATACAACTGAAAGCTTCCCCAGACATCACTGGGGGTCACGCCATGGTCCTAGCCACCAGCAGGGCATCGGACGGGATCCAAACAAGGGGAGGAGTAGGCAATGGCCACAACCTGCCCTCCAACACAACTCATAAATTCCAATGCCTAACTGCCAATACCCGAAAAGTTGTGATGATTTGCTATGAGGTAGGCGAAAACCAAGAGGCTGGTGCCAATTTGCCAAATGGATAAAATTCCTACCAGGCCCCCTGGGCAACCAAGGCAACCAACCGAAGTCCATAGCAAGGTCAAAAAAACAGAATTGACCTAAAGGGAGGGAGGGTGAGAGATCCGAAGGAAGCAGGAAGCTGAATGGGGCCCCAGCGCCGCCGCTGCTGCTTAAGTGCAGCTAAACCCCACCCACAGCCAGCCCTATTGGCTGTCTGCTGGGCTTGGCACGGCAGCTAAGGGAAGGCTGGTGCAGGGGGCCGAATATGCCCTCCTGCTGATGCGGGAGCCGGTTCCTGCACGCAACTCCTCCCCTCTGGGAGGAGGAGAGGTCTTCTCTGAATCTAATTATGATGCTGATCCATCTGCACCATTGGCCTGAACCACATATGATCTCGGGAGTGATAGATTACTCAAAACATGTTAGCAGGTTTCTGGACTCTTAAGTTACAGGTGTTAAACGGATTCCCCATGGAGATAAAGGCTTTGTTCTACTAATGTTTTTATTGTCTCAATTTCAGATATGTGTCTATATCTCATTTTAACAGCTTAAACACATAACAACAGTGCTGGGATAAACAGTCTTGTTCTCAAACAAGACTTGCTCTCAGTAAAAGATTGGCAGGAGATCCTACGATTCAGGGCTATGTTTTCATAGTGAGACTTCTTCAGAAACTTACTTTGTGCTTGGTTCACTCTGTCTGCCTTGGCACTGAAATGAGGAAATAGTGGAGCTGAGATAGGATAAACAAAATCCTATCCTTTTGCAAATATTCGGAGATCTCTGGAGCAAAACTCATGTCTGTTGTCACTCGAAATTTCTTCTGAGATACCATGTCTTGGAAATAGAGATTGGCAGTTTTTGATTACTGAGTTACATGTGATACCCTTAAGCAAACCTGCATTGTATATTTTGAATAGCAATCAACCAGAATAAGTCTTTCCTCTAAGGTAAAGCCCTTTCCAGCTTCTAATTCCACAGTTCCAGTAAGCATGGGGATTTTCTAGAATTTCTACTGAAATATGGGGCGGAGTGGGTGCCATTCCAGATGAGAAACTGTTGGAGTAAAGCATCCCTCGCCCAAATTGCCTCACTCACAGAGTCATGCACTTTAGCATGTCCACCACTGGAGAACCCTGTGGGTATGTTCAGGCCAGATTTAGGTTTGATGAGGCCGTAAGCTACTGAAAGTAATGGGGCCCTTTATATGTCTAGCTGTCCTTTGTCAACAACAAATTGTTGCTGTTTTTGGTGTTGAATATATGCTATATGGTAATTTATGGACCTAATAGGTATCTAAAGCCGTTTGCACATGTTGCCATGCAACCAATCCATGAAGAATGTAAAAGGTAAAGGTACCCCTGCCCGTAAGGGCAAGTCTTGCCAGACTCTAGGGTTGTGCGCTCATCTCACTCTATAGGCCAGGAGCCAGCGCTGTCCAGAGACACTTCCGGGTCACGTGGCCAGGGTGACAAGCTGCATCTGGCGAGCCAGTGCAGCACACGGAACGCCGTTTACCTTCCCGCCAGTAAGCGGTCCCTATTTATCTACTTGCACCCGGGGGTGCTTTCGAACTGCTAGGTTGGCAGGCACTGGGACCGAACGACGGGAGCGCATCCCGCCGCGGGGATTCGAACCACCGACCTTTCGATCAGCAAGTCCTAGGTGCTGAGGCTTTAACCCACAGCGCCACCATGAAGAATGTAGGCACCCTATATATAGAAATGAGCAAACCAGTGATATTTTATAGAGCAAGCTAGCAGGCAGGGCCCATTACTTACATCACAGGAGCATACACAACACAAAACACTGTTGCTGTGTGTAGGTTTTATTTTGTTTGTTTTTTATCTTATATTTTGGAAATGTACATCCAGGTTTTTTTCCTTTAATTTTTTTGGGGGCCCCCAAGAGAGTGGGGCCCTAAACAATAGCTTGTTTAGCTTATACATGACTCTGGCACTGGGTATGTTACTGACTGCTTTGCTGCAGTGGCAAAGTGGCAATGGATGGTTGGCTGGTAGTTGGGCAAATGCAGGAAAAACCCGCTGCTCTTTCCATTATGCTTCCTGAGGTAAAAGGCTAAGAGTGGGCCTGGGCGTTCCTCCCTTCATTCTTCAGGGGGGCTATCCACATTGCTCTGCTTTCCTTATCAAGCATCTGCCCATTCATCTGCTCAGGTATGTGTTCAGCCCCCTGTGTTTCTTCATTTTAGCTTATTTGGGGGACAGGAGGCGGGCGGGTGTAGAGGACTCCCGGGTCCTGAGTGGGGTAACTGTGCCCCTGAAGGTCCCAGGTGCACAACCTGGGAGTCATTCTGGACTCACAGCTGTCCATAGAGGCACAGGTCAATTCTGTGTCCAGGGCAGCTGTTTATCCTGTTTATACGCAGGCTGAGACCCTACCTGCCCGCAGACTGTCTCCCAGAGTGGTGCATGCTCTCGTTATCTCTCGCTTGGACTACTGCAAGGCACTCTATGTGGGACTACTTTTGAAGGTGACCCGGAAACTACAACTAATCCAGAATGCGGCTGCTAGACTGGTGACTGGGAGCGGCCGCCGAGACCATATAACACCGGTCTTGAAAGACCTACACTGGCTCCCAGTATGTTTCCGAGCACAATTCAAAATGTTGGTGCTGACCTTTAAAGCCCTAAACGGCCTCGGTCCTGTATACTTGAAGGAGTGTCTCCACCTCCATCGTTCTGCCCGGACACTGAGGTCCAGCGCCGAGGGCCTTCTGGCGGTTCCCTCGCTATGAAAAGCCAAGTTACAGGAAACCAGGCAAAGGGCCTTCTCGGTAGTGACACCCGCCCTGTGGAATGCCCTCCCACCAGATGTCAAAGAGAAAAATAACTACCAAACTTTTAGAAGACATCTGAAGGCAGCCCTGTTTAGGGAAGCTTTTAATGTTTAATAGGTTATTGTATTTTAGTGTTCTGTTGGAAGCCGCCCAGAGTGGCTGGGGAAACCCTGCCAGATGGGCAGGGTATGAATAATAAATTATTATTATCATTATTATTATTAGTTTTAGTTTTTATCTTTTGAGTAACCATCAGGAACGGCTTATCCTCTTAGCTCAGGCCTACCAGTACAAAGGCCTGTTTAACTAGGAATCTCAGATGTTTCGGCTGCGTTGGCCTTGCCTATCTATTTTTGCCTCTCTATGAAAAAGAAGAATCCTTTGCTCACTGGAGGCAGGGAATTAAACATGTCCTGATCTGTTGGCTCCCACCCTTTCCCACTCTCTCTCTTAGCTTTCCTAGTGGTGATGGCACACTGTATGAATGAATGTTCAAGGAAAACAGGAAATTTTAGGGTCTGCAGGCCTGACTGGAAGCGGTAGAACATGAAACATGAACAACCTAATTTCTTAGGTACCACAGGTTTTTCTGTCTTCTCCCACCTTTCCATACATTGACATTTCTTTGGCATGTCTCCTGTTTTCCCCCGCTCCCTAATTTCTGAGAACTCTGCTGAAGAAGAATAAAATTATGCCCACTGGCTACAGGTAGGATGGGAGAGGCTCAGCAAGCCTGAATTTGTTTACCCGTATTTGGCATCTTTATCTAACTTTTTTTTAAAAAAAAAATACAATAAACCACCCAGCCACAGTACTCTTCATTAACGTGTTTCTGCAATGCTATTGCCAATTTTTTTTCTTGCAGAGTCTGTTGTTATAGGCATGTTTTTCAGATGCAATCGGCACAAATGGAGTTTGAGCCGTCTCCATTGCTGTTTATGTTAAGACAGGCAAGATGATACAGGAGAGGCTTTTGTAATGCCAGTGAGCCCTTCTGGTCAAAGTATTTGGTTTTTTAAAAACAACACAAACTGCAAACTGACTGAAACAAGAGCCCCTTTAAAACTCCTGAATGGGGGCCAGAAACGGCCCCCAGAGAACTGCATGGAGAGAAGAAGCCATCTGGATCTGTTGAGGTCAGGAATTCCATGCCTTGGGCACCACCACTGAAGAGACCTTAATTTCCCCCTTTTCGTAGTCCATCTAGCATACTAGTGGAAGTAGCAGGCCACATGGTGTCTATGTTGTGTACAGGAACTGGTACATTTTGGGTTTCAAATATATGATTTGTAATAGTCAACAGATTGTGGTTTTGACAATCTCAGGAAGTGTCAGCTGCAGTGGCCTTGCTTATCTAAACCTCTAATTTGCCACCTCGCTCCACTTTCTTGTTTCTTAACCTTGGATTTGACAGTGCACTTTTGGGAAGTGGCCATAGATTCATATCTGGTTCCAAAGATCAAACATGTCTTTGTTTTCATAAGGACACCTCCTGTCTCCATGGCTGTCTCATCCAGCTGGCTCCGATATCACAGCTTCATTGCTATGTGGTCTAGAACATGACTGTATAGCACATTTTGGCAGTTAGTCATGAAAGAGAAAGGAAAGCTCTCTGGTGATTTGCTAAGGATGGTGGATGGTTGTGCTGGGAGCTTCCAGAGTTTGGAGTGGTGAAATTCTACAACATTCTCTCTCTCTCTCTCTCTCTCTCTCTCTCTCTCTCTCTCTGTGTGTGTGTGTGTGTGTTGGCAGTTGCCTTACCACAGTGTTATATAAGGTGGCTGAAGGGCCCTTTCTCAGCGTCAAAAAATGCTTTTTAAAAATAATATTTGAGGCCACTTGTAGCAGGTGACAAGAGAAATTCCCCCAATGTCAGGTTTTTTAAAGTGATGAAACTGGGCTGCCATCTTTGCTATGAAAATATCTACACATATTTATGTACTAGGAGTTACTACACATATTTATGTACTAGGAGTTACTAAAAGTTTATATGAAAAAGCTGAGTCTGAAAGAAGCAGCTAATAATTGTTTTTAGTATGTTTTTAAAGATACATATATATTTGTTGAGACGACTCTAAACTTGAAATAACAATAAGGCCTGGGCTTTTATCAGCAGCTTTGAAAGCTTATCTGCTTTTAACAAGATGAACTCTGAGCCGTGGAACTGCAGTCTGAAAAGAAGAAGTGGCTGTAAATTAACATCTCCTGAACTGATCTGGACATGTTTTGATAAAGACCAGCGGTTTAGGGAGGGAGAAATGAGGATGGTGTCATGTTTCTATGGGGACATGGAAAAATATTTAAAATGAATGAGTAGTTTTCCAATACTTGTTCTGATTTTTGTTTTGGGACATTCTGCAATGTTAGATTTTGGAGTCAGCATGGACATTTTTGTGGTGTCCCACAAGGAACATTAAGCGCCTCCACAAAATCCATTTTTAAAATTTATTAACTTTTTAAAAGCATTTTCATTTTGAAAACAATAAACCAGCATCAAACATGAACACTCAGGAAGTAACAAACTTTTTGGACATAGTATGCTGAAGTTCATTGGGTGTTGTTTGAATGCATGTGGATCACAGCTGCTGGGCTAGGCAAGAGAAGACATATAGGAGGAATATGCAGAGAGGCTGTGAATTGAAACTCAGTCATCTTTTGAAATATGCACCTTTCTTAATTTTGTAGGGCAGTTCTCCAGCCAAACCGTGTGTCTGAAAATGCATATAAAGTGTGCATATAAATGCATATGTTAGTCAAAATAACACACTAAAATGCATTCCATCCCTACTGGTGACTCAGCCAGCCCAGGCTATCTATAAATAAGAAAACCTAACTCTATCTAAAGATAGAGAGAATTGTTTATACAGAATAACTCCCAGGAATCTGATAGGAGCTGTAAGTCTTGTGGGATGTTGCAAGGCTAAGAATGAGATACAGGCAAAGTAAAACCCATGAAATACTATCAAGGCAAAGATCAGCAAGGAACTAAAGACATGGACACGTGCACAATATTTTACTGGAACCTTCTGGTGCATCTTCAGTATGTCAGGACTGGTCCATTGGTACAGATCCTCTTCAATGATCCAACAGGACAAAGATGCTTCACACTGTATGTCGTGATTGGGCACTTCTGCCTTAAAATGTGCCCGGGCCCTCACTTGTTGAAGTACTCAAAGTCCCAGCTCTGTTTCTGCCAAAGACTTTACTCTGTAAATCAGATGAGTACCTAGGGAAGGCACAGGTTATAAGGTTCATGCATAGCTAAGTACAGTGGTACCTCGGGTTAAGAACTTAATTCATTCTGGAGGTCCGTTCTTAACCTGAAACTGTTCTTAACCTGAGGTACCACTTTAGCTAATGGGGCCTCCTGCTGCCACCGCACGATTTCTGTTCTCATCCTGAAGTAAAGTTCTTAACCTGAGGTACTATTTCTGGGTTAGCGGAGTCTGTAACCTGAAGCATCTGTAACCTGAAGCATTTGTAACCCAAGGTACCACTGTACAAGCTAAGATGTTGATCCAACAAGCAACATGTCCCCAGAACCTTCCTTTTGAAGAGTGGCCATAGTTCATAGAGTGGCAAGGAGCCAGAGTCCTGAGGCTGGACAAGCCAGTGAATTCTCCTTCTAGTGGGTTGGATCTGTGAGGTTCATCTGTGCTGGGGTCTCTATGTCCTTGGAGACAAAGACAGGGTCAATGCTGATTCAGCATCTGATGCACTCTCTGTTGCCTCTCCCGCAGGGTTGGGTTCCTCACTGACAAGAGAAGGCACTGCAAGCAGCAGTAGGAGGTATCTGACATGGGGTGTCTGATGTTACAGGGATGGAATACTCCTCTGCCAACCCACTTGGTGTGACGTTAACATTTGAGAGAGTGCTGGAGGTGAAATAGTTAAACGGGTTGCCCAGTCCGGACCCAGGAGGGTGGAGTCAGTGGGACTATAAAACCAGCTCTGGGAGGGGCAAAGGGAGGAGTTTGTTGAGGAGTTTGTTGGGAGTTGGGTGGTTGGTTGGAGTGGGAATGAATTGGGATAGAGTTTGTGGGTAAGTTGAGTTAGTGTAGCGAAATAGGCTGAGTCAGGAACAGTTAGGGGCTAGGCAGACAAGTAAACATCTGAGAGGTGGTTTAGTGAGTGAGAGCAGGTAGCGAAAGTTATAGGCCTGGACAGGCACCCCATGAAAGTAATCGACTGACACTGTTTATGAAATCACATGCTTGTTAAACTGCAATAAATAAACAAAAGTTTATGTTTCAATTTAACCCTGACTGGACTCAGTATTGTCCCAGGTAGGGCCTGGGTGGTGGCAGTGAGAAATAAAGTGGTGGCACAGGGATCAATAGACGGTGAAACGTCTGGGGACCCTGTGTGATCGCCACACTTGGTTCCATTCCCTAGACTACTGTGCTCTTCCCTGGGCCCAGACACTTCTCAGGGTCTGGATTTCAACCCCCTCATCCCACCAGGACCCTCCACAAGGTCATCCAGATCTAATTATCCGAGCTCCTCCCATTCCTCTTTAGGACCTCCCCCTCTGAGACATCCCCATGGGACTCATGACAAAATGTATCTAGTCACCACCAGACAGATGTGTTCCCTAGAGGGCAGCATCTGAGTCATTTGCTGCTCCTTGGCCATATGGAAAGCCCGCAACCTGCACACCTTTAACTTGTGTGCATTCGGCTTTACGTGGTTGGCAAAAATAAATAGATAAATCTTGGATCAGACGTCTGGGGAGAAAGACTTTGGCAATCCCACTCGCCTTTGCACCCAATGTGTTTTGACTATATGCGGTTTTGGCTTTAGGCGCAATGCCTGGAACACACACACACCTCCCCGCGTAAGTTGAAGGCTTACTGTACTGCGTAAACTCCATAAAGGTTAATTCTAGGCAACTTCTCCATCAAGCCTCCCTCTGATTTTGGTGGATGCCTGGGGAGTTACGCATGCTATCTTTCATCGCCTCTAATGGGAGTTATGTGCGTACGTCCCTGTAATAATAGTGAGGCTACCAATATAGCTTGTAATTTGGAGCTGGCGAATGCTCTTGTTAATATCAGCGTCACTGGAGATATTGATCTCCTGTGATTTACGCTTTATTTTAGAATTTTGAGAAGTTGTAAAAAGCAGCCTAGGAATAGATGCCATTTGACTTCCTCTTTACAGCGGTAGGTGCAGATAAGGAGATGGCTGTTTTGAGGTTTCAGAATAAGTTGCTCCCTTAAAAGAGCAATTTATTACTTTTGACAGCACCCTAGAAAATGCACCAAGTAATGTTACTGGATACGGCATTAATACAAGGATCTCATACTATAGCTGTGCACCAGGAGCAATGCTTTTAGAACACCTAATGTCAAACTGCAAGCCAGAGAATCCAAGGTTGTCTACCATTAGCCATGCACAAGGCTCACAGGCTTGAGAGCAATGAGATTTTTAATGATTGGCACAACCGAATGCCCATTAAACAAATGCAAGAGATCAATAGCCCACAAAACCACACTGTGTTCAGTGCCTGTTAACACAAATAAAAGCAAAAATAATAATACTATGCATATCGCGGGTACAGATCTGCCAGCCTACAGGCTGGAGCTGGTCTCCCAAGCATTCTTTTTTAAAAGTTGCCCAGGTAACCACCTATTTTAGCAGTAGTGGCATCTGCAGCTATGACATACAAGCAAACACGCCATTGCCAGTAAACAAGTAAGACCGGAACAGTTTGGATCACTTGGGAAATAAGAAGACATATACTGACCTGCTAATCACTGGCACTCAAACACTGGAGGAAACTGGAGTGGGCTTAGCACAGATAGTGCCTGTTCTCCTGAAGGAGATGATGCTTTGTTGAACATTCTGAAGTGCTTCACTTTGTCGGTGAGGTGACCCAATTGTAGAATGACCCTCTCAAGGAAATTCATATATTTCCTACACAGTTGTCTTTCAGACACCAGTTGAAGACACTTTTATTCTCTTGGGCATTTTAAACGAACTGATTCTAATTTTATTTTGAGATCTGAGAGAAATGGTGCTTATATTTTAACCATTGTAAATTCAGGCTACAACCCTGCCCAAGAAGCCCTCAAATCAAGTGGAGCAGGAAGGGGTACAGCTAGGGATGGGGAGAGAAAATTGATTGTTACTATTTAAAGGAGAACATTCATATTCTTGAAACAATATGCAAACTGAAACACAGTCAGCTTATAAATTTATACGTCTCCGAATTTTGCAATTAAGTTCTCCGGCCAATGAATGTGTACAAAAATGCATATAATGGAGTAAATTGTGTGTAAAATGCCATAAATTAATGAAAGTAACTTACAAAAGTGCATATGGGGAAATTGCTATACCAAATATGTCTATATTAGGCAAAATTGCAAACATAAATGTGCTTATCAGGAGAAATTTGCACTAAAATGCTGCTGAATTTTCATGAGATTTTTTTAAAAAAAGAAATTGAAAATTGCTGCATAAATGTAGAGACGATGAGAAGCATCCTTGAATCTTGTTCTCCCAATCTCACTCTGGGGAGTTTGTGGGGCAGTCCTCTTTGGCTTTTCATTTCCTTTCCCCCTTGAACCCCCTATTCCAACCAACCACTTGTGCTTTCTTTGTTCCCTGTGAATACAAGTGAATGCAAGAGCTTATTGCACCTAGCCACCAGGTGTTCTTCCCTGATAGTTGAGCATTGGGGTTGGTGTGGACTCTATTTTTTTCGGTAACCAATCAATGCTCTCTTTCCTGCTAAAGCTTCTTGTTGCTCGGTACCCAGCAATCCACCATCTTCCTTCATGCTGCTATCAATGGCTTGTCCAGAACTGGGGATAAGGTCGCCCATATCCCTTGAGCAGAGAGTCTGACACCTTCACAAAGATACTATTATTAGAACTTTCAAATGAAGAGAACAACCTTGCTTTATTCCCCCCCACCCTTGTTGAAATAAAATAGCAGGCAATTGATCATAATCACTGATGAATAAGGTAGAGGAATAGTTTAGCCTTCAAGAGAGCTGCTGACAGCTTTACTGCAATAAATTAGTAATATTTAGTTTTCCAATCTGCATAAAAGCCATTCCACTGACATTTATTTAACTTCAGATTGGAAGCTGTGTTTATTTCAGGACATGGTGTTTGCGTTCCCTTTCCATCGTCATGACATTCATCTACTGACAGTTCACTAAGTAGGGCTCTTAGTCTTGCAGGAAAAGTGTTGCCAGGAAGCTTGGAGAAAAGAGATTCATTGATTCCAGGAAAAGGTTGGCTTTGGGTAAGGAACGGAAGAGGGCAAAATATCTCGATACAGATCTGCATGTGCCATTTGCAAAAAGAATTTATCCGATGCCAGTTTACGTAATCAGTAACCCAACTACAGAAGCTCATAGTTGGTCTACGGTTACCTAGTACTCAACTGGCACTGATCCAGCATTTTAAGTTTGGAATAATGACCAGCATATGACATGCATTAACAACTGATGATCTATTTGCAACTTTATTTTTTGCCTTGTGATAAGCGCTTTATTTACAGGGATGGGAAGCCTGTTGCCTTCCAGATGTTGTTGGACTACCACTCCCATCATCCTTGACCATTGGCCATACAGTACATGATAGAAACCTACCAAATTGTTTTGAGACAGCTGTGGGAGGAGACTTCTTTTTTTCAGAGCCATACAATTGGGGAGGGGGAAGAATCAAATAATTTGTTCAAATAAAACAAATTTGTTCAAATAAAACAAATTACGAAACGGCATAGAAAGATGAAGGGGTGAAACATTTTTAAATCCCAGGAAAATTATGAAGGAAATGAACAGGAAGGAGGAACTCTGATGGGATAGAAGAACAGGGCAGTTTCAGCTATGGTCTAAAGTATGTCCTCCTTGCAGTTTTTAAATTAAAGTTGGTCCTCCTTGCCCCATACCAGTGTTCCTGGACTTGCCCTTAAATTCACCTTAAATAAATAACTGGAAGACAGATTTTTTAACAGATACAAAAAAGTACCTTCATGTACTGTCAAAAGTCCAAGCTGGCAAAGGTGCAGCTTTTGAAGAGGTAAGATTTAGCCAAGACATAAATTACTCTGTATTGCCGGGATTCCTTGTGATCTGGAAGTTAATAAAGAAGGAATATCCCCAGTGAGATGCAAGAGATGGGAAATGACGGATGAGGTCAAATAGGCAAACCTCACAGAAGACACATGTAAACAAATAAAAAATAAAATCCAGAACACAAGGCCTAGCATAGATTTGGAAGGGACCCCAATATTCATCTAGTCCAACCCTCTGCAATGCAGGAATCTCAGCTAAAGCATCCATGACAGATGGCCATCCAACCTCTGCTTTAAAACCCCCAAAGAAGGGGGTCCACTAACTCTTGTGGTGTCCCAGGGTGTTGCCTATACTTTGTGCAAAATAATTCATGTGAGAGGATATGGCCCTCATGGAAGTCATGAGCAAGAGTGGCTTTTGGTTCAGAGTAGAATGGCTGTGAAGGTGTGAACAGGTTAAAGAAAGAAGCAACGTATGGATTAGGAAATTAATATGGCCTGGACTACAACTAGAGTAAACCAGAACTAGAACTAGATGAAGCACCAGTGTGTTAGCTAGAGATGGGGAAGAAATTGTCTGCTCTTTAATGAGAAACTATCTAATTTATACTTCTTGAATCAGTATGTGGACCAATAGACAATCTGATATTTGCTTTTCTCCAAAGTGTGTGATCCAGTTCTTCAGCTGTACAATGTCTACAAAAATGTATATAAGAGGAGAAATTATGCACCTTCATTATACTACTTTTGTCATTTGCTGATGACCTCTTTACCCTAGCCTTTGACACTTGAGATATTTATATTTTAGGACCCACCCTAGTTGTGATCGTAATTTGCTTTTAACTGTTTTTAAAGTTGTATTTTACATTGTTGTGGGCCACCCTGAGACTGTCGTGTTGAGGGCAGGTAATAAATTTAATACTGCTAATAATAATCATTCTAAATAGCACATATGTTAGTGAAAATGATGTACAAAATGCATTCTGCTAGGGAAAATTGCGAAAATATGTGTATTAGTCAAAACAGTATATTACAATGTGTATGTTAGGAGGAATGGGCACTACAATGCTGATGAATTTTCAGGGGGGATTGAAAGAGAAAGAACGAAATGGAGAATGGAATTCAATATTGGAAAAATGAGAAACTGAGATAGCGGACTTGGCAGAGTCTTCCAGTCCTAGCAGCAGTCAAACAAGTCTGAAGAAAAGGAACGTATGATCCAAAGTTTAGTGTCTTTTTAGGTTGCATTGAGCTCAGTAGAGATGACTTAAACATGTGCACAGGATTGTGACCCGAAGTTCCTTGCCCAGAACACTGACCTTCACATGAGTCCTGATTTATAACCATGCAAAACTATCATTTTTTTCAATGCTCAGATGTGTTCAGTTTCCAGATTTCAAACCGTTATCTTCAGACTAAGCTGGGAGTTCATGAACTGCATCTGTCCCCTAGTTTTTCCACAGAATTGCTCTGCTCTTTCCAACTTTCCCCCTTCCTTCCTCTTGCTCTAGATAGTAAAGTGGAATGGCTCCATTGGAAACACGAATCTGCTTCCTCAGGCCTTAGTTCCAGTGGCTGAAGCCTCAGTTTGCCACCACGACTGTATGAAATGCAGAAGTTTACAGAGGTATTTGCTTCTTTTAAAACTTGATATATTCTGAGAGGGCAGAATCATTGACAAGCACCAGCTAAGTGGTTTATGAAACAGAGCCAAGTCAGGGCAGCTTGTATTCTGTACGACTATAAATAAAGCCCTTAGTTTGATGCTGAATGCAGAATTCAGCATAAATCTCACAAAAGACTGAAGAGAGGAGATGGGTTTTAATGGAAGGGGAACAAAGGGGACTGCATCTTGGGACTTTTTCACAGTAGGTTTGATGACATCATCTGCCAGAGGAATTAACAGACACTCCTGGCACTGGCGATACGTTTGTGACAGATTAGCACAGGGGAAGTAAAGAGGAAAATAATCAAGCAGAGGCTATATACTTCTGTCCTTTTCTTTGATGGGGTCACTATTTCATGCTAGCAGTTTAAATCATTACGCTTCCTTGCAAGGCTGTTCCCATTTCTAATCAAAAGCTAAAACTTTAAAATAATAATAATAATAATAATAATAATAATAATAATAATAATAATAATTTTATTTGTACCCCGCCCTCCCGGGCCAGAGCTGGACTCAGAGTGGCTGACATCATATAAATAATACAATATGCATAAGAACAAGCAATCAATCAATTAAAATGCACCCCAAAATTAATTCAAATAAATTAAAATTAAAACTGAGGAAATGACAATCCTCAGGTTAAAATTGAAAGCAGTTAATACTCACCAGGACCAACTGTTTCCACTGATATTATAAGGACCTGTGAGTGGGCTGGGAAACCTCCTTCATGCTTGTTCTTATACAAAGAGAAAATGAGTCAGCTGGAACCCTGACCAAAGGCCTGGCGGAACAGCTCCGTCTTGCAGACCCTGTGGAAGGATGTCAAATCTTGCAGGGTCCTGTTCTCTTGTGTGAGAGCGTTCCACCAGGCCGGAGCTGTTAGATAAATTCAGCTCTGGTCCTCCGAGCTGATACGGCTCATCTTGGCTTGAGCCCAGCAGAGTATAAACTCCCAGAGTCCGCAACGAAAGGATGAGGCAGGTATGGCTACATTGCTAAGCTTTATTCCTAAGCTATGCAGAGAGCCTACAAATATACATCTTGTCTCTGTGAGAAGCAGAGAGCAACTCCAACAAAGAAACGACAGTACAAAGGAAACAGGAAACCAGTATACGTCACATCCCGTCTCCCTTTCCCGTGGGAATCCAACAGTATCTGGACTGTGGAATGAAAACATAGTCCTGTGACTTGCAGCTGCTGCTCAGTGAGGGAAACAGAAACCAACAGGAGCCACGGCTGAAAAGGCCCTCACTCTGATTGAGGCCAGTCTAATCTCCCTGGGGCCCAGGATCTTCAGGGTGTTGTTATTTGTAGACTGTAAGATCCTCTGTGGGGCATACATAGTTCACATACCGTATTTTTTGCACCATAACACTCACTTTTTTCCTCCTAAAAAGTAAGGGGAAATGTCTGTGCGTGTTATGGAGGGAATGCCTACGGGTGGCATGCCTACGGATTTTCCTCCTCTAAAAACTACGTGCGTGTTATGGTCGCGTGCGTGTTATAGAGCGAAAAATACGGTAGTTCATTGGGTTTTTATAAGATGAACCAGTGCAGCCAGAAGAAAGAACTGTTGCATTCAACAGGCCCAAGAAACTAAGCATGGAATTGCAATCATGCTAATTCTTAATCATGCTCAAGACATTGGGTTTTATACTACTTAGTCCTGCTTTTGAAGGGATGTGTGTGTAATTGGATCAACACAACTGTTTGCATTTGTGACTCTTCCTAGGAGCATGGTGGTGGTTATCTTGATGAGCTCCTGCTCTTCAAGATTTATCCCTACATCACTCTCACTGGTACATAAGATCTATGTTGCCACAAATGAAACTGTTAGTTTTGTCATTCTAAGAATTGTTTTTCATGAAAATGGAAATCGTCATCAAGAACCTGATCCAAATTCCACATTAGCCATCAGAAAGACTTCCACACAGTTTCCAAAATATTTTGATTCTATCCTCTTAATAACATAGAAAGTTTTTGTTGGGTGGCTTTTGAGGAAACACTATTGTTTGATGACACTCTTGCCAACCACAGAGATGATCATTTGACATGATTCATTATCTCCTCTGTGTTGTTGTTGTTACACACTGGGAATAAGGAAGAGGATTCTGACCTGTTATTCATCCATAGAATGAGCTTTACGGATGTTGCAACCATTCCACATGGCCATGTTACAAATCTGATCACTTGATAGTGGCACATTAATGACCATCTTTGTTTAAATGTTGACTTGTTGGCACTCGTAAGATGACACAAACATGATCTTTGATGGGAACTTCTCCCCTGTTAGAAAATTTGATATGTGGAATATACAGTGGTGTGTTATTAATGTGTGTTGGTTTGTTGTATAACAGATTGACCTGCTTTGCACATCACATTAAACTAAATCTTGGCTTCGCTCAGCACAGCACAGATGTGAAAAAAGTCTGAGGAGGAGCAATGTGGCTGCAACCACCACTCTGCAAGCCAACGCATTTATGTGGTCTCAGTAAGCCTTAATTTTGGCTCTCCATATTATGCAAACCAAAAGATGGCTAAATTTAGGCAGATAATCCATTATATAAATGCTCAATAAACAGTCATGATACCTCCATCCTCTAAGCAAACCCTGTTCGTTCATGCATGTGCTATGCTGTTTGAGCATAATGTATGCTTGCAGGGGAGTCTTTAGCATATGCGTGGCTGGGGTGCAAAGATCCGTCCCGCGCCCCCAAGTCTGACAAGCGCCGCCGTTGTGAATGACAAGCACCGCCGCTGGCGCAGCACGGCTTTGGTAACTGAGCACACAAAGTTGAAAGTCCTTTAGTGAAACAGTAGGTATACATTTCGGTAATACCTAGATATATATGTATTTTGTTTTTCTAGCTTGATCAAAATTCTTTATTATTTCATAACAGGTAGATAGTTAAGAGCTTAGGCGGCTGCAGCAGCGGGTGCCTGGTGCCTCCCAAGAATTCAGCGCCCGGGTGCCCCGCACCCCTTGCACCCCCGGGTAAAGATGGCACTGTATGCTTGGTCGGTGCATTCTCTCTAGTAAAGAAGGATGGTTGGTTTTCAAGCAGCCAAAATTACCACACTGGGGGATTATTTGAAGGCATATTAGCTATGCTACGGATGTGGATTGGTTTAGCAGTGCACTCATCTCAGTTCCTCTGGGAACCTGTGGTTTTGTGAGCCGGCTACATTTCTCTAATGGGATTCCCAGCACCCAGAATAAAAGAGTAACTGCTTTGGTACCCACTTAGCTTTAGCAATGCATCTCTTGTCTCAGATCTTTTCCTGGACCAAATGTGCTCCTCATCTTCCTTGCATAGTGCAAATGCAGACACACATTCCCAACTCTCTCTTGCAGTGGATGGGACTGCTTATTTTCATATGGAATTCTTTATTTTGCACATAGCTTTACCTGTACTTTACTAGTAGTCATGTGCACCACTTTATTGCAGTCAGTTTTTTTTATTGTGACTTTTCCATTATCTTAACAACAGTCTCATTTATAGCAAGAAACAATGTCACATTTCAGTTGATATCCAGATGTGACAGTGCTTCAATTGACCTGGTTTTGTTGTGTGTGTTTTTTACAAAAGAATAATAATTTGATACTACTCCAGATTCTGATATATTTCAGCCTTGTTACATAAATACTTTCTTCACTACAGAGAGAGGGGGTGGGCAAGGGGAGAGAGAGAATACCATAGAAATAGCTTATCTGTATTTAGATATTTAACCACTGTCTGGCCTGAATTTGTTCTCCCATAAGCGTTTCAGTTCAGTGCATTGCTACTTGGCTTAGGGTAGGGAGAGAAAATCATCAAAGACGATCAGAACTTCTTCAAAATTCATCATGACAACCTTAAGGCACTGAATTCTTTTCTTTAGGCCATGACCTCTAGATGGAGTGTTTGATGTAACCAAATCAAGCTGAAACAGAAAACTTTTCAGCAGGCATCCAAAAGAGGATAGGGATGGTTCTTGCCCCGTGTCAATAGGCAGGGAGTTCCACAGAACAGGTGCTGCTATACAAAAAGAAATGACTCCATACACACCTTGTTTCCTGTGACCATTGCAAATGAGGGCCCTCATTTGGAACACTTTTATGACTTCCCTAGCAACCACTAGCAACTGATGACTTAGGTTCCCCCCCCCCCCAGACTTCCTGATGTCCTTTCCAGGTTAGCAACATTTTCTTTCTCTCTTCATCTTTTTGGACTACAATTTCCAGCACATCATTATCAGCCCATTAACCGACAACACAGGATGTTTGATTTTGGGCTGTGACAAACTGCATTAGTAGGACTGCAGTCCTTAAATAGATTGTGGCCTGTTGGCTTTCCCCCAACAACCTATGTGCCACATCAGTTAGTTACAAGTAAACAGTGGCCTATTCAGAATATTAGTGCAAAACTCAGCATGATAACCAAAGCGAACAAGTTAAGAAATGCATGCATAATATTCATAAACCTTCTGCAGGAATTCTGTTTCTTTGTTTTGTGGTAGTTTTAATGTGCCAGAATCTGGAGGAGTCGAAACTTAAGATGCAGAAGTTGCTGCTGCAAACCTGCCCAGGAAGCAATGAATGACTCTGCTAGGTTTCACTCTACATTTCCAGTTTGTATTGAACCCTTTATAGTCATCTTTTCTCTGACTACCTCTGCAAATCCCTGGATCTGATAAAGTGCAGAAATCATGTATGATTTCTCTGATGCCAGTTAAAGCTCCCGTGCACAAACGGTGCTCTCAGGTAGCCTTCATAGAAGGATAAATGTTGGAAATTTTGGTGGAACTAAACTTGCAGAAGAGGGTCTTACATGGGGTTAAGCAGTGGTGGACTTGGACACTATGGCACCCCATGCGAAGCCAAAATTGGGTGTTCCTCACCAGCCCTTGAGCTACCTTCCCAAAGGCGGGTAAGGAGGCACTTGGCTTTGAAAGGAGGGCTCTGGCAGGGTCCTAGAGCCCTTCCACCTCCTTCCCAAAGCTGAGAAAGCACTAACTAGGCTTTTAGGAGGCAGATGGAGGACTCTAGGACCCTGCCAGAGCCTCAAACCTCCTTCCCAAAGCCCAGCACCTTGCTTACTGGGCTTTAAGACGGCAACCCCTTGGCTCAGCACCCAATGCATGTGCACCACATATGGATTAAGACAGATAGTGGAGGACATCTACATTCCCTATATCTCAGTATCTTTAAAACTAGGGTTGATGTGTGCAATGATTATTTCTCCTGTGGCTTGTCCTTTCTCTATGAACTTCAAGATGACTTGAGGTTATCCCATTTTGTTTTTGCAACAGCCTTGTGAGACAGAATATCAACTTTGGATCAGGAGGAGACAAGCACAATCGTGGTATGTTTCAGGCAAGTCTATGCTTCATCGTCACATGGTTGTGTCTTCGTGTTTTGTGTCTCTGGTAGCTTGTAAGCTTTTATGAGCTTTGGGTCCAGGAATGGCATTTTATTATTTAAGGATTTTTACTGGCTGGGAAAAAGACCTAGCTGGAAAAGAGCAAAACAAGACAGATCAATTTAAAACAGATGGGATCTTCACAGACTATGAAGCACACCAATTTACATCTCTTGAACATCTTCCAACAACTTTGGGTGCTTAGGCAGAGAGTGGACTTCCATTACAAAGTCATTATTTTGTCAATATGGGTTGCCGAACAGCGGTGTCTCTTAATAAAAATTTAACAGGGGAGGAGGGACGACGAATAGCCACCAATGTGTTGTTTTTCATGCCAAATGCTATAAATGCACAAATAAATGAGCTTGTGATTCTTTATTACTATTTTTCAGCCAGGCTGTTTGGACAGTGTTTATTGTATAGAAGTGCTAAACTGAAAATAATGCAATTGTGTTGTTTTTCCCTTACTCTGTGACACCACCATAGCTTATTGCTCACTCCTTATTTCAAATCTTCACCTTCTGCTTTTTGGAGCATATCCTTTACCCTTTCCTATAAATATCCTTGCAGTCTTTAGAGCCAATTGCCGCTTTTTGTATGTTAAACATATATACCACCAGATTATCAAGGCAGCGTACAAGACGATGGATAGAAAATACAGATCTTTAAGGACAATTTGCCCTGACTTTCCCCAACCCAGAATATTGGATGCTGGTTTGAATAAGTTTTATTTGCTTTCATATATTTTTATAATCTTATTTAATTGGTTTTGATTTGCATTTTTCTTTTAATGGAAATTGGGCTTGTTTGTTTTTGTAATGTGCACACTGCTTAGACATTTTGGAAATATTCATTGGTTTGGCAATACTTTTAAGTAAATAAATAATGCAACCAAATACAAAACACCTTAAAAACATTACAAAGTAATCATTTATATGACCAACTAATCAAGAAAATCTAAACAGTTACATAGACCTGTTGGGACGGCAAGGTCTTCAGAATATCCCCAGAAGTCAACAGATTGGATGACTGATTAATCTCTACTGGAAGAGTGTTCTATAGCATGGGACCAGTGACAATAAAATCCCTGAATTCTAGTTGAGGCCAGTTGGCCCTCTGTAATGCTCTGTATCTCCTTTCTACCACTCTAGCACACAAGATGCGGGTGGTGCTGTGGTCTAAACCACTGAGCCTCTTGGGCTTGCCAATCAGAAGGTTGGTGGTTTGAATCCCTGTGATGGGGTGAGCTCCTGTTGCTCTGTCCCAGCTCCTGCCAACCTAGCAGTTCGAAAGCACGCCAGTGAAAGTAGATAAATAGGTACCGCTGCAGAGGGAAGGTGCTCTGTGTGCTCTTGTTTCCATCATGGTGTTCTGTTGCACCAGAAGTGGTTTAGTCCTGCTGGCCACATGACCCAGTAAGCCATCTGTGGGCAAACGCCGGCTCCCTCGGCCTGAAAGTGAGATGAGCGCTGCAACCCCATAGTCGCCTTTGACTGCACTTAACCATCCAAGGGTCCTTTATCTCTTTACCTTTCACACCACTTAGATACTATAGTATTCAGTGGGCTTTAAATGAGTAAAATATTATTTCTCTATTATTGCATTTCTCGTCCCTTCCATCCTTCCAAAGGAACCCAGCATGGCAAGACCATGCTTTTTAAAAAGCAAAATAAACATGAATTTGCAAACAATTTAAACATATTTAAAAGCATTTTATATATATATATATATATATATATATATATATATATATATATATATAAAAAAACCCCTATGTGAAATAAATAAATAAGAGCATTGGAATGAACGATTCCCACAGTATTCTTTAGCTACAGAAATTAAGGTGTGTTACTAGGAAAATACTTGAGATTCCCAAAAGCAGCTCTGGGGGTTTTAAAAGCACAAACTGTTCAAGATTCCTTCCTGCTGGGATCTTCCTCGTATTCAGGTGGGGACTTTCCCTACCTTTCTTGTCTACAAGAATAAATGTTAAGCAGCTCAGGGGTCAGTATATAAATTTTGCTGCTTGTGTGAATTTCGTAAGCGGTTCTAAGGATTATACACTGAAGCCTTGGCAGAGTATTCAAAAGTGATAAAGCGGGCTATCTTTATCCGGATGGTGGAAGGAATCATGAATATTTTACTCCTGAGGAAGACCGTGCTGCAATTCACAGCTACTAATGCTATGTGGGAAAGTGAGCGTACCAGCTCTTCCTCCTATTCAGACCAGGCATCTAAAACAACAACAACAACACAACAACAACAACAACCACCTATTAATTTTCAGACCCTCCAAGTGTCCCTATTTTCTAGGGATAGTCATGGATTTACAGAAGCCGTCCTGGTTTCTGATTTGATCACATGTCCTGTTTTTCCTTAGGACCTCCCTATTTTCATAGGAGAAATGTTGGAAGGTACAAAAACATCTGAAGGCAGCCCTGTATAGGGAATTTTTTAAAAAAATGTTTAATGTTTTATTATGTTTTTATATATGTTGGAAGCTACCCAGAGTGGCTGGGGCAACCCAGACAGATCAGTGGGGTATAAGTAATAAAATTATCATCATCATTATTATCACTATTATGGAAAACTGCCTTGCCTGGTGCCTTCATTATACACCTTTAGGTGCCAGGCGAAAAATGTTCCTCTTCAACCAGGCCTTTGGCTGATTAACATCTGGTGCCCTTTTAAATGTGAGGGGGGGATTGTTGAGTCATCTTTTTTTTTTTAATATGATCTTTTATTAGTTTTAACAATAGAAAAATAGAACAATAGAAACACAGAGAAACACAGAAAAAATATGAAAGACAACAATACAAACTTTCACAATACATAAAATACAAACATTTAGGAAAAGAAAGAAAAAAACAATCGTCACACATAAAATAAAATAAGAAAAACACAAATCACTCTTTTCTAAATATTCATCTTCACTTAACTTACTTTCCTGACTTCCTCACGCCTCCCTTTTTTATATCCCCTTTTAACAATTAGTTCAGCAAATTCATATCCTACTACTTTGTCCTTATATATTTTACCTCCCAAATTTATAATTTCAAATTTTTATCTCTTATTACTAGAACCCCTTCATTTTATTTCAATGTCATCAGCATTCATACATTTTACAATACTTCTGATTGTTGAGTCATCTTTGTTTTCATTTGTATCATGTATTTTGCATTTTTTAATATTGTAATTCTATGTTGTGAACTGCCATGAGAGCAATGGGTATATAGGGCAGTATTCAAATTTAATAAATAAATAATGGCAATAATCTGGGAGCATCGTGCAAACATGGTCATTGGAAAAGGCCTAGGAAAATATAACTTTGAAAAAGCTTTTGCCTGGCTATTGAGCAACATAAAATGCAATGCTAGGTGCACCTCCCTGTGGAGAGCATGCTATGAAAGGAGTGGGTACAAAATCCAGCGTTGGGACCTCTTCTCAAGTTGGAGTTTGATTCAACTCTAATAGTGTCTCACAGATATGATGGTGACTTGGCGCATGACTGATGCTCTCAGTTTCCCGGCCTGGCCTGGGATTTGGACTCGGATGCTGAACCTGAGGGATCCCAGCCTTCACAGGATTCCCTGCCTCCAGAACCAGCTGGGGCCTGAGCCTGAAGGGTCCTCACCTGTGCTGGATCCTCAGGTGCAGGCACCAGCTGAGTCTGCTCTGGCTCCTGAGGTGATGGAGGACCCATTGCCTGCAGGTGCTCCACTCTCAGCCCCGTCAGAGGAAGAGCAGGTTGCCTCTGGGTCCGGTAACCCTCCAGCCTCTCCTGAGCTGCAGAGGCTCAGGGCAGAGAGGCAGAGGGAACTATGTTCCCACAGGAGGAGTGCTCGCCTCCAGGCCAGAAGAGGCGAGTCACCAGAGGATCAGGGCCGCCCTAGGCCTCGGGGCAGATAAAAGCCGCCCAGCCCCCAGTCCCAAGTTGCGGGAGCAACATTGTTGGTTGCTAATTCCTGTCTGAACCCTGTCCTGCTACCTGCCTGAGTGCCTGACTTGCCCTGGTTCCCTGCTTGCAAGCCTGTTCCTGACTTCACCCGACACCCTGCCCTGCACCCAGCTTCAGCTACTATGGACTGCCTCCACGTTGCACCTTTGACCATGGACCGGACTTAGACCTCGCCTCTTGGGTAACCCACCGGACCAGCACCCCCCCTTCTTCTTGATTTGGAAAGATTACTGGCATTCTTCTGCATACAAAGCATGCGCTTTGCCACTGAGTTGCAGTCCCTTGCAGTGGTGAGGAGCCTAACTATGGCACGTTTGAGCAAACTGCACGGCACACATGACTGATACTAACAGTAGGGTAATGTGGCAAACTGTTTTATAAGGATGAAAATGCCATAAATTGAGTAATAAAATAAATATGTTTCGCATTGCCTCTCCAGATTAAATAAACTCTGGGGACTCAGTAAAAAAACAGACGAGTTCTGCCAGACCAAAATATTGACAATAATAGATGCTTTGGAGCATCAACATCAGTAAGGAATGCGTCATTCACCATGTGGCTGACAGTTCTTCCATTTGGGGCCCCAAATGGCTGGTGTTTCTGGCCATTTGGGAAACTATTGTACAAGTTAAGTCTCCATGTAATGTCGGATGTTGTAACAAAAAAGGGAGAGGACAGCTTTCATGTACAGCAGTCTTGAAATTGATAATCCCTAGGCCATATAGGCCTAATTACACTTATGTATGTTATGGCCTCCCTGTATAATAATATAATATGGGGCTGTGAAATGAAATGTTGCAGTGTGAAGTGCTCTTGTTTGGAGTCCCACACTTTCCCACCTCCCCCAGTCTTACATAACAGTCACTGTGTCATGCCCACTTAGCATGCTCAGTTTTCATTAAACAGTTTTCCCCATTCTGCTGTCAACTTCGTTGGACTGGTCATGTTGTGCAGATGCTTGATTATCGTCTTAAAGCAACTACTCTATTCCGAACTTAAAAACGGAAAGCGTAATGCTGGTGGTCAACAAAAGAGGTTCAAAGATTCTCTCAAGGCAAATCTTAAAAAATGTAGCATAAACACCGACAACTGGGAAACACTGGCCTACGAGCGCTGCAATCGGGGAACAGCCTTTACCAAAGGGGTCATGGGTTTTGAAGACGCTCGAACTCAGGACGAAAGGGAGAAATGTGCTAAGATGACAGCACACTTGGCAAACCCTCACCATGATCAAGTCCCACCTGGAAACCTATGTCCACACTGTGGAAGTACGTGTGGATCCAGAACTGGCCTCCACAGTCACTTACGGACTCACTTTCCAAACCGTGTTTATGGAAGACAATCTTTCTTGGCTACGAGTGATTGCCAAAGAAGAAGAACAAGACATATGCCCATTCCCAGCTACATTAAAAGGCTTGATTTCAGCCTCTAAAGAATGCATTTGGAGTCTCAGTGGATAAGTTAAGTTTTGATATGTACATGTGCCTAGGAGGTTTGGATCTGGTCGATTCATACCAGAATGAGCAAAGGATTGAAATCCTCAAGCATCTATAGTGCTGTCAAAAAAAATCCATGCAGGCTTCGATTTACGTTAGAGTCACCTAATCCTTTGCATTGTCACCCAGAAGAGGCTTACGTCCAAACAAAACTCGCTGCCCCAAGATATGTAAATACGTTTGCCTGTTATTTCTTTAGCCTCGGGTTTCACTGGGGAAATTAATATCCCCTTTCTTTGGTGGGCTGTGATGGACATAGCGAACATTTCCTGATCTGTGTGCCAAACCACACAAATGGCTTGCCATATGGAGAAATCTCCAAACTACCACCATTCTATTGGATTTAACTGTTTGCTCATTTAATTGGACTTGTGGCCCACCCCACCTAAAAGACTTGGTGAATTGGCAGATTTTTTATTTTATTTTAAAAACGCAGTTAATCTGAATATGCCTTTTGTTTTTCAAATGGAAAGGTCAAGCAGGTGGAATTCATAAATAGCTTGGCATGCACTGGCTATTTGTTGGAAATGTGGTATTGATGCGTTTCTGTTGTCCAAGAAGGAAAACAAGCAAGCTGTTTTCATTGAAAAACTCCTCCCTTCATTTAAAGTGCATTTGTAACTGGATATTAATTTTGGGAAAGTACAGGTCCTAATTCAGTGGAAACCAGAGTGATTCAGTGTCTGCTGTTACAAAAGGAAATGTTTCAAAAGTAAAAGCGCTAGGAAAATATTGAGAGGGGGAAATTCTTGACTAATCCCATGTATACATTATGATTAAAATCTACTTAATGTTTAGACCATGAAGATGATAATTTATAGGAGTTACCCTTTCCCCAAGGAGCTTAGAGCGGGTTGTATGGTTCTACCTCTTGCCTCATTTTGTCTTCACAATAGCCTTGCAAAGTGGGTTAAGCCGAGAGAGAATAACTGGTCCGCGGTTACCCAGTGGGCATCATGACTGAGCGGAGGTTTCAGTGCAACTGAGCACCACGCTGATAGTATTCTAAAATGCCTTTAGTGGCTTCGATGTGCATAGGGATTTACAGAATAGCATAAACAAAATGCAGGTTTAAAAGAGCTTGTGATTTCATGTTAGAGAAGAGAATGGGGGAGGAGGTGGCATCTGGACATTTTGCCTATACAGTGGTACCTCGGGTTACAGACGCTTCAGGTTACAGACACTTCAGGTTACAGACTCCGCTAACCCAGAAATAGTACCTCGGGTTAAGAACTTTGCTTCAGGATGAGAACAAGAAAGCGCGCAGCGGCGGCAGCAGTGGGAGGCCCCATTAGCTAAAGTGGTACATCAGGTTGAGAACAGTTTCAGGTTAAGAATGGACCTCTAAAACGAATTAAGTTCTTAACGCTAGGTCATAGCTGTCAACGTTTCCCCCCTTTTTAAGGGAAATTCCCTTATTCCAAATAGGATTCCTCACAAGAAAAGGGAAAAGTTGACAGCTATGCCCGAGGTACCCCTGTAGCAGCAGAATGTCTCAGGCTGATCCTGGGGGAAAGTGAGGCGAGGATAAGAGTAGTTATATGAGGAGAACAAAAATGAGCCAGGGAATGCAACACCTCTATTATGAGGAAAGGTTACAGCTTTGGGGGAGTTTTAGTTTTGGGGAGAAAAAAAGGCAAGTTAGGTGGAACATGGGAGAAACATGTAAAAGTGTGCTTGGGCCCAGGGGAAGTGAATAGTGAGAAGTTCCTGCACCCTCTTCCATAATACTAGAACCCAGCATTACCCAGTGATGCTGAAAGTTGGAAAATTCAGACGAAAGGAAGCGCTTCTTCAGAGAGCACCTAGTTAAATGATGGCATTCCTTGCTGCAAGATGTATTGACGGACGACAACTTGGATGGCTTTAAAAGGGGGTTAGATAAATTCATGGAATATAAAACTACCGATGGCTATTAGTCATAATAGCTATACAGTGGTACCTCAGGTTAAGTACTTAATTCGTTCTAGAGGTTCATTCTTAACCTGAAACTGTTCTTAGCCTGAAGCACCACTTTAGGTAATGGGGTCTCCTGCTGCCGCCGCGCCACTGGAGCCCGATTTCTGTTCTTATCCTGAAGCAAAGTTCTTAACCTGAAGCACTATTTCTGGGTTAGCGGAGTGTGTAACCTGAAGCATCTGTAACCTGAAGCATATGTAACCTGAGGTACCACTGTAGTACCTCCGAGATCAGAGGCAGTATGCCCCTACCTATCAGTTGCTGGGAGGCGCAACAGGGGAGAGTGATGTTTGACTTTTATGTAGGTTACCCATAGATGTCTCGTTGGCCACCATGGAAACAGAATGTTGGACTAGCTAAGTTTTCCTAGAAGATATATGATCCTGCAAATGTCTCCAAAGCAATTCTTGCATATTTACTAGACTACCATATCCGGTATTTTTTGATTATGTCCACAACTTCTTGCCAAAATGGTTTGATGTGAGAAGAGAATAAAAAATGTGTGTATTAAATATGGCAACTTATATCCTGTAATCCATACTTTTTTTTCCTCCAAAGAGAAAAAGGTATCATTGAAATTGCTTTTTATGAAAGTTTTAAGATTAGCAGATAAAACCTTTTTGTCTGTGTGCTACGTACATTCTGATGCATCCAAGCTTACTTTATTGAAAGGATTATGTTATCCTAAAAGAAGCCAGATGGAGACTTGCACGATCTGGTACTTAATTTGTAAATTTGGGTTGAGTGCTGTTTTACTTTTCCCACCTCGCCTGCTTTTCCATGCCTTAGGTTGTCTAGGGATGAGCAAAATTTGAAGACAGCTTCTGTTAGATGGACTTGTAATTGCCTTTTTATGGGTCAATGAAAGAAAATAAGCCACAACTTATTACAAAAAGCCCTGTGGAATTCAATGTGTTTTATTTTGTTTTGTGCCAAATTCATGTTAATTATGAATGCACTGGGTATCTCTGTGTAAATCTTTTTATATTTGTAACAGCTGTGTAACAGCTGTGCCTTTTTTTTAAAAAAAACCTTATTTGTTTTATTTTCCGGGAGCAAAGATTCACGATGTGACAGAGAAGTTGCCAAGCCCACTGACCACTACCCCTTCTTGGGTACACATAGCCTGCAACACATAGCAAGGAACTATGTGACACTGGGCAGGGAGCTGAAGAGACTTGGGACACAGGTAGTCTTTTCACCACTCCATCCTGTTGAAGGTTGTGGCCCAAGAAGAGAGAGGAAAATACTTGAGGTAAACCATGTAAAGTATTGCACTTGGGCAAAAAAAATGAGAGGCACAAATACAAGATGGGTGACACCTGGCTTGAGAGCAGTACATGTGAAAAGGATCTAGGAGTCTTGGTTGACCACAAACTTGACATGAGCCAACAGTGTGACGCGGCAGCTAAAAAAGCCAACGCAATTCTGGGCTGCATCAATAGGAGTATAGCATCTAGATCAAGGGAAGTAATAGTGCCACTGTATTCTGCTCTGGTCAGACCTCACCTGGAGTACTGTGTCCAGTTCTGGGCACCACAGTTCAAGAAGGACACTGACAAACTGGAACGTGTCCAGAGGAGGCCAACCAAAATGGTCAAAGGCCTGGAAACGATGCCTTATGAGGAACGGCTAAGGGAGCTGGGCATGTTTAGCCTGGAGAAGAGGAGGTTAAGGGGTGATATGATAGCCATGTTCAAATATATAAAAGGATGTCACATAAGGAGGGAGAAAGGTTGTTTTCTGCTGCTCCAGAGAAGCGGACACGGAGCAATGGTTCCAAACTACAAGAAAGAAGATTCCACCTAAACATTAGGAAGAACTTCCTGACAGTAAGAGCTGTTCGACAGTGGAATTTGCTGCCAAGGAGTGTGGTGGAGTCTCCTTCTTTGGAGGTCTTTAAGCAGAGGCTTGACAACCATATGTCAGGAGTGCTCTGATGGTGTTTCCTGCTTGGCAGGGGGTTGGACTCGATGGCCCTTGTGGTCTCTTCCAACTCTATGATTCTATGATTCTATGATTCATTGGCTGCGCAGGTGGTGTCATCAGGAAGGAATTGGCTTCTTGGATCATGGCCTCCGCTTCCTTGAGGTAGGACTTCTGGTGAGAGATGGGCTGCAACTTACAGCAGTTGGCAAGAATGTGTTTGCCAAGAGCCTTGAGAATCTGATCAGGAGAACTTTAAACTAGATATTGAGGGGGAGCGAGAAAACGATACGAACGACAAAAGAGCATCTGGCACTGGGGATAATAGCTTCATTGATGCACAGGAAAGTGAGGTGGTGTTCCAGAAAGCTTGTTGGATTGCCATACTGCAGCCCTATGCTTCCTCACAACTATCACCATAATTCTATAAATGGCAGCGTTATCCAATATTTCAGCACTGCATTATGTGCTTTTAGGGCAAGAAACTACAGGAATTACAGTGGTACCTTGGTTCTCAAACTTAATCCGTTCTGGAAGTCTGTTCCAAAACCAGAGTGTTCCAAAAACCAAGGCGCACTTTCCCCTAGAAAGTAATGCAAAATGTATTAATCCGTTTGAGGCTTTTAAAAACAACCCCTAAAACAGCAGTTTAACAGGAATTTTACTATCTAACGAGACCATTGATCCATAAAATGAAAGCAACAGTCACACAATCATCAGTCAATCAGTAGCTGAACTGGGTTCCACACAGTCACACACACAAAAAAGAGAGCCACAAAAACAAAAAAGCAAAATAAATAGCAAAAACAGACAGACCTCAGCATAACACTCAAGACCATGGGCAGGCAAACTAAGGCCCAGGGGCCAGATCTAGCCCAATCACCTTCTAAATCTGGCCCTTGGATGGTCCAGGAATCAGTGTGTTTTTACATGAGTAGAATGTGTCCTTTTATTTAAAATGCATCTCTGGGCTATTTGTGGGGCATAGGAATTCATTCACCCCCCAAGGTCTGAGGGACAGTGGACCGGCCTGCTGCTAAAAATGTTTGCTGACGCCTGCTCAAGATGGAAGTGTGGCACTCAAAACGGAGCACGCTCGGCTTCCGAAAAATGTTTGCAAACCGGAACACTTACTTCTGGGTTTGCAGTGTTTGGGTTCCAAGTTGTTTGAGTACCAAGGCATTTGAGAACCAAAGTATCACTGTATTCTTTTCCACAAAGTATAGGCCACACCCTGAGACACCAGGAGAGGTTGTGGACTCTCCTCCTTTGGAGGTTTTTAAGCAGAGGTTGGATGGCCATCTGTCATGGATGCTTTAGCTGAGATTCTGGCACTTTAAGGGGCTGGACTAGATGACCATTTGGGTCCCTTCCAACTCTAAGAGTCTATGATTCTATGTGAGTGCGCAGAGCCTCTTTTTAAGTGCCTCACTCCTCCCTTCGGGTGAGTGATTGAACAAGCCAGGATCTGGCATTTAGTCGCTTTCTGCTGCTTGAGATCCCATAAAATACAGTTCATGTCTTTAAAACAAGCCAGGACATTAAGCTAGCTTCAAACCTTGGCTTGATGTCCTGGCTTGTTTAGAAGACAAAAACCATAGTTTCTGGCTTCACATGTGGCAGTAAGATGTGGTCAGCTAAGTGCTTAATCCCACTACTTCATGAAGAGAGTTATGCACACTTGCATGCAATTTGTGTATATTCTGATTTCTTAATCCAGGGTTTGGGGCTTAGTGTTAGGCGCACATGGCCAATTTGAAAATAAAGGATTGCAGACTATGTAAGAAGATCAAACCTATCCATTCTTAAGGAAATCAGCCCTGAGTGCTCACTGGAAGGACAGATCCTGAAGCTGAGGCTCCAATACTTTGGCCAGCTCATGAGAAGAGAAGACTTCCTGGAAAAGACCCTGATGTTGGGAAAGATGGAGGGCACAAGGAGAAGGGGACGACAGATGAGATAGTTGGATAGTGTTCTCGAAGCTACCAGCATGAGTTTGACCAAACTGCGGGAGGCAGTGGAAGACAGAAGTGCCTGGCGTGCTCTGGTCCATGGGGTCACGAAGAGTCGGACATAACTAAATGACTAAACAACAACAACAATGTACAAGCCTGGATAGATTTACATAGCTACCTGATCCCTATGTGGAACTGATTTTGAGTGAGGACCCTAAGAAATTTTGTCTTGAGAATAGGTCCACGAAACAACTGGTACTTATTTCTCACATGCACCAAACAAGCGCAACTGTTTGGGACCTGCGAGACACACTGGCTTAGTGTTGCATGCAAACATAAGAACAGCCAGGCTGGATCAGGCCAAAGGCCCACCTAGTTCAGCACCCTGTTCTCACAGACACCAACTAGATCCCCAGAGGAACCTAATAGCACTCTTCCTACTTGCGATTGCCGACAACTGGTGTTCAGAGGCATGCATGCCATCATGGCTGGAAGCCACGGGAGAGCCTTATCCTCCAAACATGGTCAATCTGAGAGAAAAACCAACAACTGATTTAATTCAAAGTATTTGCAAAGCTGGATAGATCCACTGAGAGCCAGTGTGGTGTAGTGGTTAGGAGCAGTGGACTCGTAATCTGGTGAACCGGGTTCGATTCCCTGCTCCTCCACATGCAGCTGCTGGGTGACCTTGGGCTAGTCACGCTTCTCTGAAGTCTCTCAGCCACACTCACCTCACAGAGTGTTTGTTGAAGGGAAAGGAGATTGTTAGCTGCTGGAGAGACTCCTTAGGGTAGTGATAAAGCAGGATATCAAATCCAAACTCTTCTTCTCTTCTTCACACACCTGATCTGAATGGGGAACTGGTTTTGCCTGAGCATCAAATAGTCTTGGAAAGGGGTCCATTAAACAACAGGTTCTCATTGCCCACCCATGTCCACAACCTCCCAGGTGCACGTCTATGAAGCAGGAAAAATAGCTTCCTAGAGTTATGTCAGCAAGCAAGCATACATAGAACATTTTGTTCTGGCTTTGTGTATGTTTTGGGGCGAAAAGCAATGTTGCTCCCTGTAGTCTTCCATCCCATTTTGCAACTTCTTTTGTCCTGACTTTAATTCATCAGCCTGTGGTTTTTATGAATATCCCAATGTTCTTCTTCCTCCCTGAAGGAGTGCTGGTAATTAGAAACATACAGTAGGAACAATCTTTACTGGTAAAGTGTGAATCTTCTTAACCTGTATCAGGGAACCCAACTTGGAGAGCTTTTTCAAGGGGACAGATGGTCTGAAGGAAGGAGAAGTAGGGATTAAGGGGATATAGGCAAGCAAAGTATAACCTGATATTTGAAAACCCCAGGTTTTTTTTTAAAAAGAAATGAAAATATTTTAAAATCCTCAAGAGTGCTAGATGCTTGTTCAGAGATCTAGTTACATTACTATTGATCCTCAAAGACTCATAGCATAACGTCTGAGACTTTGAGTAAAGAGAAGCAGGAAATATTTAAGCCTGTATGTCATGGGAACCAGGAACTGAAAAGAGGAGGGGATCACATGGGATTTCCCAGCCTCTACTATAGGTCAGCAACATTCTTGTTATGACAAAGCAGTCCTGTACCATGCTAATAATGGTCAGGGCCATAGCTGTCAACTTTTCCCTTTTTTTAAAGGGAAATTCCCTTATTCCGAATAGGATTCCTCGCAAGAAAAGGGAAAAGTTGACAGCTATGGTCAGGGCAGCCTTCAAATATATTTTTCGACCTAATTCTTTCGAAATGTACATGAACAACGGCTGCTCACATATGATACAATGAATAAGTCTTTATGAAGCTTGTGCTAGAGTCAATAAATACAGTATATATATTTCTCCATGGGTTTTTTTTTGCTTGACCTGTTTTAGGGGCTGAAGTACAAAGTTTTCATGATACAGTGGTACATTGGTTATCAAACTTAATCTGTTCCAGAAGACCGTTTGACTCCCGAAACCGTTCAAGAACCAAGGCGCAGCTTCCAATTGGCTGCAGGAGCTTCCTGTCCTCTAGCGGAAGCCACGCCGGACATTCGGCTTCTGAAAAACGTCCACAAACCGGAACACTTACTTCCGGGTTTGTGGAGTTCAGGAGTCGATTTGCTTGACAGCTAAGCTGTTCAAGAACCAAGGTACCACAGTATTACAAAGCCTGAAGACCAGGGCAGATGAAATGCCATTCATGCAACTAGCAACTTTTAGAAAGCAAGTAGTATGTGCAGGGACCTGATCTGGATTGGGATCCTGGCAAGGGAGGAGGTGGTGGTGGAATTAACACTTTTCTCTTTGTTGTGGCTCAGATCTGGAGAGGGTCCCACCTGCTGGCTATTTGCATTGAAATCACGCTCCCATTGGCACAAGCGGAAACTCCCTCTACTCCAAAGGGTGAATAATCAAAGGCCGTAAAATGGAATCGAAATGGCAAAGCGGAATATGTGTGTGTCAGCTTTTTTTCCTGGAAGCTGAGAGCCCTCAGAAGAAGGATCTGATACTAATGAACTTTTTATTTATTAAAACCTGTGCCCTTTGTGGATGTAGTGACTAGAGCATGTCCTGTTGATATACCATTTGTTTTCCAGTAGTACATTGATTTTCCCTGTCACCCAGCTAATTAACACAGCAAACAGTTCCATAATTAAAATATCCAGCACGGCGTGTGGGTGTAAGAGAGAAAGAATTGAGGAGTAGAGAGAGGAAATGGCTTCAGAAAAACTAATGCCCTTAATGCTGGAGAGCTTTGAGTGAAGATCATTGTGCAAATTAAAGACTTGAAGAATTTTAGGGTGATCCAATGTCATTCAGTGATCTTTGGATCTAATCCATGGATGGGACATTTTCACAAAGTTTCGGGGTCCATGCCCCAACATGGACATTTTTTGGGTTTGAATTGGTTCATAGCTTCAGATATGGCATACTCTCCAACACAAAATGACCCAAATATGGGGAACATCTTCAGGTCCAAAATCCAGTGTGAGTTGCAGTCCGAAACAACAACTAGAGGGTCACAGATTCCTCAGCTCTGTTTTAAATCAATACAGTGGTACCTCGGGTTATAGATGCTTCAGGTTACAGATGCTTCAGGTTACAGACTCTGCTAACCCAGAAATAGTACCTCGGGTTAAGAACTTTGCTTCAGGATGAGAACAGAAATTGGGCGGCAGCTGCTCAGTGGCAGCGGGAGGCCCCATTAGCTAAAGTGGTACCTCAGGTTAAGAACAGTTTCAGGCTAAGAATGGACCTCCAGAATGAATTAAGTTCGTAAGCGGAGGTACCACTGTAGGCAGCAAATCTCATTTTAGAGATATGCAAAGATACTGTCTTTGAGCCACAACAGAAAACTCAGCAAATTCAACTTCAAAGATCTTACATGAATTGAAATGTAGCTGAATCTTCCTGAATTTTGTTTTAAATGGAAATTTGATTTTTAAGCTGGTTGACAACTGCTTTTCCTTTCCTTAGAAATATTCTAAGATGCAAATATCAAAGTGTTTTCTTTTTATGTAACAGTATTTTTTTTAAAATGGTGAAGACTCAAAATGGAACATTTGAGCCCTAAGGTGAATCTTTCAGACACAGGTATGAGGATGTTTCAGACAAAGAGTTATGGTGGAAATTGTTTCACAACCTTTAGAGTGGTATACGTGATCAGTACCCACAAAGGAATGACCCTCTAAATGGAAAATGGGGTGAAATTAATCTGGTGCTCATTTTACAATGAGGTTGAGACCAGATTCCTCAAGTACCCTTAGATAACCTCTGTGCTGTGTCAACTTTTGACATAATAAACTATAACCAAATAGCTATGTTTGTGACCTTATATTAAGCTCTTATCCAAATTTAGGGCTGAACTTAATTGCACTTTTCAACAATAAAATGTAAATTGAAATTCAGATTCTGTTCCATAGTGATTTCTGAAAGGTCAACACTCAGTCTTGAATTCAGGTGGGTGTCATTTTGATTGCTCTTTCCTGCTCTGTTCCCAGTCCTCTCTAGAGAATCCAGGAGTTGAACTTGAAAAGCATGTGCTCTTTCACTGAGCTATGGAAGCCAATGAAGTTTGAAGATGGGATGTTTTCGTATGGAGCCGGCCCACCCATAAGGCGGGGCAGGAGACACTTTTCTGTTTCACCTCAGGTGGTGAAATGGGATGTTAGGCCCCTTTCATATAACAACATGGTCTTGTTGGGGTTAACATTTCTTGTGCTTCTGATTTTGGCACTGAACTGCCAAATCAGCAATGAGAAAATTACCCATACAGACAAATTCCTGATTTCTATAGGAGCTCTTGCTGAAAAACTTTGTCGGAAAACACATTAGCAAATCAATAGCTCAGCTTATCACTATAGCCTAAATGTTTGCTGATGCTCTCAGCTTGTTTAATATGACAAGAACACAAGTCCTTGCTGCAGAGTTTATTGAGTGTGTTCCAGCCAGGAATCAGCCTGGTGAAATTCAAATGGTTTCAGCGGTAAAGTTAAGCAGATTCTTAAATTGGCGAGACTTAATTATTATTAGTATTCTTTATTGCAAGCATTTGTAGCTTTATATTAAAGACACGACCGTTTTAAAAGTGCTTCTCCTCCCGTCTCTTGTTATTTTTGTTAGTAGACAGGAAATCCAAAATAGTGGGAGTTTATCCTTTCGCTAAGCACAAGTAATTTAAGAGCCACACAACTGAACACGAACACTCAAAGACAAAAACCAATGCTTAGAAATGGTAGGTGGGTATTTACCATACTTTTCTGTGTCTAAGACGAGCCCCCCCCCTTTTAAAATAATGTTTAAAATTGGGGCTCGTCTTATACACAAATGGGATGCGGGTGGCGCTGTGGGTTAAACCACAGAGCCTAGGACTTGCTGATCAGAAGGTCGGTGGTTTGAATCCCCACAACGGGGTGAGCTCCCGTTGCTCGGTCCCTGCTCCTGCCATCCTAGCAGTTCAAAAGCATGTCAAAGTGCAAGTAGATAAATAGGTACCGCTCCAGCAGGAAGGTAAACGGCGTTTTTGTGCGCTGCTCTGGTTCACCAGAAGCAGCTTAGTCATGCTGGCCACATGACCTGTATGACCCACATGAGCTGTACGGCGGCTCCCTTAGCCAATAAAGCGAGATGAGCGCCGCAACCCCAGAGTCAGTCACGACTGGACCTAATGGTCAGGGGTCCCTTTACCTTTATACACAAATAGTGCATAGTGGGGACGTGGGGTTGGTTGCTGGCGCGAGCCCGAAATTGTCATTGGCTATTGGGCGCACTATTGGTGGCTGCAGCAAGGGCTGGTGTTTATTGGCTGCTGTTGTGGCCATTGGGCGAGCGATTGGCGGCTTCTGCCAGCGAGGGAACAGACGATAGGTGGCCTTTGTGATGCGTGCAACCCCCCCAAAAGGCATAACAACTGCGGGCCGCCACCACCCCCAGAAAAGTTCAACAACTATGGGCAATCTCCCCCCATTTTCTTAACTTTGAGTCCCCCCAAAACAGGGGGCGGCATATACACAGAAAAATACGGTAGTCCCCAATGGGGATTCAGGAGCAGTAGCATCCTGGCACACATGTGATTCTGTTCCAAGAAACCAAACCGTTAGTCCTCCCACATGTAAGCCAAACCACAATGCGATGATGAAACCAAACTGAAGGTCTGACACAGTCCTGGAAAACGAAGAAAACAAAGTCGAAAACTAGTTCAGTGTTGACTTCAGGGGATGGGCTGTCAATGACTGGTGGTTTCAACATGTTCGGTATGTCAGTGGCTGTCAAGTCACATGGCACATGTGCCAGAGTTGACTCACATAATAAGAATGAAATGGAAGGTCCCTTGACTGGGTTGCTTCATTGTGCTGCTCATCAAAGAGTTGCACTCAGTGTGACATTTCTCTTCTAAATATGCTAAGAACTGGACATACAATTAATTGGTTGGCTAGTTGGTGGATTGAATTTATATCTTGCCCTTCCTTTCCGAGGAGCTAAGGGCAGCAAGCAGATATACAATTAACAAGCAAAAAGTAAAACAAAAACATTCTTAAACAGATTAAAACCCTCTGAAAACCATTACAATAAACACATCTAAAAGCAGTTACAGTTTAAAAACATTCTGAAAGCAATTACAATTTAAAACATACTTTATGAATTTATTAATTGTAAGTGTACATTGTTATCATTAGCACCCCAGTTTCCGAGTGGTGAGAGATTTTTAAGAAGAAGCAACATGTCTGTTGGGTTTGCCATCCTTGGAATGAACACCATCAAGACTGCTGGTGTTTACGTGGTGAAGGGTTATTTATTCATCCATTTCATTTCATTGTCAAGTTGTTTCCCAATATCCCAAAGTGATTCAACAATGAGAACATATAGAAAAACCATTCTTTACTTTAAGACTTTGCACTACCGTTTTGTTTCATTTTCCATGTGTATCATGATTTAGTGTATATTAATTGCAGTTGGATTAGTTTCTCATATTCTTTTATAGTTTTGCATGTTATATTGGGTTAACATCAAATCAGTTACCGTACATGTTGCTAGTACAGAAATTCCAGTTTGGGTGTTTTACAGCTCCTTTTTGGAAATATTGTTTACAATTTAATTTAAAAGTTTTTTTAAAAAAAAGGGGGCGAAAGAATTTAAAGTTCAATACAGACCGGGCTAAAAATCTCCATTCAAATACTTGTTGAAAAAGCAAAGTCTTCACCAAGTGCTGGAAAGATAATAGAGATGGTGCCTACCTGATATTAAATGGGAGAGGGTTTTAAAGAATAAATGTTTTTTTTTAACTAAAGGCTCAATTATTGCATCATATGGAATGGACCTTCTGTTGAGATGGTATCAGTAGGAGTGCAATTATCAGTTGGTTATATAAGGAGTAAGATTATCTTTTAGGTATCCTGTATAGGTAAAGCTATATAGGCTTTGTAGATCAGTACCAGCTCCTTGGACTTTGCAACTAGTGCAATTCTTTCAGCAGTGGCATCAGAAAATGACAACATTTAGCTCCA